>NW_023425345.1:1747327-2997327 GCF_014108415.1 Molossus molossus | reverse complement strand
TCGGGTCATGTTGTTCTTCTGCTCAAAACCCTATAGCAACTGTTCTTCACGGCCTAAAAGCCAAGTCACAGGCTGGCAATGCCCTACAGGATCTGGCCACCTTATCTCTGACTGGGGAGCTTTGCACAGACCTGTCCCTTCTCTGTGAATACTCTTCTTTTAGATTCTGGCAAGTCTGTCTCTCTCACCTCCAGCCTTTGCTCAAATGCCACCCTCTCAATGAGTGCCTACTCTGTCTCCCGACTTAAAATAACAGTGCAACTCATCCCCCTGCACTCCTATTCCCAAAGTGGTATTTATCACTTTCCAATGTACTACTTCATTTACTCATTTGTTGTTTACTGTCTCTCTCCTCTGCCTGAATGTAAACTCTGTAAGGGGAGGGGTCTTGGTGTATTCAGTGATCTGGTCCAAGTGCCTGGCACATAGTAGGTGCTTCATGCATATTTGTTAAATTAGTAAACAATACTAATAACAATAGTGACCATTTTTTCAGCCTATTATGAGCCACATTCTCTACAAAGATCACACATAAATCTCATAAACAAGGCAGAATTTCTTGCTTCCATTTTACAGTTGGGAAACCGGACTCAGAGCATTTTAGGCAACTTACCCCAAGTCACACAGTACACGGCAGAGAAAGGATGTGAAGCCACATTTGTCTGCTGGACTTTGGAACTCTTGCTCTTTTCTGCTTTGCCTTGTGGTCATTGCAGCTGTATTTAACATTGTTCGTTCGTTCATGCATGCATGCATGCATGCATTCAATATTTCCCAAGCCTCCTCCACCTCTCTTGCACTAAAATGCTAGGTCTGTCCTGCAGACTGAGGATCACACATAGATGGGCCACGGATCATGCCAGGAGCTCAGGTCCCACAGCCCCGACAACAATGTCTTCGGGGCCTTTGTAACCGTGAACAAGGGGGCTCCTGCTCCCCAGCAACTCCTCATTAGCTCCACTAAATGGAAGTCCATCTGAACTGATAGCCCTCATTTACAGTAGAAACAAAACAGCTCCCATGGTGTGACCCCTGGCCCCAGGCTGAGTGAGGCTGAGGGTGTGCCCCCCACAGCATCCTGCATCTTGCCAGGTTAACAGCCCCAAGGAGGGAAGCTGTGGGTGTGGGTACAGGCCCAGAGCAAACCAAACAGGGGCAAGGGCAGGCTGAGAGGCGGGAAGATTAGGAGGAAGTGTGGGCGAGGGGGAGTGTTAGGTCTGGAGCAATCACGATTGCCAAATGGGGAAGACACCAGCCCCACAGAAAGGGCCCCATCCTCCAGCTCCCTTTCTTCCTCCGCCCAGAACCCTGCACTCTGTCCCTCCTCTAGGCTGTTTGCTGCGATTCACCCCATTTACCCCTGCACCTCCAAAGGAAAGGGGGAAACAACTCAGCCAACTAACCCTCAACTGCCTTGGCACTTCACTTTGTACAAAGTTGCTGAGAAGTTAGTATTCGGGTTTGGGGTTTGATTAAACACACACCCTTGATCACGCAATCTGGGTGGCTTTTCTTTCATGTTTCATTTAGTCTGCATATATTTATGAAAGCTTCCCCTGTGCCCGACCCTCTGCCAGGTGGTAGGGGCCTGAGGCACTTGGAATCTGCTGAGGAAGCTAGAAAGGCCAGGGAAACCACTTTGCAGCTATGGGAAGTGCGAGGGGCTCTGGGGTCCCAGAGAAGTCCCAAATGCAGGCCGGAAGGCAGGACACTGCCCACAGAGAGATGTACATGACAATAATATAATGATCAAATGAGATCCCAGGCTCTGAAAATGCCTGGAGGCGACTGGCCAGCAGAATGAATTTCTGTCCTTGAAACTGTATGACTGGGAACAAACTGAGTCACAGAGGTGAGTTTGTTCACTCCCCTAGACTGCAGGCGGCCTTGGACATAGGCAATCCGGCTTAAATTCACATCTATAGGACACAGGCTATGAAACATTTATAAAAATTATAGTGTCAGAATATTTATTGGTTGAGTTTTATGATCCACATATTATAAAATGCTTATATATATTTTTTAATCCTCACCCAAGGATACTTTTCCATTGATTTTCAGATAGAGGGTGAGGGGGAGAGAGAGAGAGAGAGAGAAACACCAATGAGAGAGACACATCGATTGGTTGCCTCCTGCACAACCCTGACCAGGGCCAGGGATCAAATCGAACTGCAACCAAGGTATGTGCCCTTGACTGGAATTGAACCCACAACCCTTTGGCCTGTGGGCCAATGCTCCAACCGCTGAGCCAAGACGGCCAGGGCCATTTTTTTTTAAAGACTGACACCAGTCCTGGCTGGTTTGGCTCAGAGGTTAGAGCGTCGGCCTACGGTCCAGAGAAACCCGGGTTCGGTTCCTGCTAAGGGCATGTACCTAAGTTGTAGTTTGTCCCGGGCCCTGGTTGGTCGTGTGGGTGGCAGCCACTCGATGTGTCCCTTTCACGTCGATGATTCTCCCTCTCTCTCTCTTCCTCTCTCTCCCTCCCACTCTATCTGAACAAAAAATGGAAAAATGTCCTTGGGAAAGGATAAAAAATAAATAAATAAATAAAGACTGACACCAGCAGACTACAAAATGTTAATAGTTATTCTAAGTTGTGGATTGCAAAATTTTATTTTAAATTCTTTTCCTTTATTAATTTTAGAGAGAGAGGAAGTGAGAGGGAGGGAGAGATAGAAACATCTATGAGAAAGAACATCGATTGGCCGCCTCCTGCATGCCCCCAGCTGGGGATTGGGCCCACAACCTGGGCATGTGCCTTCTTTTTTTTCTTTTTCCTTTTGGTACGTGCCCTTAGCGGGAACTGAACCCGGGACTCTCTGGTCCGCAGGCCGACACTCCAACCCCTGAGCCAAACCGGCCAGGGCTGGGCATGTGTCTTGACTGGGAATCGAACCAGTGACCTCTTGGTGCATGGGTCAACGCTCAACCACTTAGCCACACTGGCCAGACAAGATTGCAGACTTTTAAACAACTTTACAATGTAGAATATTGGATGTACATGGGAAAATAGACAGAATAGGATAATGAGCCTTCATCAACCCACTAATCAATTCATGCCTGACATGCCCCATCCACACCTCTGTGATGTATTTCATGGCAGTAAGTCCTACACATCAATCATTTCTTCTCTAAATATTGCAGTGGGTGCCTTGGCCAGTGCAGTTTAGTTGGTTGGAGTGTGTCTCGTGTACCGAAAGGTTGCAGGTTTGATTTCTGATCAGGGCACATACCAAGGTTTCAGGTTTGATCCCGTCAGGGCACATATGGGAGGCAACTGATTGATGTTTTCCCTTCACATTGATGTTTCTCTCTGTCTAAAAGCAATAAGTATGTCCTAGGGTGAGGGTTAAAATAAATAAATAAATAAATAAATAAATAAATAAATAAATAAATAAATATCTCAGTATGTGTCTCTCAAAAAAAAGCCCCCCCCCCTTTTTTTTGGTATGTGCCCCTAGTGGGAACCGAACCCAGGACTCTCTGGTCCGCAGGCTGACACTCCAACCGCTGAGCCAAACCAGCCAGGGCACTATTAGACTCTTTTATCCATAGTTCCCTGCTCCCTCTCTTTTTATTTTCTTTGCAAACACATCATTTATTCTACCTCATCCCACAGTTTGGATTTTGGTGATTACATCCTTGTGGTATAATTTAACAAGTTTCTCTGTCCTTTGTATTTCTTGTAAACTGATAGTTTAATCTATAGCCTGATTAGATTCAGATTACAGGGTTTTTTTTGTTTTGTTTTTGATATTTTGTTCAGATAGAGTGGGACGGGGAGAGAGAGAGAGAAACATACATGTGAAAGGGACACATCGAGTGGCTGCCACCCACACGACCAACCAGGGCCGGGGACAAACTGCAACTGAGGTATGTGCCCTTAGCGGGAACCAAACCCGGGTCTCTCCAGACCGCAGGCTGATTCTCTAACCTCTGAGCCAAACCAGTCAGGGCTTGTTTTCATTTTTTTAAAGACAAATTCATTGGAGGTGTTGTGTGATTTCATTAGGAAGCAAATAATATCTGGCTGTCTTTCTTTGTGCGACATAAATGGCCACTGTTGTTCAATACTTAGATCCCTGGATTCATGAGGTATTGCAAGATGAAAATCATTGAATTTGATCATCCTCTCTCTACTATTAGCTAGAATACTTCTTTGAAGGGAATATTCCCCACATCACCAATTTGATTCCTCTGAATTACATAAAGGAAGGGCGGAATAAATGTTTCATCCTTCCTTTGATTTACCAGTCTTCAAGATAATGAGTTGGTTCTCTAGCACCCACCAATGGGGACAAATCAAGATTTTTTAAAAAGCATTATTTTTATATCATTGTGGATTTAAACTTATAGATTTAAACATTTGATGTACTTTATAGCCTATTACAATTATTTATTTTTTTAAATCCTCACCTGAGGTTATTTTTCTATTTATCTTCAGATATAGAAAGAGGGAGAGAAAGGGAGAGAGAGAGAAACATCCACGTGAGAGGGACACATCAACTGGTTGCCTCCCACACAACACTGACTAGGAAGAACTGCAACCGAGGTACATGCCCTTGGCCGGAATCGAACCTGTGACTCATTGGTCCACAGGCCGCCGCTCTACTGTTGAGCCAAACCGGCCAGGGCCTATTGCAGTTACTATTATTGATGTTTTCAAATTCTGCCATCTTTGGTCTGTGGAAATCCCTTCAACTTGGCTGCTAAGTCCTTTAGACATAATCCTAGCAGTCTTTTTTTTTTCCTCACCCGAGGACATTTTTCCATTTTTTGTTCAGGTAGAGTGGGAGGGAGAGAGAGGAACAGAGAGAGAGAGAGAAACATTGATGCGAAAGGAACACATCGAGTGGCTGCCACCCGCACAACCGACCAGGGCCGGGGACAAACTGCAACCGAGGTACGCGCCCTTAGCGGGAACCGAACCCGGGCCTCTCAGGACCGCAGGCTGACGCTCTAACCGCTGAGCCAAACCGGCCAGGGCATCCTAGCAGTCTTAATAGCTTCTTTCTAGCTGTTGTTCCCTGATGTTCCAGACTCTACTTGTGTTCTGCCCTGGACCTGGAATCAGCCATTCTCTAAGGAGCCCTGATTCCTTTTAAAGGGAAATAGTACTTAGAGATCACAAGATGGGTGCTAGGGTTATAATTGGCTTTTTAAAAAACTTTTTATTTTGAAATAATTTTAGACTTACAGAAAAGTTGCAAAAATAGCACTGAGAGTTCCCGTATATCCTCTTACCCAGCTTCCTCCCAGGTTAACATCTTACATAACCACACAAAGTAAAATGATCAAAACCAAGAAAATAACATTGGCCTAGTACTGTTTGCTAAACTACAGCCTTTATTCAGATTTCATCAATTTTTCCATTAATATCCTTTTTGTTGTCATTGTTCTAGGATCCAATCCAGGATTCCCACACTGAATTTACTTATATTTCCTTCGTCCCCTCTAATCTGTAACAGTTCCTCAGTCTTTCCTTATCTTTCACGACCTTGACACATTTAACCTGTTAACCAAGCGGGAGGTATTTACACGAGTTCGCGCCGGTTATATGCTGCGTAATTAAAAAGGGAATTCCCCGGTTAACAGGTTAAAGAGTACTGGTCAGGTGTTTTGTAGAATATCCTTCAGTTTGGCTTTATTTCATGTATTCTCATGATTAGACTGAGGTTATGTCTTCCAGGGAAAAATAACCCAGATGTGTCCCTCTTCTGGGTGCATCAGGGTACATGACGTTAACTTGTCTTATTCCGGGATATTAACCTAATCACTTGATTAAGATGGTGTCTGCCACGTTTCTCCACTGTCCAATTATTATTTTTTCCTTTGCGTTTAATAAATATTTTGGGGAGGATATATTCAGTTGATGCAAATATTGTTTCTCCTCGAACTTTTGCCCACTGATTTTGGCCTTGATTGCTGGGTCTTGCCTGCAATAATTATTATTACGGTGTTCCAATGGTGGGTTTCTATTTCCTTCTCTCGTTCCGCATTTATTAATTAGAACCCTTCTATAAGAAGGAGTTGTTCCTTCCTCCCCACCCCTACTTATTTATTCATATCAGTATGGATTTTTGGATATTTTATTCTATGGAGTATAATCCAGTATTGCTATTAGTATAATAGGCTTTGGATAAATGTTTCTGGAAGAAAGGAAGGCAAGCAGGGAAGAAGAAAGAAGAGAAGACATTAGAAGCGGAACTTGTCTGTCTTATTTATAGTCAATAAATCTTTTTTTTTTTTTCCTCACCCGAGGACATTTTCCCATTTTTTTGTTCAGGTAGAGTGGGAAGGAGAGAGAGAGAGAGAGAGAGAGAGAGAGAGAGAGAGACATCGATGTGAAAGGGACACATCGAGTGGTTGTCACCCACACGACAGACCAGGGCCGGGGACAAACTGCAACCGAGGTACGTGCCCTTAGCGGGAACCGAACCCGGGTCTCTCAGGACCGCAGGTCAACGCTCTAACCGCTGAGCCAAACCGGCCAGGGCTATGGTCAATAAATCTTTATCGGAACACACTATACAGGTCAGCAAAGTGTCTCAGTCCATCCATGTGCTGGTGGGAGTGTCTTTTCTACAATGCAAATCTGAATTGGTTAGGGGCACGCACGCTGCTGCCCTGGGAGCCCCTGGGGGGCTGGTTCCGAATCTGATAGGTCACTCTGTCTCCTCAACACTCAGCCTGGCCAGGGTCTTCGCAGTATATGCTGGTTCCTTTAAGTCAGATCCGTCCTCCTGTGCCTAGAGCCCTGCAAAGTTTTCCCTCTCACTCAGTGTAAGAGCTGAAGGCCTTACCAGATCTCAGAGACTTCTACTCTGGGCCCACTCCTACCTCCCTGCCCTCCTCTCCCCTCTGCCCCTCCTTCAGTCACCCTGGCTCTGAGCCTTAGAGGCAGGGTCTTTGCACTTCCCCTAGATGTCTCTGAGACTTCCCAGTCCCTCTCCTCCTTCAGGTCTTTTCTTTTTTTCCTATTTATTTATTTATTTATAGAGGAAGAGAGAGGGAGGGAGAGATAGAAACATCGATGAGAGAGAACATCGATTGGCCACCTCCTGCCTCCTCCCCACTGGGGCTCGGGCCCACAACCTGGGCATGTGCCCTGACTGGGAATCAAACTGGCGACCTCTTGGTGCATGGGTCATGCTCAACCACTAAGCCACACCGACGGGACCTCCTTCAGGTCTTAATGTCACTCTTCTCAGCGAGAATATCCCTGACCACCTTACCCCAAATGACCACTTTCCCACACTGCCTAATTCTTTTCCTCTATAGCATTATATATTTTTTCCTATTTGTTGCTTCATTTTTGTCTTCTTCCACTGGAATCTAAGCTCCAGGAAAAGTAGTTACTTTCTGTGTTGCAAATCTCACCTTTCTCTAGGGTTAAAAATTGTTCAGAGGCTTAAAAGACTCTCACCCAGCACTCTTTTTACAAAGGAGACTAAGCCTGGAGTGTGCTATCAGGTCCCAGAGCTATCCTGGTCAGCCGAATGGAGATGTAACCAGGTTAGCACTTGAACGAACTTTTTGCCTCTCTCTGTTGTCCTAAGTGGGCCCTGCATTCACCGCCTGCAGACTAATTGACATGATGCCCTCCAAGCTCCAGCCCTGCCCAGCCCTCAAGCTTATTTTCCCATCTCTTCATCCCAACCTGGTTCCTTGTCTTTTTTTTTTTTTTAAATCCTCACCTGAGAATATTTTTCCATTTATGTTCAGATAGAGTAGGAGGGAGGAAGGGAGGAAGGGAAGGAGAATGAAGGAGAGGGAGAGGGAGAGGGAAGAAAGGAGGGCAGGAGGGAGAGGGAGAGAGACAGACATGAGAGAGACACATCAACTGGCTGCCTCCCCCACAACCCAGACCAGGGCCAGGGACCGAACCGTAACCGAGGTACGTACTCTTGACTGGAATTGAACCCGAGACTCTTTGGTCTGTGGGCCGACACTAACTGCTGAGCCAAACTAGCCAGTGCTCACCTTGTCTCTTTGAGCGTTTCAGAGACACTGAGCTCACCACATCTTTACACTGGGCATTACTGGAATGGACCGAGGCTCTCTTCCTGTGCATTTCCTGCTAGACCACCAGCTCCAGGAGGTGGAAGGGGTCAGCTTTGCTCCTGGTTGACTCCCCAGCTCCCAGCACAGCCTCCAGCTAAGAGAAAGAGGTTGAAGAAATACTTGTTGAGTAAATGGATGCTGTAGTGGGAAAGATTGGAGAAGTTATGATAGCCGTCAAGGTGAAAATGAAAGTGGTCTGCTGTGGGTTAGTTTTTGGGGGCTGGAGTAGGTGAGGTAGAGAAAGGAGTCTAGATGGGAGAGGATTTGCAGAGGTAGAATTTAGATGTTTATTCTTAAAGGGGAAAAAACACATGGCCAGTCCACATTCTATTTGCCCCAAAGTGGTAACTTGCTAGCAGCAGATTACTTGGAGCCACTGAAGGGTTCTGTACAGATGCACAAATACTTTATGATAGGCATTGTTCTGACATTTTGTATTTTAGAAATTGCCTCAGTCTGAAGGTAATAGGGTCCAGGGCCTGGTCTGGATGGCCCCCTCAGTCTTGGGCCAGCCCATTTAGCAGACCTCCCCTCCCCATCACTTCCCTGGATCCTGAGGAAATGTGGCCACTTGGGGGATGCCTGAACCTCTCAAGCCAGGCATGTGCAGACATGGCTGATAGTCCTCCTGCAAAATCAGTTGCAGTGACAGGGCTGTTGCCATGGTAACAAGGTAGATTTAACAGGTTCCCTCAGACTCTGCTTCTAAACCATACTGGGAGGGAGGAAAGGCCAGTGTATCACCAGGTGGCCTGTGGCCCCTGCAAGCCTGGGAGCCGAGAAAAGGCCCACTTTTTATCCTAAATTCAAATCATGGTGTAGTGCGACAATTTATGTTCAAATCTCAGCTCTAACCCTTCTCTGTCCTCACAAGTTACTGAACTTCTCTGTGCCTCATTTTCCTTAGCTGCGAAATGGAAATATAAGAATTAAATGAGATTATATAGAAAGCCCCTAGCACATATGGGTAAATGTTAGCTAATATTAAGTCACCTCAGCCATACACCTCTCCTCTGTCCTTTGCAGAAGTTTGACAGGAAACCCAGAGGTGTTTTTACACAGTAAAGCCACACTGAGGTGCAGGACAGTTTTCTGGGATGGCCAAAAAAGCTGGTCTCAGATAAGCGAGGGAGGAGAAGGTGGTTCTCAGGGGCTTCAGCAGCTCCCTGTGGCCAGCCAGTGGTTTCCTGGACCCTTGTGTGGCCTCTGGTCTTCTCAGCTGATGTTAGGTGGGAGTGCAACAACATTATGATTATTTGCTTGAGGTGCATTTTGGAAACTCACTGGAGACCAACCACTTTCAAAACAAGCTAGTCCCGCCTGCACCCCATCATTCATTTATTCTGTAATTAAGTGGACTCATTCAACATATATGTGCTGGACGTTAGGGAGTCCATTCGTAATAAACAGTCCTGTCCTCAAGGATCTCACAGTCCTTGCAGATGAACCAGAAGAGCAAACAGGTGATTACCACCTGGCAGCATCTGGGCTATTGGGCCCTGATGCTGTAAAAGACAAGAAAGCAAGAACTGTTCAATTTGGCTACATCTTAACACCTGCAGTGGCAGGAAAACAAGCTAAAAATGTGACCCAGAGTCTTATAAGCCTCCTGGAGGAGTGGGGATTTTATTCAGAGGGCAAAGGGCCCACTCTCTAGAGCAACGGTTCTCAACCTGCCCATCACGACCCCTTTGGGGGTCGAACAACCCTTTCACAGGGGTCGCCTAAAAACACATATTTCTGATGGTCTTAGGAGCCGAGACACCGCTCCTCTATCCGTCTCCAGGCGGGTCCGCCCACATGCAGATACGCCCACAGACAACATGAGGACCTGTATTAAGGGTCTCGGCATTAGGAAGGTTGAGAAGCACTGATCTAGAGGATTTAAGGATGTAATCTGTTTTTTGGGGGGAAGTTGCAGGTAGGGATGGATTAAATAGGGAGAACTAGCCCTGGATGGTTGGTTTGATTCCAGTCAAGGGCATGTACCTTGGTTGCGGTTCTTCCCTGGCCCTGGTCTGGTCATGTGGGAAGCAAACAGTCAATGTGGCTCTGTCAGGTCCGAGTTTCTCTCTGTCTCTCTCTCTCTCTCTCTCCTTCCCTCACACTCTATCTGATGATAAATAGGAAAGTATCCTCAGGTGAGGAATTAAAAAAAAAAAGAACTAGCCCTGCTGGTGTGGTTCAGGGGTTGAGCATCAGCACATGCACCACAAGCTTGCCAGTTCGATTCCCGGTCAGGGCACATGCCCACGTTGTGGGCCAAATCCCCAGTGGGGGGCATGCAGGAGGTGGCCGATCAATGTTCTCTCTCATCGACGTTTCTATCTCTCTCTCCCTCTCCCTTTCTCTTGCTCTAAAATCTATAAAGAAAAAAAAATAAAAAAAAGAGAGAAAACTGGCCCTGGCCAGCTTGGCTCAGCAGTTGAAGCACCAGCCCTAGGACCCAAAGGTTTGATTTTTGGTCAAGGGTATGTACCTGGGTTGTAGGTTCAATCCCCAGCCCTGGTCAGCAGGCAGCCAATCGGTGAGTCTCTCTCATATTGATGTTTCTTTCTCTCTCCCCCTTTCTCAATCCTTTCCATTCATTTTAAAAATCAATGGAAAATTATCCTCAGATGAGGATTAACTAAAAAAAAGGGAGAGCCTTGGCTGGTTTGGCTGAGAGGTTAAAGTATTAGCCCTCGGACCAATGAGTCACGGGTTCAATTTCGGCCAAGGGCATGTACGTCGGTTGCGACTCATCCTCGGCCTTGGTTGGGTCATGTGGGAGGCAACCAGTCGATGTGGCTCTATCACATTGACGTTTCTCTCTATCTCTCTCTCCCTCCTTCCCTTCCTCCACTCTAATGATAAATAGAAAAATATCCTCAGGTGAGGAATAAAAAACAAAAAAGGGGAGAACTGGCAGTTGGGGTTGGTTGGGGGGATGCACTGTGTGGTGATCCTGGGACAAATGGTGAGACCTGGATGGATTTGAGGGACATTTAGGGGTGGCTCAGCTGGTGGTCCTGCAAGCTTCCAGAACCATAGTCCAGGCCCCTGTGCTGACTCTGTCGCTCTGGGAGTGCCAGGCTGCTCAGCTGCCACTGGCATTGTGCAAGCCCAGCTGGGGCAGGAAGGGAAGCCCATTGCCTTCAGAGTCTATCCAACACTAGGGTCCGGCCTGGGCTTGGCTGAACTGCCTGAGTGATTTGGCTATGTCCCCTCTTACATGAGAGCATGGATTTAGAACTTGGCATAGAACCTAGACAGCAGAGATACTCCGTAAACGGCAGCTAGGATTATTAATTTGCTATGGCTCTGTGGGGAGCACTCAGAGGGAAACAAAAGACCTCCTCCATTCACTCAATATTCGCCCACAGAACGCCTGGGACAGGCCCTGGATGGGACCTACTAAGCTACAGAGTTAAAACTGCATCAGGCACTAAGCACCCCAGGACTTAGGAAAGTTCGGGAGAAAGGAGTTCCCTTCAGAACTCGTCAATGCAGAGGTGGCAAAAAAGGATCATTCACAGCCTACAGAAGGGTCAGAGTTCATTTTCTCAATGTCTAACCTGAGTATCTCATCACCATTTGGAAGGAACACCAACAGTGTTTGGGCCACTCGGCTTTTTACAAAACATGTCAGGGAACAAATATTCCTGACACACCAAAGGGCTCAGGGCTCAGGGCAGGACAGGGCCCCTGGCGGGCTGGCTTCCAGCAGCTTCCAGGGCCTACTTCCTGGTCCAAAGGAGAGTCAGGTCTTTTATTGGCTTCTCCAGGCCCAGTCTGCTGCCTTCATCACAGCAGCCTCCGCCCAGCACAGGCCTGGTGCCAGAAGCCTCAGAATATTTCATGGGAGGAAGGAATGAAAACCCGTGTGACTGGGTTTGTCCCTTACTGAAGTGTGTTATGGCACGTTTGTGGCGTGCATTTCCTTCAGGAGCAAAGCGCCTGGGAGGTTTCTTTCCAGCACTGCAGTTGCCAAGCAAAAATGCTCTATTTTGAACTGCCACTCCCATTATACTATTGAGGAAACGAGGCACAGAGATGCAATTTGCTGAGGTCACACAGATCCTGCCCCTAAATCAGTGTACTGCCTACTCTGTCCCTGTGCCTTTGACCCAGTACCCCAATACTGAGGTAGGGGTAGGTTCATCAGTTCTGTGGTTGGAAGGAATAAATGACTCAACCATCCAACCCAGGTCTTCATGACCTGGTCTTCTGCTTTGCGTGTTTCCTGGCTGCAGCCACCACCACAGTACCATGGCCTCTGCCGGAGTCCCCTGCTCTCCAATGCTGCGCCCAGCACCCAGCTCTGAAACGCAAGTGGGTGGTAATGAGCCCAACTAGAAACCACCGACACATAGGTCCGCCTTGGCTTTGCAGTCGGGCCCCCATGGTCACACCTGTCTCCTGACCGTGACCTGGCTGGAGTTGGGACAACGGCGCCATTTATGGAGGCGGCACGTAAAGGGAACGCTACCGCAGCTCAGCTTGGGACGCGATTGTTTTTAAATAAACAAGTGTTTTCTGCGGACGCCAAGAGCTTCCGCCCCGCCAAAGGCACGGGTGGGGCCTGAAAAAGGGAACTATATCGGAGATGCCCGGAAAAAAAAAACCCGAACTGGTTTCATTTACACAGACCCAGCGACACAAAGGCAGCCGCTCTCGGGGGGCAGGGGCGCACGTCTCGGCGCGGGAGGCGGCGCTGACATTCCGCAGCGCGTCTGCAGCGCGTCCTCCGGCCGGGCCGCGGGCGCCCCGGGGGCCGACTTCCGCAAACAGGGAAGATCTGGGCGGCGGGGCCGGCGGGGACCGGCCACACCCAGACACCTGGCCCCGCGCGCTGGCGTCCTGGGGGCGGAGGAGCCAGGTCCGGGGCGCAGCGACCGGGCGGCCCCGCCCCTCCAGCGCCGGGGCAGGCCAGCCCACCCTGCCCTCGGGCCTTCTCTGTCTAACCTTTGTCACGGCTTAAACTTCTGCGCCTCTCCGCCCATCCACGCAAACCCCAGGGTTCTGTGTGGACATCGCCACTGCATTTGCGCGGCTCCTCTTCGCCAGCCCTCCGCCGCAGTGCTGGTCGGCCTGGGAGCTGCGAGTCCCCGCCTGCGGTGGGGGCAGGGGGAGACGGCGCCTGGGGTCCTGGCGGCGGCCCGAGCGGGGCTCTGGCTGGGGCGCTGCGTTCTCCCGCTGGCGCAAAGGTGTCCCGGGCGCCGAAGCCGAGGTGATGAGCCTGGAAAACCCCTCGGCCTGCCCTGTCTCCACAGGCGTGATTAGCTCAGTGCCGCACTAACAACAGTTGTTCATAACTGTAAGCCGTCCCCAAATTGTCACCGTTGCAGATCACCGTGAGTAGGTATGGATTTAAGAACCCGATAAAAGAGTTCAGCCCACAAAGCCAGTTACAGCGGAGTTTTGATCTCGGGTATTCCGTTTAATTTTATTATAGAGAATTTTGAACATAAACGAAAGTCACGACGGTAAAATGAGCCCCCAGGTGCGCATCACCCACATGCAATTATCAACTCACCACAGTCTGGTTTTGTCTACCCCTCGCGCCCCACCAGCCGCCCCTCCCTATTATTGTGAAACAAATCCCTGGCATCAGGCCACGTTCCAGTTTGCCCCCTGAAACAATCACTCGGTTTTGATGAAAAGCCCATTGTTTAGAAAACTTTCTTTTAAAGCTGAGCAGATTAACATGTTACGGAGTAAAGATAAAGTCGTTGATAGGAGTCGAGATGAAGATAAAAGAGAGAAAAGCAGTGAAAGGCATGGAAAGGCTAAAATGAGGGATAAAGGCGCCGGTAATGCTTTCTGGGACATCAGGTCGCCCAGGTGAAACCTTGAGCAGAGCAGAACCAGTGTGTAGCCGGCTGGTGAGAAGAGATGAGATTCATGCATAACTGAAGGTGGAAATAACCAGGTTTGCTGATGGATTGGGGGGGGGGGGGTGTGAGGGAAAGAGAAGCCTCAAGGATAGGAAACTGTGGATGGCAGTGCTTTCAAAGTCCGTGATGGGGAAGCCTGGGGAAGGAGCAGAGCTGAGCAAATGAGGGGCATTGAAATAGGGTTTGGCGGTGTTAGAGCACGGCTGCCATTTAGATATCCACGTGGAAATTTCACAAAGGTGGGCGTTTAAAGAGAAATCTCAGCGGTGAGAGCAGGACTAGAGATGTACATCCAGTAGTTGAAAGCATGTCCTGTATTCAGAATCACAGGTTCAGTCACTGGAGTGGATGTGGATAGTGGCCAATAAAGGAGGGAAACCAGCAGAGTGTGGGCTCTTAGACGTCAAGGGAAGAAAGTGTTCCAAGAAAGAGAGGTGTGAAGTGCCACTGAGAGGTCAAGGAAGAAAAGGACAAAAGAAGTGACCATTGGCCCTGGCCGGTTTGGCTCAGCAGTTAGAGAATTGGCCTGAGGACCAAAGAGTGCGGATTCAGTTCCAGCCAAGGGCAGGTACCTCGGTTGCGGTTTGTCCCCGGCCTGGTTGGGGTCCTGTGGGTGGCAACCAGTCATGTTTCTCTCTCTACCCCTCCCACTCTGTCTGAAGGTAAATGTAAAAATATCCTCGGGTGAGGATTTAAAAAAAAAGTGACCATTGGATTTAGTAACATGGACACCCTTGGCAAGACCAGTTTCAACTGAAAGCCAAACTTGAGAAAGTTGAGGAGAAAATAGTAGTGAGCCAGTGATAGAGTAATCTTTGAAGAAATTTTGATGTGAAGAGAAACTAATGAGGCCGAAGAGGGCATAAGGTCTCATGACATATTTCGAAACAAAACAAAAACAATCTTTAAAAAAAAAAATATTGCCCTGGCCGGTTTGGCTCAGCGATCAGAGCATCGGCCTGGGGTCCAGAGAGACCCAGATTCGGTTCCCACTAAGGGCACGTACCTCGGTTGCAGTTTGTCCCTGGCCCTGGATGGGTTGTACAGGTGGCAACCACTTGATGTGTCCCTTTCACATCGATGTTTCTCTCTCTCTCTCTCTCTCACACTTCCTCTTTCCCTCCCACTCTACCTGCCCTATCTGAAGATAAATGTGAAAATGTCCTTGGGTGAGGATAAAAAAAAAAAGTAGAGAATAACATAATGGACCCATACCCATCACACAGCCTCAATAATTATCACCGTAAAGCCAATTTTGTTTCATCTATACTTGCCTAGTTATTTGAAAGCAATCTCAGAATTCATTCTATTTCAATCATAAACAGATAAGGATTCAATCTTTAATAGTCAAGGACTTTGCTTTTTTTTCCCTTATCCTCACTGGAGGACATTTTTGCATTTATCTTCAAATAGAGCAGGAGGGAGAGAGGGAGGGAATGAGAGAGAAACATTGATGTGAGAGAGACACATTGAGTGGCTGCCACCCACATGACCCCAACCGGTGCCAGGGACAAACTGCAACCAAGATATAGGCCCTTGGAGGAAACCGAACCCAGGACTCTCTGGTCCACAGGCCAACGCTTTAAGTGCTGAGCCAAACCAGCCAGGGCAGGACTTTGCTTTTTTAACATAACCACAATATAATGATCACACCTAAAAATATTAAAATAATTCCTTAATATTATCTAGTCATAAGTGTTTACATTCCCTGACTGCCCTATCAATAATTTAATTTATAATTGGTTTGTTACAATCAAGAGCCAAATATATCACATTTGGTTGATAAATCTCTTCGGGCTCTTTTAATCTATAACATTTCCCTTCCCTCAGCCCTGGCCGGTTTGGCTCAGCGGTTAGAGCGTCAGCCTGTGGTCCAGAGAGACCCGGGTTCGGTTCCCGCAAAGGGCACGTACCTTGGTTGCAGTTTGTTCCTGACCCTGGTTGGGTCGTGCGGGTGGCAGCCACTCTATGTATCCCTTTCACGTCAATGTTTCTCTCTCTCTCTCTTTCTACCCCCCTCCCACTCTATCTGAACAAAAAATGGAAAAATGTCCTCAGGTGAGGATTAAAAAAAAAAACAAAAAACATTTCCTCCCCTTCCTTTTAAATATATATTTTTAAGGAACCAAATAATTTGTCTTTTAGGATTTCCCATATTCTGGCTTTTGGTAATGGCACCCTTATGATGGTGCTGTGAACTTTCCATTGCATCACATGAAGCCCAATGGTCTCTCTTTGTGACTGATAGGGGTGTTTTCTGCCAGATCCTTCAAGTAGAAAGTTTCCCAGCAGCATTTCTTCACCTGTCATCCCACCAGCATTGCAACGGAAATCAAGAGTGCTCTTGAAGAAAACAATGGTGAAAAGAAATTCTCCCAAAGGGCAGGACTTAGATAGACCATGTGGACAATTACATCCACTTTTCTTTCTTTCTTTTTTTTTTCTTTATTGATTTTTAGAGAGAGATTCAGAAGGGTGAGGGAGAGAGAGATAGAAACATTGATGAGAGAGAATATTGATCAGCTGTCTCCTGCACGGCCCCCACTGGGGATCGGGCCCACAAACTGGGCATGTGCCCTGACCGGTAATCAAACCAGAGACCTCTCGGTGCACGGGTCGACGCTCAACCACTGAGCCACACCGGCCGAGCTACATACACTTTTATGTTTTTGGTTGTTGTTCTTTTTTTGGTGTTATGTGCCCCTAGCGGGAACTGAACCCGGGACTCTCTGGTCTGCAGGCTGACACTCAACCTCTGAGCCAAACTGGCCAGGGCTACATCCACTTTTTTTTTTTATCCTCACCCGAGGACATTTTCCCATTTTTTTTTTTTTTTTATCCTCACCCGAGGACATTTTTCCATTTTTTGTTCAGATAGAGTGGGAGGGAGAGAGAGGAACAGAGAGAGAGAGAGAAACATCGATGTGAAAGGAACACATCGAGTGGCTGCCACCCGCACGACCGACCAGGGCCGGGGACAAACTGCAACCGAGGTACACGCCCTTAGCGGGAACCGAACCCGGGTCTCTCTGGACCGCAGGTCGACGCTGTAACCGCTGAGCCAAACCGGCCAGGGCTACATCCACTTTTAAATCCTGCTCCCACAACTTCTAGCTTGATAGGAGGTCTTAGTTACCAACGGAGAAATATTTCCTAATATTAGGAACACAGCTGTGATTCCATTGAATTGGAATCTGGACATTTTGCATTTCTCAATTGGTGAAGAAAGATATTATTCTACTGGCTGAAATGGTTCACCCCAATGACCAAATCAAATTATTGCTTACAGTAAGGGCAGTAAAACTCTGTCTGGAACCCAGAGGATGCTATGTGGCACCTCTTGTGACTTCCATGTCCAGTAGTAAAAGTTAATGGGAAATCACAGCAACCCCAATAAGCAGGACCACTGAGAAATCAAACCCTTCAGAAATGAAGTTTTGAGGCACTCTACCAGGTAAAGAAACTGCTGAAGTCTGGCTGAGGGCAAAAGAAACATATGCTGGGTAGTGGAAGAAGAAATTAATAGCCCTGGCCGTTTGGCTGAGCGGTTGGAGTGTTGGCCTTCAGACCAGAGAGTACCGGGTTAGGTTCCCGCTAGGGGCACATACCAAAAAAAAAAAAAAAAAAAAAAAGGAATTAATAAATATTAATCGCAGTCACAGACCCCACACAGAGGATGTAGCAGCTAGAAGCCACAGCAGCTGTGCCTTTTAGAGATCATTCTAACATTCTATCAGACCGGCAGCTTCATGACGATGTGGAATACAGTAGGATCAGTGTCAAGTTGATCAGGAGTCTTTAGGACTATATTGTGCTAAAAAGCAGCAGAGTTAACTTAGCCTTGGGGTAAGGCTGTGAATGCGGCCTGCTTTTCATCACAGGTGAATGCAGTCTGCTCTGTGCCTCCTTCCTGGCAGCTATTGGGAAGAATGCATTTGCCAGATCAACAGTTGCCTACCAGTGCCACAGGCTGTTGCTTTGTTACAGTAAGAATACCACATCTGGCACAGCAACTGTTAGATTAGGGCTACCACTTGGTTAAATTATGATAGTCTACCATCATCTACCATGCTCCATCTGGCTTTTGCAAGGGCTAGGCCAGTGAGTTAAACAGGATACTAATCTCTACTATTTCATCTAGGATGTAGGAGTGCTTCTGATTGACTGTGTTGGTCCAGGGAAGGACTCAAGGAAGTCCCCAGGTTAGGGACTCCTTGGGCTTTCCAAACACAAAGGTTTTTACTCTCTAAATCAAGGAATAAATCTGTGGATTCTGCTGGTTGATAAGTATATATCCTTTCTGATTACTCACTCAGAGATGTGGGAAATGACCAGAGGACTATGACTCCATTTAGCACCAGCTTCCCCTACCTAGTGGGCCATGATGGCATTTGGGTTTCCTTGTATTACTGTCAACTGAGACCTGTATCTAACATCCCTCAAAAGATCTGGGTATTCCCTTGTTCTGTAGTGTAGGGACTACACTACAGGTAAATGGCTGAAGTCTTTTCAGAGAAGTTGGGGAACCTCTCTCCTATATATTTGTCACAGCATTGCAGGGTTCATCCTCGAGGGGACCTGGCCTTCCCTTCATTCTTTGGGTTCTGGGTGTAAGAACCAGTTCATGTTTGCCAAACAGGTGAGAGATTGAGGTTTTCCTTTTTTTATCCTTACCTAAGGACATTTTTTTGTTCTTTGTTCAGATAGAGTGGGAGGGAGAGAGAGGAAGAGAGAGAGAGAGAGAAACATGGCTGTGAAAGGGACACATCAAGTGGCTGCCACCCGCACGACCCAACCAGGGCCGGGGACAAACTGCAACCGAGGTACGTGCCCTTAGCGGGAACCGAGGCGAGGTCTCTGTGGACCGCAGGCCGACGCTCTAACCGCTGAGCCAAACTAGCCAAGAGATTGAGGTTTTCCAATTTGATGTCTGACAGCCATCTACCAGAGCCATCAATCACCACAGATCTGTTGAAGGCCACCTGGTTGCCGGTTTAGTTTTGTTCCCCATTACCATCCTTGTGTCTACCTTACCTCTGATGATGAAGTGCTATCACCTGGCCTCTGCTGTTTCAGAATCCTATCATCCATATTGGCACTAGGAAGCCCAGGCCCATAGGTGCACCGTTCATGCAAACCCTGGCCCACAGAGGATGGCTTCCATTGAGTTTCTCTGCAATGTTGACCTCTCATTGGTGCATTTCACACTGCTTTAGTAAAGACAGTGTCTTTTTTTTTTCTTTATTGATTTTAGAGAGAGACAAAGGGAGAGGGAGAGAGAGATAGAAACATCAATGAGAGAGAACATCAATTGGCCGCCTCCTGCATGCCCCACACTAGGGATTTAGCTCACAACCCGGGCATGTGCCCTGACCGGGAATCAAACTGGTGACCTCTTGGTGCATGGGTCGATGCTCAACCACTGAGCCACAAGGGCGGGGCAAAGACAGTGTCTTTTAGAGACTGTGGTTACCTGTCGGGTTCTCTGGTTTTCCATAATAAATCCATGCTCACCTCTTACAGCTTTAAAAAAAAAAAAACTTCACCAGAGGATATTTTTTTCTATTTATCTTTAGATAGAGTGGAGGGGAGGGAGGGAGAGAAAGAGAGAGAGAGGGGAAGAAACATTGTTGCGAGAGAGACACATGGATTGGTCGCCTCCCGCACAACTCCGATCAGGGACGGGAACAAACAGCAACCAAGGCTTGTGCCCTTGACTGGAATCGAACCCATGACTCTCTGGTCCATGGGCCAACGCTCTAACCACTGCACAACCGGCCAGGGCTCTCTCAACTTTTTCACCCTTTTCTCCACACTTTGCCAAGGCAAGACAAACATTTTCACCTCATTTACTGCAGGATACTATTGTTTCCAAGCTTTAAGGAACCATTCTAAAGGGCATCAGAACCGGTTCTAGGGGTCCTTGCCAGAATATTAAATTCTGAATCATGAGAGGGTTTTCCCACAATAATAAACTCTGCCCATTCCAGCCTGGTCCATCATGCTCAAGATCAGTTCTCCAATATCTTTTTAACAACTTTCCTCCATTAATTTCTCACTGTTAATATAACTGGTTTGGTTTCTGCCTGGAAATCAATGAAGGAATTCATGAATGGAGAAACAGACCAGCATGAGTGAAAAAGAGAACAGCATAAAATGAGGGCGGTGAGGTGGGCAGGGCCAGATCATGCAGGGCCTGCAGGCCTTGTAACAACCTTGAAGGGAACAAGTGAAACAGTATTTGGGAACCACTGAGACAGCATCTTGGCCATGACTGGTATGTGGATAACTCCTGTTTCTCCTTCCTGTCTCTGTTCTATCTTCCCCTTTATTTTGCAAACATTCTACTGAACAGAGCAGACCAGGCCAGGCTCTGTTCTCAGAGGGGGTCATGCAGGGATGCGTGCCTGTCCTCTGTCTCAAAAGAACTCTGATCTTGCCCTGGCCAGTTTGGCTCAGCGGTTGAGCATCAGCCTGTGGACCAGAGAGTCCTGGGTTCGGTTCCCGCCAGGGGCATGTACCACACACACACACACACAAAACTCTGATCTTCCTGTCTGAACTTTGGTACTGCTTGAATCTTTGTGGAAATAGATTTTAGGAATTCTGGTACATTCTCTGTTCTATTGATATTGAATGTACCTGTGGTCCCAGACATACCAGTACAGCCCCCTCGCTCAGGGCTTTTGCCTATGATGTTCCTTCGCCCTGGAACATGGTTTCTCCTGTTCCTTCATCCTGTCCTAACAAACTGTTGCTCTTCTCTTAAGACCTAGCTGAATCATCCCATCTTCTTTCTGACTTTCCTAAACAGGATTGTGGCTTCCTGTTTAGAATTTACATATTCATAGACACATCTACTATGGCCTATATCATAACTTTTTTTTAAAATCTGTTTTTCTTCTGTCCAGAGTATGATCCCCTTTGGTGCCTCATTCATCCCTGTATCTTCATTCATTCATTCAACAAATCTCTTTGAGTCACTTCCTATCCCAGGCGTGGGAGCAGCTCCATCAGTGTCTGCAGAAGAGATGAATGAATTGGTGAGTGGTTGCTACCCTGATGGATGCTGTGTTGCTAGGTGACAAACTCAGTGATGATTAGAGAGGGAGGGGAGTGAGTGCTATTGTGTGAGATGAGAGTAAGCATACATCTACACATCTTCCTGCGAGATCGGGGAAACGTTGTGTGTGGGAGTTCCACACTTCTGCACTGCCAACGAGGCAGGGGTGAGGTTGGGCTTCTGACTGATTTTCATTGTGCATGGGGAAAGGGAGGATGGTAGGAGAGAACTGTGTTAGTTTGAAAAACCCCTGAGAGGCTATCTTTCCTTTATCCTTCAAGTAAAGAATCACTGAATTACAAGCTTTCTAAATAAGAGTAATGAAGAAAGTGAAGGGGCAGGTTCAACACCAGCGTCAACACAGACACCTGCAAGGGTCCGCAGGAAGGTGTAAGCAGAGAAGCTGACTGCAGGAGCATGTGGCTCGTGGCTGGAGGGAGCCTCTGCTACTCAGTACAAAGAGATGGTCACCTGGAGGAATGATGGGCCCAATGTTGCAAGACCTTCCAAGTTTTCAGGAGAAGCCACAAGTCCAGGTTTTAATGCAAAATCTCCCAATTTTTCAATGTTAAAAGAAAATGAAGATTTTTTTTTTTTACAAAGCTGGTAACTTTCAGGCTTGGTCTCCCCTGGCCCCATACTTCCCTACAAGCCCCAGCCTGGAGAACACCTTTCCAGGGAACGCTGCCCTGGCATTCAGGTCTCTGTTCCTTCCACATTAATTAAACACCAGCTGTGTGTCTGGTGCTGGGAATGCATCTGTGAAGGAGCCTCTACTCTCACCACTCCCGGGTGCCCCCGCCGGCGGCAGGGCCTCCCCAAGCTGTTCTTCTCTCGCTGCTTTGTTGGTTCTGTGTCCACCACTGACTTCCCGTCAAGTCTGTGAGTATCCTGACGGCAGTAATAGTGTTGTGTGCATCTTTACATTTGGCACATAAAAGAACAATAAATGTTCATAAATGATGCCCTTGGGGAAACACATGTTTCAGGTAAGTGAGTCAGTCTTAATGGATGTGGCAAACAGATTAGGTGGGGTCCAGAGGGCAGAGCTAGGACCTTACAGTCAGAGCTTGATTTATTAGAATGAAGCATTTCTCACGATGAGATTGGTGGCCTGGAGGGAGATAAGAGCTTGCCATCCCTAGTTCTGAGCAGAGGTTAGTTGAGCAGCAACTGAAGATGCTGGAAGGAGTGAAGCTGTGCTGGGTGAGAGGTTGTGTTGGGTGGTTACCTGTTCCCTCCAGCTTCCATGGTTTGTGCTTCTGCAGAGCAAGATTGAGTGGACTTCTAAATTAGGCCATGGATGTCCGGCCGGTGTGGCTCATTGGCAAGAGGTCGCTTATTCAATTTCCAGTCAGGACACATGCCCTGGTTGTGGGCCCGATCCCCAGTGCGGGGCATACAGGAGGCGGCCAGTTGATGTTCTCTCTCATCGGTGTTTCTATCTCTCCCTTCCTCTCCCTTCCTCTCTCTCTCTCAAATCAATAAAGGAAGAACAAAAATTTTTTAAAAAAATTAGGCCATGGAGGGAGTCAAGTGATTAGGATCATGAGCTGTGCCTCCAGGCAGACCTGGGTTTAAATCCAGGCTCTGCCACGTAGCTGTGCAACCTTGGGTGGGGTGCTTCACCCTCTCTGAGCACAAGTAGCTTACAGTTTAGGTGTCCAGGATGCTTCTCACCTCTTCTCTCTTCCAGGGCACCAAAGTCTAACTTGGAAATGCAGAGCAGACACTAAAGCTAGCAGTTAAGGTGAAAGTTGCTTATGGTTAAAACTGCTCTTCAAAATCCCTAGGAAGGTGCCATGTGGGAAACTGTCCTGTCCCTCACTGAGCCCAACACAACCAATTTCCCCTCTTATTTTAGAAAAGAAAATCACTGGTGAGCACCAGAGGATACCTCTCAGCTGGCATCTAATGCTTTATGAAGAATTCCCTCCCTTAGACATTAGAACAGTATTTAGTAAGGTGAGATGCCCACACTGTAGGGGCTTATTGGAACTGAGCGGATTGGAGAAACTGCAGACTGGGGAGTTCTCTGTCCCTGCTCTGATCCAGAGACTCATTGAGATGAATGATGGGTGGAATCCTCTATATTATTTAAATCATTAGTTTTTCTCTCGGTCTCTCCTTTTTGTATTTGCTGAGCTCATCTTCATAGGTTACTTGAGCAAATGATAAAAGTACTGTATCGAACTGGGAATCTATAACTACAATCCAGGGCTTTTGGTTAACTGTGCTGAGAACTTGGCTTGGGCCTCGCGAGGCCTATGTCCAGCCTTCCTACCCTCAACCCAAGGAATAAAGACAGCTGGGCCCACAGTGTGAACTGACTCACATTCTACCAGGTGTAGGTGGAAACGCTGCAAGAGAGTGAGACCAGTCACCTGTCCCACACAGCTTATCACAGGTAGAACAGAAAGGCAGAGGGCACCTGCCCATCATTTAAAATGACCCCACCCACTATAAATGATTGTCAGCTCTGAGCCTTAGGTTAGCTCCTCTTCTCCTAAGGAGGAGCAAGAAAGGGGGAGAAAGAAAGGCTGTAAGTGTTCTCTGTGGGCATTTGGATGGAAGCACCTTTCTGTACAGTGGAGGCAGCCACGTGAGGAGGGGCTGGTAATCATCCCCCCCCCACACCTGCTGTGCCATCATCCCTGGAGAGGGCTTAGCACAAGGCCTGGCACACGGTAAGACTTAAAAAAATGTTAATTTGGGCAAATAATAGCAGCCAACAATGAATATAATAACAAATATATCTAATAAATACAGATAAGGAAAATGAAGCTTAGGGGAAGTTGAGCAATATAGCCACATTTATTTTTATTTTATTTTTATTTTTTTATCCTCACCCGAGGACATTTTTTCTATTTTTTATTCAGATAGAGTGTGGGAGGGAGAGAGAGAGAGAGAAACATCGACGTGAAAGGGACACGTCGAGTGGTTGCCACCCATATGACCCAACCAGGGCCGGGGACAAACTGCAACCGAGGTACGTGCCCTTAGCGGGAACCAAATCCAGGTCTCTCTGGACCACAGGCTGATGCTCTAACCTCTGAGCCAAACCAGCCAGGGCTGGGCATTTTTTTTCCTTTAAAAATTTTTAAATTTATTGACTGATTTTTAGAGAGGGAGGGAGGGAGACAGAGAGGAACATTGATTTGTTGTTTCACTTATTTCTGCATTCACTGGTTGGTTCTTGTATGTGCTCTGACTGGGGATCAAACTAGCAACCTTGGTATGTATATAGGGATGACACTCTAACCAACTGTGCTGCCCAGCTGGGGCCAAGGCTGTCCATTTCTTGACTCTGCTTGTCCCTATTTCTCTTTGCATGCCTGTCTCATTTCCTTTAGCTACAGTTAGACTCTCTATCTTCAAATTCACATCCTAAAAGAGGAACCCTGTCCTCCTAATGTCCCCACAGCAAACAGACTTGGAAGAACAGATTGGCTAAGACTGGGCTACATACCCTTTTAACCAGTCAGTCTTGACAGGTGATGGGGCACCATTACTGTCCAAACCTTGACTATGGGGTCCAGTCCCACAGTTAGGTGGCAGTCAATGACCTGCAAGTGACCATCCCACCATGCCATGGGGTGGAGTCAGTCTGCCAGTAGAAAGAGAGGTGCTAGGAAAACAAAAACAGGCATCCATTACAGGAAGGCAGAACTTGTGGTGGGTACTGGGTTCTGTGAGTTTGGACTCAGGGGTCTGTCATTTCCGGCTGGGATTGAAGGAAGCCTGGCTGGTGTGGCCTGGCACCAATGGTGATGCAGTGAGCCGTGATCCTATGGGCTCCCACACTCCCTGGAGGCCCGCCTCCTCTGTCACTTCCCAGCTTCCCAGCTTGAGCAGTGAAAAGGGCAGTGAGTGAAGCCATCGGAGCACTGGAACTCGTGCTAGCTCTGTCCCCTGAGCTGTGTGACCTTGCACTGGTGGCGTCAGCAAGGGAGGAGTTTGTGCAGCAAGAGTGAAAGATCGCCCCTGGCTCGTCGCTGGGCCTCTCCATGGGCACTCCACACCCGCCCTCCTTCCTGCTCCGGCCCTTCCCTCTGCCGGTCTCTCCACATTTACCTGCTAGGCAGGGAGGAAGACAGTGAGAACTGGATCTAGAAGGGGAGAGTGTGCCTTGACAACCACTGAGCAGCTGTTACTATGTGCTTTTTTGAGGGGAAGGGGATCCATTGGTACAGTTTACAAAACACCAAATGTAACCCCAAATTCATGCCACTTAAGCCAGCCTAGGTGGATGGGTGTCAGGAGACTAAACTGCTGGTTGCCTTGGCAACCATATTTGTTAGTGATCAAACCTTAGAGCCACAATACAGGGAAAGCTGCCACCTACAACCCTTTCGCAGGTTTATCTAGTCGAGCAAAGTCTTCAGGAAGAGAATCTCTGGGAAGGAGCTGGGGGATCTCCTTTGCTATGAGGACCAGGCAGTGCTGAGCACCCATCACCTGTGCAACAAAGAACCCTCCTGACTGGTGGGCCCCTGATGAGAGGGCCAGATCACCTCAGTCCTGGGAACTGGGGACTTCCGGGGTTTTGTCTAGTCTGGCTGAACCCATCTAAGTGTGTAGACAAGGGCTGGGGCCTTCCTGCACTAACGTCAAGTCATGGCCTCATGGGCTTACTGTGTCACAGTGACCTGAGTAATTCCCACTCTAGTGGTGTGTGTTTGTTTTTCCCATTTTCTCCCTCAGAATCCTACTCCTCTGTTTCACACTCTAGGACTCCATCTCTCCCACAGCTCTCCTCACCTGCCCGCCATTTTGTTGTTGTTGTCGTTGTTGTTAATCCTCACCAGAGGATATTTTTTCCACTGAGTTTTAGAGAGAGTTGAAGGGAAGGTGGGATAGGGAGAGAGAGAGAGAGAGACATCTATGTCAGGGAGACACATTGATTGGTTGCATCCCGCATATGCCCTAACCAGGGCCAGGGATTGAACCTGTAACCCAGATACATGCCCTTGATTGGGAATTGAACCCATGACCCTTTGGTGTGTGGGCCAGTTCTCTAACCACTGAGCAACACCAGCCAGGACACCTGCCCAATTTTTAAATTAAAAATGTTCCATAACATGGGGCCCTGGCTGGTTTGGCTCAGTGGTTAGAGCATCGGCCAGCAGGCCAAAGAGTCGCAGGTTCCATTCTGGCCAAGGGTACATATCTCAGTTGTGGTTTGGCCCTGGCCCTGGTCAGGGTCATGCGGGAGGCAACCAATTGATGTGTCCCTCTCACATCGATGTTTCTCTCTCTCTCTCTCCCCCCGCCCCACTCTGTCTGAAGATATTTGAGAAAATATCCTCAGGTGAAGATTGAAAAAAAAAATGTTCTATAACCACAAGCACTTAATAAAACGATTCTTTTCTGGTGCTGGGTTACATTGTCCCGATAATTTTGATGTCTGTACATGGAGCAGATGACCTTAACCTCCAACATGGGAAGCCTCTTTCAGATCTGTCCCTGCCCACATCTGACATCGGTTCCACTCTGTTTTATTACAAGGGGAAAAGATCCTGCCTTGGCTGAATTCTGGCATTGGCTGTGGGGGGAGGGGGGGGGAAGGTCCTAAATGTGCAGATTGTTGTGCAGTGGCTATTACGATTTTTTTTCTGAAAAATTTTATTTTTATTTCTTGGTATTTATTGTCAAATTATTACATTACAGAGTATTTGGTAACATCAACTGTCAACTCTTTTGTGTATTTCCTTATAGCCTTTTCCTTCCTAGCTTAGGTATATGTATATTTTAAATATGACTGCAATCATATTGTATGTATAATTTTAGATTTTTATTTTTTCACTTGACATTATATAAAAGCATTTTTACTTAGAAAAATAAAGGAAAATAAACCTTTTTGTTAAATAAGCTTTTGCATACATAACAAATATAATGGTGGCCACTTCAATTTCACTACCATACTTTTAAAGGTAGCATAGGACAAAAGTAACTCTTCTTATTATAGTTTTATGCTATAGGAAGGGAAATTGCACTTGCTTTTTATATTGATACGGAGGAAAAGTCACACTAAAAAGTGTATATCTGCCCTGGCCGGTTTGGCTCAGTGGTTAGAGTGTTGACCTGCGATCCAGAGAGACTCGGGTTCAATTCTCGCTAAGGGCACCTACCTCGGTTGCAGTTTGTCCCCGGCCCTGGTTGGTTTGTGCAGGTGGCAGCCACTCGATGTGTCCCTTTCACGTCAATGTTTCTCTCTCTCTTCCTCTCTCTCCCTCCCACTCTGTCTGAACAAAAAATGGAAAAATGTCCTCGGGTGAAGATAAAAAAATAAAATAAAATAAAATAAAAAGTGTGTATCTTAGCCCGCCAGTGTGGCTCAATGGTTGAGCGTTGACCCATGCACCAAGAGGTCGCCAGTTTGATTCCCGGTCAGGGCACATGCCCAGGTTATGGGCCAGATCTCCAGTGTGGGGCATTCAGGAGGCAGCCAATTGATGTTTCTATCTCATCGATGTTTCTATCACTCCCTTTCTCTTCTTCTCTGTCTCTAACATCAATAAATAAAAAAGAATTAAAAAAAATATGTTTCTTAATTTTGTTTTTAAAGTGCTCAGAAATGAAGTTTATATTAAATCAAACCTTTTTTGCAAGCTGAGTGATATAATTTTCCATTCAAAATTTGAAATCATAACTTGTGGTAAGTAGTATATGTGCAATATGTGTGCGTGCCCTTTATATCCACTACTTATGTGTACCTTTTTTTTTTTTTTTTAATCCTCACCTGAGGACATTTCTGCATTCATCTTCAGACAGAGCAGGAGGGAGAGAGGGAGGAAGAGAGAGAGAAACATTGATGTGATAGAGACACATCGAGTGGTCGCCACCCACATGACCCCAACCGGGGCCGGGGACAAACTGCAACTGAGACACGTGCCCTTCGCGGGAACCGAACCCAGGACGCTGGTCTGCGGGCTGACGCTCTAACCACTGAGCCAAACTGGCCAGGGCCTTATGTGTACCATTTTATTTCCCTCTATTTCATAAGGTAAATGTTTTAATTACGATGATTGAATATTTATAAATATTTTAAGGATGTTTATTTGACATTAAAGTAAGATGCAAGTTGCATCAATGTAGGGTAATTTTTAAAATAGATGTGAAAGGTTTACTAATCAGAAATTATAAGGAAATAGAAACAACTCAAAGTTAACAATTATAGAACAGCTGATTACCTGATAGTATACATGCTATCTTGACAGTATGCTGAGCAGCCATTAAAGATGAGAATCATCAGAATGTCACAACATGAAAAACCACTCCTGCTACGTTATGTGAAAAAGCAGAACTAGAAATTTCATGTATCTCTACAGTTGTTTAGCACAATGCCTATCACTCAATAAATGGTACTTATTATTACAACTGGTCACTAGTTGTAACAATGTAAAAATATGTCTGTCTATGGAAAAGAGCATAAAAGGACCACACCAAAAATAACTGATTTTTGTGTTGAAGGGATGTGATTTTTTTTATTCTATAGAGTATATTATCTAAGAAAAATTTGATTTTTTAAAAAAAACTGACAACCCAGTGAAAAATGGAAGAGAAAAATGGACAGTTCTCACAGTGAAAAATCAAGAGTCAACAATGGAAAAGTGTTCAAGGTTCAGTGTGTGTTATTTAGTGATAGGAGCAGCATGTACAGTGGGGTGTCCAGTATGTTCCCTTACATGGGAATAAGAGAGGAGTATGTTTATCATGCACAGACTATCTCTGGAAAGAAGCACAAAAGTCCCTACAGTGGCACCTGAGGCAGGGGAGGGACAAAGCTCCTAAGAAACAATGAGAAGGAGGTTTTGCATTATGTACTTTTTTTGAATCTTGAATTTTTTAGCTTTGGCACCAATAACTAATTCAAAACCAACTAAATAAAATAATGGCTTTTTAATTTTAAAAGATGCAAAGAGGACCCTGGCCGGTTTGGCTCAGTGGTTAGAGTGTCCGCCTGCGAACCAAAGAGTCATGGGTTCGATTCTGGTCAAGGGCATGTTACCTAGGTTTCAGTTCAGTCCCTGGCCCTGGTCGGCATCATGCGGGAGGCAACCAGTACATGGATGTTTCTCTCTCTCTCTCTTCCCCTCCCACTCTATCTGAAGATAAATGGAAAAATATCCTTAGGTGAGGATTAAAAAATAAAAATAAAAGTTGCAAAAAAGTAATCACTATTCTTTTAAAAATCAATAAAACCATGGTCCTCTAAACGGTTTCTTAATTCAAACTTGCTTGCTGAGGTCACCTAGTGCAGTGGAATGAAAACTGGGAGGTTTTGAGGTCCCAGTTCTGGTCCTGCCTCAGACTCAGTGAGCTATGGTGACCAGTCTCTGAGGCTTCCCTTCTCATCAGTACAGCAGTGGAATTGGATTAGATAACCCTTCACGTCCCTTTCCCCCTCGGAGTACCTTTAAAAATATTTTGTTTACAAAAAAGAAGGTATCATTCACAAACATTTGTTAAAACAAACATTTTATTGTAGTAGAACACACAGAAAAGCACATGTTAGTGTACAGCGTGGTGAATAAAATGAACATATCCACGTGACAACCATACCTAGATGGAAAGGAGACCATTACCCGCACCCCCGGAAATCCCTCCCAGTCACCACAGGCACCAGGGCAACCTCTGGCCCCATAGATTAGTTTTGCCAAGGACAATTATAAGCAAATCCACCCAACACCAGAAAACAATGGCTTTCACGTTTGCACTTTGCTTTCCAGTCTTTTCAAGATGTAAACACGAGTTGACAGTTGTGAGAATATAGGGGACACCCAGGTTTGTTCCACACCCCCCACAACCCACTTCCCTGTCAATTCTTTGCCATTACTAATCTAATGGCAAATAATCATTAAGGCTGTTTTTCTTTCCACTGCCTGTTACGATGTTAAAGGGAAAATGCCATTACAGACCCTTCTGGACAAATCACTTGGGAGCAAAGTAAAAGGATGGATGAATTGCCTGGAATTCACTCTCATTAGATAAGGGAGCCGTCCAGGCAGTCTTCTGATACCCCGCACTAACGCCTTGGACTGTGTCCCGGTCCTCTGGGCTGTGGTCCCCTGGGCTGTGGTCCCCTGGCCTTTGGCTCGCAGGGCGTGCGGTGCGGGTTAGTGGAATCTGGGGGCTTAGCTGGCCTCCAGCTTTCACAGCCAGGGGAGAGGCCAGATGGATGCAGAGCCTCAGGCTGGGGCCGGCGGGCTTGCTGGTTGCAGTGGCCCCATAGTGTGTGAGAGTGACTTTTATGTCAGACTGTCAGACTCTCCGGTTTCCAACTCGGCTTATCCATGTAGCCTCCCCGTGTAAGTCCATGTTGCTTCTGTTGTGTAGTGTCGAAAGAGCTGTGGTTAAGAAAAGTTTGCCCAGCAAGGATGCAAAGCTGCCATCCTTGGCTTGAAGGGAGAAGGTGGATCGAGGGGGAAAGGGGAGCGATTCAGAGCCCCTGCCTGCCTGCTCCTCCACTCCCATCCCCCACCGCCTGGAGCAGCCGGTGACCATGCTCAGCTTGTGTCATCAGTGATTTATGACCCGCGGGGCCCAGCTGTTGGCGTGGACTCAGCAGCTGCTCAAGGTTAAGTGGCCTTTACGTGAGGGACGCCTGCCATGGGACAGCTCCATTGCAGTTGTTCCCTCTCTGGGGTCAAGGGGGTGATCATGTTGCCAGTCTGGGAGTCCATATAAGCTAAGAAGAGGCTGCAGGCTCCCCATGCCCCCAACATACACACACTCACCCCGCTCCAGTGAAGGCTCAAGCCTCTGCTCTCAGTCCGGATCCTCAGCCAGCCCGGCAGGAACACTGGGTTGTCGGAGCTGCTCCCATTGCTCCTGCTGCCACCTGATGTCACCCAGCAAGGGCATGCATTAGGGCAAGGGCTCAGAGCAGAAGGGGACATCCAGCTCTTTCTTCATGGAACCCTGCTGTTCCCAGGCCCTGTGCCAAATGCTTTACTTGCATTTTCTCATCCAACTCTTGCAAAGCCAATGAGGTTGATTTTACTAATATTTTCCTGAACCTCCTGAAAACTGAGGTTCAGAGAAGTTAAGGAAACTGACCAAGATCACACAGCTAACTGCCTGTCTGGAGTCAGTGTTTAACAACTAAAGCGCCCACTGCAGATCAGGCAGTTCACATAGGCTACAGCATTCAGCCTCCTCATCCACCCTGACAGGCCAGCAGTACTTGCTGGTCCCATTGGCCCCATTTGGGAGCTGAGGAAGCAGGCTCAGTTTTTTAATCCTCACACGAGGACATTCCTCCATTTTTGTTCAGGCAGATTGGGAGGGAGGGTGAGAGGAAGAGAGAGACAGAGAGAGAGAGAGAAACATCGATGTGAAAGGGACACATCAACTGGTTGCCTCCCACAGGACCCCAACCAGGGCTGGGGACAAACAGCAACCAAGGTACGTGCCCTTGACCAGAATCGAACCAGTGACTCATCATTCCTCTGGCCGAGGCGCTAACTGCTGAGCAAAACTGGCCAAGGTTGGCTCAGTCTTTTTTTTCCCCTTTATTGATTTTAGAGAGAGATAGAAACATCGGTGAGAAAGAACATTGATTGGCCACCTCCTGCATGCCCCCCACTGGGGATTGGGCCCACAACCTGGGCATGTGTCCTGACCGGGAATTGAACTGGCAACCTCTTGGTACATGGGTCAATGTTCAACCGCTGAGAGCCACACCGACCGAATGGGCTCAGTCTTTCCAAAAGTCACTTAGGCAATGAATGGCAGAGCTGAGATTGTTCCTGGTGTGCTGGACTTCAACTCTGCTTTTTTTTTTTCCTATTCCTTCCACCTAACTATACCCCCTGCTGCTTCAGGGAGGCTTAGGGTGGAGATGGGAGGGACACCACTGACTTTTTGCCAAAAATGTAGGACAGTCTGGGTTGGGCCCTGCTTCCTACCTGCACCTTCCTGCACACTTGGCTGCCTTTCACACATTGACCCAACCCACTTCCCCAAACACTCATCTCTTGGCCTCAGCCCAGCCACATTACCCAGGTTTCTTCTACCCTATTCACTGCTCCAATTCAACCTTCTTTCCTGAATTCCCCTCGGTCCTCCCTCCACCGAGGAAGAATCTCAGGACTTGATCCCGAATCCTCTTACCTCTCCATGAATCTTTGCAGTGAGAGCTCACCCATGTGTAGCCCGATAACTTCTAAGCCGTTTCTTCTTCTTCAGGTTCTCCTCTAAGGGGGTATGCAGATTGTCCTCTTTTTGTAATAAATTTATTGAGATGTACTTTGTATACCATACGATGCATACACTTATGGTATATAATTTAATCATTTTTAGTATACAGAGCTCCCCCTTTAACTGTCGGGGATACATTCCAAGACTCCCAGTTGGATGCCTAAAACCATGGATAGTATTGAACCCTTATTTACTGTTTTTTCCTATACATACATAACTATGATAAAGTTTAATTTAAAAATTAGGCACAGTAAGAGATTAACACATTAACTACTAATAAAATAGAATAATTATGCCCTGGCTGGTTTGGCTCAGCAGTTAAAGCGTCAGCCCACAGTCTAGCTGGGGTGGCTCAGTGGTTGAGCACTGACCCATGCACCAAAAGGTTGACAGTTTGTTTCCTGGTCAGAACACATGCCCAGGTTGTGGGCCTGATCCCCGGTGGGGGACATGCAGGAGGCAGCTAATCGGTGTTCTCTATCATCGATGTTTCTATCTTTCTCTCCCTCTCCCTTCCTCTCTCTCTAAAATCAATAAAGGAAAGAAAAAAAAAGCGTCAGCCCACAGATGGAAGAGTTGCGGGTTTGATTCCTGGTCAAGGGCACATACCTGGGTTGCAAGTTTGATCCCTGGCCCTGGTCAAGGTTTTGCAGGAGGCAACCAATTGATGTGTCTCTCTCATATCAATGTTTCTTCTCTGTCTCTCTCTCCCTCTTTCCCTCCCATTCTATCTGAAAAAAATAAATGGCAGAATATTCTCAGGTGAGGATTAAAAAAACATAGAACACTTATAACAATATACTGTAATGAAAGTTAAATGAACGTAGTCTCTCTCAAAATATCTTATTGCATCAAACTCACCTTTCTTCATCTTGTGATGATGTGAGATAATAAAATGCCTCCGTGATGAGATGAAGTGAGGTGAATACCACAGGCATTGTGACACAGCGTTAGGCTGCTAGCAGGGTAACTTGAAAACAAGCATTTTGATATTGCAACAGTTGATTTGATCACCAAGATGGCTACTAAGTCACTAACAGGCAGGTAGCAAATACAGTGTGGATGTGCCGGACAAAAGGATCATTCATGTCCTGGGTGGGAAGGAGGCAGATGGCACAAGATTTCATTTTGCTACTCAGAACGGCATTCAATTGAAAATGTATGCATTTTTTATCTCTGGAATGTTCTATTTAATATTTTCGGACCACTGTTGACCGAAGGTAACTAAAACCACAGAAAGAGAATCCATGAATAAGGGGGACCACTGTATCCACACAGTATTGCAACCATCACTACAGTCAATCTTACAACATTTTCATTATCCCCCCTAAAAACCCTGCACCCATTAGCCGTCACTTTCCACTTCCCTCCAACTTCCACAATCCCTGACAACCACTAGTCTAATTTCTCTCTTTATGTATTTTTCTTTTCTGGACATCTCATATAAATGGGATCCTTTGTGACTGGTTTCTTTCACTTGATATTGTATTTTCAAGGTTCGTCCATATTGTAGTACAAATCAGTACTCCATTCCTTTTAATAACCAAATAGTATTCTACTGTACGGGTATACCACATTTTGTTTATCCCTTCCTCTATTATTGACATTTATGCTGTGTTTTTTTTTTTTTTTTTTTGTTTTTTAGCTATTATGAATAATGTTGCTATGAATATTTACACATATATTTTTGTGTGAACTGATATTTTCATTTCTCTTGGATATACACCTAAGACTGGAATTGCTGGGTCATATGGCAACTCTGTTAAATTTTTTATTTTTAATTTACTGATTTTAGAGAAAAGAAGGGAGAGAGAGAGAGAAAGAAACATTGATTTGTTGTTTCACTTATTTATGCATTTCTTGGTTGATTCTTGTATGTACCCAGACGAGGGATGGAACTCACAACATTGGCATATTGGGATGATGCTCTAACCATCTGAGCGACCCGGCCACCAAACTGAGAAACCACCAAACTTCCACAGTGCTATACCATTTCACATTCCCGCCATCAGTGTTTGAAGATTCCAGTTACTCCACATTCTTACCAACACTTGCTATTGTCTGTATTTGATGATAGCCATTCTAGTGGGTGTGTAGTGATCTCTTATTGTGGTTTTGATTTGCATTTTTCTAATAGCTAATGATATATATTCTCTTTTTAATTTTTTTTCATCCTCACCCGAGGACGTTTTTCCATTTTTTGTTCAGATAAAGTGGGAGGGAGAGAGAGGAAGAGAGAGAGAGAGAGAGAAACATCAATGTGGAAGGGACACATCAAATGGCTGCCACCCGCACTACCAACCAGGGCTGCAACCGAGGTACGCGCCCTTAACAGGAACCGAACCTGGGTCTCTCTGGACCGCAGGCCAACACTCTAACCCCTGAGCCAAACCAGCCAGGGCTGGCTAATGATATTTAAAATGTTTTCACATGCTTATTGTTGATTTGTACATCTGTAGAGAAATGCCTACTCAAATCCTTTGCTTATTTAAAAAAGTTATTTGGCCCTGGACGGTCTGGCTCAGTGGTTGGAGGGTTGGCCCATGGATCGGAGAGTCCTGGGTTTGGTTCCCGCTAAGGGTGTGTAGCTCGGTTACAATTTGTCCCCAGCCCCGCTTGGGGTCGTGTGGGTGGCAACCACTTGATGTGTCTCTCTCACATTAATGTTTCTCTCTCTCTTTCTCCCTCTCACCTTCCCACTCTATCTGAGAATAAAAGCAAAAATGTCCTCAAGTGAGGATTAAAAAAAAAAAAGTTATTTGTCTTGCCCTGGCCGGTTTGGCTCAGCGGTTAGAGCGTCAGCCTGCGGTCCTGAGAGACCCGGGTTCGGTTCCCGCTACGGGCATGTACCTCCGTTGCAGTTTGTCCCCGGCCCTGGTCGGTTGTGCGGGTGGCAGCCACTCGATGTGTCCCTTTCACGTCGATGTTTCTCTCTCTCTCTCTCTTTCTCTCTCCCCTTCCACTCTACCTGAACAAAAAATGGAAAAATGTCCTCGGGTGAGGATAAAAAAAAAAAGTTATTTGTCTTGCCTGGCCAGTGTGGCTCAGTGGTTGAGCGTCATCCCATGCACCAAGAAGTTGCCAGTTCAATTCCCGATCAGGGCACATGCCCAGGTTGTGGGCTTGATCCCAGGTGGGGGGGTATGCAGGAGTCAGCCAATCGATGTTCTCTCTCATCAATATTTCTCTCTTTCTCTTCCTAAAATCAATAAAGAAAAAAATATTTTTAAAAAAGTTATTTGTCTTTTTATTATTGAGTTGTAAATGTTCTTTATATGTATGGATGCATGATTTACAAATATATCTGTAGAATATCTTTTCACTTTCTTAATAGTGTACTTTGAAACACAAGTTTTACTTTTGTTTTTGTTTGTTTTTTTAGAGAGAGATAGGAAGAAAGAGAGAGAGAAACATCGATGTAAGAGAGGAACACCAATCAGCTGCCTCCTGCTCACCCCCAACCGGGGATTGAGCCCACAACCCGGGCATGCACCCCTACTGGGAATTGAACTGGGACCTCTTAGTCCATGGGACGATGTTCAATCCACTGAGTTTTACTTTTTTTTTTTTTTTTATCCTCACCTGAGGACATTTTTCCACTTTTTATTCAGATAGAGCGGGAGGGAGAGAGAGGAAGAGAGAGAGAGAAACATCAACGTGAAAGTGACACATCAAGTGGCCACCACCCGCACGACCCAACCAGGGCCAGGGACAAACTGCAGCCAAGGTACGTGCCCTTAGCAGGAACCGAACCCGGGTATCTCCGGACCACAGGCTGACGCTCTGACCGCTAAGCCAAACCGGCCAGGGCAAGTTTTACATTTTTTATGAGACTCAATTTATCTACTTTTCTTTGGTTAGTTGTGCTTTAGATGTTATATCTAAGAAACTATTTTCTAGCCCAAGTTATGAAGATTTATTCCTATGTTTTCTTCTGAGAGTTCTGGCTCTTACATTTAGGTTTATGATCCATTTTGCGTTAATTTTTGTGTATGGTATGAGGCAGGGGTACAACTTCATTATTTTTTATGTGCATGTCCAGTTGTCTCTGCATCATTTTTTAAAAGATTATTCTCTCCTTCATTGAATAATCTTGGCACCCTCCTTGAAAATCAATGAAGTATAAATGGTTCTGTTTATGCATTTATTATTATTATTATCATTACTATATTTTAAATTCTCACCTGAGGATAGGTTTATTGATTTTAGAGAGAAGGGATGGGAGAGAGAAAATGTCTTTTTCTGCATCTATTGAGATTATCATATTTTTGTCCTTGATTCTATTAATGTGATATATGATGATAATTGATTTTTCAATGTGTGTTGGGGGGTCCCCACGACTACCTTCAGGATCAATGATTCAAATGGAGGAGTCAGAGGACTCAGCATGTAGTCATACTCACAGCTAAGTTTTATTATAGTGAAAGGATACAAAGCAAAATGAGCAAAAGGAAATAACACATGGGCCAAAGTCCAGAGGAAACCAAGCACAAGCTTCCAGAGCACTCTGCCATTGGAGTCAACATAAGACGTGCCTAATTCCTTCAACAACAGTCATGACAGCATGTGGGAAATGCTGTCTGCCAGGGAAGCTCATCTGAGGCTCAGTACCCAAGGTTGTAATAGGTGCTGTTCATGTAAGCACCCTTTGCCTAGCATGTACCAAAATTCCAGACTCCAGAAGGAAACTAGGTTGTTGTTGATTTTAATCCTCACCCGAGGACACGCCCAGAGGGAGGAAGGGAGAGAGAGAGAGAGAAACATCAATCAGCTGCCCTCTGCACACGCCCCAACTGGGTATTGAATCCATAACCCAGTTATGTACCCAGACTCGAAATCAAACCAGCAACCTTTTGGTGCACAGGAGGACCTTCAGTCAACGGAGCCACTCCCGCCAGGCCAGAAACTAGGTAATTTAGTCTAAACCATATTGCTTGTATAAGCAGTGAGGCACAGTGAGCCACTCTTACCAGCCCTGAAATCTACGTTCCCAGATGCCAGCCAAGGACCAAACTCATAAGCAGGGATATTTAAGGATAGCATTCTCAAGCTTGAAATGTTAACTCTTTTCTGCAAAAGATGTTAAATCAACCTTGTATTCCTGGGATAAATCCCACTTGATCATGGTATAGAATTATTTTATATATTGTTGGATTCAGTGTCCTAGTATTTTGTTCAGGATTTTTGTGTTTAAATTTATAAGAAAAATTGGTCTGTAGTTTTCTTTTCTTGTAATGTCTTTGTCTGGTTTTGGTATCAGAGTAATACTGGCCTCATACAAGGATTGGGAAGTGTGCCCCCCTCTTCTGTTTTTTGGAAAGGTTTGTGGAAGATTGGTATATTATTTTCCTATTGCTGCTGTAAGAAATTACCATAAACTTAGTTGCTTAAAATAACACAAATGTATTATTTTACAAGTCTGGAGATTGAAAATACAAAATGAGTCTAAATGGCTAAAATCAAGGTATAGCAGGGCTGGTTCCTTGTGGTGGCTCCAGGAGAGACTGTTCCTTGCCCCTTCCAGCTTCTAGAAGCTGCTCCAGGAGAGACTGTTCCTTGCCCCTTCCAGCTTCTAGAAGCTGCTCATCGCCCTTTCCTGCAGCCTCAAAGCCACCTGAGTATTAGCTTCTTTCTTATATTCTGTCTCCCTCTGCTTCTTACTTTGCATGGCATTCTAACTCTGACTCCGTCATCACCCCTCTTACAAGGACCTTTGTAATTATATCAGGCCCATTGGGATAATCCAGCATGATCTCCCCAACTTGAGATTCTTAATCACATCTACAAAATACTTTTTGCCGTATAAATTAACATTCGTAGATTCTTCAGATAAAGACATGGCTATCTTTAGGGAGCCATTGTTCAGCCTACCACAACCAGTACTCGTTATTCTTTGAATGTTTGGTAGAATTCATCAGTGGAGCTATCTGGGACTAGACTTTTCTTTGCAGGATGTTTTTAATTATTAATTAAATTAAATAGACATTTAATTGATGTCTTTACTTGTTATAAACCTATTCATAGTTGTAAGAACGAGGCGGTGCTGAGGAACCAGAGGAGTGCAGGGTTATTGAGGGAAAGACCTGCCCGGCTACCTCTCGGGAGAAAATAGCAATGGCTCCTCCAGACTAAGGATTTTTTTTTTTTTTTTTTTTTTTTTATCCTCACCCGAGGATATTTTTCCATTTTTTGTACAGATAGAGTGGGAGGGAGAGAGAGGAAGAGAGAGAGAGTGAGAGAAACATCGACGTGAAGGGACACATCGAGTGGCTGCCACCCGCACGACCAACCAGGGCCGGGGACAAACTGCAACCGAAGTACGTGCCCTTAGCGGGAACCGAACCCGGGTCTCTCCGGACCGCAGGCCGACGCTCTAACCGCTGAGCCAAACCGGCCAGGGCCAGACTAAGGATTTTTAAACTTAGGGCTGGGGTGGGTGGTCATTCAGCCGAGGAGTCATGGTCGTCCTTGATTGGTTGGGGCTGGGATCTCCCAAGTTCTTGATTGGTCAGGGCTGGGGTCTCCTGAAACTCGTTTTTCTTGTGGAGTGACCATTTGCAGTTTTGGATGGGTTAGGGTGGTTCCATCATTCCATTCGCCTGACTGGAGTGATGGGGTTGGTTTCCTGGAATAAGAGGCTTAGGGCAAGGTTAAACGATGAGAGGCTTGGGGCATCAATATGAAAGTAAAAGATTTAAGAGGCTGGGGCAGTAATATGGAAGTTAGAGCTAACAATAGTTTCAGTTTCTTCTTGAGTCAATTTATTGTTTGTTTTTTAGGGGTCATGCTAATTTTCTCTGTATTATTCCAATTTTAGTATATGTGGTGCTGAAGCGAGCATGAGTTATTTTGAATATTTGTGTTTTTCTAGAATTTGTCCATTTAGTCTAAGTTATCTAATTTGTTGGAGTACAGTGTTCATAGTATCCTTCTTCCCCCCCAAGCCTTATTAAGGTAGAAATGACAAATAAAATTGTATATGTTTAAAGTGATGATTTGATGTAGATATGCATCATGAAATTACCACAATCAGGGTAATTAGCACACCTATCACCTCACATAGTTATCTTTGTGTGTGTGTGATGAGGACACTTAAGATCTACTTTCTTAGTAAATTTCAAATATACAACATTACAATGTTGTACATTAGATCCTAGAACTTATTTATCTTATAACTGAAGGCTTGTACCTTTGACCAGCATCTCCCCATATGGTATTCTCTTATAATCTTGTTTTAATTTCTGTGAATTTGATAGTTATAGCCCTTCTTTTATTTCTGATTTTAGTCATTTGACTGTTCTCTCCTTTTTTCTAACTATAAGTTTATCACTTTTGTTGGTCTTTTAAAAAAAAAACAACTTTTGGTTTAGTTGATTTTCTATGTTGTTTTCCTACTCTTTAGTTCATTTATTTCTGTTATATTCTTTATTATTTCCTTTTTTCTTCTTGCTTTGGTTTTTTTTTTAATTAATTTATTTTTGTTGCAGATGTTTCTCCTTTTTCCCCTATTGACACCCTCCTCCTGATCCCACCCCCCTTGCTTTGGATTTAATTTGATTTTTTTTTTCTTAATTTCTTAGAGTGGAAGTTTAGTTTATTGATTTGAGATCTTTCTTCTTTTCTAAAATAGGTATTTGCAGTCTAACCGGTTGAGCATCGACCCATGAACCAAGAGGTCTCAGGTTTGATTCCCAGTCAGGACACATGCCCAGGTTGTGTGCCTGATCCCCAATGGGGGGCATGCAGGAGGTGGCCAATCAATGTTCTCTCTTATCAATGTTTCTTTCTTTCTTTTTTTTTTTTTTATCCTCACCCGAGGATATTTTTCCATTTTTTGTACAGATAGAGTGGGAGGGAGAGAGAGGAAGGGAGAGAGAGAGAGAAACACATCGAGTGGCTGCCACCCGCATGACCGACCAGGGCCGGGGACAAACTGCAACCGAAGTACATGCCCTTAGCGGGAACCGAACCCGGGTCTCTCCGGACCGCAGGCCGACGCTCTAACCGCTGAGCCAAACTGGCCAGGGCTTATCAATGTTTCTATCTCTCTCTCCCTCTCCTTTCCTCTCTCTCTAAAATCAATAAAGGGGAAAAAAAATTAAAATAGGCATTTGCAATTATAAGTCTCACTCTGAGCACTGCTTTAGCTACATTCTATACATTTTAGCCCTTGATATTTAAGAGGGAATGTTTTGTAGGGGTTAAGGTCACAGACTCTGGAACTCAAATTTCCAAGGTTGATTTTGAGCTCTGCTACTTATTAGCTGCTTGACCTTAGGAAAATGACAATTTCTATACCTCATCTGTAAAATCACATGGTAATAATAATAAATACCTCATATAATTGTTGTAAGGATTCCATATATATTAATATACATAAAGGATATAGTAGAACAATGCCCAGAAACTAGAAAAGACTCCATAAGTGTAGCTAATGTTATTTATTCAATGAATATTTATTGAGCCCCCATGATGTAGCAGGGTTGGTTTTCATCAGTGGGGACAAAATGATAAATAAGACAAGGGCCCTACTCTCCTGGCATTTACGTTCCAGTTGGGAGAGACAAACAGGTAGACAGTCAATCAATGGAAGGGCTATAACAAGAAATAAAACAGAGTGATGTGCTAGAGATTAGCTGAGAGGTTACTTTAGACTGGAAGAGAAGATCAGGGAAGGCCACATCAAAATGAAATCTGTCAGGGAAAGAACATGCCAAGCTGAGGGAAGGCTCATGCAGAGGTCCCACAGTAGGAACGAGAATAGGATGGTTTGTTTTTTTAAAATTTTTATAAGAGTTTATTTGAGCCATATTGGCAATATGCTGGGAAGCAAGAACTCAGATGGTCCAGAAAAATGAGAGTTTTGTGGTTTTATACATTTGGAATTAAGGAGGGAACTAAGGAAGATTACATGAAGATGGAGGAAAGCAAGATGGCAAAATCTCTATGAATTACAGGATGGTGTTCTCTTGGGGATAATTACTTCTGTTTGTGAAATTTGTCTGAGTTGTTGAATATAGTTATAGTTTCATTCACTCTCATTGCTGTTTTATATTCCACTGTGCATATATATGTGTGTGTGTGTATATATATATATATATATATATATGTCACAATTTAATTATCCATTCTAGTGTAGGTGGATATTTGGAAAGAGTAAAATGTTTGAGACCCCTCAGAAGGGTGGGGACGAGGGGTAGTCAGTCTGGGTCTTTTTTTTTTATATACTCACTTGAGGACATTTTTACAGTTATTGTCAGATAGAGCGGGGACAAACTGCAACCAAGGTACGTGCCCTTAGCGGGAACCAAACCCAGGACTCTCTGGTCCGTGGGCCGCTGCTCTAACCACTGAACCACACTGGCCAGGGCCAGTCTGGGTCTTTTAAATAGGATTCCAGAGTCTGTCTTTTCCATAACTTGTAGGTGATTGTTTTCCAGTTTGCTATTAATACAAAGAATACCAGCATACTAGGTGCATATTTGTGCATTCATGAGAGTCTCTCTTTATCATAGATTCCTAGAATTGGAATTGTTGGGTTGTATTACATTTTAATTGGAAAACAATGTTATTAGAAAATAAATAAAGGGCCCTGGCCGGTTTGGCTCAGCGGTTAGAGCGTCGGCCTGCGGTCCAGAGAGACCCGGGTTCGGTTCCCGCTAAGGGCGCGTGCCTCGGTTGCAGTTTGTCCCCGGCCCTGGTTGGTCGTGCAGGTGGCAGCCACTTGATGTGTCCCTCTCACATCAATGTTTCTCTCTCTTCTCTCTCTTCCTCCCACTCTATCTGAACAAAAAATGGAAAAATGTCCTCGGGTGAGGATAAAAAAAAAAGAAAAAGAAAAAAGAAAATAAATAAAGGACCATGTGATGAGGAATGGGGCAGCAAGGAACTACTGAATAATAAATTAGAGTTATCATTTATTAAGAGCTTATCATGTGCCTGGCACTCTGCTTCCTAACATGCAAATCCATTATCTTATCCTCATAAAAACACTCTGTTGTGCCCAGGTGGTGGGCTCAGTGGTTGAGTATCGACCCATGCACCTAGAGGTTGCTGGTTCGATTCCCAGTTAGGGCACATGCCCAGGTTGTGGGCCAAAACCCCAGTGCAGGGCATGCGGGAGGTGACCAATCAATGTTCTCTCTCATCAATGTTTCTATCTCTCTCTCCTTCTCCCTTCCTCTATCTCTAAATTCAATAAAGAAAAAAAAATTTTTTTAAATACTCTGTTGTAGGTACTATTGGTATCCATCATTTTACAGCCAAGGAAACCAATACTAAGTTAAGACAACTTGCCAACAAAAGTCACACAGCTCTTAAGTGGTAGAGACTGGATTTGAATCTGGAAATCTTGACTCCACATTCAAATTTAAGCAACCTACCTGGTGTTTGAAGTGGTGGGAGTCTGGAGACTACAAGTGGGAATGGGTCAAAGGCAGACCAAGTACACAATGTCTACTTCTGTCTAGGTGAGAAGAGCTCTGAGATTATAGAAAGAAATATTTAGTTATCACCCATGATGCCTTGAATTTAAGGTTTTAATAAAATCTACACACACGCTCACACACACACCCTGTTAGTTGCCTTATAATTAACATCTTCTTTCCATTTTTCACATTGTAATATACCTTTTAGATGAGTGCCCAGTTACCCCAAATAAAAATAACATCTCTCTCCCTCCTTGCACCAGAGGTGGCCATGTGTCTAAGCTCTTGCTGGTGGGATATAAGTAGACATGTTATATGGCAACTTTTGGAAACAGAAAATAAGAGATTGTTGGTATAGCCTTTGCCTGTTTCTTTATCTTTGTCTGAACTTCTGTCTGGACTGCAGATACTGTTTTGGTGCCCAAGGCAATAGAGGGTGGACCAGGGAGCTAGAAGCAGCCTGGGCAGGGAATTTGATGGAGCAGAGCCCTAGACTGAATGCATCTGATATTTTCTATTCTACTCTATGTTATTTAAAAAAAAAAAAAAAAAAAAAAAGTTGACTATGACCCACTAGACTTCACAACACACTGATGGGTCACAAGTGCCAGTGATCCTGGGAAGGCAAGTTCCAAACAAGGCTCCATACTGGAGAACAGGCAGGGTAGATTCAGTCTTTACGTGTGTTTGGCATCATTTGCTGCTTTCAAGAGTCCGAGGAGAACAGGGCACAGCCTGAAGCGCTCCAGTCCTCGCAGAGATGGAAAGAATATACTGTACTCTGCGGGTATCCAGGAGTTCCATAACGTGGAGACTTTCAGGGCTGAAAGAAACCATGTGCTTCAGTATTTCAAACTTAACCAGTTATAAGAAGTGGCTTGGGAACAGTAGAAGGAGATTAGACTAACTTTCCCCAGAAGCCGTAAACCTGAAGCCAAAATGGCATTAAAGATGTTGCTTTCCCATCCCAGTTTCAGAGAGACTGAAGGTAACTGCCATTAGGCTCAGTGGAGGCTCATTTGTGGAAGACCAATGTATCCAGGCTGAAAAGTTTTATGTAAGTGAGATCTTTGGCTATGGTCATTTGCACATGAAGCAAATAGTCTGGAAGCCTGCTAAGTGTTTGAAAGAATTATATTACCAAAGAAACCACCAGTTTAGCCTGCAAAAATCTGTGATGACTCAACCCCTGAAGCCATTCCCGGGCTCCAAAACCATCACCAGCTGGAAGCAGGTTCTGAATACTGTGTAGCCCCAATAGGCCATCCCCCCAGTGCCCACCTCTCCCGTGTCCGTGGCTGATAATGGAAAAAGAAGAACCTGCCAGAGGGCAGAGCTAGGGGCTATCAGACTGAGAAACTGGTTCTACTGCCAGAGAAGAGAATCCACTCTGCTCCAGCTCAGAGGACGTTACTTATTGCAGCGGACCAGCATCTGCTGTGTTTCATACCCTCTCATTTCCAGAATGGTCTTTTTATTGTGATTATTTTCCTCCTACTCTGCTGGTATATATTTAAAGATGGTTTGTCTTTTGGTCTATAGATTGCACCTACATCTGGACCTGATAGAGACTTTTATGTTATAGACTTTGAGCCGGACACAGTAGAATATGGGGGGTTTCTCCATTGGGGAACAGTTGAGTGTGTTTTATATGTGGGAGGAAGGATATATAGAGAGTAATTTAATATTTCATCTAAACTAGGACTTTTTTTGAAAACTCTTTATTTTTATTATTATTTATTCACATGTCAATGTAAATATGCATGCATGTTTATTTTAATAGCACTGTTTAGGTATAATTGACATACAAACACTGCACATATTTAAAGTTCACAAATTGGAAAGTTTTGACATTTGTATATACCCATGAAACTGTCACCATAGTCAAGACAATGAATATATCATCCCTTCCAAAGCTTCCTTGTATCCCTTGGTAATACTTCTCTGTTAATCTTCCCTGTACCCTACCTCACCAGGCAACCTCCAATCTACCTCTGTCACTATACTTTAGCCTGCATTTTCTAGAATGTTATATAAATTCTATATAAATTTGTATATAAATGCAGTATATACTCTTTTGTCTGGCTTCTTTCACATAACAATTATTTTGAGATTTGTCTATATTGTTGTATGTGTTAGAAGTTTATTCCTTTTTATGGCTGAATAGTATTCCATTGTGCAGATATACCACAGTTTGTTTATTCATTCACCTGTTGATGTACATTTGGGTTGTTTCCAGTTTGGGGCTATTACAAATAAAGCTTTTCTGAACAGTCAGTATTTGTATGGATATGTATGCTTTCTTTTCTCTGGGGTAAATACCTCAAACTTTTTTTTTCACTTTTATTACAGTAAGATATACATAACAAAATTTACTATTTTAACAATTTTTAAGTATTCTGTGGTACTAGGTACATTCACACTGTAGTGCTACCGTCACTGTATCAATTTCTAGAATTTTTTCAGCATCCCAAATAGAAACTCTATACCTATTAAACAATAACTCCCCCTTCTGCCCTTTCCCCAGCCCTTCATAACCACTTCCTGTCTCCATAACTTTGTTTATTCTAAGTACCCCATAAAAGTAGAATCATACAGTGTTTGTCATTTTGTGTCTGGCTTTTTTCACTAAACAATGGTTCATCCATGTTGTAGCATGAATCAGTACCTCATTCCTTTTTGTGGCTGAATAATATTTCATTGTATGTATATTTAGCACATTTTGTTTGATCTGTTATAGACAGTTAACTGTTTCCACCTTTTGGCTATTATAAATAATGCTGCTATGAAGATGAGTGTACAAGTATTGAGTCCCTGCTTTCAATTCTTTTGGGTATAGACCTAGAAGTAGAATTGTTGGATCATACGGTGATTCCAGGTTTAACTTTTTAAGGAACCACCAAGCTTTTTTCCTTTTTTTCACTTTTGAGTGAAAAGGAATGCTGTTAATAATTATGTGGGATAACAGTGTAAACCATGTCTATCACGTGCAAATTGGAATGTCATCTTTCATATACATAGATATGTGGGTGAAATGTGGCAGAGAAAATTATTTGTTCCCTAATATATGTTCTACACTTGGCCTGTAAAATTTAGATGTGCACATGACCACTCAAAATGAAATCCATATTTCCAGGCCTGCCTTGCAGCAAGGTAGAGTCAAGTAACTAAGTTCTGGCCAATGGGATATGTAGTGGCAGGTGCAGCTTCTGGGGAGAGCCCTTCCAGGGAGGGACATAATTCCTTCTCCCATTTCCTTCTTCTCCTGGCTGGAATGGAAATGTGGTGGCTGCTAGATCTTGGAGCTGAGATGACTCAGGAAAAGAAGATGCACAAGCGGAGCTAGGGAGTAGACGGAGGCTTGGTCCCTGATACCAGCTGAAGTCCCTAACACCAGCTCTGGGTCACCTACCTCTGGACTTACACTGGAGAAAAAGAAACTCTTATTGTATTTGTTTTGAGGTTTTTTTATTCCAATTCTTACAGGTACTCTTAGTGGTTGGTCATTATTTCAATGCTCTGAATGGAATAGTTGTATGGTACTGATACTGGAGTAAGTTTGTGGCAATCCAATCCAGTCTGTGGCTTTCTTTGCTTTGTTCAACCCTAGACTTTTTTGGAGAACCCTCACCCTTCACACCTCCTCCTTGCCTTTTCCCCTTGGCCTTTTGCTCCCCCTTCCACAGCAGACAAAGCCACTCAGCATCCACACTCAGGGCCCACTTCCTCCAGCAGCTTGTTTTCACTGGCACCTGGCCAACCTGGCTGTGTCCCGACAACCACAGGAGCAGAGGCTCCCTGGTTCCCTCACCTCCTCTGCCTCGGGCTCCAACTCTGCAGCCTGTCCCTGCTAGTTCTGAACCACTGTTCCTCAGTGTCCTCATGCCATTTCTTGTCACTCTGTCACACTCACGGAGAACTCGGCATCTGGCCCTAAATCAGGGACAGGCAGCAGAAAGCAAAGGGGCCTGCGAGCTGAAGGTGCTAGTGATGGATTGTGGGGTCCATGTGAGGGTCTCAGCACCTCAGAACTCTTAGTGCCTAACATCCCCTGTAGCTATCCCATTCCACCACTCCCTCTGCCTTTCAGAAGCATTCAGCCTCCCCTCTCTTCCCCCCAGAACCTTTCTCCTTTGTCTGCCTCACCCTAATCATGATGCTTTTCCTCCTGAGCTTGGGCCCACCGTCACTCTCTCTCTCTCTCTTTCTAAAAAAATATTTCTATTGATTTTTTTTAGAGAGAGAGAGGAAGGAGAAGGAGAAAAAGAGAGAAACATTCATGTGAGTGGAACATTGATCGGCTGCCCCTCACACGCCCCCTACGGGGGATCAAGCCCACAACCCAGGCATGTGCCCTGGCAGAGAATCAAACCAGCAACACTTCATTGCACTGGATGACGCTCAATCAACTGAGCCACGCCAGCTGAAGGGCCATCACTCTCTTGAGCCATTTATTATCTCTCCAGCCTCACCAGCATCTTTAACTTCTGTGCTCCCATTCCCCCCCCCCCCCCCCCCCCCCCCCCCCAGTCTCTTCTAGGGCGAACATAGCAAACTTTCTGTAAAGGGCAAGATAGCACACACCCGCTGCTGGCTGGCTGCCGGCTCCGCCCAGCACTCAGCTAGGTGTCACTCATTTCGCTGAGACTCCCTCCAGCCACGTCTTCTATTAAGGAACCCCCTGCCCAGGATAGATTTAGATCTCCTCTCCGTCTTCTGTTCTCCACATCATCCTGTGCCCATCTCAAAGCACAAGGCTCACTAAACTCACTCCTTTTTGGCCCTAAAGTTGTACGAGGTCAAGGGTCTGGTTTGTCTCTCTGCTTCTTGGGCTTGTTGGTCCCTGGCACAAAGTATTTGGTGATGCTTGGAAGATGCTAAATGAAAGCATGAATATATGTGTTAGATTTTTTACTACCTATTTCTCCATAGCAGCCAATCTTCCACATTGCTGCCAGAGTTACCTTCCCATAAACAAGATTTGATCATGTGACTTCTTTGCTTTAAAAAACTATACTGGCTCCTCTTTGTTCTTACTTAGCTGGTCACAGTCTAGTTTCATCCACTCCTGTTTTTTTGTTTTGTTTTGTTTTTTTTATCCTCACCCGAGGACATTTTTCCATTTTTTGTTCAGGTAGAATGGGAGGGAGAGAGAGGAACAGAGAGAGAGAGAGAAACATCGACGTGAAAGGAACACATCGAGTGGCTGCCACCCGCACAACCGACCAGGGCCGGGGACAAACTGCAACCGAGGTACCGGCCAGGGCTCATCCACTCCTATTTTAAAAAATATAATTTTATTGCCCTGGCTGATTTGGCTCAGCGGTTAGAGCGTCAGCCTGCGGACCAGAGAGACCCGGGTTCGGTTCCCACTAAGGGCAGTACCTTGGTTGCGGTTTGTCCCCGGCCCGGTTGGGGTCATGTGGGTGGCAGCCACTCGATGTGTCCCTTTCACATCGATGTTTCTCTCTCTCTCTTCTTCCCTCTCTTCCTCCAGCTCTATCTGAAGATAAATGCAAAATTGTCCTCGGGTGAGAATAAAAAAATAAAAATAAAATTTTAAAAAATAATTTTATTGATTTTCTTTCTTTTTTTTTTTTTTTAGAGAAAGAGGAATAGAGAGGGAGAGAGCAATAGAAACATCAGTGAGCATGCAGGAGGCAGCTCTCATCAATCGGCTGCCTCCTGCACGCCTCTCACTAGGGATCTAGCCTACAACCCAGGCATGTACCCTGACCGGAAATCCAAACAGTGACCTCTTGGTACATGAGTCTATGTGAACCACACCAGCAAGGTTCATCTACTCCTTTTGGCAACAGGGACCTTATACTGATGATGCCCACATTTCCAGCCCAGAACCTTCTCTAGTTTTATATATAAAACTGCCTATTGCCCTGGCCAGTTTGGCTCAGCGGTTGGAGCGTCGGCCCGCGGTACAGAGAGACCCGGGTTCGGTTCCCGCTAAGGGCACGTACCTCGGTTGCAGTTTGTCCCCGGCCCTGGTTGGTCATGCGGGTGGCAGCCACTCGATGTGTCCCTTCACATCGATGTTTCTCTCTCTCTCTCTCTTCCTCTCTCTCCCTCCGGCTCTATCTGAACAAAAAATGGAAAAATGTCCTCGGGTGAGGATAAAAAAAAACAAAAAAACAAAACTGCCTATTACACTTACCTACTTGGGTGTCATGTAGGGACCTGAAACTTGAAGAGCAGATGTTCATTTTCTTCCTCAAACTTTCTTCCTCTCATGTGTTTTCTCTCAATAAAAAACATTATCAACCAGTCTCCAAACCTGACACCTGGTAGTCACTCCTAAGAGATGGGTTAAGAGCATAAACTTGGCAGCCAGATAAATGGCTTCAAATGCTGGCTCTGCCACATATTACCTGTGTGACGTTAAGCAAGTTTCTAAACCTTCTTGGGTCAAATCTTTTTTAAAAAATATGTTTTTATTGATTTCTTTTAGATAATGAGAGATAGAAACATTGATCGGCTGCCTCCGGCATGCCCCATGCTGGCGATTGAACCCGAAATCCGGGCATGTGCCTGAACGGGAATCGACCCGGGACCTCTGAGTCCACGGGACAATGCTCAATCCACTGAGCCACACTGGCCAGGCTTGGACTAAACCTGTACACTCTCATCACGGTAGTGCCTAGCTCCCCAGATCAGTGAGAGGACTGATGACAGAATCAAGCCAAGTTCTGGGCAGGTGCTATCACCTAGTGAATCCCTACCAAATATTAGCTTTTACTGTTATTATGATCCTCTCTCTTCACCCCGTCATTCAACCACTAAGTCTGTAGATTCAACATTCTCACTGTCCCTTAAATCTGTCCCATCCTTTCTTCCCCCACTTCCACCTTCTTGATCCAGCCTCTTGCCCTCCATTGTCTGAGGACTGCAGAAGCTTCTTCGCCAGTCTTCTTGACTCCTCTCCTGCCCCTTTTCAATCTTTTTTCCTTATTCTAGTGTGGCTTTTTCTGGAAACCAACTCAGTTCATGTCAGCTTCCGGCTGAGCTGAACTTTCAGTTCCTCAAATGGACAGAAGGCTGCTCTCCCTCAGCAAATGCTGTTTCCTCAGAAGGGGCCTCTGGTCTCTGTAAGCCACCACCACAGGCTGGCTCCCTCTCCTTTCTGCTCCCCGTGCAAACGGCAGGCTACCTGTCCACCTCCAAGACTCTGTTAGATGTCCTGTTTTGGGTCACTTTCCTCCAAAGTACCTCAATATCCCCCATTATAGCACTTGTCACATGTCACAATGATGGTTCCAGTGACTATCTTCCATCACTAGACTAGGAGCTCCTTGAGGCAAAATATCTGTATTGTTCACCACCATGTGTATCTCTAGTATTTAGCAAAGGCCTAGCCCATAATGGAAGCGTAATACATTTTTAAATTATTTAAATTATTTTTAATGTGTAATACATGAACCTAGTAGAAAATACAAAAGGTGCAAAGGGACTTATAGCAAAAAATAAGTTTCTCTCCACCCTGATTCCCCAACCACCTTTCAAGGATCCTTCCAAGATATTCAATGCAAATACAAGCATCTAGGCATATATAGTGTGGGTGTGGTATCACCTTATACACAGTATTCTGTACCTAACCATTTTCTCACTTAATGTATCTTGGAAGATACTTCTTTTCAGCCTATATAAAATGTATTTTTAAAAGTTTATGTTAGTGCTCCTTTGTAAATATGTATCATCAATTATTTAACTAGCTCTCAGTCACTGAGTATTTAAGTTTCCAACATTTTGTTATTATAAACGATGTTACCCTGAGTATCCCTGGACATGTTACTTCACATATAAGTGAATGTTTCCATCCCAGAGATGAAATGGCTGAATCAAACATGCATTTCATAGCATTAGATATTCCAAACTATTCTCTGCACAAGTTCACTAATTTACACACACATTCTGCAATGTACTACTATACATTCTTCACGTGTTTGCCAGCATAGTATTTTCAAGCTTCATGATCTTTTGCTGATCTGACAGTGACAAAAAGAATAAAGAATACCATCATAGTTTTGCCATCTCTTTTATAATTGAAGGTGAGATTCTTATCATACTTAAGATCCATTTGCAAAGTTGGACAAATAAAGCGGGAAATTACAAATTATATTGATCAAAGACAAACAAACCAATGTAAACTTGAACAAACACTTGAACTGGTACTTCCAGTTCAAGAAATCCAAATGGACATTAAGAAAAATACAAATAGCCCTGGCCGGTTTGGCTCAGCAGTTAGAGCGTTGGTCTGAGGTCCAGAGAGACCCTGGTTTGGTTCCCGCTAAGGGCATGTACCTCGGTTGCAGTTTGTCCCCAGCCCTGGTTGGGTCTTGCGGGAGGCAGCCACTTGATGTGTCCCTTTCACATCGATGTTCCTCTCTCTCTCTGTATCTCTTCCTCTCTCTCCCTCCCACTCTATCTGAACAAAAAATGGAAAGATGTCCTCAGGTGAGGATAAATACACACACACACACACACACACACACACACACACTAAGCCCAGCCGATGTGGCTCAGTGGACTGAGTGTCATCCCATGGACTAAAAGGTCCAGGTTTAATTCCCAGTCAGGGCACATGTCTGGGTTTTGGGCTTTCTTCCCAGTAGGGGGCGTGCAGGAGACAGCCGGTTGATGTTTCTTTCTTATATCAATGTTTCCATCTCTCTTTCCCTCTTCTCTCTCTAAAAAAATAAATAAAAACATATTTAAAATCACACTAAGACAGCACTGCATAGTCACCAGAGTGGTTAAAATTAAGAAGTCTGACAAGCCCTGGCCGGTTTGGCTCAGCGGTTAGAGCATCGGCCTGCGGTCCAGAGAGACCCAGGTTCGGTTCCCGCTAAGGGCACGTACCTCGGTTGCAGTTTGTCCCCGGCCCTGGTTTGTTGTGCGGGTGGCAGCCACTCGATGTGTCCCTTTCACGTCGATGTTTCTCTCTCTCTCTCTCTCCCTCCCACTCTATCTGTGCAAAAAATGGAAAAATGTCCTCGGATGAGGATAAAAAAAAAAAAAAAAAAAGAAGTCTAACAATACCAAATGTTGGTGATAAAGTGGAGCTATAGGAACTCTCATACACTGCTGGCAGAGTGTAAACTGGTAAACTGCTCAGAACAACTAAAGATATGAATGTCCTATAGCTCAGAAATTCCACTCCCAGTATCCAGACTGCTTGAGAAAGGCTTGCCCGTGTGCACCAGGATTTACGTAAATGAATGTTCAGAGCAGAACTGTTTCTAATAGAACAAAAATGGAAAACCTTAAATGTCCATCTATAGTAGAATGGGGGGGGGAAATGTGGTTTATTAACATGGTGAAAACCAGACAGCAAGAGAACGAGCAAATTATAATTTCATGCATCAACATGGCTGGTTTGCATAAAAATGTTCAGTTAAATAAGTAAGTCACTAAAGAAGAGTATGATTTCCTTTATGTAAAGGTCAAAAATGGGTGGAACTAAGCTACTGTGCAGCATCTAAGGATGAATGCAGTGGAGGAAAAAACTATATTAAAAAGACAAGGAAATGATAATGGCTGAAGTCAGTGTGGTGGCGGTCACGTCTTCAGAGGAGCAAGTGTGATAAGAGAAGCTACATAGCCAGGGGCAAGGCTACTAAGACACTGGCTCTATTTTATTTCATGACCTGCATGAGGGTTACACAAGTGTTGGCTTTGTCTTTAAACTGTACATATATGTTTCATATACTCCTATGTGTGTATGATACATTTTACAATTTGAAAAAACAATAAAAAGTTCAGAACACACACACACACAAAGTTCAGAACAGCATATATATAATACTTACATTTTTTAAGTTAAGAAAAATGTAAAGAAATATAAATTCATCTGCTCAAATATGCACCAATCAGCTCTGGAAGCGTGTGTAAGAAATTGGTAACAAAGATTATCGTTGCGCTGGGGCACTGGGTTACTGGGGGCAAGGGTAGAAGGAAAAATATACCTTTTGCCCTGGCCAGTTTGATTCAGCAGTTAGAGCATCAGCCTGTGGACTAAAGGGTTGTGGGTTCGATTCCCAGTATCTGGGTTGCAGGTTCAATCCTGGCCTTGACCAGGGTCATGTGGGAGACAACCAATCAATGTGTCTCTCTCACACTGATGTTTCTCTCTCTCTCTCCCCCTCCATCTTTTCCACGCTATCTAAAAATCAATGTAAAAATATCCTCAGGTGAGGATTAACAAAAGAAAAATATACATTTTAAAATGTTGAACCGCCCTGGCCAGTTTTTCTCAGTAGTTAGAGCATCAGCCTGCGGTCCAGAGAAACTCGGGTTCGGTTCCCACTAAGGGCACGTACCTCGGTTGCCGTTTGTCCCCGGCCCTGTTTGGTTGTGTGGGTGGCAACCACTCAATGTGTCCCTTTCACGTCGATGTTTCTCTCTCTCTCTCCCTCCCTCCCACTCTATCTGAACAAGAAATGGGAAAATGTCCTTGGGTGAGGATAAAAAAAAAATGTTGAACCATGTTAATATATTACCTACTTAAAAAAACATCTGCTTTTTAAAAAATCTTCACCTGAGGACATTTTTCCATTTATCTTCAGATAGAGAGAGAGAAAAATCAATGTGAGAGAGATATTTTGACTGTCTGCCTCCCGCATGGCTCCAACCAGGGCTGGGGACCGAACCGCAACCAAGGTATGTGCCCTTGACCAGAATCAAACTTAAGACTTTTTGGTCTGTGGGCCCACCCTCCAACTGCTGAGCCAAACCAGTCAGGGCATATTTGCATTGTTTTTTTTTAATCCTGACCCGAGGATATTTTTCCATTTATCTTCAGATAGAGTGGGAAGGAGAGAGAGAGAAACATCGACGTGAGAGGGACACATCAACCGGTTGTCTCCTGCATGACCCCAACCAGGGCCAGGGACAAACTGCAACCGAGGTACGTGCCCTTGGCTGGAACCAAACCCGACTCATTGGCCCACAGGCTGACGCTCTACTGCTGAGCCAAACCGGCCAGGACTTTGTATTTTTATAGAGAAGTCCCATTTGTATTTTCTTTCCTGATCTGTAGTATTAGTTTTCTATTGCTACATAATAAGTTACCACAAATTCAGTGCCTTCAAATGGTTCATACATTTATTATCTCACAGTTATATGGGTCAGGAGTCCACAGAGATTAGCTGGGTCCTCAGCTCAGGGTTCCCCAGGGTTGTAATCAGAGTATTGACTGGGCTGCTCTTTTTTTTTTTTTTTTAAGCGGGAAGAAGAGGGCTAAGGGAAAGGCACAGCAGGTATGTCCTGGGGTGCATTTTCTTTCTTTCCTTTATTTTAAATTTCTTTTTTATTGATTTTAGAGAGAGAAGAAGGGAGAGGGAGAGAGAGATACAAACATCAATGAGAGAGAGCATCGATTGGCCACCTCCTGCATGTCCCCCACTGGGGATCCAGCCCACAACCTGGGCACGTGCCCTGAACGGGAATCGAATCGGCAACCTCTTGGTGCCTGGGTCAATGCTCAACCACTGAGCTACACCGGCTGGGTGAGGCTGCATTTTCATCTGGGGGTTCAAAGGGGAAGATTCTGCTTCCAAGCTGATTCAGAGGGTTGGAAAAACTAATTTCCTTGTAGCTGTATGACTGAGGGCCCCAGCCTTTTGTTGCTTTAGTCTGTTGACCTCCTAGAGACCGCTCATGTAGAGGCTTCCTCAACATGGCTGCTAACTTTATCAAGACAGCAAGGGCAATCTCTTGATGCAAACTTACCTAAGGCTCGATGCCATCTTATCTAACAGCATGATCTGGTAGGAACATCCCACCTGGTTAGAAGCAGTCACAGATTCTGCCCACACTTAAGAGGAGGAGATGATACAGAGGTGTGGACACTAGGAGGTGGGAATTATTGGGAGTCCCCTTACGGTGTGTCAGCCACAGGTGATTATTGTTGGGGGAGATTTTCTTGCCCGCTTTTTTTCTTCTTCTATTTTTTTCCTTATCCATTTGCAAGAACTCTGTGGATTAAATAAATTAACTCTTTGCTTGCCACATGAGGTGACAATACAATGCATTTTTGATAAATTAATAGAAGACTGCATGAATGTCCTACACTCTCTTAGCTGCAGCAACAGTGACTTCATCAGGCCTTTGTAGAGTCTGTTTTACTTACCTGGAAAGCTGAGCTGGGTCAAAGCACAGAATCTAATAGAGGTTCAAGGATGGGTGAGAATATCGATTTGTACTTGACTTAAAATTGTTCTGACTTTGATTTTATGCCAAGATGAATCAAAGAAGTAGTACAATGAATAAACCTGCAATGAGGCTGCAGGTAGGAGGACAATGCAGGTATTCCACCTGTGTCCCAAGGAGATACACTTGAAGTCCTGGGGATGGAGGTGTCTGTCAGGTTGGCAGAATGTAGAGCCATGGGTTTGCTGTGTTGTATGCCTCTAATGACCTCAACACCCCAAAACACGTTATGTCACTAGGTGATGCCATACATTCCACTGCCTGTTAAGCCACATCATTGGTGCCTATTGTCTAGGTTCTGGCTTCATGGTGTTTGCGGTGCTGGCTCTGGGCACTCTCCCTTTACCTGTGCCTGGACTGCAGAGCCAAAGAGTTATTCAATTATTTCATGTAGGCCTGTCCTCTTTTTTTTTTTTTTTTCCCCACCAGAATAACCACTGAATCATTCGAGACTCAGTTCCTAGTCTGTCTCCTAGAGGAACATCCAGAATTCCAGGCTGGGTAGCTGTGCCATCATGTTCTTGTGAGCCTCCGTGTTAGCATTCACCACAGAGCACTGTAGTCGATTCATTGTGTTTACATTTCTATCTCTCTCACTCGATAGCAAGACCCTCCAAGGCAAGGATTGGGTCTGATTTCCCCATAAACCTGTATGTACAGCTGTCCATGGGAGATCTCCATATGTGTGTTCCACAAGCACATCACCATGTCCAAAGCTGAACTCATCTAAAGTATTCCCTCCGAGTGTTAATATAGCACCCAAGCCTTTATCATTGCATCTTGTGTGTTGCATTATAGTTTCCTGTTTACAAGGCTCCTACTAGATAGTCTCCTACTGGATAGTGAGCAACCGAGAGCAGAAAGCATGTGAATTTTATTTTTATATCCCTGGAGCCCAGCATAGTGCCTCTCATATAAGTGCCATTGAATATATGTTCATTGAACTGAACTGGATGTCTGTATCTTCAGGGGCAGGTACCGTGGGGGTACCTAGGAAATGCTCAGGACATTAGATCCTAGGAAAGATGCTTCTCCCAAAGCCCTCTACCCGCCCTTCTCTGGCAGGCTTGGGTTAACACTGAGCCAATAGTTTGTCACATAGCAACAATAGTAAAGAATGAGCTTACTGCCCAATAGAGCAGACGCTTGTCTTCCGCAGAGAGCAGAGCAGAGCTATTTTGAGATCCTTTAGGTAGAGTCACAGTCTGATAGGCCCACACACTGTGGCGCTAGTTTCCATCAGCTTAGGGGTACAAGGCATTGAATATCTTATTTGCATATCTGTCTCTTTTGCCATCCTTTGGAGTACTCTTTTAGAATACAAAGGACCAGATTTGAGGTCATGGTTTTCTTATTTTGAAGTCAAATAGGTCTTTATTTGCAATATCACTAACATACTTTAATATTTCACTGAATTACTGTATAGATGTGCAGATTTATAGATAAAATGACCACAAATTTCAAGTGAAAAGTAGGACCTAGGTCTCAGCTCAAATTCCCTAGCATGACATACATGGTCCTTGTGATCTAGCTGGGACCCCCTTTTCCATATCCTCTCTTACCTAGGCACTCTCATTTGCATATGCTCCAGGCTTGGTGAGCAGCATCCAGGTGCCAATGCGTCAAGTGCTTTCACTCACAAAATATCCATCCTTGTTTGCCACTCTGGTAACTATTTATCTCTATGAGTTTCTCTCCAACTAGATGGTGTGTCTAGAGGACAAGAATAGTATCTTGTCCATCTTGGAATTCATAGTACCTAGCAAGGTGCTGGGCACAGAGAAGATGCTCAGTAAATGCTGGTTCAGGGTGTGAAGAGTGTAAGTTCCTGGTTACATTAAGCTCTCCTAGTACACCTTAGTTTTGATAGTGGGCCACTGTGCCTAAAGACATAGTAAGTTTCGTGTTCTGTGGCTGCTTTGGTGGCTTTGGCACGCTTCTTTTTCTCCAGAACTCTTTTTAAAATTTTTATTGTTGAGAGTATTACAGATGTCCCCCATTTTCCCCCCATTGCCGGCATCCACCCCACCCCAGGCCTTTAGCACCCTATTATCTGTGTTCATGGATTGTGCATATGTGCATACAAGTGCTTCAGTTCATCTCTGCCTGTTCCCCCTCCCCACTTCCCTACGAGATCCATCAGTTGGTGCCATCCTTCCATGCCTCTGGACCCACTTTGTTTGTTGGTTTATGTTGTTCATTAGATTCCATATATAAGTGAGATCATGTGATACTTATCTTTCTCTGATTGACTTATTTCTCTTAGCATAAGTGAAATAAGGTCCCTCCATGTCATCTCAAAGGGTAAGAGATCCTCCTTCTTTCAGCTACATAGTACTCCATTGTATAAATGTACCACAGCTTTTTTTATCCACTCATCTACTGATGGATACTTGGGCTGTTTCCAGATCTTAGCTATTGTAAATAATGTTTCTATGAACATAAGGGTACATATATTCTTTCTGATTAATATTTCGGGATTCTTAGGATATATTCCTAAAAGTGGGATCACTGGGTCAAACGGTGGTTCGATTTTTAATTTTTTGAGGAAATTCTATATTGTTTTCCACATGGCTGCACCAATCTGCATGCCCACCAGCAGGATGCTAGGGTTCCCTTTTCTCCATATCCTCATCAGCACTTGTTTGTTAATTTATTGATGGTAGCCAATCTGTCAGGTGTGAGATGATACCTCATTGTCGTTTTATTTGCATCTCTCTGATGATTAGTGACTTTGAGCACTTTTTCATAAATCTCTTGGCTGTCTGTAAGTTCTCTTCAAAGAAGTGTCTATTTAGGTCCTTTGCCCATGGCTTTGGCACTCTTTGTTCTAATTTTATAGAAAAGATATTGTGAATACGTATGTGTTTGTGAGTGTGTATTTATGTATACAAACTCCTTATTCATTTGTTCGTTCATTCAACCAATGCTTATTGGCTATGACTTCTGTGGCAGTTCCTGTACTAGGACCAGAGATCTGAGAAAGCATAAGACCTGCTTCCTGCCCTACGAGTCATTAAGAAGCCTGTATGTGGTGTTGGGAGACCAGAGTTCAAGCCTTCTCTTTGCCTCAGCTTGGGGTCTCATGAAGGCCATTTACTTGCTTTAGAGCCCCAATTTCCCAGATCATTAATGAATACAAACACTTGTTCTCTTTCTGTTGTAATGAAAAAGATTCTGAGTCAAGATATTCAAGATTCCAGGAGAAAGGGAGATGGTCTGGCACCTTGATGGACAGGTAAAATATACTAAATCCTTATCAGGATCAGAAAGTCCTTGTTGCTTCAGTAGAACAGACCAACACACTCAGTTCAGATTCACAAATCAATGCTGTCTATTCATTTCTTCAAGAAGTTTCAGTTCAGTTCCTACTATGCATCAGGTCTTGAGTTAGGAGCCTGGGATAGTGAGATGGACAACATGGTTACACTTTCGGCTATTACAGGAAAAGGTCAACATGGACAATAACAGTGTGAAATATGGGGCAATTCAAAAGTATTGGATGATAGCCACAGAAGAAAATTGGAGGAGTGTGTAACCAGGATTCAGGGGGGATCAGGGAGGGATTTACGTAAAAAGAAATGTATAAGCCAAGACCTGAAGGGTGTTGAAATTAGGTGGGTCAAAGGGGTGAGGATGGTGAGTGTTTTAGGCTGAAGAAGTGTATGCGTGAATGTCCCAAGGACAGAGAAAGCATGGTACAAGCAGAATATAAATAATTCTACTCAGCTATAAGGAGAGAAGATGAGAAATGAGATAGGTAGGCAATGGTCATCTCTTGTACATATAATTTTATCCCAACAGCGAAGAGGAACAAAGAGAAGGGTGGTTTTTATTTTGTTCTTTTAATGCTTTTTGGTTCTGATTTCACACACCACAAAAATGTATTATGTAGAATGAAAGCTCCTGTAATACTTTTCTTACTCAACACTTTTAACAGTTTGGTGCATATTCTCTCAGCTTCTAACTCATTATTATTATTTACTACATTTATAAAAATAGGGCCATTCTATACCAGCTGTTCTATACTTTTTTGTCCTTAACAATATATGAATTTCTTTCTATGATAGAACATATGTAGCCACTCATTTTAAATGACTGCATAATATCCCATCATCGTAAGCCTATAGGATATTCATTGTTTGTTTTGTTTTTTACTGTGATAAAATATATATAACATAAAAGTTACCATTTGAACTATTAAAATTTTTAAATAAATTGTAGTAAAATACACATAACATAAAATTTATCATCATAACCACTGTTCAGTGCACAGTTTAGTGGCATTAAGTACATTCACACTGCTGTACAACCATCACCACCATTCATCTTCAGAAGGTTTTCTTCATACTAAACTGAAACTGTACCCATTAATCAACAGCTCCTCCTTCTTCTTAGCCGCTGGCAACTACCATTTTACTTTCTGTATCTATGAATTTGACTACTCTATGTACTTCATATAAGTAGAATTATATCCATTGTGTTTTAACCATTGATCTAGAGATGGGCCGTTGGTTTGTTTCTTCTTTTCTTGGGTGGGGGAGAGATTACAAAATGCTGCAGGGAACATTTTCATATACAGTAGTCTCCCCTTATCTGTGGGGCATACCCCTAGTGGATACCTAAAACCATGGATAGTACCAAACCCCATATATACTGTGTACATGTTATGACTTCTGTTTGGCATATCTGATTTGCTAGCATCACTATCCTTGCACTTCGAGGCCATTATTAAGTAAAATAAGAGTTACTTGAACACAAGCACTGAGATATCCCGATAGTCAATCTAATAACTGAGACAGCTATGCATAGGCAGAGTGGAACTGCTGAACAAAGAAATGATTCACATCCCAGCAGGACAGAGTGAGATTTCATCACGCTACTCAGAACGGCGCACAATTTAAAACTTATAACTTGTTGCCCTGGCTGGTTTGGCTCAGCAGTTAGAGCATCAGCCTGCAGACTAAAGGGTCATGGGTTCGAGTCCCAGTCAAGGGCAGGTTGCAGATTTGGTTCCTGACCCCGGCTGGGGTCTTGTGGGAGGCAATCAATCAATGTCTCTCTTATATCTCTGTTTCTCTCTCTCTCTCCCTCCCTCCCTTCCACTCTATCAAAAACAAACAAACAAAGGAAAAATATCCTCAAGTAAGGATTAACAAAAAATAAAAATAAATAAAATATAAAAAATAAATATAAAACTTATAACTTGTTTATTTCTGGAATTTTCCATTTAGTATTTTTGGACCGTGCTTGACCATGGGTTACTGAAACTGTGGAAAGTGTAACCACTGAAAGTGACCCTTTGGATAAAGGGACACTACTTGTACTGCTGTGTACACCTGTAGAATAATACTGCCTACACATACTGGGATTTTCAAAGTCTAGAAACATTTAGTACAAATCTAAAAGTTTGTGCTATGCCTTATTACCACTAACAGTGTATGAAAGCACCAATTCTCCATGTCTTTACCAGTATTGGCTATTACAATTATTTTCAAGAACAGATTTTTAAAAACTGTCTTGAGAGAGCGAGGAGGTGGGAGAGAGAGAGGGGGTAACATCAATTTGTTGTTTCACTTATTTATGCATTCATTGGTTGATTCTTTTTTTTTTTTTTTTTTTTTTATCCTCACCCGAGGACATTTTTCCATTTTTTATTCAGATAGAGCGGGAGGGAGAGAGAGGGAGAGAGAGAGAGAGAAACATCGATGTGAAGGGACACATCGAGTGGCTGCCACCCGCACAACCAACCAGGGCCGGGGACAAACTGCAACCGAGGTACGTGCCCCTAGCGGGAACCGAACCCGGGTCTCTCTGTACCGCAGGCTGACGCTCCAACCGCTGAGCCAAACCGGCCAGGGCCATTGGTTGATTCTTGTACGTGCCCTGACCAGGGATCGAACTCACAACCTTGGCATATAGAGATGATACTCTAACCAACTGAGCTATCCAGTCAAGGCTTAAGAACGGATTTTATTAAAGGTGTGATATAAATAAAAATGTATTCTTACAGCCCTGATTGGTGTTACTCAGTGGTTAGAGTGTCGGCCGGTTCACCAGAGGGTCACAGGTTCGATTCCCACTCAAGGGCATGTATCTGGGTTGCAGGATTGATCCCCAGCCCTGGTCAGGGCACATGTAGGGGACAACCAATTGATGTGTCTCTCTCATATCGATGTTTTTTTCTCTCTCTCACTCTCTCAATTCCTCCCTCCTTCCTTGCTACTCTCTGTAAAAATCAGTGGGGCCCAGCCGGTATGGCTTAGTGGTTGAGTATTGACCGATGCACCAAGAGATTGCCAGTTTGATTCCCGGTCAGGGCACATGCCCAGGTTGTAGGCCCGATCCTCAGTGAGGGGCATGCGGGAGGCGGCCAATCGATGTTCTCTCTCATCGATGTTTCTCTCTCTCTCTCTCTCTCTCTCCCTTTGTCTCTCTCTAAAATCAATAAAGAAAAAAAAAACATTTTTTTTTTTTATCCTCACCCGAGGACATTTTTCCATTTTTTGTACAGATAGAGTGGGAGGAAGAGAGAGGAAGAGAGATAGAGGGAAACATCGATGTGAAAGGGACACATCGAGTGGCTGCCACCCGCACGACCAACCAGGGCCGGGGACAAACTGCAATCGAGGTACATGCCCTTAGCGGGAACCGAACCCGGGTCTCTCCGACCGCAGGCGGACGCTCTAACCGCTGAGCCAAACCTGCCTAATAAAAATAAAAATCAATGGAAAAAAAGTCCTCAGGTGAGGATTAACAACAACAACAAAAAAGTATTCTTGTAAATGCTGGCAACATTTTATAAAAGTATCTAAATCTATAATTCCTTGTAAAATATGTGCAGCCACCTTCACAACCCTGAACTCATTCACATTTGCAGCAGCAACCCAAGTTCCTGAGCCATTCTTCCCCGATGACAAGTACTTTGGTAAAAATTTATTGAGAGCCCTTTTTAATTTTTGTTAATAGGTAATACTTACACATGGTTTGACATCCATTTGAGTTGGAAGGTAATTCAAGAAGTTGAATCCATAGGACTTGATGACTGGGTGTGTGGAAGAAGTGGGGAAGATTATGTGGATTCATGGATGGCATTCAGGTTTTCAGCTGGACAAGCAGGGGTACAGTGGGATCATGCATAGGAATAAGGAGCACACACAAAAATGGTGTAGATCCTGGGGAAAGGCATATGTATGAACTAAGGCCGTGGTGCCTGTGGATCATATGGAGAGCATCTTGACCAGATAAAACTGATGAATTTATCCTGAAGTAATACCTTTCTCCTCCTATTCTTGTGTCCACTATCTAGGGGTCTCCTTTTTGGCCATCAAGACACCTGGAAAGCTGGATTCATCATCAGAAGATTTTGAGGTGAATAGAGAATGTCTTAAAGGGAGCTGGATGATCCTGTAAGACATTTCCTTGTGACTGTGGAGAAGCCAAAATCACGGTAGCCCAGGAGCATTTGCCAGGCTCTGGGCACTGCTAAACAACTTACATGCAGTCATCACATTTTCCTTCTTCCAGCAACTCTTTGAGGTAGGTAAGATCCTTTCCCTTTTAGAACGAATGACTAGAAACAGCTAAGGTATATTGCGTGCTTACTATATGCCAGGCATTGTGGTAAGCATTATTCATAAATTATCATGTTTAATCGTTGCTACAATAAAGTAGGTTTACTCAAGAAATTCCTTTTACAGATGAGGAGCCTACACAAGTCACACAGCTGCTAAGTGACAGAACCTGAATTTAAACCTAGTCCTGCTGACTTCAGTGCCTCTGCTCTTATCTGACAGTCTCTGCTGTCTCATGTGTGTTCCTCTCGCAACCTCCCTTACCCCCCAAACTAGCAGACGATTCCTTCTTCATGAGTGCGCTTTTAATCTACACATAGCACTATACAACTGATTATAGTTTTATTTGATTAGGTTATATATAATCCAGGCTGATGATTCAATTCTGCTTTCTTGAAACCAGTTAAAGTCTCATCTTGATTGCATTAGTGTGATTCTATTTTCTCCAGCCACTTCCAATGTGGCTGACTTCAGGGTCCCAGGTAAAGACAGATACGGAAAAGGGTATCCCAGGAAGGAGCAGAATTTCCATTTACAGCAGAGCTTTCCCTCCTGGACAGGTCCATGCCTCTTGACTCAAGAGACCTTCGTTTGATCTTTTGACAGGCTTCCTGTACCTAGCTAGTTCCACAGTATTTTTGGCTAAGCTGGCCAGATATGTTTGCATGCTGCTGAGACTCAAGATGGATTCTCTGCAAAACTAGCAAAAAAAGGTCAGAAATCCTTTAAAAAATCAGGTGAGCAACCTCCCACAAGGAAATTACTGGCCATGCCTCCAGGTGTTGTCCACATTTCTTTCCTCTGTCCTGTTTACTGTGAATGTGGTATAAACTATTAAAAAGAACTGAAGGCCTCCCTGGCTGGTTGCTCAGTGATTGGAGCTCTGGCCTATGGACTGAAGGGTCTCGGGTTCGATTTCCGGTCAAGGGCAGGTATCTGAGTTGCAGGTTCCATCCCCAGCCCCAGTCTCCTGTGGGGGCACATGTGGGAAGCAACCAATCTGATGTTTCTCTTTCTCTCCTTCCCTCCCTCCAACTCTACCTAAAAATCAATGGCAAAATATCCTTAGGTGAGCATTAACCGAAAAACAAACAAAAAACTTGCAGACCAATTTTGATCTTCGTGGTACACATTGAGTCCATCCTATACCAACTTTTATAAGCGAGTATTGCCCTTTTCAATTTGCCTGCTTTTCCACTGCACTTTGGGTGAATTAGGCCTGAACATTACACAACATAATTCATTCTTGTTGGCAACCTGAATTGTTTAAGATTTTCATGCCTAGGTTCTTATTTATTCTCATCATTCATTTAAAAAGCAAACAATGTCCTGGCCGGTTTGGCTCAGCGGTTAGAGCTTCGGCCTGCGGTCCAGAGAGACCAGGGTTCAGTTCCCGCTAGGGGCGTATACCTCAGTTGGAGTTTGTTCCCTGTCCTGGTTGGTCGTGTGGGTGGCAGCCACTTGATGTGTCCCTTTCATGTAGATGTTTCTCTCTCTCTCTCTCTTCCTCTCTCTCCCTCCCACTCTATCTGAACAAAAAATAAAAAAATGTCCTCGGGTGAGGATAAAATAAATAAATAAATAAAAATAAAAAGCAAACAATAACAACAAAAACTGAACTGGGGAGCATATTTTAAATATGTTAAAAAGCTTTTAACTCTCTCCACAGATGCTGGTTTGGGGGTTTCCTTGGGGAGCACTAACAACTTTGCCACTTCCTCAAGTACCATTTTACCCAAGGCCAAACAGACTCCTGGACCCAGTAGGAATGTGAAGCACCCTCAGGAGGCCCTCTTCTGCAAAACTGTTGTCTCACACAGCACGCTGTACTTAAGCATTTTCCTTCATCGTTACCTATTTGCTTTTTTTCCATCCTTACATTACCTTTAGCACATTACATCTACGGTTTCTTTCATAATTACATTATCATTAAGGCAATGCATAAATGTGGTCTTTTATCAAGCTGGTTTATTGGGAGCGGGTGAAAAGAAATGTCTTCAAATGTCCTCAGGTCCCAGAATAATTCAGAAAAATAATTCAAGGCCCCTTTGGTGATGGTGATATCTGGTAGGGGCATGTGGACACGTGGTGGACACGAAACGAATTTGGGTCTGGTCCTAAAACGTCTTCCCACTGCCGTGATTTTTATTTTCTGATTATCAAAACAATACATGCTCACCGTCAAAAATTGTGAAATTCCCAGAAAAAGTAACTCGTAATCAGTGTGATTTTATATGTAAACCGTTCCCTCTGGGAAAGCGATGGAGGGGAGAGGACGCATTAGGTCTCTGGCCCAGAACACCGGGCAGTGGGGTACCCCCCCTGACTGATGGATTCAACCGGGGTTCGAAAGATGGGCCACCATAGGGTCCGGGGCGCAGGACCATTTCCACAGCGATCCTTTTCCGCCACCTGTGCGGACTTGGCGCCTTCCCCGGCGTGGCTACCGGACTCCGTCACCCCCGGTTCCCACCGGTCCCCTACGCAGAGACCCAACCCAGGGACCTTCCCTGAAAGTGTCCACCGACTGAAAATAGATCCCCAGTCAGTCTCCGACCCCCCCCTTCAAATCCTCCCCTTTAAAGGGAGCCACCGGGTGACTCCGGGGGAGTTTGCGGAAGCACCAACCGCGTTAGGGCCTTGGGCGGATCCCGTGATTGAAACTGGCCCCGCCCCCGGGTCCTCTTTCCCCCATTGTGTGAGCGTCTCGGGCCCAGGCCCCGCCCCCTCACCGCCTGCCTCCGGAGGCCCAACCCCTCCCCTTTTTTTCACCCCCCCTTGGCTCATTTCCGGCCGCCGCTGCTACCGCTAGCCCGTAAGGAGGATTCGGCAGAGGGAAGAAACAACAGCCGCCATCTTGTTTGTGTGCTAGGCTGGGGGGGAGAGCGAGCGAGAGGGAGAGGGCGAGAGTGTGGGCAAGCGAGACGCCGGGCTGAGTACGAACTGCGGGAGCGAGAGTGCGTAGGAGAGCCGAGCCGGAGAGAGGCGGCAGGGGCCGAGACAGTAGCAGGGGGCCAGGGGCGCACGGGCCGAAGCGACCGACCCCCAGCGCCCTCCCGCCCGCACACACCCCCACCGCGGTCCGGCAGCCGTGCCGGCGTCGACGCCTAGGGGGGACCATTACATAACCCCGCGCCCCGCGGCGCCTTCGGCCGCCGCTGAGGGCGGCCCTGAGCGGAGCCCCGGGGGGCGGGCGCTCCCGGCAGCCAGGTGCCGGGGGTGGGGGCCGGAGCGGCGGCCGTATTTATTTTCCGCGGGAGAGGAGGACGAAGGAGAGCGCGGAGCCAGGGGAGGGTGCGTGTGCCGCCCGCCGTAGCTGGGCCTCCTCGGTGGGCTCCGCGTCCGCACGGGCGTACGGCACTGTTCGGCTCGGCCCTTTGGGCTGACGAGCTCCGCGCCCGGCGTCCTCGCCGCGCCTCCGCCGCGCGATGTGAGTCGGCGGCGCCAGCCTGGCTCTCGGCTCGGGCGAGCTCTCTGTGGCCATTAGGGGCCGGTGCAGCGGCAGGAGGAGGGTTCGGAGGGTGGGGGCGCAGGTCCGGGAGGGGGCACCGGGAGGAGGTGAGTGTGTCTCGTCGCCTCCTCCTCTCCCCCCTTTTCGCCCCCGCCTCCTTGTGGCGATGAGAAGGAGGAGGACAGCGCCGAGGAGGAAGAGGTTGATGGCGGCGTCGGAGCTCCGAGAGACCTCGGCTCGGCAGGGACCGGCCGTGGCGGGCCGGGGACTGCGCCGCTAGAGCTGCGAGTTCTCGGGAATTCGCCGCAGCGGACTCGCTCGGCGGATTTGCGTTTCTGTGCCCTCCTCCGGGCCTGGGCCCAGGCCCGGCCCCTCTCACTTGCCCCTACCTTTCTATCGAGTCCGCATCCCTCTACAGTCACCGCGACCCGGCGGAGAGAAAAAGGAACTTCCCCCACCCCCTCGGGGGCCGGCGGAGCCCCCCAAGCCCACCCCAGAGAGCGGGGCGGGGACCCCATCTGAAGAAGAGATTTCCCGGAGATTCTCGTTTTCCTCGCCTGTATCTCCGAAAGAATTAAAAATGGCCGAGAATGTGGTGGAACCGGGGCCGCCTTCAGCCAAGCGGCCTAAACTCTCATCTCCGGCCCTCTCGGCGTCGGCCAGCGATGGCACAGGTTAGTCTCGGGATCCCTCGCCTTCCACATCCCCTTTAATGTTTTCTGCTCCGTGCACCTTTATTCTTCCATATTTTCTTTCTTTCTCTTGTTAGTTCTCTCTCTTGGTTAATTTTAAAGGTGTTTGAATGAGCTGGTCGAAGACGTCCAGTAGCCCAACCATTTTCTTTTGCTTCCTAATACGTTCGTTGCAACATTATGTCATATCGATGTGTGTTCTGGAATTAGAGCTCTTTAGTGGTGCTACAGAAATGGTCTTTATTGTTGCTCCCATGCAGTTTAAATTTGGAAATGCCAATGCATTTTTGTGTAAGGGGTTTTTATACGATTTTACTGTTAATTTTGTTGTTGGTAAACGAGGAATTGCGAATCTTTTCTCATTGGTTTCTCTTACTGTTTCCACTACTTTCCACTCTTTTCAAGATTTTCGTTGCACAAGGTTTTCTGTTGATGATGAGGGTGTAAAAAAATCTTTGTTTTATTTATTTGTGTGTATGTGATCCAGGATTTCAGCCTTGACGTGAGGTTTAACGTCAACCCTGAAATTTGATTTGAATTATTTTACCTATATTCCTAGTTTTTTGTTTTCCCTTTCTTAATTTGCTTTAAAAATCAATATGGAGCACAGTTATTTTTACATCTTCCATTCTTTGGTTTGAAACCAAAATGTCTTAAACTCTGGGTTTTCAGGTTGGGAGAGAGCAAGGGTATTTTCTTTGCAGTTTGTAGTCACTTTCTCTTTGGGGTTGGGGAAGAAAAGATGTAACTGATTTTCTGGAGTTATGTACTTGGAAATCAAGATAAGAAATTGAAAGAGTCCCAGTTATGAACTGCAAGCACAAAAGATCCAACATGTTTGAAATGTGTATTAGGTTTTGTGTGTGTGTGTGTGTGTGTGTGTGTGTTGCCTTTTCATGCTCTAAACGTATCTGGAGATTTCCATTTAATAAAGCTCTACAAATTCTTTACTCTCAGTTGTGGACTATCCCTTTCTCAAGAGATATTCAGGGAGACTTTCTTCCATCATCCCTTCCTTACAGTTAGTTTGGTGCTATCCTGATGTCCACTGACCTTTTTTGCTGTTGTAGTTGTTTGAGGTGCCAGGGTAATGAAGAGAAGAATGGCTGGCCATCTGACAGTCCACAAGATGTTCCCCCTTACTATGAAGCATCTCTTTAACTCCCCAAGAACAGGCTCAACGTCATCCCTCCATCTGCCAGTGAGAGTGCTTAATGGAGTTAAATGTACCCTTTGAGTTGTAGAGCACTTCTAAGCACATTTCTAAGTAGGCTTCATTTTAAAGGGTGAAAATGTAAGGATATAGCAAATCCTTTGGTTTCTTTGCTTTTATAGGAAAGATAACCTGCAAAATTTGAGTTTTGCAGAGTTCCTCTACTTGAGGCTTGTAACATTGGCAATGCATAAACTTTGATCTGTCCTTACTCCTTGAAGTTTCTGTAGTCTTCAGGGATTTTTTTTTAACTGTTTTTTGTTTTTTGTTTTTCTTTCTCAGAATTCATGCACATAATGAGTATTGTATTCCTTTGCACTTACTATAGTGTCATTCAGAAATTCTTGTAGATTACCATTAGACATGTTTTCACCTGTAGATTTTTGGGTTGTTTCTTTAGTTTTTATGTAACATGGTAATGGATTTTACATTTGAGTTAGCCAGTCACTTGGGTTATTTTAGAGAAAACTTCTTTTGTATGCGTTATTTTGATGACTCCTTATTTGAACAGCTTAGTCTTGGAGTAATGCAAGGCCTAAAAAGGCTCTGCTCATGTTGGAACACCTCTGTTCAGGTGCGCTACTTACTGCCTTCTCCATACTTGATCTGTGTATTTGGTAACTTTAGCTAACTCATTTTGGTGTAGTGTTTCACCTGTCTATTACACAAAAACTATTTTGCTACTTGATATATCTTTGAATAGTTGTCAGAGTCCTAAATGTATCAAGTGGGGTTTTATAATAAAAAAACAAACTCAACATTGGAATTAACTCAGTCTTAGTACTAAGAGTTTGTTTTAGTTAGCTTTCTCTAAATTTTGTAGTGAGGATTGATTACCCCCCTCCCCAATAAGATTCTATTTTAAGAATTTTTGTCCAGTTTTTAATCCTAATGGGTATGGGTTTTGTTGTTGTTGTTGTTGTGAGGGTAGGGAGGGAGGTATAAAAAAATACAGTCCCCTCTGTGAACTTACTTCTAGTTGGTTACCATTACATTTTGATTTTTTTTTTTTCTTTTTGCATCCAGTAGTGTATACTATAAGTTTGCAGGCAACTTTTAGCAGAGACACTTCACTTTTTAAAACTTGACATTTCAAACTTGTAACTTCTACATTTTGACTTTTGAGTTGTCACCTAGATATTTTATAAATGTGAAAGTAAGTTGTTCCTTGTTGCTTGGTTGTGAATTTTATCTAGAACTGGTCAAAATGATGCCATAATTCTAAGCCCCAGAAACTTTTTTTTTTTTTTTTTAAATAGAGGCTTGCAATTTTAGTAGTGTAAGTGTACCTACCAAGAGTGTTTGCATGTGCCAATTTTATAGGAAAGAAAACTAGAATCCAGTTGGGTTGACATGCAAAAGCATTACAAAACAAATCAGCATAGCCACTGGTGTAGAATAAAAATGAGTTACTCAGTGATTGTTCTAAAAAGTTTCCAGGTTGGTTCAAATAACTTGAATTAAGTTTAAGTTTCATGTGCTGGAATGAGGAGGAAAAGATTTATTTTATAGCTGTTGTATCTTTATGTTCCTGTTTCAGTATTTGCATTTGAGTCATTGAAAGTTTTAACTTTCTATGGTTAGGTCAAAACTTTGATAAATCAAATCACTTATCCTCCCCCAAAAAAGATCATTAAAAAACCATTTGTAAAAAAATATTGTTAAAATTATTGACAGAAAAGTTAACAGGTAAGTCCTGGAAGAATTTCTTGAATCTGTTTCTTTTCTTTTTTGTTACTCCTCACTCAAGGATATTTTCTCCCCCATTGATTTTTTTTTTTAGAGAGAATGGAAGGGAGAGAGAGACATTGATGTGAGAGAGACACATGGACTGTTGCCTCCCCCACTTGCCTAGGCTGGGGATCGAACCTGGTACTGCCTGCATGTGCCAATGCTCTAACCACTTAGCAACACTGGCCAGGGCTTAAACCTATTTCTAATAATTACCTGAGTGTTGGGAATGATGAGGATGATATGGTGCCTTCATTGCACATTAGATATGTTTTGTCACTGCTTTGTAAACACTTCATGCTGTATGTACTGGAAAAACAGACTCTGGAAAGGTGGGTGACAGTAGCTCTGCTAGGATCTGGCATATTAAGTAGGTAAAGATCCCTCTAGTTGGGGTACAGTTTTGTGGCCCTACTGTGTACTCATGTGTCAGAATTGGCTTGGTTTTATACCTTTTTATTTATTTATTTATTTTCATTTTAAAGGCACAGGGCAGCTAGAATATAAAATATACCTGAATCTTGCCCTGGCCGGTTTGGCTCAGTGGTTAGAGTGTCAGCCTGTGGACCTAAGAATCCCAGGTTCGATTCAGACCAAGGGCATGTACCTCGGTGGGGGTCGTGTAGGTGGCAACCAATTGATGTGTCTCTCTCACATCAATGTTTCTGTCTCTCCCTCCCTCCCTCCCTCCTCTTCTATCTGAAAATAAATGGAAAAATATCCTCAGGTGAGGATTAACACACACACACAAACATGGATTTTAACCACTAGATTAATATATACAATAAAGAAGTGGCAAGGATTTTTAAAATGTCAATTTTACTTTCTCAAAACACTATTATGTATTAGCAGTTTATCATCCTAACCAGAATGTTTTTGGTGGAGACCATTTCTTTTTTTGGCTCTTAAACCTAAGATACTATGTACTATGTTTTATTTTTAATTTTTATACATGAGTATTTACTGCTTCTGGAATTTTTCATTTATGGCTTTTCGACCTCGTGAGGTGTTACTGTTAAAATTAAAGTGCAAGACATTTTACCAAGTGTCTTGAACTCTGGCAGTTGCTTATTCTCAAGGCTTTGTAAGTTCATTTATAGGACTTCAGGAAGGCTATCTGTGCTTGATAGGAGGTAAAGTGACTTCTGTTAAATTGTAAATCCTGTATGTGTTACAATCTGGGTTCCCTTTTCCAGCAGGAGTTCATGTTCTATTGCAGAGGTAAGAAATGTATTGGCATAACCAGTGTATAGATGACAAGGATGGAGAATAGGGTTTCTGCCTTGGTTGCCTCTTAGTATTATTTTCTGTTTTACTTTGCTTTTCTACCTTCTCCTTAGTCTAGTCTCTAAACTCAATGGATAAATTTAAAAAATACTTTAAAAAAGGAGTTCGTGGTCAAATTTAAAACCTAAATTATACCAAGTGTAAAATTTTTACAACACTGAATTTTGCTGATGATTTTTTTCCCCATGTGATAGGTGGTAATTTTTTTCTGGGGGAAAAAACAAAACATTTTTTTTTTACATCCTCACCTGAGGATATTTTTCCATTGATTTTTAGAGAGAAACATTGATGTGAAAGAGAGACACATCCATTGGTTGCCTCCCTTACAACCCCAACCAGGGCCGGGAATCAAACCTGCAACTTAGGTATGTGCCCTTGACCAGAATCGAACCTATCACCTCTCAGGCTGATGCTCCAACCACTGAGCCAAACTGGCCAGGGCTCTTCTGAAATTTTAATGGAAATTTTTTATTGCTCAGTTCTCAAAAAAGGTTTAAGAGAATAAATATTAGTTGAGGTGTTAAGCCTCTTCTAAACAGTTTGGATCTTTCTTGTTTTTAGGTGTAGATCTTTGTTTATAAATTGCCCAAAAAGGCAATTAGGAGTAATTTAGTTGAGAGAGAGAGAGAGAGAATTAGAGAGAAAGAGAGAGAAATTAAAACTACTGAAAAAAAGTGAGTGGTTAGGAGATTGGGTTTTGGCGTCAGACTACTAGAGTTGAGATTCCAGACCTGCCTTTATTAACTGTGAACCTTGAGTCACTTTCTTAACCTCTCTGTCTTAGCTCTCTCACCTACAGAACCTACCTTATAGGATTGTGGTAAGGAATAAATGAGAATTTTCTTTATCAAATGCTTAAGATAATGCTTGCTGCAGCATAGTATGTGCTCATTAAGTGTTAACTGTCTTTTTTTGTTTGTTTTTAGTTAAGAGGAGTTTGTTTGTTTATTTATTTTGGTGGTACTGCCCCTAGTGGGAACCAAACCCGGGACTCTCTGGTCCGCAGGCTGACGCTGAACCACTGAGCCATACTGGCCAGGGCAAGTGTTAACTGTTTTTAACCTTACTACTAAATATACAGAAAAAAGTAGTAGTAGATTAAAAAAAAAAATTTACTGATTGATTTTTGTAGAGAGAGGATAGGGGAGTGAGAAAGAAACATTGATTTGTTGTTCCACTTATTTATGCATTCATTGGTTGATTCTTGCATGTGTTCTCATCGGGGGTTGAACTCGCAACCTTGGTGTATTAGGATGATACTCTTAACCAAGTGAGCTACAAGCCAAAGCAGTGATAAGTTTTTTAAAGACAATATAGAGACTAGGAAAAAAAAGGCAAGTGCATGAAGTTTAGAGGGTAGTCTCAGAAGTAAGGCTTATGGTGCAGAGTTAACCTATACATCATCTAGTCAGAGATTAAGTTTTTTGAGCATATATGAAGGTGGCAGCAGAGATGAAAATACTACATGTACTACTGTCACATAGGATGTCTTGTTTATGTAATTGAAATGAAAATCAAATTTTTAAGGCATAATGAGAAATCAGAAAGCAGATTGTTCTTATTAGAAATGCTCAAGTTAAGAATGGCTTTTTGCTAAAGAATTGTGTGGTTGAGCATTATTTTTTCTGTTATGTATTTGCTTATTGGGGTCTTAAAAGAATACTATAAAGGAGGCGGAGGGAAAGTAGAAGGAGCAGTGTGATACTTTTTCATTTTTTTATTTTTATTTTTTGACCTCACCTAAGAAAGAACTATATTTTACATGGAAAACCGGAGGACCTATCTCAGCAAGTGAGCAAGTAATACTTACCTTACTATTGTAATATACTCTGATATTTTCTGTTGCATTTCATTTTTTTAAAAAAATTTATTACGACCCCACTCTATTGAGCTCATGACTCTCTATTGACTTGTGACCCACGGTTTGAAAAATACTGGCTTAGAAAAGTTGACAAAGTAGCAGTCGTCCTGTAGTGGACCAACATTTTCTGTATACTATGTGTTTATCCTCCAGTACAGGGAATACTCTGGTAATCCAGATAGATGTAGACTCTTTCTTCCTGGAACTTATAGATAAGGGGAGGAGAGCAACATTCAAGTCTTATGTGACCAGCATTGTATTTGAGAAGTACATTGTATATTGGAACAAACGGGGGGGCCTAACCTGTAATTACTATTACTCTGGTGGTTCTCTTTGAGGAATTGGTGTTTGATCTTGGGATCTGAAGGATAGATATAAAGTTAGTTAGTAAGAGTGACCCAGGCTCACTTGACTCAGGGAACAAGATAGTATGGCTGGGGGATAGCAAGAAATGACCGTAGAGATGAACAAGTTGCCAGTCATGCAGGGCTTATAAATGCTTATTGGAGTTTAGCCTTTCCATTTTAGCTCTTTTAAATGAATGGGACAGCCCTGGCCGGTTTGGTTCAGTGGTTAGAGCATTGGTCCCTGGACCAATGAGTTGAGGGTTTGATTCCGGTCAAAGGCACATCCCTCGGTTGTGGCCATGCAGGAGGCAACCAATCCATGTGTCTCTCTCACATTGATGTTTCTCTCTCTCTTCCTCCCTCACTCCCTCCCACTCTATCTGAAGATAAATGGAAAAATATCCTCAGGTGAGGATTTAAAAAAAATTAAATGACTGTGACTGAATTATACCTCAAATGATGGACTAAGTGAGGAATTATTTGGAAAGGACAAGGAAAATTATGAAGCTGAGAGACCAGTGAGATGGCTCTGTTAGGATTCTAGCTGTGATGAGGGTGGCCTGGATTAGAATATAGAAGTGAAAAGGTTTCAGGGAAGGTGATGGTTAACAGAACTTAAATGTTAGGATATTGCAATGGAGGAATTGTGGATAAGTTCAAAGTTTCAAGTTGGGGCAGCTGGATTGGTGCAGATGCCATTTACTAAGATAGCAAACATAGGAAAAGAAGTATTTGTGTATGGATATACAGGGAGGGGTTATAATGAGTTAAATTTTGGACATTCTGAAGTGCGATTCTCCGAAATTAAGTAGTCACTGTTTTCATTTAATGTGTCTTTCTCTCATAATCAGCCAACAAATTTTAACTACTCACCAAGTTTTAGGCACTTGGAATTAAAGATAATCAAGGTGCAGTTTCTGCTCTCAAATCCTTTAGGATCTGGTGGGATTTGTATACAATACATTTAATTTCCCCATAAATTATACTCTAAGTTTTTTAAAAATGTTTTGAATAAAAGCAGAGAATAGGAATTACTTTGAACAGGGTGGGTTTGCGGTATTGGGGGAAAACTTCATAAAGAAAATGTATATTTTGATGGGGGGTAGGAGAGCTTGAAGGTAACTTGCCTTTTCATGGAAATAAGAAAGTTGGGTATTTCAGGTGAAACAAATACAAGTGGGCTTTTGTGTGTGTGTGTGTGTGTGTGTGTGTGTGTGTGTGTGTGTGTGTGTTTTAAATCGCGGATATAGTCATTGATTGATTGAGAGAGAGAGAAAAACATTGGTTGGTTGCCTCCCACTCGTGCCCTGATGGGGGATCAATCCCTCAATCTTTTGATATATGGGACGACATTCCAACCAAGTGAGCCACCCAGCTAGGGCCAAATACAGGTGGTTCTGATGTGTCTGGAACATAGACTGTATGGTGGAGTGTTTTAATGGAAGACAAGTGGAAAAAGATGTTGGGCTCCCATTATGAAAAGACAGAAGTATGCCAAGGAATTTGACATTTATCTTACCACCAGGATGAAAATTTATGAGCCAGGGGAATGACATAGTCAGGGAAAGGGGGAAAGCTAATTTTGGTGATGCTATACGGGATCAGTAGCCAGGAGAGAACCTACTGGCAGGAAGACCAAGTGTATGTCATTTATCTCTTAAAATGCACTTATCATTTGCCTTGGAAGTTTTTAGTGAATTGTAATTACCAAAGTGCATTGTTTATTTTTTTAAGATCCAAGTTTTGCCCTGGCCGGGTGGCTCAGTTGATTCAAGTGTTTTTCCCTACACCAAAATGTTGCTGGTTCGATTTTCTATTCTGGGTCAGGGTACATATCTAGGTTGCGGGTTCGATTCCTGGTTGGGGTGTGTACAGGAGGCAGCTGATTGATGTTTTTCTCTCACATTGATGTATTGATGTTTCTCTCTCTCTCTCTCTATCACTCTCTCTATCTCTTTCTCTCTTCTTCCATCTCCTCTCTCCCTTCCTCTCTCTGAAAAAACATCCTTGGGTGAAGATTTTTAAAAAAAAATTCAAGTTTTGTTTACTAGTTGTCATAAACTTAGAAAATGTAGCAGATAACTCAAAGAACCATTCACTCACTCTCTCGTTTTTCTTTTCAGATATGTAAATTTTAGGAGGCCTTTTTTTTTTTCCTTTTTAAGAGATAATATGATGTCTTCGTTATCAGGATTCATTCTAGGCATTCCCAGTCAAGCAAACAAATCCTAGACTCACAACAAAGCTTCTCACATGATGTTAATACTACTCAAAATTAAGTAATGATCAGTGGTAGGTAAGTTAGTATGCAGTTTAGGTTTAAGATAAACATGTCATTGAGTTGATTCTTAAGGTGGAATTTTAATACATAATTCCTCATCTTTTAATTTCACACCAAAAAGTGTCATATATTAATAAATCGATAAAGAGCATGGCAAATAGTGTAAAACTTCTAAAAGTAGGCCCCCAGTCACATTCTAGATCACTTGTAGCACTCCATCTCTGTTTAAATTTATTTTTTAATCCTCACCCGAGGACATTTTTCAATATTTTGTTCAGATAGAGTGGGAGGGAGAGAGAGAGAAACATCAATGTGAAAGGGACTCATCGAGTGGTTGCCACCTACATGACTCAACCAGGACCGGGGACAAACTGCACTGAGGTACGTGCCCTTAGCGGGAACCGAATCCGAGTCTCTCTGGACCGCAGGCCAACGCTCTAACCGCTGAGCAAAACTGGCCAGGGCTCTGTTTAAATTTTTGAGACCTAACCTAAATGAGTTGAGGTTAAGAGTCAACCTCAAGTTGATCACTTCCCAAAGTATAGATACACCTTTTTTTTATCCTCATCTGAGGACATATTTCCATTTATCTTCAGGTAGAGGGAAAGGCGGGGGGGGGGGGGATCAACATGAGAGGGACACATTGACTGGTTGCCTTCCTCAGGACTCTGACCAGCGCCAGGGAAGGACCGCAACCCAGGTACGTGCCCTTGGCTGGAATCAAACCTGGGACTCATTAGTCCATGGGCTGACGCTCTACCTCTGAGCCAAACCAGCCAGAGCTAGATACATCTTTTTTTTTTTTAAATCTTCAGATAGAGCGGGAGGGAGAGAGGGAGAGAGAAACAATCAATGTGAGAGAGACACATCGACTGGTCGCCACCCACACAACCCTAACCCGGGCCAGAGACAAACTGCAACCGAGGTATGCACCCTTAGCGGGAACCGAACCTAGGACTCTCCAGTCCGCAGGCTGACACTCTAACCACTGAACCAAACCGGCCAGGGCTAGATTCATCTTTTGATGTCATGGTTGCAGGACTGTTAAGAGTGCGTATTTTGAAATTTGCTCCACCTTTTCACCTTTGACTCTATTAGATTTCAAAATTCAATAGCTGCCACCTTGCACAGCTGTGAGATCCTGTATAACTTAATTAATAATATCAAACTGGTCCAAATTTGCGTATAATTCACACGTCGTTTCCAGTTGTTTTGGAAATTATTACAACTCTTTTTTTTTTTTTAATCCTCACCTGAGGACATTTCTCCATTTTTTGTACAGATAGAGTGGGAGGGAGAGAGAGGAAGAGAGAGAGAGAGAGAAACATCGATGTGAAGGGACACATCGAGTGGCTGCCACCCGCAGGACCAACCAGGGCCGGGGACAAACTGCAACCGAAGTACGTGCCCTTAGCGGGAACCGAACCCGGGTCTCTCCGGACCGCAGGCTGACGCTCTAACCGCTGAGCCAAACCGGCCAGGGCGGAAATTATTACAACTCTTGCCAGCATGGATAGTTTATTTAATTTTCTCTGTGTTTATTTATTTAGTTAGTTAGTTAGTTGTTTATTTATTTATTTTATCCTCACCTGAGGACACTTTTGCATTTATCTTCAGTTAGAGAGGGAGGAAGAGAGAGAGAAACATTGATGTGGGAGAGACACATCAACTGGTTGCCATCTGCACAATCCTAACGGGCCCAGGATGAACCACAACTCCCTCTCTCTCCCTCCCTTCCACTCTATAATAATCAATGGGAAAATATCTTTGGTGAGGATTAACAATAACAACAAAGGTGGGACCAACGGTAATAGGTATATGTTAGTTTTATCTTTCACATAGATACTTCTCTGTCTCTCTTTCTCACTCTCCCCCTCTCCCTCCCCCACTCTCTATAAAAAGAAGAATCAATGGAAAAATATCCTAGGATAAGGATTAACCAAAAAAATAATAATTTAGTGTGTGTGTTGTTGTTGTTTTAATGAGGGAGAGGGGGAGAGAAACATCCCTATAAGAATGAAACATCGGCTGCCTCCTGCACATCTCCTACTAGGGATCCAGCCCGCAACCCGGACATGTGCCCTGACTGGGAATCAAACCAGCAACATTTTGTTGCACTGGATGATGCCCAGCCGACTGAGCCACACTGGCCAGGGTTTAAATAAAGTGCTGAATGAAGGTTAGTAGAGTTGTTTTACCTGATAAATTGGTGAAGTTTGCAAAAATTGCCTCATTTTAAAGTCTGCAGTGTTTCATTATTTATTTTTAGAGAGAGGGAGAGACATCTATTTGCTGTTTCACTTTTTTTTTAAATCCTCACTTGAAGATATGTTTCTTTGTGTGTGTTTTTAAATTTTTATTTTTATTTTTATTTTATTTTTATCCTCACCTGAGGATATTTTTTCATTTTTTTGTACAGATAGAGTGGGAGGGAGAGAGAGAGAGAGAGAGAAATATCGACGTGAAGGGACACATCGAGTGGCTGCCACCCGCACGACCAACCAGGGCCGGGGACAAACTGCAACCGAAGTACATGCCTTTAGCAGGAACCGAACCCGGGTCTCTCCGGACCGCAGCCCGACGCTCTAACCGCTGAGCCAAACTGGCCAGGGCTAAATTTTTATTTTTATTGACTGATTTTAGAGACAGAAAAAAACATCAATTTGTTGTTCTACTTATTTATGCATGTATTGGTTGATTCTTTTTTTTTTTTTTTTTTTAATCCTCACCCGAGGACATTTTTCCATTTTTTTGTTCAGGTAGAGTGGGAGGGAGGGAGAGGAACAGAGAGAGAGAGAGAAACATCAATGTGAAAGGAACACATTGAGTGGCTGCCACCCACACAACCGACCAGGGCCGGGGACAAACTGCAACCGAGGTACGTGCCCTTAGCGGGAACCGAACCCTGGTCTCTCCAGACCGCAGGCCGATGCTCTAACCGCTGAGCCAAACCGGCCAGGGCTATTGGTTGATTCTTGTATGTGCCCTCACTGGGGATGGAGCCCACAATCTTGGCATATTGGGACAGTGCTCTAACCAACTGAGCTACCTGGTCAGGGTGATATATTTTTTTTGTAATTATTATTGATTTTAGAGAGAAAGGAAGGGGGTAGAGAGAAACATCAATTGGTTGCCTCCTGAATGATCAGGAATTGAATCAGCAACCTTTTGGTGTATGGGATGATACTCGAACCAACTGAGCCACCTGGCCATGGCTGCTGTTCTACTCTTGATGCATTCATTGGTTGATTTCTTGTATGTGCCCTGACCCGAGATCAAACCTGCAACCTTGGCATATCAGGATGGTGCTCTCACCAAAACAGCTACCTGGCCAGGGCAGGGTTGCTCTGCTTTATAATCTCATGCTTTTAAGCACCCAGAACAACTGAGTTAATGTAAGAGTGCCCCAGACCAATAAGAACAAGAGATCTTTGTGAGATTGATAGTTTCATTGTCTAGCCAAACTGTTAGTGGAATTGTTAAAGTTATGTAGATTTTACTTTCATTTCCATCCTTATGTTTTAAAATCCCAAATTCCTCACCTGGAACTACTAGGGGATCTGAATACTTTGATCTCTGCCAGCCTTATCATTCACTTTGCTCCCTCTACTTTGAATTTTTTCAATTGCTGAGCTGTAAGTTGTTCACATCCTATTCTCTTTCTCCACACTCTTCACCTATCTAGATCGTACTCCATCCCCTGACCTTACCACTGGGTTAGATGAAAGAAAGATTTTGAGAGCTAGAACATTCATTTTGTAGAAAGCATTTTAGCCTGGCCAGTGCAGCTCACTGGTTAAGCATCGACCCATGCACCAAGAGGTCGCTGGTTCGATTCCTGGTCAGAGCACAGGCCCAAGTTGTGGGCCCAGTCCCCAGTCGGGGGCATGTAGGAGGCGGCCATCCACGTTCCCTCTCATCGATGTTTCTGTCTCTCTCTTCTCCCTTCCTCTCTCTCAAAATTACTAAAGAAAAAAATTTAAAAAGCATTTTAATACCAGTGAAAACTAATTGAAAGGCAAATCCATGGATGGATTCTGTCTTCTAAGTGGATGCTTGAGAATTGACTAGTTTTAGAATAATTTGTATGGCCATTGTACTTAATGTACACAGTTTAAGAACAGACTGAGTTTTAACTTGACTTCAGTTTACCTGAAGTACCAAAATAAGACTGTTTATTCAACAAATAATGTATAACTGGAAGAGATACTATTATGTAGTAGAATTAGATTTTGAACCAAAATTATCTCAATTTTAAGTTGTTTTGCATCCTAGTTAGTAACTAAAAATATTTTATTTATGCTCATAGATAATGCAGTGTTCAGGATTATATTGTTAATCCTAATTTTGAAGGTTATACTTCCCCTATATATTTCATGGTAGGCAATATTTGTCTAGTTTTTTGTGTATCATGGAATTGTCTTGATCTTTTGATTTATGGAAAGGCTAAAGGAGCTGAGTGTTTATTTTACAAGAGATTATATGGCTACATCTGCTATGAAGATCACAGCAACATAGAAGATACCCAGAGTGTCCTATAGAATCAGTATGTAATAATGAAAGGATGTTTTGACTCAGTGCTAGTTTTTCACATGCCCATTCAATATTTGTTTTTGTTTAGATTGCCACATTTTGAATACATATTCCATTGAATAAACTCACGTATTCTAAATTTTTCGAATAAGATTTAAATCTGTGCCAGTCACGTTTTGTTTGCATCATTGTTTGGACTCAGATGCAGAAACATTTTAGCCCTAGTCGGTTTTGCTCAGTGGTTAGAGCATCGGCCTGCGGTCCAGAGAAACTTGGGTTCCGTTTCTGCTTAGGGCGTGTATCTCGGTTGCAGTTTGTCCTCGGCTCTGGTTGGTCATGCGGGTGGCAGCCACTCGATGTGTCCCTTTCACGTCAATGTTTCTCTCTCTTCCTCTCTCTCTCTCCCCCTCTATCTGAACAAAAAATGGGGAAAAAATGTCCTCGGGTGAGGATTTTTGAAAAAGGAAACATTTTACTCAGTCATTTTGTTTTTGAAATTCATTAAATGTATATGGGAACTTACCAACAAGCTATTTGATAGGAGTAGCCTACCAAATATTGGTTGCTATTTAGAAAGTAACTGGGAAATGTCTTACTGGCGATAGTGTGAGTTCGTACATTTCATCAGTTGTATGTGATAGTTTTGTAATATTTACCACAGGATAATTTAAAGGCAATGGAATAAATTTCAGATTTATAAATTTATTATCCAAGAGAAAAGTGGAAGGAGTGATCAAATTACATATCTAAGAGCTCACCTAAATATCTAGAAAAAAACTTGGTGTCTTTTACTTTACCTACTACTACTCAATCCACTGCAGTCTGGCTTTTGCTCTTTACAACTTCACTGAACTGCTCTTACCTAAATTTCTAAATATATCCTATTATCTACATTCAGTACCTTTTCTCTGGAACATGGGACACCACTGACATTTTCTGCTTGGAACCTGGTTTCTAGGACAGTATTCCTAGTGGATAAGCTGGGTTTTAGCATCCATTGCTGGTTAAGCTCATGGTCCCTTAAATACTGGCATTTCTAATGGTCCCCTTAATATCTGATGATGAGTTAACCTCCATATTTCTCTCTCATATCGCCATGTATTAATTCTTATTGGTCATTGGGACAATACTACCACTGTACTCTCAGGTTGTCCAAGCCAGAAACTTAGGAGTCATCCTTGTATCTTTCTCGTAACTCTCTACTTATAGTTACAAATGAGTTCTTTAGATTGGCCTTTTTGATACCTCTGCTCCCTTTTAGTACTTCTGCTCCAGAGTTAGTGTTAGCTTTTGTTATTTCTCTAGCAGCAGCCTCCTAACCAGTCTCACTTACTCTAGACTTGTCTGTCTGACTCATTCTTCGTTGTATTTGTCTTAGTAGGCTCTAATAAATGCATATTTGTTCATATCATATTTCTGTTTAAAATTCTTCAGATCAGTTGTCTTTCTGGAATTAAAAAGCCCAAACTAGCCCTGGCCAGTTTGGCTCAGCGGTTAGAGCATCAACCTGCGGTCCAGAGAGACCCGGGTTCGGTCCCCGCTAAGGGCACATGCCTCTGTTGCGATTCATCCCTGGCCCTGGTTGGGTCGTACGGGAGGCAGCCACTTGATGTGTCCCTTTCACATCGATGTTTCTCTCTCTCTCTCTCTCTCTCTCTCTCCCTCTCCCCCCCCCCGCCCTCCCTCCCACTCTATCTGAACAAAAAATGGAAAAATGTCCTCGGTTGAGGATAAAAAAAAAGCCCAAACTATTATGTTACAGAACTCTTTCATTCAGTTGCTTGTATTTCTTGAACATCTAAATTTTATTCAGCTGATTTAAACTAATCCCTGTGAAGGGCAAGTTGAGATGGGAGCCTAAAAAGATGATTTATTTGAACTTTTATTTTTTTCCCTTTCCTTGAAGGAAAAGGAAGAACCTGAGGAGCTTGGTAAGAGGCACTACATTGAGGCTGGTCAATACTAAAACCCACTGTTTAATAGGATTTATTTAATTATGGCCTTTAAAATTTTATTTATTTTTTGCGTCTTCATATGTATTATTTTTAGTTTGGGACTTCCTAGGTTTAATTGACTATTTATGACAAACTTTGGCTAAAGATACAATCTCTTACTTTAGTAGCCTTTTTACAATAGGCTGCTCATGAACTAACTATACCAGGTTTTTTTTCTGGGAAGCCTTTGTAGAAGATCTAATGGGGAAAGATTAGAAATTTGATGGCAAAAATGAACTCCACATACTAGGTTTTAAAGCTTTAGTACTCTTAGTCCTACTCGTATAGAATTGATTTTTAGCTTATTTAAAAAAAATTTTTTTTTCTCTATTGATTTAAGAGAGAGAGGAAGGGAGAGGGCAAGAGAGATAGAAACATCGATGAGAGAGAACAGCTATTGGCTGCCTCCTGCATGCCCTCCACTGGGGATTTGGCCCACAACCTGGGTATGTGCCCTGACCAGGAATCGAACTGGCGACCTCCAGGTGCATGAGTCAATGCTCAACCAGTGAGCTACACCAGCCAGTCTTGATTTTTATTTTATTTTAATATTCTCTGGCTGTTTTTCTCAGTGGTTAGAGGGTTGCAGGATTGATCCCTGGCCCTGGTTGGGGTGGTGCAGGAGGCAGCAAATCAGTGTGTCTCTCTCACATCAATATTTCCCTCCCTCCTTTCTATTCTATCTAAAAATCAATGAAAAAATATTCTCGGGTGAGGATTAACAAAAAAAAGAGGGTCAGTAAATTTACACATTTCTATGCTTTAGAATCAATCTTTTAGAATTCTTTTTTTCCTACAGAAAGGCCAGAACAAACAAATGAGGACCAGATTGAAAGGCTAAGAAACAAGAAGGAGCTGGCTGAAAAACTTTATAGAGTTTGAAAGATCTTTTGGGAATAAGTGTAATCTACAGTTTGGGATAAAAAAGCAGAAGAACATTTGAATCTCAGTGTTACTTTTGAAAATGTCAGGATTTAAAGTGTGTGTGTGTGGTGTGTGTGACCACAGTCCTAACTTCCCTTAATTCTGAGAGCAGCCAAGAGATTGTGAATAAACAACATCTATCCCAACATTTGTTTTTCATCATCCATTGTCAGCAGCAGAGACAAGAATAAAACACAAAGTCTCTGAGAACAGTGTTTTGTAATTTTATTTAAAGACCAAGTAACAAGAGGGAGAATGTTTAACTGTCTCACATTTACTAATCATGAAATTTGTTGCTGATGCTGTTTTTTATTTTTACTTAAATTTTTTTTTTCTTTATTGATTTTTAGAGAGAGAGAAACATCGATGTGCAAGAACATTGATTGGCTGCCTCCTGCACTCCCCACACTGGGGATAGGGCCCATAACCTGGTCATGTGCCCTGAATCGAACCGGCAACCTCTTGGTGCATGGGTCGATGCTCAACCACTGAGCCACACCAGCTGGGCCAGTCTTTTAGAATCTTTAAGAGCCATCTCATTGGTTCTTACAACAATTCCATGAGGGAGGGAGGGAAGGAGAAGTAAGTTTTTCACTACTTTTTGAGAGAAAGGTAACTTGAGCTCACAGTTGGAAAGTGACAGCTAAATGAGGTCAGCTTGAAGACTTGGGTTTAAATCCAGGTGTTTAGACTCCTTGAGCAGTGCCAAATTAGATACCTGTGATGGCTGATGGCATTTAGGAATTGTTAATGTCCAGAAATTTGAGGCACAATCAAAATAGCTAAGGAGTGCTGGGCTGGTGTGGCTCAGTGGTTGAACGAGGACCCATGCACCAAGTTTGTCTTTATTACTCCTTCAAAGAACCAGCTGGTTTTGCTCAGTGGTTCTAGTGTCGGCCTAAGGACCGAAGGGTCATGGGTTCGATCCCTGATCAAGTACATGTACCTGGGTTTCAGGTTTCATCTCTGGCCCTGGTCAGGGCTCATTCAGGTGGCAGCCAATCAATGCCTATCTGTCTGTCTGTCTCTCTCTCCCTCTCCCTCCCCCCCTTCGTTCTACTCTCTCTTAAAAAAAAAATCAGTGGAAAAAAATATCCTCAAGTGAGGATTAACAAAAAAGAGATCAGAATGCTTAATTGTGTTTGGCATTGGCAAGGAGTTGGCCTATAAGTGATAAGACATGCTTTCCAAAGAGCCACAGTCTGGGTGCACAGGTGGGAGTGGGGAGCAGTGGGGAAGGGAGAGAGAAAAAGGCACACTAATAATTTCAATGCTGTGATAGAATGCTATAACAGGAAAGGCACATAGAAGAGGAGCTGTACTAAAAAAGCAAGATTAGCCCTGGCCAGTTTGGCTCTGCGGTTAGTGTTGGCCCGCAGACCATAGAGTCCCAGGTTCAGTTCCCACTAGGGGCACGTACCTTAGTTGCAGTTTGTCCCCAGCCACGGTTGGGGTTGTGTGGGTGGCAACCACTCGATGTGTCGCGCTCTCTCTTCCTCCCTCTCTCTTTCTTTCTCTATTTGAAGGTAAGTGCAAAAATGTCCTCGGGTGAGGATGAAAAAAAAGGCAAGATTAATTGGACCAAATAGATCATTTAAAATGGTATCTTGTCTTTAAGGGATGATCTATTTTTAACAGGACAGTCAGTTGTAGATTCTAGTATATTTAATTATTAAATACCCAGCAATGCCTTTTTAATGAGAAAAGTACTTAGAGAATTAAAAAGGAAGAAAATTCAAATACATACATACATACATACATACATACATATATATGTGTGTGTGTGTGTGTGTGTGTGTGTGTGTATGATGAGTTAAGACTGTCAACAGGTTAACCAGGGGCAATTTTCCCCTTCCAAGAGACAGTGATACTGAAGACATTTTTGGTTGTCACAAATGGGTATAGCTACTAATGACACTGAGAAAAGAAAGTAGGGATCTGTGGAGTATTTTAATAATGCATAGGACAATTTTAACAATGCAATAGGACAAGGGAAGGAAGCCTCTTTCTTCCATCACAATAAAGAATTATTCAGCCCAGAATATTTAGTAACAAGATTGAGAAATCCTGGGTTAATCTCTTAATTTCATCCTTCTTGGTGGGAGTGGAAGCTGGGTAGTTGTGGGGGTGATTTTTGTGTTGTTGAAGGAGCTAGAGGCTTGGTTTTGTATCCTATTTCTAGATAGGATTTTGGTTAAGGACATCTAATCTGTAGGCGGAAGTCAGGTGAAAGCAAATTCTCTTAGCAGATTGAAGACCTACTTTGTAGCAGGCACTGTGATAGAACTTGGCAAAGAATGGTAGACACATTACTACAATAAAGATAAAAATAAAGAAAGCCCTGGCCAGTTTGGCTCAGCGGTTGAGCATTGGACTGTGGACCAAAGAGTCACGGGTTCAGTTCCTGCTAGGGTCACATACCACAAAAGAAAAAAAATAAATAAAGAATAAAAAAGACTGGTAGAGTCTGCCCCTTGCTTCATGAAGCTCTCACACTGAATGTTCTGTATATGACGGGTCTTTTGTATCAGTTTTCTTTATTATGATGATAGTTTAAATCTTTTGTTCTGAATTAGTTTGTATATTGATAAATTATTTTAACCTAAGGAATTCTGGAGTATTATATAACTTATTTGTACATCTTTTTTCATGACAATCAACAAATTTTTGGCAACTCATTAATAATGAGTTTTGTACTAAGATTTAGTCCTTTTTCCTTGGTGTTATTTTAGGTACAATTCATTAAGTGTTTAAACTTGTTGGCATAATCAAACATTCTCCTATTTTAAAATATGTATATATAAAAAAAATTTTTTTTTGTATATCATGAAAAACTGCAGTACAAATAGTATTCCATAGAGTGAGGTATAGAAATTTAATGCTTATTAAGAACAAAATATAGAGCAATTTTTAATTTTGATTTTGTCAAACTTTAATCATTATCTTTCCTCTTGCTTTCAGATTTTGGTTCTCTGTTTGACTTGGAGCATGACTTACCAGATGAATTAATCAACTCTACAGAATTGGGACTAACCAATGGTGGTGATATTAGTCAGCTTCAGACAAGTCTTGGCATAGTACAAGATGCAGCCTCTAAACATAAACAGCTGTCAGAATTGCTACGGTCTGGTAGTTCCCCTAACCTCAATATGGGGGTTGGTGGCCCAGGTCAAGGCTTGGCCAACCAGGCCCAACAGAACAGTCCTGGATTAGGTTTGATAAATAGCATGGTCAAAAGCCCAATCCCCAACATGGGAATGGGCTCTAGTGGACCAAATCAGGGTCCCACACCGTCTGCAACAGGTATGATGAACAGTCCAGTAAATCAACCTGCCATGGGGATGAATACAGGAATGAATGCTGGCATGAATCCTGGAATGTTGACTACAGGCAATGGACAGGGAATGATGCCTAATCAAGTCATGAACGGTTCAATTGGAGCAGGCCGGGGGCGACCTAATATGCAGTACCCAAACCCAGGCATGGGAAATGCTGGCAACTTAATGACTGAGCCACTGCAGCAAGGTTCTCCCCAGATGGGAGGACAAACAGGATTGAGAGGCCCCCAGCCTCTTAAGGTAAGTGCAGTTTTGGTTTGTGTGCACTGTCAGTGTGTTTTTGAGTATTCCAGTGTTATTTTTATTTAATTTTCTTACATTGTGTTGCATTTTGCACATATTTTATGCCAAGGATCTACTGTATTGTCACGAATTTTATGAAGCTATTGTATTAAATTTAAGTAAAACATTTTACACTGACTGATATACCTTCACAGTTTGTTCCAAATTATTGCCAGCTAATTACTGTCCTCTTTGGCACAAGTATTAGAATATTTTCATATTATTTCTAAGCCCACTTTAGCCTTCTTATAAAACCACAGTTTTGAGATAGCTGGCATAATACTGTATTCAGATAGATTTCATTTGTTACCACTGCTTTGAATGTTTCAAGTTTTAAGAGATCATTCTTTATTATAAGATTTTTTTAAATGTTATTTTTTCATATTAGTTGATGGAAATTAAGGTATATTAGTTTACTATGAAACCTCAGCTAACATTCCAAGTGTTCCAGTGTGTACTTTCTTAGTTTTATGAATTAGAGAATGCTAAGTTTGTTTTTTAAAAAACTTTAAAATGTGCCCAGCTGGTGTGGCTCAGTGGATTGAGCACCGTTCCATGGACTGAGAGGTCCCAGTTCGATTCCGGGTTAGGGCACGTGCTTGGGTTGCAGGCTTGATCCCTAGTAGGGGATGTACAGGGGGCAGCTAATCAGTGTTTCTCTCTCTCATCAATGTTTCGCTCTCTCTCCCTCCCTTTCTAAAAAAATCAATAAAAACATATTGTAAAACAAAACAACCAACTTTAAAATGTCTTCTCTCTATATAATTAATACATTATAAATACATTTGTAACATTTTTTCTGCCTTAGTTTTCCTGTGTATTTTATTCCTTTTTCTTTTTTTTTTTTAATCATCACCCGAGGACACTTTTGCATTTTTTGTTTAGATAGAGTGGGAGGAAGAGAGAGAAACATCGATGTGAAAGGGACACATTGAGCAGTTTCCACCCGCACGACCCAACCAAGGCCGGCGACAAACTGCAACCGAGGTACGTGCCCTTAGCAGGAACCGAACCCGGGTCTCTCTGGACCACAGGCCACTGATCTAACTGCTGAGCTAAACCAGCCAGGGCTATTCCTTTTTCTTAAAATAGTACCACACTATAGTTGTCACTGCCTGGCATGTAGTTAGTAAAATATTTGGTGAATGAAAGAGATGGCTTTGCTTGAAAGGTGCTTTTGGAAATGGGTAAGATTTTCACAAACAGGTAAGAGAAAGTTTTCTCTGTTAGAGGAGTGATTTGATAAGCATTAGGATTTCTGTGTTCCTGGGAATCATGATGGGTAAGAGTTAAAAAATGAAATTAAGACATAGGCATGAATCAAGGAGTGCAGGAACTAGGGTCACATGTAAATATATAAAAACCTTTAATGGCCCTGGCCAGTTTGGCTCAGCATTTGGAGTGTTGGCCTGCGGTCCAGAGAGATCCGGGTTCGGTTCCTGCTGGGGGCGCATGCCTCGGTTGCCATTTGTCTCCGGCCCTGGTTGGTTGTGTGGGTGGCAGCCATCGATGTGTCCTTTTCACATCGATGTTTCTCTCTCTTTTCCTCTCTCCCACTCTATCTGAACAAAAAATGAAAAAAATGTCCTCAGGTGAATATAAAAAAAAACATTTAAAAAAAAAACCCTTAACTTTTTTTTTTTTTTTTTTTTTTTTACTACATGATAAAGAATATAGACATTAAACATGGGAAGGAATTCTGTTTGTTATCCCTACCTATACTATAGATTATCCCTTGCTGGCACTTCTGTGTTGTTGTATTGATGTAGTTTACTTAGAATATTTGGAGTGAAAACCAGAAGCACAAGGTAAAATATTTATTAGGTACTGCTTCTAGGTCCTAGGAATTAGGAGTCCCTGCCTTGCCCCGCTGGTGTGGCTCAGTGGTTGATCACCAATCCATACACCAGGAGGTACTGGTTCAATTCCCAGTCAGGGCACATGCCCAGGTTGTGGGCCAAATCTCCAGTGTGAGGCATGTAGGAGGTGGCCAGTCATTGTTCTCTCTTCTTTCTCTCTCTCTCAAACCAATAAAGAAAAAAAAAATTTTTTTTTAAGAGTCCCTGCTTTCCTGATGTTTATATTCCAGTGAGGAGAATAGGGATGACAGACAGTAATTCTTCACTGATTGATCAGATATTTATTGAGTCCTAGCTTTGGTGCTGAATATAGAGCAGTGAATAAACTTAGTCATGGGACTTATTTTCTAGTGTTCATAAAACATGTAAATTTACTTATTCCAGGTAAGTGCTATGAAAAAAAAAATTAAGGGTAAGGCTCATTGGGAGAATACCTTTGTTAGGAGTAGGGCACTGTTTTACTTATAATTTAAATCACAAATTTTTTTAAGGTTTTAAAATTTATTTTTAGGAAGAGGGAGAGAGGGAAACATTGATGTGATAGAGAAACATCAGTCGGCTGCCTGCTGCACTCCCTCTACTGGCCTGAAACCCCGGGCGTGTGCCCTGACCCGGAGTAGAAACTGCCACCTCTCAGTGCATGGAATAACACCCAAACAACTGAGCCACTCAGGCGAGGGCACCATCAGTTTTTGATGGTGTTTGACCTGTGATGTTAACAAGTACTTCACCTTTAAAGTTGTACATCAAGAGCAATGATTAATCTGTTGCAGCTTTGTTTCAGAACTTGGGTATCCTTGGATAGGGAAGGAGTGAAGCAGGGAGGAAGGAAGGACCAGTTAGAGGGGTATGAGGTGTAAGACAGGGAGGAAGAATCCATGTTGAAAGAGAGGAAGGTCTTAAGTGACATACTGTGCTGGATTTTAAATAGGAAGGTCTTAGGCCCAAATTGACAGTCGAGATTGCATGTAGTTTTAGATGTACAATATTAATGTACAATTTTTTTCTTTATTTACAGAGAGGGAAGGAAGAGGGAGAGATAGAAACATCCATGAGAGAGAACATTGATTGACCACCTCCTGCATGCCCCCCACTGGGAATCAGGCCCACAGCCTAGGCATGTGCCCTGACCAGGAATTGAACCAGTGACGTTTCAGTGCCTGGGTCGATGCCCAACCACTGAGCACACCAGACGGGCTATGATATTAATTTAAGAGGAATGGTCCCTAATGATGACGAGGCTGCCTAAACTAAGGCACTGGTATAGGAATAATGGGAATGAGCCTGAAAACTAATGTTGAGGATTTGGTGTAGGTTCTGAGAGATCCCTAGTCCTCCTTGTTTATCAGCATACCCCCAGTGCTTACCATAGTGCCTGGCATTAAAGTTGTATACAGATACACATCGTGGGCATTTATTGAATCCAGTAGGTAATAGAAAATGTCTGAATGCAATTTAATTTGTTTTATTATTTGGTGAATCTTTGAGTCACACATAATTGTGTTGCTGTGGTTCCTACAAGTCTTATTAAGGGATTTTTGTCCCTGAGTTAAATGTTCCTAAACTGTTATGTTCTTTATATTTTGGGCACTTCTTTTTATTTATCAATGGTTGTCACTAGTGTGTTTTTTGTGTTCTTTGTTCCCCAGGTTTCTGCTTTTAATATATTGAAAACATAGAAACAATTTGTAGAGTCAAAAAAATTTTTTCAAGTAAGAATAAATAATCCCTCTGCAGGTCATTTTTGTTTTAGTTTCCTAGAACTGTTTGTGGCTTCTGGTCTTTTGCCCTTTCAGTTACTGCTGGTCCAGGTAGGTGATGAGTACTTGGACATTAGCTATAGAGAAGTAAACAAGATCAAGTAATTATAGTGTAGCAGGAATTAAATACAGTATATTCCTTTCCTGTTATGTTTGGTGAGGTAGTAGTGAGGATTGGGGTTACTTTCCTCACTCTGAGAACTCTGAGGAAGATGGTAAAACTAAAGCCTGAATCTGGGTCTGAGTGACGGAAGTGTGAGGAATGGATATTACCAACTGACCAGCAGTCAGTGCAGTCTGTGTTTTGTAGACCAGTCTGCTCGAGAGTGAACTTGGGAGTTTCTAGATAATGCAATGTCAGAAATTAATTGAAACTTGATTGGTGTAGGCAGGCAAGGCAGTAACTATGTGAACAAATGTGAAGGACCAGATTCTGCTGGGATGTGGTATTTGAATAAAGAAAGACATTATGCTTATTAATGAGACATTAGGCAGCTTACAAATCTCTACATTTTATTTACATAAATAATGGACTCTTAAAAGCTTTAACTTATTGTCTGATGGTTTTTTTATGGCCTGTCATTGCAGGTTCTGTGATAGAATGGCTTTCATTTTATGTCTATCATGAATTTCCATGTGAATAATAAACAAAATTAAATGAACTATAACTCCCCCAGGTGTAAGCGTGCATATTATTGGAATTATTTTAGGATAAATATTAGTACTTTAAAAGCATATGTAGGAGCATTTGCAGCACATTTGAAACTACCAAAAGACACCTGAACATGCATTGAAGCCTATTTCTGTATTTGATTGTCCATATAATCTTACTGGCCAGATACACCTAGGAAATTCCAGTTACTGGAATCTGAATCAATGAGTTTTTTTTACTCTGCATGCTTTTCATTTAGGCTGCCCCATTCTTTTATGCTTTCACCCAAACCATGCCATTTCAGTCTCATTCCCTTTCATCACTAGGCAAATTACTTAACTCATAGTCTTCAATCTTATCTGGAAAATGTGAATATACTTTAAATATTTTTCCTTATTCTTTTGCCTTTCCACTACAGGCAAACCTTTGATCTGATAAAAATATCATATTCATAGAAATTTGCAGAGTATAGACAGTGCATGTAATTTAAAGAACTGAATTTTATTTACAGAGGTTTATGCCATTTATTTTATGACTTTTATAATTTGTTTTCCTGAGATAACGAGCTCTTTTGTAAATCCGGTTTAGGGTGGTGGTGCTACAAAGATAAATTAATTAAGGCTCTTTTCATTCTGTGCATGGTCTGGGAATGGAGACATGCATTTTAACAGATTATTTTGTCACCCGTATTGTATTATAAATAAAGGCATGAACATTTGTACCATGGTAGAAAGAGAGCTTTTTGCTGTTTAGGACAATAAACAGATGCTTCACACAGGTGGTAACTTGAAATGTATCTTAAAGGATGAGTAGAATCTAGCTGCTTCTTAGTTTTAGTTGTTCTAACTGAGTAAGCAACAACAACAACAAAAAACCCTGAAAATAGGACTGCCACTCTGTGAACTTGACTATTTTATTTCCTTTATAGGTTAGCATTCAGGAGTCAAATAGGAAAGGAAGCTACACAGCTACCTAATTTTAGGGAAAAGGAAAAGCTTAAGACAAATACTAGAGATTTAAGAAGCATGCCCTCAGATTTGCAAGTTATTGGATACTATGAAGAAGTAGTCAGGCCTCATGCACACCACGAAGGCTCTAGTATACCATGGCGTTTTTTCCCCCTTATGAATTAATTGAGGATGGAAGGCAAGAAAACCTGTTGGACATAGTCTACATAGGCCGCAATGAGGGGCTGAATTAAGACAGTGACAGTGGACATGGGCATGGATACGTGGGAAGCGTTTGAGGGTGGTGGTGTAGAGGTAGAATTTGAAAGACCCCTTGATAGAATTGGATCTGACTGAGAAGGATAAAAATCTTATATGACTCCTTTTAATTGGGCAGTAGTAGCTGTAGAGTCCTTACTTTCTCTTGAGTGTTTGCTGCATGTTTCTAGTATGCAATGATTGACTTACTTTTGATCTTACATGGAAGAATAGAATTGTAAGTAGCTTGCATCATTGTTATCACCAAAACATTTGGCTGTTGCATAATTAATGCTGTTTCAATTAATTATTATATAGTATGATGGCTCCAGATGGACTTACGTAAACATGGGTGGAGGGCTACTTTTTAAAGTACATAGAGGCTGAAAAAAAAATCAAATTATGTTAAGAGCCAAGAAGGTAATTTAATGAATAAAGAACTTAGGTTTAAGACAACAAGAAATGGTGTGGACTCTTAAGTTTATGTGCTCTATATAAAAGATTCAGATTCAAAAGTTTTAAAAATCACTGTGCCATTGTGTTCCTAAATACAAAAAGACATATTCCCTAATCCTACCAGTTTTGTACCTTTTATATAAACAAAATGCCTAAAATAAGCATTCAAATGTTTTGATATATTAAACTCTGATATATTTAGGGATAGACATGTTACTGAGTTGGATTTATTGAGCCCCATAGTTTGTACATTAAACAAAAGTGCATTTAATGCATTAAAAGTGGAGATGGCCCTGGCTGGTTTGGCTCAGCGGTTAGAACATCGGCCTGCGGACCAGAGAGTCCCGGGTTTGGTTCCCACTAAGGCCACGTACCTCGGTTGCGGTTTGTCCCCGGCCCCAGTTGGGGTCATGTGAGTGGCGACCACTCCGTGTGTCTCTCTCACATCGATGTTTCTCTCTCTTCCTCCCTCCTTCTCTCCCTCCTGCTCTATCTGAAGATAAATACAAAAGTGTCCTCGGTTGAGGATTAATAAAAAAGATTTAATTTTTTTTTCTTCTTATTTTTAGATGGGGATGATGAACAACCCTAATCCATACGGTTCACCATACACTCAGAATTCTGGACAGCAGATTGGAGCCAGTGGCCTTGGTCTCCAGATTCAGGCAAAGTCTATACTACCAAATAACTTATCTCCATTTGCAATGGACAAAAAGGCAATTCCTGGTGGAGGAATGCCCAACATGGTGGGTAGTAATCTATTTACAAATTTGTCTTTAAACTGGCATTTTAACTAAAGAATTATGTTAAACTTTCATCCCTCCTACTATACATATTACAATGTAATGGATGGCCCTTGTGATTGAGAAGGTTGTACCCTTCTTTCAGTTCACATGGTATTTTGTCACTTGTGGTATTGGTCAATAGGCTGCTGGTCCACATAGGAGCAAGTGGGGTTGCTACAGTGAAAGTTTTGACTGGAAAACAATATGGTGTTTCCTCAAAAAAGTAAAAATTGAACTGCCACTAGACCCCGTGATTCCACTTTTAGGAATATATTCTAAGAAGAAATACCAATCAAAAAGAATATATGCACCCCTATGTTCATAGCAGTGCTATTTACAATAGCTAATATCTGGAAACAGCCCAAGTGTCTGTCAGTGGATGAGTAGATAAAAATGCTGTGGTACATTTACATAATGGAATACCATGCAGTTGTAAGAAAGAAAGATTTCTTACCCTTTGAAATGACATGGAGGGACCTGAAGAGTGAAATAAGCCAATCAGAGAAAGACAAATACCACATGATCTCACTTATTTGTGGAATGTAATGAACAAAATAAGCTGTTAAATAAAATAGATCTAGGCCTGGCTGGTTTGGCTCAGCGGTTAGAGCATCGGCCTGCGGTCCAGAGAGACCCAGGTTCGATTCCTGCTAAGGGCACGTACCTTGGTTGCAGTTTGTCCCTGGCCCTAGTTGGGTCGTGTGGTGGCAACCACTCAATGTGTCTCTTTCACATTGATGTTTCTCTCCCTTCCTCTTTCCCTCCCTCACTCCCACGCTATCTGAACAAAAAATGGAAAAGTGGCCCTGGCCGGTTTGGCTCAGTGGTTAGAGCATCCGCCTGCGATCCGGAGAGACCCGGGTTCGGTTCCCGCTAAGGGCATGTACCTCGGTTGCAGTTTGTCCCCGGCCCTGGTTGGTCGTGCGGGTGGCAGCCACTCGATGTGTCCCTTTCACATCGATGTTTCCCTCTCTCTCTCTCCCTCCCACTCTGTACAAAAAAAAAAAAAAAAATGGAAAAGTGTCCTCGGGTGAGGATTAAAAAAAAAAAATAGATCCAAAGACATGGAAGTAGGGAACAGACTGACAAACATCAGAGTGGGGGAGTGGACGGGAAGAAATAACCAAAGAGCTTATATGCATAACTAATGGACACAGACAACAGGACGGTGGTGGAGGAGGCGCAGAAGCAGGGAGGAGGGTGTCAAAGGACTGACATCTGTAATTTTAAAAAATTAGGTATATTGATGCCCTGGCTGGGTTGGCTCAGCGGTTAGAGCGGTGGCCTGCGGTCCAGAGACCCGGGTTTGGTTCTCCCTAAGGGCATGTGCCTTGGTTGCAGTTTGTCCCTGGCCCTGGTTGGGTCATGTGGGTGGCAGCCACTTGATGTGTACCTTTCATGTTGATGTTTCTCTCTCTCTTCCTCTCCCTCCTACTCTGAACAAAAAATGAAAAAATGTCCTCGGGTAAGGATTTAAAAAAAAAAAAGGAGTCTGGCTTATAGTAGACTGTTCTTAAAGGTTTTAATTGAAAATGTCTATGTTCATACTTATTTAAAAATTAGCACATTATGACACCTAACATTAAGTGTGTCTTTTTATTGTTTTCTTTGTTAGGGCCAACAGCAGGCCCCTCAGGTCCAGCAGCCAGGCCTTGTGACTCCGGTAGCCCAAGGGATGGGTTCTGGAGCCCACACAGCTGATCCAGAGAAGCGCAAATTAATCCAGCAGCAGCTTGTTCTCCTTTTGCATGCTCACAAGTGCCAGCGCCGGGAGCAGGCGAACGGGGAGGTGAGGCAGTGCAACCTTCCCCACTGTCGTACGATGAAGAACGTCCTAAATCACATGACGCACTGCCAGTCAGGCAAGTCCTGCCAAGGTGAGTGAGCTTAAAGGGTTTGTGTGCCCAGCAATTAATATTTACATCAGAGAGAAGAGATAAGATATGGTCAACTCTATTTTGAGGCTCCTTTACTGTTAATGTCTTCCTCTATAGTAGGATATTCTAAAATATAGTATTATTTTGTGAGTGAATATGTAGGGATGTGATAGAAGAAAGTTTTAAAGGACTTCCTTTTGGTGATGATCCTTACTGAGTTTGATTCACCAGCATAGCATATTTTAAATATTATTGAGGGTTTGCCAACTATCATGTAACCCAATAGTAAAACAATTGCCCTGGCTAGTTTGGCTCAGCGGTTAGGGCATCAGCCTGTGGACTGGAGAGTCGCGAGTTTGGTTCCTGCTGATCCTTAGTGGCTAAGGGCACGTACCTCTGTTGCAGTTTGTCCCTGGCCCCGGTTGGGGTCGTGTGGGTGGCAACCACTCAATGTATCTCTCACACATCAGTGTTTCTCTCTCTTCCTCTCTCCCTCTCTCCCGCTCTGTCTGAAGATAAATGCAAAAATGTCTGGGTGAAAAGAAAAAAATAAAACAGTGTTATCTGACATAATTTGTGTATTTGTGGAATCATGAGAAATCTGTTTTTAAAAAATGAAGTACCCCTGGCCGGTTTGGCTCAGCGGTTGAGCGTCGGCCTGCGGACCAGAAACTCCCGGGTTCGGTTCTCGCTAGGGGCACATACCACCAAAAACAAAACAAACAAACAAACAAAAAAAGCTTATTTCTGCCCTGGCCGGTTTGGCTCAGCGGTTAGAGCGTCGGCCTGCGGTCCGGAGAGACCCGGGTTCGGTTCCCACTAAGGGCACGTACCTTGGTTGCAGTTTGTCCCCAGCCCTGGTTGGGTCGTGTGGGTGGCAACCACTCGATGTGTCGCTTCCACGTCGATGTTTCTCTCTCTCTCTCTCTCTCCCTCTCACTCTATCTGAACAAAATATCGAAAAATGTCCTCGGGTGAGGATTCAAAAATAAATAAATAAATAAATAAATAAATAAATAAATAAATAAATAAAGAATGAAGTAGATTGCACTGCTTGGTGGTGAAAAATATGGGCCCTGGCCCTGGCCAGGTGACTCCCATACACTAAAAGGTTGCAGGTTTAATTTCTGATCAGGGCACATATCTAGGTTGCAGGTTTCATCTTCTGTCAGGGCAGGTATGGAAAGTAACCCATCAGTGTTTTTTTTCATTCTCTCTCTCTCTCTCTCTCTGTTCTTCCTCTCTTCTCTTCCTTCCCTCTCTCCCTCTCTAAAAGTCACTTTAAAAAACAAAACAGCCCTGGCCAGTTTGACTCAGCGGTTAGAGCGTCGGCCTACGGTCCAGAGAGACCCGGGTTCGGTTCCCACTAAGGGCATGTACCTCGGTTGCAGTTTGTCCCCGGCCCTGGTTGGTCGTGTGGGTGGCAGCCACTCGATGTGTCCCTTTCACATCGATGTTTCCCTCTCTCTCTTCCTTTCTCTCCCTCCCACTCTGTACAAAAAATGGAAAAATGTCCTCGGATGAGGATTAAAAAACAAAACAAAACAAAACATCCTCTAGTTAAGTAGTAAAAAAAGGTGTTTATTATTATTATTATTATTTTAATATGGGCTCTGGAGTTAAGACTGCTTGAGATTGAATCCCACGTTAGGTATTCTGTGACTTTGTGCAAATTGCCCAGTTTTTGCCTGTGTCTCAACTATAGTAGTAATAGCTACCCTGTAGGGCTGTTAAGAAGATGAAATGAGCCCTGGCCGGTTTGGCTCAACGGTTAAAGCGTCGGCCTGCGGTCCTGAGAGACCCGGGTTCGGTTCCCGCTAAGGGCGCGTACCTTGGTCCCCGGCTCTGGTCAGTCGTGCGGGTGGCAGCCACTCGGATGTGTCCCTTTCACATCGATGTTTCTCTCTCTCTCTCTCTCTCTCTCTCTCCCCTCCTCCCCCCCACTCTACCTGAACAAAAAATGGAAAAATGTCCTCGGGTGAGGATTAAAAAAAAAAGAAGATGCAATGAGTTAACATCTGTGGCATTTGTTAAGTGATCAATAAGCTAACTGATAGAAATGTAAAAATATAACATGCATTTTAAAAAAGTAATTTTCTACTTTTTAGTGGCACATTGTGCATCTTCTCGACAAATCATTTCACACTGGAAGAACTGTACAAGGCATGATTGTCCTGTGTGTCTCCCCCTTAAAAATGCTGGGGATAAGAGAAATCAACAGTGTAAGTGATTGAATCTCTTGAAGCTTTTTATACCAAAAGTATTCCTAGACTCTCCCCAGTGCACTATGGTGGGATTTAGAGTATTTGATTATGTGAAGTTACTGTTACTGCCTAATTGTTTTTTCACTTTTCATTAACTTCATATTAATGAGGTTAGAATTGAACTGCTTATTACCTAAAATAAGATCCAGAAACTTAATCATTCTTTATAAAAATGATAAATGAATTTATGCTTCATTTTTAAATTCATGAAAACTTAAAAGAGTATTGCTTTAACATTGGGCAAGTTACTCCACTATTCTTATTACCTAAATATTTAGATAATTTGAAATTATTTAAAGAGGAATAAATGGAAATTCTTTTTAGAACCCTGAAATTATGCGAAACTTTTCTTAGAGAAAAGGCAAGTCAAGAGTAGAAAGATTTAAGTGCAGCTACCACACCTCTACTCTAGAAACAATTGAGCATTTAGGATTGAAAGACAAATTTGGAAATACATAATGCAGCATGTGGGAAAGGAATTAAACTTCATAAATTAATGAAGAAATCATAAATAGTCCAGTTGAAAATTGAAACTAGGAAACAGAAAATTCACTAGAGGGAGGAGATACCAAAAGTTCACTGTTAAAGTAAATGAAATACTCTCTCTCCCATCACATTAGCAGGAAAATGCTACCTAGTGTTGACATTTGTATGGCTCTAAGGCATTCATATGCTGTTTTGCTGGGAACTGTGATGCAACTTGCAGGAAGGCTTTTGAGTATTTTGGATCAAAAGCCATTTCATGCCAATCGTCTGCTTTGACCAGTCAGTTCTGTATCTAGATTTTTTTTTCCAAGGAAACAATGGAGGGAAAGATGCATGTACTGAGATGTTTCAAAAAACAGTAATTTTGTGGTTTTTAAAATCCTATTAAATGTTAGTCCTTTTATTTTATTGAACCATCTTTAATGTTGTAATTCCATTTCTTTTGTCTTGTACAGCAATTCTGACTGGAGCACCAGTTGGACTTGGAAATACTAGCTCTCTAGGGGTGGGTCAACAGTCTACACCCAGCCTAAGCACTGTTAGTCAGATTGACCCCAGCTCTATAGAAAGAGCCTATGCAGCCCTTGGACTACCCTATCAAGTAAATCAGATGCCGACCCAGCCCCAGGTACAAGCAAAGAATCAGCAGAATCAGCAGTCCGGGCAGTCTCCCCAAGGCATGCGGCCCATGAGCAACATGAGTAAGTTTGCATCCTCCCAGTGGCAAATGTGATATTGATTGTATCTGTAAATGCTATGTAATAGTAGGATTAACTCCTTTGATGATTTAGTCTGTGTGTGTACCTGTTTCCCCTACCCTTCTTAATTTTTTTGTTACATGATTAATATTTGAAGTAACTTTAAAAAAAGATTGTAGTTCCCTTGTAATCCACATACCAGAGGCAACTGCTACTGGTTTATATCCTTAATCCTTTTATGCATATGTAACTTTAAATTCTAGAAATGAAATGCCATGTGCTATTCTATAATAGGCTATTTCTTTAACACAGTGTGGCCATCTTTCACTTTTTGTACTCAATATGTCCTTTTTAATGGTTGTATAGTGTTTCACTGTATAAAGCAATCTTTAATGGATAGATAGTTAGGTTTCTGGGCTTTTGTTAGTTTGTTTGTTTGTTTGTTTGTTTGTTTTTGTGTTTTTAGCAGAATAGAAATCATTCATTCACATTTTTACAGTATTGATATCTAAATTTCTAGAGCTTAACTTCACTAATTCTTCTTAATTTCCCAGCACTGAAGTAAATGTCCAGATAAAAATTACCACCAAATACAAGTAATAAGAACACCGTATTAGTAGATTTTTAGTAGTGGTAACATTGCACACTTATTTTTTGCTACTGGCAAGTAGCTGTTGGCAAAGCTCTAATTCATTCTTAAGTTACAAATACAAATAATTTTATCATTGACTCAAAATAGAAAGTGGAGATATCTAATTTTCATGCAGTACTAGAGTCCATTGACAAGCAAACTAAATTTCACAGCACACTTAAAACTAGCTTCATTTTGAAAATAATACAAAGTTATGGATGTTAAAACTAGATCTTACCAGTATAAGCGCCACCAATTTTATAGCAATGTAAATTTCAATATTTGACACCTAGAGATTAAGTTTGCAAAATCTGCAGGCTCCACAGTCACATAGTCAAAAATCCCTGGTGTGCTAGGTGAGCACACCTAGACCCAGAGAGTTTAATTAAGTAAGTGACTGGTTCCTACTCCCTCTCCCAACAGAAACAACTAGCTACAGACAGTGAGGATTAGAACTGGTTTTATCTACTTTATGAAAAATCTCCTCATCAGAAAAATAATTGGAAATACTGTTCTTCCATTTAGTATCGTGTGATCTATGCTGTCTTTATTTTTGTAAATGATACATTAGAGATCACAAATTCCAGTTCTGCTACCTTCCAGTCACCGTCTCACATAGGTGAAGCTGAATCATGGAGTAGGAGGTTGGGTTAGTGGTTGTACATAATAGATGCCACCATTTATTAAGTCTTTATTGGAAAACCTTGGGATGTAACACAACTACCAGTTTACACAAGAGAAAAACACAAGCTAAGTTATTGGCAGCAGGAATGATGAATCACTCAACCCGAGTTAAAAAGAAACAAAAGTACACTACTAACTGTATTGTATCTTAATAACCATAGAAGCTTTTTGTTAAAATTGTATGCTTTCCCTAATGTTATACACTCATTTTATAATAAATTTTAATAAACCTGGTATGCATTTCAAGGCAGTATCTTAGTTTAGATTAACTTAAGCATCCCTATATGATAACACACTTCATACTTAGTAACTTGCTAGTTACCCATGGTTCATATGGTATGGTTTTTAAATGATGTGAGTGAACAAGCACTTTAACTCAACCAAAAAACAAACCACACACACACAAAACAGAAACAATACAAGTTAAATAAATAAGCAACACAAGTAGGAAAATTACCTTAAGCTTAACTTTAAACACCGATATCAATATGGCAAATGGAAGAGGCTCATCACTATTCAGAATGTACAAGAGAGTTGGGGGGAGGGTCGTGCGGGGAAGGTTCATAACCCTAAGGGGTATTGGACAAGTGAAGAGCGATTTCTGGTTTTCCACATTCTGCCACCATTGGTTGCTAAGTGGTGCTGCTGGGGTCATAACCTATAACCTTCATCCCAGAGAACCCCAGCATTTCTCCATGCTGTGCAAAGTCGATTGCTGGAGGAGAAGGGCTTAAAGGCCAGGCTTTACTGCTCAGGGACGTCAGACAAAAAAATCTTCTCCATCCCCAACCGAAATCGGAGCAATGGGTGTATTTGTGGAATGGATTTCTTAGCAGGGCCCTTCTGGTGATTGAAAAGTCTCCATATCCTGGTGAAGAGAATTCCCATTTTCCGGCAGCAGACCCTGTCTCCAGCCAGGTCTGCCTGACCTTCCCTGGTTTAAGCTGATGGGGAGGAGAGAGATGAGATGCGCAGCCTTTGCCTCTGCTGCCGCTGCTCCCGCGCTGGCCACCATCCTGCTCCTAGGAACCAGAGAGAGGTCGAAGCCCAGGCCTCCTTGCTGTGCATGAGGGCCCGCCTCCACTGCCTCATCCGCCTGTCTCCTGGACATCGCCGCTGAGTTATCTGGCGAGCTTCATGGGCCACCATCCTCCCCAGCTCCTCTTGGGCGGCCACTTTTTGTTATTTTAAACTGCACAAAAAAATTGTTGTGTTTTGGCTTGAAATATTCTTTAGGTTTGAAATGTGTAGAAATGAACATGGATAGTGTTAATATCGATTTTCACATATCTGGCAGCAGGAATAGTGTGCCTTTTGAAATTTTTTATTAAATGCACTTGTTTGCTTTACCTCTCCCTATGATATGAGTGAGAGGGAGGGGGGGAGAGTGCGCGGTGTTGTAATAGCCTAATTAGTGGTGTATTGTTTTCTCTAATTCTATGGTAAAACAAAGGAGATTTGCCCTATGATTATCTCTTTGCTGTTAGGCAGTGGAACCTCTAAACCATTTTGTTTAGATCCATTGCTGGTAACTTCATGACTCTTAATAGCATTTTGACTCTTATTCTAAAATTGTTTGTGGTTATGAAGTTCTTCTGTAACTAGATACTGGTTTAATTACGAATAATCAATTCACCATTCTTTTTCCTGTGAAATTTGATTTTCTTTTTTTTTTATCCTCACCCAAGGACATTTTTCCAATTTTTGTACAGATAGAGTGGGAGGGAGAGAGAGGGAGAGAGAGAGAGAGAGAAAAACATCGACGTGAAAGGGACACATCGAGTGGCTGCCACCCGCACGACCAACCAGGGCCGGGGACAAACTGCAACCGAAGTACGTGCCCTTAGCGGGAACCGAACCCGGGTCTCTCCGGACCGCAGGCCGACGCTCTAACCGCTGAGCCAAACCGGCCAGGGCTGAAATTTGATTTTCATCCTTCTATTAGTATTTGCAGTAGGCTTTAGTTTATGCCAATTATTTAATTCTAAATTAGGAAACAAAATTGGGCATAGTTTTTCAAAAATGTAATCTGTTGGTTCTTGTGTTTAACTTAAGGAAGTGTGCACTATTTTATAACAAGCAGTGCTAACTTGTTAAACAATTATTTTGTGTGTTTAAAAAACGGAACCAGAAATTAGGATAAGAGCCATCCTGCCTTTTCAGGCTTGTATTCAAGCTCTTGTGTAGTATTAAAAGTATACTAAAAGGGGTTAAAAATAGAGACCTGGGTCTTCTTTTTTCCCCTCTTCTAGCTTTTTTTTTTTTTTTTTTTTACTTAGAATGTTTTTGGTTTTTTTTCCCTCTCCCTCCTGTTATAAGTATGCATCTTCCTTGAATTTTAGGTTCTTGACCCAATGCAGTTGACTGTCGCTGGCCTGGATTTTTCATTTGTATAATTGGATATTTTCCATTAATTAAAAAATTTCTGCATGTAGTTTCTACTTTAGCTCTTTATATCTCCTATTGTGCCATCTGTGTAAGTGCATTTGTTTATACTTGTATACACAGAATTATTTGAAAGTTAGCTTCTTGGGATCCCCCCCTCCCCCATTTCTCAGTGTCTTTTCTTTATTTTAGGATTAAATTTGAAACTAAATGAATTTTTATCTACCTTTTACTGTTAATGGTGACTTTTTAGTAATAATCATCATTATTATAAACCAAAACTTCAAGAATACCTCAGTATTTTTTTTGTTGTTTAGATCCCATTTTGAAAACCATTATAAAGAAAACATATACTGCCCTGGCCGGTTTGGCTCAGCGGTTAGAGCGTCGGCCTGCGGTCCCGAGAGACCCGGGTTCGGTTCCCGCTAAGGGCATGTACCTCGGTTGCAGTTCGTCCCCGGCCCTGGTTGGTCGTGCGGGTAGCAGCCACTCGATGTGTCCCTTTCACATCGATGTTTCTCTCTCTCTTCCTCTCTCCCCCTCCCACTCTACCTGAACAAAAAATAGAAAGAAAAAAAAAGACAACATATACTGCTTTTTAGTTTAGAACATTCTCATCGTTTCTGTTCATCAGGCACAACCCCAATAGGCAAAGGCCTAATAGTGAAGTGTTTTTCCTTTTAAAATAAAGCCCCTTTGCCCAGCCGGTGTGGCTTAGTGGTTGACCGTCAACCCATGCACCCCCAGAGGTCGCTGGTCAGGGCACATGTCCAGGTTGTGGGCCAAATCCCCAGTGGGGGGCATGCAGGAGGCAGCCAGTCGATGTTATCTCTCATCGATGTTTCTATCTTTCTCTCTAGAATCAATACAGAAAAAAAGTAAAATAAAGCCCCTTTTTAAAAAATATATATATTTTTTTATTGAAAATTTTTAGAGAGGAAGCGGGAGGGAGATAGAGAAACATCAATGACAGCCCTGGCTGGTTTGGCTCAGCGGTTAGAGTGTCAACCTGTGGTCCAGAGAGACCCAGGTTTGATTTCTGCTAAGGGCGCGTACCTTGGGTGCAGTTTGTCCCTGGCCCTGGTTGGTCGTGTGGGTGGCAGCCACTCGATGTGTTCCTTTCACGTTGATGTTTCTCTCTCTCTCTCTCTCTCTCTCTCTCTCTCTCTCTCTCGCTCTTTCTCTCTCTCTCTCCCTCCCCCACTCCTTCTGAACAAAAAAATGAAAAAAGTCCTCTGGTGAGGATTAAAAAAACAAAACAAAAAGAGAAACATCAATGACAGAAACATTGATGTGAGAAAGGCATCTCAATCAATTGCCTCCCAAACATACCCTAACCTGGATTGCAGGTTCGATCCCTGGCCCCTGTTGGGGTCGTTTGGGAGGCAGCCAATTGATATGTGTGTGTGTGTCTCCCTCCCTCCCTTCCACTCTGTCTGAAAATCAGTGAGAAAATATCCTCCGGTGAGGATTAACAAAAACAAATAAAATAGTACATTATCTTTATGTTGAAGAGTATCCCTTGTATTTTCCTTTTCTTTTTTCCTGAGTTCCCTAAAGCTTAAATCAGTTATTTTCAGCCTTTTTTTTTTTTTATCCTCACCCAGGGACATATTTGCATTTTTATTTTCAAATAGAGCAGGAGGGAGAGAGGGAGGGAGAGAGAGAAACATTGATATAAGAGAGACACATCTACTTGTTGACACCTGCATAACCCGGGGACAGACTGCAACCAAGGTATGTGCCCTTAGCAGGAACCGAACCCTGTACTCTCTGGTCCGCGGGTTGACGCTCTAACCCGAGCCAAACCGGCCAAGGCCAGCCTTTTTTAAATCTCACGGCACATATAAACTAATTACTAAAATTCTGCGGCACACCAAAAAATAAATTTTTGCCGATGCGACAAAACATGATAGGTATAATTTTGATTGATTTATCCCGCCTCTCCCCCGCAAATGATAATTACCCACCTTTTTTGCTCCAAAGTGACTTTTTAGGAAACCAGATACCAAGAATTGACCAATCAGATGGCAACTGTATCATGTAACGTGACCAATATGCAACTTTATTATATGATCTATATATATTTATGATTTAAGACAAGGCATTCACACAGGATGGCTATTGTTGTATTAACTGTTGTCATCTTTTTATTTGACAATCTAAGGACAAAGAGGTCGGTACTACTGGCTAAATAGTCTGGCATTGCATATTTTAAAAATTCTTGAGGCACACCAGCTGAAAATCGTTGGTCTAGATAATAAGTAGAGGAAATAAATAGTAAAATGAAATCACTGTTACTGAGTCATGTAATTTTCTCAACAGTCTTTGTGGGGGGGGATAAAAAGAAGTATTGATTGCATATTATGAACATGTGACTGCCTTTTCACTTCACACCAGAATCTTAAGCAATTTATCATTTTAAATAAAACTTTATATTTTTGGGTTATGTTTGGGGTTTTTTATTATAAGTATTTCAGGTGCTTAAAGTGATCTTTTAAGGCTTCTATCATTATAAATCTTATCATTGAATATAATAGTTTTGATGGTGATCAGAAATATGACTCTGGAATTGCAACTTTGCCTTAGCCCAGTATCATGTTATCAGAGGAGTAAAGAAATACACAGTTTTAATTAATCAAGTTAGTGTCAATACCTTTATTTTCTTAATTTTTTGATGTGTCTTACGATTTTGAAATACTAAACCAAGGTTTTTTCACTTCTGTTTTCTTCCACTGATGGTCTTTATTTTAGGATACTTCAGGTTTGGACCTAAATCCACACTAGGACTATATTGTGTTCCCTCAACAGTGTAAGACTTTTGTTGTGTTCCCCAACACGATAAATTTTTATCCCACTTGTGAACAAAAGCAATTTACTTGACTATATTTACATTTACTTAGCAAACTAAAATGTTTGTCTTTTATGTTTTTACAATGGTTAATGCTATCAGGTCTCACCCATATTATTTTAACCCTAAATTATTCTTGGGAGCACTTCTAAGAGATAGATTGGATACATTATGATTAGACATCTAAGCCCTAGCTGGGTAGCTCTGTTAGAGCATTGTCCCACTATGCCATGGTTGCATGTTCGGTCGCCTGTCAGGGCATATACAAGAAACAACCAATGAGTGTATAAATAAGTGTAACAACAAATCAGTGTCTCTATCCCCCCCTCCCCCCCATCAAATCAGTAAATTAAAAAAATGTTTTTAAATCTAGAGAGAAACTGTCAGGATATTTGAGTCATATGTGTTCCTTCCTAACATCAATTTAAAACATTCTGGGTTTACCTTGGCCGGTGTGACTCCGTTGAACATCTGTTGAACAGGTTGCAGGGGTCGATTTCTGGTGGAGGGCATGCAGAAAGCAGCCCATAGTTTCTCTCTCTCTCCCTTCCTCTCTAAAGTCAATAAAAACATTTTAAAAATGTAGAATAAAATATTCTGGGTTCTTCATAGTTATTGCAGGCTTAAGGTTAAAAGTATTATTTTGGTGACCTTTTTTCTCCTTTTCTAAAAAGTGTGTTTTGTTTATTATTTTAATTATGTTTGCTTACTGTTAATCCTCACCTGGGGGTGTTTTTCTTTTTAAATTTTTTTTTTTATTCTTATTTTAGAGAGAGGAAGGGAGAGAGAGAACATCGATGCCCTCCCCCACCACTACCACTGGGGATCAGGTCCACAACCTGGGCATGTGCCCTGATTGGGAATCGAACTGGTGACCTCTTGGTGCATGGGTTGAAACTCGGCCACTGAGCCACACCAGCTGTGCCTGAGGATATTTTTCACTGATCTTTTTAGACAGTGGAAGGGAGGGAGGGAGAGACAGACAGACAGACACAGACATTGACTGGTTGCCTCCTGCACAACCCCAGCTGTTCAGAGATCGAACATGAGACCCTTCAGTCCAAAGGTCAACACTCTGACCACTAAGCCAAACCGGCCAGAGCTCTTTTGTGTCTTTTGATTTAAAATTCATCTCACTCTTTATTCTTCACACATTGACTTTTGATGAGTCCTATAGATTGTCCCTAAATTTGGATTTCTCTGATTGTTTTCTTATATACAGAACCTTAAACAACACAAGTTTAAACATAACAGATCCATTTATACATAGGTGTTTTTTAGTTAATGTCCGGTCGGCCTTCTGTGTTCTTAGGTTTCGAATCTCTGGATTCAGCCAACTGTGGATGTACATTGATTTGCATTTGAGAATCCAAGGATCCAGAGAGTCAACCATGCATTTTATATAAGGGACTTGAGCATGGCAGATTTTGGCGTCCACAGGGTGTCCTGTAACCAATCCCCTGGGGATACTGAGGGACAGCTGGGTTTTGAGGGAGTCAAAAGTTAGTTGGATTTCTGACTGTGTGGGAGGTTGATGCCCCTACCTCCCATGTTGTTAAAGGGTCAACTGTAATTAGATCAAGTTTAAACAGGATGAGAGGGGAAGGGAGAGGGAGAGAGACATCAGTCGGCTACCTCCGCATGCCACTTATTGTGGACCAATCCCACAACCTCAGGTATGTGCCCTGACTGGAATCGAACCAGAAACCTGTTGTATGGAAAGACTCTCAACTAACTCAGGCACACCTGCCAGGCTCTTGGGACTCTTTATTTGTCTTTAGCCTTGTACTATCCATATCATCTTGTTTTATTTCTGACCTTCATATTATATTCTACTTTTCAATTATTTAATGGAAACTCAGGAACTATTACTATCAATAACTTCTGAGTTTTGTATGCTCTTCTGAAAGTTTTGTGTTCCAGCCCTGGCCGGTTTGGCTCAGCCGTTGGAGCGCTGGCCTGCAGCAGACCAGAGAGTCCTGGCCGGGTTCGGTTCCCGCTAAGGGCACATACCAAAAAATAAATAAAAGTTTTGTGTTTCATATATTTGGTAGATAGGATCTCTATTTTATGCTGTTGGATTTTTAGAGAAAGTGTTATTTGTGTTTATGGATCTATGTCATACTGTAGCATGTAGTACTAGGTAGGATGAAGCACCTAAGGTATGTAGTACTAGGTAGGATGAAGCACCTAAGTATGTTTATATTGATGCTTCCATTGGAAAAATATGTTCACAGTAACAGCTTGAGATGACAAATGTGTCTCCCACTGTGACAGAACTGGCTGTAATGTTAGAACATTCTCAAGAGTTATAAATTTTAGGTACCTATGATTGACAAGGATATTTGAATAATTGATAAGCAGCATTCATTCAGGTATGCTTTCTGCTGGGAAAAACATACCAAAGGAACATGTTCACTGTAACATCACTAGTCTGAATGGGCAGTTAAATTATTAAGTAGACAAAACTACAGAATCTCTATTACATGTCAGGTTATCAAGATTCTGTAGCAGGGAGGGAAGAGGGAATCCCCTCTGGAGCCCCAAATTAGCTTTTCATTGTAAGCCTTCCACAATCACATTCTTAATCTTCTAGTTTCTATTGATTTCACTTATTCTGTAAAGATTTTTTTAGTATGGGATTCCTCCTAAGGATTAGAAAACAAAAATGTATTCTCGCTGAATTCTTTTTTGTTTATATTTTCTTTTCCTTATTCTCTGGCAGTGCCAGTAACATCTGGCTTCTTGCATTTTTGTATTCTCACGTGAATGCTTACTCTTAACCATCTTACATACTAATCTCTGTAAGGGTATCCCTTCTGAAGTTATGATTGAGCCATTACTTGACATCAGTGTCAAATATTAAGTGGACTGAGAAACTTTGGAGAGAATGTTTTGCTGTGTTTTCATGTGCCATCAGAAGGCAGTAAGATAAGCAGATTAATATATAGTTTAATCTCTTTTTCTTTTAACTCTAGTCTATACTGTTGCCACCAACGAAACAAACCTGTGTTAAGGGTACATAAATTTTCTCCCCAGACCGCAGGCGGATGCTCTAACCACTGAGCCAAACCGGCCAGAGCTACATAAATTTTCTAAAAGACCACTTTCAGCAACTACCGTTAACAGCCAGCCTGTGCTGTCACAGAAGCAACATTCTGCCTAAGCATTTAGGAAGCAGTGATGTTCAAAGAAAACAACAGCATTTTTCTTCATTAAACATTGTTTACAAATCTAGCTAATTTTAAGCACTTTAGTGGAAAGTTTTTTTTCTTATTTTAAACTAAAATACAGGTACACTAATAGAATTGTGTAACATAAGTGTTGTTTAACCACATGAAACTGGTCTATTGTGCACATTGCTGTTGGATTATTTTTTTAAAACAATTTTTATTAAAATTATTAATTGAAGAATATATGCACACAGAGATAGACCGGTTTGAAGGAGTATACTTACATTTTAAATGTTTAATTTTAACCAAAACACTGCCTTTTGTTCCCCTCTGTAGGGCGATCATTATACTTAGGTTCCTTATGTCCTTACATAAATTGTCTGTGCTTATGAAAGCCTATGCATGTATACTTCAGTTTTAGAAACAGTTTTGATTCTAATTTTGGGGGGGGGTTTGCTTCTTTTAACATCATTATATTTGTGTCTTTTCATACGTATATGAACATCAATGTAGGAAGAACTCCTAAGTAAAAGAATATGTGCATGAATATTTTTGTTAGCAGTTGCCAAATAGCCCTCCCAACAGAGTGTCAGTTTACACACCTATGAATTTTCATTGAAAATGCTTCTTTCCCCAATTCTTTCTCAACACTTGGTATTTTCAAACTTTAAAACATTTTCACAGCCCTGGCCAGTGTGTCTTAGTGGTTAGAGTGTCGGCCTGTGCACCTGAGAGTCATGAGTTTGATTTCCTGTCAAGGACACATACCTGGGTTGCAAGTTGGATCCCTGGCAGCTTGCAGGAGGCAACCAGTCGATGTGTCTCTCTCACATTGATGTTTCTCTCTCCCCCTCTTTTCCTCCCCCCCACCTTCCTCCCTCCCTCCTTTCCACTCTATAAAAATCAATGGAAAAAATATCTTCGAATGAGGATTAACAAAAAATAAAAAAATTACAAAATGCTGCCCTGGCCGGTTTGGCTCAGCGGTTGGAGCGTCGGCCTGCTGTACAGAGAGACCCAGGTTCGGTTCCCGCTAAGGGCACGTACCTCGGTTGCAGTTTGTACCCGGCCCTGGTTGGTCGTGTGGGTGGCAGCCACTCGATGTGTCCTTTCACATCGATGTTTCTCTCTCTCTCTCTTTCTCTCTCTCTCTCCCCCTCCCGCTCTATCTGAACAAAAAAATGGAAAAATGTCCTCGGGTGAGGATAAAAAAAAAAATTTATAAAAAGACATTTTCAGAGTTTCATACATGAAAAATATGTTTTAAGTTTTACTATAAGTACAGTTGAACATATTTGCAGTTTTTTAAGGTATTGTATTTGTTTTTATGTAAATTGTTCCTTTCCTATTGGATTGTTCATCTTTTTCTAATTGGTTTGTAAAGGTACTTCTTGTATTAGCCTTTATATATGTGTTGCTAGTTATACTGTTAATAATTATTATACATGCTGCTAGTATTTTCTACCCCTGATCTGAATTTGGGGTCTTAAAAGGATAAAAATTTCTTGTGATAATTTCTTCTAGGACTTTTATAGCTTTTCCTTCTTTTTTTATTTGTTTTTTTGTTACTGGTATTTTAAATAGTCTGTGTTGTTTTTTGTTTTGACCTAGATGCTAATCCTATGGGAGTAAATGGAGGTGTAGGAGTTCAAGCGCCGAATATTCTTTCTGATTCAATGTTGCATTCAGCCATAAATTCTCAAAAGTAAGTTTTTTTTTGGTTTATGCTCTGTGTCATTTTCCAAACTCTTGTTAGAATTTCTTATAGTTTTTTTTTTCTTTTTTTGACCTGAAGATATCCTTTAAATAAAGACAAATATGATGTTTAATTCCATACTTTTAGGCTATATATAACCTGTTTGAAATTGTATCAATTATTTGGTGTAACCTACACCTTCCTATACATAGTAGGGAGTTGCAATATGCAGCTACTTAAAAAATGAGTTTGCTCTGTCCCAGTGTTTAGAATTAGTCCATTGCCCAACGAATTCCCTGGCATAAGGTGCGTCAAAATGACAGCTTAGTCTTATAACACAAGACTTAGTCTTCTAAATCCAAGTATTTTTCCTCATAACATAATGAAATGTTGTGGGTGTACACTTTTCCCTCACAGAAGCACAGACACATTTACACTATCTCCCCACCTTTATGTAGTAAATACATTTGTCACAGTGTATTTAGACTCATTGCACTCATCACTTTTTTTTTTTTTTTTATCCTCACCCGAGGACATTTTTCCATTTTTTGTTCAGGTAGAGTGGGAGGGAGAGAGAGGAACAGAGAGAGAGAGAAACATCGATGCGAAAGGAACACATCGAGTGGCTGCCACCCGCACAACCAACCAGGGCCGGGGACAAAGTGCAACCGAGGCACGCGCCCCTAGCGGGAACCGAACCCGGGTCTCTCAGGACCGCAGGCCGACGCTCTAACCGCTGAACCAAACCGGCCAGGGCGCACTCATCACTTTTAACTCTACTTAAATGAGATCTCCTTGCTCCTGCCCTCTTCACTAAAACTATTTCATCTCTCTGTTTTAAAGCCCAATGATGAATGAAAATGCCAGTGTGGCCTCCCTGGGTCCTATGCCAACAGCAGCTCAGCCATCCAGTACTGGAATTCGGAAACAATGGCATGAAGATATTACTCAGGATCTTCGAAATCATCTTGTTCACAAACTGTAAGATTGTAGGCATGTCTTATTCATAAAGAGTTACCATGTCAACATGCTTTCATTCTGCCAGGCACTTAACCACAAGAGGAATATTATTGATTTTTCTATAGCCTGGCTGCTGATATGCTCCTGTGGCTTTCTTGCTTCCTAGTTAGTCTCTGCCTCTCAAGTTTTCACCATCATTTGTTAGGAATCTTTCAGCTTTAATAATATATGAACTATTTATTACTGCCTAGTGACAGTAATAAATATATTAGTTAAAAATTATTCATTTTAGTGTTACTGCCTTTACAAAATTTATAATTTAAAAAGGAAAACTAAGTCTCAAGTTACTAGAATATAGCAGTGGCAACAGTTTTTTGTTATCCCTGGTGAAGCTGTTGTTTTGACAAGTTGAATCCAGTAGGATGGTCTTCTGATCCTCAGAAAAAGTACACATACCAATAGTTTGTGAAATAGTCTACAGTGTTTGTTGTTAAGTTGATATATACCAGGCATTCTGCCTCACAAACGCTGTCTTCTTTAAAGAGTGCTATCCAGAATAAAGAGGGGAAAGGACAATAGAGTGGGAAAACATGATGTGCCCAATATCAGAAAGATAGAGCTTGGATCTCTGTGATTACAGAACTTATACTTCAAACAACACACGGCGTTGTTATTTTTGGAGATAGCGGTCTTTTTTTTTCCTTTGTTCTTCACTTAATAGAGCAATTTTGTTCATTCCATCCATATTCTTTATTTACTGAACAGAGATAATTATTTGGGTAGATCATCTGACTTGATGTTACCTTTTTCACCAACTCAAGTATTCTTCTGAATTTCTGTTTATTTCCCTTCTGGTTCCTTCAGGTACTGTACAACTGAACATGAGATATCCAAATGATAAAATTAGTGTCTAGAAACCACATTTGTCAGTTTTTAGGAACATGGGTATCATGCATTTCTGCCCCCCTCCACTTAAAGTTTTTTATCTTTTAAGATTTCATAATGATGATTAGGTTTTATTTTATTTACTAAGCTGAATAAATTTAGGAGAGAGAAGGATATGAAGGTTGTTGCTAATTGATACTATACCAAAGGTCAGGTTTTCTTGCTTCCTTTATGCAAATTACACAGTATACTATTTTGCTCCAAATTAGAGCCACAGGGAGGGGCCAGAGAGTATATTTATAGAATCATTTCTTATATTCTGGTCAGGAAAACCTTTTGTTTACCACAAAAGGACAGTTTTATTTTGGCCAGTATTTTATATTTGAGCACATTGCACCCTTCATTTTTAAATTTTATTTAATGTGTATATATTATACAAAAATGAGAAAATATTAATAAAAAAAATTTAAAGTACTGTACATTTCTATGATGAGTTAAAAACAAAAAGCTGATGTGATATAACAGTTGTAGGATTCTCTATTTTTAGTGTTCAAGCCATATTTCCTACTCCGGATCCTGCGGCTTTAAAAGACAGACGGATGGAAAACCTAGTTGCATATGCCCGGAAAGTTGAAGGGGACATGTATGAATCTGCAAATAATCGAGTGAGCACCTGTTTTTTCTGTATAAATTCAGAAATGGACCTGTTCTGGTTGCTTAGTTTATTCCTCTTTGTAACATGTACTTCAGATGATACCCTTTAGCTGTCCTGTCTTATTCTCATTGTGCATAGTCAAGATAACAAAATAATTTTCATGAAGTGTATGTCATTGAGAATTTTACATTTTCCTCTTATTAATACAGTGCACTCATGTGGCACTTTATCTGGGTTGTCCTTCTGTCAACTTATAAAGTGGTTGAGCTGTTTCTAGCTCTGGGCTATTTTCACTACAATATGGTGAATCAGCTGCTTAGTATTTTCATCTCAAGTAGTAGTACAGTTTCTCTGCATCAGTTGAACTTTCTTCTCTAAATTGGCACTTCTTAAACATGTAGCATAGCATAATATTTGTGTGTGCTGTAAATTGCCACCACATACTTTGTAAACCTACTTTGAGATGTCAACTTTAATATGTACATTCATAATAAAGCTGCTTTTCATGTGATCATTCAGAAATGAGTTCATATTTGAATGATTCAAGAAAGTAGATTAGGTTCCTCCCACTTTGGGTTTCTGCCTACCTCTTGAAGTGAAGCTAAAACCTGTTCTTAGCTCATTTTTTCTGTTACCTAATACTGATTTTTGGTTTTCTTCTTTATTTCCAAAATTCAAAAAGGCGGAATACTACCACCTGTTAGCTGAGAAGATCTATAAAATCCAGAAAGAACTAGAAGAAAAACGAAGGACTAGACTACAAAAACAAAACATGCTACCAAATACTCCAGGCATGGTGCCAGTTTCCATGAATCCAGGGCCTAACATGGGGCAGCCACAACCAGGAATGACTTCTAGTAAGTGCTTTTTGTTATAGTTGATTTGGGGAATATTTGGAAATAAATGATTTCTCACCAAAGTCATTAATTTACATTAACTTATGCAAGTATTCTAGTTTCTGATGACCCTTTTTTGCCATGCAGAGAAAAGAATATATCCTCTGGTACAAACAGTAGTTGAACAGTATATTTAAGATTTCTGCGAATGATACTTAAAATGTCTTGATAATCTGGCATCATTTGAGAGCCCAGATACTCCCCTCTCACAGTGCACCTAGAAAAAGGTAGCCCACAGGTTTTCACTGACTTGCATACGGTGGCAACCTATAGGTGTAGACTGAGCAGGTTCAAAGGCTCCATCAGCTTTCATACATCCTAAACACACAATGTTATATTATTTACATTGACACAGTATGTTCAAAGTCTAAAAACTGTTTTTTACAAGCATCATTTAAAAGTCAATCTTGACCGTTTCAGTGTTCTAATATAGCAGCCGTCTCACCTAATGAATTAACCAGATAGCCAGGATTACTATTCATTGTCTTATTCATTTATTCATTGACTTGTTGGCAGGTTCCAAGCAGTGAAATGTGGAGTTAGGTACACAATAGCGAGAAAGAATATAGGCTATTTAAGTGATGTGAAGAAAAGCTGTGATAGGAAAGAGGCTGTATTATAAGTAGCACCATCTGAGCTAGCAGGTATCAACTCTTATATGCCATTAGTAGATTATAGCTAGGCTTAGAAATTCATCCTTGTCAGGCCTTGACATAAAGTGAAGAACAGTTGGTTGCCACTGGCCTCTAGCAACCTCATTTGTTAACTGCCATGTGCTAGATGTATTTTCTCATTGTATGATGGAAAGAATTGAGAAGAGGAATAGCATTTCTGGCTAAGGGAATAGTGTACATGGAGGCCCACTGGCAAGGGAAAGTGCAGGTATCTTTTGAGTAGGTAGAACAAATGTTCAGAAACAAAGTCAAGACTAGAGTTGAGACTGCTTCAGTGCTAATGGTTTGAATGAGGGGTGTAACTAAGGTACAGAAACAAGTGGACAAATTTGAGATGCTTGGGCGTGGTGGAATTTATTTGAATTCTTTAGAAATTAGAGCCAAGTTTAAAGTCTGTGAGGTACTAATTTGTAGTGCTATTTTAGAGTAAAAACAGTGCAGGCAGGCAGAACACGTGTTAGTGGAACTGAATAGCCCTAAGTATATGTTGACTTTCAACTTACACTAAATCTGACATTTTGTAGAAGGAGATCTCTACCTTACCCCATACACAGAAATTAATTGTAGAAGAATAAAAAGTTTTAAACTTTAAACAAAAAACCCTGAAAGTATAATATAGAATACTGAAGAAAACATAAAATGAAATGAGAAAGAGCTCTAAACTAAGAAACGAAAGATACCATAAACATGATTAGTATTGAAAATATTTTCCTTGGTCTGTCTATTAAAGATATTAATAGAAGAAATATTTGCGAAGAAAAGTGGGAAAAGAAAATTAATAAGTAAAGTCAGTGCAGACCTTTTTGGGTCTCTAAAGGTTAAAATGGGCATTAGTGACAATGTGACCTAAAAAAATATGTACTGTTGGTAAGAATTTAAATGGTTGTTCATTCTTTTAAATCCAAATGCTCCAGAAACATACTGAAGTGCCCCAGTATTAAGTGATGTTCAAGCTATGGCTGAGTGAGTGACAGCTCTAAAGTGATTCCACCTACCTCTTCTTGCGTAAACAGCACAGCCTAAGCCAACTGCTCCCTATACAGAGATAAATAACAATTAGAATGAATCCAATCTGGGGTCCTTGAGTTGATAAATTGAAACTGCAAGGGAAAGTCACAATCAGCATAATAGAAAAAGCATTTGAAGAATTATTCCAAAAAATGAAATTTTTAGCAGAAAAAATTGCTACATGAGACCGAAAATATAAAAAGACTGCAGAGGATAGAAAGGCACTGGGCGTGTTGACAAAGTTAAAATCTGTATTACCAATAACAAAACAGAAGGTAGGACTTAAACAGCTTTATTTTAAATGGTTCAAAATAAAATGGAAAAGAAATATAATCAGTAGGGAGATATAGATTAAAAAAAAGCAGATTTGAAAGTGCTAACAACCTAATAATGTAGGTGCTGTTATATTCCCATTTTACAGAAGAGGAACTAAGGCATAGAGAGGTTACCTAACTTTCCATGGTAAAGGTTAGTGAGTTGCAGAACCAAGAATCAAACCCCCAGGTATTCTGTATTCAGTCTTCTTTAAACTATCAAGATGTTAAATAAACAAATTAATAGGGTTAAAATGTAAGAAAAGAAAATTTTTTTGAAAGAAAAGGCTGAATCAGTAAACCAAGCCTAGCTTATCACTCTATCTTAATGAAAATGTAGCTGAGGAAATAAAACCAGAAATTATCCAGAAAACCAAACCAAACCATAAAGGAATGAAAAATTTGACTTAAGTGAAAAACCTGAAGTGTGCCCATAAGGGAGAAACGGGTTTAATAAGGTAGAAAACCATACATGGCACCCCTATGTTCATTGCTGCATTATTTGCAGTAGCCATGGTATGTATGTATATATGTGTGTGTATATATGAAGTATTTGGCTATAAAAAATATTTTGTTACTTGCAATAACATGGATGATCTGAGAGTATTATGCTAAATGTAATAAGTCAGGCAGAGAAAGACAAGTACTATGTATACCACTTATATGTGGATTCTTTTTGAAAACATAAAAACGAGCCTCCAGTGGGGGGCACGCAGGATACAGCCAGTCGATGTTCTCTGTCATTGATGTTTCTTTCTCTCTCTCTCCCTCCCTCCCTTTCTCTCTCCAAAGTCAATAAAGAAAACATATTTAAAAAATAAATAAATAAAAACAAACTCATAGAACAGATCGATGTTGCTAGAGGCAGAGGGTGAGAGGTGGGCAAAATGGGTGAAGCAGGTCAAAAGGTACAAATTTCCAGTTATAAAAGTCCTGGGGATGTAATAATGTACGGCATGGTGACCATAGTTGTTAAAGCTGTGTTTTGTTTTGTTTTTTATAATGAGAGATTAACAATCATAATCTCTTTTTTTTTTTATCCTCACCCAAGGACATTTTTCCATTTTTTGTTCAGATAGAGCGGGAGGGGGAGAGAGGAAGAGAGAGAGAGAGAAACATCGATGTGAAGGGACACATCGAGTGGCTGCCACCCGCACGACCAACCAGGGCCAGGGACGAACCGAGGTACATGCCCTTAGCGGGAACCGAACCCGGGTCTCTCAGGACTGCAGGCCGACGCTCCAACCGCTGAGCCAAACCGGCCAGGGCAACAATCATAATCTCTTTTTTAATTCTCACCCAAGGACATGTTTTTATTGATTTGAGAGAGAAAGGGAAAGAAAGAGAGAAACATTGATGTGAAAGATACATCGATCAGCTACCTCCCGCAAGTGCCCTGACTGGGAAGCATACCCACAACCACTTGTACAGGACTACGTTCCAACTAACTGAGCCACCCGGCCAGGGCACTGTTGTTGCACATTTGCACTACATAGTTGATAAGAGAGTAGATCTTTAAAATTCTCATCACAAGAAAAGAAAATTGTAACTCAGTATGGTGAGGGATGTTAACTAGACTTACTGTAGTGATCATTTCACAGTATGTACAAATATTAAACCATTATGCTATACACCTGAAACTAAGAAAAGTGGATAACAGTTTTCACACTGATGTATTAAGTTGAGTGAATTTATTTTTATCTAATTTTTAGATTTGCATGAGAAAATGATTGTAAGAGGAAGAATTATGAAAGATTTGAACTTTCTCATTTTTTGCAAAATGTAATAATGCATTTATTATATAATCAAAGGGTAACTATGGTATAGGTCATTGTATTGGCCTAGAAACATGTTCATAGTAAGTGAATATAAGCAACATGTATGTACAGTCTGAAAAAGATTAAACTAATTATTAATTAGGTTGAGTGGGAGTTAACTCAATTTTTTTATAAAAACTTTAAAAGTTGATGACAGACAAATGTATGTATTATAACCTGATATTTTAAATTGTAGCATATTCCCAGAAAACAGTTCTATAAGAAATAAATACTAATCTGTTAGCATTGGTTTCTTATGGGGGTAGTAGGATTCCTGTATAACTTGGTGTTGTGTCAAAGTTTGTGACTGATCTATATGTGTATTTTTGCATTACGAGAGTATTTATTTAAATGTGAATGGTGGCCATTTTAATTAATGATTTTAAATGTACACATATGTTCTTTGTAAATATTTATCTTAAAAACTATCAGCAAAGTGTTCCTTCAAATGTTCATCAGATGTTTCTTATGATAAATGAAAAATTAAGTTACTTAATAAGCCAAAAGTGGATTTTGTGACAATTTATGTCATGTAGTCAGTAAATAAAACATCATGAACACTGTAGTTGTAAGCAGAAGTGCTTGGGCCAGGTGTAGGCATCATATTCATATTTCTGTTTTTTTTATTTGATTAGTCTCACGTTTTTGAAAGTTAGAAAGTTTTACCTGGCTGATGTGGCTCAGTGGTTGAGCGTCAACCCATGCACCAAGAGGTCGCTGGTTTGATTTCTGGTCAGGGCATATGTCCAGGTTGTGGGCCAAATCCCCATGCAGGAGGCGGCCAATGGATGTTCTTTCTCACCGATGTTTCTCTCTCCCCCCCCCCCTTCCTTTCTCTCTAAAAAAAAAAAAAGTCAAGGGGAAAATATTTAAATAAATAATAAAAATTAGAAAGTTTTGCATTAAAATCTGGATTTCTGGCTTCCTTTAAAAATGGAAGCTCTGCCCTGGCTAGTTTTGCTCAGTGGTTAGAGCATTGGCCTATAGTCCACAGAGACCCAGGTTCAGTTCCAGCTAACAGCACAGCACGTACCTCGGTTGCACTTTGTCCCTGGCCCTGGTTGGTCGTGCGGGTGGCAGTCACTCTATGTGTCCCTTTCACGTCAATGATTCTCTCTCTCTCTCTCTCTCTCTCTCTCTCTCCCTCTCCCCCTCCCTCCCTCCTACTGTATCTGAACAAAAAAATGGAAAAATGTCCTAGGGTGAGGATTAAAATAAAAAAGGAAGGATCTAGCCCAGCTGGTGCGGCTCAGTGGTTGTGTGTCGACCCATGCACAGAGGTCGCAGGTTTGATTCCTGGTCAGGGTACATGCCCAGGTTATGGGCCAAATACCCAGTACGCAACATGCAGGAAGTGGCCAATTGATGTTTTCTCTCATCGATGTTTCTCTCCCTTCCTCTCTCTAAAATCAATTAAAGGGGGGGGGATATAGCAGATTTGGCCCTCTCTCCAACAGGTGCACCTCACCACTGTCTATAGTTACAGTGGTGCCTTCCTGTCTAGCAGGGTTGTGCTTTCTCTCCTTCACCACAGTCTTCCCTATTCCTTGTTTCAGGTGCTTAGTATTTACATTCATTGATATTAAATTTCTGGCCCCTGCTGGCATTTACCTGGTAGTACCTATTCATATTGACAGGAGAAAAAGTTCTTCATATATTAGGTGAAAACTTTGTTTTGTATAAAGTGTATGTGAATACATATGTGGAAGATTAAAACTGTTAATAGAGGTTTGTCTCTTTTTGCTATGTTCTCTACATTTTTATATAGTGAACATAGGTTACACATGTAATTTTGTAAGTCTTCACAGTTGCAGATAAAAGATTATATGACATTCTTCAGCATTCTCCAGTTTTCATTTTGACTGTATTATCATTTTATTAGGAGTAATGTTAGTAGTAAGTCCTTAATGAACTTAGTAACTTGAATTGCAGTAAGCCACATAGTTGTGGGATCATTTTTATTAAATGAACAAAAGTGATAGCAAAATTTGAGTTGTCTGAAGTCATGGGCTTTAGAGCACAGTGTGCCACAAGTATGCCAAAAGCTTGAGTGCACAACACTTTGGGTGGGGGTGTATGAGATAGAGCTGGGTCACTATAAGCATTTGGCCTTTTCCCAGAGTGCTGTAGAGATATTTTCTATGTGCACCATGATGTGGAAAAGGTTGGGAAGTGCTACACTAGTGAATGTGCACATAGTCCAAGAAAACATTAGAACATTTTATTGAATTCCTATGTGCAAGGAACTATGCTAGCTACTGCAGACAAAACACAAGCAAGCCCTGGCCGATTTGGCTCAGCGGTTAGAGCATCAGCCAGCGGTCCAGAGAGGCCCTTGTTCAGTTCCCACTAAGGGCACGTACCTCGGTTGCAGTTTGTCTCCGGCCCTGGTTGGGTCGTGTGGGTGGCAATAACTTGATGTGTCCCTTTCACGTCGATGACTCTCTCCCTCCCTCCCTTTCACTCTTATCTGAACAAAAAAATGGAAGAAAATGTCCTCGGGTGAGGATAAAAAAAAAACAACACACACACACACAAAAGTAAGTCAGAAATAGACATTGCCTCGAGTCAAGAAAAATGTCTTGAGGAGAATGATAAAGTATAAACCAAATACCAGTGTTCAAAAGAGGATGATGCTATATTAAATTTGGGGTAAAGGGGCCTGAAACCCCTTTCATTTATATATGCGAGTAGAACCTTTATACGTTCATATCTTAATTATACGTTTTGTTTTAAGAGGTGCACAATATGTAGTGCATTATATTATGGTTTTTTTTTGTTTTGTTTTGTTTTTTTTATCCTCACCGGAGGACATTTTTCCATTTTTTGTACAGATAGAGTGGGAGGGAGAGAGAGGAAGGGAGAGAGAGTGAGAAACATCGATGTGAAGGGACACATCGAGTGGCTGCCACCCGCACGACCAACCAGGGCCGGGGACTAACTGCAACCGAAGTACGTGCCCTTAGCGGGAACCGAACCCGGGTCTCTCTGGACCGCAGGTTGACACTCTAACCGCTGAGCCAAACTGGCCAGGGCTATGTTTTTTATTTTAAAGTCAATATCCACAATACATAAAAACACATTATTGGGATACACAATCAAATTTGGTTCCTGGACAAAGTCTGTGGCCCTTGTCTTTGGGTGTATTCTGCTGCATACAAACCAACAAATCTGACTTAGTCAAATAATAGGATATTAAATGCTATATAATAGCTTTTTATTTTAATTTAAGATTTTATATTATTTTTCTGTCGGTAATGAAAGCACCATAGTTCCTAAAGGAATATACTAAACTCATCATTTGGAGGCTTTTTTTTTTTTTTTTTTTGTATTTCAGGACTAACATTTTCTTGTTTTTATTATCCTCACCCGAGGATATTTTTCCATTTTTTTTGTTCAAATAGAGTGGGAGGGAATGAGGGAGGGAGAGAAACATCAACGTGAAAGGGACACATTGAGTGGCTGCCACCCGCACAACCAACCAGGGCTGGGGACAAACCGCAACCGAGGTGCATGCCCTTAACAGGAACCAAACCCAGGTCTCTCCGGACCACAGGCCAACGCTCTAACCGCTGAGCCAAACTGGCCAGGGCAGGGCTAACATTTTCTCTAGGTTCCTGTCTGATTCATAGTTTTTGTTGTTTTGTGATTCAGACTGAATTCAAGGTAAAACTAAAACATATTCTGGTTTTGGTTTTGGTTTTGTTTTTTTTAAGGGAAGGGAACCAGGCTGAAAGATGCTTTTCTAACCATTATTCTGTTCCACTCTAGATGGCCCTCTCACTGATCCATCTATGATCCGTGGCAGCGTGCCAAACCAGATGATGCCTCGGATCACTCCACCAACCAGTAAGTTATGGAAGAAATCCATGTATTTAATTGTAGCCCTTTGTAACAGAGTCCCTGGTGTACTACAAGATTATACTTGCCACCTTGATTCTTCCCTCTTGCCACCAGAGGTATCATAATTACCTGCATGAGAATTCTGAAAATGTTTTGGAGTTGGAGCCCAGGGAGAAGGAGAAGGGTGAAGAGCAGGTTGGCTGGCAGGTCAGGGGGCAAAAGACATTTAAATGCTCAAGCATCCATTTAAAAACAAGTGACCAAGCACTGGCTGGTTTGGTTCAGTGGTTAGAGCATTGATCCACAAACCAAAGGGTCATGGGTTCGATTGCCGGCCAGTCAAGGGCATGTACCTGGGTTACAGGTTTGGTCCCTGGCCAGAGTTTTGCGGGTGGCAGCCAATCGATGTGTCTCTCTAACATTGATGTTTTCCTCCCTCTCTCTCTGTCTCCTTCTGTCTCTTTCCTTCCCTCCCTTCCACTTTATCTAAAAATCAATGGGAAAATATCCTCAGGTGAAGATTAACCAAAAATAAATAAATAAACCACACACAGCAAAACTGGCCAAGATGGAATGTATGTAAATTAACAGTGCCCTTCTATTGCTACTGTGAATTCAGCAGATTCATTCATAGTTGAAAGCAGGTTCCCTTATTTGTTCTAATTAAAATGATGTAGAACCAAAAATAAGAACTCTTTTATTCTTTGATCCTATGAAAGTATTCAGATCTAATGTTTTACACTTATTCACAGGTTTAAATCAATTTGGCCAGATGAATATGCCCCAGCCCCCTATTGTACCCCGGCAAACCTCTCCTCTTCAGCACCATGGACAGTTAGCTCAGCCTGGAACTCTCAACCCAGTAAGTTTGACCTCTTTGGGTAATCTCTTTTGGCCTTTACCTGACAATTTTTAAATTCTTTTTCTTTGTTTCTACTTCATGAACAAAAATTCTCACACTTGCTTAAAAGCTGACCATAGTGATTAATTCTTAACTTTAATTCTTTCTGTAATTCTATTGTATTTTGCCATACTATGGAAATGATTAAATGATTGTTTCAGAGATTAGAATAAATAGGCAATCAACATTAGAATCCTTAATTTTCACCTATCTCTTGTCTATAAATTGCCTTTAAGAATTTATCCTGTCCGGCTGGTGTGGCTCGATGGTTGAGTGTTGACCCATGCATCAAGAGGTCACTGGTTTGATTTCTGGCCAGGGCACATGCCCAGGTTGTGGGCCCAATCCCCAGTGAGGGGCATGCAGGAGGCGGCCAGTCGATGTTCTCTCATCAATGTTTCTATCTCTTTCTCTCCCTTTGTCTTTCTCTCTCCCTCTCCCTGTTTCTCTCTCTAAAATCAATAAAGAAAAAAGAAAAAGCCCTGGCCAGTTTGGCTCAGCGGTTACAGCGTTGATCTGCGGTCCGAAGAGACCCGGGTTCAGTTCCCACTAAGGGCACGTACTTCGGTTGCAGTTTGTCCCCGGCCCTGGTTGGTCGTGCGGGTGGCAGCCACTCGATGTGTCCCTTTCACATCGATGTTTCCCTCTATCTCTCTTCCTCTCTCTCCCTCCCACTCTATCTGTACAAAAAATGGAAAAATGTCTTCGGGTGAGGATTAAAAAAAAAAAAGAAAAGAAAAAGAAGAATTTATCATACAAAAATAATTACTGAGACACTAAAAGGATATGTTTTGAAGAAAATTCATGTGAAAGATTTTTTTTTTAATTATTACATTATAAAGTGTATTATTTTATATACTCTTTTGAAAAAAGGCCCTATCCTGAATGAACAGTACGGGATTTGTTAGGTAAAATTAGGGCACATTTGGAAATTGGAATGCTCTGTAAGTGATCATTTCAGAACTTATGTGATGGCATGAAAGCTTTAAATGAAAAACCAGCTTTCTAAAGTATATATATTATGGATTCCAATATAGTTAAGAACTCTTGGTTATGATCTATATAAAATAATACAAAAAAGATTTGCTTCCAACTGCTGTTCATAATTATAGTGTTGGAAAGCTGAGTAGCCCAGTCACCTTTTGCTGGAGTCTCAGTGTTTGGTATCCTGCATACTTTGACATAATCACCTTTCTTCTATAATGCCTGTCTTCCCCAGGAAGGTAACTATCTTTTGCAATGGAGGGACAGTTGTCTGTTCCTAGAAACTAGAGAAAAAGGACTCTAAGCATCTCATTGCTCCTGTTGCAAACTCTAAACCTGTTACCCACCTTTAGTTGGCCCCAACCCTTACTCTGTCTTTGAGTTAGCTAGTTCCTCTTATTCTAGAGCCTCTTTGGAGTTGTCTAGCATAATGTCTTTCATATTGAATGCAGAGGCTTATTAGTCTCCATTTTAATCTGTAATACACATACCTTAGATTATGGATTTTTGGGCCTTTCATAGTTCATAATTCTTTATTAAAGGCCTGTATTTGTTTGGGTTAATTTTAGACATGAAATGCAACAATTCATTGTGGACCATGAATGCTACATCTCTTTCAGTCACAACTTGTAAGATTTTACTTCTTTGTACCCATTATGGAGTCTTACAATTTGTTCTGTTACATCACCGCCATGAGCAAAGAGCAAAGATCTCATGAAATTTTGATACGCTCTCCTTACTTAAACAGAATATGCAAAGGAGCAATTACTTCTCTGTCAGAGTTCTAGGTGCATTTGTGTATCAGAGAATTTGTAACCTCTTGTAATTTCTCTAGAATAGATTTAGGTAAACTGTCAGGCTTTCCTCCATCAGTTATTGCACCACTTTCCTTTCCACAGTAGGGCCAGAACAGTTGGTGATTTCAGTTGCTCTAGTAGAATAACTCTAATAAAGCAATTTGGTGCTGTGTTTTTTTTATGTGCAGCCTATGGGCTATGGGCCTCGAATGCAGCAGCCTTCCAGCCAGAGCCAGTTCCTTCCCCAGACTCCGTTCTCAACACAGGGAATGAATGTAACAAATATGCCTTTGGCTCCGTCTGGCAGTCAAGCACCAGTGTCTCAAGTATGTCTCACAGTTGGATTTTCTTACTTGTTTTTGTGATTCTTGAACCTCTGGTCTAGGTTTTCTTTGCAGGGAAAGGTGGTAGCAAATAGTGGATAAGAGTAGATTATTTTTTAAGTTTTTAATAAGAACAGTTATAGACGTGGTATTCTGAACAATGAAGAGATTACTCTGTGGCATATCTATGTTAATTGTTATAAACTAGGAAAGAAATTAAATAGATAATTTTAACCTTTTTTTTTTTAAAGTAGTGAACACAATAAAATGAAATCTTATTGACAACTGCCATGCAAAAAGAAGAACTCTAGTTGAAAAGAGCACAGGAAGGCCAAAAAACATTGTGTACTCACCTGTTTCATGCCCCTGCAGTGACTGAGGTCATTCTGCTGAATTTTTTGTAGTATACTTAATTGTACTGTATTATCCAAAGAAATGCTCCAATAACAGGATTTTTATCACATTTTTAAATGGAGGCATTCATTGCCATTTTCTGTTTAATCAGTTGTGTCCTTAAATGCATATAGCCTGCCTGTGTAAACATTTCTTTAATTCTCTTCTTAATTGCCATCTTATTATGTTTTTCATTTTAACAGGCACAAATGTCCAGTTCTTCCTGCCCTGTGAATTCTCCTATAATGCCTCCAGGGTCTCAAGGGAGCCACATTCATTGTCCCCCTCTCCCTCAACCAGCTCTACATCAGAATTCACCCTCTCCCGTACCTAGTCGTACCCCTACCCCTCACCACACTCCCCCAAGCATAGGGGCTCAGCAGCCACCAGCAACAGCAATTCCAGCCCCTGTTCCTACACCTCCAACCATGCCACCTGGACCACAGTCCCAGGCTCTACATCCACCTCCAAGGCAGACACCTACACCTCCACCAACGCAACTTCCTCCCCAAGTGCAGCCTCCACTTCCTGCTGCTGCTTCAGCTGACCAGCCACAGCAGCAGCCTCTCTCACAGCAGAGTACATCAACGTCTGTTCCCACCCCGACAGCACCGCTGCTGCCTCCGCAGCCTGCCACTCCAGTAAGCAGAGACTTGGGTTTAGGTGGAATCATTTCAACGGTGCTGTGGTGTCAGAGTACTCTTGTGCTGTTATTTCTGTTATCTACTGTTTCATCTTGTCTCCCCCAGCTAGACAAGACTCTCTTTGTAGTTAGGGACTTTCTTTTCTTTCTTTGTTACTTTTTCTACCCTTTTTTTATTATTATTATTTTTCCCATTGTATTACCTAGCATAGGAGTTCAAAGATTTTGTTTAGGTCTGATATTGATTATGCTGTTAGGTGTTATATTCTGAGGCTTTTAAGGCATGCACATAAGGGGGACTGAAGGGAGAGAGTCTGTTACATTTAGTACACCTACATAATTTTAAAGAATCTTTTTCAAACAGTCTGAGCTGTGAGTATTTGACAGCAAATGAACAATAACAACAGTCATGAATTTATGAGTGTCTGTGGTCCTAGCCAAGGTTAGAAAGTTATGGTCTAAGATGAGAAAAGTACTGGCCTGGAACAACTTATAGCTTCCTTGTGAGAAGCTCACTTTATGTATATAGTAGAAATCTAAATTTACATCTATCTGAACAGTCCCATTAGTCACCACTACTTTATAAAACACTATTGAGCCCTGGCCTACATGGCTTAGTGATTAGAGCATTGGCCTGTGCACCAAAGGGTCACTGGTTAGATTCCCGATCAAGGGAACGTACCTGAGTTGCAGGTTTGATCCCCCCCTGGTCAGTGAGGAGTGTGCATGAGGCAACCAATCAGTGTTTCTCACATAGATGTTCCCACTCCCCACCCACTCTCTAAAAATCAATGGAAAAAATATCCTTGAGTGAGGATTAACAGGAAAAAAACACTATTCATTAGCAGCTGGTTCATTCTGGCCTTTGATGTGCAAGAAAGGGCAGAGTACAGAAAGGAAACTTTATTTTATTCTATGTAGGTTATCCTGAAAATATTAACCTCTCATTATGAGGTTTCTTATTGGAAGACTTAGGAAAAAGATTAGAGAATGGACAGTTATCCCATTAGAATGTGATCATTTCAAAGAGCCACACAGTATGAGGAATCATTATGTTCTACTTTTCTGTACATTTGAAACTTCCTAATGAAAAATTAGAAACAAAATGAGAAAGCCAGTTATCCTTTTTTTCTTTCCATTTCTCTATGAATGTGAGCTCCTCTAGGCAGTCATCTCTGAAACCTCTGCCCCTAGTACACTGCCACAGAATGAAAGTCACCAAAGAGCCAATTAATGGCTCTTGTATGTGCAACCAGCCAATCAGTATTTTTAAGTCCTCAATTTCCTGTTTTAAAGTATAATTCATGCCCAGCTAGTGTGGCTCAGTTGGTTGAGCATCATCCTGTGCACTGAAAGGTCACAGGTTTGATTCCCAATTGGAGCACGTACAGAAGACAACTGATCGATTTTTCTCTCTCCCTTCCTCTCTCTAAGCATGTCCTTGGGTGAGGATTTTTAAAAATAAAATAAATTAAAGCATGATTTAGTACAAGGGGGTGAAATAGGCAGTAAGTGAAAGCACAATAAAAGGATATGGTGGTAACAGCCTTAGAAATAGGGGGTTAACCATGACATCCTGTTGTGTAGCTTAAATTCTGGTTGTGTAATTGGCAAACTTTTTGTGTTTTTTCCACCCTCTCTCTGCCCAGCTTTCCCAGCCAGCTGTAAGCATTGAGGGGCAGGTGTCAAACCCTCCATCTACTAGTAGCACAGAAGTGAATTCTCAGGCCATTCCTGAGAAGCAGCCTTCACAGGAAGTGAAAATAGAGGCTAAAATGGAAGTGGATCAGCCAGAACCAACAGATACTCAGCCAGAGGATATTCCAGAGGTGAGAGTAGGGCAATTGCTGTTATTTGGTTAGGAACTCAGACTAGAAAACTCAATTAAACATGTTACAGGAAAGTATTCTGATAATTAGAACTCATTTCATTGATTACCATGTGAGAAAAGGGTCTTCAGATACGTCCGTGGCGCAGACTGCTTCCAATTGCATGTCTTTGGAATACTAACATACCTACCTTGCCTTATAGACTAAAGCAGAAGACTGTAAAGTGGAACCTACAGAAACAGAAGAGAGAGGCACTGAATTAAAAACTGAAACAAAAGAGGAGGAAGACCAGCCAAGTACTTCAGTTACCCAGTCATCTCCAGCTCCAGGACAGTCAAAGAAGAAGAGTAAGTCTCTTAGGCTCTGTGTTCCTGAAGGCAGGGGAGAAAACCAAAGAACTTGAGAAGAATGGGATCAGGCATTGGGCTTCCTGGACCTCAGAAATTGACTCTGATGTGATTTTATTAAGCTTGGAGCCCTTCATTAACTAGTTTTGGAAAATAATTTATTTTTAAGTTATATTTGCTTCCTGGAATCACTGGGTCATTCATACCCTTCATTTCTTCAGGGTTGGGTGGTTAACACTCGGTTAAAATTGTCTTTTTCAGAGGAGAGAGATTAAGTTATATTCTTGAAATGTAGAAAATAACACCAATGACGTTTATTATTAACCTACTGTGCACCAGGCACTATGCAACACACCTGGATTGTCTCATCTGACAACTCCACTAAAAATGCTGAGCCTATTGATCCCATTATACACATGAGAAAACTGAAGCTCAGTAAGTAACTTGCCCCAGCTTATTCAGCTAAGTGAACCCACATCTGCTAACGCAGTCTCTTCTCTGAACAACTCTCCTGAATATTGAGTCAAGTTGAGCAAGCAGCGCTGCTTAACACGGTGTTAAACTCAGACTAGAACTTCTTGTGGCTGTAGTGACCTCTTCAGTGGCATAGGCAGGACTTACCTCAAGGGAGAGGCTTCTGACTCCTGGAGATGATGTATATAAAAATGTTCCATTAACACAATGTACTTTAAAATATTGGGGTTAAAAAAATATTTTCATTTAAAAGTAAGGTGGTATGTATTGAGGTGTTATTTTAATGTAGGCTGTAACAAACCCAGTCTTACTATTAGGATTCTCTCTTTAAAACATTTAGCTAATCATACAAGTTCACTCAAATTTTGTATATTACAATCAGATATGAGAGACAAAGAAGCCTCTCCCATCTGTTTATCTGATTTCTTTTCATGGCAGCCCCCACAGTGAGGTGAAAAATACCTGAAGTGTGCTAACACATATACCCTCGTGAAGATAAAATTAATTTGTAAATAGTAGAGATAACAAGGCCTGTGCTGAAGCATGCATTTTTTTTTTTTATCCTCACCTGAGGACTTTTTTTTTTTTTTTTCAGATAGAGTGGGAGGGAAGGGAGAGAGAGGGAGAGAGAAACATCAATGTGAAAGAGACACATTGGCTGCCCCCAAGCGGAGCCAGGGACAAACTGCAACCAAGGTATGTGCCCTTAGCGGGAACCGAACCCGGGTCTCTCTGGACCACGGGCCGCTGATCTAACCACTGAGCCAAACCCGCCAGGGCAAGCGTGTATTTTTAAAGCTCAAAACTGGACCCTTAATGACTAGCTTCTTGAATTACAGCTTAAATTGATCTCATTTATGCCTTGGCCAGTGTTGCTCGGTAGGTAGAGCATCGGTGCACTCACAAATGGGTTGTGGGTTCTATTCCCAGCCAAGGGCACGTACCTGGGTTACAGATTCAATCCCCAGCCCTGATCAAAGTGCATACAGGAGGCAATCAATCCATGTATCTCTCACATCGATGTTTCTCTCTATCTTGCTCTTCGCCGCTCCCTCTCTTCTACTCTCTAAAATTCAGTGGAAAGAATATCTTTGGTTGAAGATTAACAAACACAAGCAAACAAAAAAACTTGATTCCATTAGGGACATACCCACAACTCCTTTCTGAATGCCAGGTTCAATTTCTGGCTTGTTAAATACCAATTTCATGAATGACTTCTTTCTGTTCTTATTTGACAGCATTCCCCTCATATTATCAGTATCTTTTGGACTATTATTTTGATAAGTCTTTTCATAAATTTTTGGAAGGCTTGGGATTATTTTTCTATTTGGTCAAGACCATCTTAACTGCCCTGGCTGGTGTGGCTCAGTTGGAGTGTCATCCTGTACACCGTAAGGTCACAGGTTTGGGTCCTAGTCAGGGTACATACCTAGGTTGCAGGATCCATCCCCGAATGGGGCGCATACAAGAGGTAACTAATCTATGTTTCTCTCTCACATCAATGCTTCTCTCTCTCTCTCTCTAAAATCAGTGAACATGTCCTCAGGTGAGGATTTAAAACACAAAAAGCCATCTTAACTACATTTCTGACTGAAAAATTAGCTGAGCCATAAAAGGTGTTTAAAGATGACTAGACATGGTGTTTTGAAGGTGCTACCCAAAGCAGACCAGGAATTAGAAACAGGAAGTGCACCCTTAGTGAGACTTCCTTGGGAACAATGTAGGCACTTCTGTATTTTGTGGTATTTTTATAGTTTCGACTTAAACTTTTTTTCTTCTTTTGATTAATTGATAACTAATTTCAAATGTACTCTTAAGTTTTCAAACCAGAAGAATTACGTCAGGCACTGATGCCAACATTGGAGGCACTTTACCGACAGGATCCAGAATCCCTTCCCTTTCGTCAGCCTGTGGACCCTCAGCTTCTTGGAATCCCTGTAAGTGTTAGGTGGTACTTCTGGTTTTTGTTGTTGTTGTTGTTGTTGTTAATTGCTTTATTAGGATATAATTCAATGGTTTTTGTGTATTCACAGAATTGTGTGACCATCGCCACAGTCAGTTTTAGATAATTTTATCAGCCCACAAAAGAAACTTATATCCATAAGTAGTCACTCCTCATTTCCCTCGTGACCCCCACTACCCCTACCCCAACCAATCATAAGTCTATTTTCTGTCTCTGTATTTTGACTTTTCTGGGCATTTCATTAAATGGAGTCATACACTATGTGATTCTTAGTGACTGGCTTCTTTCACTTAGCATAATGTTTTCAAGGTTCATCCATTTTTGTAGCACAAGTCCATTTCTTTTTTATGGCCCAGTGATATTCCTTTACGTGACTATACCATATTTTCTTTACCAGTTCATTTGTTGATTGACATTTGAGTTGTTTGCACATTTTTGGCTGTTGACACTAGTGCTGCGAGGTATATTCACATACACATTTTTGTGCGGTGTTTTTTTATTTCTCTTGGATACATACCTAGGAGTGGGATTCCTGGGTCATATAGTTTATTTTTATCACTGGAGTTGTAGTTTATGATAGAAAAGATGAACCCAAATTAGCTTCATCTGCTCTTAAAGTTGTCTTTACACCAGGCTGCTAGGTTTCATTTGAAGATGTAAGTGGTGTTGAAGAAGACAATGGAGTGCTTTGCGGGGCAGAAATCCATTAGGAACTTTTCTTTTTCCCCTATATTTTTCTGTGTCCTTAGATGGATCACTGATGTTCTCTGAATTTAGTGTCCTCATCTGTAGATCCCTTCTAGTACTAAAATGTTTAAGGTCTTTAAACTGATCGCACATAAACAATATTTTAAAGCACCTAGAATTGCTTCAGTAGACCATCAGCCTGCCTAATGCAAAGTCTGTGGTCGTTCTTTTTTTTTTTTTCATCCTCACCGGAGGACATTTTTCCATTTTTTACTCAGATAGAGTGGGAAGGAGAGAGAGGAAGAGAGAGAAACATCGATGTGAAAGGGACACATCGAGTGGCCGCCACCCACACGACCCAACCAGGGCCGGGGACAAACTGCAGCCAAGGTACATGCCCTTAGCGGGAACCGAACCCGGGTCTCTCTGGACCGCAGGCTGACGCTCTAACCGCTGAGCCAAACCAGCCAGGGCTCTGTGGTCGTTCTGTTGTCCTCTCTGCATTCTGAACTGCTTCTTGTATCTGTAAACTAATGATTTAAAGAAGTGTTGGATATCAATCAACTCCTGAAATATAGACATAATGTCAAAGACTCAACATGCCCTGGAAAATGAATGATAATAATAGGAAGATAGGCCATCTACCTTAAGTATACTGAGACTTTATGGTAATAGTGTTTGGTGTCGCTTGTCCTAGGATTATTTTGATATCGTGAAGAGCCCCATGGATCTTTCTACCATCAAGAGGAAGTTAGACACTGGACAGTATCAGGAGCCCTGGCAATATGTGGATGACATTTGGCTTATGTTCAATAATGCCTGGTTATATAATCGGAAAACATCGCGAGTGTACAAATACTGCTCCAAACTGTCTGAGGTCTTTGAACAAGAAATTGACCCAGTCATGCAAAGCCTTGGATATTGTTGTGGCAGAAAGGTAAGAAATTTTTGCACAGATAAAAATTGTGTTGAAAATTTGTCCAATTAGAATTCTGAATCATCAGATTATAAATTCATCTGGAGTAGGAACTTGATCATTATCTCCTGTGGGTACATACTACCTTGTCATGTACTGATTTACCTCTGCATACCAATTCATATTAAACTCCTCTTCTGTTGAGTTCTTTGGTAAGTGGTGGGAGGATATGACTGCTAAGTCTAAAATGATGCGTTAGTAAACTAGAATGGTTTTAGTTCTGTGAACTATCTTGGAAACAGAAAGTCTATTATGATTAACACAAATGAGAATTAAGACTTCACTGACTTGTTTTTGATTTGCCAGTATAAATATTCTAGCTCTTTCTTCAGGCCTGTGTACTACTTAATGAATTGTTTCTTTTGCAGTTGGAATTCTCTCCACAGACACTCTGTTGCTATGGCAAACAATTATGCACAATCCCTCGTGATGCCACATACTACAGTTACCAGAATAGGTAAGTTTGACCATGTGTGGCCCATGTCTGCGAGTTGAGAGAGTGTATGCAGATGGACCAACACACATATTATGGTCATGGTTCATATGTAACTTGGCTTGAAAACAACTGTACATCACAAGTTCTGGTCTTTGCAATTTGCCTTTGTAGAATTACAGTTTTCTAGCAGAAAGTAGCCTTGTTCAGATGTCTTGGCCCTGGTTTAAAAGAATACAAAAGGCAAAAACCCAAAACCAGAAGTTTGTTAGCCAGCTATATCTTTTTGGAAATGTTTCCTTTTTGTGTATGGCCTATCCCTAAGTAGTTGTTATTAAAGTATATGAAAACAGAGGATTCCAGGGTATTTGCTTTGCCTCTATTAAGCAAATGAAAAAGAACACTTACAAAAATGGCTCTATCTAGACTGTTAACTGACAAAGACTTGGATGTGACACTGGATGGTAGAGTTCTAATAAATTAGGCACTTCTGCCTTGTTTTCCCTGCCCAGACAATGGCTGTAATTGTAAGAATTACACTTATAAGCTATCTTAACCATGATTTGTCTCCTATTTTCAGTAATGGAGTGTTCACTTTGGGCTCTGTAAATAGCAGAGTAAATAGCAAGGCTGGCAGATAATACTCTTTACTTTAATAAAACCGATTCCATGGTGGTGGTTATTGCTGAACTTGTGTGCTACAGATGCATTTCTAGCTTTAAAAAGGTCACTTAAACTTTTTGTTTTACTTACAAAAAGTTAGGTGCTCTTCCTTAGTGCTTTGTAGTCATTAGAATCCATTGTTTTTTACTCATTAAAACCTGGAATAGTGAGTCTCAAGTTGTTTTAAGTACCTTATGTTAAAAAAAAACAAGTGACCAGCATGAAACTTTGCTCATGCTACAATCTTAACATTCATACCACTTTTGGATTTTTAACATCATTCTACAGTGTTTGTAGTCTTTGTACAAAGGAACATGTAATTGGGTACCTGCACACACCACTGCCTTCCTTTTGCCTTTTTAACTGTCAGTTGATGGTTACAAGCAGTATTTAACTGCTTGGGCAGACTTTTCATATCAAAAACCTTTTTTTTTTTTCTTATGTGGCTTCCTTGGAATCAAATAGAAAATTTTTTTCCAAACCACAATTGTTTTTAGATAAATTGTTCTCTGGTACTATCCATAGTAAATCCATAGTGGATTTTTATTTTATTTTTTTCCATTTTTTTGAAAGTGGGGAGAAGTGTGTAATTGCTATATTTAGGTAATAGGGTGGCAATTCTTCTCTCCCCAGTGTATTTATCCTCCTTCCTTCTTATTTGCATCAATTAACATTAATTACTAAAATGAAAGGTTGTAGGTCTGTGTAAGTGAAACATTTTTATTTGCTGTAATCATTTGCTACTTGTGATCCCATTTGAGATATTTAATGCTAATCTGTGCTTTGCCTTGGCTTTCTGCTTTGTGTTGTCTTGTCTTGCGTTTATGTTTTTTTGTTGTCCGGCAATCCCTCATTTCTTCGTTTGTTTTGTGTGTTTTTTTTTTCTCCCTCATGCTTGTCGTTGTCTGCACTTGGCTTTGATTGCAAAAAAACCAAACAAAACAAACAAAAACAAAACAAAACCCATACTGTGGGGCCCATAAATCTGCATCATTGAATGTCCTTGTCGCCGTTGATGACCTGCTCTCTGCTCCCGTCCCCCTCCTTGGCCTGCTGTGATTGGTGGCTTCGTTGCTTGGCTTGGGCTGTGTTGTGTGAACGGAACAGTTCACCCCAGTATGGCCTTCTTGCCGACAGGTATCATTTCTGTGAGAAGTGTTTCAATGAAATCCAAGGGGAGAGCGTTTCTTTGGGGGATGACCCTTCCCAGCCTCAAACGTAAGTAGCTGCATTATTTTGGAAAGTGCCGTGCCGTCTTTTTTCTCAGTTTGTTGTCAGGTGATTATGCTCAGGCTTCTAAAGTGGCCTTGGATTATGCTATCCAGCATGGTAGCCATTAGCCATAGATGGCTGCTTAAATACAAGTTAATTAAAAAGTAAATAAAATTTAAAATTATTTCTCATTTGTACCCACCACATTATCAAGTGCTCTGTAGACATCTGTGGCTATTTGCTGCCACATTGGTCAGCACAGATCAAAAATATTGCTTAGTTTTATCAGCGCTGAAAGAAGGACTACATCAGCACTGGATTGTCATTTTAGATATATTTTTTCTATAAGGAAACAGTTTCTTTCCAAAAAGTTGAAAGGTTGTAGTGCAAGGGAAATTCATTAACAGTTTTGAATTTGAGGGAAATTGAACAAAACCTTACAGCCTTCTCATATAGGTTAAATAATACAGAAATCACTATAATCGTAAATATCATTAAACAGCATTAGGGCTTTAAGGGGCTGATAGAGTGACTTAGAGATCTTACAAGCTCTTATTTTTTGGTAAACGCCAAGAAACATTTTCAAACATATCCTGAACCTAAGAGTCTGCATAACTAACAGGGTCCTCCTATGCTGCTGGTCTTCAGAGTATACTGAGTAGCAAGGCCTAACCTTGTAGAAATGTTTCTCTAGGCTATAACTAGTAGGAAACAGTTTAAATGTAGAAGTGTCCTCTTTTTCTGTAGAAGAATCACAGAAGTCAGTGTTGGTCTCCCTGAAGTTTATTCTAGATAGAGAATAAGAGGCCATGTGTTGTGCTAGTTCTGGATGGGTGGGAGGCTGTGTGAAAATTTTAAAGTGAATACTATAAAATGAAGAATTTTTACCCTTTAAAATTGAAAAATAATGTTCATAATATTGAAAATTCCTATTAATATAAAAAGTTGTTTGACTAGACCTTCCTGAAAAATGAGTATTGTTTTTAAATAGTGGTTTAGCTGCCTCTATAAACACCATCTTTCATGTTCAGTCTAGGAACATTAAACTATTAAAAAGCATAAATACATAACATTAAGAGGAGCAGGCAAGGTTTAAAAAGGAGAAGAGTGATCTCATGTTTCTAATTCTTCCTAGTTTCTCCAGTTGCTACCAGGAGAAATAGATTTATGATAAAGTCCTTTCCAAAAACACAGGCATTCCTTTATGTAAACACTAATTTTGTGACAGCCAGGAAAGTATCTGTTTAATGTATCCTCATTATATTCTCAGAAGATTTAAGTAATCCCCTTACAGTATAAGATTTGTTCTTGGATTAAAACAGTGGTCAGAGTGCTCATCTTTCTGTGTCACTTTTTCTCATCGTGTCCCTTTTCTTTCCTTAGTACAATAAATAAAGAACAGTTTTCCAAGAGAAAAAATGACACACTGGATCCTGAACTGTAAGTAATTTTCCTTGAATCGTCAGTACACTTAGATTTGCCTTCTTTCTTTCATTTTCTTGGTTTGCATGGCCATTGAGATGATTCTACATTCTTGGGCTAAATCTACATTACAGTTAGTATTCATTTACATTTCACTAAAGTGACCTAATATTGGTGTTATGTAGGCCCAAGTGAAGCACCAAGCTACCTCTGCTCAGGGCCATTGTGTTCCATTCCTATTGTCCTCTGCATTTTCAAACAAGTTCACAGTCCCCTACTTTGTGGTGAGGCCTTTCACAGTCACATTTTAAATTGTCACATTTAAGCCCAGGCAAGTGTGGCTCCATGCACAGAAGGGTCGTGGATTCGATGCCCAGTCAGTGCATGTACCTGGGTTGCAGGTTCAACCCATAGCCCCGGCAGGAATCAGCCGACCAATGTGACTTTCTTACATCGATGTTTCTCTCTCTCCTCTCCCCACCTCTCACCCACTGTCTCTGAAAATCAATAGAAAAAATATCCTTGGGTGAGAATTAACAATTTCTTTTGAAATTTGTTCTACCTGTGACACCAAAGAGCTTTTTTTTAAATCCTCACCCGAAGACAATTTTCCATTTTTTGTTCAGATAGAGTGGGATGGGGAGAGAGAAAAACATTGATGTGAAAGGGGCACATCGAGTGGTTGCCACCTGCACGACCCAACCAGGGCTGGGGACAAACTGCAACCGAGGTACATGCCCTTAGCGGGAACCGAACCTGGATCTCTCTGGACTGCAGGCCAACACTCTAACCGCAGAGCCAAACCGGCCAGGGCCCAAATTGCTTTTTAAAAATTAAAATCTTTTAGCCTGGCCGGTGTGGTTCATTTGGTTGAGCATCATCCCATGCATTGAGAAGTCACTGGTTTGATTTCCAGTCAGGGCACATACTCAGGTTTCTGACTTAATCCCCAGTTGGGGGTGTACTGGAAGCAGCCAATTGATGTTTCTCTCCCTTTCCCTTCCTCTCTCTCTAAAAAAAAATCAATAAAATCATATTTTTAAAAACTATTATTTCAAGTTTTTAGATGTTTTGGCTTTTTATTTCCAGATTTGTTGAATGTACAGAGTGTGGAAGAAAGATGCATCAGATCTGTGTACTTCATCATGAGATCATCTGGCCAACTGGGTGAGACATGAATCATGAGTTTTAGCAAGTTTTTGTCTTTGCGATGATTGTATCATATTTTCAAAGTTACTATCTCTAAAAATTGTTCTTTGGATTGGGAAAAGATAATTAAAATCCAGATTTAAAACATTAAATAACCTAGAATCCAAAAATGTAGATTGTTCACTTGCTTGCATGCAGCATTTTAATCCATATACAAATGTTCTAAAGGTTTTTATTTTAAATTATTTTGTGATCTGTTACACCAAAAATAAATGCTTGGGAAGATTTATGAATAGAGGTAAGAAATCTCTAGCACCTGGGAACTAGCAAGGAAGTATTAGATGCAATTAAATTTGCCAAATTTTGAATGTTTATTTACACAGCATTAGAAAAATTAGAAGAGCCCAGCTGGTGTGGCTCACTGGTTGAGTGTCGACCCATGCACCAAGAGTCACCAGTTCGATTCCTGGTCAGAGCACAAGCCCAGGTTGTGGGCCAAATCCCCAGGGGCGGGGGGGCATGCAGGAAGCAGCCAGTCAATGTTCTCGCTCATTGATGTTTCTGTCTCTCCCTCTCCCTTCCTCTCTCTCTAAAAAAATCAATAAATAAAAAATTAGAAGATCCAGGTATGGAAGGTACCAAGGGAACGCCTCTATTTTTCCCTCTGAGAAAACATCACACTACGAATGGTATATTAAATGGTGGCCCTGGTTAGAATTTGATTTAAACATCTTTGGAGGGTTGGGCAATAAGTTTAATGACTGTCGTAATAAGTTACATGGCTGTTGTCCAGTGAAAGTCAGAGTTGCCTTAAGTGACTAGATACAGACTTCAGTTAACTAGCTATTCTTGGACCCCATGTTCTGTTTATGAATATTCTCCACATATTTACCCAGACTGTCCATCATTTGTGACTTCGATAGCAACGAGTGGATTTTTGTCCATTGGGACACTTACACCTGCTACTGCTATGGGCCACCTTTCACCCTCCCAGAATGGGGCTGGTCCTGGCTCTGTTCCAAGGGAATTATGAGGTGTCTATTTATCAAGTGACTTGTTAGGATGGGATCTCTATCTACACTATCCTCTGCTCTTTTCTTGAATTATTGATGCTGGTTTGAAGGTCACAGGAAAGAGGAGGCTAACAGATTTCCAGAAAATAACACAGGAAAGCCATGGTAGTTGATGTATATATATGGCTTGTCTTTAGATAGGAATTTTTAGTGTTCTTAATTACAGAGTGGGTGAGAATAATTAACAGACTGGCAGTGATTCTTCCAACTTCAGATCAGTCAGCTAGCTGATGAACTCACATGTTTCAGTAAGAAATTCAACTTATGTACACATCCTTATGTAATTGCAAGAACAAAAAGAATGTACATTTTTCCTTGGCTGATACGGCTCTATTGGTTGGAACATCATCCCGTGCACCGGAAGGTCTCGGGGTTTGATTTCCCAGTCAGGGCACATAGCCTTGTTGTGGGTTCAGTCCCTGTATGGGAGGCAACCAATCGATGTTTCTCTCTCAGATCAACAATTTCTCTCTCAAATTAAAAATATATATCCATCCATCCTCAGGTGAGGATTTTTAAAAAGAATGAACATTTTACATCTGTTGGTACTTTTGAGTGTGCTTCTTTACATACCATACCTGTCAGTAGCATACAGACTTTGCCAGTGCTCGGCCAAAAAACAAAATTCCTGTCTTTTGCCTGTTTTTCAATTAGGTTATTCCCTTTTTGTTAATGGTATCTACAAGCTCTTCATATATTCCTCGCATTATTAACTCTTTGTTATACATTTAGAAATATTTCTATTTTTCCCAGGTCATCTTTTGAATTTTAACTTGATACATACATAAGATAGATTGTGTCATACACATTACCTTAAATGTTTCTGTAAGTTTTGTAAGCAGAGTCTTGGTTTATATTTTAGGTTTGTCTGTGATGGCTGTTTAAAGAAAACTGCGCGAACTAGAAAAGAAAATAAGTTTTCTGCTAAAAGTAAGTTTCGTTCTTACAGGTATAGCTTGGCAAAACTTCACTGAAGCACAGTTAAGAATAAGCTATCTAAAATGAATGGCTTTGGATTGGCTGGTGCAGCTCAGTGGTTGAGGGTCGACCCATGCACCAAGGGTCACCGGTTTGATACCCATTCAGGGCACATGCCCAGGTTGTGGGCCAAATCCCCAGTGTGAGGCATGCAGGAGGCGGCCAATCAATGTTCTCTCTCGTTGATGTTTCTATCTCTCTGTTCCTCTCCCTTCCTTTCACTGTAAAATCAATAAAGAAAAACATTTTTTAATTAATATCTTTGCTTTAACCTTATTTAAAATATTTAACCAAACTAAAAATAAATAACTTTTCTATAATGGATCTACTTAGACTTGAACTGTACTGTACTTTTATCAGCATTTGTAAAATGGAGTCAGTTTTCCTTGTTTGTGCATTTCTCCATATTTGAGGCATTTCTTAATAGGGGCCAGATGTGGAACTGTTTGTCTAGAATTTCCGTCCCATGGTTCCCTCAGTTTTGTCCATACCATTAGTGGGGCCTGCTTTTAAACCTATGTCATTTTTTTTTTTTAATCCTCACCTGAGGATATTTTTCCATTTATCTTCAGATAGAGTGGGAGGGAGAGAGAAAGAGAGAAACATTGATGTGAGAAAGACATATCGATTGGTTGCCTTCCACATGACCCTAACCAGGGCCAGGGACTGAACCACCACCAAGGTATGTGCCCTTGACCGGAATTGAACCCAAGACTCTTTGGTCCGTGGGGCAACGCTCTAACTGCTGAGCCAGACTGGCCAGGGCCTATGTGATCTTTTCAATTGAGGGTTAGGGCAGCGTGGTGATCAAAATTTTAATACAGTTAGTATTACATTATATTACAGTGTGTGGTTTAGTTTCGTGTCTTTGCAATTCTATGCTTATCTACAGATTGCCTTTACTGTTGCTAGGTTTCTCATAATACCCAACCTTTTTAAAAAGTACTTTTGCAATTGAGGCAAAATGCATATGGATGTTTGTTCTTTTTTTTTTTAACTTTTCTGTAATTAGAAAGTTTTCAAAGTAAAAAGTTGGGGAAATAACATTAAGTGATGACTATCATGCTTGCTTTAAATGCACATATAATATAATTGGAATTATACAGAGAAGATCAGCATGGCCTATTCCTTGTGCAAGGATGATACACAAATTCATGAATCTTCTACGTGGGGGAAGATGCTTTTAAGTTTTGACTACATTGCTTGCTTTTAGCAAAATCTAGCACATTATCCTATTGAAAAAGCAGAAATGAGATTTGATATTGAATCTTAAGACTGACAGTAATAAATTTGTATCTTGATTACTACTGAACTTTTTTTTTAACTTCTACATTCCTAGGGTTGCCATCTACCAGACTTGGCACCTTTCTAGAGAATCGTGTGAATGACTTTCTGAGACGACAAAATCACCCTGAGTCAGGAGAAGTCACTGTTCGTGTTGTTCATGCTTCTGACAAAACTGTGGAAGTCAAACCAGGCATGAAAGCAAGGTATCTAGTATTTTCTTTCTTCTTCTCTTGTAGATCCACAATTGCTCAAATATCATTACTGTTGATTATTCTAATCTGAATGAGATGTTGTGGGTTTTCCCTCCTGTCTGAATTGTATAGGTTTGTGGACAGTGGAGAGATGGCAGAATCCTTTCCCTATCGAACCAAAGCCCTCTTTGCCTTTGAAGAGATTGATGGTGTTGACTTGTGCTTCTTTGGCATGCATGTGCAGGAGTATGGCTCGGACTGTCCTCCACCCAACCAGAGGTAGGGTTTGCTAGGGCTGCCTTCTGATGTGCATGGGACTTTGCAGTTAGATGAAAAAGCAAAATGGCAAGAAAGTATTTGATGTACGTGGTTTGGAAATGCAAATTCTCCAGTGTAGTATTTAAGTAAAATCAAAAACAAAGTATTGCTCAATACTGCTCTTCTGTGGTCATAGTAATAAGGAAAGGGTTATGAATAGCAGTCTAGAATGGGAAACAAACTCACTATTCTTCAGAAAATGGACTTAAATCTAGTTGTGTTAAGTACCTTGCTGAGAGATGTGTGAATGAATGTCTTTCAAATGAGGTAGAATATGGTTTGGAATTTTTTGTTTTGAAAATAGTGTAAAGGCCAGAATAAGAATGCTGCCAGAATACATTTGGGTCCATAAATATTGTCTGGTATACTATGTTTCAGGCACTGTTGGGTGCTAATAAGACTATATTAGAGCCTTAGGTTCACTAAGCTTCCTAAAGGGTTCAAAATCTAGTCATTTAACTAACTATAATACCGTGTTGACAAGGTAAGCCTTAAAAAGCACAGGAGTGAGAGAATGTATTTTTAGCCACATCGATAAGAACTCACATGATGACCTGACTTGATTTCTTTCTCCCCATCTGTTACAGGAGAGTATACATATCATACCTCGATAGTGTTCATTTCTTCCGTCCAAAGTGCTTGAGGACTGCAGTCTATTATGAAATCCTAATAGGATATTTAGAATATGTCAAGAAATTAGGGTAAGCATCTTTGAAAACAAATGCCATTTTTAAAAAACAATTGTTTTAAACTAATCATTGTGCAAATATATGACTTTTTGCCTTTTTTCTCAGCTTTGATTTCCATCTAGTAAAACTAGAATCTCATTTTTGCTGGAGATCCTTTGGTTTTACACCTGTCCCAGATTGGTTTGATTGTATTCAGTTAAGCTGTTAAGTACAATTTGATTTCTAAGTTGGTTGTTAACTCATTTGGGGCCAGTACCTTGAACATTTACATTTACCCTTTTATACTGAGGTATCAAACCAAAAACAAAGTTCTAGAGATAATAAAAATTTAAATGTCAGACCTGGTTCCTTACTGTACCACCTCACCTTGCAGGTTTTTCTTTTCTTTTTTTTCTTTTTTGTAATTGATTTTTTTTAGAGAGAGAAGCATCAATGTGGGGAACAGGGTCATATGCTTCCTGTATGCTCCCTACTGGGGATCAAATCTGCAGTCCGGGCATGTTCCATGACTGGGGATCAAACCAGGACCTCTCAGTCTATGGGACAGTGCTCAATCCACTGAGCCACACCAGCTGGGCTTTGTAGGTTTTTTTTCTCAACGACTTGCATTTTGTTTAACTTTCTTGTTGAAATGGATCCATTTCCCTTAACATTATAGCTTTCATTTGGTTGTTAAATGCAAATCTGGGGGTTTGTGATCCTCCAAGAACAACTAGCCTCTGTGAAACTTCTAAGAAGAACCAGGAATGTGAGGTCCATTGTTAGTACTGTGGGTACTGGCCTATGAATTTTGATCTGATGCTGGATTGTATACTTTGTGTTGTCTTGGGGGGAAGTCATTGGTTTCTGTATTGACTTCACCTAGTAGTTCAAAATGTGTCATTCTGGGAAGAATGGATGATCACTTCTCTTGAATGTTCCTTTTCTTTGTATTGTTAGTTATACAACAGGGCATATTTGGGCATGTCCCCCAAGTGAGGGAGATGACTATATCTTCCATTGCCATCCTCCTGACCAGAAGATACCTAAGCCAAAGCGACTGCAGGAGTGGTACAAAAAGATGCTTGACAAGTCCGTGTCTGAGCGAATTGTCCATGACTACAAGGTCAGAAGGAGTGGGGGGAGTGATAGAAGTGGAAATTTACTCTTCCATATAATTTATAAAATTATGCTCATTTGGTAAAGTTTTTTTTTTTTTTTTTTTTTTTTTTTTTTTTTTTTTTTTTTTTTTTTTTTTATCCTCACCCGAGGACATTTTTCGATATTTTGTTCAGATAGAGTGAGAAGGAGAGAGAGAGAGAGAGAGAAACATCGACGTGAAAGCGACACATCGAGTGGTTGCCACCCACACAACCCAACCAGGGCCGGGGACAAACTGCAACCAAGGTACGTGCCCTTAGCGGGAACCGAACCCGGGTCTCTCCGGACCGCAGGCCAACGCTCTAACCGCTGAGCCAAACCGGCCAGGGCTGGTAAAGTTTTTATTTTGCCTAAATTATTAAGATGAAGTGTATCTGTTTACAAATTGCTCAATCCAGTCAAGTATATCAGTGTTTAACATTCTCTTTTCCATAATCAAACTTTTTCAAAGTTTGAAGAGTCTTAGATCAACAAACTTCTATTTAAAGATGTGACCTATTAAAAATATATTCTTAATAGCCACTGGTGATTATAAGGTCTCTTATAATAAGAACTTGAACTACTGAATTTCTTACCTGTTTTTACTCTTGGGGAGGAAATCATCAGCCGGGTGTTTTCCCAGCAGCACAGCAGATCACTGTGTAACCATACAGTTTCCGGTATGTGCAGTTTTTGTGTTGAACGTAGTTATTTCTCAGTGAAAGCTGCTGGAACTCCAGGGATGGGTTCAAGGCAGGGGTGCCCCACATGGCACTGCCTTTGTCATCGGGAGTGGTAAAGGCCACGTGGAAATGATGATGTCTCTGCCTGTGCCATTGGTCCCGGCAGGACAATTTATCACTTGGTTATATGAAGGCAGACAATCTCCCTGCCTTCATGGGTAGAGGAAAGAGAAAACCAGAAATAGTGGCTTAAGACGGCCTTCTTACTGTTTATGATACTAAATGTCTTCCTGGGTATGGTATTTGGATATAAAATCTCTACCACCATTTAATTAATTAATTAATTTACTTATTTCTTTTTAATCCTCACTCAAGGACATTTTTCCATTATCAGAGTGGGAGGGAGGGAAGAAGAGAGAGAGAGAAACATCAATGTGAGAGGGACACATCGATTGGTTGCCCCCACACAACCCCAACCAGGGGACTAACTGCAGCCCAAGGTACGTGCCCTTGACCGGAACCAAACCCGTGACTCATTGGTCCACAGACCAATGCTCTAACCACTGAGCCCCGGCCAGGGCTCTGCTACCATTTCAGAAGACATTTTAATCCTTGGTGTTTCATATGTCCACTAGCTGTGACTGCTTTGTATAATATGAATGCTTTTTAAAATAAAAATTAGAAATTTCATTTTGTGCATGGATATTTTTCAGGATATTTTTAAGCAAGCTACTGAAGATCGATTAACAAGTGCAAAGGAATTGCCATACTTTGAAGGTGATTTCTGGCCCAATGTTCTGGAAGAGAGCATTAAGGAACTAGAACAGGAGGAGGAAGAGAGGAAACGAGAGGAAAACACCAGCAATGAAAGCACAGATGTAAGAGCTTTTCCTTTTTCTTTCCAACTTCTACATTGATTCTCATCTATAATCCAGAGTGTACTTAAATTTTCAACTTGGCCTGAAAGCTCTCAGGTGTGAAAGCTCTTTAAATTGAGCAAGAATAAAAATAAAAAATAAAAAATAAAAAAAAATAAATTGAGCAAGAATGCCTGGCCGGTAGGGCTCCTGGATTGAGCCACTGTGCCATGGACTGAGGTCCCGTTTCAACTCCTGGTCAGGTTGCAGGCTCGATCCCCAGTAGGGGGATGTGCAGGAGGCAGCTGATCGGTGTCTCTCTCTCACACATCTGATGTTTCTTTCTCTCCCTTTTCTCTCTAAAAAAATCAATAAAAACATATAATAAATAAATAAATAGGGCAGGAAATGTTGGCTAAGTTACTAAGATTCTATTTCTGTGATTTTAAGTCTCTTTAGCATCAGTCCCCACTATTAAATGCAATCTTAGATTTCCAGTATGGAAACTGATGTGGAAACAGAAAGGAAACCCTGAGTAACTGATACAAAATTTCCTACCTAGAGCAGGGGAGTGGCAAACTTTAGTTTCTGTAAAGGTCCATATTATAGATATTTGGGGCCTTGCAGGCCATATATTGTCTCTGGTATGTTTTTTTTTTTTTAATCCTCACTCAAGGGTATTTTTACATTTATCTTCAGACAGAGTGGGAGGGGGAAAGAGACATCGATTGGTTGCCACCCACAAACCCCAACCAGATCCGGAGACAAACCACAACCGAGGTACATGCCCTTGGCCGGAATCGAACCTGAGACCTGGTCCACAGGCTGACACTTTGACCGCTGAGCCAAACCGGCCAGGGCCATGTTTTTGTTTTTGTTTTTATAACAAAAACAGACCTGGACCACAATTTACTAGTCCCCTGTGTAAAGAGCCTGATCTGTTATTTACACATAGCATGTCTAGAATTGCCCTCATTTAGTTTGATCTTGTAAAGTCACGCTTAAATAGTTTGTTAAAGAATTCTTTACAGCCTTGTTGTTTAAATTCATCGATTTAATGTTTTTTGGAAGTTTTTATGGAGTAGGCCCATAAAATACTAGATTGTGACTAGAAGGAAATAGGAAATGAGTCAGTCCAAGTCCTTGTGCCACCTGTCACTGCCTCACACTGCCATTCACTCCTTGTTCCCTGTCCTCAATTCTGGGATGGGATTGCTCAATCTGAGGGGTCTCCAAACTATGGGGCTCTTCTGGTCAAAAAGCTAAGGCTACCTTTGTCTTAATGAAGGGTCTTAGTGCAGGGATTCTTTATTGGGCGAAAACTAATGTTTACAGTGAATATCAGCTTAAAGATAAAGAGCAGTTGTGGAGGGCATAATATTGTATGACCTCTAGTTTCAAAGAATCGAGTCTTTCTTACCATTATTATTATTAAAATCACTCCCTAAGTTAACATTTTCTTGTCTCCTCCATGCTATCCTACAGGTGACAAAGGGAGACAGCAAAAATGCTAAAAAGAAGAATAATAAGAAAACCAGCAAAAACAAAAGCAGCCTGAGTAGGGGCAACAAGAAGAAGCCAGGCATGCCCAATGTATCCAATGACCTCTCACAGAAACTCTATGCCACCATGGAGAAACACAAAGAGGTAAGATGGAGCCTCCAAGAGTGGGATAAAAGCAGGGCAGGATTTCAGAACTGCCCACCATGGTTGGCATATATGATGTGAGCACCAGATTGGAAATTCAGAAGAAAGAAATCATTTGAATAAGAAAGAAAAAAGAGGATGGCTAGAGTAGGTGGTAAAAACAGGAAATGATAAGATTCCTTTGATTTGAAGATTTTATAAATCTAGATGGTGTTGGTCTTACACAGTCATGTGCTGCCTAGTGATGTTTTGGGCAGTGATGGACTGCATATATGATGGTGGTCTCATAACATGATGAAGTTGAAAATTTCCTATCACCTAGCAACATCACAGCCATTGTAATGTCATAGCGCAACACATTACTTGTGTTTACGGTGATGCTGGTATAAACAAACCTACATGCTGCCAGTCATATAAAAGTATAGCACGTAACAGTTATAGTAGTAGGTTATATACCATCTAGGTTTGTGTAAGTACACTATGACTACTCTCACACAACGACCAAATGACCTAATGACGCATTTCTTAGAACATATCCCAGTTACGAAGTGACACATGATGATGGATTTTGAAAGTATAAACATAGTTTACCTTGTGGGTATACCTCTTCATTGTTCAGGAAATTGCCTTGTTGGATATTTTTGCTATTTTGTTTTAAACCAAGTTCCTTAGAACTCCACTGGCCATTCCAGTTGGTCTATAATGGAACTTTGGCAAAACAAATGAAGTTAAATGTTGACTGTTGGCTTTCCTGAAAATAAATTGGGAAGTGGAGAGACTTTAAGAAAAATTAAACTGCCCTGGCCGGTTTGGCTCAGCGGTTAGAGCGTCGCCCTGCGGTCCTGAGAGACCTGGGTTCGGTTCCCGCTAAGGGCATGTACCTCGGTTGCAGTTTGTCCCCGGCCCTGGTTGGTCGTGCGGGTGGCAGCCACTCAATGTGTCCCTTTCACATCGATGTTTCTCTCTCTCTTCCTCTCTCCCCCTCCCGCTCTACCTGAACAAAAAATAGAAAAATGTCCTCAGGTGAGGATTAAAAAAAAAAAAGAAAAATTAAACTGCCCTGGCCAGTTTGGCTCAGCGGTTAGAGTGTCGGCCTGCGGTCTTGAGAGACCCGGGTTCGGTTCCCGCTAAGGGCATGTACCTCGGTTGCAGTTTGTCCCCAGCCCTGGTTGGTCGTGCGGGTGGCAGCCACTCGATTGTGTCCCTTTCACATCGATGTTTCTCTCTCTCTTCCTCTCTCCCCCTCCCACTCTACCTGAACAAAAAATAGAAAAATGTCCTCAGGTGAGGATAAAAAAAAAAAAAGAAAAATTAAACTGCCCTGGCCAGTTTGGCTCAGCGGTTAGAGCATCAGCCTGCGGTCCACAGAGAGCCAGGTTCGGTTCCCGCTAAAGGCGCGTACCTCGATTGCAGTTTGTCCCCAGCCCTGTTTGGTCATGTGGGTGGCAGCCACTCGATGTGTCCCTTTCCCGTCGATGTTTCTCACTCTCTCTTCCTCTCTCTCCCTCCCACTCTATCTGAACAAAAAGAATGGAAAAATGTCCTCGAGTGAGGATAAAAAAAAAAGTTAAACTTCCATAAATATACTTGTAACCTTTCCTCAAAGAAGTTAAAACTTTGAATTATTTCATTATTTAAATTACCTGTTCATTGTAGGGTATGTTGGGGTTCTTTTTCCTTTCAGCATTATCATTGGTGAAATGAGAAGTCTTAAAGGGTAATTCATGTCAAATTCTTAATGTCTCGGTTCAACTCTGTTCAGACATCATAATCACTTTCTTCTTAGAGGAAGTGGTTATTATGTGGAGAGGGAACTGAAGGTTTGAGTTTAAGTATGGAATTACAACCAAGTTAATTAAGCAGTCTTCAGTAGAGAAATCGTTATAGCAGAACCCTCCTTTAGAGAGTTAGTTATTGCAATGGTGCTTGACATTATAAAGCTTTTCAAAGAATCGTACCCATACACCACTGCTCTACTCCCATACCTTTTTTGTTGAAGCCTAAAGAACTAAGGTCAAGCCCTGATCAGTTTGGCTCAGCGGTTAGAGCATCGGCCTGTGGACCAGAGTCTCAGGTTTGGTTCCCACGAGGGGCGTGTACTCGGTTGCAGTTTGTCCCTGGCCTTGGTTGGTCGTGCGGGTGGCAGCCACTCAATGTGTCCCTTTCACATCGATGTTTTTCTCTCTCTCTGTCTTCCTCTCTCCCTCCCACTCTATCTGATCTGAACAAAAAATGGGAAAAAAAATGTCCTCACATAATAAAAAAAAAGAAATAAGGTCAACAGGTTAGCCTACGATGCTAGAGGCCTAATACCATTACCTCGGCTCTGCTAGTGAAACAGAAGGATTTCTTCGTTCTAGTGGGTGCCTCACTTAGATAATATTTATTAACTATTTAGAGCAATATGCAGTGTCACAAAAGTCTCATGTAACAGCAATTGGGAGAGGCCCTGTTGTGATGGGTTTAACTTAAATAGTGGGTATGTTCTATGACTTTGTTCAGTCAGAGGAAAATGTAGGTAGTATTCACCTATTAGGAATTAGAATCTAAGGTTGATTTAGATTAAATTCAAGTATTGTCTTAGCTATAGAGTGGCATACAGTGAAATCAGTCATGATGGCTGTTATCAGAGGGTTGATCATGGTTTTTATTTGCCTCTATTTTGAATGGGTTAGGCATTCCCCACTTGTTAGAGTCAGTGTTTTCCTCTGTGTCACGTTTTCAAAACGCTCTTTCTTGCCTTATGAGTGCATCCTTTGAGCCACAATCTTAAACCCAAGATTACAAGGTCAAACACCCATCACAGTCCTCCCTTGATACTTTTAACTTCTGGCATCTGTTTGATATGTGTCTCTACTCAGTGTGTGCTCTCTTTTCCTGTGTTCTTTTTCTAGAAATGTATCTTATCTTAAAAGACTCTTGTTTTATGCAAACATTGCTTCCCAAGTATATTATAAGTCTTACTGCCAGTTTGCACAGGTTTTCAGTTTCTGAAAAACTGGTATAATACAGAGGGCGGTACAGCACTTGCTCACAGCGTCCTGATCTCATGAAGGTACCATTTTACATTTTATTAGGTTAATAAGAGTTTATAGGTATATACTAATTAATTTCAAATACATATATACCAGCTTCCCACTGCAGCCTTTCCACTAATGGATATGGAAATTAATTAATGGTTGTGTTTTCAAACTTCAGTAAACAAAAAAATGTTGCTGCTGCCACAGCAAAGAGTAAGGTGTTGTTGCTCTGTTATCTTTCCCACCCTGAGCAACAATTTTGCTTTAAACTTACAGGGAAGTTGCATAGAGGACCTCCTCCCACACCCTTCACTCACAGTCACCAATTGTTAACATTTTGCTACATTTCCTTTTCTCTAGTTCAGCAAGTACCTCCTAAGAAAGAAGACAACCTCTGCATGGCCAAACTGGTTTTGCACTCAGGAAACTTAACCCAGTGTCACCATCTAATGTCTAGTCCGTCTGTGCTGTGGTTAAGGAGTATGTGTCATGTTGAGTTGCTGTGTCCTAGCTCCCAGCCTTACTTTCTTTCATGACATGGGCATTTTGTTGAAAAGTGCAGGCCAATTGTTATGTAAAATCTCCTTCAATTTGGATTTGTCTGATTTTTTTTTTTTTTTTTTTTTTGGTGGGGTATGTGCCCCTAGCGGGAACTGAACCTGGGACTCTCTGGTCCACAGGCCGACACTTCAACCGCTGAGCCAAACCAGCCAGGGCTAGCTAGATTCAGATTAAACCATGGGTTGCATCTTAAAGTATACCTCTCTGAGGCAAAATGTTCACTGTACATGTGCTGTACCTGACCTGTTTTTTTTTTCTTATTTTGAAGGAATTATTGAATGACATAGAAAAGGTCAGGTGTAGGTTTTAGGCCCTTTGTAAGCAGTTTCAGAGAAGAGACCAGAGATGTGTGAAGCAGGAAAGAGGGGCTGTATCACCAACTCAGTGTTCATTGGCTTCACAGGCATCCATGCTGATTGACCTGTCCACTGTTACTGATCCAGCACTATGTGGCACTCTAGTTCCAGAGTCAGAATGAGATTGTCTGTTTTGCAGGTCTTCTTTGTCATCCGTCTCATCGCCGGCCCTGCTGCCAACTCCCTGCCTCCCATTGTTGATCCTGACCCCCTCATCCCCTGTGATCTGATGGATGGACGGGATGCCTTTCTTACCCTCGCAAGGGACAAGCACCTGGAGTTCTCATCCCTCCGAAGAGCCCAGTGGTCTACCATGTGCATGCTGGTGGAGCTGCACACCCAGAGCCAGGACCGCTTTGTGTACACCTGCAATGAGTGCAAGCACCACGTGGAGACGCGCTGGCACTGCACTGTCTGCGAGGTAGGCCCCGGGTGGCTGGGAGGGGAGGGTACTGGAGGGTTCCAGGGGCCCTTCTGGGCTCGAGTGCCAGTGGTGAGTACTAGAAGGAGGCGAGTGGGGCCTGGCCTTGTAGTTGAGTGGTAGAACTAAAGGGGCTTGAGAGCTCAAGCAGACTTCACTCTCAGAGAGTTGACCTGCACTTGTTCTTTTCCCCCAGGATTATGATTTGTGTATCACCTGCTATAACACTAAAAACCATGACCACAAAATGGAGAAACTAGGTCTCGGCTTAGATGATGAGAGCAACAACCAGCAGGCTGCGGCCACTCAGAGCCCAGGAGACTCTCGCCGCCTGAGCATCCAGCGCTGCATCCAGTCTCTGGTCCATGCCTGTCAGTGCCGAAATGCCAATTGTTCCCTGCCTTCCTGCCAGAAGATGAAACGGGTTGTGCAGCACACCAAGGGTTGCAAACGGAAAACCAATGGAGGGTGCCCCATCTGCAAGCAGCTCATTGCCCTCTGCTGCTACCATGCCAAGCACTGCCAGGAGAACAAGTGCCCTGTGCCGTTCTGCCTAAACATCAAGCAAAAGCTCCGGCAGCAGCAGCTGCAGCACCGGCTCCAGCAGGCCCAGATGCTCCGCAGGAGGATGGCCAGCATGCAGCGGACTGGTGTGGTGGGACAGCAGCAGGGCCTGCCCTCCCCCACTCCTGCCACTCCAACCACGCCAACCAGCCAACAGCCCACCACCCCACAGACACCCCAGCCCCAGCCCCCTTCTCAGCCTCAGCCCACCCCTCCCAACAGCATGCCACCCTACTTGCCCAGGACTCAAGCTGCTGGCCCTGTGTCTCAGGGTAAAGCACCAGGTCAGGTAACCCCTCCAACCCCCCCTCAGACTGCTCAGCCACCTCTTCCAGGGCCCCCACCCGCAGCAGTGGAAATGGCAATGCAGATTCAGAGGGCAGCTGAGACGCAGCGCCAGATGGCCCATGTGCAGATTTTTCAAAGGCCAATCCAGCACCAGATGGCCCAGATGGCCCCAATGACCCCCATGGGTATGAACCCACCTCCCATGGCCAGAGGTCCCAGTGGACATTTGGAGCCAGGAATGGGGCCCACTGGGATGCAGCAACAGCCACCATGGGCCCAAGGAGGATTGCCTCAGCCCCAACAACTACAGTCTGGGATGCCAAGGCCAGCCATGATGTCAGTGGCCCAGCATGGTCAGCCTTTGAACATGGCTCCCCAACCAGGATTGGGTCAGGTCGGTGTGAGCCCTCTCAAACCAGGCACTGTGTCTCAACAAGCCTTACAAAACCTTTTGCGGACTCTCAGGTCTCCCAGCTCTCCCCTCCAGCAGCAACAGGTGCTTAGTATCCTTCACGCCAACCCCCAGCTGTTGGCTGCATTCATCAAGCAGCGGGCTGCCAAGTATGCCAACTCTAATCCGCAACCCCTCCCTGGGCAGCCTGGCATGCCCCAAGGCCAGCCAGGGCTGCAGCCCCCTACCATGCCCGTTCAGCAGGGGGTCCACTCCAGTCCAGCCATGCAGAACATGAATCCCATGCAAGCAGGGGTCCAGAGGGCCAGCCTGCCCCAGCAGCAACCACAGCAGCAACTCCAACCGCCCATGGGAGGGATGAGCCCCCAGGCTCAGCAGATGAACATGAATCACAACACCATGCCTTCACAGTTCCGAGACATCTTGAGACGACAGCAGATGATGCAGCAGCAGGGAGCAGGGCCAGGAATTGGCCCTGGGATGGCCAACCACAACCAATTCCAGCAACCCCAAGGAGTTGGCTACCCCCCGCAGCAGCAGCAGCAGCAACGGATGCAGCATCACATGCAACAGATGCAACAAGGGAACATGGGACAGATGGGCCAGCTCCCCCAGGCCTTGGGAGCAGAGGCTGGAGCCAGTCTGCAGGCCTATCAGCAGCGACTCCTTCAGCAACAGATGGGGTCCCCTGCTCAGCCCAACCCCATGAGCCCCCAACAGCATATGCTCCCAAACCAGGCTCAGTCCCCACACCTACAAGGCCAGCAGATCCCTTCTTCTCTCTCCAATCAAGTGCGTTCTCCCCAGCCTGTCCCTTCTCCACGGCCGCAGTCTCAGCCCCCGCACTCCAGCCCTTCCCCAAGGATGCAACCTCAGCCTTCTCCACACCACGTTTCCCCACAAACCAGTTCTCCACATCCAGGACTGGTAGCTGCCCAGGCCAACCCCATGGAACAAGGGCATTTTGCCAGCCCAGACCAGAATTCGATGCTTTCTCAGCTTACTAGCAATCCAGGCATGGCAAACCTCCATGGTGCAAGCGCCACGGACCTGGGACTCAGCACCGATAACTCAGACTTGAATTCAAACCTCTCACAGAGTACACTAGACATACACTAGAGACACCTTGTAGTATTTTGGGAGCAAAAAAATTATTTTCTCTTAACAAGACTGTTTTGTACTGAAAACAATTTTTTTGAATCTTTCTTAGCCTAAAAGACAATTTTCCTTGGAACACATAAGAACTGTGCAGTAGCTGTTTGTGGTTTTAAAACAAACATGCAAGATGAACCTGAGGGATGATAGAACACAAAGAATATATTTTTGTTAGGGCTGGTTACCACCAGCCTTTTTTTCCCTTGTGTGTGTGCTTCAAGTGTGCACTGGGAGGAGGCTGAGGTCTGTGAAGCCACCGACATGCTCCTGCCTTGCACCTCCAATAGGTTTTATTATTTTTTTTAAATTAATGAAAATATGTAATATTAATAGTTATTATTTACTGGTGCAGATGGCTGACATTTTTCCCTATTTTCCTCACTTTATGGAAGAGTTAAAAGAACATTTCTAAAACCAGAGGACAAAAGGGGTTAATGTTACTTTAAAATTACATTCTATATATATATAAATATATATAAATATATATTAAAATACCAGTTTTCTTTCTCTGGGTGCAAAGATGTTCATTCTTTTAAAAATGTTAAAAAAAAAAAAAAATTTCCCTTTCCTTCCCTCAAGTCAACTTTTGTGCTCCAGAAAATTTTCTATTCTGTAAGTCTGAGCGTAAAAACTTCAAGTATTAAAATAATTTGTACATGTAGAGAGAAAAATGACTTTTTCAAAATATACAGGGGCAGCTGCCAAATTGATGTATTATACTGTGGTTCTGTTTCTCGGAAGAATTTCTTTTTTGTTATTTTTACATCTAACAAGAAAAAGATTAAAAAGAGGGTAAGAAACGATTCCATTGGGATGATTTTAACATGCAAAATGTCCCTGGGGTTTCTTTGCTTGCTTTCTTCCTCCTTACCCTGCCCCCTCACACACACACACACACACACATACACTTTCTGTAAAACTTGAAAATAGAAAGCAAAAACCCTCAACTGTTGTAAATCATGCAATTAAAATTGATTACTTATAAATATGAACTTTGGATCACTGTATAGACTGTTAAATTTGATTTCTTATTACCTATTGTTAAATAAACTGTGTGAGACAGCTAACTTTGTTTCACTTCTTGCCGTCACATCTTTGTCTTAGAAGGCATCGGTTTATGTCCCTGATGCATAGGGTTCAGAGGAAAAAGCAAAAGCACTAGTTTATAGCCTCCCTGTGTATATTAGCGTGAATTTACAAATGGACTTTGGTAAATTTGTCCAACATTCAGGGGAAAACATTACAAGTACCAGCCAAGTGTCAATTTTATCTGTTTTAATTTATATTAAGTAGCCTTTAATATCTTGATATGGGACCTTCTATGGTCCCCTATGGGTGACTCATGGTCTTCCAATCAACCTTAACTGACAGGGATGAAAATGAACACATAGCAGTTTCTTGAAAAAGCAATAATTAAAGCTAGGGCCACAATACATGCCTATTCTATCACACTTTTTGCTAACTGCTAACCAAGACCTTAACGAGGGGATGAGGTCTAGTAGGAAAGGAAAATGTGAGGAAATAAGACCTGGGAAGCTAAGTAAGAGAGCTTAATTATAACAGTCCAGTATGTTGCCAGGTGTTAACGAGAACTGAGGTTACTGGTCCTTTCTCCAACTTAATTATATGGGCTATGAACAATTTGAAAATTAGAAGAATACTGTTAGCTGCTTTGGCATCATTTGGCAGGTCTTGTTTTTGTCCTAGAGCTTTACAGTATATATGGTAGTCTGCTGAGGGTTAGAGAAAGAAAATGCTCTTCGAGTTGCCTTATTCAAATTTCTTTTTGTTTTCCTATTTCACATGTCTCATCGAAAACAACCAATACCAGCCCTGGCCAGTTTGGCTCAGTGGTTGGAGCATCAGGCCTGCGGACCAGAGAGTCCCAGGTTCGGTTCCCGCTAGGGGCATGTACCAAAAAAAAAACAACCAGTACCACCCAGGCTGGTTTGGTTTGGCGGTTAGAGCGTCGGCCCTTGGACCAAAGGGTCATGGGTTTGATTTCTGGGCACGTAATTGGGATGCAGGTTCAGGGTTGTGTGGGAGGCAACCAACTGATGTGTTTCTGTCACATTGATGTTTCTTTTTCTCTGTCTCTCCCTCCTCTAAAAAAAAAAAAAATGGAAAAAGATCCTTGGGTAAGGATTAACAACAACAAAAACAGTACCTTAATGTGAGGTAAACTTGCACACTCAGTTTTAAAGCCCACCCCAGAAAATGTATCAAGCATATACCTGCCTCAGGTTAGTAGTCCAGCACATGTACATGAAGCACTTACATTTTGTGCCAGGCCCGACAGCATATGGAAAGGATGTGTCCCTGCCCTCAAGCCAGTTTGAGATCTAGGAAAGATAAAATGATGCTGAAGTGAAATAGAAAATGTTAAATGGTGTAAACAGGATCAAGATTCAGAGTAGCGGAAACCCTGGCTGATGGCAATTGGGAAGGTTTCTGGAGAGGCTAGTATTTAAACTGGATCTTGGAGGGGGGATGAATGGGAAAAGATGGAGCGGAAGGGATGAGGAGGAACTCCATCCACCCAGAATGCAGAATTAGATCGTGTTGAGAATCAAAGAACTTTAGACCCACTTGGCTGAAACCAGATTGTAGAGGTGAAAGCCTGTGACAAACCACCCCCTCTCCCCGCCTATTTTGCTCCCTCTTAGTAGGGAGCAAATCCCCAAAAGGGAAATAAGTATTTAGAATTCTAACCCATTTCCAAGCAGTAAATTTCCAGTTTTTATACCTCTAGCCTCTTTGACTAAAGTCATCTAGGTTGGAGCATTAGATCACATTTCACTGCAGTGTTGTAAGGAAGTGGGGGCAGAAACATAATTAAACGAGGGGGAGCTGTTCTTGCCCATGCCAGGAGTAGTGCTAGGGAGGGGCAACATACAGTTTGCTCTAGAGTGAGGAATATAAGAATGTGATTTCATTACTAATGTGTATTTGAAAATTATCACAGTGAAAAGCTGGGAAGAGCAAAAAACCACAAATTGGTGTTTCTAACACATCAACCTAGGAAATGGACCCATTGGGGCTAACAGTATTAAGGTGTTCTCATTGACTTAGCTTACTGAATCCCCCAAAACAGCCCCAAAAGACAAATGAGAACACCAGCTCAGGTGAAACAACTTGCTCACACAGCCTGTAAAAGGCTGACCAAAAAAAGTCATCTTCAGTACTGTAAGAGAAGCCCTAGTGGTGGCTGCAAACTAATACGTATGGCAGGGGTCCCATTCCAAGCAAACTCAAAATACAGACTAAAAATTGAAAGGGAGCAGGTGGGGCTAAGGAACCATAAAGGTAAGATCTCCAGGCTTCTTTTTCTTTTCTTTCTTTTTTCTTTTTTTTGGTGGTATGTGCCCCTGGCGGGAACCGGGACTCTCTAGTCCACAGACCAACGCTCAACCACTGAGCCAAACTGGCCAGGGCCAGGCTTCTTTTTCTTAATCCTCACCCAAGGACATGCTTAGAAAAAGGAAAGGAGAGAGAGATGGAGATCGATCGGCTGCCCTCCACACACATCCCAACCAGGGATCAAACCCACAACCCAGGCATGGGCCATAACCAAGAATCAAACTGGCAACTTTTCAGTGCCCAGAACAACACTCAACCGACTGAGCCACTCTGGTTAGGCAGTTAAAGCTCTTTTACAACCGAGGAAAGTGATCTCCAAACAGATGGTTTCCTGGAATGGTATGTTGAACGCAATCTGTATGAAAATTATCTGCTGGTTTCTTTTTTAGGGGACATTGACATGCTAATCTTTTTTTCTTCTTCTTTTTTTCCCCCTATAATCCTCACGTGCACCTGGAGATATTTTTTTCCCATTTATCTTCAGATAGAGTGGAAGGAGGGCAGAGAGAGAGAAACATCGACTGGTTGCCTCTCGCACAACCCTGACCAGGGCCGGGAATCAAACCGCAACCAAGGTATGTGCCCTTGACCGGAATTGAATCCGAGACTCTTTGGTACAAGGGCCGACGCTCCAACCACTGAGCCAAACCAGGACGACATGCTGATCTTTTTTTTTTATTCCTCACCTGAGGACATTTTTCCACTTTTTGTTCAGATAGAGTGGGAGGGAGAGAGAGGAAGAGAGAGAGAGAAACATCAACGTGAAAGGGACACATCACGACCAACCAGGGCCGAGAACAAACTGCAACCGAGGTATGTGCCCTTAGCGGAAACTGAACCCAGGTCTCTCTGGACTGCAGGCCAACGCTCTAACCGCTGAGTCAAACCAGCCAGGGCTGATGTACTGATCTTAAAATGCATATGGAGAGACTTGGGTCAAGAAGGCGGGTAGGTAAATGCGGTATCCGTCCTCCCACAACCACATCAAAGTTACAACTAAACTACAGAACAACAACCATCATTCAAAACCGCCTGAAATCGAGCTGAATGGAAGTCCTACAACTACGGAATTAAAGCAGCAGCTGCATCGAGACTGGTAGGAGGGTGGAGGGGACAGGCTGGTCCCACACCCACGTGTGGGGGATACAAATCAGGAGGACACCTCTGCTGGGAAGGTCCTCCCTGAGGACTGAGGGCTCCCTGTCCCACACCAGGCGCCCCGCCCAGGGTTCCAGTGCCAGGAAGAGAATCCCCATAACTTCTGGCTTTAAAACCAGCAGAAACTGAGGCTCAGTGAGGCTGAGGCGGCTGGAGCCCCAGGCAGTTCCTCTTAAAGGGCCCTGCTCAGACTTGCACCCTCCAGGCTCCAGCGTGGGGGAGGCAGCTTGAGGGGCACCAGAGACACATGGGGAAGAACTGAGCTGTTTGGCAATAGAGTAAGGGCTGGAGAGGGGACTTTCTAAGGGACAAATGTACTATCGGAGAAGAGGCCTTTGTTCCTTTGGTGAGCCCTTCCCTGGGGCAGCAGACAGCAGCCATATCTGGGACTCCAGCAACCTGGCTCACACTGTTTGCCCCAACCTGGTGATTCCCTGAGGCCCTGCCCCACCCAACTTTCAGGCCCACCCAAGCTGTTGCCAGTTGCTTAACCATAGAATTGGCTTGTCTTGGATCCTGCTTCAGGTTTTCCTAAATTCTTTCAAACAAGCAGCATCTGGTCTCAGCTAGCCCCATACCTCTCGTTAAGTAATACATAGAAACAAACACAGGAGGCAGCTAAAATGAGACAGAAACAGGTCCCAAATGAAAGAACAGAACAAAACTCCAGGAAAAGAACTAAGTAAAATGGAGATAAGCAACCTAACAGATGCTGAGTTCAAAACACTGCTTATAAGGATGCTAATGGACTTAGTGAGAACCTTAGTGAACTTAGTGAGAGCCTCAAGAGCATAAAAAAGGACCAGTCAGAAATGAAGGATGCACAGTCAGAAATCAAGGAGGCACTAACTGAAATAAAGAATAATTTACACAGATTCAATAGTAGAATAGGTAAAGCCAAGAAGCAAACCATCGATTTGGAATACAAGGAAGCAAAAAACACACAATCAGAACAGCAAAAAGAAAAAAGAATCCAAAAAATGAGGATAGTGTAAGGAGCCTCTGGGACAATTTCAAGCGTGCCAACATTCGCATCTTGGGAATACCAGGAGAAGAGAGAGAACAAAAAATTGAAAACCTATTTGAAACAATAATGACAGAAAACTTCCCTAACTTGGTGAAGGAAACAGACATACAAGGCCAGGAAGCACAGAGAGTCCCAAACAAGATGAACCCCAAGAGGCCAACACCAAGACACATCATCATCAAAATGCAAAAGGTTCAAGACAAAGAGAGAATCTTAAAAGCAAAAGAAAAGCAGTTACCTACAAGGGAGTTCCCATTAGACTGTCAGCTGAGCCCTGGCCAGTTTGGCTCAGCGGTTAGCGCGTCAGCCTGTGGTCCAGAGACCCGGGTTTGGTTCCTGCTAAGGGTACATATCTCAGTTGCAGTTTGTCCCCGGCCCTGGATGGGTCGTATGGGTGGCAGCCACTTAATGTGTATCTTTTCTTTTTTTTAATCTTTATTAGTTGAATGTATTACAGATGTTCCTCATTTTTCCCCCATTAACCCGCTCCTCCCCATTCCCACCCCCTTCCTGCCTTTCCACACACTGTTGTCTGTGTCCATTGGTTATGCATATAAGTTCTTTGGTTTATTTCTTCACAGCCCCCAACCCCCCTTCCCTTTGAGGCTTGTCAGTCTAACAACCAATTTATACTTCTTAATTCCTTCACCTTTTTCATCCATTCCTCCAACACCCCTCCCATCTGGAAACCAACAAAATGTTCTCTATTATCTATGAGAATGTTTCTGTTCTGCCTGTTCATTTTGTTTGTAGATTCCATTGCCGATAGATATGTATTTATTGCCATTTTGTTTGTTCATATATTTTATCTTTTTCTTCAAAAAGACCCTTCAACATTTCATATAATAACGGTTTGGTGGTGATGAACTCCTTTAACTTTTTCTTGTCTGGGAAACTCTTTATATGGCCATTGATTCTGAATAACAGCTTTGCAGGATAGAGTAATCTTGGGTGTAGGTTCTTGCTTTTCATCACTCTGAATATTTCTTGCCACTCCCTTCTGGCCTGCAAAGTTTCTTTGAGAAATCAGCTGACAGCCTTATGGGAACTCCCTTGTAGGTAACTAACTGCTTTTCTCTTCCTGCTTTTAAGATTCTCTCTTTGTGTTGAACCTTTTGCATTTTGATGATGATGTGTCTGGGTGTGGGCCTCTTGGGATTCATCTTGTTTGGGACTCTCTGTGCTTCCTGGACTTGTATGTGTGTTTCCTTCACCAAGTTAGGAAAGGTTTCTGCCATTATTGTTTCAAATAGGTTTTTGATTTCTTTTTTTTCCTTCTTTTGTTTTTAATCCTCACCCGAGGACATTTTTCCATTTTTTGTTCAGATAGAGTAGGAGGGAGAGAAAGGAAGAGAGAGATAGAGAAACATTCATGTGAAAGGTACACATCGAGTAGCTGCCACCGGCACAACCCAACCAGGGCCAGGGACAAACTGCAACCAAGATACGTGCCCTTAGTGGGAACCGAACCCGGGTCTCTCTGGACCACAGACTGACGCTCTAACCGCTGAGCCGAACCGGCCAGGGAGGTTTTCGATTTCTTGTTCTCTCTTTTCTCCTTCTGGCACCCCCAAGATGCGAATGTTGGCAGATTTGAAATTGTCCCAGAGGCTCCTTACACTATCCTCATTTTTTTTTTTTGGATTCTTTTTTCTTTCTGCTGTTCTGATTGGGTGTTTTTTGCTTCCTGGCTTTACCTACTATACTATTGAATCTGTGTAAATTATTCTTTATTTCAGTTAGTGCTTCCTTCATTTCTGACTGTGCATCCTTCATTTCTGACTGGTCTTTTTTAATGCTCTTGGGGCCCTCACTAAGATCATTGAGCATCCTTATAAGCAGTATTTTGAACTCTGCATCTGTTAGGTTGCTTATCTCCATTTCACTTAGTTCTTTTCCTGGAGTTTTGTTCTGTTCTTTCATTGAGGACCTGTTTCTTTGTCTCCTCATTTTGGCTGTCTCCCTGTGTTTGTTTCTATGTATTACTTAATGAGAGGTATGGGGCTAGCTGAGACCAGATGCTGCTTGTTTGTAAGAATTTAGGAAAACCTGAAGCAGGATCCAAGACAGGCCAATCCTATGGTTAAGCAACTGGCAACAGCTTGGGTGGGCCTGAAAGTTGGGTGGGACAGGGCCTCAGGGAATCACCAGGGCAGGGCAAACAGTGTGAGCCAGGTTGCTGGAGTCCCAGATATGGTGACTGTCTGCCACCCCAGGGAAGGGCTCACCAAAGGAACAAAGGCCTCTGACAGCACATTTGTCCTGGAGAAAGCCCCCCCTCTCCAGCCCTCACTCCATTGCCAAACAGCTCAGTTCTTCCCTGTATGTCTCTGGCGCCCTTCAAGCTGCCACCCCTCCAAGCTTAGGGGGAGAGAGTCCGATAAGTCCACGTGTGGGCCCTTTAAGAGGAGCAGCCTGGGGCCCCAGCCGCTTCAGCCTCACTGAGCCTCAGTTCCCGCTGGTTTTAAAGCCAGAAGTTATGGGGATTCTCTTCCTGGCACTGGAACTCTGAGCAGGGCACCTGGTGTGGGACAGGGACCCCTCAATCCTCAGGGAGGACCTTCCCAGCCGAGGTGTCCTCCTGATTTGTATCCACCACACGTGGGTGTGGGACCAGCCCGTCCTCTCCGCCCTCCTACCAGTCTCGATGCAGCTGCTGCTTTAATTCCGTAGTTGTAGGACTTCCATTCAGCTTGATTTCAGGCAGTTTTGAATGATGGTTGTGCTGTAGTTTAGTTGTACCTTTGATGTGGTTGTGGGAGGATGCGATATCGCTTTTACCTACACCACCATCTTGAACGGAAGTCCCCTGGTGTGTCACAATGTGTATCTTTCACGTTGATGTTTTTCTCTCTCCCCCTCTCTTCCTCTCTCCCCCTCCCACTTTGTCTGAACAAAAAATGGCAAAATGTCCTCAGGTGAGGATTAAAAAAAAAAAAGATTGTCAGCTGATTTCTCAAAAGAAACTTTGCAGGCCAGAAGGGAGTGGCAAGAAATATTTAGAGTGATGAAAAGCAAGAACCTACACCCAAGATTACTCTATCCTGCAAAGCTGTCATTTAGAATTGATGGCCATATAAAGAGTTTCCCAGACTAGGAAAAGCTAAAGGAGTTCATCACCACCAAATCATTATTATATGAAATGTTGAAGGGTCTTCTTGAAGATAAAAAATATGAACAACAAAATGGCAATGAATACATATCTATCAACAATTGAATCTGCAAACAAAATGAACAAGCAGAACAGAAACATTCTTATAGATAACAGAGAAATTTTGTTGGTTGCCAGATGGGAGGGGGATTGGGAGAATGGGTGAAAAAGGTGAAGGAATTAAGAAGTACAAATTGGTTGTTAGATTGACAAACCTCAAAGGGAAGGGGGTTGGAGAGTGGCAAGAAATAAACCAAAGAACTTATATGTATATATGCATAACCGATGGACACAGACAACAGTGTGTGGAAAGGCAGGAGGGGGGTGAGAATGGGGAGGAGGAGTCAATGGGGGAAAAATGAGGAACATCTGGAATACATTCAACAATAAAGATGTTAAAAAAAAAAACAAAAAACAGTCTTGAAAAAGAAGTATAAATTCAGAGGCCTGGCCAGGTATATCAGTCGGTTAAAGTGCCATCTCCATACATCAAGGTTGTGGGTTCTGTCCCGTCAGGGCACATAAAAGCATCAACCAATGAGTGCATAAATAAGTGGAACAACAAATTGATGTTTCTCTCTTTCTCTCAAATAAATAAATAAATAAATAAATAAATAAATGTTTGGTGTTTTTTTTAAGTATAAATTCAGAGAACTCTCACTTCCCAATTTCAAAACTTAAACTACAAAGCTACAGTGATCAATACCACAGTGGCATAAGAACAGACATTTAGATCATTGGAATAGAGTCTAGAAATAAACCCATATATTTATAGTCAATTGATTTTCTTTAAGGATGCAAGAAAACTCAATGGAGAAAAAAGAACCTTTTCAACAAATAGTGTTGAGAAAACTAGATATCACATTAAAAAGAATCAAGTTCGACCTCTAACTCAAACCTAATATAAAAATTAATCTGAATGTAAGAGCTAAAACTATAAAAATCATAGAAGAAAAACAGGTACACATCTGCATGACTTTGGATTAGGCAATGATTATTTACATATGACACCCAAAGCACAAGCAACAAAAAGAAAACTGGACTTCATCAAAATTAAAAGCTTTTGTGCATCAAAGGACACTGTCAGAGAAGTGAAAAGACAACCCACAGCCCTGGCCAGTTTGGCTCAGTGGTTGGAGCATCGGCCTGTGGACCAGAGAGTCCTGGGTTCAGTTACCGCTAGGGGCACATACCAAAAAAAAAAAAAGGACAACCCACAGAATGGGATAATATATTTGCAAATCATATCAGATAAGGGTCTGTGGGTTCAGACTATATGAAAACTCTGACACTTAACAATAAAAAGACAACCCAATGAAAAAAAATAAGCAAAGAATTTAAATTAGATACTTCTACAAAGATGATATACAAATGACTAATAAGTGTATGGCAAAATGCTCAACATCATCAGTCCTTAGGGAAATGCAAAGAATCAAAAGTACAATGAAATACCACTTCACACCCACTAGGATGGCTATAATAAAAAAAGACAGACAATAATAAGTGTTGGTCAGGAGGTGGTGAAATTAGAATCCCCATACATTGCTGGTGGGAATGTAAAATGGTGCAGCCACTTTGGAAAACTGCAGCAGTTCCTTTTAAATGTTAAATATCTGCATTTGTGAGGATGATTTGCACAATGTAGAAAGTTTATCCTAATAAATATTTGTTCATACCACTTTAAAAAATTATACATAGAGTTATTATATGACCTAGCAATTCTGCTCCTTTGTACATACCCAAGAGAACTGAAACAATGTTCAAACAAAAACTTGTGCACAAATGTTCATATCAGCATTATTCATAATGTTAAAATAATAAATATCTCAAATGTCCATCAACTGATGAATGGATAGCCACACAATGGAATATTATTCAACCATGAAAAGGAATGAAGTATTTATGCATAACGTGGATGGACTTTGAAAACATGATGCTCAGTGAAAGAAGCCAGATACAAAGGGCACATATTATATGATTCTATGTATATAAAATGTCCAGAATAGACAAATATAGAGGCAGAAAATAGATGAGTGGTTACCAGGGGCTGGGTGAAGGGGAGAATGAGGAGTGACTCCTAATGAGTATAGGGGTATCTTTTTGGGTCATGAGAATGTTCTGGAATTAGTGATGATGATCACACAATTGTGAATATATTAAAAGCCACTGAACTGTAAGCCTTAAGAGGGCAAATTTTATAGTATGTGAATTATATCAAATTAAATGAAAAGGTGGCCACAGACCAGCTGGGAGACCAGCCAGGACAGTGCTGTGTCAAGGGCCAGCTCCCAAAAGCCCCACTTGAAGTTCTGGGATATTTAGCCTGCATATGGGAAGCCTGGAAATTAAAAAAGGATGGTCTGAAGGACCACCAAGAAGAGAAAGATGTGTTCTTAGTTATAGGCTTAAGCAAAATTTGTCCCAGGAGAGGCAGGGTTGCCTCAGGATGTAGTGAATTTCTACCAAGAGTGGAAGAAACTAAGAGACCTCTAAGATCAATCTTTTGATAAAGCTATATAGATAAAAAACTGGATAATACTCTATGAATAAATGCTTAATAGGGATACAATGATGTTAACTAAGCCTGCTATTTTTGAGGGGAAAATTTATCATCCTTCTTACTTGCTATACAGAAATTAACCCAAAAGTGAGAATGAGCAGCAGATAAACTTCTCCCAACTCCCAACCCTAATTATGACATCAGTCATTTCCCATTTATAAAGCATCTAAGGTCATTGATGTATGACAAGCTCTGGAGACAGAAGAAGGGAAAACTAAGAAAGACAGATAAACTATATACAAAGTCAGAGTAAACTATTAAAGTTTTGGGAAACAACCTAGGTAAGTGTCTGCCAGCAAATGAGTGAATGAATAAAAATGGCGTTTTGTTCAACCACGAGAAAGAAATCCTGTCATTTCAACAACATGGATAGACCTTGAGGGTGTTATGCTAAATGAAACGAGTCAGACAGAAAAGACAAATAGATACACTTGTATGTGGAATCAAAAAAGCCAAACTCAGGCCCTGTCCAGGTAGCTCATTTGGTTAGAGCATTGTCCTGATGCACCAAGGTTGCAGGTTCGATCCCCAATCATGGCACATACAAGAACCAATAAATGCATAAATAAGTGGAACAACAAATCGATGTTTCTCTCTCTCTGCGTTCCTTTCTCTCTCTCTCTCAAATCAATCAATAAAAATAAAAATAAACTCATAAATAGGGGCTGGGGTGGGGGAATTTGGAAGACTTTGTTTAAGGGTACACACTTGAAAACAGTAGATAAATAAGTAAATAAGTCCTGGAGATCTAATGCACAGCACAGTAATTATAGTCAACAATACCATAAACTTTAAAGGTGCTAAGAGACTACTCTTAGTTTCATCTGTGAAATGGAGACAACACTGTCCTCACTAAGTGGTTGTAAAGGGTCGTGGTTTCATTTCCTGGTCAAGGGCACATACCTGGGTTGCAGGTTCGATCCCCTCCCCAGCCCCACTTGGGGTACATGCGGGAGGCAACCAATTGATGTATCTCTCTCACATAGATGTCTCTCTCTCTCTCTCTCTTTCTCTCTCTCTCTCTCTGTCCCCATCCTACCCTTCCATTCTCTAAAAATGTATGGAAAAATAAGCGAGGATTAACAACAAAATAAAGGTTAAAATGATAAATGTTATGTTTTGTATATCTTACCACAATAAAAAGATTACATAAAGTTGTGTTGATGAAAATATGTTGTGAACTGTAAAACATTGATCCATATATTGTGTCATTTTTTTCCCTCTTGAATGCTGTCAATCAATTAGCCCAAAACAGCCAACTATGTATTATTCCCTATAAGGATGATGGAGAGATTTCTGGCCATGAATTCTAGTCTTGCCTCCTAGTTCACACACATAGAACAGGGCCTAATAGAACAGCGCCAGAAAAGGAAGAGCAGAGAGGGCCATTTTTGTCACAAATCCTTGCATCAACATGAGTACCAGTTCCATATATGGCCTAGTGATGAGAACTACATGAAAGAAAGCAGTAGCTGGTTACTTCGTGTTTACACACAACTGTAGCCTCAAAAGTTCAGGGAGCCCTGGCCAGTGTGGCTCGGTTGGTTGGGTGTGGTTCTGTGCACAGAAAGGTTGCCTGCTTCATTCCTGGTCAGGGCACATGCCTGGGTTTTGGTCTCAATCCCCAGTGGGGAGCGTGCAGGAGGCAGCCAATCAATGTTTCACTCTTGTATCAATGTTTCTCTCTCTCTCTCTCTCTCTCTCTCTCTCTCTTCCCCTCTCTCTAAAAATCAATGAAAAGGCCCAGCCATTGTGGCTCAGTGGTTGAGCGTCGACCCATGCACCAAGAGGTTGCAGGTTCGATTCCCCAACAGGGCACATGCCCAGGTTGTGGGCCAAATGTCCAGTCGGGGGCATGCAGGAAGCAGCCAATCGATATTCTCTCTTGATGTTTCTATCTTTCTCTCCTTCTCCTTTCCCCTCTCTCTATGAAGAAAAAAAATGTTTTTAAATCAATGAAAATATTAAAAAACAAAAAACCCACATGGATACCAGGTGGTCACAGGCAGGAAAACAAAAACAAAAAGGTAGAAATGAAGGGAGAAAACACAGCTCATCTAAAGAGTGTATAGCCCAGCCAGTATGGCTCAGTGGATTGAGCATTATCCCATGGACTGAGAGGTTCCGGTTCGATTCCTGGTCCGGGCACATGCTCAGGGTGTGGGCTCAATCCCCAGCAGGGGGTATGCAGGAGGGAGCCAATCGATGCTTCTTTTTCACATCAATGTTTCTATCTCTCTCTCTCTTCCTCTCTAAAAAATCAATAAAAAGAAAAAAGTAAAAAAATCAGCCCTGGCCGGTTTGGCTCAGCGGTTAGAGCATCAGCCTGCAGTCCAGAGAGACCCAGGTTCGGTTCCCACTAAGGGCACGTACCTCAGTTGCAGTTTGTCCCCAGCCCTGGTCGGTTGTGCGGGTGGCAACCACTTGATGTGTCCCTTTCACATCGATGATTCTCTCTCTCTCTCTCTCTCTCTTCCTCTCTCTCCCTCCCACTCTATCTGAACAAAAAATTGAAAAATGTCCTCGAGTGAGGATAAAAATAAATAAAATCATATTTTTTTGAAAAGCTTGTGATAAGACATACCTATTCATGTAGCAAATGCAGTACTGAGTGGTAAGGCACAGGCAGGTACTGAATGCTGACTGGAGGGTAAAGATTGGTGGGGAGACACTCATTACTCCAACAAATAGAACCTTTTTTTTAAGGTGTTTTATTTTTAATTTTTTAGCGTTCATCGTCAGAGCAAGAGGGAGAGAGGGAGGAAGAGAGAGAGAAACATCAATGTGAAAGAGACACATCCACCGGCTGCCACCCACATGACCCCAACTGAGGCCAGGGACAAACCGCAACCGAGGTACGTGCCCTTAGTGGGAACCAAACCCGGGCCTCTCTGAACTGCAGGCCAGCGCTCTAACCGCTGAGCCAAACTGGCCAAGGCACAAATAGAACTTCTAGAGATAAAAAATATAGTGTCTAAAATGGAGAAGTCATTGAATGGGATTAACAGAAGACTAAACAATGCAGGAAATAATGATTGGTGAATTTAAAGATAAGACAATAGAAACTATCTAAAATGAAACAGAAAAATGACTGAAGAAAATAAACAGAGCCTCTGTGGGGTAATATCAAGTAACCTAACAAATGTGTAATTAAAGTTCCAAAAAAGGGGGAGAAAAAAATTTTTAATTTAAAAAATTAAATTTTAATTTCAAATTTGATGAAAACCATAAGCTCACAGATCCAAGAAGCTCAATGAACCCTAATCAGGATAAACACATAGAAAATCATACCAAAACCAATTATAATAAAATTGCTGAAAAATAGTAATAAAGAAAAAGTCTTAAAAGCAGCCAGAAGATACAGATACATTATGGAACAAACATGACTCTAAATTTCTCATCAAAACTATGCATCTAGAAAACAATGAAAAAAAAAATGGCAACCTAGAATTTGACAACCAAAGAAAATAACCTTCAAAAATGAAGGCAAGTAGCCCACTGGTGTGGCTCAGTGGTTGAGAGTTGACCCATGCACCAAAAGGTCCCTGGTTCAATTCCCCGTCAGAGTACATGTCCAGGTTGTGGGCCAAATTCCCAGTGGGGGGCATGCAAGAGGTGGCCAATCGATGTTATATCTCATCGATGTTTCTATCTTTCTCTCTCCTTCTCCCTTTCTCTCTCTCTAAAATCAATAAAGAAAAAACAATGAAGGCAAGTAAACTTTTTCTAATGTAATTTTTTAAATTAGTAAATTATGCAAAAGATAACAGGGCAAAGGAAAAATGTAATAAAGAACAGATAGAAAAATAAACAGCAAGATGTAAGATTTAAACTCAAACATAATAATTACAGTAAATGCAAATGTCCCAAACTCTCCAATTAAAAGGTAAATATTAGATTGGATTTTTATTTTTATTTTTTTAATGTTTTTATTGATTTTTTTCTAGAGAGATAGAAACATCGGTGTGAGAAAGAAACATCCATCAGCTGCCTCCAGCATACCCCCTAATGGGGATGGAACCTGAAACCTAGGCATGTGCCCTGATTAGGAATTGAACTGGGACCTCTCAGTCCATGGGACAATGCTCATTTCACTGAGCCACACCAGCAGAGCTCAGATTGGAATTTTAAAAAGACAAGACCCACCTATATTCTCTCCATAAGAAACCCACTTTATTATTTATTTACTGTTTTCTTTCAATCCTCACTTGAGAATATTTTTTCCATTGATTTATTTTAGATAGAGTGGGAAGGAGGGAGAGGGAGAGAGAGAAAGAGAGAGAAAAAAAAACATTGATGTGAGAGGGACACATCAATTGGTTGCTTCCCACAAAACCCCGACTGGGACTGGGGATCAAACCTGCAACCCAGGTACATGTCCTTGACCGGGAATCAAACCCAAGACTATCTGGTCCACAGGCGATACTCTAACTGCTAAGCCAAATCAGCCAGGGCAAAAAACACACTTTAAATGTAAGGATACATACAGGTTAAAAGTAAAAGATGGACAGAAAAAAGAAAAAATGTCCTAGGGTGAGGATAAAATAAATAAATAAATAAATAAAAGTAAAAGATGGGAAAAGATATACTGGCAAATATTAAACAAAAGAAAACTGAAATAGCAATTATTTCAGAAAATAGCAGGAACACCTAATTTTATAAATATAAAAAAAAGTAGACTTCAGAACAAAGACTATTATCAGGAATAAAGAGGAATAGTTCCTCAGGCCTGGCCAGGTTTGTTAGAACGCTGACTCAATATCCAAGGTTGCGTTCGATCCCTGGTCAGGGCACATACAAGAAACAACCAACGAATGCATCAATAAGTGGAACAACAGATCAATTTCTTTCTTTCTCTCTCTCTCTCTCTTTCTCTCTCCCCCACTCCACCTTCCTCTCTCTCTCAAATCAAAAATTTTTTCAAAAGAGGGTTATTTCCTCATGACAAAGGTGTTAATCCATCAAGATGTAACAATCCTAATGTGTATGCAAATATATCTGACAATGTATATGAAATTGAATTGTATTCCTTGAAACGCAAAATTATCAAAACCAATACAAGAAAAACAGAAGATCTGAATAGCTCTAAATCTATATAGGAAATTAAATTTATAATTAAAACCTTCTCACAAATAAAATTCCGGGCCAAGGTTATTTTACTGATGCATTTCTTCAAAAATATAAGGAAGAAATAATATAAATCATATACAAATTATTTCAGAAAATAGCAGGAACACCTAATTTTATTAAATCAATACTATCTGCCACCAAAATCTTAAAAATTATAAGAAAACTAAAGACCAATAGCCATCATGAACATAGATGTAAAAATCCTAAGCAAAATATTAGCAAATAAAGTCCAGCAATATATAAAAAGGATACTAGTCTGTAATACTTTCAACAATAAAGATAAAAATAAATTAAAAATATAATTTTTTAAAAAATGGATACTAGCCAGGCTGGTGTAGCTCAGTGGTAGAACGTCAACCTATGCACCAAGAGGTTGCTGACTCCATTCCCTGTCAGGGCACATGCCTGGGTTTTGGCCTTGATCCCTTTCCCTTCTCTCTAAAAAAAATATCAATATAATTTAAAAAAAAAAAAAAAAAAGGTAGTCCTGGCCAGTTTTGCTTGGTGGTTAGAGCATTGGCTCATGGTCCAGAGAGACCTGGGTTTGGTTCCCGCTAGGGATGCGTACCTCCATAGCAGTTTGTCCCTAGCCCGGTTGGGGTTGTGTGGGTGGCAGCCAGTCGATGTGTCTCTCTCACATCAATGTTTCTCTCCTCTCTTCCTCCCTCTCTCCCTCTCGCTCTATCTGAAGATGAATGCAAAAATATCCTCAGGTGAGGATAAAAAACAAAACAAAACAAAACAAAAATGGATACTATATCACAATCAAGTGGGGTTTATTCCAAGAATTCAAGGTTGGCTTAATATTCCAAATCAGTCTAATTCACCATATTAACAGAATGAAGGTGACAAACAATATGATCATCTCAATAGATCACCCATTCATAATAAAAAATCCTCAGCAGCCCGGGCCAGTTTGGCTCTGCAGTTAGAGCAACAGCCTGAAGACCAAAGGTTCTAAGGTTTGATTTCTGGTCAAGGGCATGTTATCTAGGTTGCAGGTTTGATCCCAACCCCAGTAGGACTCATGCGGAAGGCAATCAATCAATATGTCTTCTCATATTGCTGTGTCTCTCTCACATCGATGTTTCTCTCTATATATCTCCCTCCTTTCCACTCTACCTGAAAATCAATGGAAAAATATCCTTGGGTGACGATTAACAACAACAACAAAAAGTTTTTTTAAATCCTCAGGAAACTAGGTATAGAAGTGAACGAACCTTATAGCCTAAAAATGTGCATCTACACAAAACCCACAGCTAACATCAGATAGATAGATAGATAGATAGATAGATAGATAGATAGATAGATAGATAGATAGATGTAGATAGATGTAGATAGATATAGATATATATAAAGGCAAATGCTTTCTCCCTAAGCTCACAAAAGAGGCAAGAATCTCTATTCTCATCCATTGGTTTCAAAATTATGCTGGGTATTCTAGCCAGTCATATAAAGCAAGAAAAAGAAATAAAAGACAAAATTGTTAAAAACAAACAAATGAAAAAGATGTCATAATCATGTAAGTAAAAAATCCTAAGGATCTTATAAAAAGCTACTCAAACTAATAAGTGAATTTAAATTTTTTTTATTATTTTTTTAATCCACACGCAAGGACATTTTTCCACTTATTTTTCAGACATATGGGGGTGGGGGAAGAAACAGACAGAGACAGAGAAACATCAACGTGAGAGAGACACATCAAGTGGCTGCCTCCTGCATGACCCTGGCCAGGGCTGGGAATCAAACCTGCAACTCTTTGGTCCACGGTCCAATGCTGTAACCATTGAGCCAAACTGGCCAGGGCAAGGTAGCAGGATAAAAGAAAAATTTACAAAGATCACTTATAAATCAACAACAGTTAGGAAATGAAACAGATATTCCAGATATGAGTCTTTGTCAGATATATTGTTTGCAGATGTTTTCTGCCTATTTACAGTTTGTTTTTCCATCCTTTTTTATTTTTTAAAAATATGTTTTATTGATTTGTAAAGAGAGAGGAAGGAAGGAAGAGGGAGAAAGAAACATCAATGACAGAGAAACATGGGTTTGGCTGCCTCCTTCACGTCCCCTCACTGGGGATCAAGCCCACAACATAGGCATGTGCCCTGACCAGGAATGGAACTAGTGACCTCTTGGTACATGGGATAAAGTTCAATCCACTGAACCACACCACCCATCTAACAGAGTTCTTACAGAGCAAAACTTTTAATTTGATGAAGTCCAATAACATTATCAATTTTTTTCTTTTTTTTTTTTTTTTTTATCCTCATCCGAGGACATTTTTCCATTTTTTGTACAGATAGAGTGGGAGGGAGAGAGAGGGAGAGAGAGAGAGGGAAACATCGATGTGAAAGGGACACATCGAGTGGCTGCCACCCGCATGACCAACCAGGGCCGGGGACAAACCGCAACCGAGATACATGCCCTTAGCGGGAACCGAACCCGGGTCTCTCTGGACCGCAGGCGGATGCTCTAACCGCTGAGCCAAACTGGCCAGGGCTCAATTTTTTTCTTTTATAGATCATGTTTATTGTGGTATGTCTAGGTACTAAAGATTGTTTCCCATGTTATCATCTAAGAGTTTTAAACTTTTTTGTCTTACATTTAAATTTATAGTCCATTTTGAGTCCATGTTTTGTACAGAGGTGCAGCTTAAGGTTTTGAGGTTTTGTTTTATTTTTACTTATGGATATTCAGTTGTTTCAGCACTTTTTAATTTAAAAAAATTTTTTTTTTCCTTTATTGATTTTAGAGAGAGAGGAAGAGAGAGGGAGAGAGACAGAAACATCAATAAGAGAGAACATTGATTGGCCGCCTCCTGCATGCCCCCCACTGGGGATTTGGCCCACAACCTGGGCATGTGCCCTGACCAGGAACCGAACGAGCAACCTCTTGGTGCATGGGTCGACGCTCAGCCACTGAGCCACACCGGCCGGGTGTTCCAGCACCTTTTTTTTTTTTTCATCCTCACCTGAGTACATTTTTCCATTTTTTGTACAGATAGAGTGGGAGGGAGAGAGAGGAAGAGAGAGAGAGAGAGAGAGAGAGAGAGAGAGAGAGAGAGAGAGAGAGAGAGAAACATCGATGTGAAAGGGACACATCGAGTGGCTGCCACCCGCACGACCAACCAGGGCCGGGGACAAACTGCAACCGAGGTACATGCCCTTAGCGGAAACCGAACCCGGGTCTCTTCGGACCGCAGGCCGACGCTCTAACCGCTGAGCCAAACTGGCCAGGGCAGTTCCAGCACCTTTTAAAAAGACTATCCTTGCCCTGGCCGGTGTGGCTCAGCGGTTAGAGCGTCGGCCTCAGAGAGACCGGGTTCGGTTTCCTCTAAGGGCACGTACCTCGGTTGCAGTTTGTCTTCGGCCCTGGTTGGGTTGTGAGGGTGGCAACCACTCGATGTGTCTTGTTCATGTCGATGTTTCTCTCTCTCTCTCTCCCTCCCACTCTATCTGAACAAAATATCAAAAATAAATAAATAAAAAATAATAAAAAGACTATCCTTGCCTGGCAGGTGTGGCTCAGTGGATTGAATGTTGTCCCATGGACTGAGAGGTCCTGGTTCCATTTCTGGTCAGGACACAGGCCCGGGCTCCGGGCTCGATCCCCAGTTGAGGATGTGCAGGAGGCAACCGATCTATGTTTCTTACATCAATGTTTCTATTTCTCTCTCCTATCCTCTTTCTCTAAAAAAAAATCAATAACAACATATTTAAAATAAATAAAAAGACTATCCCTCCTCCACTGAATTGCTTTTGCACCATTGTCAAAAATCAGTTGGTTGTACTTGTGTGGGGGTATTTCTGGGTTCTCCATTCTGTTCCATTGATCTATCTGTCTATTCCTCTGCCAATACCACCACGATCTTAAATAATATAGCTATGTTACAAGTCTAAAATCAGGTAGAGTGGTTCATTCCCACTTTATTAATCTTTTTCAGAATTGTTTTAGCTATTCTAGTTCCTTTGCCCTTCCATATAAGTTTTAGAATTACCTTATTTATACTTACCAAAAAATGTTGCTGTGGTTTTGATAGGAATTGTGGTAAACCTATTTATCAACTGAGGGAGAACTGACATCTTTACTATGTTAAATCTTCCAGTCCATAAACACAATGTCTGTTTATTTAGATTTTCTTTGGTTTCTTTCATCATCGTTTTATAGTTTTCATCATACAAGTCTGGACGTGTTTTGTTACATTTACACTTAAGTAGTTCTTTCTCTTTTTCTCTTTCTTTCTCTCTCTTTCTTTCTTTCTTTCTTTCTTTCTTTCTTTCTTTCTTTCTTTCTTTTGTGATTGTAAATAGTACTGTACTTTTTTTAAAAAAACTGGTTTGAGAGAGAGAGAAGAAAGGAGGGGAGAGAGAAAAAAAACAAATACTGACATTGTTATACTCACTTATGCATTCATTGGTTGCTTCTTTTTTTTTTTTAATCCTCACCCAAGGACATTTTTTTTTTTTTTTCGTTTTTTGTTCAGATAGAGTGGGAGGGAGAGAGAGAGAGAGAGAGAGAGAAACATCGATTTGAAAGGGACACATCAAGTGGTTGCCACCCACATGACCCAACCAGGGCCGGGGACAAACTGCAACCGAGGTACATGCCCTTAGCGGGAACCGAACCCAGGTCTGTGTGGACCGCAGGCCAGTGCTCTAACCGCTGAGCCAAACCATCCAGGGCCATTGGTTGCTTTTTGTATGTGCCCTGATCTGGAATTGAACCTGCAACCTTGACATATCGGGACAATGCTCTAACCAAACCAACTGAGCTACCCAACCAGCATTGTACTTTTAATTGTTATTTCTGCTTTTTAAGGTTTTTAAATTTTCAGTCTCATGGATAGTACATAAAAATAGAATTGGTTTTTGTATGTTTATCTTGTATCCTGTAACCTTACTAAACTTACTTATTAGGTCTAATAAGTTTTTGTTTCTGTTAATTCCATGGAATTTTTACAGAGACCATCATGTCATCTGCAAAAAGAAATGTTTTATTTCTTCTTTTCTGATCCACATCACAATTTTGGCCAATCCCTCAAGTTTTGGTGTGTTTTAGATTGCTGCTACTCTATTGACACACTCTTTTGGCTGACCTCCTCTACTTTGGAAGTTTTATGTAATAACCTCTATCTTGGGCCCAGTTCTGTCACATAAGCCTCAGGCCCACAGTTCTCCCAAAGACAAGGAAAACAGCTCTACCTCAAATGTGCTATAGATACTTCCAACTCCATATGCCCTATACCAGGCCAATCACCTACTCCTTAAACATGCCTTTCTCCCTCCAGTGCATACTCCTAACCACATGAAGATTATCTTTATCTTTCTCTTGATTAAAAACTTTCTAGAACACAGCTTACCTATAGGACAAATTCCAAATTCCAAATTAGCATGACATTCACGTCCAGTCTTGTTTCCTTCTACATTATCACCTTCTTCCAACACTATCTTGCAACAATACTAACACACAAAATAGCCTCTATTTCTCATTAATACATGCTCCGGATGTGTTTTCCCTGGGCTCATGTTCCCTCTGTCTGCAATGCCCTTGGCGCCATTATTTCCTGGTAAACAATTCCCACTCATCCTTCAGGATCCAGTTCCATGTTCCCTCTCTATGCTCTGACATCTACCTGTGAAATGCTCTGACATCTACCATACCCCAACATGTGAGCATATATCACACTGCATTATAACTTTTCTGCATTTGAGTCTGTCTCCACTAGACTGTGAGGTCCTAAAGAGCTTCTCTCACTCATCTCTGTTACTCCATAGCCTAGAGCACATAGCACAGTGCTTAGCACAGCATAGTTGCTCAATAAATTTTGAATAAATAAATAGATGGGTAGATAGATAGATGAATGACTAAACGAAGTAAGGGGAAAAGTAAGTTCTTGGGTCCCATGATTTCTACTTCATAAGATCATAATACATCCATCTTCAATTCATTTCTTCTAAATATTCCTCTGATCTTTTCTTTCCGTTATATTTTATAAACAACTGAAAATTCTTGTATGAGCCATCACAAAGTATTGGCCTGGTCAAGTAATTGTCATAGAAACAGGAAAATTATTGCACCGCACCCATACCTCTAGAGAACCCTGATGCTCTTTACATCAACCCTGTCTCTTTCTTCCCTAGCCAGCAGGAGTGCAGAGAACATCTCCAAGGGCAGATTCTGAACTTTGGCCCTAATTTTCCCTTGCGGCTGATGAGTTCCAGGAAAAATCTGAAGTTAGAAGAAGAAACAAAGAGGAGCAACTGCAAAGAGAAGTCTGGATGGTTTCCTTCTTAAAGAACCATCCAGCCTGTGTAGCTCAGTGGATTGAGTGTTGCCCCATGGACTGAGAGGTCCCAGTTCGATTCCCAGTCAGAGCACATGCCCGGGTTTCAGGCCCAATTCCCAGTAGGGGGCGTGCAGGAGGCAGCAGATCAATGTTTCTCTCTCACATCGATGTTTCTATGTCTCTCTCCCTTCCTCTCTCTCTAAAATATCAATTAAAAGATATATTAAAAAAAGGGGGGGGGTATGGGGATGGGTTAAAAAAAAAGAACTAAAGCAAGGCTCAGCCTCTCAATGAAGCCCACCCCTACCCTACCCTCCAGCAGGTGCTCAATCCCTTCTCTGCCCTCAGGTTTCAGTGAGGCTAGAAGGAAACTTTATTTATTTATTTTTGGTTAATCCTCACCAGAGGATATTTTTCTTTTCTTTTTTTTTTATCCTCACCCGAGGACATTTTTTTGATAGTTTGTTCAGATAGAGCGGGAGAGAGAGAGAGAAACATCGACATGAAAGGGACACGTCGAGTGGTTGCCACCCACAGGACCAACCAAGGCCAGGGACAAACTGCAACTGAGATACGTGCCCTTAGCGGGAACCGAACCCAGGTCTCTCTGAACCACAGGACGACGTTCTAACCGCTGAGCCAAACCGGCCGGGGCCAGAGGATATTTTTCCATTGACTTTTTAGATAAGAGTGGAAGGGAGGGAGAGGGAGAGGGAGAGGGAGAGGGAGAGGGAGAGGGAGAGGGAGAGGGAGAGGGAGAGGGAGAGGGAGAGGGAGAGGGAGAGGGAGAGGGAGAGGGAGAGGGAGAGGGAGAGGGAGAGGGAGAGGGAGAGGGAGAGGGAGAGGGAGAGGGAGAGGGAGAGGGAGAGGGAGAGGAACATCAATGTGAGAGAGACACATGGATTGGTTGCCTCCTGCATGACCCTGACTGGGGCTGGGGACCAAACCTGCAGCCCAGGTGTATGCCCTTGACCAGAATCAAACCCACGACCCTTCAGTCTGTGAGCCAATGCTCTAACCACTGAGCAAAACAAGCCAGGGCTAGAAGGAAATTTTCGATTCACATAGCACATAGGCCCCTCCAGGCTGCTGTGATCCTTTTTTTTTTTTTTTTTCCAAATATACCTCCAGGACTCCTTTTTTAAAATTATTTTTAGAGAGAAAGGAAGGGAGAGAGAGAGAGAGAGAGAGAAATATTGATGTGATAGAGAAACATCGATCGGTTGCCTGCCGTCTGCACCCTAACTAGGGATCAAACCCTCAGCCTAGGTATATGCCCTGACCAGGAATTGAACCAGCGATCTTTTGGTGTAAGGATGGCACTCCAACCAACTGAGTCACTCGGCCAGGGTGGTGGGTTTATTCATAAAGACATGTCTGTCTCAGACAAACTACCTGGCCACAGGCCGAATCTTCTCTAGTCTCCACACCGCCAGGCCACCTCCCAGCAACCATTTGCTGAACTCCGTGTCATGCGTTGTGCTTTATACACATTGACAAAAGAGAACCATCTACCAGCTGCCTCCTGCCCACCCACCCTCTACTGGGGACCAAGCCTGCTACCCAGGCATGTGCCCTGACCAGGAATTGAACCGACGACCTCTTGGTAAATGGGACGCCCCTCAACCAACTGAGCCACATTGGCCAGGGTAATTTTTGTTTAATTTTAATTTCAACTTAAATAGTCACATGTAGCCCTGCCCCATGTGGCTCAGCAGTTAGAGCATCAGCCTGTGGACCAAAGAGTCATGAGTTCGATTCCAGTCAAGGGCACATACCTCTGTTGCAGTTGGTCCCTGGCTCTGGTCAGGGTCATGTGGGAGGCAATCAATTAATGTGTCTCTCTCATGTCGATGTTACTCTCTCTTTCTCTTTCTCCCTCTCTCACTCCCTCCCCCCCTCCCACTCTATCTGAAGATAAATGGGAAAATATCCTCCAGTGAGGATTTAAAAATAAATAGCCACATGTGGCTAGTGGCTACTCTCTTAGCACAGCTCTAGCTGTCCCCGAAGTGAGGATGGCAACCCTCATTTTATAAGGGGTTCTTATAAGGTCTGTGTACCAGTACATGGAAAAACGTTAGGGTTCTCCCAAATACTTGGGGATAAATAGAAATGTGAAGTTGTCCTCTAATGAATCAACCCAAAGATACAAAGTCACCACAAAGCAAAAGCGGTTCCCCAGTCTACAATGACATCCCCAACTAATGTTCTTTTTTAAAAAATATGTTTTTATTCATTTTAGAAAGAGAGGAAGGGACAGGGAGAGAGAGAAACATCGATGAGAGATAAACATTAATGGGCTGCCTCCTGCACAACCCCTACTGGAGATCAAGTCCTCAACCTGGGCATGTACCCTGATGAGGAATCAAACTGGTGTCCTCTTGGTGCATGGGATGATGCTCAACCATTGAGCCACACCGGCGGCCATCCAACTGATGTTCTTAACCACATCAGAAGAAGGGCTGGTCAACAAAGTCAACAGAGAGAGAGGATATTCAGAGACACCCACATGCTCCATCAAGTAAAGACAGTGCCAGCTCAAACACACGTCCCAGCCCTGGCAAAGGGGCAGCACAGGCATGCCATGAGTCTTCAGTCTCAGAGTTTAATGACATTCACTGCAAACCAACTCCCAGTGCATGGTTCCCAAATCTCCCAGCAAGACCTAATGATAGTCTGGCATCCTATTTGGTCTGCCTCTCAGAAGAGTGCGCTGACTCAGCTACCTATTTCTCCATGTAAATTCATAAACTAGCATTTGTTCTATCAGCTGCTGCACCCTCGCTTATCATGCGTGGGACCCTGAGGACAGGAAGTGCCTTCATTGTATCATTGTACTGAGCTGGGTTTCTGAGCCTACAGACAGATCCGGGCCAAGGACTAAAGCTGGCTTCCTAGGGTGCTAAGTGTTCCCTGGTGGGAATCTGTCCAAGGGCCAGCTGGTAATTCCCCAGCTTCTCTGCAAGTCTCTTTTCCAGCTCAAATTACAACTATCTATGGTGCATAGCACAGAGCCAGGGACATGCAAGAAGCACTCAATGGTGGCACAAAGCCCTCTTCTTCCAGAAAGCAGCCCTGATCACTGGCCCACAAAGACTCCTTTTACTTCAACTTACAGAGCACTTGCTCTCACAGCACATGAGGGTCCTGGTCACACACTGTCCCCACTGCAGGCGGTACCACATTCTTGCTCACCAGCATACCCTTGCGCCACGCTAGCCTGCTTCTGGGCCTGTGCCCAGAATGCCCACTCCAGCTAGGGCAATCTAGCTGGCCCTGTCTTAGCCCTGACCACTGCCTAATGAGTGCCTTCTGGGCATGCAGCCCTCAGCTACAGTATCACCTCCTTGAAAAGGACCTCCAACTCAGGCTGAAGTAGCCACACTGCTGCCATCTAGCACATGGCCCTGTTGTAATGTTCTCCAGAATCCTTGTCACTAATTGGTATTTTTCTTGTTTCTTAATTATTTCAACCCCGTTGACTGGCTTAAATCCTGGATCCACCATCCCACTAGCTATGTGACCTTGGTCAATGATAACATAATAACAGTTATAGCTGCAAGGTCTTGAGAACTAGCTACCTTCCAGGCACTGCTAAGGTCTTTACACACATCACCTCATTTAATACAAAGTCCCAGCAAGGTAAGTGATACTACTCAAGTTTTACACATGAGAAAATTGAGTTATGGGAAAGACTTGCCCAACGTGACACGGGGAAGTAGTGGTGGACCAACACAAACCCTCTGTCTACAGTGCCCTCATCTGGAACAGGAAGCTTACCTCTCTGAGTGTCCTAAGGAGTAGAGGAGACAATATCTAAAACAATGCCCAGGCCTGGCTGGGTGGCTCAGTTGGTTGGAGCATCATCCCATACTCCAAAAGGTTGTGGGTTCAATTCCCAGTCAGGGGATATACCTTGGTTGTGAGTTCGATCCCCGGTCAGGGTGTGTATGGGAGGCAATTGATCGATGTTCCTGTCTCATGTCAATGTTCCCCACCACCACCTCCCTTCCTCCCTTCTTCTGTCTCTAAAAATCAGTAAAAACATATCCTTGGGTGAGGATTAAAATAGTAACAATAGCCCTGGCCGGTTTGGCTCAGCGGTTAGAGCGTCGGCCTGTGGTCCTGAGAGACCCGGGTTCGGTTCCCGCTAAGGGCATGTACCTCGGTTGCAGTTTGTCCCCAGCCCTGGTCGGTTGTGCGGGTGGCAGCCACTCAATGTGTCCCTTTCACGTCGATGTTTCTCTCTCTCTCTGTTCCTCTCTCTCCCTCCCACTCTACCTGAACAAAAAATGGAAAAATGTCCTCGGGTGAGGATAAAAAAAAACAAAAATAGTAACAATAATAAAACAATGTCCGTTAGCTTCTCCTTTTGTGCTAGGTCCAGGGTGGCAGGGCTGTCTGGAAGCCACAGAGCTGGTGGAAGCCTGCAGACATGTCCATCTGTTAGTGAGGGGTCCTCACTGCTGGGCATTGCTCCCCTGGCATCAGAGGTTTTGCAGATGCCAAGACTGAATATATCCATATGGTACATGATTACTCAGCAATCAAAATAAACATGACGTGGATGAATCGCAAAAGTGTTATGCTAAGTGAAAGAAGCAAGATGCAAAGACTAAATACCTCATGAAATCCTCTAGAAAAGCATAATATAGTGACAGAAAGGTGATTAGTGGTTTCTAGGGAAAGTGGTTGGAGAAAAGCAAGAGACACATAGGAGTAGCCCTGGCCAGTTTGGCTCAGTGGTTGGAGCATCGGCCTATGGACCAGAGAGTCCCAGGTTTGGTTCCCACTAGGGGCATGTACCAAAAAAAAAAAAAAAAAAGAGGCACATAGGAGCTTTTGGGGTTCATGGGAATGATTCTGGTGGTTGTTACATAGCTGTATACATGTCAAAACCCACCAAATTGTAGATTTTATTATTTTTTGTTAATCCTCACCTGAGGCTATTTTTCCCATTGATTTTTAGAGAAAGTAGAAGGGATGGGGGAGTGGGGAGAAAAGGAGGAGGAAGGAGAGAGGAAGAGAGAGGAAAACATCGATGGGAGAGAGACACATCCATTCATTGCCTCCAGCATGACCCCAACTGGGGCTGGGGATTGAACCTGCAACCCAGGTGTGCCCTTGACTGGTATCAAACCCACAACCCTTTAGTCCACAGGCTGATGCTCTTACCACCTGAGCCAAATCAGCCAGGGCTGAATTGTAGATTTTAAATGGATGAATTAGGATTAAATTTAATCTATAGATCAAGTTGGGAAAAACTGACATCTTGACAATATTGAGTCTTCCTTTTTTTTAGAGTCAATACTTTTATTTTATAAACAGAAGTCTATTTAGTTACAATATGCATTAGTACAACTGATGAAATATCATACATAGCAGGTTGTTCTTTCATCCTGGACAACAACTCTTATCTAAAAGCTTTTTTGTTTCTTTTTTCAAAAAAGACCTTGCATCTAAGAGATTTTTAAAGTCAAAACAGTGCATCTTTGAATTACTTAATAAGAATATAATGCAATTGTATTATATTACCATTCCAGCAAGACAGCTAAAACACATATCACCCTTTTCTTTACAGAATGCAGGCCCCAAACATAATTTCTTGAATCATGGTCTGCCATTGAATCTGGCTCTAAAACCTTCTCTCGCACTAAAAGGACCTACCTGTAGCTTTTCCAGCTGAGAGTGGAGTTCAGAACACTGAACATGGAATAACTTTCCATTTAATTAATTTTTCTTTGATATATTTCATCAAAGTTTTGTAGTTTTCTTCATGTAGATCTTGTATGATATAAATGTTTAAATGCTATTGATGCACTCAGTACATCAGCTGCATTTTGTCTGTGTGCTCACTATCAGGCTTTGAAGTCAGGGCCATGACTGCTTAAGTAGCAGATGGCCATGACAACATTTGCAGGTGTGGGTGTCAGAAATGCTGATGAAGACTTCCGGTCAAGATAGTGGCATAGGTATCACCTCCTCCCATAACCACATCAAAATTACAACAAAACTACAGAACAACCATTCTTAAGAACCATCTGAAATCCAGCTGAAGGGAAGTCCTACAACTACAAAATTAAAGAAGAAGCCACATGGAGACTGGTAAGAGGGGCGGAGGTGCAGACAGGCTGGACCCACACCCACGTGTGGTGGATAAAAATCAAGAGGATACCTCGGCTGGGAAAAGTCCTTCCTGAGGACTGAGGGGTCCCTGGCCCACAACAGGCACCCAGCTCACGGTTCCAGTGCCAGGAGGAGAAGTTCCCATAACTTGTGGCTGGAAAAACCAGCAGGAACTGAGGCTGAGGGAGGCTGAGGCTCCTGGAGCCTCAGGCAGTTCCTCTTAAAGGGCCATGCACGGCCCTGGTCGGTTTTTCTCAGTGGTTAGAGCGTCGGCCCGTGGACCTGAGAGACCCAGGTTCGGTTCCCGCTAAGGGCACATACTTTGGTTGCAGTTTGTCCCCGGCCCCGGTTGGGGTTATGTGGGTGGCGGCCAGTCGATGTGTCTCTCTCACATTGATGTTTCTCTCTCTCTCTCTTTCTCTCTCCCTCTCCCTCCATCTGAAGATAAATGCAAAAATGTCCTCAGATGAGGATTAAAAACAAAAAAAAGGGCCCATGCACAGACTTCCTCGGACTTGCTCCCTCTGAGCTCCAGCATGGGGAGGCAGCTTGAAAGGCACCAGAGACATACAGTGAAGAACTGAGTTGTTTGGCATCAGGGAGAGAGCTGGAGAGGCAGCTTTCTCCTGAACAGATGTGCTGGTGGAAGTCGTTGATCCTTTGGTGATCCCTTCCCCCGTGGGGCTGGCAGATGGCTGCCAGATCTGGGACTCCAGCAACCTGGCTCAACTGTTTGCTCGCCCTGGTGATTCCCTGAGGCCCTGCCCCACCCAACTTTCAGGCCCACCCAAGCTCTTTCCAGGGGCTTTACCACAGGATTGGCCTGTCTTGGCTCCTGCTTCAGATTTTCCTAAAATCTCTCAAACAAGCAACATCCGGTCTCAGCGAGCTTCATACCTCTCATTAAAAGGCCCCAGGCCTGGCACAAGAAGCAGCTATCAGATCACTTTGTAGCTTATGCCGGGTGACCCTGGGTAGAACACAGGCAGAGGCTGACCTTGCCCCAGAGCCAGCACACCCAGATGACAGCTTCAGAACACATCAGAGCACTACCACCCAATCACTTTCACAAGTGACACACTCAAGGAGTAGACTCAGTGGGTACCAGAACCCTGCTGAAGTAAGTCTTGCTCTATGTGGTGGGCCCCTACAGAGCTGATCCTCCAAGAGAGTCAGAGGCCAGTGGTCAGTGGGCACAGCCAGTCCTTGCAGCTGATTACCCTGAATAAATCCCTCCCATTGATGTGCCAACAGCAATAAATACTCAATTACAACAGAAGGGTGTACAGTCCTCGAGGCCCAGCTGGAGTGATCAGGGAGGTTGTGCCACTGGATCCTACAGGACACCTACAACAATAGGCCACCCTACGAAGCCTAGGAGACATAGAAACTCTGCCTAATACATAGAAACAAACACAGGGAAGCAGCCAAAATGAGGAGACAAAAATGCAAAGTATGTCCCAAAGGAAAGGAAAGAACAAAACTCCAGGAAAAGAACTAAACAAAATGGAGATAAGCAATCAATCAGATGTGGAGTTCAAAACACTGGTTATAAGGATGCTCAATGAACTTAGTGAGACCTTCAAGGAACTTAAGGAAAACTCCAAGGAACTTAGTGAGAACATCAATGACGTAAAAATGGACCAGTCAGACCCTGGCCGGTTTGGCTCAGCGGTTAGAGCGTCTGCTTGCAGTCCGGAGAGACCCGGGTTCAGTTCCCGCTAAGGGCATGTACCTCGGTTGCAGTTTGTCCCCGGCCCTGGTTGGTTGTGCAGGTGGCAGCCACTCGATGTGTCCCTTTCACATCTATGTTTCCCTCTCTCTCTCCTCCTCTCTCTCCCTCCCACTCTATCTGTACAAAAAATGGAAAAATGCCCTCGGGTGAGGAAAAAAAAAAAAATGGGCCAGTCAGAAATCAAGGATGCACTAACTGAAATAAAGAATAATTTACAGAAAATCAATAGTAGAGTAGGTAAAGCCAAGAAGTAAACCATCGATTTGGAATATAAGGAAGCAAAAAAACCACTCAATCAAGATTCAATAGTAGAGTACGTAAATCCAAGAAACAAACCATTGATTTGGAATATAAGGAAGCAAAAAACGCCCAATCAGAACAGCAAAAAGAAAAAGGAATCCAAAAAATGAGGATAGTGTAAGGAGCCTCTGGGAAAACTTCAAGCGTGCCAACATTCGCATCTTGGGGGTGCCGGAAGGAGAAGAGAGAGAACAAGAAATTGAAAACCTGTTTGAAACAATAATGGCAGAAAACTTTCCTAACTTGGTGAAGGAAACAGACATACAAGTCCAGGAAGCACAGAGAGTCCCAAACAAGATGAACCCCAAGAGGCCCACACCCAGACACATCATCATCAAAATGCAAAAGGTTCAACACAAAGAGAGAATCTTAAAAGCAGGAAGAGAGAAGCAGTTAGTTACCTACAAGGAAGTTCCCATAAAGCTGTCAGCTGATTTCTCAAAAGAAACTTTGCAGGCCAGAAGGGAGTGGCAAGAAATATTCAGAGTGATGAAAATCAAGAACCTACACCCAAGATTACTCTATCCTGCAAAGCTGTTATTTTAGAATCAGTGGCCATATAGTTTCCCAGATAAGAAAAAGTTAAAGGAGTTCATCACCACCAAACTGTTATTATATGAAATGTTGAAGGGTCTTTTTGAAGAAAAAGATAAAATATATGAACAAACAAAATGGCAATGAATACATATCTATCGGCGATGGAATCTACAAACAAAATGAACAGGTAGAACAGAAACAGTCTCATAGATACAGAGAACATTTTGTTGGTTGTCAGGTGAGAGGGGGGTTGGGGGAATGGGTAAAAAAGGTGAAGGGATTAAGAAGTACAAATTCATTGCTAGACTGACAGACCTCAAAGGGAAAGGGGTTGGGGGGGGTGGGGTGGGAAGAAATAAACCAAAGAACTTGTATGCATAACCAATGGACACAGACAATAGTGTGGGAAAAGGCGGGAGGGGGGCGGGAGTCAATGGGGGAAAAATGTGGAACATCTGTAATACATTCTACATTCAACAATAAAGATTAAAAAAAAAGCCCTGGCTGGTTTGGCTCAGCGGTTAGAGCGTCCACCTGCGGTCCGGAGAGACCCGGGTTCGGTTCCCACTAAGGGCACGTACCTCGGTTGCAGTTTGTCCCCGGCCCTGGTTGGTCGTGCGGGTGGCAGCCACTCGATGTGTCCCTTTCACATCGATGTTTCCCTCTCTCTCTCTTCCTCTCTCTCCCTCCCACTCTGTCTGTGCAAAAATATGGAAAAATGTCCTCGGGTGAGGATAAAAAAAAAAAAAAAGATTAAAAAAAAAAAAAAAACAATCAGAACAGCAAAAAGAAAAAAGAATCCAAAAAAATGAGGATAGTATAAGGAGCCTCTGGGACAACTTCAAGTGTACCAACATTTGCATCATGGGGGTGCCGGAAGGAGAAGAGAGAGAGCAAGAAATTGATAGCCTGCTTGAAAAAATAATGACAGAAAACTTTCCTAACTTTGTGAAGGAAATAGACATACAAGGCCAGGAAGCACAGAATCCCAAACAAGACGAACCCAAAGAGACCCACACCAAGATACATCATCATCAAAATGCCAAAAGTTAAAGCCAAAGAGAGGATCTGTTTTGTTTTGTTTTGTTTTGTTTTGTTTTGTTTTGTTTTGTTTTGTTTTATCCTCACCTGAGGACATTTTTCCATTTTTTGTTCAGATAGAGTAGAAGGGAGCAAGAGAGAGAAACATCGACATGAAAGGGACACACTGAGTGGCTGCCTCCCGCATGACCCAACCAGGGCCGGGGACAAACTGCAACTGAGATATGTACCCTTAGCGGGAACCAAACCCAGGTCTCTCTGGACTGCAGGCTGACACTCTAACTGTTGAGTCAAACCAGTCAGGGCCAAAGAGAGTCTTAAAAGCAGGAAGAGAAAAGCAGTTACCTACAAGGGAGCTCCCATAAGACTGTCAGCTGATACCGCAAAAGAAACTTTGCAGGCCAGAAGGGAGTAGCTAGAGATACTCAAGGTGATGAAAAGCAATGACCTACAACCAAGATTACTCTATCCTGCAAAGCTATCATTTAGCTGATGGACATATAAAAAGCTTCCCAGAGAAGAAAAAGTTAAAGGAGTTCATCACCACCAAACGAGTATTTTTAAACATTTTTTTTTCTTTATTGATTTTAGAGAGAGAGGAAGGGAGAGGGAGAGAGAGAGAGAAACATCAATGAGAGAGAACATCAACTGGCTGCCTCCTGCATGCCCCCCATGGGGACTGAGCCCACAACACAAAATCGAACCAGCAACCTCCTGGTTAATGCGTCGATGCTCAACCACTGAGCCACACCGGCCAGGCCAAACCAGTATTACATGAAATGTTCAAGGGTTTTCTTGAAGGAGAAGAACAAAAATGTGAACAATAAAATGGCAATAAATACATATCTATCAACAATTGAATCTACAAACAAAATGAGCAAGCAGAACAGAAACAGACTCAGATACAGAGAAGTTTTTGTTGGTTGCCAGATGGGAGGGGTCTGGGGTGAATGGGTGAAAAAGATGAAGGAATTAAGAAGTACAAATTGGTTGGTAGACTGATGAACCTCAACGGGAAGCGTGGAGGGAGGGTGGGATAAGATAAACCACAGAACGCATAACCAATGGACACAAACAATAGTGTGGGAAGTGCAGGAGGAGGGCAGGATTGAGGAGGAGGGGGGTCAATGGAAAAAAAAAAAGGGAGGGACATCTGTAATACATTCAACAATAAAGATACTTTTTAAAAAAATGCTGATAAAGCCCTGGCCGGTTTGGTTCAGCAGTTAGAGCGTTGGCCTGCGGTCCTGAGAGACCCGGGTTCGGTTCCCGCTAAGGGCATGTACCTCGGTTGCAGTTTGTCCCCGGCCCTGGTCGGTTGTGCGGGTGGCAGCCACTCGATGTGTTCCTTTCACATCGATGTTTCTCTCTCTCTCTGTTCCTCTCTCTCCCTCCCACTCTACCTGAACAAAAAATGGAAAAATGTCCTCGGGTGAGGATAAAAAAAAAAAAATGCTGATAAAGAGGAGGAAAATCTGATGGATTCCATTAGAATCTGGATTCTAGTCCCAGCTCAGTCCCTACCTTGCCGTATGACCTCTGGCAAGAGATATCCCTTTCTAGGCCTTAATGAAAGAGTTAGACTAGACCAGTGGATCCCCAAACTGACCCAGGTTCCTGGGATCAACTTCTAAATATTTTTTCAGTAGGCCTGGAGTGGGCCTTGGAAGAATCTGTATAATTAAAAACTTCTCCTAATGTCTGATCTCTGGGGTCCACTGACTTATTTGGAATAAAATTTCTCAAGTTTTCTCCATTCACTGTGGCTTTAATGTTTCAAAAATTGTTTCATAATGCCCCTAGGTCTAAATGAATAGCTAACCGTTCTGTTTATTAAGTAGGTAAGTCCAAAGAAACAGTATTTATGTCCTAATACCTTAATGCCTTTTGGGCACCGCACACCTTCTTGAACCTTGGAATCTCATGGGACCGCCACCATCATCTTCTGTTCCATACTGACTTACACCACAACACTTGATTTTTATCACAACAACCTCCAAAACCTCAGCTTCACAAAGATATGACATTATCAATAGGAATGTAGTGTGAGCTAATGTAGAAACTGCCTCAAGCTAGCAGTTTGTGAAGGATTAGACAGATGTCACTGTGTGTTGTGAGGTGGATTATGTCCCCCTTCATATCTATATGTTGAAGTCCTAATGCTCAGTACCTCAGACTATGGCTGTATTTGAAGATAGGGCCATTGAAGAGATAATTAAGGTAAAATGAGGTCATATGGGTGGCTCCTAATCCAATATGACTGGTGCCTTTACACGAAAATTATTACGCAGATATGTATGCGCAGAGGAAAGATCACCTAAGGACACAGGGAAAACGTGGCCATCTGTAAACCAAAGAGAGAGGCCTCCGAAGAAACATAACCTGCCGACACTTTGATCTTGAACTTCTAGCATCCAGAACTGTGAGAAAATTAATTTCTGTTGTTTAAGCCCCCAAGTCTGCAGTATTTCATTACGGCAGCATAGCAAACAAACACCCTAGGTGTTTAAGACTTTAAAATCCCCCTCAGCAACCCTGCGAGTTCTCTGCATGCCTCAAAGCACCTCAACATACAGTTGGAGAACCATATATCTGGAGGCTTAAATATTCCATGAGTCTGACCCTACTTGAACCACTAATGGACATAAATAGACATATTGCCAGGGTATAGGTCAACTAGAAAATTTCATTCAGCATAAAAACATGTCTGCCCTAATAACACACCTGATTCTTGGCTTTGGTATTAATCACCAGTTAGAGGAGTTACCCTAGGCCAGTGATTTAGGTAACCAGTTGGGTGGCTGTTGTGGTAGTCCAGGGAAAAGTTGGCCATGACCTGGACAGGGTGGTAGCAGTGGGAATGCAGAAAAGTAGATATACTGGGATATGTTTTGGGGTGAGCAGTTCTGACTCAGAACTTGCAGATGGATTTGTGAGTGGCAGAGGACAGAATCAAGGATAATTCTTAGTGTTTTTGTTTTGTTTTGTTTTTAATAATGGAGTTAGATTTCTAATGTGACTACACTCTTTCATTTCCACAATTTTTACTGAAAGCCTGCTAAACGCCATGCTATGTCTCAGGTGCTGGGACACAGAGGTGGGAAAAACAGATTCATGCTTTTGCTTGCTTAAAAGTGTGGATGTTGGAGCTAGACTGCTAGGGTTCAAATCCCAGCTCTGCACTTATTAGCTGTGTGACCTTGGGCAAGTTACTTAACCTCCCTAAGACTCACTTTTCTCATCTGTAAAACGGGGATAATAAAGGTATCCACCTCCTATAAGAACTGTTGTAAGGATTAAATATATTATAATATAAAGTTACTATATTAAAGCACTTAGAATAGTGCCTAACAAGTATAAGCATTTTTTTTTTTTTTTTGGTGTCCTGGGAGGATGAAGGGCCAGTCTCAGCAGCCTTGTCTGGGGCACAAAAAGGGGATGGAAACATTATTTCAACCTCCTGAGCTATCCATGCAGAAAGCATTCTACATATAAGTTTTAGCTTTGACAATCCAGGGAGCTTTCATTCTAGTGGAAAGAGGCAGAAAAGTAAACAAACAATAGTATATCACAATAAGTTCAACGAAGGAAATTAAAAAGGGTGATAGACGCCCTGGCCAGTTTGGCTCAGTGGTTAGAGTGTTGGCCCGCAGACCAGAGAGTCCTGGGTTCGGTTCCCACTAGGGGCACGTACCTCGGTTGCAGTTTGTCCCCGACTCCAGTTGGGGTCGTGTGGGTGGCAACCAGTCGTGTCTCTCTCTCATTGATGTTTCTCTCTCCCTTCCTCTCTGAAGAAAAATTCAAAAATGTCCTCAGGTGAGGATTAAATAAGTAAACAAACAAACAGAGACTTAGATGGCAAGAAGGAGCCAGACATGAGCATATCTAGGAAAAGAATATTCTATAAGGAAACAAATGTAAATTCCCTCAGGCAAGAACAAGCTGGGCATGTCCCAGTGTCAGACAGAAGGGCAGTAGGGCTGGAATTCAATGAGAGAGGGAGAGAATGATGCCAAATGAAGTTGGTGAGGCTGGCAGCTGACCGATCAGGGTAGGGAATTAGGCTTTATTTTAAGAGCTGTGAGGAGCCAGGGGAGTGCTTTCAGGAGGAGGAGGGCATGGTTTGACTTACATTTTAGAGATCAGTCAGGCTATTGGATGAGCAGGTTTTCGGGTGGCAAGAGAGGACACAGGGGAGCTAGTTGGGAGACTCCTGAGGACTGCAGGCAGAAATGATGTTGACACATAGAGGACAGATCTGGCATGTGTCTTAGAGCATCAGCTAGACTTGTACTTTACACACAATCTGCTGACAAAGTTCTGGATATTCTGCCTAACACCAGTCACAAGTGTTGAAGTTTGCAGCAAAGGTTTAGATTTGTAGCCCGAGGGCTTTGAATTCTGGCTCCATCACTGTGTGACCCTCACTTAGGTCATCTTCACAGCCCCCCCCCCCTCCCGTGAAATGGGAATTCGGATACTTAGCTCAAAGGGTAGCTCTGAACGTTAAAGGAGAAAATGCACGCAAAGCACTTCACACAGAATCTGGCCACACAGAAAGAGCTCGATGAATGTTAGCTATTACCATTTTTATCAGTGACTGGACATTTCCCATTCATTCCATTAAACTAACTGCAACAGCTCTTTTTCTGGTCTCACTACCCCCAGTTCTACCTGCTCCAATCTGTCCTCAACTTTATCTGAAACATAAATCAATCATTTCCCTTCCTTTTAATAAACACTGCAATGGTTCCCACTGCCTACATATTAAAATCCAAATGTCTTAGAATAACATCCAAGGCCTTTCACACTCAGGACCCTGCCTGCCTGCATATCCAGCCCCTTCCCACATCCTAGCCTACAGCCATGCCACATTATTTCTGTTCCCTAAAAAAACTGTTGTTCCAACTTACCATGCTTTTACCTATGCTGTTTCCTCTGCTGAAGTGTACCTTTCCCTTTGTGTACCTGTTAAACAGTTACCCACCTATCAAGACTCAGCTTTGCCCTGGCCAGTTTGGCTCAGCGGTTAGAGCGTCAGCCTGCGGTCCAGAGAGGCCCGGGTTCGGTTCCCGCTATGGGCATGTACCTCAGTTGCAGTTTGTCCCCAGCCCTGGTTGGGTCATGTGGGTGGCAACCACTCAATGTGTCCCTTTCATGTCGATGTTTCTTTCTTTCTCTCTCTCTCTCTCTCTCTCTCTCTCTCTCTCTCTCTCCCTCTCTCCCTCTCTCCCTCTCTCCCTCTCTCCCTCTCCCCCTCTCTCCCTCTCTCCCTCTCCCTCTCCCTCCCACTCTATCTGAACAAAAAATGATAAAATGTCCTCAGGTGAGGATAAAAAATAAATAAGACTCAGCTTAAACATCACTCTCCTTGACACCTCCCCTCCCCTCTGCCCCAGCAGACATGCCCCCTCCTTTCTATTGTGTATTCTGCACACAATTCCAGTGCTTCAGTGATGCTCACTCTGTAACCCTGAATCCATTACTGAACCTAACACTCAGTTTCTTCATCTACAACGGGACTGATAACAAGGGTTGATGCAAGGATCAAGAGAGATTCTATATGTACTGTGCTCAGCCAACTGCCTGGCACACATCAAGCTCTCAGCAAATGGAAGATTTTAAAAAGTGCAAAAGCCCAGCCAGTGTGGCCTAGTGGTTGAGTGTCAACCCATGCACCAAGAGGTCGCCGGTCAGGGCACATGCCCAGGTTGTGGGCCAAATCCCCAATAGGGGGCATGCAGGAGGCAGTCAATCAATTTTTTTCTCTCATCAATGTTTCTATCTCTCTCTCCCTCTCCCTTTCTCTCTCTCTAAAATCAATATAAAAAAAAAATTTTTTTTAAGTGCAAAAAACTAAAACAAAGCAGCCCTGACCAGTGTGGCTCAGTTGGGTGAGTGTCATCACATGCACCAAAAGGTCACCAGTTCAATTCCCAGTCAGGGAACATGCCTGGGTTTCTGTTGGATCACCAATAGAGGGCACGCAGGAGGCAGCCAATAGATATTTCTCTCTCACTCACATCAGTGTTTCTCTCTTTCTCTCTCTCTAAAATAAATAAAAACATATTTTTAAAAAACACAGCCGAGCCCTGGCCGGTTTGGCTCAGAGGTTAGAGCATCGGCCCGCGGACCAGAGAGACCCAGGTTCAGTTTCCACTAAGGGCACATGCCTGGGTTGTGGTTTGTTTCCAGCCACAGTTGGGGTCATGTGGGTGGCAGCCACTCGATGTGTCTCTCTCACATCAATATTTCTCTCTCTCTCGCTTCCTCCCTCTCTCCCTCCTGCTCTATCTGAGGTTAAATACAAAAATGTCCTCGGGTGAGAATTAAAAATATATATATATATATAAAAAAACACAGCCGACTGTTCATAGTGATTATGGAGTATAGGGGTTATATTTTGAGAGATTCTACATATTTTTATGTATTGTTTGAAAATCATAAAAAATAATGATATAGCAAAATTAATAATAAAAATTAAAAACAGCCCTGGCTGGTTTGGTTCAGCGGTTGGAGCGTCCGCCTGCGGTCCGGAGAGGCCCGGGTTCGGTTCCCGCTGAGGGCATGTACCTCGGTTGCAGTTTGTCCCCGGACCTGGTTGGTTGTGCGGGTGGCAGCCACTCGATGTGTCCCTTTCACATCAATGTTTCCCTCTCTCTCTCTTCCTCTCTCTCCCTCCCACTCTGTCTGTACAAAAAATGGAAAAGTGTCCTCGGATGAGGATTAAAAAAATAATAAATAAATAAAAAAAAATTAAAAACAGATAATAGGTCTTCTAATTCCTATCCAGTGTTTTGTTTGTTTGTTTGTTTACATGCCTCCTAACCCTGGAGAAGGGTCCTATTTGAGAATAGGTATGGCCTTGGGCGGGCAGGGGGCTTGCTCTTGGAGAAGAAAATAGTTTCTTAGGAATAATTTGCCCTAGACTGTCCATTTTAACAAAGTAAGGAGATAGCTATCCAGGGCAATAGCTCTGTTCAGTGATGAACACTATGTAGATAATGAGAGCTTCTTCCAAACCAGCAGCCACACCTTTGCCTGGTCTCAGGGGCCAGATGTGAAGACAGATGCGTAGGTTTTGTTAAGAGTGAGTACGGGCCCTGGCCAGGTTAGAATGTTGTCCCGATACACCAAGGTTGAGGATTTGATCTCCAGTTAGGGCACATATAAGAATAAATCAATGAACGCATAAATAAGTAGAACAACAAATCAATGTCTCTCTCTCTCTCAAATCAATTTTTTAAAAAGTGAAGACAGGCAAACTGGAGAGGACAGATGCCTTCTAGAGGAAACAGAGCTAGCAGCTCAGCTGAAGGCCACCCTTCATGTGGCTCAGAGGTCCAATGTCACATGTTTTTTTTTTAAAGAAAAGTCAGACCCTGGCTGGTTTGGCTCAGCAGTTAGAAGGTCGGGGTCCTGAGGGAGGCAACCGATCAATGTGTCTCTCTCACACTGATGTTTCTCTCTCTCTTCCACTCTCTCTAAAAAGAAAAGAAAAAAGTCAGAAATCCAGATTATCTTTGTAAAGTTTAAATATGACCTCAAAAAATGTCCATAACCACAGAAAGGCCAAACAAAACACTTCTGGCAGGCTGAATTCAGCCCAGAACCTCCAGTTTGCACCACTCTTTACAATAGGATTTCTTAGAAATTAGAGGCTGGGACAAACCATAGAAATGCATACCTCCAGCAAGATAATATTCCTTCATCTTTACCTGTGTGTGTACAAATGATGTAAGCCTGTCTATCCTCATATCTTTCCCCATCAACAATAAAGCAAATAGTCTTTTTTGACAATGTATCTGAAACTGCACTCCACACGCTTCAAGGTAAAACAGAAATAAGTAACTTCAACTCAATTCTTCACAACCCAACCGAGGTGAGATATTCCCTGGGAATCATTCCCTGGACCCCTTGCCCTAACTCTGACTGTGCACTCTAACACTAACCAGGGTTTACTGAGCACACACTCTGTGCCTGGCCTTGCTTGAAGCAATGTACCTATAAAACCCATCTAGTCCTCACAATATACCTGAAATAGGTACTACCACCACCTCTGATTTACACAAGATTAACCTCCAGAGATCACACAGTGTAGATCTCTAGATCACTGTGTGATCTACAATCACTTGACTCCAGACCTACATGGGGAACACCCTGAAGACTAGCATCTTGTCCTAATCATTTTTTTTTTTTATCCTCACCCAAGGACATTTTTGTATTCAACCTCAGATAGAGTGAGAGGGAGAGAGGGAGGAAGAGAGAGAGAAAAAGATCGATGTGAGAGAGACACATTGACTGGCTGCCACCCACACGACCCCATCTGGGGCTGGGGACAAATCGCAACCAAGGTACATGCCCTTAGCAGGAACCGAACCCGGGACTCTCCAGTCTGTGGGCTGACGCTCTAACCACTGAGTCAAACCAGCCAGGGCTGTCCTAATCATTTTTGAACCCACAAATGGATCACTTCCCATCTATATGTGTCCTTGGCCGGCTCTGAAGGGTGATCTTAACAACACAGGCATTTATTCGACAGTCATTTCATATATCAGATCTTGGAGTCTAGGGATCATGTTTTGATGAGGCTACCTGATGTATAATTAAAAATAACAGCAATGTCACTTGATTTTGCTTGGAAAAGTCAAGGAGATTTTGCTTGGAAAAGTCAAGGAAAGTTTTTTGTTTTTTGTTTTTTGAATTAGTGAATATTTGAGTAACAAAAAGTATAGTTTTATACCATACATATTTACCAGAATGCCTTGCTGTAGAAAAATAAAAGCAAATCTTTTCACGTGGACCACCATGGTTGGAGAGCTGCACCTAGAGAAGCTCGCTCCTTTCCCGATGCTCAAGCTGAGTCTTGAAGGAAGAGACTGTTCTCCAGGCAGACAAGGCGGGGAAAAAGAGCCCAGGGCAGCAGGAGCAAAGGCACTAAGATGACCCAGCCTTTATCCAAAGACCTGCAACCAGCTGTGAATGGCTCACATGCAGGGAATATGCTGGGCATGTTGGGGAAGGCTGGCAGATCAACAGCCTCTGAGCATGCAGAGCCTTGACTTGGTAAGAGATGGGAAACCAAAAGAGGTTTTCTTTATTTTGTAAATCCTTTTATTGAGGCATAATTTATATCCCATAAAATTCATCTCTGTTTTGTGTACAAGTCAATGATTCTTAGTAAATATACAGACTTGTGCAACCATCACCACTATCCAGTTTTAGATTTCATGACCCTCAAAAGATCCCTTCGCTTGCATTCAATGCCTGTTCCCAGCCAGGCAACCCCTGACCTAATCCTGGCTATGCAAATGCCTTTCCACCAAAGGCAGGAAAAAAAGACCTGATCAAATTTATTCATTCATTCATTCATTCATTCATTCATTCATTTTTATCCTCACCCGAGGACATTTTTCCATTTTTTGTTCAGATAGAGCGGGAGGGAGAGAGAGGAAGAGAGAGAGAGAGAAACATCGATGTGAAGGGACACATCGAGTGGCTGCCACCCTCACGACCAACCAGGGCTGGGGACAAACTGCAACCGAGGTACGTGCCCCTAGCGGGAACCGAACCCAAGTCTCTCTGTACCGCAGGCCGACGCTCCAACCGCTGAGCCAAACCGGCCAGGGCTCATTTATTTATTCATTTTTAAAATATCTTTTTATTGATTTTTTAAAGAGGAAGGGAGAGAGAGATAGAAACATCGATGTGAGAGGGAAACATGGATCAGCTGCCTCCTGCACACCCCCTACTGGGGATCGAGCCCAAAATCCAGCCATGTGCCCTGACCAGGACTCAAACCAGGACCCAGGACCTTTCAGTCCATGAACGATGCTCAATCCACCAAGCCCCACTGGCTGGGCTGATTTTAGATAGATAGATAGATAGATAGATAGATAGATAGATAGATAGATAATTTTTTAAAATCCTCACCGGAGGATATTTTTCTATTCATCTTCTGATAGAGTGGGAAGGAAAGAAAGAGAGAGAGAGAGAAACATTGACGTGAGAGGGACACATCCACTGGTTGCCTCCTGCACGACCCTGACCAGGGCCTGGGATGAACTGCAACTGAGGTATCTGCCCTTGGCTGGAATCGAACCAGCGACTCATTGGTCATTGGGCTGACGCTCTACCGCTGAGCCAAACTGGCCAGGGCAGATTTATATATTTTTTTAAATTACTGAGTTGTGGAGATCAGTTGGAGGGGTGGTTCAGACTGGAGGCTGCCTCTGTCAATACTCCCCTCAGTGCTCAGATTTGAGCAACACTCTAAGAATCCCCTTTCTTACTGGCCATTTTGGAATATCCACATTTTTTTCGGAAGTAACACCTAATTGCCCAAGCATCAGGTCAGTGATTAGTTCTGTCACTCAATAGTGTGTGCATTTATCACAGAAAACCAGTATTTTCAGATTTGTCATCGGTGGAAAAAAGTGCTTTTATAATTCAATTTGTTACCTAAGGCCCACACTTTTGTTTTGCACCACTCTTTTTGAGATGTCAGGGGTGTATTAAAGGAGTTGATGCTGTTGGTACCCCCACAGCACCATATCATATTTTAGAAAGGAAGCTCTAACATAACAATGCTTATCTCCTGTGCTGTATGGGCTTTTTTTTTCTTTATTGATTTGAGAGAAGAGGGGACGGGAGAAGAAGAGAGAGAGAGACACTGATGAGAGAACATCAACTGACCGCCTCCTGCATGCCCCCTACTAGGGATCGGGCTCACAACCTGGGCATGTGCCCTGACTGGGAATCAAACCAGTGACCTCTTGGTGCATAGTTTGATGCTCAACCACTGAGCCACACCAGCCGGGCAACTTTTATTTTTTTAAGGTTCACTAATTGATTTCAAGGTGATCAGCTGAAATAAGCACAAGGCATGTTGGGTTGTCATGAAGATTAAATACAATTCTCAGAAGCACCTGACATAGATATTCATTAAATATTTGTGGACTCTAAACCTGGATCAACAATGTGAAAAGTGCTGTTCAGTGAAGTTTTTTCGGCACCAACAGGGCTGGGTTACTTATTTTTCCTAAGCTTCAATCTCCTAAATTCTACAAAGAATAAGAATTCCTCCTGCCTTTCAAGTTTGTTTTGAGGATAAGTGAAGTTACAGGATAGGTGAAAACAGCCCAGAAAACACCTGGTACTCATCACAGACATGAGGAAACTCTTGGCCTCTCCTTCCTTTCCCAGGCCTATAGAGACTGGAAACATCGCATCTTTCCGAGTATTTTTCAGCCTTTGTGGTACAGGCTGCTATCCGTATAACCTCTCTGCCAGTATTATTAGTAAATATACTCCTCAGAAATTGGCATTTGATAGGCATCTACCAATTAACTTTATACATCCAGAAATGGTATCGCCAAATTAAATGTTATTATTCTATAAATAATTTCAGTTCCTTTAACTGATACTTTCAAAATCCCTACTTACACTTCTCATGATCCTTCCAATAATTTGCTAGAAGGTGGACCTGTCAATAGAAAAGACAAAAATTATTTACTACCAATACCATCAAGATCATTGTTACTTAGAAAACCCTAATCACTCAGTTGGAATTTTTAGAATTCAATCAACACCCCTCATCCCAACTACCTCCCAGTTTTGACTTCGCCTAAAGGAATCCTCACAATTAGTCCACCCCACATCACAAAGAAACATTAAAAAATGGTGATAATTAAAACTGCTGTGTAGTAGTAATCTGGGTTGCTGGGCTATGGTTGTTGGTAGTTGGGGAGGGGCAAGCAGATCCAGCAAAAGCATTGTTTTCAATTGGTAGCTAGGAGCTCAGATAATGAGGTCACAGGGTGGTTGTGTTGTGGAACTTTATGTTCATCCAAGGCAGTTATCCTGAAAAATCTTTTAATTATTCAATAGTACTGCTCCATCACTGCTCCCTGATCCAATAAACCTCTATAGGACATAATTTTTTCATCTGTAAAAGGCAGCTAATAAAAACACTTACTTGGTAAGTGTGAAGCAGTATCTATGACAACGTCGTTGACAGTGCTTTTTACACGTCGCAAAGCACTACTTACATATTGGTTCTTAGTTTTCCTCAGTCCAGCCACTTTTACGGAGGAGGAAAGCATGGCTAAGAAAGATCAAACCTCTTCCCAAGGTCTTAAGAGAATTCAGGCAGAGCTTGGTCCGATATCTTCACCATCAAACTTCCCAATCTTCAAAGTACTACACGTTTTCCTCAGCCTGGCGCTGTAGGCAGGAGCCAAATGCCCCAGGTTCGCACCCCAGGCCTAGGACACCAGCTCATGCCCTGTGTGCCACCGCGGGAAGGAAGGGCTGACGGCCGGGCCCGGCCAGCCTGGGCGCTTAATAATGGCAGTTACCCTGGTCAGCCAGTGATCGAACACTCCCCGCCCTGGTTTCTGCCGCGCTGCGGTTGCAATCCAGGCCAGGACACCGAGGCTCGCCCCGTGCCAGGCACTGTGCTAAGCGCGCTGGCCCAGCGCTGCCCCTCACCTCGGTGTAACTAGGACAAGGAGGGGGCGGTGTCTCGCCGTCCACTCAGCAGTTCTCCGGCACCGCGGCCCGCTACGCCCCCCAGCGCCTCCCTCCCTCAGGGCCACCACCGACCCCCGGACTGGGCCCAGCTGTTCAGCAGTCCGAACCGGCCCGCGCCGCGCTCCAACCCGCTATGGCCCGGCTGGCACGGGCAGGGGCTCTGCCTTCCAGAAGGGGGTGGGGCGGGGGTCAGGAGCGCGCCTGGCTAGCCTCGCGCTGGGGTGGGCGGCCGGGAGGGGCGGGGCCGAACCGCCGGCGGTTGGAGTTCCGAACTGACGCGTGCCTCCCGGCCACGTGACAGTCGGGCCCCGCCCCTCAGGCCGGGGGGTCGGCAGGGACGGGAGGTGGGGTGGGGGCGGGGTGAGTGGTAAAATCACCTCTGACCTCAATCTGCACCCCACCTCCTACCAAGGGAGCGCTGGGGTCCGGAGCTACCTGATATCAGCCCATTTTGCAGATGCGGCACACTGAGGCCTGCCCAGGAGAACCGGTAGCAGGCAGGCTGTCAAAGCAGTCAGAACCAGGCTGGCCGTTGTGCGGACCTGAAAGCGTTGGTCTCCTTTCCTTCGGATCATATTGTAATGGAAACTCCATGAGAGCAGGAACTGTGCTGTCCTCTGTTCAGTTCACTGCTCCTTCCCCAAAGGCCTTATGCAATAACTGAGGGAAGGCCAGACAAAAGTGAGTGATGTGAAAAAGAGCACCCAGCCTGTACATCACTGATGTAGGGGTTAATTAATCCAATTGATGGGAAAGGGTAGGAGAGGGGACCAGCTAGGAGGCTTCAGTGGAATCCAGCAGAGGAATGATGGTCTGGAGTTAAGTAGTTGCAGCAGGGATAGAAAGAAGTGGAAGCATTTGAGGGAGGTTTTAGAAAAATAAAGAGATTTGCTGATGAATAGAAAGTGAGAGATGGAGAAGAAGGAATCAAGAGGAAGTTCTGCCCTGGCTGGTTTGGCTCAGCAGTTAGAGCATCGGCCTGCGGTCCAGAGAGACCCGGGTTCGGTTCCCACTAAGGGCACGTACCTTGGTTGCAGTTCATCCCCGGCCGAGTCGTGTAGGTGGCAACCACTCAATGTGTCCCTTTCACATCGATGTTTCTCTCTCTCTCCCTCCCACTCTATCTGAACAAAAAATGAAAAAATGTCCTCGGGTAAGGATAAAAAAAAAGAAAAAGAGTAAGTTCTGAGTAGTTGGTAGTGCTATGCACTGAAACAGCTATGAGGTAAGGGAATAAAGTTTTGTGGTTTATGATACAATGTCAAGTTGTCATCTCTACAGATGGCTATATGAATCTGGAGCTCAGAGGACAAACACACGGGCAGGAAGTGTGAATTTGGGGCGTCTGAATGTTACTTACAGCACTAAGAATGAAGGACATCACTGTGGTAAGTAAAGTGAAAAGAAGATGGCCTGGGACAGAGCACTGGAGAATGCCAGTAGAAGGAAGAAAAAGCACATTAATGAACGGGAGTTGAGGAGGGGCGGGGCCGGGGACCGCGGACGGCCGCCTCGCCGCACGGCGCTCCTGCTCCGCACACTCGAGCCGGCGCTTCCGAGGGCGCCCAGGCGGGCTGTGCGAGGCCGCCGGTTAGCGGTGTCCTCGGCGCTGGGGCGGGACGCAGGGTCTCTCACAAAGAATGAGCCGTCTCTTGCCAAGAGTGAGTGGGAAAGCAGCTGACCCCGGAGCAGTTCTATGTCACCAGGGAAAAGGGAACTGAACCGCCATTCAGTGGGATCTACTTGAATAACAAGCAGCCAGGAGTGTATCACTGTGTGTGCTGCGACAGCCCACTCTTCAGTTCCAAGAAAAAGTGCTGCTCCGGCACCGGATGGCCTTCATTTTCCGAGGCCCACGGGACGTCTGGCTCTGATGAAAGTAACACAGGAATCCTGAGGCGTGAGGACACCTCAGTGGGACCGGCGCGCAGAGGCTGTCTGCGAGCAGGGTGAAGCTCACCTTGGCCATGTGTTTCCTGACGGACCCGGGCCTGCTGGTCAGAGGTTTTGCATCAACAGTGTGGCACTGAAGTTCAAACCAGGGAAACCCTGACTCTCCAAGAGTCCCTTCCCCTGCCACTCTTCATTTATACCCTCAATTTAAAAAATTCCTGTGACTTGTTTTATTTAATACCAAACTGGGCTGTTTGCTGCTGGCACCAAGCAAAGTCACAGCTTCTCTAATTTATTGATCTGGAATGAACTCAACCCTGACTCCTGCTCTGACTGTGGAATTTCTCAGAATGACAGAGCGGCAGCCATTTCTAGTCAACTGACTTCTGTGGGCTCTGCCTGGGTCCTGAGGGCACAACTCTTTGGGGACATTAGCAGGCTGATGGGTTGTAAGGCAAAAAATTCCCACAAAACTACCCTGAACTTCCCATTTCAGTTAAGTTCTTCATGGATGTATATACATGAGGGATTAAGTGAAAAGAGGAAGGAAAATATGGGGTTAATCAACAATCCAACATCAAAAGAAGCACTGAGGGGTAGGACTGTGGGAGAGCTGTGTTTTGGGAGGTACGTGTGGTGATGGACAGGGCGCATGATTCTTTTTCAAAAATTTGGAATATCGAACATTCTGGTTCCAACCTTTCAACCCTCAAATAAGTTCCAACGGGAACTTGTTAGATTTCAGAAGTAGTGAACAAAAGTGGCTGCAAAGTTAAACTTTTAAGTGTTCAAATAAAATATTTATTTTTAAAAAAATGAATTCAGGTAGAAGAGGAAGGCCCTGCAAAGGAGAGAGGATTGGCCAGAGAGGTGGGAGTAAAACCACGGAGCCCAAGAAAGGACAGCATTTCAGGAAGGGTGGAGTCCACAGTTATGTCAAATGCTGCTGAGAGGGGTGTGGCTATACATCAGAGAATCTGTGTGTGAAGCTGACAAAGTCGTTTTGGTGGAGTGTGAGGACAGAAGGAGAAGTGAAGAGAAGCAGAAGTGGAGGTAGTGTAACCCGAAAGGGAACCTGGCCCTTAGTGGGTTTGCCTAGGGCTGGCTGGTAGTGTATGGGTTCTTGACTTTGTGCAGGAAAAACTTTACAATACAAGTCCAGCCCTGGCCGGTTTGGCCCTTGGACAAATGAGTTGCAGGTTTGATTCCGGCCAAGGGCACGGACCTCGGTTGCTGTTCGTCCCTAGCCCTGGTCGGGGTCATGCAGGAGGCAGCCAGTCGATGTGTCCCTCTCACATGGATGTTTTTCTCTCTCTCCCTCCCACTCTGTCTGAAGATAAAGAGAAAAATATCCTCGGGTGAGTGTTGTGGCGCGAGAGAACCGAGAGACCACCAGAGCCAAATTAAAGCCAAATAGAGAGCAAAGCTAGCCGGCGACTCATCCTGAGTTCTTGGAGACCAGCCCTAGGGCCTCCAAATGTTGTGGCATGACAGAGTCAAAGAAAAGACCACTAGAGAATTGAAGTCCAAATAAGAGCCATTTATTGGCCAGCTGGCGTCTGATTCCGAACACCCCTGTGACAGAGTCTTCGGAATCAGCCCCCGTATGCTTTACTACATGCCTTTTATACCTTACTGAAAATAGGATCTTCTTGATATAATGCCCAGGGCACCCTGGCCGGTTTGGCTCAGCGGTTAGAGCATCGCCTGCAGACCAGAGAGTCCTGGGTTCGGCTCTCACTAAGGGCACATACCTCAGTTGCAGTTTGTCCCCGGCCCCAATTGGGGTCGTGTGGGTGGCAACCAGTCGATGTGTCTCTCTCACGTTGATGTTTCTCTGTCTCTCTCCTGCTCTATCTGAAGATAAGTGCAAAAAAAAAAAAAAAGATATAATGCCCAGAGCTACAACAATGCTGTATTGAATTAGTTTGCCTTGCAGATAACAGGAACACCCAGGCACACCCAGGAATACCCAGGTATTTCAGGTATTTCAAGGTACATTGGGTCACACTTAGCCCAGAGCTGCACAAACACAATGCAAGCCTAATTCCTTGAGATTGTGGGGAAGGTCGAGTCTCTGACTCAAGACCTCCAGACTTTGTGGACTCTGTCAGACATGTAGCCTGCTCCCAACAATTTCTTGGTTCGGGGAGTATTCCAATTTACTGAGGTTATTTTGACTAAACAGATTCAGCTAGAGGGCATACGGTGACTTTCCCAATCATCAATTATAGAGCAGCACAGTAATTTACCAATCATCAATTATGGAGTTATAAACATGCCAGCACAGTGAGGATTTGAAAAATAATAAAAATAAAAATAATTTTAAAAAAAATGAGCCTGGCTTGTGTGGCTCAGTAGTTGAGCATCGACCCATGCACCAAAAGGTCTCTGGTTCGACTCCAGGTCAGGGCACATGCCCAGGTTGTGGGCCCAATCTCCAGTGGGGGGCATATAGGAAGTGGTGTAAAGGACAAACACATGATCTTGCCCCCTGGATTTTAAGGGAATGGCAAGAACTATCTGCTAATAGATAACCACTGCATTGTATAGATAACCATTGCTTTGTGTACACAGAAACTGATTGTTCCCTCAGGCATAACAGCTAACTACAAATATCTGCTTCTGTACGTCTTGCTTGCTCCCATACCCTTAACCCAAATTCCTTAACAGGGGCTAAGACAACTATATGAGCAACCCACCCCCTGAGCTCGGGGCTGCTCTCTCCTCTGAGTAGAATGGGACAGTCGCCGCGTGGCTAATAAAGCTCTCTTCATTTGAACCCAGTTCGGAGTCTGAATCTGGTCTGTCTCGTTGGTCTACAACAGTGTCCAATCTCTGTTTTCTCTCATTGATGTTTCTATCTCTCTCCCTCTTCCTTCCTCTCTCTAAAATCATTAAGGGGGGAAAAAACACAATAGGAGTCCAGGTGAATTTTAGAAGATGTGTTATCAAAGCTGAAGACAGTGAAACAAGGAAAAGCCTAGGATAACAGGAGAGGGATTAGGTGGGGAAATGAGTCTAGGTGGGGCTGCTTTAGTTTACTAAGAGGTCAGAGATAAGGAGCTCTTGGGGACAGGTTTAGAGGGTCTGCCCAGGAAGAACTGCTGCTGCCCATTGCTGCCCTAGTTGCAGGCCTTGGGTCTCTGAGTCTTTAGAAGATGCATGCCTGTGTGGGAAGAAAGAGGGGAGGGGAAGAGGAAGGCGTGAATGTGCTCCAGGGAGAGAGAGCACACTGTGGGACCTTCGTTTTGAGGGGTTTTAAAGGCTGGGAGTTGTCTGGCCAGGTGTGGCTTAGCGGTTGAGCATCGACCCATGCACCAAGAGGTCACCGGTTTGATTCCCAGTCAGGGCACGGGCCCAGGTTGTGGGCCAAATCCCCAATGGGGAGCATGCAGGAGGTGGCCAATCAATGTTCTCCCTCATCGATATTTCTTTTTATTTTTTTGGCTTCTAGATTGTAATTTTAATTACTTTGAAAGAACATGATTTAATACCAAATGTTTAAACACTCATTATCATTGCTAACCTGTGAAATCAATATTATTTATATCTGATTATCTATACAAAACTCATAGATTTTTCTTTTGAAAAAGGCAGTAGATATCCCAAAGAATAAGGGAGAGACTACTAAATAAAGGTCATGTTTACTAATCTAGCACCATAATTCCAGTCTTAGGACCTCCCAAGCAGCTGGAAGGAGGAAGAGAAGAGGTGAGGATGTTGGAAAAGTAAGGACAGACAGTTCTTAACTTGTGGCCCCATTTGTGCTCGAAGCAACGCAGGGTCTAGCAAAGGCTCATACTGGAGATAAGACAGAAGCTTTGGTTCAGATGTAGAGGAGGCCCTGGAGAAGAGTAAAGCCAGGACTTCCAGGAGGCGGCGCTGGACTTGGCCTCATGAACTAGGGGGTTTCTTCTTGGCATCCAAGTCCTTTTTAATTTCTTCAAGTTTTTTTAGCCAGGTTTGGTATGTCATAATTCTGAGCCAGCTACATTCCAACCAGGTTGCCAAAAGTAAATCCAAGCAGGAACTGGAGCATGATGTCAGTGAACTGGGAGCGAAGGGTGGTAGCAGCTCGGTTCTCATCCATATTTCTCTCTCTCTCTCCCTCTCCCTTCCTCTCTCTCTGAAAATCAATAAAGAAAGAAAAATTTTTTATTAAAAAAATAAATATATTTAACACATATTCAGCCTCCACTTAATTAGATTCTCAGTTAATCAGAGCACAGAATAACATAGGGAAGGAATTTGGACTAATTTTTTTTTTTTATCCTCACCCGAGGACATTTTTTCATTTTTTGTTCAGATAGAGTGGGAGGGAGAGAGAGGGAGAGAGAGGCAGAGAGAGAGAGAGAGAGAGAGAGAGAGAGACATCGAGTGAAAGGGACACATCAAGTGGTTGCCACCCGCACGACCCAACCAGTGCCGGGGATAAACTGCGACTGAGGTACATGCCCTTAGCGAAAACCAAACCCCAGGCTGACGCTCTAACCGCTGAGCCAAACTGGCCAGGTCTGGACTAATTCTTAAATTCCAATCCAGTGTGATCTTAGAAAGTGTCTAAACCTGCCCTGGTCGGTTTGGCTCAGCAGTTGAAGTGTCAGCCTGTGGACCAGAGAGGCCCAGGTTCGGTTCCCGCTAAGGGCACATACCTCGGTTGCAGTTTGTCCCTGCCCCAGTTCAGGTCATGTGGGAGGCAGTCAGTCGATGTGTCTCTCTCAAATTGATGTTTCTCTCTCTCTCTTCCTCCCTCTCTCCATCCTGCTCTATCTGAAAATAAATGCAAAAATGTCCTGGAGTGAGGATTAAAAAAAAAAGAAAAGAAAGGAAGTGTCTAAACCCAAAGAGCCACTGTTTCCTCATCTTTCAAGGGGTGATGGATATCCCTGGATCTGAGATGTTTGTAAAGCTCTGATAGCACCTAGAACCTGGAGCCTATAAGGAGGTTGTGGGAAATTCAAACAGAACGAGACAGAGAGCCTCATACTTGAGGTTTTAATTGGGAGATGGTGATGCAGGGCCAGTGTTGCAGGATTTTAAACATGCGGGACATTTATAGCATTGGGCATGCGAGTATTCCTGTTTCTGCCTGAACTGAAAATGAGTTTCTCTGCTAGGCATCCAGGCCCAAGAGCACCTTAAATTTCTAATTAGGAAAAATGCGAGGTTATTTCTGAGGCCTGGACCAGTATCTGACTACCACCGATACTCAATAACTGATTAAGGCAGAATGGGATCTGGGTGACGGGAAGAGGTGGTGTTAGATAAATGAAAACTGCCGGAGAGAGCCCGAGCAAAACCAGCGCCCCGGGATTTTGACGTCGCTATAGGAACTCCCTCGCCACACGCACCCACCGGAGAACTCCAAGTCCCACAAGGCCCGTGGCTTCCCCGCCTCAAGGGGAGGAGGGGCAAGGCGAGGGCGGCACCGGCTGTTCCTGTTTTCTGAAGCGTGATTGGCTCGTGGCTCTAGAAGGCGACCAATGACCGCTCTCGGAGAAAGCGGCGAGACCAATATGGCTTCCTGCGCCTGGTGACGGTTGAAGAAACAGTTAGGTCTCATGGAGAAGCCACGGGGCATCGAGGTGAGAGGGGAAGAACTTTTGGTGTCTGGGAAAGGGAACCCCGGAGAGCCTAGCTTGGGGGGACCCTTCTTTAGGCCTTTTAGCGACGCCTTGCGTGTGGAGGGCGGAAAGATGGATAAACTGAGGCTGCGCAGGGCCAGAAGCGACTGATGTTGCCTTTTGGTCCGATACTGCTGGGGCCCCACGTCTGGCAAGTAGTTGGGGATGGAGAACTGGGTTGGGGATCGGAGAGCTCCCGAATCTTCGTCCTTCCTGTCGCGTGGTCGTGTTCTTTAGGGACTGTGAGGCCTGTCACATCCTGGGGTGACGTGAAGGGAGATTCGAGTTTAGTAAACACTCCGTGTCTAGAGCGTTCACGTGCATTATCTCCCATTATACTCACAACAGTCTTGTGTGATTGTTTCGTTTTTATGGTGGAAGCAGCTGAGGCTGAGAGAGGTGGTGAGGCTCACCAGGAAGTTCACACAGCTGTGAAGGGGAGGAGGCTGGCGCTAAGTCCGCAGGCTCCCAACTCAGCCTGTTACGCCTTCCCACAATGCTACAACCTGTAACCCACGCACTCTTTAATCATTTGGCTTCTGGTCACCTTGTGTTTGAATTCGGTTTCCTTTGTAGCGCATTTGCATGTGTAGTTGGAAATATAAAGTGGACTAGCCCAAAAATTCCACGAGGGTAAAAAAGAAGAAGAAGAAAGTAGAGAATAACAATAATAGCTCACACTTTTAGAGCAATCACTAACTGCTGGAAACAGATTTAGGCTTTACATATGTCATTCTTCCAGTCTTCTAAAGAAGACTTGTTATTATCTCCATTGCACTAATGAAGAAACTGAGAGCAGCACGTTTGTCTTGCACCAAAGCAGTTAGTGGCACACCCAGGATTCAGACCCAGGCAAATCTGGTTTGAAACGCCATGCTTTTAACCAGTAATAATTGCCAACATTTATTGAACATTTACTATGTGCAAGTCACTGTTCCCAGTGCTTTACATATATTAATTCTTACTTTTACCCCAAAGCCTACAAAATAGGTGGCATTGTTCTCATTTACAGATGGGGAAACTGAGGCACTGAAACATCAACTTGCTGCAGATTATACAGCTAGTCAAAACTAGACATGGGCCCTGGCCTGCAGACCAATGAGTCTCAGGTTCGATTCAGGTTAAGCGAACTACCGCGGTTGCGATTCGTCCCTGGCCCTGGTTGGGGGGTCGGGCGGGAGGCAACCACTTGGTGTGTTCCTCTCACATCGATGTTTCTCTTTCTCTCTTCCCTTCTCTCCCTCCCACTCTATCTGAACAAAAAATGGAAAAATATCCTCAGGTAAGGATTAAAAAAAACACTAGACATGGGCCACGCTGGTGTTGCTCAGTGGATTGAGAATCCTCCCATGGACTGAGTGGTCCTAGTTGGATTCCTGGTCAGGGGACATGCCTGGGTTTCAGGTTCAATCCCCAGTGGGGGGTGAGGCAGCTGATCGATGTTTCTCTCACATCGATGTTTCTCTCTCCCTTCCTCTCTCTCTCCACATAATCAATATAAACATACTGAAAAAAAAAAAAAAAATAGCCCAGCTGGTGTGGCTCAGTGGTTGAGCATCGACCCATGCACCAAGAGGTCGTTGGTTTGATTCCTGGTCAGGGCACATGCCTAGGTTGTGGGCCAAGTCCTTAGTGGGAGGGCATGCAGGAGGCGGCCAATTGATGTTCTCTCTCATCGATGTTTCTATTTTTCTCTTTCCCTTTCTCTCTCTAAAATCAATAAAGAAAAACAAAACAAAACAAAACTAGACATGGAATTTGAACCCTGACTTAGAACCCAAACTTTTCACACCTTTTCTGTTATATGCCAGGTCAATTAATATACAATATCTCATTTACACCTCACATCCTGTGAGCCAAATATTTTTATAGATGAGAAAGTTGAGGCACAGAGAGGTTAAATGACTTGTCCCAGACTCCCAGATAGTTAGGCTCAGAACTAAGTCCATTACAAATATCATCAAGTGCATACTTAATTTTTAAAAACTTAGTTAAAAAAAAAAACTAAGTCCAAAGCTGTCGTACATACCATTATGCCATAACTAGTATGTCTTCTGCCTTCCAAATCCTTCTTATGGCAATCTGGGTCCCAAATTAACTTTTCTCTGACTTAAATTGTTTTTTAGGACACTTTGCATTCGTCTTCAGATAGAGTGAGAGGGGGAGAGGGAGGAATAGAGAGAGAGAAATGTCAACATGAGAGAGACATATCGACTGGCTGCCAGCCCACTCGACCCCAACCGGGGTGGGGGACAAACGGCAACTGAGGTACCTGCCCTTCACGGGAACCTAACCCGGGTCTCTCTGGACCACAGGCCGACGCTCTAACCGCTGAGCCAAACCGGCCAGGGCTTAAATTGTTTTTGAATTGAGGTTATTTTGGTGTACATATACGGAAGGGGGAAGAATAAATTTCTACTGAGTTCAGTTCCAGACCACCACAATAAAGCAAGTTGTAATCTTTTTGCTGGTGGAGGGTCTTGCCTTCAATTTGTAAAAATTGCAGCATCTGTGAAGTGCAATAAAGCAAAGTGCGTTAAAACGAGGTGTGCCTGTACAGTTTTCCCTCAGTGTCCATGGTGGATTGGTTCCACAGACACCAAAATTCCTTATATAAAATAGCATAGTATTTGCATATAACCTGCACACATCCTTCCATATACTTTATTTATTTATTTATTTATTTATTTATTTATTTATTTATTTATTTATTTTTTTGGTGCATGAGTAGAGGCTCAACCACTGAGCCAATCCAGCTGGGCCTCCCATATACTTTATTTATTTATTTTTTTATTCTCACTCGAGGACATTTTTGCATGTATCTTCAGATAGAGCGGGAGGGAGAGAGGGGGGAGAGAGAGAAACATCAATGTCAGAGAGACACATCGACTGGCTGCCACCCACACAACCCTGTTAGGGCTGGGGACAAACTGCAACTGAGGTACGTACCCTTAGCAGGAACCAAACCCAGGACTCTGGTCCACAGCCAGATGCTCTAACCACTGAGCAAACTGATCAGGGTTCCCATATACTTTTAATCATTTCCAGATTACTTATAATACCTAATACAATGTAAATGCTGTATGAACAGTTATTATACTGTATTGTTTAAAGAATAATGAAAAGAAAACTTAAGTCTGCACATGTTCAGAATAGGTGCAACCATCAAAGGCCTAACTATAGGCTACATGTCAGCAACATTGTAGCTTAAAAAATATTTCCTTTTTTTTTAATAGTTTTTTATTTATTTTCTTATCCTCACCCGAGGACATTTTCCATTTTTTGTTCAGATAGAGTGGGAGGGAGAGAGAGGAAGAGCGAGAGAGAAACATCTACGTGAAAGGGACACATCAAGTGGTTGCCACCCGCACGACCAACCAGGGCCGGGGACAAACAGCAACTGAGGTACGTGCCCTTAGCGGGAGCTGACCCCTGGTCTCTCTCGACTGCAGGCTGACACTCTAACCATTGAGAAAACCAGCCAGGGCTAAAAATATTTTCTTTATGTGAATGTGGAACCCACTGATATAGAGGGCAGACTGTATACATCTTTTCCAGAAAGTTCTCATGAGGCACCTCACTTAGGATATTTTTAAATCATTGTATTCTATTTGAATTATATAAAATATCATAACTTACAAATCCACAGAAGGAGGTTGGTTAATTCCTAAAACATGTTTTTTTCTGTCTTGTTAAGCTATTCTGTTGAATTATGGTTGAGAAGTGTATAAACAAGAGGAATGATTCTGGCCCTGGCCAGTTTGTCTCAGCGGTTAGAGCGTTGGCAATGAGTCTCGGGTTCGATTCTGGTCAAGGGCACATACCTCAGTTGCAGTTCATCCCTGGTCCTAGTTGGGTTGTGCAGGAGGCAACCAGTATCTCTCTCACATTGATGTTTCTTTCTCTCTTTCTGTCTCTCTCTCTCATCCTCCCTCCCTCCCACTCTATCTGAAGATAAATAGAAAAAAAATATCTTCAACTGAGGATTTATTTATTTATTTATTTTTTTTTTATCCTCACCTGAGGACATTTTTCCATTTTTTGCACAGATAGAGTGGGAGGGAGAGAGAGGAAGAGAGAGAGAGAGAGAAACATCGATGTGAAAGGGACACATCGAGTGGCTGCCACCCGCACGACCAACCAGGGCCGGGGACAAACCGCAACCGAGGCACATGCCCTTAGCGGGAACCGAACCCGGGTCTCTCCGGACCGCAGGTGGATGCTCTAACCACTGAGCCAAACTGGCCAGGGCCTCAACTGAGGATTTAAAAAAAAAGTAATGATTCTGGTGTTTGCAAAGGGGTATTTGATTCTGCCTGCCATTCTGCCCAAAAGTGTTGACTTGACCAAGAACTGGAAAGGGAGCAATCTGCAACAAGCCATGATTCCTGCCTGGTTTGTGTCATTCTTTCTTGCACTAGGAGATTCCTTCTTCAGAACCAATGGAGGAAGAAGAGGAAGATGACGACTTGGAACTCTTTGGTGGCTATGACAGTTTCCGGAGTTATAACAGCAGTGCGGGCAGTGAGAGCAGCTCCTACCTAGAGGAGTCAAGTGAAGCAGAAAATGAAGAGAGGGAAGCAGGGGAGCTGCCCACCTCCCCCCTGCATTTGCTCAGCCCTGGGACTCCTCGCTCCTTGGACGGCAGTGGTTCTGAGCCAGGTGCCTTCAGAGTGTCCCTGAAGATGGGGAGGTTTCAGGAGGCTGTGGAGGAAGAGGGGGATCTAGGCAGAGGTGTCCAGGTGTAAAGGGCTATTTGATGTTAAGTGTAAGGGATGAGATGTCTAAGGACCTGTGAGAGAGACAGAAGCATTCCAAGAATCCCTAGGGATCATTTCCTCTGCTGCAGTCTGATTTCATTTACTCTTTCATACAACTAATTTTATTCAACACATATTAGGTGCTTGTCATTAACATGGTGCTACTTTTACATTTGTGTGAACAGCTGATGGATTTTTTTTTTTTTAATCTTCACCTGAGGATATTTTTCCATTTTTTGTTCAGATATAGTGGGAGGGAGAGAGACAGAGAGAGAGCGAAACATCGACGTGAAAGGGACACATCAAGTGGCTGCCACCTGCACAACCCAACCAGGGCCGGGGACAAACAACCGAGGTACGTGTCCTTAGTGGGAACTGAACCTGGGTCTCTCTGGACCGCAGGCTGATGCTCTAACCACTGAGCCAAACTGGCCAGGGCCAGCTGATGGATTTTTAAGCCTGGATATTGAGAAGATAGGACACCCAAAATGTTCTCATTACTATTTGGGAAGTAACAAGAAAGAGCTTGTGGGTTGGAAGTGATAGAGAGAGAAATACAGAATAAAGTGACTCCTGGGTAAGAGGATTGGGGTGGGGGTGTACAGATAAGCATCCCTATGGAACCTGGCTGGGTGGCTCAGTTTGTTGGAGCATCATCCTGTACACCAAAACATGGAGGGTTCAATTCCCTGTCAAGGCACATACTTAGGTTGCAGGTTTGATCCCTGGTCTAGGTGCATACGGGAGGCACCACTTGATGTTTCTCTCTCACATTGATGTTTCTCTCTCTCTCTCACCCTCTCTTTCTCTCCTTCTCTCCCTCTCTCCCTCCCTCTTCTCTCTAAAATCAATAAACATATCCTCAGATGAGGATTAAAAAGAATCCCCATGGAACATATGGAAGCCAGTTGGCTTCTGTGATGTGATGCTTGGACAGCTGCTGGACCTGTGTCAGGGTCTCAGCATGTGGATTGCCTGCAAAAAGAGGTCTGTGAGGACACTCCTGTTCTTTGACGCCTAAGCTCTAGAAAAATTATCTAAGACTCTTTACCAGTTGAATCTTATTTTCTTTCTATTCATGCTGTCTTCTCTTCTTCCCTCTCCTTTCATTCATCTCTCTCCCTTCTGTCTTCTAATTATTCTCTTAGAATCTTAGACCTTTACAAACAGAAAGGTCCTATAGACACTATGTAGTCCAGGGTTTCTCTGTCCTGGATGCACATTAGAATCTCTGGCTTGGGCACTTTTAAAAGCCCCCACATGATTGTAATGTGAAGTCAGGGTTGCGGCACTGAACTAGTTCAGTCTCTCTATAGATGAGAAGACAATAGTCTCAGAAGTTAAATGACTTGGGCACTTTTTTTCCTTTTTTCTCTTTGCAAACTTTCCAACACTCATGTGTTTCCTCATGAATTTTCTTTAGCCTCACTGTTGACACATAGCCAAGAGATGCCAAGCAGCTTATCTTAGGCGAAAGAGATTCAGGACTTACTTACCTGGTTAATGCAGTGCCCAGGTTTTGAAGGGTCCATTATTTTGTTTTATTTGGGGTGACTGTATCAGGTGAGTCATGTGCTAAGTTCTCTTCCCAGCTGTCTGTGAGATGTGTGGTATCGTGGGTACAAGAGAAGCCTTCTTCTCCAAGACCAAGAGATTCTGCAGCGTCTCCTGTTCCAGGAGCTACTCCTCCAACTCCAAGAAAGCCAGTATCTTGGCTAGATTACAGGTGAGAGGCAGTCACTTGGGAAGACCCTTCCTGGAGCCCAGGGTGCTGAGACAGGAACAGCCAACTGATGGCAAGGGGCCCAGAGGGCTTGGGAAAGACCTTGCTTGTATCCATCTGAAGTTGTAAATTTTCTGATATTTATTATCATATCAGAGTAGAGGGCAGGGAATCTATTTATGGAGCTCATAACTTGCAGATTCCTGGAGCGTCACGCACTTCATTCTCCACCCTGGGGAGGTTCAATACGTTTTCAACAAAACGCCCTTGGTCCTTACACCACAGTTTTCAGCTTTATAAATATTCTGAAAGGAAGCTGGGAATGAGCCACAAGGTGGGTTTAGATAGTTGACGCCTCATCTCTGACTCCATGTCATAGGCAGTCACCCAGAAAGTCTTACCAATCTCTAGTTAATTATTGACATTCACGGAAGTTTTAGAAATAGGAGGATTCTGATATGTTGTCTAATCCATACATTAATTGGTAAGTATGCTGAGGTCCAGAGAGGAATAATGGCTTATGTAGGGTGGCCTGTGGGATGAGGGCAGCAGAACAAGACTGGAAGCTAATCTCAGGTGCCTGGCCTTGTGTTGTTTCATGCTGTCTATGATTGCTGATCACACACTGGTTCTCAAACTCGACTGCATGTTGGGATCACTGGAAAGGTTTTTAAAATATTGATGCTTGGGTCTTACTCCCAAAGATTCTGATTTAATTGGGACAAAATGTGGCCTGGACACAGGGGCTTTAAAGAGCTCCCCAGGTGTTGTTAGTGTGCAGCAAAGCTTGAGGCCTCTGCTCTGGCATCTATTGCAAGTCAGTGAGCCAGGCCTTCTGCTCGGTGCTTTGTACACTTGCTCACCTTCATGATACAATTACTGTTGTTTTGTGGACTGTAGTCAAGGCACAGAAAAATCCTTCCTCAGTGAGCTGATAATTTTGTTAATAGCTACAATTTGGAGGTACTTACTAAGGGCTTGGCACTCTCAGTCTAACCAATGATCTCTAAAAAATGAATTTTTAAAAATTCCTATTGTAAAGGGTCAGAATTATTTAGTAACTTGTTCAAAGATACACATACAATTGAAGAGCCAGGATTTGACCCCAGGTCTATGTGGGTTCTAAACCCACATTTCTACTACACCGATCTCTCTAATAAATTCTCCGGGCCCTTCTGATCAGTGCTTAAGTTAAAAATTACTGACCGGATCGGTGTCCTTTAACTTTGGGGGAGGACCCCTGTGAGCACCTGATGAAAGCCTCTTCAGAACATCATGTATGTACAGAATGTTGCCTCCTTCAGTTCACGGATCCCACTGAAGCCCATTCTCTGCCATAAGTCTGTAGAAGCGCAGGGATAAGTAATGGCTGATTCAAGCCACTAGGAAAAGGTTTCTGGAGGAAGCACAGGTTTAAAAGATGGAACAGGTGTCCCTCCTTGCCCTACTGCTCTGCCGCCTGTCCCCAGAGAACCAGAGAGAAGCCCTGATTGAGTGCCAAGCTCATACAGTGACTCCCATCCTTGAAACCTCTCTGAGCTAGGCATTGTTATTGGTATCACCTTGATTTACAGATGGAGAAACTGAAGCCCCAGAGAGCTTGGCCCCATGCCAAGATTTAAACCTAGGCAGTCTTAAGTCCAGAGCTAGGTTCTTAGCCAATATGCTACACACATCCTCTCCTCCCTTCAGGGCAAACCACCTACCAAGAAAGCCAAAGTCCTGCACAAAGCAGCCTGGTCTGCCAAAATCGGAGCCTTTCTCCACTCACAAGGGACGGGACAGCTAGCAGATGGGACACCGACGGGGCAAGACGGTAAGCGGGCAGAGGGCTGTGCTCAGGAGGCTGCTGAGCATGGGGATGGAGTGCCAGGGCTGGGTGGCCCACTCTAGGAGTGAGGAGTGGAAAAGATGGCCAACTACTAAGTGCCCTGACCCAGGTTTACTGTGGATTGCGTCTTCCTCACCTGGTGGGCATTGTGGAGATTACTACAGAAAATCCCTGCAATCACCCTGAAATGGCAGGACCCCCACTGATAATTCAAAAGCCATGTATTAGCCTCTATTGTTTTGCATTGATTCTAGCCCTATAGTTTCTCTTCCCTGGGGCAGTGGAAAACCAGACCTATTTGGGAGAGGGGTGGTGGGATAAGAAAAGGAAACTCTTGAGTGTGTAGCAATTTCTGAGCAAATTGAATATAAGCACAAAGCAACTCCGCCCTAGGTGGTCTGAGTTTCTGACTGAAATCCAGTTCCACAGGCACAAGAGTTGGAGGGGCCTGGGTGGATGACTGCTCACCCATTTAAACTGGCTGTAGCCAATGACAAGTCAGGGGAGGGCTGAACAATGTAAGCCTTTTTTCTTTGGGGGAATGTTTCCTCTATTCCTGAGATCCTGGCAGCCTTTGGATAAGGTCCTGATGGTCACTAGTGGGGCATGAATGAGGACAAGTGGCTTCCCCATGCACTTGGCATTGAGATGCTGCTGTGATGGGAAAGGGACCTGCTTCTCTAGGCTCCTCAGGGGCCAGGTTCCCTGGGTGGCTACTGCTTGAGCTCCCAGACTCCACTGTCTTCAACTCTTCTTTTCTGTTCTGCAGCGCTGGTCTTGGGTTTCGACTGGGGGAAGTTCCTGAAGGATCACAGTTACAAGGCTGCTCCTGTCAGCTGTTTTAAACATGTGAGTGCCCTGGACATGCCGGGGGGGGGGGGGGGGGGGGCTGGGTGCAGGGAACCCAGATGCTCAGCACCCATCTCACCCAGCTGCCTCACAAGCACTGTTCCAGGCTGGACATTGCATTGGCACCGCCAGAGAATAGTGGTGGGTGTGGGTGGTCGAAGCTCAGCTTTGCAACTCCTGTTACCTTTGTGTTCACTTCTCTAAAGTCCTTCCTCCAACCTTCACTGAGGGCTTCTAGCACTGTGCTTCCCCTCTGAGGTTCCCACTTTGCTGTTTACATAATGGAACTTTGTGCTATGTCTGAGCACCAAAGCTGAAATCCTTTTCTGTTTCACCATTTTTCATGTTTTTCCATTGAAAGCTTGGTGCTTCTGAACTATCCTGGGCCTCTTGGTCTCTGGGGGGCAGAGGTGGATACCTCCTGGAGCCCACATCTGCAAAAGGCTTTCTTGACCCCTGTCATTGAGAAACACTGGCAGGGTGTGGCCCTGAGGGCGGGGCTCGAAGGGGCAGCACTGATCCAAAACCCCGGAAATCCTGGAGGAGGCCTCTTTATTCTGGGAGTCCTCTCACCAGAGTAAACCCATCTCCTAGCCTCTCCTTTCTGAACTGCTACTGACCTCTGCAGGGTGCCCTGAACAGTGAGAAGTTGGCCTCAGCACAGCCTCATACTCCTGAGTTGCTGGTGAGGGTGCGCGGCTTTCTCAGTCGCCCCGAATTCTCTGGCCCTCCTGGCACTGGCGTTTTCACTGCAGGGGCGTTAACATCACACTTGCGTTTTACGCATCTGATTCCTGTGCTCTGAAGAAGCCTGTCCCTTGTGCCTGGATAGCCTAACCATTTCCAGGTCCTATGATGAACCCAGTCTCTGGCCAGGGAGATGGGACGAGATACCCCAATTGGCTTAATGTAAGCTGAGAAAGAAGAAAAGGTGATTTCCCCAAAGGAGAATCGAGGTGCCACTGGCAGCAAAGTGAGGATTAGTTATTGGGAAGGCACCCAAAAAGCAGTCCATTGCTGCCAGGGGCACTTTAACAGGACGAGAGGACCAGTTGGAGAGGTGGAGAAAGAACATGCCAGGGGTAATGTGTGGGTGGACAGCTGTGTGAAAGCTGGCATGGTGATGGCTGAGAGGCCAGGGGGTCCTGATCCTTACTTCCCAGGCTTGAATGACAATTGAAGGAGATGATATTTGTGCCAAGAACTGCTTGACACATGGTAAATACTAGCAACAGTTATGTGTCACACAGGCTGGCACAGGTTCGATGTGCTCAAGATGTTACAGCTAGGAGGTGGTCCTGTAAAGACTAGTACTCAGGGCTGTCTGACTATCACCCCTGCCCACTCGCATCTATTCCCTGACTCTGCTCTCCAAGGACAGCAGACACATTCTGCTCATTTCTTCACCCCTTGTCCCGTGCCTGGCTTTCCGCATCCAATGACTGATGCAAAAAGGCGAAGGACGCAATGACTCATGAAGCCATGAGGCCAGCACTCTTCTCTGCCAGCCCAGGCCATTCACTGTTTCCCTTTCTTCTCTCGTCCCCACCCAGGTCCCGCTCTATGACCAGTGGGAGGATGTGATGAAGGGAATGAAGGTGGAGGTGCTCAACAGTGACGCTGTGCTCCCCAGCCGAGTATACTGGATCGCCTCTGTCATCCAGGCCGCAGGTGGGTGTTCCGTTGGCTGAAGCAGGGTCAGGGTCTGGAGATCGGCATCTTTAGATGGGTAGGCAATGCTGCAGGCAGAAATTGGCTTCATAAAACCAAAAAACCCCACCTGCTGGAGTTTCTGGCTTCCTTGCAACCCTACCTTGCCTCTAAGGGCAGTGCCCTTAGAGGGTACTGCCAAGCTTGGTGAGTTTGGTAACTCCCATTTTTTAAGTTTATTCCAGGGATAATCAGACTCTAGATAATTAATTCTCCCCATTATGCCATATTGCTTTCCAAGTAAGTGACATGGGTTTGTTTTGGCCATGACTCTTGTGGACAGCGGAGACCACGTTGTCTGGAAGGAGTTCTTGAAGTGGGCAGTGGAAAGTCCAGTGTAGGCTGCAGAAGGAGCAAGGCCTAAGAACATGCCTTTCCCTATCCCACCCTCTCTCACTGGTGCTCTTTTCATCTTTCCAGGGTACCGAGTACTGCTGCGGTATGAGGGTTTTGAAAACGACGCCAGCCACGACTTCTGGTGCAACCTGGGAACTGTGGATGTCCACCCTATCGGCTGGTGCGCCATCAACAGCAAGATCCTGGTGCCCCCACGGAGTGAGTTGATGAGAGGTTCTGTGTGCTGATTTCTGCAGGGCCTTTGGTAGGAGGGGTGTCCTCTGTCTTAGGTTAGGCCAGAACAGAACCCACTTGCCTTCTTTGTTCCAGAGGCCCTGTGGCAGCTCCAGGTTGTAGAGCCTGGTTCTATAGGATGAAGTGATTGCTAACCGGGAAAAGGCAGAAATAAGTTATTCAATATCCTCAGCTGATCTCTGGGGCAGCTCTGGCGCCCTCTGTCGATGGGAGTGTTGTTAGCGTGTAACCAGGAATCTTCTGTCTTGCAGCCATCCATGCCAAATTCACTGACTGGAAGGGCTACCTCATGAAACGGTTGGTGGGATCCAGGACACTTCCTGTGGATTTTCATATCAAGGTCTGGCAGTGAGCCCTTTGGGTCTCCTAAGTGATCTCCTTCCTGCCCCCTCCCATTTTATGTGCTTCCTGCTACTCATTGGAGTATTCTTCCTAAGGCTCCTTGTTTAACAATCTGTAGCGGCTCCATGTTTCTCAAGGAAGGATGGTGGTTCCTGCTGCCTAACAAGGGAGGATGTTAGCTTCCTCCCCACCCAGGTTCTGATCTGGCCACATTGACCACACCAAATTGTCTGCCATTTGTCCTTCCAGACCCTTACCTTTGCTCATAGAATTTTTCAATAGATTGTATTAAGTGCTTGTTGAATACAAGGCACTGTGGGAATATAACCCCTGCTGTCCAGGACTTTCCTATCTGGCAGAGGACATGAAGTCATGTCTATAAATAATTGCAAAGTAGCCTTGGTTCTAACCCAGGGCTGTGCTTCAGAATCACCTGTGTGGCATTGAATTTTTGTTTTAGCCTCACCTGAGGATATGTTTATTACTTTGAGAGAGAAAGAGAAACATTAATCTGAGAGAGAAACATCAATCAGCTGCCTCTTCTACATGCCCTAACTGGGGATCGAATCCATAACCTAGGCATGTGCCCTGACCATAAATTGAACCCATAGTCTTTTGGTGCACAGGACGATGCTCCAACCAACTGAGCCACCCAGCCAGGGCTATATGGCATTTAACTTTAATTATTAAAAATTATTTAGTTTTTTTGCCCTGGCCGGTTTGGCTCAGCAGTTAGAGCGTCGGCCTGCGGTCCGGAGAGACCCGGGTTCGGTTCCCGCTAGGGGCACGTACTTCGGTTGCAGTTTGTCCCAGGCCCTGGTTGGTCGTGCGGGTGGCAGCCACTCGATGTGTCCCTTTCACATCGATGTTTCTCTCTCTCTCTCTCTCTCTTCCTCTCTCTCCCTCCCACTCTATCTGTACAAAAAATGGAAAAATGTCCTCGGGTGAGGATAAAAAAAAAAAATTATTTAGTTTTTTAACCTAAAAATTCATACACATGGTAAAAATCAAAGGGATCTCAAGGGTACAGAGTGAAGACTTAAGTCTCTCCCACCCTATAGGCCAGGTCTCCTGCTGTGGGGCTCGTTCCCCTAAGTGGCTGGGCCAAACTTCAGGTCTCCTGACCCGGATGCTCACAAGTGTGCTTCCTTTGTTGTCCGGGTGTCACAGCAGTGAGCAGGGGAGTGCAGGGCAGGTGCTGCCATGACACTAAATTGAACTGACTTTGTGGCATCGGAACAGGTATTAAGGAGGCTTCATGGGAAAAATGGCATTTGAATTTGACCTTGATGGATAGGGTGGAAGCCAGCATTGAAAAACAAGGATGGAGTGGAAGTTGGGGCTATCTCGCCCATAGCCCCGGCCACCAGGTGTAAACGTTGCTGTCCTGGACTTTCGCTTATGGACAGCTGTCCTTTAGCAAGGGTGGTTCCGAGCACCTCAAGGAGGCATTTTCTGATTTTTTCTCTCTAAGTAGAAATGATTTTTCTCTTCTTTGAACTCAGTGGGTGCTACCTATTTGCTATATGTTGTTAATGATCTTTTTTTTTTTTTTTTTATCCTCACCCGAGGATATTTTTCCATTTTTTTGTACAGATAGAGTGGGAGGGAGAGAGAGAGAGAGAAACATCGACGTGAAGGGACACATCGAGTGGCTGCCACCCGCACGACCAACCAGGGCCGGGGACAAACTGCAACCGAGGTACATGCCCTTAGCGGGAACCGAACCCGGGTCTCTCTGTACCGCAGGCCGACGCTCTAACCGCTGAGCCAAACCGGCCAGGGCGTTAATGATCTTTTTATATTCTCTTTCCAACAAAACCGTAGGCTTTTTCTCCTGTATTTCCCATAGTGCCTTGCACAGCTAATAGATTTGCCATTGAAGATGGTCATATACTCTTTCTCAGCTGGCTCTTAAGACAAGACAGATGATTTTGGTGGTGCAGGCCACTGTGAGTATCAAGGTGGCCTCTTTTCTGCCTAAATTACAAGGAGTTTGACTCTGGTGGCAGACCAGGGTTCCATGTGAACCAGTCAGCAAGCATGCGTTTACTGTCTGTCACCTGCCCAGTTGTGCAGTGCATGCTGGAGGGGACACAAACACAGCTGCCTGTGAAGATGGGGTAGGGAGGATAAAAAGGGGTGGGTTTGTGGAGGAAGCTTCCATCCACACGTGCCCTTTGATGCCTGCAGTATGGTCTGCATAGTAAAGCGTTTTGAATGAATGACCCAACAGCCAAGATCTGGTGTGTGCCCGTGTTTGTTTATTGCTGGGAAAAATCATGAACTGAACACTAACTTTGTGCCTAGTTCTATGCTTGGGCTGAGAATGCAGACATGAATCAAACCAAACCTAGCTTCTGTCCTTACAGAGCTCACGTTCCGGTCGTGACCATTAACACGAGCAGTAAAGTGTTGCTGGGTTGTGGGCTGCACTGGGGGGGGGGGGGGGTGTGCAGAGGAAAAGAATGTGTCAGGAGAGGCTGGGGGAGGAGGCAGCCCAGAGAGACCCAACCCAGGCCTCACCCTGCATCTCACTCTCCTAAATGTGCCAGTCAGGCATTTGGTGGTGGGGTGGTGGATTCCAGCCCTTGAGTTGAGGGCTGAGGGTCTTTGGGGGCTGCTTTGTGACTGAGATACTTTCCCTGCTGGTGGGATTTGAAATAGGAAAGCTCAGACCCCACCGTGCTGAGGCTGGGGCTGATTCTCCCTGAGTCAGCAGTGCCCTGGGTTGAGAGAGCCCTGCAGAGCTCACTGTACTGGGTCCTCACCATAGTTACAGCAAACAGAGCATCTCTTGCCCCTTTACCCATGCCTGCCATCAGGGCTCTCTAGAGCAGCTGGTGGGCCTGTTGGTCACTGTCCCTTGCTGGATCAGAGGGGGACAAGGAATTGCTACTGAGGTGCCATGAGCCACAGAACCACAGCCCAATGAGGCCAGAGCTGGAATTAGATGTATGAAAGCAAAGGAGGCTTTCCTGTGCTATCAGCAGGGGGCTGGGAGGGAGAGGGGAGTGTGGGGTACCTGTGGGATCAGAGTGCAGATCCCTGAGGGAGTATAAGGCTGGATACTGGGACCAGGTTCGAGGCTCAGCTCTGGCACTAATGAATGTGTGACTCTGAACAAGTCCTTTGACCTCTCTGGGGCATCTGCTTACTTAGTCTGAAAAGGGTTTTGTAATTCCCATCAGACTGACTTACGGGCATCTTGGTGTTCACGCTGTAAGCTGCATGCCTTCTCAGTGTCATCCTAAGGACTTGGAGGCCAGGGTTGAACCTGGGGACAGGGGGCTCACTTCTTGACTTAGTGTTCAGGGTGGCCCCACCCCTTTCCCTGTCCTCTGGTTACTTTTAAGAGACAGAGCAGGAAGGAGGTAGGAGGACCCTCCATGCTCACAGTAGGCCTGTGTTCTGATGTTGCAGATGGTGGAAAGCATGAAGTACCCCTTTCGGCAGGGCATGCGGCTGGAGGTGGTAGACAAGTCCCAGGTGTCACGGACCCGCATGGCTGTGGTGGACACAGTAATTGGGGGTCGCCTACGACTCCTCTACGAGGACGGCGACAGTGATGATGACTTTTGGTGCCACATGTGGAGCCCCCTGATCCATCCAGTGGGTTGGTCCCGGCGTGTTGGCCATGGCATCAAGCTGTCAGGTTAGCAGAGCCCCAGGCCAGCATGACCCCGGGCTCTGCTGCCCCAAGGCCTGGGTGGGAGCACCTTTATACCCCACAACAATGGTCTGGTAGAGGTGATCGTCTCCACCCTGCCAATACTATGGCCCAGAGAGGGTGAGTGACTTGACAAAGTCACTCAGCTTGTAAGTGGTAAAATTGATTTGGAACTAGAGACTCCAGGTCTCATCTTCTCCCTTGTCACACGGAAAGAGCCGGGTTCTTAAGGGCTGAATAGTTCTATGGAGAGTGTCTGACGTTTTCGGTCTCCTAGTCTAGGTGGGGTGGGGCTGAGATGCAGATCGGAGCATATGCAGGGCAGCACCCACATTTCTAGGGGAGTGTAGCAATGGCCCTGTTACAGCCTTCAACTCCCTTCTCTCCCTCACTCCCTCTGCCATGTCCCCAAAAGAGAGGCGCAGCGACATGGCCCACCATCCCACCTTCCGGAAAATCTACTGTGATGCTGTTCCTTACCTGTTCAAGAAGGTGAGAAACAGTCTTTGGGCACTTTCCTCTTGACCAGGGGTCCATTCTAGGCCTTAGGACCCTGGTCCTCCCTGTTGCCTTCCGAGGCCTATGGCAGGTGAGGCCTGCTCCCCCCAACCTTCACTTGGGCTGACCCAGCTTCCCCACCTGTCCTGTTCCTTTAAGGTTCGAGCTGTCTACACAGAAGGTGGTTGGTTTGAGGAGGGGATGAAGCTGGAGGCCATTGACCCCCTGAATCTGGGCAACATCTGTGTGGCAACCATCTGCAAGGTGAGCCTGTGGCTGGCCCTCCAGCCTCCAGTGTAGCTTTCTCAGGGGACGGAGCCGGTGCAGAGCCCTGCACTCCATGTCCATCCACACCCCAAGGCTGGCTGCCCCTGGAGTACCTGATCTCTGTGAGCAGGGGACTCACCTGCTCCTTGCTCAAAATCTGCTTTCATGTCATGGTCCGAGGCACATTGAACAGGCGTTTATTTATCATCACCTTCCTGGTCTGAGCCTGTTCTTGTGTCAGGTGTAGGCCCTACCTTGTCACCTCCGTGGGGGCCTTCCCACAGCCACATGCCATTTCCTTTGGGTGCTGGCCTAGCCGAGAGCCATACCAGGCTGACTTTGCTGCAGCCTGAGGAGCAGTGACATTGGCCCTCCTGGGGGACAAGCTGATGTGTCCATGTGACTAATATGACTTCCCCAGGCAGGGGCTGTGTGCTTACTACTGAGAACACAGTGGCAGAAAGACAGATACAGGCCCTGTTGGCAGATTGCTGCCCGGTGAGGAAGGTCAGTCATCCCACCAGCGCAGGTTACAGAACTGCCGGGGCTCTGGAGCAGCAGCTCAGGGAAGCTGACGTCTAGCGCTGGTGGGATCCATGGCCTCGTGTCCCCACCACAGCCACCTTGCCCTGGGCTGGGGGTGCACCGCTCATGACACCATGTTCTCTATCTGCCCCGCTTCTACTCCTCCACCCTCAGGTTCTCCTGGATGGCTACCTGATGATCTGTGTAGATGGGGGGCCCTCCACAGATGGCTCGGACTGGTTCTGTTACCATGCCTCCTCCCACGCCATCTTCCCAGCCACTTTCTGCCAAAAGAACGACATTGAGCTCACACCTCCGAAAGGTAAGACTGGCCTGACCACACTGTAGCACCCCTGTGGTCATGTGCTCCTTCCTGGATGCCTCCCACTTCCCCTCCCTACACATCTCTTCTGCGCCTCCAGGGTACGAGACACACACTTTCAGCTGGGACACCTACTTGGAGAAGACCAAGTCGAAGGCAGCTCCATCGAGACTCTTTAACATGGTGAGGAGACCGAGGAGCGGCCGGGCTGGACTCCGCCTGGCCCTGCCCACTGTCAGGAGGATCTCCTGCTGAGATCAGCCACTTCCAGGACTAAGTGCCGGCTCCGACATAGGCACTGCGCCCAATAGTTCAGCGGTCCCTTCCCCACTGGGTCTGGTGCTTGGGCACAAAGTACAGATGGTCAGAGGGACCTTCCCCCTCAGGCACTCTCAGCCCTGCTCCTCCCCCCAGTTCTGTCCCACTGGGGCAGGGAGCTGGCTGGCAGGCTCACTGCCTTCCTCCTCCTCCCCAGGACTGCCCCAACCATGGCTTCAAGGTGGGCATGAAGCTAGAAGCCGTGGACCTGATGGAGCCCCGGCTCATCTGCGTGGCCACAGTGAAGCGGGTGGTGCATCGGCTCCTCAGCATCCACTTTGACGGCTGGGACAACGAGTATGACCAATGGGTGGACTGTGAGTCCCCGGACATCTACCCGGTCGGCTGGTGTGAGCTCACCGGCTACCAGCTCCAGCCACCTGTGGCCACAGGTCTGGCTTCTTGCAGCCCTCAGGGGCTCTTGACTTTTCTTTTTTCTTCCTGCCAACCACTCCCCCTGCCCCATGCCCACCTCATCCTTTGGCATGAGATTGAGAAGTCTCCTGGACCACCTTTGCTCCTGACTTCTCTGTCTCCCTTTCCCTCTGGCCCACAGAGCTCCTTCTTTGATCTTACCCACTCTGTCCTATGCTCGGGCCCTTGTGCACCCAGGTAAACTACCCAGGTCCCTCGAAGAAGCCCTGGTGATGAGGGTGGGAAGGGACAGCTGTTCTCCAGTCCCTCCCCAGCCCCTCCCCCATTCTCATTCCCCAACTTTGGCTTTCCTTCTTGGGTGTCCCTAGTGTAAGGGATGCTAGTGAGGGGTGGGCAGTCTCAGGATGTCCCTCTACTTTGTGTCCTGTCAGAACGCCTCTCACCTCTGTCCCTGTCTTTCAACAACAGAGCCAACCACACCTCTAAAGGCCAAAGAGGCCACGAAGAAGAAAAAGAAACAGTTTGGAAAGAAAAGTAAGTGGTGCTCTAAAGCAGCCTGGCTCGTGTCAGACTTGGGATCAGCTGGGACCGTGTCCCTGGGACCAGAGCTTGCGGGTTGTTACTTAGGTAGTGAAGACAGTCCCTCTGTCTCTTCCCCTTGCTCTTTGGCCCCACGGGCCATCATCCTGTCTTCAGAGACCCAGAGCATCATAGGGAGTCTTCAGTCCCTGGCGGTGGTCAGGATGCCCAGGGAAGAACAAGATGTTGTATTTGAGAGAGAGAAGGGAAGGGATTCCATCCCTGCTGTCTCATGGCAGAAACTGGCGCCTCTCGTGTGCACAGTTGCAGGGTATGGAAGTCAAAGGTGCCGGAGGAGCCTGGCTGGTGTGGCTCAGTGGTTGAGCGTCGATCCATGCACCAAGAGGTCGCCGGTTCGATTCCCGGTCAGGACACATGCCCAGGTTGTGGGTCCAATCCCCAGTGGGGGGCATGCAGGAGGTGGCTAAATCAATGTTCTTGCTCATCGACGTTTCTCTCTCTCTCCCTCTCCCCTCCTCTCTCTCTAAAATAAGTAAAGAAAAAAAAAATTTTTTTTTTTTTTAAATGTGCTGGAAGCCCTGGCCGGTTTGGCTCAGCGGTTAGAGCGTCAGCCTGCGGACCGGAGAGTCCCGGGTTCAGTTCTTGCTAAGGGCATGTACCTTGGTTGTGGTTTGGCCCCGGCCCCGGTTGGGGTTGTGTGGGTGGCAGCCACTCGATGTGTCTCTCTCACGTTGATGTTTCTCTGTCTTCCTCCCTCCCTCCCGCTCTAGCTGAAGATAAATGCAAAAAATAAAAATAAAAAGGTGCTGGAAGAAATGCCATCTGCTCCCCAGGCTGCCAGTCTTCCCTTCTACTCCCCTCGGGTGGGAGCAAGGGCAGCCACAGAGCATCAGGGACATTTCCCCAGGCGGGGCCCTACTCGCAACAGGTCCTGAGTCCAAGAGGAGCTTAGTTTGGGGCAGCAGGTTGGAGGGGGCAGGGAGTGGGTGAGGGTGGTGGCAAGGTGGTCTCCATGACCTGGCTCCACACAGTGAAGAAATGGGTATGGCCACCCAGCAGGATTAAGGTCAGGAGAGGGTATGGAGGGCTCTGAGCCTTGAAACATAGGGCCTGAGAGGGGATATCAGAAGTTCAAGCCAATCCCCCAAATTGGTACTGTCCCCTCTGCTCTGCTGCCCAACCACTGGATGAGACCCAGTCTTCCTGCCATACATGGATATAACTCTAATGAGGGTTTAATTTCATTTTTATTCAAAGGGAAAAGAATACCACTGACCAAGACCCGGCCCCTGAGACAAGTGTCCAAGAAGCCGCTGCTGGATGAGGCCCCGAAGGCTGCAGAGATCTCGTCGGGGCCCGTTCCCGATGAGAGTAAGAGCCCCTGGGTGGGGCGGGGCAGGGCCGGCCTGCTCCAGGGCTCAGAGACGGCCCCTCTTCTTCCTCACCTGGACACAGAAGAGTACAGTCAGTTTTGAAGGGAATTTTCTGGGCACCGAGCACCCTTCTCAGACCACTGGGCTGAAGAGCTTCCCAAACGCCCACCCCAGATCTGAACGGAGCTGAGTAGCTCCAGCCTGGCCTCTCCGTCTCTGCCCCCGGCTCGTGTGGTGGGCAGGGTGGGCAGTGGAGGGGCAGGTGCCATGTGACAGGGCCTGGGCCTTCTCCCCACCCGAGATCCTGAGCCCCCGCCCTTCCCAGAGTTACATGCACAGTCTCTCTCTCTCCCGCCCCACCTCCTCCCTCTTCAGTCATTGCTGTGCGCGTGAAGGAAGAGCATGTGGATGCGGCCACACCCGACAAGGCCCCGAGTCCAGAGCTGCCCGTTTCCCTAGAGAACATCAAACAGGAGACAGACGACTGAGCCACCCCTGCTGCCGGCCTGGCCACCTAGGAAGCCAGCCAGTGCTCTGTCACCACCACCTTCCACCCCACTTTAGTTGGAGACTGAGCCTTTTTGCATAAATTCAGCCAGCTGCTGAGGCTCCGTCACTGAAGGGCCAGCCGGGGTCTCCTCTGACCCGCCCTGTGACCTCTGCCCTCTTTGGCAAGGCCTAGTGACTGGGGCTGCCTGAGGTCCTCACAATGGTCTGTGAGTGGCTCCCTCTCCGTCTAGAGTCCCCGAAGCTCTCCCGTCCCGTAGCCCCCTCCACACCCACCACACCACTCAGTTGCCAGGTGTGGGAGGCCGTCGCCCAGTCACACCACAAAACAAGACTGAAGTGTGTGGTGTGTGTGTGTGCCTGCCCAAGCAAGTCACATAAATAAAGACCTGCAGCAGCTCTTGAGAGGGAGACGGTCACCTGATGGGTGGTGAGTGGTGTGATGAGTCTAAAAATGGAACCAAGTGGCCTGTCTTGCCTCCTGAGTTGGTGCTCTGCTTCTAGCACCCCAGAGAGGTAGAGGACCCCATGTAGACCCTTCTCTGGCAGGCAGCTGAGAAGTGACCAGGATGTGGGTTTCAGTGACTTGTGAGGTGGCCTTGACCTATTGGCATGAGCACCGACTCCCATTTCTAAAGGAACAGTGGAATAGAGGTGGGGTCTGCTGCCTGGGTTGGGGGCTTGCAGGGGCCTAAGGAGGGAAGGACTAACAATAGGCCATACCCTTGGGGAAGATCAATGGTGGATGGAGTCGGGGGCGGCGGGAGAGGCAGGTCTGCAAGGCGAGCTCAGCCCCACCTGAGAGGCAGACTCTCCAGCACTGAGCTTAACCTGCTCCAGAGGCCAGCTTGGCTGGGACCTGTCCTTTTCACTTCCCTTCTGTTAACCAGGGTCAGGTACAGCCCTGCCAGAGTCACAGGGCTGCGACGGGAGTGGTCAGCCCTGCTGGCTGAGATGACCCTGAAGCAGCTCCTGGGTGGAGGGAGAAGAGGGGTAGCAGGACACACTTCCTGGCTCCCTGTCTTTCATTGTCAAGTCCTTAGCTCCTTAGCATAGACTCCTGCTGCTCTCTGAAATTACATTCTAGTTCACCTAGTGTTCACCAAAGTACAGCTTTTGTTTTTCTCAGTTTCCTTTGAAACTGCCTCCTTTTTGATCAACAATCCCGTCTCTTCATTAATTCCCACTTCTGGAACCCAAGGCAGAAGCTGCAGCCTCGGCCCATTCCTCTGATGTGCAGAGAACCCCACTGCTGGGGGCGGGTCTGCCTTAGGCTGCAGCTGTGCTGGCCCGGAGTCCCACCGCCTTCTGCTGTGGTCTGGGCTGGCCACAGGGGGTGCTGTCTGCTCAGGACTGGGCTATCTGTGTCATCCCAGAGATGGGGTGACCAGCCCAAGGGGAGCCAATTTTCAGTTCACAGAGAATTTGGTCTGGTCTTTGCTGAAGGCACTAGGAGCCCCATATGGTGCAGAAAAGAGGCCCCAAAAGAAGCCTGTTGGTACAGCCTGAATTCAGTAAGTGACTATATTTAGAACACAAGCCGAAAACAGCGACAGGTCTCTCATATACATACCCCAGACTTAGGTGGTGACTGGCTAGTGGCACCAGCCACTGGGGAGGAAGATGGCCCAGGTGTGCACTCTGGCTCCTGGGCCTGCCCATGGAGCCCTCCTTTTGTTGGGGGTAGTGTGTCCAGCACAAGTGACTTCCTTGCGGTTGTGGGGTCCAATTCTGCCTGATGAGCTTCTGGGGAAATGACTTGTATGGCATTTTGGCCTTTAGTTCCTTCTTGAATGAAGAAGTGATGCCTACAGGTGCTATGGGCACAGAGGCCCCCAGATTCCAACAGTGGAGCTGGAAGATAAGTTTAGCTGCCACTCAAGCCCTGGACTGGCCTCTCCAGACAGCCAGAGGGGGTGTGTGTAGACAGCCGCACTGCCCAGGGGTCCATTACTTGAAAATTTGTCAGATGTTTGTTCCTTACAGCAGTGTGTATTCTGATATGCCACCTCATAGTAACAATTACAAAGTGAGTTCACATGTGGAGAGAACAATAAAGAGTAAATGTCGCCTGTCTCCTGAGTGTCCATCTCCATAGCAACCACACATAGCCTTATTTCTGCCCTTTCCCTCCCCTAAGACTGAATTCCCCAAAGGCCTAGCTTGTGTCTTGTCCCTTGGACCCTCTGCACTGGCCTGGCACAGTGAGTATATGACATGAAAATGTCTATAACTGTTGTGTTACTGGGGCCTAAAGGCCAATTTGATGTGTCACAGATGCAAGAGTTGACCTCTGGGACATTCTCACTCCGGGCACAGAATGGACCTGTGTCTCAGCTCCCTTGGATAGTATGGCGGCGGGGGGGCTGCTGGCTGGGCAGCATCCTGAAGAAACTACACCCTGCTCCACCGCTTGACCTGCGGTGGTTCCCGGTGTGGATCAGACCAAACCCAGAGGCACCTCACACCTTTCCTGTCGCCCAGTCCAGACCCTTGGCTCTCCTCCAGGGACCCAGACGCAAGGGAATGGCCGTTTCTGACAGTGTCATGTACAGGGCCCTGGTTCACACTCATCTATGCAGCCTATTTGATCTGCACAGTAGGCCTGCGAGGTACGACTTCATTTTATAGATGAGGAAAAGAAAGACTCATTAAGGTCTAGTAACTTGGTTGCTTAAATTTACTACTTAAATGACAGCAGTGAGATTAAACCCTATTTGATTAGCCATATTATTGTGGGTACCCTTCATTCATTCACTTGACATTATTAAGTGTCTTTCACGGGCCAGACACCAAGCTAGAGGTCAGGCCTCAGAGAAGGGAAACGCGTGGTCCAGCCTCATGCCTTCAGCAAGGTCAGCATCCCCACCCAGAACACCCTGCCACGGCTCAGGACCCCTATCCTCCTTCAATTCCTTTGTATTCTTGGGAGAAAGTGGCCACTTCCAACAAAATAGAAATGAAAACCCTCGAACTCCAGGGCTGGCCTTTGGTGGAATACCTGCATATCAGAAAGGGTGGCTGCAGGGGAGCCCGGGTGCCGTGGGTTAGCACGAGGCCTAGTGCCAGTCAGTGCACACGGGGGTCCAAACTGCTGTCAACGCTAGTTCTAGGTCTTGTTTCTCAGGCAGAACTACTCACCTTCAGCTTGCAGTCTTTTTTAGGGGCTCCTTCCTCACTCCCAGCCTCACTCCACAAGGAACACTGTTAGGGGTTAAATTGTGTCCCTCTAAAGAAGATACACCTCAGGTTGAGACCTTATTTAGAAACAGGAACTTCACAGAGGTAATCAAGTTAAAATGTCATTAGGATGGACCCTCATCCAATATGACTGTTCTTATGAAAAGGGGGAATTTGGCCCTGGCCGGTTTGGCTCAGCGGTTAGAGCCATCCGCCCATGGACCAGAGAGTCCCAGGTTCGGTTCCTGCTAAGGGCATGTACCTTGGTTATAGTTTGTCCCCGGCCCCAGTTGGGGTCGTGTAGGTGGCAACCACTCGATGTCTCTCTCTCACATCAATGTTTCTCTCTCTCTCTTCCTCCCTCTCTCCCCCTCTATCTGAAGATAAATGCAAAAATGTCCTTGGGTGAGGATAAAAAAAGGGGGGTGGGGTTTGGACACACTGGGTGTGGCGAGAAGATGTGAAGACACAAGGAGATGCCAGAGATTGGCGTTGTGCTGTCCCAAGCAAGGAACATCTGGGGCCACCAGAAGCTGGAAGGGGCAGCAAAGACCATTCTTTAGAGCTGTCAGAGAAAGCATGGCCCTGCCTTGGTTTCAGACTTCTAACCTCTAGAACAGTGAGATGATAAATGTGCCCAGTTTGTGGTACTTTGTTCTGGCAACGGTAGGAAACTACTACACCATCTAATAGTCCCCAGGCACCCCAAATCTTCATAGTGCAGTTCCTCTCCCCACCTTCCCAGTAGCTCCTTGTTCTGTTTTCATTCTCTAAGGACTGGCTGCTCCCCTATGGACCCCCCCCAGTGCCCTCACCACACAGCATGGGCTCCCACATGGAGATGCTCCCACATGGAGATGCACCCACATCCCACTCACTCTTCTCTGATGTGCTGCAAGATTGTGCTACAATTGCTCTTTCAAGTGCTAATGTATTTGCCACGATGGTGAACATAATGTCAAGGGTCGATGGACGGATGCAGAGTGGAGTCCAACCTGTGGCCGAGAAGCTGTGGCAGCATCTGCACTGCTGGTCTGCCCACCCCAGGGATGAGGCAAGCCCTTGAGCTCAGGATGGGAAATGGTCGAGTCCACAGTGATCCAGCGAATACGGTAACAGCAGGATTGATTTCATGGACACATCAGGTCCAGTATGCTGTGGCTTAGCAGAAAGGTCACTGTCCCATAGGATGCAATAACATAAAAGGTGAGTCCTTACAGACCCACCTTGGGTGCAGCCCAGATGTGAGCAGGAGGGGATGGGCATTACTGACTGGAAGCAATAGGGTCATTGCCCAGACCTATAACCACGTGAAACCGGGACCAAGAAAAGTCAGAGCCCTGCTACCCTGAGAGCTTTGGAACCTGACCCACCCACCAAGGCCTCCCCCAACTTGCTCTGTGGCCAACCTTGTCTGCTCCCCGCCATCTCCCCTTCACGAGGCTTCTCCGGGCACTGGGCGTCCGCTTGGCCTTCCTGGAAGCCCAGCTGGGGCAGGCTTCAAAGAGAGCAACTGCAGCCTTCACCCTCTGGCCACGGGCACTGGGAGGGGTGGCACAGGTGGCCCCCACACGCAGGTTCAGCCCAGTGAGCCACCTGAGAAGAAAGAGTTCTTGGGGAACCCATGGTGCAGAGCTTTCCCAAGGAGAGGGGGTCCTCGGGAATTTGGGGCAATGGGGCCTAGTGCATGAGAACAGGCTCAGGAGAATCCTGGTTCAGCTGCTCACCAATTATGTGATCCTGAGCAAGTCACTTCCAACCTCACATCCCTTCTCTGTAACAAGAGGGTAGTAACAGTGATAGTTACAGAGGGCTGTAACTTTTCAAACCAATCCATTCAGGTGGTTAGATTCAGTGGTTAGAGCGTTGGCCCTCAAACCAAAGGGTTCAATTCCAGTCAAGGGCATGTACCTGGGTTACAGGTTTGATCTCTGGCCTGGTGGGGGCTTGTGCAGGAGGCAACCAATCGATGTGTCTCTCTCACATTGATGTTTCTCTCCCTCTCTCCCTCCCTCCCTCCCTCCCTCCCTTCCACTTTCTCTAAATAGCAATGGAAAAATATCCTTGGGTGAGGATTAACAAACAAAAAATAGATGTAACTCCTAACAAGCTGCCACCATAAGGTGGACACAATTACTATCATTCCCTTTACAGATGAGGGCCAGCACAAGAGATCACGTGACCCAAGCCAGTCAGTCAGACAGACAGACAGCTGGATTTCAGCCAGGTCTTCAGACTCCAGGGTCCTTGGGACTCCAGAGCCCTTGTTGCTTTCTCCTGTAATTATGTGATTAGGCCCACTGACTGGGTGGATCTCATTTCCACCCCGCAGATGAGGGAGGGACTCGAGGCTCAGAGAAGGCACCCCAAGCTTGTGTACACTGGCTCCCCCAGGAAGTGTAGCTGGCCCTGGCAGGACCCTGCCCCCCATAAGCTGCTCAGCCAGGCAGAAATGGTGCCCTGGAGAGACGGTGGGGGCTTGACTGAGAGCAGCTAGTGGGTCCCCGGCTGGGGTTCCAGGTGGAGGTGCTCACCTGTGAAGTGGGAGCAGCCGGCAGTCACAGTGGAAGGGATTGCCACTCAGGTCAACCAACTCCAGCTGGCTGAGACCAGGCAGGGCAGGCAGGGCCTGCAGCTGGTTCTTCTGCAGGTGTAGGCTCTGTAGCCGGGGCCCCAGGCCTGAGAAGGCCCCAGGAGAAATCTGCAAGGAGGTCCAGGCCCTGGTGTGAGCTCCTATCAGTCCAGGCAGGGAGGCCCATGCTCCCCTAGCAGAAGGGAAGTGGGGACCCTCAGGTGGCCAGGCAGAAAGGGCAGTGCTAGGGTGGAAATGGAGGTTCATCTGATGCCAAAGCACTTGCCCTTTGCAAGTCACCTGGACCCCCGGTTCATGGTTCTTTCTGCTTTGCCTGAACTAAACCCCCTCCCCCCAAAATGGCAAAGCCTCTTGAGGGCTCCAGCCCTGCCCTCAAAGTGTACAACTGTAGGTGACCCTGTGGACTCACATTCCTCCCTCCTCTGTGCCCCGGCAGACCTCTCTGTGTAGCACTAGAGTCCATCTCCTCTGTCACCCACACCTGAATTGCCTGGGGGCAGGTGTAGTTGGCTTACCTAAGGGTCCCCATGCCCAGCCTTGGGCCTGGCACTTCAGGGGTTGGCAGTGTTTGTTGAGCAAATGTTTGCTGCACAGGGCCATGCTGCTTCCCCACTCCCCTGCTCCCCGGGTGCCCACCTGCTCCAGGCCACTGCTGTTCAGGAAGAGGTGCTGCAGGGACCGGCCCACGGGCCGGAAGGCCCCGTCCTGCAGGGCCCTGAGCAGGTTCCCCGAGAGCTGCAGCTCCAGGAGGGCAGGCAGCCCCTGCAAGGCCGCAGTGGGCACTTCTCGAAGCTGGTTCCGGTCAAGGTGCAGCTTCTCTAGCTCTGGAGCGGGGCCCAGTGCCCCAGGGGACACCAGGGTGATCCGGTTCCCACTGAGATAGAGCCAGCGCAAGGCCTGCAGGCCTGCCAGGTCGCCGGGGGCCAGGCGGTCCACAGCGTTATCCTGCAGGTGCAGGGAGAAGAGGCGGGGCAGGGCACGCAGGGCGGTCCCCGGCACCCGCGCGAAGCGGTTGCGCTCCAGGTACAGGTAGCCCAGGCTAGGGGCCCCTTCCAGGGCGGCAGCGCTGAGGCCTGAGAGCTGGTTGTCAGAGAGGTAGAGGTAGAGCAGGCTGCCCAGTCCGGCCAGGGCGCCCGCCTCCAGCTCTGCGATGCCGCAGTGCTGCAGGTGCAGTGACACTAGGTGGCCCAGGCCCGGGAAGGCCGCTCGAGGCACCAAGGGGAAGTGGTTCTGCCTCAGGTCCAGGAGCTGGGTGTCGTTGGGGAAGCCGCGGGGCACGGCCTGCAGGCCCCGGCCCTCGCAGCCGCTGTGCCGGGACTCGGAGGCGCACACGCAGGCGCGCGGGCAGGGCCGGGCCGCCCCATCCTCCTCCTTGGGGGCGCCGGGAGGGGCGCGGGGCCGCGCGGCCGGCAGCTCCTCTTCCTCGTCCTCGTCCTCTGCCCGGTCTCCGGGGCAGCGCAGGTCTGAGGGCCGCAGGGCGTCCAGGGCCTCGCCTCGCACGCGCCGGGGGCCCCTGCACACGCCCTCCGAGCGCACGCGCGCCTGCGCCAACCACGCGAGCAGTGGCCGCGCCCGGCAGCCACACCACAGCGGGTTCCCCTGCAGCCGCAGCTGGCGCAGCTGCCCGGGGCCCTGCAGCGGCGGCGGAGTGTCCAGCTGGTTCCCGCGGAGGTCCAGGGTGTGCAGGCGCGGGCAGTGGGCGAAGGCCCTGGGGTCCAGAGCCTGCAGGGCCGCGTGGTCCAGCATCAGCTCCCGCAGGCTGGGCAGTGCCAGCCCGTCCTCCTCACCTGCGTAGGTGAATGGGTTGTGGCCCAGCTCTAGACGGGCCAGGCCACGAGCCTGGGACAAAGCGGCCCCGGGCAGGGCCTGCAGCTCATTGTGGTGCAGGCTGAGCCGGCGCAGAGCAGGCAGGCCAGCCAGGGCCTCGGGGGCCAGCACGCTGAGAGCATTGTGGGACAGCTGCAGCCAGCGGGTGCGCAGCAGCCCCTGGAAGGCCATGGAGGGCAGGTAGACCAGGGCGTTGTGGGCCAGGTTGAGTGTGGCCAGTGCTCCCAGTGCCCCAAATGTCCCTGGCCGCAGCTCCTCCAGCATGTTCCCCTCCAGCGACAGCCGCCGCAGTGAGCCCAGCCCATCCAGTGCTTCCTGGGGCAGCGCACTCAGGCGGTTGGAGGCCAGGTTCAGGAGAAGCAGGCGGCCCAGGCCACGGAAGGCGCCCTCAGCCACTAGCTCCACCTGGCAGTGCCGCAGGTCCAGATGGGTCAGGTAAGGTAGGTCCTGGAAGGCAGCTGGAGGGATCACCTTCAGCATATTGCCCTGGAGGTCCAGCCGCTGAGTTAGCTGAACGAGGAGAGGGGAGAGGGGAATGAGCACAAAGACTGTCTGGCCTGTGCCCCTTGCTAAGTTTCCTCACCTGGAACTCTTCTCCCCCTCACCTTTCTCTCATTCTCTTCATCCTGCACCCTGACACCTCCTCCAGGAAGGCTTCCTCCCCAGCCACCTGGGCGCCCTCCACTCTGGCCTTTCCCTCCCTTCCTCCCTTCCTCCCTTCCTCCCTCCCTTCCTTCCTTCCTTCCTTCTCCATTCCTTCCTCCCTCCCTCCCTTCTCTTTCTTTCTTTTTTTCTTTCTCTCTCTCTCTCTCTTATCCTCACTCGAGGAAATTTAAAAAAAATTTTTTTTTATCCTCACCTGAGGACATTTTTCCATTTTTGTTCAGATAGAATGGGAGGGAGAGAGAGAAACATCGACATGAAAGGGACACATCGAGTGGCTGCCACATGACCCCTACTGGGGCTGGGGTTGAACCTGCAACCCAGGTACATGCCCTTGATGGGGAATCGAACCTGTGACAGTTTGGTCTACAGGCGGACACTCTGACTGCTGAGCCAACCGGGCCAGGGCTGGCATTTTTTACATTGAATTGTCACTGCCCATTTACTTCCTTCCCCACTAGTCCTTGACTATACGGCATGATCATATCGTTCTCCAATATATCCACAGTTCTCTGCCACAGGGTCTGTATTTAATTCAGTATTTATCTATACATCACCTACTTGTGCCAGTCACAGAGGATTTTAAATAGCTTGTCTCCCTGTTGTTGCTCATTATCATTCCCATTTTATAGATGTGAAGACCAAGGCTCAGAGAGGAAAAGTGACTTTCCAAGGTCTCCCAGCTAGGCAGTGGCAGATCTTGTGCCAGCCCAGGCTTCTCCTGCTGTCCTCCCCCACCCCCTCGCACTGCTGACCTCAGGGATGGCGCTGGGCACCTCAGTGAGGTTCTGATGCCGGCAGGACACATGCCGCCTGGAGTTGTCACAGACGCAGGTCCGTGGGCAGCGTTGGGCAGCTGCATGCCCAGTTGGGCCCAGCGGCAGCAGCAGAAAAAGCAACAGGACCAAGGAGATGCTTTGGGGCCTGAGAGAGGGAGGAAAGGCTGCTGTTCACAGGGGCAAGGGTCCCACATTGTCCACTCACTGAGCCCAGGCTCCAATCCTTTGGCCCCAGGAAAGGTATCATTTTCTTGTGCCTGCCCACCCCCAACACAAAGCCCTGTTTTATGCTGGAGGAAACTGAGGCTCAGAGGAGAGACCTGGCACATCCCTTTGGCTGTCTTCCCAGTGGCTCAGTGAGGCCTTGCTAAATGTAAGAATGACTCCGGGGTTAGTCTGTGCCTGGCTGTGGTGAGGTTCCCAGGTCAAGGGGAGGCCTGGATGTCCCAGCATGAGGTTGGTGGCAGAGGGAGAAGCAGCACCAGCTTCATGGTGGCAGGGAATACAATGACACCCACCTGGAGAAGACAGCCTGGTAGCCAGAGGCGAAGACGTTGGCCCGGCCCAAGTTGTGGGGTATGATTTGGGGGACCAGGAATTGTGGGGCCCAGGAGCCTTGAGGAGCCTTAAGGGCTGTTCAGAGCCATCCTGACAGAGGAGCCGACGGCTCAGTTCTCTCCTCTTCTGTTTATCCCCCCGTTCTCCATTCTGGCCAGGACTAGGATGGGGACCTGAGGGTCTGGGTTTGGGGCTGAGCTTTGGGCAAGGTCTATCCACTTACCTGTCTGTCCACCCATCTGTTCATCCACCTCCACCCCCACTCATCCATCTATCCATCACCCAGTTGGACCTCTTCATGTCACAACTTAAGCCACTGCCTGTTGCTTCCTGGGGACAACTGTTGCCACAGTGAGTCTCCTGGCCTCCCCAGCACTCCACTCACCACCAACCACCAAATGGAACTTTCCAAAATACCACGGGCCCTGAAAACCCTCCAGCATCTCCTTACTGCCTGTGGTAGGAAGACCAGGCTCCTGGTTCCCCAATGGGAATCTGCTCAGACTCGCCAGTGTCAGCCCCTGGGTCCCCCACTGTGAGCCCAGAGCTCCCTCCTCACTGCCTGCAACACCGAATGCACCCAGCTGTTCCTCTGCTTGCAGCTTGGTCAGGGCCTCTAGCAGCCTTTCCTGGTCCCTGAGCTGGGTCCCCACCCACCCTGAGTCTCCCCCATTTCCGCACACTGCTTTGTCACCATCTGTTTTTCACTCTCTTTGAGGTCCCAGGGTCCAACCCTGGCCTTGGGGCTGGTGGCATCCCCCAGTCTGTGGTGAGGCTGAGGGTCAGGGTGGGCCAGGGGGGACCTGGAGGAGAGAACGGATCCCAGAAGGACAAGCATCCAGGGCCGGAGGGCTGCTGAGCTCTCAGACAAGCCCCCACGGGAGCTGCCACTTTCCCACGCTGCCCTCCTCAGAACCCGCTCTGAAGACACTCTTGGAGATCTCTACCCAGGCAGATCCCAGAGGCCCAGAGGGGCAGGGGCTTGACTGGAGCCACTCAGCCTCTCTACCCACCCGTCCACCCCCACCGGGCCCAAACACTCACCCCTCCATGCCGCCGCACAGGGCCAGTCCAGCCTGGAAGTGCAGCACAAGGGAAAGGCCACGTCTGTCCGTCTGGATACTGGCAGGAGCCCCCTCCCCTCCCGCAGGCCTGGCAGTGGGGACAGGGCTGAATGGGAGGCATTGTGGGCAGCCCAGCCACAGGCTGAGGTGAAGGAGGGGCGGGCAGGGGCGGGAGCAGTGGCTGGAGTTACAGGGCCTCCTGCCCAGCGCCAGCTCCAGCTCAGGATCCCCGCTGAGGCCTGAAGGCCCAGCCTGGGCAGCCGAGTCCCAGGGCAGCCTGACAGGGGCCTGGAGGGGCTCTGGGACCCAAGCTGTGGGGTCCCGGGTAGGACTATGTCTCATGGAGCCTCAGTTTCCTACTCTAAAGAGAAAATATGATTAGTAGCTAGCTTAGTCGGTTGCTGTGAGGATTAAGGTAGGCACCTGCCACATAGTAGCTGCTCGAGAATGGTTAACTCACCCTGGCCGGTTTGGCTCAGTGGTTAGAGTGTCAGCCCACAGACCAGAGAGTCTCGGGTTCGGTTCCCGCCAAGGGCACGTACCTCGGTTGCAGTTTGTCCCCGGCCCTGGTTGGTCGTGCAGGTGGCAGCCACTCGATGTGTCCCTTTCGCATCTATGTTTCTCTCTCTCTCTGTTCCTCTCTCTCCCTCCCACTCTACCTGAACAAAAAATGGTAAAATGTCCTCGGGTGAGGATTAAAAAAAAAAAAAAGAAAGAAAAAAAAAGAAAGAACAGCTCTGGCTGGTTTGGCTCAGCAGTTAGAGCATCGGCCTGCGGACCAGAGAGACCCGGGTTTGGTTCCCGCTAAGGGCACGTACCTCAGTTGCAGTTTGTCCCCAACCCCAGTTGGGTGTGGGTGGCAACCAGTAGAAGTGTCTTTTTCACATGGATGTTTATCTTCCTCCCTCTCTCCCTCCTGCTCTATCTGAAGATAAATGCAAAAAATGTCCTCAGGTGAGGATAAAAATAACAAAAAACAAAACAACAAACAAAAGAATATCCTTTTATTTATTTATTTATTCTCACTTGAGGACATTTTTTCATTTTTTTGCTCAGATAGAGTAGGAGGGAGAGAGAGAGAGAGAGAGAGAGGGAGAGAAACATCGACGTGAAAGGGACACATGGAGTGGCTGCCACCCACACGACCAACCAGGGCCAGGGACAAACTGCAACCGAGGTACGCCCTTGGCGGGAACCGAACCCAGGTCTCTCTGGACTGCAGGCCAACGCTCTAACCGCTGAGCCAAACCAGCCAATGGGTATTTTCATCTTCAGTGGGTATTTCCCATTTCCCAAAGTGGTTGTACCAATTCACACATTCACTAGCAGTGCCCGAGAATTCTGGCCAGTCCACACCCTCACTGATGCTCTCTGTAGCATCTTTTTGTATTGTAGCCATTCTAGTGAGGATTATAATGGTGTCACATGGTGATTTTATTGTGTTTCTCTGAAGACTAATGAAATTAAGCATCTTTTCATATGCTTTTTGTGAAGTGCTCATATTTTCCTCGTTTTCTATTATTAATTTTAGAAACTATGTATTCTGAGTTAAATATATATATATGTATTGTAAGTATTTTCTCCGGACCACAGGCCGACGCTCTAACCGCTGAGCCAAACTGGCCAGGGCTGTAAGTATTTTCTTTCTGTGACTTGCCTTTATTTTATTCCCTTATTGATGCCTTTTGATTAACCTGTTCTCATTGCTATGCAGTATCCATTGCCTGACTATTTTATGATAACGGCAAACCAGGACGTTAAATGTAGATTTATTCACCTTTTTCTTACTCCCGAGGTCTTGATGGCATTCCTCTACACTATCTCCAAAAAAAATCTAAAGTTTTTTTTTACATTTAGGGTTTTTTATCGTCGTGAAATATACATAACATGAAACTTACAATTTTAATCATTTAACCAATTAAGTGTACAATTATTGGGGTTGAGTATATTCACATGCTGTGCAACCATCACCACTGTCCATTTCCAGAACCTTTCATCACCCCAAACAGTTAGCCTGCACCCATCACAGGCTAACTCCCCATTTCCCCTCCCCCAACCCCTGGTAACCTCCCTTCTACTTTTCATCTCTGTGAATTTGCTTTTTGTCTCTATAAATTCTAGGTACTTCATATCAGTGAAACCACATATTATTTGTCCTCTGATGTCTGGCTTCTTTCACTTGGCATAATATCTCAAGGTTCATCCACGTTGCAGCCTGTATCAGAATTTCATTCCTTTTAATGACTCAATAATGTGCCATTGTATATAGAGAGCACATTTTACCTGTTCGTCTGTTGATGGACACCTGGGTTGTTTCCACTTCCTAGCTGAACAATGCTGCCGTGAACACGGGTGTACAAGCTTGAGTCCCTGCTTCCACTTCTGAGTGTATCAGATTCAGCTGAAGCCCCCTCCCCTTTCCCACCCTTATTCTCTCCTCTCCCTCTCTACCCAGAGGCAACTGCTTTCATGAGATAGTATATTTTACTACAACATATGGCAATACATCTTTAAATGCATATTATTTTGCAACTTGTTCTTTTCACTCTTATGTTTTCAAGAGTCATTCATGTGAATGCAGGTAGCTTCTGGTTTAACCGCCACATGGTCACTGCACGCATGTGCCACACTTGAATCATTCTCCCGCCGATGGCCATTTAGGTTCTCTTTGAATGTTCGGTATCCCCCGTCACCCTGCCCTTGTGCACATGTGCGAGTTTCTCTAGAGCAAATCATTAGAAATGGAATTTGGGGTCATAGCAATACGAGTTCCCGTTTTTCAGTATGTCAGATTACTCTCTAAAGTGGCTTTATTAGTGTGACATCCCTCCAGCAACATAGAAAATGTGTACTGTAAATCTTCCTGGTGTCACCTCAACAATATTGGCCAGTCTCGGGGTGGCTTTACTTTGCATTTCCTTGATTACCAGTGAGGTGTTTGGGAGTTTGCTTTTCAGGTTTCCTCTTCTGTGAAATGCCTGTTCATATCCTTTGCCCAACTTCCAGCTGGATGTGTGTTCTCAAGGCGAGCCCTGTTTTAGGCTGTATGTGTTGCAATGTCTTTCTACTCTACCACCTTGTCTTCACTCTTACGGTCTTTTCCTGTCATTGCTTTACATTTTTTGACATGGGCAGACTTTCTTAATGGTTTAAGCTTGTTTGTGTGTGTCAAAAAATGCTCTCCTGGCCCTGGCTGGATTTGCTCAGCGGTTAGAGCATCGGCCCTCAGCTCAAAGGATCGCGGGTTTGATTCCCAGCCAAGGGCAGGTATCTGGGTTGCAGGTTCAGCCCCTGGCTCCAGTCAGGGTCGTGCAGGAGTCAACCAATCCATGTGATCTCACATTGGTGTCTCTCTCTCCCTCCCTCCCTCCCATTCTATCTAAAAATGAAAAGTATTCTTGGGTGAGGATGAACAATAAAAAGCTGTTTTATTCCCATCTGAAGAATGTGGCTCTTAGGTGGATGGACTTGGACCACTTCAAATGCTTGGTGCTTCCACCCTGCCCAGCCCCTGCCTTTCCCAGACTGTCTTGCTGGGTTTAGCACCTTTTATTGACAAGCGAGAGCATCATCACATATACACGTATGCCTAAACACACGTTAACCTGCCAGTGGTACTGCACTGAGACTCTTCACTCAGCACGGCCCTGGATTCGTCCGCGGTGCGCAAGGCACGCACGCAGCCTAGCCGACACGTTTCCGCCGCGGCGCACCATTCCACTGGCCGCTTTGCACTCGATCCATTTCCCAGCATTGGCCGGTGAGTCGTTCCTTGGTTCTTGCCATCAGGATGTGCTGCTAGGAGCACCCTCGCCCACAATTCAGAATGGAACAGGTTTGGCCCCAAGACAGTGGTTGCATTCCCTTTAGTGGGAACAGCCTGGTACTGAGCAGGCCCTTCACATGTAGGGGTCCCAGGCCAAGGCATCTATGATCTTGCAGACCTCAAGTCAGTGCTTAGGGACTTGCAGCCTGTGCAATCTTAGGGTTGGCTACAGTTCTCGGGAGCATTGGAGTCTGGGGGGAAATTCCAAAGGCTGCAGCTTTCTCAGTAAGCAGAAAGTTACCCCCCCCCACACACACACACACACACACTTCCCTGCACCCAGAGCTCTCAGGGGCCCCGACAGCTGAGCTGGTCTGAAGGATGAGTGGGGGCTGGGACAGTCAGAGCCTGCACTCCTGGGACCAAGATGAAAGGCCAGCCAGGCCAGAGAACCTTGGACAAGCCCCTACTCAGCCTCGAGCCTCTCTCTGCCTGTCAATTATCACCGGTGAGAAGTCCTACTTGAACCTCAAGACTCAGTTCTTGCAGCCCGGACTTGAGCTCCCCTGACCTCACTGCCCACTGTCCCCAAGGCATCCACGCACTCACGCAGGCAGGGGTGTCTTGCCCAGTCCCTCCCCTCCCCTGCCAAGAAAGAAGTCACTCAAGTGGTCCGTGGCCAGTAAGAAAATTTGCCCCCTAAGAAAACTTGGAGGACCCTCTTCATCCCCAGGTGTGCCTGCTGTCTAGGGTACATGGTGAGGAGGGTCTCTGGCCTGTCCTCCCACCATGTGGCAATAGCAGGGAAGAAATCCTGAGAGGCGTCCTCTATTCCGGGCCCTATGGCCAAACATCCTTCAGCAGCCTCCCAGCCAGGCCCCACCCTGTGCAGTGACCTTGCTGGCCGGATCCAGAGGTCCTGACTGCAAGCAGCAGGGCCTGTGGCGAAATCCGGAGTGTCCAGCTCAGCCAGGCCCACAAATGGAGCAATGCCAGGACCGTGGAGCTGTGGCCCGAGGACAGGGCGACGGACGAGCTGGGGGCAGACAGTGTCACAGATCCAGAGGGGGAGCCCCCTCTCCTCCCAATTCACATGAGTTGGAGCCTGGTCCTGGGCACCGCCTGCTCAGCTGTTAGAGGGGCGCTGGCATGCCCACACCGAGGCAGCGTCCGGGCTTCGGGGGCAGGGACCTGCCCCAGATGCTGACACGAGACTGGCACCGGGACTCCTCGGCAAGAACGATACCCTACAGACTGGAGGTACTCAGGCCCTGAAATCAGCCCACTGCTGTCACAGTGACTTTATTGTGAAGCCGCGGGCACAGCCCGGACACAGAGCACGAAGGGGAAAGCACAGGCGCTGCAGGCAGCTCAGGGAGGCCACGGGCATCGTGGCCCAGTCCAGTCCCCCCGTCCCCCGCCGGTCCTTGAAGAGCTCCGCAGATGTAGCTCAGGAAGCGGTGGTCCTGCTCTGTCCCGGTGCCCCTCCAGCTTGGCCCCCAGACCAGTCACAGACATCTCAGCAGCCAGTGGAGAGCCCCACTGGGTCCAGAGCCAGCACCGGGACTGGCATCTCCTGCTGCAGGACCCTCTGGTGTCTGCCCACTGGCTTCTCATCCTGTCCACATGGCATGAGCACCAGGGTCTTGCCCTCTGCTGACCACCGCCCATGGTGCCACCCATGGGGGGGTCTGCCTCTCCTGCTGAAGGAACAGCACAGCAGGGATGGATGGTGGGGACTGTGGTGGCTGCAGGACCAGGGCTTGGTGACAAGGAGCAGAGGCTGCTGCTGAGTGCACAGCCCCAGGCAGGTGGGAAAGGCAGCCCAGCCACAGCACAGAGGGAGGGGACAGCACGGGACAGCAGCGCCCAGGCTCTGGGGCAGCCTAGGAGGGTAAGGAAGGCAAGGTGGGTGGGAATAGCCATAGGCCCTGAGCCAGAGGCACAGCTCGGCAAAGTGCCCTCAGATGGTGGTGACTTTAATGGCAGAGTAGCTTGAAGTTCACAGCCCTTTCGCCTGGGGCCAGCTCCCCTCCAGCAGACCAGGGCCAGCCCAGCAGGGAGATGTTAAAATACCAAACCCCGACAGGAAGCACACACGGGCACGCACACCACACCGACACACATACTCGGGGGACCAGCACGACACGCGAGACAAAGACCCTCCCTGCCTCTGGCCAGAGACCTTCATCCGAGTCCCTTCCCAAGGCCTGGTCCAGGCTGAGGTCCGGCGAGAGGCCGCTTCATATCCAGGCCTAGACCTTGTACAGCGTCTGCAGCAGACTGTGGCGCGCGAAGGAGCAGGACTCCAGGGCGCCATTGGGCCTGTGGGGACAGGAGGGTCACTGAGTGGGGCGGGCACCCTGGGGCCTGCAAGCTCAGGCTGCAGCAGAGTGGGAGCCTTTTTGTGACAGACTCCATCCACTTTTCTAACGTTCCAGTGACTTTCCAAGGAGACGCCTGTGCGGTGGGGGTGGCAGGGCACTTCCTTTCCCCTCTGCCCAGCCCCTCCCCCGCTGCCTCCCCCGCAGGCCCTGGGTTCACCAGAAGCGTGGCTGGTCGGCGCCCTTGGAGACAACCTTGCCCAGCCTCTTGGTTGGGCAAATGGAGAGACTGAGGCCTGAGGAAGGCCAGAGGTCAGCCGGGGCCATACAGGGCCGGAGTGAGGACACGAGACAAGCCTCTCCACCCCAACGGGGCCTAGAGGCTCCTCATTACTTGACTGTGCCCACTATGCCCCAGGACCCTCTAGGACAAAGCCAAGGTTTCCACGGCCTGTGGCTGTGCACGGCCAGCCTGACCAGGCCCCCTTGGCCTAGGCTGCTGTGGAAATGGACATGGAACTGCTCTCAGGGACGTCGCCGAGCCCAGGTCATGACCAGCAGTGTGATGTGGGTGAACCGAGTTTCCTCATCTGGGAAATGGGGGGCGCTATACATCCTCTGTCTCTCACAGGGGAGAAGGCCTCACAAGAGTGGTGGCCACACAGAAGTGAGATCCAAGCACAGATGCCAAGAACTCGGGAGGCCTAAGGACCTCTCACAGGCCCGAGTACCAGGCCAGGGAAGCCTCCGCAGACCAAGGGGCTGACGTGGACACTCACTTGGTCATGAAGGCCAGCAGCAGGGGAGCAAGGGCCTTGGGGAAGTAGTCCTGCTGCACCATGTGGTTCAGCGCCATCAGGGGGCCGTACAGGTTGGCGATGGCCTTAATCTTGTCTTCACTCTGCAAGGGGAACACACCAAGCAGAAGGTGAGCTTTGAGGTCCCCTGGGGGGCCCTAGGTCTTCACCACTCAGTGCCACGTGGCACGGGGCGGGTGAGCATGGCAGAATGGCCGCTGGCGCACTGCCCTCCCGGCCTCCCGGCCGCCTTCCTCCAGCGCACCTTGAGCAGACCCATGTGGATGAGGAGCCTCGTGAGGAAGGCGTTGGGGTTGAAGGAGGATGAGCTGAAGGCCTTCTTCATCAAGGCATCTGCAAGGCAGAAGCAGCATGGGGCAGCGGGCTCAGGGCAGCAAAGGGCTGGCCACAAGCAAAGGGCAAGCAGCAGCCCCCGCGCTGTGTCCTGCCTCCTGCCCTATTCAGGAGGCGAACACAGGAGGTGGGGTATGGACATAGGGACCAGGCTGAGGGGACAGTTAGCACCAGGGATGGGCTGGATCGGTTACTGGCTATGACACTTCCGTCCTTCCCTGTCCTGGCCTCTCAAGTACAATGGACTCGGACCCTGCACAGCCGGGGCAGAGACGGAGTGAAGCGGATCACCCCTAGGGGAGGGTTCGGCCATTTTGTGGAGGTTAGAGAGAATGAACTGGGAAGATGGAAAAGAGTGGCCAAAGGCCTGCAGCGACCCCTGTGGCCACTCGCGTCTATGCTAGGCTGCTCTGGGCAACGTTCAGGTCACCTGTCCTCACAAATGCCCACAGGACTGGGCTCTCAGGGAGTAGACCTGGAGAGCCCCCTGGCCCTCGTCTGCCTACCCTCCTGCCCACTGACCCTCGTGCCTCAATGCTGCCCACAGTGCGCCAGTACAGGAGGAAGCATCATGTGTTTCCAATTCCTACATGCTATGCCCCTCACCGGCAGGCCCTTCCTCTCCTCTGCCTAGCAGAACCTGGCCTACCCTGAGAGCTCAGACACGCGCTGACAAGGTGGAAGGTTGAGGGAGGTAACAGAGAACCAGGTGGGGAGAGGCGAAGTCATGACAGGGATTGGAGGAGGGGGACCACATGTGCAGAAGCTCAGAAGTGGAGACAAGGGCTCAGTTCTCATCACCCCCTAGGACCCTTCCCCACAAGGACCACCTCCACAAGGGCCTTGGGGCTGTGGCTAGCTGGTCTTCCTGTGGTGGATGCCACCCGGCCTGGGTTCCAACTGTACGGAGCTGTATGACTTTGGGAAAGGTTTCGGTTTCCCCGTTTACAAAAACAGAGGAGAGCACCCAGCAAGAACCCAACAGAGGAACAGGTGGGAGGGGCTGGAGAGCAGTTCAAACATTAGTGCTGCGGCAGAGGAATCCCGTAACTAGAAAGGTCAGGGAGCCCCGGAGCAGCGCGAGGCAGGAGCCATCCAAGCCCCACGCTACCTACTGCATCCTGGACTGCCGTCCTCACTGCGGCTTCATCCTTGAACACAGAGGACACCTTCAGGAAGGCGGAGACCACCTTCTCCGGGTCAGATGTGTCAGTCTAAGGACAAAGGAGACAATGGCTGGTCACCAGGGGCAGGGCCTTGACACACAGTGGAGGTGCCTGGGCTCTGCTCGTGGCTCCAAGAGGCCTGGCAAGACACGGGCCTCTGCTGGGCAGGACAGGTCCTGCCTCGCCCCACGTGGTGCCCTCAGAACCTGGCATGGACCTGGCCCACAAAGGGCCAACACATACAGAGTGAAGAAGCAATTGTTACCCCTGAGACTCAGCGATCCCCTTCTCATAACCTAACCCGAATAATCCAGAATGTAGACAACATTCCCACGCAATGAAGCTTACCTCAACTTTACCGATGACAAGAAAAGAGAAACAACGTACATTCCAGAAATAGGACTGACTGCCTAAGTGCTCCATCCACTCACCCGGACAGCTTTACTGCCACAGGAAGTGATGAACCGCAGTAAATGAAAGGTGGGCCACAAAACAGTTTATACTACATAATCTCATTTATCATGAAAAAAGAAAGCACAGCTAAAACAAGGAAATAGCCAAAATGCCAAGCCAGCCATGAGTGGGCCCATTTAATTTCTATGCATCACCTACCCTTTGAGCCTCAGGCTGTCTCATCTGTGCAATAAGAGTAACAGGGTCTCCATTTCCAGTTGCCAAAAGCGTTAAATCAAACCACACCCAAGTATGCAGAACAGTGTCCAACAGACAGGAGGTGCTTGATAATCACCTCAGAATGAATGAAGGAAGGAACGAATGACCAAACACCTAACCAACCGACAAGGGAAGCTGGAGCAAGAGCAGCCTCCCTGAAATACACGTGATGGCCACAGGAGTCCTGGGCAGCAGGTTATTCTAGAAGCATCTGGTCCTACAGAACACGCAGAGGGAAACCTAGGGGGCTGTGTGTATGTAAGAGAAAACGCTCCCTAATTAGTCATCTGGGGTGCGGCAGGCCTGCCCGTCCTGCGTCAGCACTGCCACTCATGTACGTCTACGTATAAAAGAAACACCTGCCCTGGCCAGCTTGGCTCAGTGGATAGAGTGTCGTCCACTGACCAATGAGTCGAGGGTTCAATTCCAGTCAAGGGCATGCACCTTGGTTGTGGTTGTCCCCAGCCCTGGTCAGGGTCGTGAGGGAGGCAACCGGTCGATGCGTCCCTCTCACGTAGATGTTTCTCTCTCCCTCCCTCCCAATCTGAAGAGAGATGGAAAAATATCTTTGGGTGAGGATTAAAAGAAAAGGAACCGCTGGCAGCCCCCCAGGCCCAGTGCACGCAGGCTTGCAGGTGGAAGCGCCCTTACCTGCTGGGCTATCAGCACAGAGCTCTTGGCCCCCAGGCGCAGCAGCTTCTCCGGAGAGGGGAAAGCCAGGAAGGTGGAGACGTCCGCGGGAGGCGGGGAGGACAGCACGGGAGCTGGTTCCTGGGGACGGTGGCACATGTAGCGCTGTAGGGGTCTGAACCCAGACACCTCACCAGCGGCTCAGAGTCTAGAATTCTTCCTGCCACTCACATGTGGTTCCCGAAAGGGTTCGGGAACTTCTGCAGTGGGGGCGAGCCACCTCCCTAGGACTCCAAAAGCCTGGCAAGACCAAGTGGGTCCTCACCAGGACATGGGATGCCCTAGAAGTGACTCAAGAGGCATGTGGGGACTAAAGTGACTGGAGTCTAGCCTAAACAAGCACAGCAGGGCCCAGAGAACTGAAAACAGAAACGCTGGGTTATTTGTTGAAATGCTTCCATAAAATTAGAAAATCCGTATTCAACATGAGCAGGAAGATCCTTGTCCAACCCTCAGTTCTCTAAAAGCTTTATTTGGGAACCTAGGAGGGAACAGGAACGAATGAATTAGGACACAGCAGCCTCCTGGCCAAGAGGGGCACCCAGTACCCAAGCTGGGTCAGGGTGTCCCAGCCAGTGTATGGGATGGGGCTGTCCCTATGGGTCATCAAGATAATCCACTAATAGGTGAGAAAAAATTTCTATTTATGTTTATCTTTTTACTCTGTTATTTTAGAAATATTTGCATATATCAAGTAGCAACATTACATATATCTATTTTTAAATTTGTTTTTTCTTTACTGATTTTAGAGAAGAGAAAGGGAGAGACAGAACATCGATTGGCCGCCTCCTGCATGGCCCCCATTGGGGATTGGGCTCACAACCTGGGCTTGTGCCCTGACCGGAAATAGAACCTCCTAGTGCATGGGTCGATACCCAACTACTGAGCCACACCAGCTGGGCCATATGTTATAATTTCTAAGTAAACATAATTATACTGAGTTCAATACAAATATAGCAAAGTGGTCTGCAGCCACTATGTTTAAGTGGATTCTCAGTTAGGGGACCCAGGCTCTGATCCTGGCAAACGACAAGAAACTCACCCCACTATTAGGGTCCAGAATCTTCCTTGATGGTGTGGATGACTCCTCTCCTTGCCCTCCCTGCTGTGGCTCCTCTTCCTCCTCTTCCTCCTCCTCCTCCTCCTCCTCTTCATCTTCCTCCTCTTCTTCTCCTTCCTCTTCCTCATCTTCCTCCTCATCCTCATCCTCACCCTCATCATCACTGTAGAAAGGAGTTGGCTAAAGCAGACCCTCTTTGCCCATGGTCCATTTTGGCTCTGAGGCCAGGCTCTGTGAACCCATAGACCCCAGCTGGGCAGCTGCTTCCAGGGTGGGGGCAAGTGAGTCACCAGGGAGCCCATCACTCATATCTCATCACCCAAGGAAGCCCATGCTGAGAGTCAGATCTTGTCCCTGTCATAAGAGCCCCCAGATCCACTGGGGGTACAAAGAAATGGAAGAGAACTATCTCTGGGGACCCAGAGTCTGACAGGAACACTGCCTAGGCTGAGATGCCCAGGTCTGTGCATCCACATTTTGCGGATCATAGGAAGCCACAGCTGGGGGGTGGGAGAGGTGGCGTTTCCCTGCCCTGAGGAGCCATTTCATTTCCTCTGGACCCTGAGCCTCCTGAGCCCATGTTCCAGTTCCCGGTTCCCAGCAGCACCACAGGCTTTAGCAGTGAGGGCACACAGCACAGGATCTGACCAGTGAATGAAACCAACTTGGAAATTAAAGGGGCAGAGGGAGATGGGTGCTAGCTATTGGAGCTCATGCCTCCAGTGGGCTCTGCCAGCCGAGGAAACCCACCCTCCTGCACCACCCTTTCCTTTCCAGAGTCAGTCTCTGAGAGCAGTTCTGAGCCCAGCCCCATTGCTACCCTGGCCTCACTGCTAGCTACGGCACTGCCTTATCCAGCAGCATCAGATCGGCCATCATCCCTTCTGAGCTCTCCCCAACTCACCCGCTCTAAAGGGGACCAACCATTCTCCCCAGCCCTTCTTTGTCTCTCTGAACATAGAATAATCTGATTATTCTTGACCCCTTGCCACGCTAGATGAGGTTCCACCAGTCAGCAACCTTCGCTGCCTTATTCTCACATCCCTAATGCCTAACACAGCACCTGGCACATAACGGGCTCAACCAACATTTTTAAATGAATAAAATGAATGAATCACTAACTGCCCAGAGTTCCCTACCTGAGGGACGCCAGCACCTTGGCCATGTTGAAGCTGTCCAACACCTCCTGGAGCTGCTCACAGCCTTCCTCTCCCAGGGTGTTGCCTGCTCGCAGGGGAGGAAATGGGGGTCAGGGTGGGCACCGGACCCACCAGTACACCTGTGCCGAGGCCACTGCCGCTACTTGCCATTGAGGTCCAGTTTCTCCAGCTGGGCCTTGTCTGCCACAGCCTCAGCCACGGCCAGAGCAGCATCTCTCTTGATTTCACAGAATGACAAATTCAGCTCCTACAAACAAGGGCGGGGGTAGTGGCAGGCAGAAACATGGGCCAGGGGACCAGGTCCCGCTCTGAAGCCTCCATTTCCCCAGGGGAGGGTAAGGTAGGCTCTGCCCTCCAGCTGGACAGACACCAACAATAAAAAGTAATTTACCCAGGGATATGCCAGGTACTCAGCACGTTTGCTTATACTCAACTACAATGACCCCCCACCCGCATAGTAAAGACGAAGAACCTGCAGCTCAGGGGTGAAGGGAGTGGCACAGCATGCGGGAGGGTGTGGAAGAACCCAGGCCCATGTGCCTCTGAAGTCCAGACCCTCTGCTAGCCTGCCTCCCCACCCCCACCAAATGTCAGGAAACCGTGACCCTGGAGGGCACCTTCAGCTTAGGCAGGCCCCCGCGGACGGCGTCTGCAATGGCAACCGCGCCCTTGGAGCGCACCAGGCAGTCCCCGAAGTTGATCACCTCCACCTGCCTCAAGGTCTTCAGGGTCTGCAAGGGGGAAGTGAGGGCCAGGGTGAGGGTGCCGGCCTCACCCCAGCTCCCGAGCCAACATCACACCCCATATCAATGCACCTCACCTTGGCCATGGCCACAGCACCCTTCTCAGTGAAGGTGTTGTCATTCAGGTTGATGACTCGCAGCAGGGGGTTGATGGCGAAAGCCTGGGCCAGGGCAGTGATGCCAGGGTGATTGATCCCATTCTGTGGCATGTGGACCTCCTCCAAAGTCCCGATGACCTGCGAGGGGCAGGAAGGAGAGGGTGGAGAGGTGGGCCAGAGTGCCAGCTGCCAGCCTATGCCAATGACATCCGGCAGGCAGACAATGGCCACACTACACAGACTGCGGTCAGCACAGCAGGGGCTTGTCTGTGAACATTCTGGGCAGATCAGATGTCAAAGCATGCTTTTGGACATGGCTGCATCGGAGCTTCTCTATAGAAGCTCATGAGAGACACCTACTTGGGATTAGGATTGCCACCAAACAGAGAAGACTAGGGATCAGAGAGGCTAAGTGACTTGCATAGGTCACAAAGCTCTAACACAAGTTTCTTAGTAAGGTGTCCTCCACACTCTGGACACTAGGCTCTAGCTCGGTAGTCAGCCATGGCCCTTCTCTGCATAACGCAGCTCCACTTGGCCTTTCTTTCTTGGGGCCCTCCTGTCCTACTTACATGACTGGCATCCAACCTGCCACATCCCTTTTGGGGATTAGGAGGGTCTTCCCTGATCTACCTGGACCTTTTGTTTTCCAACCTTTGATACTTCATTCTCCCTGCTTGGAACACTCTGTCTCCTTATTTGTTGGCATTTTCCTGGTAGGCTGACCACTGTGCGCATTCTACAGTTCTTATTTTGGATGCCCCCTCCCCCAGGAAGGCTTCCTGGGTTGTCTGTGCCCCCACCCCACCCCTCACACAGTCCAGTGCTCTTCCTCTGGGCCCCAGAGCCCTCAACCTTTCTCTATCGTGGTTCCGCCGTCCTGGAATATCAGTTACCTTCTTGTCTGCACCCCAGCAGCCCGAGCTCTCCAGGAGAGGCCCACATCCCAATCTCCACTGCTACCTGGGACCGAGGACAGGCCTGGCACGACTATGCCTAGGCACCTTTCGTCGTCCCCGGGTGCCCAGCACTGAATGGGAGGTTCACAAACACACACAGGCAGGCCACTGAGGCACGTGCCCAGCCAGGGCGTCCTAACATTTCCTGTGCTGTGGACACTAAGGCAGTCTGGTAAAGACCCTGGACTCCCTCAGAAGAATGTTTATAATTTTAAGCTAAATCATACGGGATAACGACGACAATCAATTTGATTTGAAGACAGTTATCAAAATATTTAGGAAAAAACCCATATGTGTGTTGTAGTAAATACATGTGCTGATGAAGGCACTGAATAACAAGACCTAGGGCCAAAAACCCACCTGTGGGCCTGCTACCATTGCTGTAACCCTAGTGAATAACAAAGACTTCTATTTGTAACAACTGTAATTTGACACAAAACCTCTGATTTCTATTGGTAACAAAGTCACAGATATTTCTAAAACCTACATTCACAGCTGAGGTAGTATCACATTTTAGCTCTGTTAGGGACGAAAATCATGTAAATTTGCCCCATCCATGTTCAAAGGCTCCCTGAATTATATCCAGACTAGTGGGATCCCATGTACCCTGGGTTAAGAACTCCATTCCAAGAGCACACTTAATGATCACCAAGCACACCCACAACGTACCGTTTCCAGCGCATTGAGGACAGTGGCTGAGGAAAGGGGCGCAGAGAAGGCGTCAACTTTAATCGCGATGTTTACGAGGATGGCAAAAAGGAGAAGAAGGAGCTCCTTGCGCAAGCCAGGGGTCCAGTAAACACAAGGCCCTCCCAGGACTAAGCGTGGTGGGCAGGACGGGCAGAAATCACTCACCCCAAAAGCTTCTGCCAAGGCAGTGGCTCCATCGTTCTCTAGACGGTTTCTGCCAGCCACAAAGACCTTCAGGGCCAGCGGCTTGCCTTCAGCACTGGATTTTCGATAACACTCAGTCAGAGCTGCCGCCAGGATCTGTGGGGGGAAAGGCAAGGGGCCCAGGCCTAGGCAGGAGGCCCTTCTCCCAGCAGGGCAGCCAAGCCGCTAAACTAGCTTCAATATCCCTTGCCACCCACCTGGTGGATACGTGGACAAAGAACTGCTCAAGACCTGGCTGAATAGCCCAGTTGGAACAATAAATAAATGTCTTTTTTTCCCTTTTCTTTCTAAAAATCAATTTTAAAAAATTTTAAAGAAAAAGAACTGCTCGAAAGCTCAACGGTCAGCCCTCATATGTGCCCAGCACCCTATAGTTTACAGAGAGCTTTTACATCTATTGCTTCATGTGCGGCTCCCATCACCTGGGGGTGTAGCCTCAGTTAGAGATGGGTAGCCAAGGCCCAGGGGAAGGGAGAGACCAACACTGAGTAGCCAACTTTAAGCCAGGTCTGGTGACAGGGTTTCAGTCGGCCCACTTTACTGTCACAGCCTTTTATCAGGTGGGGACCATCATGAGTCCCTTTCCAGCTGAAACAACTCAGGCTCGGGGAGGGACAGAAACTTTCCTATAGTTGCTAAGCAAGTGGCAGACTCTGGATAAAATCCAAATCTGCCAGTGTCTCTTCCATGCTCCCCAGTATCTAAGGGGAGCTGGCCAAGGAGACCATGGCCCCACTGCACCTGTCTGATACACACTGGTGTCCAGACCAGCCACACAAAGCAGAGTCTCAGCTGCTGGCAGTAAAAACCTAAACCCCTGTTTTCTGTCCTTGGGGTAATGCCTGGAGGTAGCGTCTAAGTCTCAGTTCCCTGGGCAGAGGTGAAGTGATGGGTGGAAAATGGAAGCGTTTTACAAGATGTCTCTGGCTCCCCAAACATCACACTCCTGGTGGGGCTGGATCTGTTTTCTGTGCTGATTCAAAACTATTTAGACTGTAACACACATGAACCTTATTGCCCAGTTAGGCTGGGGACAGGGCTGGCTGAGACTGGTACGGGAGCGTAGCCCTTGCTCTCCCTCCCATTGGGTAGGGGATGACAGGCACCTTCTGCAAGGAAGGCCACTCTAGCTCCTCTGCCTGGGGTACTGCAAGCATCACACAGGCTGTTCTTGCAGCTCTGACAGGGCCACGTGGATGCAGGTTCAAATCCCACATCAGTCCCACATTAGCTATATCATCCGGGAAATCTGACCCAAGATTTCTAAGCCCAAGTCTACTTATCGAAAAAAATGGGGACAGCATCACCCACCTGTCAGTGTGGGTGAGAGAATTAAGGTTATGCACATAACACACCTTCAAAGAGAAGATGTCCCAATCCCTGTCAATTCCCGTGTCCCAGCCCTTTTCTACTTTGGTCAGAACATGAGGGCAGGAGAGACAGTAATCAGACTGGCATTCCGTCTTTCTAGAATCTGAGCCTAAATGAGCCAGAAAAGAGCAAGAAGAGACTAAACAGCCTCCTCCCTCCGTAAAGATTCTGGGAAGAAAAGAGGTGTCTTTCTACACTGACCAGCCTGGCTGACTAGCAAACTGGGGGAGGCATCCTGGGCCATTCAACAACAAAGGTGAGTTGCACAGTCCCTTTCTGGGCTCCCTCCCCACATACACAGTCAGGCCTCACTGCCAGCTGTTCCAAGGGCACAGCAGGTCTAAGGACATCCAAAGCCCTGCGTTTTACAGCCAGCAGGTCAGAGCACATATGCAATATTGCCATTGTGTTGCCAAAGCAACACAAGAATCGAGATGGTTGCTTGGCAACCCCACCCTCATGAACTATTTCCTCTCCCTACTGGCCACAGGCTGCTGCCTTTGAGGTCTTTCTCCTTTGAAGAGAAAAACAACAGGCCAACCAGCCCATATGGTGGGTGGCCAGGGCACACAGTTCAGATAGAGACAAATGTAAGAGGAGACTGGGCAGGGAGGGAGAGTGAAGAACAGTGGGGACGTGAAGGAGGGGGCCTCTGCACCCACCTTGCCACCACCGATGCCCATGCCACAGTTGTTGAGCTTGAGTTCGTGCAGGGTGAAGCAGGCAGAACTCTTCAGCAGGGCCTCGAAGCCTCGCACACCATCGGGCCCAAACGCATTGTCACTCAGGTCCAACTCCACCAGCTGGGCCCCGGCTGTGATGAGTCCTTCCCCTAGAGAGATCTGTGCACAGAGGGGGCCCATGTCAGTGTCACAGAGCCACCTACCAGGCCTATGTGCTAGGGGGCACTCAGACCGGTGGGGAACTGGCAGAGACACCAACTACCAAATTAACTACGAAGGACTGGAAACCCTGCAGAGGGCTCCCAATTCTGCCAGGGAGTGGGGCTTGGTGTATGTGGCCTTGGGCCGGGAAGGCTACCTGTAGGAGGTAATATTTGAGCTCGGTCTGGATGAGAATCAGCCAATCAAATAGATTCCAGGCAGCAGTAAAAACATTAGCAGAGCCCTGGCTGGTTTGGCTCAATGGTTAGAGCATCGGCCTATGGTCCAGAGAGACCCAGGTTCAGTTCCCGCTAAGGGCACGTACCTCGGTTGCAGTTTGTCCCTGACCCTGGTTAGGTCAGGGCCATGCGGGAGGCAGCCATTCGATGTGTCCCTTTCACGTTGATGTTTCTCTCTCTCTCCTCTCAATTCCTCTCTCCCTCCCACTCTATCTGAACAAAAAAATGGAAAAATGTCCTCAGGTAAGGATAAAAGAAAAAAACATGAGCAGAGAGACATAAGCATAAAGCAGCAGCATGCATGTGCCTGGGGCAAGCAACTGGTAGCTTCCAGAAGAGGCTGAGGCTAGAAGGGAAGTGGGATTTTGCTAGAAAGGAAGTGAGGAGTCAGATCAGGCAAGAGCCTTGAATGCCAGGTCATGTACTGTGAACTTGAGCCTGAGAGCAATGGGCTTTGAGGTGGGCGAGGGATGTGGAAGAAACATCCCCAAACCTGAGGAGGGCAGACTGATGGGCAGGTGGAGGCTGGAGGCCAAGTGCATACCCAGGAGTGCAAGACAGCAATCTAGGGCCCAGTAGAGGATGCTGGCTGCCCAGTGTGGTGGGAAATGGAGGAGAGGAAACCGAGCTTCAGCCCAGAATCAGATGTGGAAAGAAGATGCTGAGCAATCCTGGGAACCTCCTAGACTGGTGCCCCAGGAGAAATGGGCAAGGAGAGGAGGCTCTAACAGACTGCAGGCAGAAATGGGGCTGGGCACAGACCAGGGAGGTGGGGAGTAGAGACAATGCCCAAGCTGGTCTCTGGCTGCCCCGCCCACAGGAGAAGACCCAACCCTGGGGATCTGGCCCCTGAAACAGCCAGAGCTGCTCAAACCTTCTGGGCCTGCTCCACCGTCCCTGCATTTCATGCCTTTCCCTGACTCCAGATTCTCTTATCTCCCTTTCTAAGACTCATCTTGTCACTGGTAACATGGAGATGAGAACACTTCCCTGGAAATTTGCTGGAACTCAGGTAAAACAATGTGCACAGAGGCCCACAGGTAGAGGCCAACAGGTAAGTTTTCTTCACCCTTTTTCTAATTTGAAATCCTTTTACTTACAATCACTCAAATGAATTCACTTAATCTGCATTCTCAATCCTAGCTTCACCTGGTTTACCCTTTGAGGCTGCTAACTAACTTAACTCTCCAAGGGCTCCTTCAATCCCCTACCCAGAAAGCTCTCCCTCCAGGGCCTCCCACTAGGGCACCTGTGACACCTGGATGACCCTTAGCTGCTTGTTGGACTAAGGTGCTTTACAAATGGGGTCGGTTTGGCTCAGCGGTTAGAGCGTCGGCCTGCGGTCCAGAGACCCGGGTTCGGTTCCCGCTAAGGGCATGTACCTCGGTTGCAGTTTGTCCCCGGCCCTGGTTGGTCGTACGGGTGGCAGCCACTCGATGTGTCCCTTTCACATCGATGTTTCTCTCTCTCTCTTCCTCTCTCTCCCTCCCACTCTGTCTGAACAAAAAAATGGAAAAATGTCCTCAGGTGAGGATTAAAAAAAAAAAAGTAGAAACAGGGCTGGTACATGGGCATCTCAGGAACCCCAGTGCTGGTGAGGTAAATGGAGGTCTGAGAAGGCAACAACATGACCAGGGAGAGGGGCTCAACAACGTGGATAAATCATGCCAATAATTGACATGACCTCACCTTGAGAACACCGTGTGCTAGGTCCTGTGCTGGGAGAAGACACCGGAAGGCTATTACCAGCCCTGCCTCATTCCCTTGAGTCCCAGGCAAGCCACACTCTGCTCTGCGATGCCCCTCCCATCCCCTCCACACACAAGCCAGCAACTTGACCCCAGCAAAGCTGAGCCTCAGGAATGGGGGCTTGGAAAACAGCAGAGGGAAGCCACCCACGACGAGAACCAAAGCAGAAAGAGTGGAGACAGGAAGGGCTGACTGAGGTCAGGAGGGAGCTGAAGCTCAGGGTGCAGGAGAGGGAAATGCCAGAATACGAGGGAATCACGCAGGGAGCGACTTCCACAGTGAGTGAAACCACACAGCTCCAGAACGAACCCCAGGAATCCCTGGTGCTGTTGTCCCTCCTGTTACTGGGCCTACGGTGGCACCTGTACTCCACCTGCCCATTAGGAACAGGGCAGATGCTGTGCTTGCCTAGCTTCCATCCCAGCACCTCAGTGACCCACAGGGCACATCTTAGTCTCCAGAAAGGAGGTGTTAGAAAAAGTCCTCGGAATGACAAGGGGTCCCTCTGCCCAGGGGGGAGGGAAGCAGCGGCCCCATTCACTTACCAGGGCTGGTGGGATCTCAGACCGCAGCCGCCCCGTGAACATGTCGCTCCAGTGGCATCGCTTGGAAAGGAGGAAGAAAAGTGTTAGCTGAGACTCGGAGGGGGCCTGTGTGCAGCACCTCACCTCGCCGACGTGGACTACTGAGCACACTACAAGTCTTCTTCATTTCGGTGTTGTCAGCGAAAAGCTGGACCAGCTCTGGCCAAAGCTGGTGGGACCTGGAGACCCACAAGAGCCATGGGGGCTCAGCAGAAATGTCAGGAAAACCTCGGATCTGTTCAACCCTCTGGTGTTCTGGGAGGGAAATCAGATGAGAAAGGAGATGCTCCAGGCCCCATGGCAAGGCAGTGGCAGGACCAGGACCAAGATGACCAAGGGCTCCTTTCTAATACCAGTTTCCCACACGGTGTGGGAGCAGCAACATGTGCCATGATTTTGGGTGGTGGAGGAATAGAAAAGTAAATCCAGCAGCAAGGATGTGACTCTTTTTACAAGTCTCTTTTCAACCGTCCTGACCATCTCCAGAAGACAACCTCACTTTGAGGCTGGCAGGTCTTGCCCACCCCCACTTCTCTGCCTGCCTTTCGAGCAAAGGGAGAGCAGACTCCGGCTCGGCCTTTGGATGGCCTAGTTGGTTGAAACTGTGTGCGTGAAGCCTCCAGAACAGGAATAACACTTCCTCGTTTATAGAATGGATCTGGTTTGCTTTGCAATTGCTGCAAAGTGAGCTGATTTTAAGGAAAGATTGGGTAAACGGTGCAGAAGTGGTGTCCACACACAGTACCGGGTTTTGTCATGCCGGCCAGCACAGTGTAGTGACTACGCAGGCACACGACCTTCCCCTCTGCTGTGTCCATCCAAAATATCAACCCTGGCAGTCCCAGCCTTTCCTGGGCAAAATCTGGTAGTGACAGGACATGGGGAAGCACCTATCCCCGAAAATCCAGCCCTAAAATGTACAAACTAAATCCAACCTTAAGTACTGGGGAAGCTGGTTTTTATACACGGTAAAGCAAGTCACTAACACAGCTACACAGGGCCTCAGGAGACACTCCGCACAGGTCTGCTCGGCAAGATACAGGTGCCCAGGACCAGACAGGCAGTCACAGCCGGTGCACCATGGCCCCTCAAACCTGACACCTCCCCTGAAGCTTCCCAAAGCCAGCTCTGATGGGATGAGGGTCAGCATGGGGCCCCAGGGCACAAGGCCTGGGTTCTGATTCTGACTTAGCTGACCTCAGGATCAGAACGCAGGCCAGACGATCCCCATATCTGACCTGTGGCATCCCATCTTTGAAAAAGGCTTCAGGCCCTAGCTGGTTTGGCTCAGCAGTTAGAGCGTCGGCCCGCGGACAGGAGAGTCCTGGGTTCGATTTCCGCTAAGGGCATGTACGATTGCATTTTGTCCCCAGCCTCAGCTGGGTTAGTGTGGGTGGCAGCCACTCGATGAATCTCTCTCATGTAGATGTTTCTCTCTCTTCCCCCCTCTCTCCCTCCCGATCTATCTGAAGATAAATGCAAAAATGTCCTCTGGTGAGGATAATAAAAAAGAAAAAGGCTTCAGGCCTCACAATCTCCGAGTGGGCAGCAGAGCAGTTAGGAGGTTGGGCTAATATCTGGGCTCCAATTCTGGCCCACTCCTGAGGTGTGTAACTGTGGGCCACACTTTTCTCATCTTTCAAGACCAACTGTGCACGTGTCACAACAGGGGAGACAATATCTCCCATCCATGTGTGCCCAGAGCACAGTGGACATCAGGGCAGCTCCCACCTGTCCCTGCCCAACCTTGGGCTCCTTCATGCACAGAGCAGGCCTGAGATGCTGGGGTAGGGTGACCCAAGGAACTGGGTCTGCACAGGGGACAAGATGACATAGCACTCCACCTGGCCAAGCTTTCTCACAATGTAAGCCTGCACCTGGCCATTACAGCAACTTCTCAAGGAGGAAAAACTTCATGAAGGAGCTCTCAGCTGGGTTTCATGCAAGGCCATGTAATCCGCTCCTGCAGCCTCCAGGCCCAGGCCACATCTGCTGCATTCCTGTCCTGCACAGGTCACAGTCACCGGAAAGGGCTACACTCTTGTAGGAAAACACCCCAGCTTCTGCTCAAGAAAAGACCTCCTAGGCAGGAGAGTAGACAACCACTGCCGGGCTGCTAACCTGACTGTGATCGTCCTGAGGAAACAAGCCTCAAGGGTCACTTCCTAAGTCGCCCCCAGGCCTCCCTGGGCAAATCCACTCCGTTTTCCCTCGTGGCCCCAGCCCTGTGTTCCTTCCCCTTCAAGAAGCACAGCGGAGGAGCATGGACTCAGAAGTGTGAAACGTGGCTCGTCCCCTCAGCAGCAGTGGGATCCCGGGCCATTTACTCGGCCCCTCTGAGCCTCAGTTCCCTTGACTTACAGAATGGAGAGTCTTAATCACCTGGGTCACTGTGAGGAGCCAACAACATGTGCAGAGGAGCCCAGCGCAAGCTCAGCCTTATACGAACTAAGAGCCGTTTCCCTTGAACAGAGCAGGGCCCTGTCCCTCAAGACTCTTAGAGGCTCTACCACATTCCCACAGCTGGGATCCCGGCAAGGGGAGCAGTAGTGACATCTTCCCGACGTTTTGAACATGACAGCCCACTTTTCTCAAAGAGCATCTTGAAGTACTGGCGTTCAGAGGAACCTACTTTGGACACACTAGAAGGGGCACCTCTTGGATCTAACCCGTGAGAACCTGCCATTCGGCTGCGAGGAGTGCAGTTAGCTGGCTGCCTCGGGCTGCGGTTGTTCCCAATCCACCAAGGCACCTGGGCTGAGGCCTGGCCACTTCTGCCCACACGAGACTCCTCTACTGGGCAGTCTTTGCTCTGGAGCAGGTTAAGCGTTTGTGAGAACAGGGAGGTTCTCGGGCCAGTTCTGCGCCCTCCCTTCCTCACAGTTGCTTGATCTGCATGGCAAGCTGACGGCTCTCCCTGTCCAGTTCCTTCCTTCCGCTTTTATCTTTCATGCGTGTTGCCCAGTACACCTGTTCCCCTCCTAAGACCATCTCAGGGTCTGTTACTGGAGGACCCGAACATACATCATGCAGGGAGAGGGCCCTGCCAGTGCTGAGTGCTCCGGGGAAGCCAGAGGAAGAGGAATGGTCGTAGTAACTGCCAACAAGACAGGGGCCCAAGCCCGGCCAGTGTGGCTCAGTGCTTGAGCATCATCTCGTGCACCGAGAGGCTGTTGGTTCGATACCCAGTCAGGGCACATGCCCAGATTGCAGGCTCGATCCCTACTAGGGGGCATGCAGGAGGCAGCCAATTGATGTTTCTCTTTCATTGATGTTTCTATCTCTCTCCCCCTCTCCCTTCCTCTCTATCCAAAAAAAAAAGTAATTAAAAAAAAAAAAAAAAGACAGAGGCCTGAGAGGGTCTGTGGCTGTGTGAGCGTAAGCTTGTCTCCAACCAGTCTGGACTGGCTCACCCTTGCGGATCTCACCTTCAACTCCGACTTCTTCTCCAAAGCCTTGGCGATGACCCTGGCTGCTTCCACACCCACCGTGTTGCCCTCCAGGCGCAGAGCCTCTAAGCCATCAAAGTCTTCAATTTCTTGAATCACATCCTTGGCTGCCAGGGACCAAAGAAAAGAACCTTAGACTTTTGGAGTCACAAACAGCTGAGGCAGGAAAGAGCCCAGCCACTACCTTGTCACTCAGAACTCCAATGGCTATGACGTACCTACCATGTGCCAGGCCCTGGCTTACACAAAAGAAGCAGACAGGCTCACAGTCTAGCAGGGGACAAACCACACACTTTTTCTGTAACAAGTGTTAATACAAGGCACGTATAAAAGGTCTGGGAGCCAAGGAAAAGACCAATTGGCTGCTTGAGGTAAAGAAAGTGCTTGGGACACCTTGTGAGTGGTGTGCGTAGAGCCTCCCAGGACAGGCAGGGCACCAGGCCAAGTGGAAAAACAGCATCCAAGTCAGAAGGTAGTGGGTACAATGGCATGGAGGCTTTCAAATGTTCCATTATTCATGTTTGGGGTATTCATTACTGTATTGTTTTATTATGGTGAAACATTCCAAACAGCCCTAGCCAGTTTGGCTCAGCAGTTAGAGTGTCGGCCTGTGGACCCAAGGGTCGTGGATTCAATTCCAGTCAAGGGCACGTACCTTGGTTTTGAGTTCCATCCCCAGCCCTGGTTGGGGTCGTGCAGAAGGCAACCAATTGATGTGTTTCTCCCATATCAATGTTTCTCTCTCTCTTCCTTCCTCCCTTCCACTCTATCTAAAATCAATGGAAAAAATATCCTCAGGTGAGGGTTAACAAAAAAAATAGAATAAAAAAATTCCAAACAACCGAAATGTCCTTCAACAGCAGATAGGTTGACAGGTTAATTCACTAGGGGTACAATTACACTAATGTCATTATGAATGGTGACACAGGCGTTTTAAAAAATATTCATGTTGCCCTGGCCAGTTTTGCTCAGCTGTTAGCACATTGGCCTGCGGTCCTGAGAGACCCGGGTTCGGTTCCCACTAAGGGTATGTACCTCGGTTGCAGTTTGTCCCCGGCCCTGGTTGGGTCATGTGGGTGGCAGCCACTCGATGTGTCCCTTTCACGTCGATGTTTCTCTCTCTCTCTCTCTTCCTCCCACTCTATCTAAACAAAAAAAGGAAAAATGTCCTCAGGTGAGGATAAAAAAAAAAAATTCATGTTATAGTGGTAAATAAAATTGAGGTTATTCCATGGTATTTGGTCTAACTTTTAAAATGTTATATGTGCCCTGGCCAGTTTGGCTCAGCAGTTAGAGTGTCAGCCTGCAGTCCAGAGAGACCAGGTTCGGTTCCCACTAAAAGTACATACCTCAGTTGCAGTTTGTCCCTGGCCCTGATTGGGTCGTGCGGGTGGCAACCTCTCGATCTGTCCCTTTCACGTCAATGTTTCTCTCTCTCTCTCTCTCTCCCTCCCACTCTATCTGAGTAAAAAATGGAAAAATGTCCTTGGGTGAGGATTAAAAATAATAATAATAAATTAAAAAATAAATAAAAATGTGCCCTGGCCGGTTTGGCTCAGTGGTTAGAGCGTCGGCCTGCGGTCCAGAGAGACCTGGGTTCGGTTCCCGCTAAGGGCACGTACCTCGGTTGCAGTTTGTCCCCGGCCCTGGTTGGGTCATGTGGGTGGCAACCACTCGATGTGTCTCTTTCACGTCGATACTTCTCTTGCTTTCTCTTTCTCTCCTACTCTATCTGAATAAAATGTGGAAAAATGTCCTCGGGTGAGGATTAAATAAATAAATAAATAAATAAATAAATAAATAAAATGTTATATGTATTTCTTGCACACACTCACACACAAAGTCCAGAAGGACCTTATGTCTAGGTGGTGGGATTATGAGTGTTTCAGGTTATAAAGTAGCTTTTAAAGTTTCTGTAATATGATCCTAATTATTTTTTTTTTATTTTTTTATTTTTTTTTTATCCTCACCCGAGGACATTTTTCCATTTTTTGTACAGATAGAGTGGGACAGAGAGAGAGGGAGAGAGAGAGAGAGAAAAACGTCAACGTGAAAGGGACACATCGAGTGGCTGCCACCCGCATGACCAACCAGGGCCAGGGACAAACTGCAACCGAGGTACATGCCCTTAGCGGGAACCGAACCCGGGTCTCTCCGGACCGCAGGCCGACGCTCTAACCGCTGAGCCAAACTGGCCAGGGCTAATTATTTTTTTTTAAAAGAGAAAGAAACTCTGCTATGTTTAGAAGGCAAAAAAAAGATTTTAAAAATGTAGCAAAATCAACAGTGGTTATATTCTTGGGCTATAAAGTTATAGAGTTTTTTTCCTTCTCCCAATGCTTCTGTATTCTATAATGTGCATGTATTAACTTTATAATCGGAACAAAACACACCGGTTACATGAAACAAAACAATCTAGTCTGGCCAGCACAGGATGGAGTGGGGTGGAGTGACATGGTAGAGAAGAGATGGGAGGTAAAAGTTTGAACTTGACCTTCCAGATTACAAAGCCCACAGAGGACTGTGAAAGGTTATAACTTGCAACCTGTAAGGGGCTCCCTAAGAAGCTGTCCAAGCTGGAGACTCTGTACACCCTGCCTCCCACCACCTCCCGCTGCTGCAGGTCCTCGGAAGCCCTTGCTAAACTCCCAACAGGGCCAAATCTTCCCAGGCAGCAAAGCCCCTGATCTCTCACAGAGCCTGCTACAGTTTTACACCCGTCTACATGATCACTTGATCATTACATGGTCACTCTGGTAATACTGTCTTCCCAGTGGGTCATGAGGAAAGGGGCCTGCTCTGTCTCTGCTCACTACCACATACGGATAAGCACTTAACACACTAACACATGTGTTTTATACACACTGTGACTCATATATTCCCTACATCATCTAATGAGATGGTTACTGTTACATCTATTTTACAATTGAGTATATTGAGACACAGAGAAGGGAATAAATGCCTACCAAGGTCACACAGCTAGAAAGTGGTGGTCGGCATTCATTTTCCATTTCTCATTTCATGACAAGGAAGGCTGGCCAGGTATGAGCTTCCCATTTTATAAAAGAGGAAGCTGAGGTTTCAAGGAATGAAGCAACTCTGCCCAAGAGTTAAGGGAAAATAGCAGAGCTGAACTTTAGACTGCTTTTCCAAAACTGAACCCATATGCTCCTCCCATATCCAAATGGAGTTAATACCTAACTTAAAAACAGGTTAGAAATGGGCTCCGACCTTCCCTGAATAACCTACTGCAATGTGGCTGTGTGGCAGGGACTTCTCCTTTCAGCCTCTGCCACTTCACAGAGTAACAAGCTCCAGGTGTTTACCACTCTGCCATGTGAAGCAGAAAGGCTTTCTTTGGTCCTTAAATGACTTCCTGGGGAGAAAAAGGCCTTGTTCTAATCACCAGACCCATAGCCTCCTCCCATGGGCCCTGGCCCACCCGACTGTGCTGGCTCACTCCCAGCCAGGACAGAGTCCCTTTCTGGGTTAGAGACAAGGCCGCCAGGCTCTTCAGCACAGCATAAGGGACCTCTCTTGTCCTGGGCTCCCTATGGGATTCTGATCCTTCTTCCAAGCCCACCCTGTCACGTCACGGCTCCTGCGCCTAACTCACATGGCTCTCCCTGCTGAAGTGGCCTCTCCCCTTCAAATCTTTCTTCAAAGACATGTCAAATACCACCATCCAGAGACTTCTTGGACCCTCCTAAGCCCAAAGTGACCCTTTTCCCCTACTTCCCTTCCCGGAGCCTTCCATTCAGGTCTCTGAGTTCACTTCACCTTTCGCTGCCTCCTGTTAGTTATTTGGGTACCTCATTCCCATTCCGGGTTATGAGCTCCTCAGAGGCTGGGGCTATAAGCTGGGCATCCTCAGTGACCTTCTAAATGGGAGGCAGCATGTCCAGCCTGTGCTGGTGAAGTGGTTATCTGCACAGATTTTAAGGCCAGACAAACCTGAATTCTAATCCCAGCTGTGCTACTTACAGCTGCGCCCTTAGGAAAATCATCTAACCTCCCTGAGCCTTAATGAAAATGAAACCTACCTCAAGGGATTTTGTGAGGAAAAACTGAGATACTCTCTGTATGGCACCTACAACTCTGCCTGACAGTGTTCAATGAATAGCATTCAACAAATAGCAAACCCATGTTGACTGCACTGAGCTGAATGTCTACTGAGAACCAAGGAACAGGGATGCAGCTGGACCCCTACTAAAATCCTGGATCTGGCCCGGCCGGTGTGGCTCAGTGGTTGAGCATCAACCCATGCACCAAGAGGTCGTGGGTTCGATTCCCGGTCAGGGCACATGCCCAGGTTGTGGGCACGATCCTCAGTGGGAGGCAAGCAGGAGATGGCCAATCGATGTTCTCTCTCACTGATGTTTCTATCTCTCTCTCCATCTCCCTTCCTCTCTCTCTCTAAAATCAATAAAGGAAAAAAAAAAAAAAAAAAAGCCTGGATCTGCTATTTACCAGCTGTATAATTTTGGGCAAGTTATTTAAGTTTCCAAAGTCCTTTTTCCTTACTTATAAAATAGTAACATTTGTACCTCAAGGATGATGCAAGAATCAAAAGTAACAAAAGCCCAGGGAGGAACTCGGTCGATTTTAAGACTATCGAGATGTTAGGGATGTGCGTCACCACGCTCCCAGCAAAGCCAAGACTTAAGCAGCCTCTTACCCAGTGGAGGGGCAAGCCTGCCCACACACCATGACAACCAGACAAGTCCAGACCTGCTTGCCTAGTTGGGCAAAAACCTCGAAGCCTTACAAGTACCAACATGGGTGCCTTCCCTTCCAACCCAGGGTATTCAGGGATGGTCAGGGCCAGCCATGCCTTGGCCAGGGATGGAAAGACAGGGTCTGCATTCTGATTCCTAGCTCTCTCCTGTCCTGGTGCCGGTACACAGACAGAAATGTCCACCCTATCTCAGGGGGATTCAGCTGCATGGACCAGATCTCCCGAGACTGTTGCTTCAAGGCAGCTCCAGGAGGGAGGGCTTCAGCTCTGGGGAAGGTGACAGGTATTCCCAGACCTGCTGGGGATCACAGAGGTGAAGGTGGGACTGGATCTGAAGTAAGAAGTTAGCAACTGTATCTTGGGACTGCCATTAACTATGGTCTCTTGCTGTGTCTGTCCCCTACAAGAGATAAAGGGGCCCTTCCCACCTGCCACCCTGAGCTGTCATGGCAAGAATGACCACTGCAAACAGGAAGACTGGCAGGGAAGCCTGTATGTGCTCAAGGGAAAATCATCTTTGAGCCTATCTGTCAGATGGGCCAATGATACCTCACAGAGCTGCAGGGACAAAACGTGATGATGTAGCTACATGAGCCTGACCACAAATGAGAGTAAGTACTCGTTCCCACACTCCCTTCCTCCCCTGGGTCAGCCTGCGCAATAACTCACCATCTTCTGCAGTGTTGAGTTTGAGGCTCTTGCCCTTGAAACTCAGCTGTCCCCCAGCCACCTGGGTTTTGGCTAGCGTCTCTGCCAACCTGGCAATGTCTTCAGAGGCCATGCTGGACACACTGGTGGGCTCCCCCGCAAATCTGCAAACTGAGGTGGCCAAAGTTCCATTAAGAGAGAGGAGGCTCATTTCCAGATAACATTACAGAGCTGCTTCTACACATGAAATTCACTCACTAATCATTTATAAGCAAGCTATTTTAGCAAACTAATTGACCTCAAAAGTGTACACAAGTGATGTAGGATGTCATTGATGTGACTAATTTGTTGTGTGTGTTTTTTTTAAATAAAAGCTTTTAAATGGTAGAAAACCACCCAATTTGGAAGAACAGTACTTTGTAATAAGATGGTGAGTAGCCATGAACATCACTGGCATGCATCAGGTTCACTGGTCAGTCAGCGGCAGGCTACTGAGAAGCAAGAGCAAATTTATGGCAGTCATGCACTTTCTTTTACAGTGACAAGGAATTCTCTTTTACTGCCCTCTTCAGTGATGACAAGTGGATGACATTACTATGCCCCATAACATATGTTATTGGAAAAAAAAAAAAATAAACACTTTATTTTTAAAGTAATGATACCTACAATGAATGAGAAGATAACTGCTTTTCCAAAGACCCATGTTATGGAGAGAATGTTTTCATATTTAATGTTTGTGATTCTTTTCTTTTTTTAATGTTCTTCTTTCCTTTTTATTGAATTTATTGTGATGACACTGGTTAACAAAACAATCCATGTTTCAGGTGCACAATTCTACAACACATCACCTGTACACTCTGTTGTGCATTCACCAGCCCAAGTCAGGTCTCCATCCATCACCTTCTATCCTCCTGTACCCTTCCCCCTCCCCCACACCGCCTTGTAATTATTTTCATTATAATGTAATTTGTTGCTAAAACCAATGTTATTGTAAAACTCTAGTTTCTGTATAATTTAAAAACTGTACAAAACTGTACCTGAATACTTGGAACAGAATAAGTTGTTTTAAAATCGTCCAAATGACAACTTCAAGCATACCAACATTCCCATCATGGTAGTGCCAGAAGGAGAAGAGAGAGGGCAAGAAATTTAAACCTATTTGAAAAAATAATGACAGAAAACTTCCCTAACTTAGTGAAGGAAAGAGACATACAGGAAGCACAGAGAGTCCCAAAGAGGTCCACACCAAGACACCGCATCATCAAAATGCAAAAGGTTAAAGCCAAAGAGAGAATCTTAAAAGCAGCAAGAGAAAAGCAGTTAGTTACCTACAAGGGAGCTCCCATAAGGCTGTCAGCCAATTTCTCAAAAGAAATTTTGCAGGCCGGGAGGGAGTGGCAAGAAATACTTAAGTGATAAAAAGCACACAAAAAAAGATGAAAAGCAAGGACCTACAACCAAGATTACGCTATCCTGCAAAGCTATCATTTAAAATCAATGACCATATAAATTTTCCCACATATGAAAAAGCTAAAGGAGTTTATCACCACCAAACCAGTATTATATAAAATGTTGACCGGTCTTCTTGGAGAAGATAAAAAAATATGAACAATAAAATGGCAATACTATCTATCAACAATTGAATCTGCAAACAAAATGAGCAAGCAGAACAGAAACAGAAACAGATTCATAGATACAGAGAACTTTTTGTTGGTTGCCAGATAGGAGGGTGAAAAAGATGAAGAGATTAATAAGTACAAATTGGTTGTCAGACTGATGAACCTCAAAGGGAAGGGGGCGGGGGCGGGAAGAGAGAAACCAAAGAACTTCTGTGCATATATGTATAACCAATAGACACTGACAACAGTATGGGGAAGGCAGGAGGGGGGTGCGACTGGGGAGGAGGGGGACAAGGGGAGGAAAAGGGACATCTGTAATACACTCAACAATAAACATAAGTTTAAAAAAATAAAATAAAATTGTCCAAATAAGATCTTTGAATCAGTTTTAAAATTCTTCTGTTAAAAAGTAAAAATGCTACATTTAATAAAGAGAGAAAGAGAGGAAGAGGGAGAGAGAGAAGGCTCCTGGGGTCCCCGTGTTTGGGGAGAGCAGGGTAGGACATCAACCAGGGGCCTGAGCCCACCTTTCCAAGAGCTAAACCACTGGGACAAATGAAACTGTATTAGGAAAGGAACAATTCTAGAAAGACGAAGGAAACAGCAAGAAAAAAGAAGAATCATGTTTCACCTCCGAAGAATTATCAACTCACTACAAGTCCTTCTCTGCCCAACTGCCCCAGCTGGGACACCTAGCAAAGCCATCTGAGTTGCCCAGTCCCTGGGCCCCCAGTCAGAGGCAATTAAGTCCCAAACTCATGGCTGCAAAGAGTCTACCCCAGGCACACACCTGCCTGATCATCTTGGCTACTTTCTGTTTGAGGGTCCCACTCCTCAAACAGGACATAGATGGCTATGGGATCCAGGTCATCCATCCCAGAGAATGCCCCACCACCCACGCTGGCATGACTCTCAGAATGACGCACAGGGGTCAGTCCACTGCACATCTGGTTTCAACCTTGGCCAGGAGACTAGGCAGCCCACGGTGGTCAGACCTCAGGGGTTCCTAGGAGACCAGAGGGCTCTACATCATGACAGCTACCATCACAATAGACCAGGGGCAGAGTTGGTGGTAAAAGGAGCTTCCAGCCTGGAGCTCAGCAGACTCAGGAAGGACCACTCCATTGCTTCAAAGAGGAAATGGCAGGTAATCAGGGGAGACCAAGGAAGACTGATATGGGGGACAGAACTAGGAGATGCCCACAGAGACTCCTTCCATCCAGATGGCTTCCTCCCCCAAATCTACTCATCCTCAAGATACAGCATTGATAGCTCCCCATCTTCTCATGCCCCCAGGCTTCCTCTGGGCCCAAAAAGCCAGCTTCCCACCCCCTTCTCTTTATCTTAACTCTTATTATCCTGGTCTGTCTTTTTTTTGGGGGGGGGGGGGGGAGAAGGAACATTTATGTGTTGTTCCACTTATATTTGATTCTTGTGTGTGCCCTGACCAGGGATCAAACCTACAACCTTGGGAATATCGGGATGACGCTCTAATCAACTGAGCTACCTTGCCAGGCCTGTCTGTCTTTATCAATAAGCATGAACTATTCTGGGTAAAAAAGCATCTACACATTCATTCAACATTTATGAATACTACTGTGTGCTGGACATTATTCCAGGTACCAGGAGTACATCAGTAAATGATGAAACAAAGCCCTGCACTCTTTTTTTTTTTTTTAATTTCAGAGAGAGAGAGAAACATCGATGAGAAAAAAACATCTATAGGCCCTGGCTGGTTTGGCTCAGCGGTTGGAGCGCCGGCCTGCGGTACAGAGAGACCCGGGTTCGGTTCCCGCTAAGGGCACGTGCCTTGGTTGCAGTTTGTTCCCGGCCCTGGTTGGTCGTGCGGGTGGCAGCCACTCGATGTGTCCCTTCACATCGATGTTTCTCTCTCTCTCTCTCTTCCTCTCTCTCCCTCCCGCTCTATCTGAACAAAAAATGGAAAAATATCCTCGGGTGAGGATGATAAAAAAAAAAAACAAACATCTATAGGCTGCCTCTTGCATGCCCCCTATTGGAGATCAAGCCCACAACCCAGGCATGTGCCCTCACAGAACATGGGATGATGCTCAATCCACTGAGCCACACTGGTCAGGCAAAACCCTGCACTCTTGCAACATTTGGTCTAAACAAGATATTTAGTATCTTAAACATGATACTCAGTACCTGAACAAGAATAATAGACAGGAAAGGAGGGGAGTAAGAAACATTGGGGGGGGGCAAGAAGTTTGGGGGGCGCAGATGCAATTTGAAATGGAATGGTTAGAGAAGGTATTAGGAAATAAACAAATAATTGGAGGAAGAACATTCTTGTAAATGCAACTAACTGCTCTTATGGGGGAAGGAGTGGGGGAGAACTTCAAGGAGGCCAGTGGGGCTGGAGAACAGAGAGGAGGGAGAAAAAGGTTAAGAAATGAGAAAGAATGAACAAAAGGCCCAAGTTACAAAGGTCACTTTAAGAACAGTGGCTTTGCCCTGGCCAGTTTGGCTCAGCGGTTAGAGGGTCAGCTTGTGGTCCAGAGAGACCCAGGTTCAGTTCCTACTAAGGGCATGTACCTCAGTTGCAGTTTGTCCCCAGCCCTAGTTGGGTCGTGCGGGAGGCAGCCACTCAACGTGTCCCTTTCAAATCAATGTTTCTCTCTCTTTCTCTCTTCCTCCCACTCTATCTGAACAAAAAAATGGAAAAATGTCCTCGGGTGAGGATAAAAAAAAAAAAGAACAGTGGCTTTTATTTCAAGTGACAAGAAGAGCCACTGGAAGGTTTCTAGCAGAGGGTGATATGACATATGTTTCAACAGGATCATTCTATCCGTTGCATAAGACCTGGTATTTAGAAGGTGCTGCAATGACGGTTTGAAACTGGAAAAAAAAAAAAAAAATTAGTCTGAAACTCCACCTCTTACAGTTCTGGGAGGGAAAAATTTGAGGCTAGAAAAATGGTGGTGAGGCCTCCAGATGTAATAGGCACACAGAACTTACTAGCTGGAAGAGAGCCCATCATTCAGTCTAGTGTACACACACGCTCCACTAGACTAAGAAACCGAAGCACAGAGAGGTGAATTCGTTTGTCCAAAGTCTGCAAAGGCGCAGCGGCAAAGCCAAGACAAATGGTAAATACACAAGCAATCCTCTCCCTTCTCGGCACGGCGTCACACTTTCTTTGACGCACATTCATCGCTCCTGTGAAGCATTAGCAGTGACTCAAGCCAGCCCAGGCCGTCGGTGGGTGTGGGTCTATTGGGAGGCGGCGGCGAGGGAGCAACCAGCGCGGGCGGTAAGTGACAGGCGGGCAGCGCGGGAGCCCCACCCGGGATCCCTGGAGGACACGCACCGCTCCCAGTTGACACCGACACTAACAGGAAAGCCACTGCTAGAAGCGGCGTGCTGGGCGGCCAGGCGAGACAGATGTCCTCTCTAAGCCTCAGTTTCCCCACTTGTGAAAGGGACCAGCACCCCCTTTCCGCACTTGGCCATAAAAGCCGAAGGGGGATAAGACGCTCAGGGACGCCACACATTCCACGCCCAGTTCTAGGGACGCGCCGCCGCCCCCGCCCCCGCCCCCAGCCCAGGCAGGTGACGGGGAAAGGAAAGAGACCCCGACCCTACCGTAAACAGACGGCGCCGCCGCGTGGGGAAACCCGAGCGGGCGCGTACTCTCACCCGAGCGAGGACTGAATTAGGGTCTGGGGCAGGGCAGGTCGGCGTCGCCGCCTCCGAATCCAGCGGTCCCGATGCCCAGCCCACCTGTCCGGCAGTTCTCCCGGCAGTTCTCCTCACTCGCGTCTCGACACCACCTGCTCCCCGCACCGCGCAAGATGATGGCGGAGGAGGTGGATTTTGAAAGCCGGCAGTTTCTTTCCTTCGATTTGATTTGTTGGAGGCCCACAAGGCTTCTCCTGCCCCCGCGCGCTTGGCCTTTCGGGTATGGTAGTCCAGTTCTCCAGCGTGGCGCGCGGCGGAGAGCGACCGCGAACTACTAGTCCCGTGATGCAACGCGTCCAGAGCGCCGCCGCCGATCCCTGTTCGCCCTCCCTTTTCAGCTTCTGGCTCTTTCTCCCGGAGACCACAGGGCGGTGTTTAGCCGTGAGCTCCCAGGAAGACTACAATTCCCATAATGCCGTGCAGCCAACCAGCCCAGCTTTTCCGGAAAGGTGCACGTTCAAGTAAAAAGGCTGGTATAGCCAAAGGCAAGGTGTTGGATCTGTTCAGCAAGAAATAGGTATTTGAAAGAAAAGCCATGCCTATTTTTTTTTATTTTGTCCCATAAAATTGAAAGGATATTGGAAGCTTTCCCTGTAAATAGCCACAAAGTACTTGATAATTAAAAAGGGAACATAGTAACCCTATAGTAGAGAAACTGTGACATTACTTTAACCCAAGTGATCAAAATGAACGTCAACAACAGGACAAACTGACATCCATCGCACAGCTACTGAAGTGGTGTACTAAGGCCACAGCATCACCATCCAGTGAGCAATGCATACAATTCATCTAATTACGAGGAAACATCAGACAATCCCAAACACGTACTCTTCCAATGATTTACACTCTTCCAAAAACGTCTTTCACAAAAGACAAAGAGAACCTGAGAACTGTTGCAGATGCAAAACATGATCCTGGATTGGTGAGGGAAATTACTATAAAGGGCAATATTGAGACAATTAGCAAAACTTGACTGTATATTAGATAATAGTATTGTATCAACATTGAATTTATTGATTTTTATTACTGTACTGGGTTATGTAAGAGGCTGCTCTAGTTCTTGGGAAATATATGCTGAAATTATTAGGATGAGGTCTGCGACTTACTCTCAAATGATTCAAACGTTCATATGAAACCTTCTATGAGCCTCAATGACGTGTAAAGTGAAGAAGCAATTACCATTTTATGGGAAAATTTTTAAGGGTTCCCAGACTTAAAAAATAATCTACCAAATCATATCAAATAACACATACAATCTAAAATAACACAAACATACAGTAAAAGCAGGAATGATGTGATGATACACAGCCTACATAAAGTAGAAATAGTGTATGTAGAGTGTAGTTGCACTTACTGCACACTGTCTGTATAACAGGTACTGCAAAACCCAAACTCAGCTCATCACAAACAATAACGCTGTTTTCAGTTTTCACCCATTTTCTCAAAAGTGAAAATCCTCTTTTAATTTCTTTCAGTTATACTGAGGTAGGCATCCTTCAGTAACCATGGGGGATGGGTTTCAGGGCCCACTCAGGTACCAAAATCTGCAGATGCTCAAATCCCTTATATAAAATAGGGTAGTACTGCAAATAACCTAAGCCCATCTCCGTATACTGTAATCATCTCTAGATTACTTGTAACACCTAATACAATGTAAATGCTATGTAAACAGTTGCTATACGGCATTGTTTAGGGAACAATGACAAGAAAGAAAGTCTGCCTGTTCTGTACAGATGTAACCATTGTAGACCTAACTACACAGTACAACAACATAACATTTTTTGCCAAATATTTTCCATCCCTGTTGGTTGAATCTGAGGATACAGAACCCACAAGTACAGAGGGCTGACTCTACAGGTGTGTATGCCTTTCATAAAAAAGAGTGGCAAAGCAAATTTTCAAAAATTGGGGGGAGCCCAGCTGGTGTGGTTCAGTGGTTGAATGTTGACCCATGCACCAAGAGGTTGCCTATTCGATTCGCAACCAGGGCACATACCCTGGATCCCCAGTGGGGGACATGCAGGAGGTGGCCAATTGATGTTCTCTCTCATCAATGTTTCTATCTCTCTTTCCCTCTCCCTTCCTCTCTCTCTAAAATCAATAAAGAAAAAAATTGGGGGGCTACTTGTGTGTGTGTGTATATATATATATATAGAGAGAGAGAGAGAGAGAGAATGTGGCAAAATGTTAACAGTAAGGGAATATGGGAGTTCTTTGAACATTTTGGCCACTTTTCTGTAGGTTTGAATTTTCTAAAGTATCAGAAGTAGCTTTTCCTTTTTCTTTTCACAAAAAAACTTTTTTAAAAAAATTCTCACCTGAGGACATTTTTCATTTTTGTTCAGATAGAGTGGGAGGGAGAGAGAGGAAGAGAGAAAGAGAAACACATCTATGTGAAAGGGACACATCGAATGGCTGTCTCTCGCATGTCGGGGACAAATCGCAACTGAGGTACTTTGCCCTTGACCAGAATCAAACCTGTGACTCGTTGGTCCGTGGGCTGACGCTCTAGCTGCTGACCCAAACCAGCCAGGGCTCACAAAAATTTTTTACCCATTATATAAATAATGCTTATTCTCATAAACTCTTCAACCAATATAGAACCAGATAGAGAGAAAAGTATATATTACCCCAGAAACTCAAGCCCTCAGAGATAATCACCATCAACATATGCGGCTGTCTTTTCCAAGGTTACCTCTCGCAACTCAGCCCACACACAGTATTTTTGCTCTACCTGCAATCAGTTACATACAGGGTGGGGCAAAATAGGTTCACAGTAGTGAGTATGCAAAACACTGAGTTTATTCTTTTTTTTTAATTCTTACCTGAGGACATTTTTGCATTTATTTGCAGATAGAGTGGGAGGGAGAGAAGGAGGAAAAGAGAGAGAAACATCAATGTGAGAGAGACACATCGAGTGGTTGCCACCCACAGGACCCCAACCAGGGCCAGGGACAAACCACAGCTGAGGTACCTGCCCTTAGTGACAACCGAATCCGGCACTCTCTGGTCCACGGGCCGGCGCTCTAACCGCTGAGCCAAACCAGCCAGGGCTGAGTTTATTCTTGTATTATTATTTCTTGTAATATTTATTTGTATTACAACTATACACCTACTTTTGCCCCGCCCTGTATACTGCGAGCCGGATCCTTTCACACACAGCTAATTTAATCTTTACAACCTCAAAGGAGCTGGGCATGATTACCACTTTTCCCAGGACAAAGACGAGAAAACCGAAGCTCCAGCCTGGTTCGCACAACTACTCAGATGTAGGTCATCTTTCCATCTATTTTCTCATTCTTTGTTTACAAGGCTCATATCAAATGCCACCTTCTTCAGGAGGCTTTCCTACATCAATCCAGCCAGGATGAGTCACTTTTCGCTGGGCCCCCACAGCAAGCTGCAAAGTCCCACAGCAGTCAGTCTCTGGGCCTTTCATACTCAGAGTTAATAGTGCTGTTGGCAGCTTCCTCCTTAACCTGGGAGAGCCTCCGGGATAGGTACTATATCCATCTTGGCAGCATCCTCTGGGACCAGGCCTGTCATAGGTGCTTCAGGTTTCCTCGTTTGAACTAGATTCCAGTCAGAGTCACCGGATGTTTGCTTAAAATGAATCATGTTCTGAGAAGGCTGAGATGCTCCCAATTAGGCCTGATGCAATTCCTGTGCTGACTCCAGCTAAGATCAATCAAATCAGTCTGGGGTGATCTTGGGGTGATTCCCCAGGCTCCCTTTTCCAGTTCACTTCCTGAGTTTCCTGGCCCTCTGACACAGACCTCCCAAAGAGAAAAGGAAGGTGGGCAGTAGAACACCTTAGGTGATATTCCCTTTCCTCCTCCAGCTGATCGGTCAGGGGTTTCAGACAGGAAGGGAATTCTTAGCAGAAATTCAATGGCCTTCAAAGGCCAGGGAGGTGGTAGGAGGTAATGGGGCTTGGTGGGGCTTGTGGAGAACTTGAGAGTAGATGGTCTGCCTGAAGGTGTTCACATTCTAAGCTAAAAACCACAGACCCGCCCTGGCCGGTTTGGCTCAGCGGTTAGAGCGTCAGCCTGCGGTGCACAGAGACCTGGGTTCGGTTCCCGCTAAGGGCATGTACCTTGGCTGCAGTTTGTCCTCGGCCCTGGTTGGGTCGTGTGGGTGGCAGCCACTCGATGTGTCCCTTTCACATCGATGTTTCTCTCTCTCTCTCTCTTCCTCTTTCTCCCTTCCACTCTATCTGAATAAAAAATGAAAAAATGTCCTTGGGTGAGGATAAAAAACAAAAACAAAAAAAAAAACCACAGACCCAGCCTGACAGCATCCTTAGCAAAAAAAGATTCTGTTTGTTACTCCTGAATCTAGATTCTATCTCAACCCCTTTAAAATGGAGACTGGGGTATAAAAAGAAGAAGGGAAGGCCTGCTGGTGTGGCTCAGTGGTTGAGCATCATCCCACACAGCAAGAGGTCACCTGTTCAATTCCCAGTCAGGGCACATGCCCAGGCTCAGGCTCAATCCCCAGTAGGAGATGTGCTGGAGGCAGTGATGTTTCCATCTCTTTCTCCTTCTCCCTCCTCTCTCTCCAAAAATCAATAAAAATAGCCTGGGCTGGTTTGGCTCAGTGGTTAGAGCATCGGCCTACGGTCCAGAGAGAGCTAGGTTTGGTTCCCGCTAAGGGCACGTACCTCAGTTGCAGTTTGTCCCTGGCCCTGATTGGGTCGTGCGGGTGGCAGCCACTCAATGTGTCCCTTTCAAATAGATGTTTCTCTCTCTCTTTCGCTTCCTCTCTCTCCCCCCCACTCTATCTGAATAAAAAATGGAAAGGTGTCCTTGGGTGAGGATAAAAAATAATAATAATAATAAAAATAAAAATCAATAAAAATATATTTTAAAATAAATAAATAAAAATTTAAAAAAAGAAGGGAAGGGGGTTTGCTCAATGGTGCACAGTGAGTCCAGAACCATCAGTGTTTCTTTTTCTTTTCTTTTTTTATCCTCACCCAAGGACATTTTTCCATTTTTTGTTCAGACAGAGTGGGAGGAAGAGAGAGAGAAAAACATCGACATGAAAGGGACACATCGAGTGGTTGCCACCAGCACGATCCAACCAGGGCCGGGGACAAACTGCAACCGAGTGGGAACCGAACCCGGATCTTTCTGGACCACAGGTCAACGCTTTTACTGCTGAGCCAAACCGGCCAGGGTAACCATCAGTGTTTCTAAGCAACCCATTTCTTATCTTCTCTCTCTCTCTCTCTCTCTCTCATCATCATCATCATCATCATCACAGGAGCACTAGTCTGTTTGCCTGGCCCTAGAAGTGGAATTATAGCCTTTGAGAGATGGATAAAACCATCTTAGGCCACCCCCTTCCTCTTTTCAACAGATAAAGAACTGCAGCCCAGAGAGGTCAAATAACCTGCTCAAATTACACAGAAATGTAGACAAGAGACAGTAGAAGCCAGATCGCTAGGCTTCTTTTCAACACACACACACACACACACACACACACACCAAGTCACTGTGAGTGTGAAGTGGGAATAAGGGGAGAGGGGATGTTCCAGACTTTTCTCTCTTTGTTGTGCAGTATGTTTTATTTATTTATTTTGATGTTTTGAAGAGGAAAGCAGGCTGCTTCTTTTTTTTATATATATATATTTTTTTTATCCTCACCCGAGGACATTTTTCCATTTTTTGTACAGACAGAGTGGGAGGGAGAGAGAGGAAGAGAGAGAGAGGGAAACATCTATGTGAAAGGGACACATCGAGTGGCTGCCACCCACATGACCAACCAGGGCCGGGGACAAACTGCAATCGAGGTACATGCCCTTAGCGGGAACCGAACCCGGGTCTCTCCGGACCGCAGGCCGACGCTCTAACCGCTGAGCCAAACCGGCCAGGGCGCAGGCTGCTTCTGAATAGTTTGGTTTACTTTTAACTGAGCATTCTAAATTCCATTCTTGTGCCTGAAATTAAACTTAATTGCCAGTTATAAATGGTATAAATAATATTTACGCTGGTTTCCTGAAGAGCTACCAAGGCTACAGACTCGCCATTTAGTCATATCAGAAACAAATGCCTTAAGTATGCCAGACAGAGAGGAATGTGCAGAGAAATTCCTAAGATCCAAATGAGTGCTGCCCTTGGGCCCCTGGAGAGAGATGTGGGGGCCTGGCCTACCCACGTGCAGGGGAGTCTGCCCACTCATCTCCAGGCCTCACCTCCTGGTGGGAGGGGAATCTCTGCATCCTTGGTAAAAGACAACTCAAACCACATCCCCCCTGGGTTCAAGCCCAGGGCTCTCCATCAGAACATACACTTTTTTTTTTTTAACCTAAATAAACAACCATAATTAAAATAATTCATTAACTCTGTAAATAGTTATCAAGCATCTACTCTGTACCAGGCACTGTTCCAGCTTCTGAGATTCCAGTGATGAATGAAAAAGGATGGTGTCTGTAGAGGAGCTTAAATTCAGAACTAACATCTGTGAAGGGTTTCCTAGTACCAGATGCTTTGGGTAGATTATTTTCTCTTTTAATAACTGTTTTGTTCCAAAATGGCAATAATTTTTTTTTTTATCCTCACCCGAGGACATTTTTCCATTTTTTGTTCAGGTAGAGTGGGAGTGAGAGAGAGGAACAGAGAGAGAGAGAGAAACATCAACGTGAAAGGAACACATCGAGTGGCTGCCACCCGCACGACCAACCAGGGCCGGGGACAAACTGCAACCGAGGTACGCGCCCTTAGCGAGAACCGAACCCGGGTCTCTCAGGACCGCAGGCCGACGCTCTAACCGCTGAGCCAAACCGGCCAGGGCAGCAATAATTTTTTTAAAATTAAAACTGATAGTAATTTTTTTTATTTCTCACCCAAGGATATTTTTCTATTTATCTTCAGATAGAGTGGGAGGGAGGGAGGGAGAGGGAGAGAGAGAGAAACATTGATATGAGAGAGAGACATCGATTGGCTGGCTCCTGCATAACATGACCAGGGCTAGGGACTGAACCACAACTGAGGTACCGTGCCCTTGACCGGAATCGAACCTGCGACTCTTTGGTCCGTGGGCCGACGCTCTACTGCTGAGCCAAACTGGCCGGGGCATTCCCCTCTCTTTTTTTAAGTCATTTTTAATAATCTGAATTCTACGAGCTGTTTCCCAGAAGAATGTATTTGAAAATTTGTTTTCTAGTTAACCACACATTTATCTGTGTTTTGCATGCTTAATCCTCACAGTGACCCTATCAGGAAAGTGCTCTTACTACCGCCAACCTAGGCCTAAAATTGTATGTACATCTCAGGGGTCTTGTCTTTACCCCAGGAGTGAGATCCTTTGCTGGAGGACTGGGACCTGGGACTTTGCCCGGGCTGTGGGAACATGGGGTTTCTCTGCAGTCCCAGGACCCAGTGTGGAAATGAATGTTTGTCAAGTGAGTGAAGAAACACTGCACAGGGCTGCAGCTAAGGTTGCCGTGTGCTCAGGCCCTGCCTGGGACACCACAAGGCACCTCTGGGGGCAGGCTGTGGCAGACCTGAGCCTGGAGCAGGAGGTGTTCACTGGAGAGGGAATAACTGAATGTTGTACCTGTCAGTCCTCAAAGGTCAGAGCGTGAGTGTCTGGCTCCCATTCTCCAGCAACCCACTCATGTGACAGGTTCTCGTGATACATTCAAATTTAAGATGTCTTCGTCATGGTGCAGTGATCAAGCCTTTCAGGTGGACAAGCCTGGGAGTGAATTCTTTCTCTCTGCCTTTTTCTTAGCTGTGTGATCTCAACCAAGTTACTTCCTACTTTGTGTCTGTTTCTTCACCTGAAAATACACAAAAACAATCCTTACCTTTCAGGGCATGGGGGAGGGTAAAGAATCATCATGTGCAAAGTGCTTGGCTTGTGGTAAATAAGAAGTGGTGGCTGCTACTGCTATTTCAGCTTTAATGTGGGGCGTGGACCACGGCTGCCCAAGGACCTTGGGGCATTGGGGTTTCCTGGAAAACAACCTGCTGGTGCCAGCCTTGAGATCTTTCTCTCCAAAGCACCACCGCCTCTAGTTGGGGTCTTGTAAAGGCCCATTTACCGTCCAGGTAGTTTAACTAGTCTGTGCCAAATTGAAGAGCCTGGGCAGGGGGCATAGGGGCTAGTGTCCAGCGGAATTCCCCTTGAATAACGAGTCCTCATTTAAGGATATGTATTAGCCCTGGCCAGTTTGGCTCAGCGGTTAGAGCGTCGGCCTGCGGTCCGGAGAGACCCGGGTTCGGTTCCCGCTAAGGGCACGTACTTCGGTTGCAGTTTGTCCCCGGCCCTGGTTGGTCGTGCGGGTGGCAGCCACTCGATGTGTCCCTTCACATCGATGTTTCTCTCTCTCTCTCCCTTCCTCTCTCTCCCTCCCACTCTATCTGTACAAAAAATGGAAAAATATCCTCGGGTGAGGATTAAAAAAAAAAAAAAGGATATGTATTATTCCACTGGCCTTGGGCTGGTGGAATCACCACAGTATTCACCAAGTAGTTCATGTGTGTCAAGATGCAGTCATCCAACTGGGCTCAGCATCTTCCTCCATAATATGAGAGTGTAATAACTATGGTGCCTAATCTGAAAAGTTGTCAAGAGTGTTCCACTGTAAAGTGCACTGTGCGTATAGGAACTAACATGTATTTATCCCCTACATGAGCTAGGCACTGTGTACATGCTTTACAGGCATTATGTTACTATAATCTTTGAAACAAACTTTATGTTGATTAGATGTCCTTGTCCTTATTTGAAGAAACTGATTCTGTGAGATTGCCCAGGCTCAGGCAGCTAGCAAGTGGCAGAGCTGCACTCCAACAGACCTTGGTCTTTCTAATGCCACCTTGGTGACATCTCCACCATACCACTCAACTTCCCTGAATCATTAGGCGCGGCCTGTGGGTCTATTGCAGGTGGCTCAGGGGTCCATCGCCCATTAAACATTAGAACCTCCAAGGCTGTGCTTGTCAGAAAAACCCAGTTAGAATCTCTGGGGTGAGAGGGAGGGATGAGAGAGGTGGGGGGGGGGAGAGAGAGAGATTTGTTGTTATTTATTTTTTTAATCCTCACCTGAGGATATTTTTCTATTGATTTTTTTAGATAGAGTGGGAGGGAGGGAGGGAGGGAGGGAGGGGGGAAGGAGGGAGAGGGGGGAGGGAGGGAGAGAGAGAGAGACATTGATGTGAGAGATACATCAATTGGTAAGACCCCAACCCCAGCTGGGCTGGGGATTGAACCTGCAACCAAGATGAGTGCCCTTTACTAGGAAGAACCCTGGACTCTTTGGTCTCACACAGGTCAACGCTCTAACTGCTGAGCCAAATCAGCCAGGGCTGTTGTTCTGATTATTTATGCATCCATTGGTTGATTCATGTATGTGCCCTGACCGGAGATCAAATCTACAACCTTGGTGTATCGGGATGACACTGTAACCAACTGAGCTACCCAGCCAGGGTAGAAGTCTTCATTTATTGTTTTATAATTCTTCTTTAAGAGAGAGAGGAAAGGAGAGGGAGAGAGAGATAGAAACATCATGAGAGAGAACATCAACTGGCCGCCTCCTGCATGCCCCCCACTGGGGATTGAGTGGAAACCCAGGAATGTGCCCTGACTGGGAATCAAACAGGGACCTCTCAGTCTATGGGATAAGGCTCAATCCACTGAGCCACACGGGCCAGGCCAGCAGTCTTCATTATAAACAAGCCCTACCCTGCAGTGATTCTGGGGACCACTGGACTCTGCTTTTCATTTCTGGACATAAATAGTCATCCTATTTATGCCAGAATCTGCTTTTCTAAAAATTAATCTTAGAGTAGCAAGGAGAGAGACAGCACCCACAGAAGGAAGAGTTTGAGAACTTCTGATGATGCAGATGCATTTTTTCCCCTTTCAAGACTCTAAAGCACATGGTGGAAAGAGTAAGAGGCCTTGTAAAACACACAGGCTCAGGAGTCAGAATTGCCACCTTGAACAAGTCACTTAATCTCAAGGCTCAGCTTTTCATCTGTAAAATGGGCATGCTAAAACAATCTTCCAAGATTACTGTGAGAATTAAATAAGTAAACACCACCAGTTTCTCATCCCTCCTGGCATTTACCACAGTGTGTTTCAAGTTTGTCTCAACAATGTATCTCCAATTCCTAAGATTGTGTCTAGCACATGTTTCTGGAAGAGGTAACATTTGTAAAGATAAAGTCTGCCAGGCTCACAGCTAATCCTCAATAAATTAAAAATAGCCCTGGCTGGTTGCTCAGTGGTTAGAGAGTCAGCCCCCTGGACCAGAGAGTCCCAGGTTCCTTCCACTAAGGGCAAGTACCTCGATTGCAGTTTGTCCCCTGCCCCCGTTGGGGTCCTGCGGGTGGCAACCAGTGGATGTGTCTCTCTCACATTATGTCCCCCTCTCCCCATCTGAACATAAATGCAAAAAAAATGTCCTTGGGTGAGGATTACACACACACACACACACACACACACACACACACGTGTGTGTAAAATGAAAAGGGGGGGAATTTGAGAGAACTCTCAGGAATCAGTGGTGCAGGGAGTGGTAGAGAGGGATGACACTGTATTTGGTAATCCAAAACTCTGGGTTCAAATCCAGCCTGGCCGGCTTGGATGCTTACAGCTGGTCTCCCTCCTTTGGTAATCTCCCCTTATCTTCTGGGTCTTCTAAGTAGCCTCAACTCCTCTCGGGAAAGATCCCATACATAAGACACCAACCAAGTGAATGCTGATGTCTCTCTGAGCCTCAGGGTCCTCATCCGCAAAAAGGACACAACGCAGCTAGGGTTTTTGGAAGCCTTCTATGAAAGCTCCTGGAAACCCGGGGGCTTTTTACACACCGAAGGAAGGGCGGAGGCGCCGGGTCGGACCGGCATCCGCCCAGAAATGCAGCATTGCCCAAAGAAAAAGCCTTAAAAGGGAAGAACACTTAAAGAAAATAAAGGTGAAATCCAGGCATGAGCTTTCCAAGGGGCCGCGGGCCTTCCCCGCCCCTCTCCGGGCCCCCAGGTGCGCCCCGCGCCGCCCACCGGCGCCAAGCTGGGGAGCCGCGCTAGGACCCGAGGAGGAAGCGCCGCAGGGATCCCGACGCGGCCTCCAGCGGGTGCTGCCGCGAGCGGCCGGCCGAGCGGCTGGAAATGAAAGTGCAGCGCTCCGGAGCCACATGGACCGAGCTGCCGGGGCGGCGGCGCCGGGAGCAGGATGCGGCCGCCCGTAATTAAATAGCACTTACTCTTATTATTACTAATAATAATAACCTAATCATACCTCTAGTCATAGCATACCATTTATCGGGCTCGGCTCAGGCCCGCGAGGAGCGCAGCCCGGCCGAGGTGAGTGCAGCGCGCGGCCCGCGCCCCGCGGGGCAGAGGCCGGGGCCCCAGCGCGTCGGGGCGGCCGGCGGGAAGGCGCGGGGGCCGCGGTCCCGCGGGCCGGAGGGGGTGAGGGAGCCCGGGCCGGGCCGGAGCTGCGCGGGGCCCCCCGGAAAGTGCATTTGGTGGAACTAAAGCAATGCCCCCATCCCCATTTCCTCCTTTTGGGGGCTCCCTCTCCCGGTCCCCGTGCCCTGCCCCAAAGTTTCAAAGTTATTGCGCGGCCGAGGGCACCTGCCGCCGGGTGATTCGGTCGCCCCTGAAGCTCCCCGGGGTGGTGCCTGGGGATTTTCTTCTGGGGGTGCTCTCTCCTTGGCGATCGGAGCCTTGGGGTACGCGGATGTTTTGCCGGCCCCCGCGAATGGGGCCCTGCCTTTTGTGTGCGCCTGGGCCCCGCAGCGCCGGGAGTTGGAGGGACTACAGCGAGGGCCGTGGACCATGGCCGCAGACAGGCCGTCCCTGTCGGCCGCGGCGGCCACGCAAGCCCGGGGATCCCGGGCCTGCGGCCCGGCCCGTGGGGAGGGGGCGGCAGGAAAGGGGGACGCGGCCTGGGCGATGGGCATTTCCGGTCGCGGAATCCATCCCTGGGCTCGGAGGCCTAAGAGAGGCCGTTCGACGGGAGGGAAGTGCAAGGGGGCTGAAAGGGACGGCTCCAGCGCCTGGGGGGCCACCCTGGGAGATGGGTGCCCGGGAGCTGCTGACCCCAGCCTTGGACTCCCCTCCGGTCCTCAGAGGACCTCAGAGACAGCTCCGGGCCTGCTCCCTCCTTTTACCCATTTCCGTAAAATCTGCCTGGCTCTAGTGTTTATACGGTGCCTGCTTTGGGGGTCTTTCACCGAGACAAAGCAGTTTTCCCAGGGGGAAAAGTCATGTAGGAACCATTCACTGACAGATCCTGATGGCTGTGGTGACTACATGGCATTAGTGGGGAAGAGTAGTGTTGGTGCCCAAGATGGGGGCTAAAGAAAGGGGATGGGGGGTGGAGTAGGGAACTGGAGTCCCACCCCAGCTTCGACAGGAATTTCATTCCTCTGGGGTTGCTCACTGGGACTTTGGTTCCCAGGCACCAGACTATGAACCCCAACTTCTTACTACTTTTCTCAGCCCTGTAATCCATCCAGTCTCACGAAAATAGCAGAATGCAGATCCTTGAATTTTCACAAGAATGTGATAATTACAGTACATTGAGCAACTGTTGGAAGCGAAATTCTAGCTGAATCTTCCGTTGTACTACCATGACTCCCCCTCCTCTCTCCTCACATACAATCATCCTCACAGTGTTGTCTTTCTCCATTTTCACTTCCCATAGAGATGATGCTGGGCCAAAGTGCAACTGGAGCAGGTTTGAGGCGCCTAGTGCCTTAAACTGGAAGGAGAAACCTGTGTCCAGGCGGGATGAGATCTGGGGATAGGAGAGAGATTTTGTGGCCCTTGAGCTGGGATGGGTTTGTGTTCCATGGATGCTGTGGATTCTAAGCTGTTGGCTTTTTGTTTCCAATGGACAGTTAAGAATGTGGGCTTTGATAGCTAAGGAGCAATGTGGAATGAGCTAGTCTTCCGAGTCTCAGGTACAGGAAAGTTGAGGCGTCAGGAGATTTGGATGTGAGAGTCTGAAAATAATATTCCCTTAAATAGCACTTTTTAGTTTATAATGAAAGGGCTTTCACATGTTGGTTCATCTGTCCTCCACAGCAGCCATGTTAGGTAGACATTTTTCTATCTTTCTTTTTTTGATTGATTTCAGAGAGAGGGGAAGGGAGTAGGGAGAGAGAGAGAAAGAGAAAGATGAGAGAGAAACATTGATTGGTTGCCACCTGCCACCTGTAAGCACCCCGACCAGAATCAGACCTAAAACCCAGGTATGTGCCCTGACTGGAAATCAAACCCACAACCTTGCGGTGCATGGGACGATGCTCCAATCAACTGAGCCACACCGGCCAGGGTTCATATAGACATTTTTCTTTTTTAAATTAATTTACTTTTGTTATAGATGTTTCTTCTTTTTTTTTATCCTCATTCGAGGACATTTTTGCATTTATCTTCAGATAGAGCAGGAAAGAGAGAGGGAGGAAGAGAGAAAAGAGAGAGAAACATTGATGTGAGAGAGACACATTGAGTGGTTGCCACCCGCACAACCCCAATGGGGGCCGGGGACAAACCGCAACTGAGGTACTTGACCCTAGTGGGAACCGAACCCCGGACTCTCTGGTCTGTGGGCCGATGCTCTAACCGTTGAGCCAAACCGGCCAGGGCAATGTTTCTACTTTTTATCCCATTGACACCCTCCTCCCAATCCCGCCCCCAGCATTGTTGTCTAGGTCCATGGTTATGCATATGGGTGGTTTATTTCCCCCCCCAGTTCCCCTCTTTTGAGGTTTGTCAGTCTGTACCCTGCTTCTATGTCTCTGGGTCTATTTTGTTTATCAGCCTGTTTTGTTCGTTATATTCCACAAATAAGTGAGATCATGTGATATTTGTCTTTTTCTGATTGGCTTGTTTGGCTTAGGATAATACTCTCTAGGTCCCTCCATGTTCTCTCAAGGATAAGAGATCTTTCTTTCTTTTTTAATCCTCACCCGAGGACATTTTTCCAATTTTTTGTTCAGATAGAGTGGGAAGGAGAGAGAGGGAGAGAGAGAGAGAAAGAGAAACATCGATGTGAAAGGGACACATTGAGTGGCTGCCACCCGCACGACCAACCAGGGCCAGGGACAAACTGCAACCGAGGTACATGCCCTTAGCGGGAACCAAACCCAGGTCTCTCTGGACTGCAGGCCGACGCTCTAACCGCTGAACCAAACCGGCCAGGGCAGAGATCTTTCTTTCTTACAGCTGCATAGTATTCCATTGTGTATATGTACCACAGCTTTTTTTTTTTTCTTTATTGATTTTAGAGAGAGAGGAAGGGAGAAGTAGGGAGAGATAGAAGCATGGATGAGAGAGAACATTTATTGGCCCCCTCCTGCATGCCCCCCACTGGGGATCAGGCCCACAACCTGGCCATGTGCCCTGACCGAGAATTGAACCAGTGACGCTCAACCACTGAGCCACACTGGCCGGGCTGTACCACAGCATTTTTATCCACTCATATTGATGGACACTTGGGCTGTTTCCAAATCTTAGCTATTATAATAGTGCTGCTATGAACATAGGGGTACATATATTCTTTCTGGTTGGTGTTTCAGGCTTCTTAGGGTATATTCCTAAAAGTGGGATCACGGGGTCAAATGGCAGTTCAGTTTTTAATGTTTTGAAGTAACACCATATTGTTTTCCATAGTGGCGGCACCAGTCTGCATTCCCACCAGTAGTGTACTGGAGTCCCCTTTCTCCACACCCTCGCTGGCCCTTTTGTTCGATAATTTGTTAATGGCAGCCATTCTGACAGGTGTGAGGTGCTACAGGCAGGCTTGGGGTTGAATTTGCCCTCTGAGCCAGCCTGCAAAGAGAATGTTAACTCGAGTGAACCAAGGAAGTGCTCAGTACTGGAGTCAATCAGTGGGAGTGGAGAGAAGAGAGAACCCCCGGGGTAACCTGGAAAAGTTAGGAAGAGCTCCTCCAGGAAGTAGAGCTTGAGCTCGAAAGAATGGGAAAGCTTAGCCGGGTGAAGAAGAGGACGTCACTCCTGGGCTTGCTTACCTCCATTTCCTCTGCGCTGGGAGGTTGATATGCTTTCTCTCTAATTCTTACAGTGGTTCCATGAGGAGTGGATGTTATTAATCTCCATCTCACAATTGAAGAAACTGAGAAATACAGGATTTATGTGACTGGCCCAAGATCACCCACTGGATTTCAACCCAGACCTGTATGACTGTTGAGTGGGTTACACTGGAACTGGGTCACCTCTTATTGGTGACACCATCTAATTGGACCACCTCCATCTTAGATATGTAGACAAGAACAGAGACCAGGCAAATGCAACAGGGGTGGGGGTTTAAGCTAAAAGGTCAGCAGGCTCCCCAAGGCCAGGGAGCTTTTCTAAAATAGCCCTATTCTAGGGCCTCGAGGAGCTGGCCCAGTAAATGTACTCTCAGAGATGTCTGGAAGTGAGGATGGAGAAAGCAGAATGGCCCTGGCAGGGGGCATGGGCCCTGAGCATGGAGACCTAAGTTCAGTTCCTTAGAGCCTGCCAGGTACCTGGCTGGGTACCTTGGAGGATCTTGTAGTTTGGACAGGAGAAAGATATGGATGATTATTAACTTGAGCTGCTCAAGGACAGGAACTGCGTCTCAGTCATCCCCTGTACCCTAGGCCTCAGTTGGAGGTGTCAGGGGGATACATTCAGCCATTGTGTTGTCAAAGTGAATTAGGCCCCACTGGAAAGGAGGAAGGTTTATTTTGTTTGAGGGTGTTCTTCCTAGAAGAAGTACCATTTGAATATTTAAAAGATGGCTTGAGAAAGGCCATAGAAAGGGAATTCTGAGATGCACTGAGACTGACAAAGGCAGGGCCACATAAAGAAGGAACAGGCAGCCCAGCTGGTGTGGCTCACTGGCTGAGCATAGACCCATGCACCAAGAGGTTGCCGGTTCGATTCCGGGTCAGGGCACATGCCCATGTTGTGGGCCCAATCACCAATGGGGGCCATGCAGGAGGTGGCCAGTCGATGTTCTCTCTCATCGATGTTTTCATCTCTCTCTCCCTTCCTCTCTCTCTAAAATCAATAAGGAAAAAAATTTTTTTTTAAAAAAAGGAACAGGCAGATCATCAACTGCAGCCTCAATATAGGCAGCAGGTGTGAGTTCAGGTTCAAATCCAGCTCTGCCACCTAGCTCCCTTGGGTTCTCTGGGCCTAAGTTTCTGTTCTGAAAACGAGTCCTGAGATTAGATGATGTTCGATGGTAACCTATGAAAGAAGCCCAGTGCCTGGGGGTCGGAACAGGAGATACAGATGAGAGGAACTGGAGGAGTTTATAAGTTATTAATAATTTAAAAACACCAGCCTGGCCAATGTGGCTCACTGGTTGAATATTGACCCATGCACTAAGAGGTCGATGGTTCGATTCCTGGTCAGGGCACAGGCCTGGGTTGTAGGCCCAATCCCCAGTGGGGGGCATGCAGGAGGTGGTCAGTCGATGTTCTCTCTCATCGATGTTTCTATCTCTCTCTCCCCCTTCCTCTCTCTCTAAAATCAATAAAGAAAAAATATTTTTAAATAAAAAAACACTGATCCAGCAATTACCTAGTGGTCAAGCCCTGTATGAGTGCTTTTTTCTAGATTAGCTTGTTTAATCTTTATAATATACCTATAGGTAGGCACTATAATTATCCCCATTTTATTTATTTATTTTTATTAGTCTTAGAGGAAAGCAGAAAGAGACAGAAGGAGACATCGATGTGAGAGAGAAACATCGATCGGCTGCCTCCTGCATGGGCTGGACTGGGCATTGAACCCACAACCTAGATATGTTCCCTGACAGGATGATGCTCTAACCAACTGAGCCACATTAGCCAGGGCTAATTATCCCCATTTTACAGATGAAGAGACTGTGGCACAGAGAGATTAAGTGACGTTGTGTAAGAGGCAGAGCTAGAGAGCAAACCCAGGGAGCCTGGCTCTTGAGTAAGCCTGGTGTGAGCCAGGTATGGCTGGGAGGGAGGAGTAGGGGTTGATGGGGTCAGTGGCGGCGGTCTTCAGACAGCAGAAGGTGGAGGTGTCCCCTGAGGAAGTCAGGCTGCAACCTGAAGCTGGAGCCTCGGCCTGGGTTGATGAAGTGACAGCTTTGTGTCAGCTCCCAGAAGCCTCCAAGAAGCCAGCTCTTTTCATCGCATTTAATGGCCCATAGAAAACGGGCTCATTTTCCTGTCTCTGTCATCACCAGCTACAGAGCTGCCTTCCACCTTATTTATTTCCCCCTGTTAGTCTGCTTCTTTGCAAACATCCTGATGGCTTCTGCAGGTGTATTCGCCCATCAGGCTGTTGGAGACCCGGAGGAAGGGGGAGCAGCATTTCTGATTCAGAACCCATCTACAGCTGACTTTGGTCAGCAGCAACTCCTGAGCCCTGAGTCAGAGGCTGAGACACCAGCTTGATGGTAACAGTGGCAGTAGCGACAGCAGCTACCACATATTTAACACTACTGTGTGCCAGCACTGTGCTTGGCACTTTCTGTGACTTACCGAATCCTCTTAATAACTCCTTCAGACAGGAACAATTATTAGAAGTCCCATTTCGCAGACGAGGAGACTGAGGTTCCAACATCACACGCTGTGGTGGAGCAAGGGTTCAGAGGGAGCCAGGCACTGTAGGCTTCTGCGTCTGAGGTCTTAGCTGCTGTGCAGGAGTGACACTTTCACGTTATTTTGGTCTCTACGAAGCTCTTTTTGCATCTGTCTGGAAATCCTGATTATCTAACATTTGTAGCACACTTTTGCCCATAGTCTCTCATTAATCCTCACGACAGTCCTCCAAGGTAAGAGATGTTCCTCTTATTCAGAAGAAGAAAACTAAGGGTCGCCCACCTCCAGCTCTTCCTACCCTGTCTACACTATGACTCAGAAAGGGAACAGTGTGTTAGAGCTGTGTCTTCCGAAGTGCCGGGGTCGGCCAGCGAGCAGTCATTGAGTACTTCCTGTGAGGGCTGCAGGGGATGTCGAGGCTGTGACCCTTCTGGGGTTTTCAGAGGGCTATCTGCTCTTATTTTCCACAGCATGTCATGCCCTGTCCCTCTGTGGACAGGAATGCAGGGCAGAGAGTCCAAAGTCCTGAGTTTCATTCCCAGCTCCAGCACATGCCAGCTGCATTTTGTGGGGCACGATCATTTCATCAGTCTTGGCCTCAGTCTCCTGTTCTGTAAAAGTGCCTTGCTGATTCAGTTCTATCTGCCTCGGGTTTGCTGTGTGTCTGAAATGAAGGAACTTTGAAAGCTATAAAGAGCTCTGGCCAGTTTGGCTCAGCCGTTAGAGCGACAGCCCTCGGACCAGAGTCTCAGGTTTGATTCCACCAAAGGGCATATACCTCAATTGCAATTCGATCCCCGGCCCTGGTTAGGGTCCTGCAGGAGGCAACCAGCTGGTGTGTCTCTCTCACATCGGATGTTTCTCTCTCTCTCTCTCTCTCTCTCCCTCCCTCCCACTCTATCTGAAAATCAATGGAAAAAGATCCTCAGGTGAGGATTAAAAACAAAGAGCTTAACAATAACCCACAAGCTTTGGATCAACTTTAAAAAAAAATGAAAGCTATAAAGACCACCTGATGTCTTCATAAGGCATGGTGTGGTTGCCCTGAGCATTTAATAACCTCCAGAATGTTCCTGAATAGCTCCACAGCCCTCCTGATCCAGGCCTGGACCACTGCAGTCGCCTCCCAGCTAATTTCCCAGCTTCCCCTCTCGTCATCCATCCTTAATGCAGCAGCCAAAGGGATCTTCTCAAGATTTATATATATATATATATTTTTTTTTTTTTAATTTATTTTTTATCCTCACCCGAGGACATTTTTGTGTTTATCTTCAGATAGAGCAGGGATGAAAGAGGGAGGAAGAGAGAGAGAAACATCGATGTGAGAGAGACACATCGATTGGCTGCCACCCACACGACCCCAACCAGGGCCGGGGACAAACTGCAACCGAGGTACGTGCCCTTAGTGGGAACCAAACTCGGGACTCTCTGGTCTGCGGGCCGACACTCTAACCACTGAGCAAACTGGCCAGGGCGGATCTTCTTAAGATTTAAATGAGACCTTGTCACTTCTCTGGTGAACACCTTCCAGTGCTTTCCTGACACAAGCAGAACACAGCGCTGTCCTTCCAGCCTGGCCTGCGTGTAGCTCTCAGACCTGCTCAGCCTACCCTCGCACCTGGCTTCCTACTTGGCTTGCCTTCCTCCAGCACTGGCACACTGGCCTTGTATTCCCTTGAGCATTCTAAGCTCATTCCCAACTCAGGGCCCTTGCCTTGCTGTATCCTCTGCCAGGTGCACACCTACCCACCTCCTGTGTTCCCATGCTGGCTCCTTTTTTCTCATGAATACCTCCTCAGAAGGGCCTTCCCTAAGCTCCCAGCCCACCCCCATCACTCCCTGCCATTGCCTATTTTACTTTCCTTGGAACCCTTATCTGGACTTTTACTTGTCTTGTGCATGTAACACTGACCTGTTTCTTTGTCGTCCCATGCCTGGAACACAAACTCCACAAGGCCAGGGACTTTATTAACCTTGTTGCCCAGCATCTGGCAGCACCCCTTGTACATGAGTGTTCTGTGGATATTTGTTGAAAAAATGAATAGTAGTAGCAGGGTGTTCCAGAACAGCCCTTGCCAAAAAGGAGTGGTCTAGACAGAAACTGCCAGGCAATTAGTATGGACTGATTTTGTGAGTCCACTAATTTTCTGAGTTGCCAGGGGCTCTCTACCAGTGTCCAGCTCAGCAGAAACACAAATTTCTGACCTTCTCTGTGCGGGGCACACTTTGTAAATCTGCAGATTGTCTTGCGAGGTGTATATCATGAGCTCCATATTGCAAATGACAAAAACTGAGGCTCAGAGAGGTGCCTCAAAAGCTGGTGGGAGACAGTGCTGAGATTGGAGCTCAGGTCCGGCATCCTGTACAGCTTCACTCCATGTCTTCAGGCAGTGAAGCAGGCAGAGCAGCCCCTGAAACTCTCTTGATGCCCAGGTGGTACAACCACAAGGATTTCTGAGCTCCCATGAGCAAGAGCAGTGACTTCTCAGTTGCTCAAAAGAAACACTCCCCAATGTTAAGCAGTCACTCTGAGCTATGGGACTCTTGAGTGTCTTCTGTTTTGTTTTGTTATACTTGCCCATAAATCCCAAGGGTTGTACAATGAGCTTCTGTTACTTTTCTATTTAAAAAAAAAAGAGTTCTTGTTTCAACATCTCACTTGAGCACCACAGCCGGTGGGTGGTGATGGAGCAGGAGGAGCCTGGGCCTCCGGACACACAGATATGGGTTCCGGCCCTTCCTGTGCAGTTTGGCCCCCAGGTTGTTGGGAGCCTAAGATAAGATTATGAAGGTTAAAGCTGTCTGTAACCAGAACACTGCAGGCAGGAGGAGAATTATGCTGTGCTGACTCTTAGTTTGGTTTCTGGTAGGGCAGTGGGGGAGGCCCGGGGCGGTTTCCTGAACTTTGGTTTCCATGGAGGTGGCCAGTTAAAAGTAAGCAAAGTGCAAGTTCTGAGGCCTGAGAGCCATTTCCTGGTCATTCCCTGACAGTGGTTCCTGATGGAGCCTGGGGCAGTACCCGAACCTTCGGCTTTCTCCTTTGGCAACCATGTGGCCTTGGGCAAGTCACGGAACTGCCAAGCTTCACTTTTTTATTTTAAGATTTTATTTTTTTAAGCCTTGCTATTTTGTGGAAAGTGGGTATAATAACACCTGCTTTTGAGATTATTGTAGGGATAAAAACATGATTCCTTAGAAAAGAGCATCTAAATCATTGCTGCACCGCAGACCCGTCGGCAGCCTGCAGAAGCCTTCTCAGAATGCTGTTTTTAAGTGCATTAAACATAAAATACACAGGATTACGGAGGAAGCCAATTCTATTGAACTGTGGCTGTGCTTTTGTATCAATGCACTAAAAAGCAAGACCTAGCAGTGAGTAACATAAGTACAGTAATTTTGAGGTTGTGATGAGTACGAACAGAATTTCGTTATGTCTGCAGTAGCTGAGATGTGGCCGGGAAGGCAGTGATTTCTCGCAGACACTGTAGCGGTGTATCGCCTACCTCCATAATTGAAGGGAATGCTAAATATCAGGTAGGGCTTAGTGAAAAAAACCTTATAAATGCTTTTCCATCCAAGTTCATGGACTCCTGAATTCTCTCCGTGGGCCCCAGGTTCAAAACCCCTGATATAGAAGGTGCTTGACACCCAGTGGGTAATCTCCAAAAATGAGTCGAGACCTCTCCCTGACCTCCCTGGAGCAGAGGGTCCTCAGGTGGACAGGTAGGACCCATAAGGACTGTGGGGAAGACAACTGTGCAGACCTAGAATGCTGACTGGTGACGTCGGGAAGGGCGAAATGAAAGCTTCCCTGGTCTCTGAGTAAGCCACTGAGGGCTGGTGAGTCAGAAGTGCCAGGGATCTTTGTGGATGACGTAACCTCAGGTAGTGTTGGTGTGTGTGGCAGGTCTGCAGTCTGCTCTGGCTGCTGCTCTTTCAGGAAACCTGGGACAGGTGAGTGCCAGGCGATAGCATGTGGGATGAGGCTGGAGGCATCCTGTGGAGATGGGGAGGAACACCGTTGTGTTGGGAGGCGAGTATGTGGTCTTCAGAATCCAACTGCCAGGGTTCAAATCCCAGCACCGTCACTTACTAACTCTGGCAGGTTAGTTTACCTCCTTGTGCCTTGGTCTCCTCATCTGTAAAATGGGGGTGATGATAGTACTTTCTCATGGATTGTTGTGAGGATTAAGTATTATATTTAAAGCTCCTAGAATAACATCTGGTAGGAGAAAGTACTTAATAACTGAGGCTGAAGTCAGCTTCTACACTGTTATTCTAGGATGTGTTATTCTAGGATGAGGAAGGCTTCCCTTCCTCACAATAGGTTCCTGAGCCCTGTTTCTCTGGCTCCCAGTGATGAATGACATGCAGCTTCTGCCTTCAGGGAGCTCACAGTTTAGAGAGACATAGCACATCATTTCAGTCAACAAGGATCGGCACAGTGGTGTGGTGAGCTTGGAGTGCTGTGCTAGAGTGGGGGTTGGGGAAGGCAGGCTTCCTGCCAGAGGAGCCACCCAAGCAGAGCTTTACTGAAGCACTGGGCGCTAGCCGGGGTGGGAAGGAAGTGGGGGTACGAAGGGAGTTCCGGACAGATTAGGCAGCCTGATGGGAAGCCGATGGTCTGACGCTGCCAGAGTGTAACAGTCCAGGCGGGGCCATGGGGCTGGAGGGAGGCCATGCCGTACAGTGCTGTGTGCCTGGAATTTGTCCTCCTATTAGTGGGTGTCATGGAAGGTTTTGTTTGTTTAACTTTTTATTCACAGGAAGTTGCAAAAATAGCACGGAGTTTCCTACCCGGCTTCCCCAGATGGTAATACATAGTTGCTGTATCTTATCAAAACCAGAAAATTGGCATTGATACATTACTAGACTACAGAGTGTATTCGGTTTTCATCTTTTTTTTTTTTATAAAAAGATTTTTTAAAATCGATTTTTGGAGAGGGAGAGAGAGAGAAACATCGATGTGAGAACTCAACATCATTTGGCTGCGTCCTGCACACCTCTAACAGGGGATCGAGCCTGAAACCTGGGCTTGTGCCCTGACCAGGCATTGAACCAGCGACCCTATGGTGTACGGGACATTGCCCAACAAGCTGAGCCACACCGGCCAGGGCTGCTTCACCTTTTTATTTATTTTTTCATATTTTTAATTAATTAATTAATTGATTGATTGATTCCTTTATTGATTTGAGAGAGAGAGGAAGTGAGAGAGAGAGGAAGTGAGGGGGAGAGAGAGATGGAAACATCAATGAGAGAGAAGATCTATTGGCTGCCTCCTGCACGACCCCCACTGGGGACTGAGCCTGCAATCCAGGCATGTGCCCTCACTGGGAATCAAACCGACATCCTCTTGATCCATGGGTCAATGCTCAACCACTGAGCCAGACTGGCTGGGTTGTTCCACCTTTTTTTTTTCCCTAAAGAAGAGGGCACAAGACTATCCCAAGGCCCCTTTTTATTTTCATTCTTTTGTTTATCATCAGCTAGAGTGGGAGGGAGGGAAGGAGAGAGAAAAACATCGATGTGAGAAAGACACATCGACTGGTTGCCTCTCACATGACCTGACCAAGGCCCGGGACAAACCACAACCAACATACGTACCCTTGACCGGAATCAAACCCATGACTCATCAGTCAACAGGCTGACGCTCTAACCACTGAGCAAAACCGTCCAGGGCTGTTTCACCTTTTTAATAAAACTGGATTCATTTGTGTGTGCACACCCGGAAGGGTTTTGAGCAGGGAGTGACTCTGACATGTACTAGACAGGTATCATTGACCACCAAGTGGCGGCAGATTGCAGGGGCTACTGGATGTTGTTGGCAAGAGATGATGAGGGCCTGAGAGAGAGCCATGGTTGCGGAGATGATGGGAAAAGCTGTGGAGGGGAGAGAGTTCTCGGAGGTAAAAGTGGGAGGAGGTAGAGATTGACTGAACAGGATGGCATTCACAACTATGACTGGAGTTGGGGGTTAATGGAGGACTAACAGGATTAGGGAGAAGCTGCTGATTTAAGTTCAGAATGTATTGAATTAGAAGAGCACCCAGCACAGCTGGGGTGGGCACCAGGGAGGACTTTCTGGACATGGAGGCATCTGAGCTGGGTCTTAAAAGATGAATAGGAGTTGGCTAAGTGTGTGTGTGTGAGAGAGGGCATTCTAGGTAGAGGGCCTGGGATTAGGAAAGGCAAGGAAGTCATAAACAGCCTGGCTGTTGGACATCCAGGTAGCACTGCCGAGAGTGCCAGAACAGGCGAGTGAAATCTGTCCTGCTGGACTCAGCAAGGAGGAGGACCCTGGGATGGAGGGACCCTGTGGTGGCGCCGGAGTGGGGTTGCTGTGAGCTGGGGAGTGAAGTGAGAAGTGAGGATATGGAGACAGTGTAGTCAACTCTTTCTCAAAATATGACCAAGAAAGGAAGGAGAGGTTCTGCAACAGCCAGAGGGGATTCAGGATCAGGGAGGGAATTGTTTGTTTTTTAATATTTTTTTATTGATTTTTGTTGTTGTTAATCCTTGCCGAAGGATATTTTTTCCATTGAATTTTAGAGAGATTGGAAGGGAGGGAAGGGGAGACAGACAGACAGAGAGAAACATCGATGTGAGAGACAAATTGATTAGTTGCCTCCTGAACACGCCCCAACAAGAGCCAGGGATCGAACCTGCAACTCAGCTACGTGCTCTTGACCTGAAATTGAACCTGTGATCCTTTGGTGTACAGGCTGACGCTCTATCCACTGAGCCACACTGGCCAAGGCTGTTGATTTTTTTTTTTTGAGAGAGAGAAGAAGGATGAGGGAGAGAGAGAGAAGAAGGAAGAGGGAGAGAGAGAGAAGAAGGAAGAGGGAGAGAGAGAGAGAGAAACATCAATGAGAAAGAAATATTCATTGGCTGCTTCCTGCATGCCTCTCTGATGGAAATGGAGCCTGCAACCCTGGCATGTGCCCTGACTGGCAATCAAACTGACAACCTCTTGGTGCATGGGACGATGCTCAACCAACCGAGCCACATAGGCTGAATTGTTTTGAGCCTCATGACAGGCTGAGGGGTCCTGGGGCTTGGTCTGATTGCTTAGTGGGTGACAGTAAGGGTGATGATGATGTGTGTGGGTTCGGGTTCTGGAACCAGGCTGTTGGATTTGAATCTTAGTTCCCCCATGTACCAGCTGTGTGACCTTGGGCAAGTCTCTGTAACTTCTCTGTGTCACTGTTTTCTTCTCTGCAAAATGGGAATGATAGCGGTTCCTGTCTCAGGGTTGTGCAGGAGGTAAGGGTTAAGGAAGGTACTACATGTAAAGCGATCATGACAACTCCTGGCACATGGTAACCACTCAGCAACTGTTTATAACCTGATTGTTAATATCTCAGTAGCAGGTTTTCTCATTTACTTATTCAACACTTATTCTTTTTTGTTTCCAATCCTCACCCGAGGACATTTGTTTTCTATTTATCTTTAGATAGAGTGGGAGGGAGGAGAGAGTGGGAGGGAGAGAGAGAAACGTCAACGTGAGAAGGACAAATTGACTGGTTGCCTCCTGCACGACCCCTACCAGGGTCAGGGATGAACCGCAACTGAGGTATGTGCCCTTGACCAGAATCAAACCCGCAACTCAGTGGTCTGTGGGCCAATGTTCTAACCACTGAGCAAAACCAGCCAGGGCCACAGTTATTCTTATTTATAAGAATGACACCTGCCTCACTGTGCTGTTGAAAGAGTCAGTGAGACTCTTGTACCTGTTGCCTGGCCCAGTGTGTGGTAGGTACTACATTGTATCTGTAATCACTAGCATTATTTTGCCTTTCTATGTCTCTCCTCCCCAGACTGAGTTTGATGGTTAAACAAGGTTTTTCCCTTGAATTTAAGGGTGTCCTGTGCAGTACTGAAGCCCAAGCCATGTGTGGAAAAGGGCAGGTGGCCTCCTTGGCCATCGAGGGTACTCTACAAACTCCGCATCCAGTGCAGTGTGGGTGTGGAGGGCAGGGGTTGCATGGCCTTGTTCAGACAGTCTTTGGAGACCCTCAGTGACTCCCCTCTGCACCCGTGAAATGGAATGAGTGAGGGAGAGCACATGGCGGGGGGACAGATGGCCCCTGGCCCCTGCTGACTGACTGATGTACTGTTCTCTCCCCCAGAGACTGATGGAGAGGCAGAGACGGAAGGCGGACATCGAGAAGGGGCTGCAGTTCATTCAGTGAGTGCACTGGGGCACGCTGGTCGGGCGGGTCCTCCGAAGGCGACGCCTGAAGCACACAGGCTCTCTCCAGCTCGCCCCTTGCTCACTGAGCCTTTGCTGTCTGGGTTCGAGTGTGTTGGGGAGTGGGGAGGTAGGGTGTGCTAGGAAGGGGCTGGCATGGCAGGGGCGGATCTGTGAACCCCACACGCACGTGCGCTCCCTGACTCGTTACCCTTCGGTCTTGTCCAGTATACCATTTCACCATTACCAGCCACACATGCTTGCTAATTGCTTGTCTGTGCACATCTTTTAATAAATCAGTGGTTCCCACTTAATGAGCTCATCTTTCAGGCTCTGTGCTGGGCCCTTCACAGCCATCTTCACAACAGCCCAGTAAAGCAGGTGGTCTTATCTCCATTTTGCAGATGAGAGAGCTGAGGTTCAGAGATAAGGACCTTGTTTAGGGACACACAGCTATTAAGTGACAGGATTCAAACCCAGGTCTGGCTGGCCAAAACCACATTTCTTTCCAACATCTACATGCCATGTTTCTTCTTTATACACAAAATATTTTTACTACCTTTTTTATTTTATCTCTGTTAAATAAGTCCTCAGAGGCCTTTTTATTTTTTTAAATTTAGGCATGTTTTATTCTTAATTCTTTTTTCTTTTTATTGATTGTTAGAGGAAGGGAGAAAGAGAGAGATAGAAACATCGATGAGAGAGAACATCGATTGGCCGCCTCCTGCATGCCCCGCACTGGGGATCTGGTCCACAACCTGGGCGTGTGCCTTGACTGGGAATCAAACCAGTGACCTCTTGGTGCATGGGTCAGTGCTCAACCACTGAGCCACACCGGCCGGGCCTCGGAGGCCAATTAATGTGATACAAATGAAGTGTTAGCTTCCAGGTCTCTCACTTGCTCGGGTCCCTTCTGTCGCGCTGGACGGCCCCCTACCAACTCTGTGTTCTTTTCCTTAAACAAGACTCCCCACAAAACTGGGACTTGCATCTACATACCTTCGTACAAACTCCCCAGTTTTGTCATCTCACTCAGGCCTGTGAAGCAGGACCTGCCTCCTCACCAGAAACTGGCCTCTATTCACACATGGTGTCTGCGTTGCTCGCGCAGAGCGTGTGTTCATAGCCACACAGCACTCTCCTTCCTTAGCTTGTGGTGCGGCCGTTCCTGCTCGGGCCTGGCCGGAGAGCTGCGGCCCGCCCCGCTCTCTTCACTGGGGCCAGTCTTCCTCCGCTTGCGGGAGGGCTGTGGTTTTTGGGAAGGTGTTCATTTTATTCAGAGGCCGGTCTGGTGAACAAGGTAAACCTGTAGAATACTGGTTTTAGTAATTCTGGCTTTAGCCCAGCTGGTGTGGCTCAGTGGCTGAGCATCGACCCATGCATCAGGAGGTTGCCAGTTTGATTCCCAGTCAGGGCACGTGCACAGGTTGTGGGCCAATCCCCAGTGGGGGGCATGCAGGAGGCATCCAATCAATGTTCTCATTGATGTTTTTATGTCTCTCCCTCTCCCTTCTGCTCTTTCTAAAAATCAATAAAGAAAATGATAATAATAATAATAATGATGATGCTGATTCTGGCTTTAACTGAAGTCACTGACTTCTTTGGGGTCGGAGCTCCATGTCACCTCCAGACTCCCGTTTCCTGGATGGTCTCCATTACTGTGAAACGGAGCCAGTGCCACGTCCCTCACAGGGTCCTTGTGCCTGCAGTAAATGTTAGCTCTGTGTCCTGTTTCCCTTTCCAAGGGGATGTTGTAAGAAGGCTTAGTAATAGGACAGCCTCCGGAGACCCATATGTTGGCCCCTGAGGGACCACTTTGCAGAATAACACAGTGGGACTTACTCTTTGTAAGATTACTGTCTTTTCACATTCAGACTTCACGTGCTCAGCAAACACATAGTAGGCACGTCTGGGCACAGAGCATTGTGATTTGGACAGGTGGGTTGGCGCTGACTTGTGGAGAGCCTTACACACCAGGATGAGGTGACTTTTAGTATGGGTGTGACCTGTTGAAGAGGAAGCCGGTGCTGGAAGACAGGCTAGAGGTAGAGACCAGTTAGGAGGGGGTGATGGCGGCCTGGGCTGGGGCAGTATGGGGAAGGAGGGATTGGCCCTGGTCTCTGATGTTGGGGAGGCGAGGGGTTGGGAGCCCTGCTGTCACTATCAGGGACACCTCACCCCCTGGGGACCTCCGGCATCTCCTCTCACCACTCTCACTCCCTTGGGCAGCTCTTTTGTGCCCAGGTGTGGGTGACAGCTTCAGGCAAGGGAAGGAGCCCCAGTTCTATACTCTGGTCCTGGCTCTGACACTGACCTGCTGTGTGACCTTGGGCAAGTCACTGTCCCTCTCTAAATGTCTTTTCCTCTGTGACATGAGGGACCAGGAGATGAACTCCCGTTTCCCTTCCAGCTCAGCCGTGCAGCCTGACAGATGTGCCTCTGGTCTTCTGGGCTGACATTTTCTGTCATACTGAGCTGGCAGTTTGGGGCCACAGGAGAGCAGGGGGTGCCTTCTACTTTGTCGAGTCTGGCATGAGGGTTGGACGGGCTCTGAGTATCCCTGGCACTGGCTGGGGTCACGTGTGTTTTGTTGGAAGGGGAGAGAAGGGGCCCTCAGGTGGACTTTTGGCGATGCCTGGGGGCCTGCAGTTGCGGGTTCGGTTTGGCGGAACGCGGTTGTCCCCAGAGGACGGGCTTCTTGGGCAGAAGACAGCTGGCCCGAGCTAGAGCTGGTCTGCTCTCTCCGCATCTGCACCCGGGAAAGCCTGGCTGCCAGGCCCTGGGGCCAGCCCGAGGCCTTCCTCCCATCCGTCCAGGGCAATGGAAGGCCAGCACGGTGATGATTTAGGGAGCGAAAACTGACTGCTGTCCCTCACCCCAATCCATAAAATGACATCTGAGGTCTCAGCTGGCGGAGCCTACTCCAGGCATGGTCTCTGGCCTTGCTCTGGCTCCTGAACCTCCGTGTGGCTCTACCCTTGGGCTCGGGCCGACCTCACGTTCCTCTCCTTTCCCTGCTAGGTCGACACTACCCCTAAAGCAAGAAGAATATGAGGTGAGTGCTGGCTGCTGGGCTGGGGGAAGGCGAAGGCCAGGGGTGTCCAAAAGAAGTGGGGGCTGGGGGCCGGGGCTGGGGCTGGATGGGGAAAGGCCCCTGAGCGACCTCTGTCCCCCACCCCCTGGCAGGCCTTTCTGCTCAAGTTGGTGCAGAACCTGTTCGCCGAGGGCAATGACCTGTTCCGGGAGAAGGACTACAAGCAGGCCCTGGTGCAGTACATGGAGGGGCTGAATGTGGCCGACTACGCCGCCTCCGACCAGGTGGCCCTGCCCCGGGAACTGCTGTGCAAGCTGCATGTCAACAGGGCCGCCTGCTACTTCACCATGGTGAGCCTGGCCCTGCCCTTCCGCCCACCCCACCCCCGTCACCACATCCCCAGGTGCCCAGCGAGCCAGGCCCAAGAGCCCGGGGAGCCTCTGCGAGGCCCCTCCTCCACAGCCTGGTGTCTGAGTCTCAGCATCCACTCCTGGGCTCTCAGCCGCTGCCCGGCACATTCACCTGGAGAGCTTTTAGTACTTACACGCAAGACAAAGTATAAAAAATGATACTGGTGCCCAAATGGTCGGGTAGCTCAGTTGGTTAGTGCATCATTCCAATATGCCAGGGTTGTGGGTTCAATCCCCCGTCAGGGCACATACGAGAATCAACCAATGAATGCACAAATAAGTGGAACAACAAATCGATGTTTCTCTCTCTCCCTCCCTTTCTCTCTCTCTCTAAAATCAATCAATAAAAATGTTTCAGATGGAAAAAACATGTTTTAAGTATGGTGCTGGTGCCCAAGCCCTTCCCCAGGGCTGTAGAATGTCGGGGTGGCCAGGGCATTGGCGGGAGTCTGGGGGGTCAGGGCTGAGAATGGTCTTCTGATCGCACTGCCTGTCTAAACCTCTGGCCTCTCCAGCTCCTTCCTCCTGGGCTCCCCCCCTCCCGTCACACCCCCACTTCTTGCTCCACACTCCCAGGCCCCTCTCCTCCTCCTCGGAGCTCCAGCCTCCTCCTTGTCCTTGCCCTGCGCACTCACTGACCCAGTCACTCCCCAGTTCCTGTGGGAGGCTGTGTTGTGGGCTCCGCAGAGGCCCCAGTGGCACCTCTGCAAGTCACAGTGGACTCTTCTGGATAAATAGGTCTACCAGGTGCCTGCTCACTCGCTTCTGTATGCTGCCTGCCTTCAGGAGTTCATTTCCTCTCACAGGTGCTTTTGTTATTCTTAGTCCACAGTGTTCTGAACCTAAGGCAGATAGGGAATAGGTGAGTGACCAGGCTCATCACTGTAGAATGTGAAGGCCCCTCCCCTCCAGTGTCCTGCAGTGTCCACTGGCAGCCCCTGCAGCTACACACACGATGCCCTTGACCAGAGTGACACCAGAGCTGTTCCCTGGAGCTCGAGCCTCCTCCATCTCTGCAGGGAAGGGAGGCTGTTCTCCAGTTATGGGGGCACGAAAGGTCTGGGGGAGGGAGGTAACGGGTTGACGCAGACACCTGCTCCTCTCTGGCAGGGCCTGTATGAGAAGGCGCTGGAGGACAGCGAGAAGGCGCTGGGCCTGGACAGTGAGAACATCCGGGCGCTGTTCCGCAAGGCGCGCGCCCTCAACGAGCTGGGACGCCACAAGGAGGCCTATGAGTGCAGCAGCCGCTGCTCACTCGCCCTGCCCCACGTGAGTGCAGCTCTGTGTCCGTGCCAGGGGCCCGGCTTGGAGGCCGGGGCCCGCCCTCTGTGCTGGCCTTCACTTGGGCCAACCCACCCATCTTTCTGAGCCTCGGTTTCTGTTATTAACTCTGAGGTCTGATTGTGTGCGGGGCATTGCTAAAGATATATTGTATTAACTCACTTGCAACAAACAACCCTTTGAGGTGGATACAATTAGCCCATTTTAAAGATGAAGATAGAGAAAATAATTTTCCAACATTACTGCTAGGGGGCGGCAGAGCTAAGATTTGAACCCAGGCATTCCGAGTATAGAATCGGTGCTCCTAACCTGTGAGACCCTCTGAGTACAGAGCTGCAATGAGACCAAAAGGGGTACCACAGGTGTGGGGTCCTGGTGTCCAGGCTGTTATTAGGTGGAGAAAGGACGACAGGAAATGACCAATAGAAAGCCTTGTTTGCCCCAGCCCATGCACAGCTGGACACATGTACCCTCTCCCCATTTATTCATCCATTTAAATATTTACTGAGTGCGTACACAGTGCCCAGAGCTGTGCCTTTCGGGGACCCACAGTCTACTAGGAAACAATGGAAACATCCCTGGGGTCTAGGCCTGGCTGCACCATTGATCCCTGGCATGACCTTAGACCAAGCACGTCCCTCTTCATATCAGCTCCATGTTTTTAAAGTGTCCATCTTAACTTTGTCCCTGAAATGATGGGTGTGAGAGGGCTTGGGCTAAGTAAGTGCTTCCTGGGAAGGACCAAGAGGACTCAGGAGTGGTCAGGATCCTGGAGGAGTGGGCCTGGAAGAAGCCAGAAGGATTTGGTGAGCAGAGAGAAGTCATGTGCGTGATGGTCAAGGATGCCGGTGCCAGATTGCTGGCCTGGATTTGGGTCCTAATCTTGGGTCTGCCAGCTACTCGCTATGTGACCTTAGACACGTGGCTTAGCCTCTCTGAGTCCTGGTTAGCACCCCCGTAGCATGGGGGTGATGGCATACCATGCATCATAGGGCTGTGCTGAGAATGGGATCAGAAAATCATACGAGACATTCGGCACAATAGCCAGAAATAGTACCTGTTCAGAAAACATTCACTGTTATTCCACTGTTTGTTTATTCTTGCTTCCCCAGTTCAGTTTAGTTCACAATGGAACCTTTCTGACAGTTGCCCCTAATCTATACAGCATTTTCCAGCATTCACAGCAGGTCCGCGCCCAGCTGTCGTGGCTGCCCCCTCCTGGGAGGGCAGGTGGCTTTTACCCCACCGTCCAGCCCAGTGAGGGCTGCTAACTCACCTGAGGAAGTACCCAGATGAGGGCTTCGGACTCTGAGTTGGGGAATTCCCCATTTTCCAGTCTTTGTGGGCAAATCCTAATTGAACCTTGCTTTGTGCTGGACAACAGGACCAGAGGTAACCCAGAGCCTGGCTCCTGGCCCTTATCAGTGAGGTGGCAGGTGGGCAAGTGCACCAGATGTCACAGCATCCCCATTGCTCCTTCGTTGCTCAGACCACAGTCACCATTTCTTTGTTTACTGATTGGTCTTCCCCATTAGATGGGAACCTCCATGAGGCCTGGGCCCTGCCTGCCCTGTGGCTGGTGTTCCTGCCCCCCAGCTTGTGCACATGGTGCACGTACAGACTTGGAGGGAGGGAGGAGCACTGGGTGCTGTTACTGAGCACTGACCATGGGCCAGGCCGCTCTAAATGTCACGCGCCCTTGCTGCTCTGGGCCTGAGTATGATCCGTGACTCGCAAAGAGTTCCAAGACATTGTTTGGTAAAAGAAGTAAGTTGTAGAACAGTTGGTATAATATGACCCCACTTATGTAAAAACAAAAAAAGAGAGGGAGAGAGAGAATTCTACAGAGCAAAACTAAGCATTCTTTATAGGTCCATATGCTTGTGTTTAAATTCCTGGGAAAGATCTGTAGGGAACACGTGAGACCGACAAGCCGTGCTCCCTCGGGGGAGGAGCCTCGGGGGAGGAGCCCCGGGGGAGGGTGGGGTGATCCAGGGGAGCCCTTGCCCTCTGTCACATTTCAGCCCTGTCATATACTCTTGCTGAATTATAAAAATAAAAAAAGGTAATATTAAAATAAAAGTTATTCCTTTTTTCTGCCCATAATAAAAGGAAAAAACAGAAGCAACTGTTTCTGGTCCCAGCCCCACCATGCTCTAGCTGTGTGACTCGGGCAGCCGGTGGCCCCTCCCAGGGGCCTGCTTCCTTGTTCATACACGGGGTGACAGTGGCCCCCCCTTGCAGGGATGCACAGGGTGTCCCAGCACAGCTCCGTGAGCCAGGCAGACACCTGCTCCACCTGTGTCTTGTCTTCCCAGGATGAGAGTGTAACTCAGCTTGGTCAGGAGCTGGCTCAGAAGCTTGGTCTGCGAGTTCGGAAGGCGTATAAGAGGCCCCAGGTAGGTGGGCTCTGGGTGCTGCGGGGGTCAGCGGGGTGGAGGTGGGGAGACCTGAGGAGGGAAAGCAGGCGCCGTGGGGCCAGAGCCAGGCAGAGCCAGGCAGGACAGAGGGAGTGACAGCAGGGAATCTTCCCTCTCTGGCTGAAAGCCCTGGAACGACTTTCAGAACCTTTAGGGAAAGGAAAGAACAGCCAAAGCCTCCAGCTCACCTTAGATACCAGCTGGTAAAACCTGCTCCCTCCCCTGCCCTGGACGACTCCAACACCCTGGAGGTGGCCTGAGTTGACAGTGGTGTCCTTCAGCCTTATGTCCTCAAATAACCTGTATGGCGCACATGTGAAATGTTGGTATCTGTTCGGTTCATTCAAATCCATGTTTGTTCACTTGGCACCTACTGTGGGCCAGGAAGCTGCACGTAGAAAAGGTATGGCCCTTGAGTCTGCTGTGACCTTGAGCAGGTTCAGTTAGTTCTCTCTCCCCATTTTCTGCACCTGGAACATGGGATAATATGCCCACCTCAGAAGGTATGGGAGGATCAAAATGAGAGAGTGATATGGTGCCTGGTACAGTGCCTGGCACACAGTAGGAGAGAGTGCTCGGAAGTCCTCTATTCCGGTCACGGTTGCAGGAAGAAGACACGCTAATAGGCTCCAGAGAGTGCAGGTGACTCCCGGCAGGCCCGGGGGCAGGGAGCCTTGGAAGGCACCACAGACCCAGACCACCTGTGTTGGGCCCCTTTGCTGCCCTGATGGGACCCTGAGCATCTTTCCAGGATCTTCATCTCTTCCCACCTCTCTTCAATCTCTGACAGGAATTGGAAACCTTTTCTCTGCTCAGTAACGGCACTGCAGCTGGTGTGGCAGATCAGGTAGGAGGGGCCAGGGCCCCACACTTCCCTCCCTACCTCTAGGGGCAACCTATTATGGTTCATTCATCATGAGAGCTTTGAATCTACTCTCTGGGGTATAAGTGACCTCAGGCAGAGGGTGCAGGGGCATCAGACCGAGAGGTTGGGCTCAATCTATTCTTGTCCCCACTGCTATGAGCCAGGCACCTGCCGTTGGAGAAGGAGTAACTGACAGCCTGGGCCTGAGTCAGGCTCATGAGGACAGCTCTAGGGTGCACAGCTCTCCACCTCCCAAGAGGTGCCTCCTGTGACCACAGGGGCAAAGTGTGGGGACAGCTGTGGCTGCTGGTGATAGGAGTGGTCACTGCAGGGGAACCATCAGGGATAGCCTATGGCTCTTGAGAAAGGAAACAATGGCAGCAGAGGGAGGGGGATCAGGAAGCAGGAAGAAAGGCGACTGGGACCAGAGCACACAGGCCTTGTACTGTGGCTGTTGGCAAGGCTCAGCGCACGTATGACTCCCCCACCCCTCACCATACAGGAACTGCTTGGAGGACTCTGAGCTTTCTGGAAGGTGAGGAACAGGTTAGAAGAGTACTAATGGAGCCCATGTCCTGCCTCCTCATTATATGTAAGGAGAGATTGAGGAACAGAGTGGGCAGGGGACTTGGCCAGTGTCACACAGCAAGGCAGCAGCAGGCCTTCCTCCAGGGTGCTACAGTACTTTCATTCATTCACTCAACACATCCCAGGGAACCCCTTCTAAGCCCTGGGCTGGCTGCTGTGCCCGGGCTCAGTTAGGCATGTCTTTGCCCTTGGGGACCTCTCAGGCTGCAGGGGAGGCACTATGATCTCATCTGGTTTGTAACCAGAAATTATTAGCCTCACACACACTGAGTGTTCAAAAAGTAAATAAAATAAATGAATGTTAGTCTGTTCGGGCTGCTATAACAAAATGCCATAGACTGGGTAACTTTTTTTTATTGTTGAAAGTATTACAGATGTTCCCCTTTTTCCCCCATTGACTCCCCTCCTTCGCGCTTTCATCCTCCTCCTGCCTCCCCAGCCTGGTGTCCCTGTCGATTGGTTGTGCATATATGCATATAAGTTTCTGTTTTTTGTTTTGGTATTTTGTTCAGATAGAGTGGGAGAGAGAGAGAGAGAGAGAGAGAGAGAGAGAGAGAGAGAGAAAGAGAGAAACATCGACATGAAAGGGACACATCGAGTGGTTGCCACCTTCACGACCCAACCAGGGCTGGGGACAAACTGCAACTGAGGTACGTGCCCTTAGCGGGAACCGAACCCGCGTCTCTCTGGACCGCAGGCCGACGCTTTAACCGCTGAACCAAACTGGCCAGGGTGCATATAAGTTTTTTGGTTTCTCTCTTCCCTCCCCTCCCACCCCCATCCCTCTGAGGTCCGTCAGTCTGTTCCCTACTTCCATGATTTTGGATCTCTTTTGGTTGACAGCTTATTTTGTTCATTGTGTTTCACAAATAAGTGAGATCATGTGGGACTTTAGACTGGGTTATTTATAAACAATAATTATCTCTCATTCTGGAGACCAGGATGTGCAAGATCAAGGCACTGGCAGATTTGGTGTCTGGTGAGAACCCCCTTCTGGGTTTACAGATGACACCTTCTAGTTATAACCTCAGAGGGCAGAGGGGGCAAGGGGATCTCTGTGGGGTCTCCAATCCCATTCCTGAGGACTCCACTCCCCTAATGATCTAATCACCTCCCAAAAGCCTCAGCCAATACCATCACTTTGGGGGTTAGAATTTCAGCATATGACTGGGGGGAGAAGGGGTGGTAAACATTCAGACCATAGCAGCAAATGAATGAATGATGAAGGAAGAGTCCCAAATAATTTCACAACAGTGCTTTGAGGGAGGTACTATTTCTGCCCTCTGACAAAGGAAACAGGCACAGAGAAATTAGGTGACCTAGGTTTATCTAGTATGTGGCAGGCACTTTGGTGGGGGCTGGGTACATGGTGAACCAAATAAGTGTGGTCCCTGCCCTCAGAGAGCTCCCAGTCCAGAGCAGGTGAACACTAGCTGATCGTTTCTGGTTACAAACCATGATGAGCTATAGAAGCAGAGCACGGGGAGCCGTGGGCCGTTGGAAACGGAAGGCCTGAGTCAGATTGGGCATTAATGACCTTTATTTATTTTTATTTATTTACTTATTTTATCCTCACCCGAGGACTTTTTTTTTTTCTTTTGCATTTATCTTGAGTTAGAGTGGAGGGAGAGAGGAAGAGAGCGAGAGAAACATTGACATGACAGAGACACATCGAGTGGTTGCCACCCACATGACCCCAGCCAGGGCCGGGGACAAACTGCCACTGAGATACATGTCCTTAGCAGGAACCGAACCTGGGCCTTGCTGGTCCATGGGCTGACATTCTAACTGCTGAGCCAAACCAGCCAGGGCATGACCTTTAAACGGAGACCTGAAGCCCGGCCAGTGTGGTTCAATGGTTGAGTGTCGACCTATGCACCAAGAGGTTGCTGGTTCAATTCCCAGTCAGGGCACATTCCCAGGTTGTGGGCCCAATCCCCAGTGGGGGGCATGCAGGAGGTGGCCAATTGATGTTCTCTCATCTATGTTTCTATCTCCCTATCCCTTCCCCTCTCTCTAAAATCAATAAAGGAAATATACATATACATATATATGTAAATAAATAAACTGAGACCTGAACGTTAAGGAGTAGGTGGGACAGGATATATGGGTAAAATAACATTCCAGATAGAGGGGCAGGCATGTGCAAAGGCCCTGAGTCCGGGAGGGGTTTAGAATGTGGTAAGGACCAAGTAGAGGGAGGCAGGGCCCCAGTGGGGCTGAAACAGTAGATGGAAGCTAGGCTAGCAAGTGCCTGGGGAGGAGCTGTGTCATCATCATAAGAATGTTGGCAAAGCATTGATTCTGTTCATTTAGAAGATAATTATTGAGTGCTCTGTGCCTAGTATATAATTGATCTAGGCACTGGGGATCAAGCAGAGAGAGAAACAGCCAGAGCCCACCCTTCTAGAACTTACAGTTTAATTGTGAGAGTTAAACAAAAGATAAACAAAGAGTAATCAGTGTTTTGGAGAAGTGGGCTGAGGAGTGCCAAGGCTATTGGGAGGGGCTGCACATTTAAACAGTGAGCAGGGATGGCCTCGGTGAGAAGGAGGCAGTTGAGCAAAGACCTAGAGGAGATGAGGGATGAACCTTGAGGAGGTTTGGGAGACCGGGCAGAGGGAACAGCCAGTGCAAAGGTCCTGTGGCTGGTGTGCCCAGTGTGAGAACAGCCAGAAGGCCAGGGTGGCTGGAGGGGACTGTGTAAGGCTCCTCTTTCATCCCACCAGAGGTGCTAGAGAGGCAGGGAGTTATTCAGAAAGATCATATCCAGAGTTCCTGATCTCAGGGGCTACCTCATTCCTGGAGCCCCAGAGACTGGAGCCCTTTTGTTTTCTGTGGATGATAGCATGACTGCATTAGAGGGTAACTCTGAGGTGACCCTGGCTGGGTATGTTCCCGTTTCTTCCTTGTCTTCCTACAGTGCCTGCCCTGGTTCAGGCCACATCCCACTTTTCCAGGTCATGCTGGCCTCCTTTTCGTGTACCTCCAACACCATCCCAACTCCTCTTCCTGTTCCCCCAGTACTTATGCAAGGTGAACTCTAACAGCTGGGTGGTCTCTCCTTGCTTAGAAACCCTTAGTGGTTATTAAAGTATCTGTTTAAAAGTAATGTGTTTAATCAGCATCTGGATACTTTAGCCTGACATTCAGGCTCTGCCACTGTCTGGTTCCAGCCTCCCTCTCTCCCCTCCCCTCCTATGCAGTGGGTGTGTGTGTGTGTGTGTGTGTGTGTGTGTGTGTGTGTCCTCATCTTTCCAAGAAGCTCATTCGAAAGCAGGGACTGTGGGCTCCTCTGTTCTGTGCCTCCTTGTGGCACTACTTTGGAGTCAGACGGCCTGTTCTCTGCTCATTGGTGGCATGACTATAAAATGGGTGCCCTCTATAAAATGGAGACACTGTGCTCAGTTCCCAGGGTGGTTGCAGGATGAAACGAGAGCAGGCTTGGGAAGCCAGCTCACGGTGCCCGAGGCAGCGTGGGTGCTCACTCCACATCCAGTCTAGCCCAGCTCACTGGGGCCAGGGATGGGGGCTTGCCTCCAGGGACCTCACAGGCAGTGAGCAAGTGTGCGATATAACACCTGTTCGTAGCAAGCAGAATTGCACTGGGAGGGCATAGCTGATGCTCAAAAGATATTTGTTGAATGACTGAATGGCCATGGCCAAAGGGCCACAGCAGATGTGGGTGGAATGCTGGCTACAAGAGGGCCAGCCCTTTGTGTCCACTGAGTCTGTAGCCAGGAGACCACAAATGGTGCCATGCAGGGCATTGGGTGCCCTACCCCCTGCCAAACCATTCACCCATCTGTACAACCTTGCTGGGGCCCCACCACATGCACAAAGGCCGGGGCCAGTCACAGGGAGGGGGATCTGTGAGAAGTCCAAGCAGAGTGGACTCCACAATGAAGACCAGGTCAGATCCTGCTTCAGTGTGCCAGGATGGTGCTGCACACACACAGCCAGACACACACACATACACAGCCAGATACACACACACACACCCCCTAAATCCACATGCCACAGATACACACACAGTCAGATACATATACATAGCCAGATCCACACACACACACACCCCTAAATCCGCATACCACAGATACACACACACACCCCTAAATCCGCATACCACAGATACACACACACACACACACACACACACACAGAGCCAGATCCCCTGACCTTCTGGAAGCTAAACACATGCACTGAGTATGAGTCTGGGCTGCTGGGATCTCTGCAGGACTCTCAAGCCTAGGGGTCCTATTCATTCAGCCAGTCAGTCATTCCACGTGCGTGCCTGGTAGTGCAGACTGCACGAGCTGTGTCCACGGAGCTTGTTAGGACCTGGGAGTCGGGCAGGCCCTGCAGGCGTGGACTCTGTGCCAGAGCTGCCTCTTGGCAGCATGGAGAGCAAGGTGCAAGGAGGGCTCTGAGTTCTCCGAACAGACCAGGCCCGAGGCAGCCATGGTTTGAGAGGCCTTCCCCGAGTCAGGTTGGCAGGATTCAGGCAGGTGGAGGGGAGGGAACAGCAGGGGAGGAGGCCAAGCAAAGGCGGAGAGGCAGAGGTGGAACATGCGTGCCCAGATCACAAGACCAGTTCTCCCCATGGGGTTCAGAAGAATCTGGGCTCTGCAGCCTGGCATGTTTTGGTTCAGATCGTGAGTGTGCCCCTTATCTGAGGTGACCCCTCCACCTCTCAGAGCGGTGCTGCTACCAGCCGTCTGCGGGGCCTGTAGGTGGTTATGCGGGGAAGCTCCCAGCACAGCTCCTGCAGGGAGGAGGCGCTCCGCAGACCTCTGTTGCTAAATGAGTGTCACTAGTGGGCAGAGGGCAGGGAGAGACGAACAGAGAGGTGGGTGGGAGCCAGGTGGTGGGCAGGGGACTGAGAAGGTGTCTTGTGGGACCTGGGAGCCATGACAGCACTGAGGAAGAAGCACAACTGTCCCTAGAGATGTTCATCCGGCCACCTTTTTCTCCTCCAATATGTTCTATACTGTCTGTGAGCGTAGCAGCCCTGTGATCCAGCGGGCCGGCCTTGGCGACCGAACTGCACTGTTTGCTGCCAGCCTGGGGACGGGCTCTGTGGCGGGGCCTCCCTGCACAGGGTTGGGAGTGCACAGGCCGAGGGGATGGAGTCAGGGCGGGCTCCCAAGTCAGACAGCCCCTCTGATCTGTGAGTGGCAGCTTCTCAGGACAGGCATCTCTGCGCCGGAGACACTTCACAGGGCACCTGGACCGAGGGCTGAACTCGACTAGGTGTGAAGTGCTGGCCCGGGCCAGGCTCAACAAATGACAGGCCACAGCCCAGGGGTGGAGATGAGCCATGCACGTCCACGGGGATGGAATACGGAGGCTGGGGAATGAATACCTGGGTCACCCAGGCCAACTCCTGAGAGCTTGGATTTAAAATTGTATGTTACACATTTAATCAAACACATAAAGTACTTCCTGTATGTCAGGCAGTGTTCTAAGCTCGGTACGAACGTCAAATGATTTCATCCATATAATAGTCCTAGGAGGTGGGTGACTTATCCTCACTTCATATGTAAGGAAACAGGCCCAGGAGGTTGAGGAACTTGGCAAGGCCAAGGGCAAGCTCTGCCACGTGTCCCCCCCACCCCCTGACTCAGCCTGGGGCTCTAACTGGGGGAGGGACTCTGGCCATTCAGGGAGTGACACTTTGGTGCCTTTCTGACCATGCTGTCCAGTCCCACGGTTAATATCAGCAGTAGTCACTCGGGCCCAGGAGACACCCTGAGTGCTGAGCACTGTGGCCTTCCCAGCCCGCATCTGCCTGACCCAGTGTCTTTCCTCTCCACAGGGAACTTCCAATGGATTGGGGTCCATAGATGACATCGAAACAGGTAGTGTGCCTGATGTCAGGGGACGGGACCCCGGGAAGGGCTCAGCCCCAGCCCCAGCTCTGCATACAAGGCTCCTGAGGGCTCCCTGCCCTGGGGACTCCCTGAAACATGAAAGCAAATAGTGGGTTTGGGAAGACTCCCCGCAGGGAGGGGGACGCACCTCTCTAGCCTGGGAGGGCAGGCTGCCGCACAGTGGGGTAGTGCTGGCTCCATGTTCTCCGCCCCCGCCCCGCCCCAGGAGTCCACCTCTCTCCAAGTCCTCCTCTGTCCACTGTCCTCACTGGCTTCCAGGAAGGGTCACTTTAAAAGTGTCCCTTAGAGAGGGCACTGCTTATGCCAGAGGTAGGATATTCAGGCACTGAGCCAGGCCCATCGGGGGTTTGAAGGACCCTCTCCCGCTCCACGGTGGCCTTCCTTCACTATGACTGACCTCTGCCAATGGGGTCAGGGCAGCGGGGCGGGCAGGGGCTGGGAAAAGGGGGAAGGTGTTGGATGAGGAGCCCAGGGCCCTGGGACACTTGCTCTACTCCCACTAAGCAGGACTCCCTGCAGCTACTGAGCCCACCCCCACGCCCCCCACAGACTGCTACGTGGATCTGCGAGTCTCCCCAGCCCTCCTCCCCTCTACCCCTACGATGCCTCTGTTCCCTCATGTTCTGGACCTGCTGGCCCCCCTGGACAGCAGCAGCAGGGCCCTCCCCAGCACTGAGGGCCTGGATGACTTCTCCGATGGGGACGTCTTTGGTCCTGAGCTGGACACTCTTCTGGACTCACTGGTGAGCCATGCTGCCGCCCAGCTCTCCGGACTCACTCCCCCACCTGGGATCCCATCACATGCATCCTCATGTCCCACCGTGGGGGAGGGGAGGCCCTGTCTCCATGTCACAGGTGGGAACACTGAAGCCTGGGGAGGGAAAGGCACCTGCTTGGGATAGAAGCGTGAAGCTGCAGAATGTGCAGCAGAAGGAATAGGAGAGCTCCTGGCTCACCCCATGGGTCAGGCCAGGGCCTGGGCAGGCGAGTTCTCCTCTGACCCCTCTGTTCTCCATCCTGCAGTCTCTGGTCCAGGGTGGCCTGCCTGGCAGTGGTGTGCCCAGCGAGTTGCCCCAGCTGATACCTGTGTTCCCTGGTGGGACCCCGCTGCTGCCACCTGTGGTGGGTGGGTCTATCCCTGTCTCCAGCCCCCTGCCCCCTGCCTCCTTTGGCCTCGTTATGGACTCCTCCAAGAAGCTGGCTGCCTCCGTGCTGGACGCCCTTGACACCCCAGGCTCCGCACTGGACTCCCTGGACCTGCTGCCGTACTCAGAGACCCGGCTGGACGCCTTGGACAGCTTCGGGTCAACCCGGGGCTCCCTGGACAAGCCCAGCCCCTTCATGGGTGAGGCCTGGGTGGGCACAGTACCCCTCACCCCCTCGACCATGTGCAAAGTGTCATCACAGCTCTATCTGCGGGAGTGGAGTTGGGGCTACAACTCTGTTTTGCCAAAGCCCAGGTCCGTTCACCCTGTCACTGTCCAGGGCCATGTCTTCTGAGATGCTGTGTCCCCTGCCGCTCTCAGCATGGTGTTGGCTGGTATCTTGTTCAAGATCGAACAGCAGCCCTGGCCGGTTTGGCTCAGAGGTTAGAGTATCGGCCCACGACCATAGAGTCACGGGTTCAATTCCAGATCAAGGGCATGTACCTCGGTTGCAGGTTTGATCCCTGGTCCTGATCAGGGTCATATGGGAGGCAACCAATTGATGCGTCTCTCTCACATCGATGTTTCTCTCCCTCCCTCCCTCTAAACCTCCCACTCTATCTGAAAAATCAATGGAAAAATATCCTCGGGTGAGGATTTAAAAAAAAAAGATCGAACAGCACAGCTGGGTTAGTTTAGGACACCAGACTTACGGTCTGGTGCTCTCTGCCGAGCCTCCCAGGGCCTTGGGGTGGCTAGGCTGGTGGGATCCCACAGGGATGATCCTGAGCCTAGGGAAAGGAGTTCAAGGTCATGGGCTCCTTCTCTGAGCTGGGTGCCAGGAACCCAGAGAAGAAACAGGCCCATCTGGGCCCTTACAGGACCTGCTTTCCACAGTCAGACGTAGCCCAGAGAGTTCACGGCTCAGGGGAATTCATGGAGCTGCAGGAGCACAGAGGGGCTTCACTCAGCCTCAGGGCCAAGGGAGGCTTCCAGGAGATGATGGCACCTCTTGAAGGAGGTCATCTGCCAGCAGAGGGAGCAGTTTGACACAGGCCTGCGGGACAGAGGGACATCTCCCAAGGCAGATGAGCGCAGCTGGAGGGAGAGGGGATTGGGGGCCTTGAAGACCTGCGCTGGTCTCAGAGGACCTGTGAGCCAAGCTGGGGCGCCTCAGCTTTCTCCTGGGGACAGTGTGGGGTGCAGAAGTGTAAGCACAGGTGGACATGCTCAGGCTGGGATGCTTCCCTGTCCTTGTGGGGGTAGAGTTAAGGGATCAGCATAAATAGAAGATGTGTAGCCTGGTAGGTTTCTCTGGGTTAGAAATATGGAGGAAAAAGTCCTTGGAGGGCCCCTCACACCCTTCAGAGCAGGATGGTGACCCCCTTTGTCTCCTTGCCCAGAGGACACCAACTCACAGGACCATCGTCCCTCAAGTGGTACTCAGAAACCAGCCCCCTCGGTGAGTGACTTGGTGAGGATCGGTGACTGGGCATCCCATGCCCTCCTGGGGGTGGAAGGCGAGTGGTTGTGGGCTCCAGAGTGGGGGTGAGCCCTCTGCCTGGGACAAGGGGTTGCATTCCCCAAGGAGGGGCCCTCAGAGCAAACAGGCCATAGATGGTCTCTCCCAGCCCTTCGAAACTGAGCTGTGTGCTGGGAGGGTGAGCCAAGGCACCAGGGTCTGACAGAAGAGGACACTGAGGTTCAGAGGGGCTAAGTGACTTCCTCAGGGTTAGTAACATCCCTGGTTTCAGAACGCAGCCAGGACTCAGTAAGAGAGCACTGGACCAGGAGTTAGAGAGCCTGAACTCATGCCTCACCTGGACACGAGCTGTGCGGGCCCAGGGACGTCACCTATCCTCTTAGTCTGGGGGACAGCTTGTGCATAGGTCCCAAGTGGGGCCACTCCTGTTTCTCTGCTTTCATAATGGGCTTTTACTCAAGGAGAGGCTCTAGGGCACGGTCCCTGTTACCCACACCCCCGCCAGACTGGCCTTGTCCTGATGTTCTGGATTCCTGGGTCATGTTATAAGGAGCTCCCTGGCTGGGAGGGTCCTGGGCTATAGCTCTGCTCTTGGATGAGATGGGGGTCATAGAGCCCCCTACGGTGGTGCCCAGGCTGGCCCTGGTGCCTCCAGCCATCATCCAGTGCCCAAGATGGCCAATTTCCTCTTGTCGCAGCCAGAGCCCTCCATGCCCAACACTGCCTTGCTCATCAAGAACCCCCTGGCTGCCACCCATGAGTTCAAGCAGGCCTGCCAACTCTGCTACCCCAAAACAGGTAATGTCACACCTTTATACTCCACCCCTCTCCCCAGAGATGCTGGGAATCTCGGGAGCTCGGAGTCCCAGAATGACAGAGTCCTAGTGTGCCAGAGGGGAATGCGTGCCGGTCACAGGAGTCCCTCGGGGGTTTTGAGCAGACAAGGACATGGGTGGGGGGGCCTGGGGGTTTTCAGAAGTGCTGGAAAGGCTGGAGGACAGAAGGGGATGCTGCTGGCGCTGTTGATGAGGGTCACGGCTGCCGGGGCCCCGAGGCTGGTACCTGGCTGCGGAGCGCAGTCCAGGGGCAGCCACATCACACACCTCCCAGCAGAAACAGCCCACACCGCTCCATGCTCCACCGCTGCGTGCATCTCGCTGCTGGAGTCACACCTTGCCCAGCAGGCAGGGGGCAGAGGACTTTGGGAAAGGTATTTCCTCGTCTTCCAGACCCCAAATCCAAGGGAGGCAGTAGAAGCAGTTCAAAACGGATGCCTAAGTCCAGCCAGTGTGGCTCAGTGGTTGAGCGTCGACCCATGCACCAAGAGGTCGCTGGATCAATTCCCGGTCAGGGAACATGCCAAGTTGTGGGCCTGATCCCCAGTGCGGGGTATGCAGGAGGCGACCAGTTGATGTTTCTATCTCTCCCTCTCCCTTTCTCTCTCACTAAAACCCAATAAAGAAAAATGTATATATTTTAAAAAGAAAGAAAATAGAAACTGTCAGCCTATGTCCATGAAAATATCTTACAAAAAAATAGGGTAAAATAAAGACTTTAAAAAAAAATCGATGCCCAAGATTGGTGGATAATTTTAGCACACCTAGCATCTCAGAAATCTAGACTGTAAGACTCAGTGCTTCATTTGTCAGAATCCCACAGTCCTGAAGTTTTAGAATGATATTCTCTTAGGATTCCAGGGTTAAAACTCTTAGTCTGGAATTGTCCATCTCTGGGGTATTGGAGTTGACAGGATCTTAGAGGTCATCCACCTGCTGTAAGACCTCCCCCCACTCCACATACCTGTCACCCCTGACAGAGTCATCCTGCCAGAGTGCCCATGGATCTGTGGGGACAGAGAGCAGAGTGCCATCTTGTTGGACGGCTGTGCCCATGAGGAAGTTCTTCCCTGACCGCCTGACCCGCGTGCCCTCTGCTCCCTGCACTGAGGCCTCTGAGGCCCCAGGAGCCGGTGCACACCTGCGCTGGCAGCCGGGTCACATAGGGCCTACAAGGGCCGTTTCCTGTTGGTCTCTTTGAAGAGATAACTCCACTCCAGTGTCTAGGGAGAGGAGTCCTTTGGTCAGAAGATTTGAGGACCAGGAAGAAAAAGGAGCAGTGCAGGGAGGATGAATCCAGGCGATGCCATCTGGGGCAGGATGAGAAGGGAGGGCGTTTTGGAGGTCTGCTCTCTGCTGGGCATTGTCTTCGTAATTCATTCTAGGGAAACACTGACATGCTCAGGCTCACTAGAGGGTCAGGGTAGTAGAAAGGGGGAGGGTGCTGAGAAGGGGCTCCTTGAAGGACCCCCCCCAATCCAGACCCCAGAGAGCATGTGGCATCGGAGGGTATGGCAGGAGGCCCAGGTGAAGGAGACAGGTTTTTAGGCAGGGAGACCAATTCCCACTGTTTGGGCCTGTCGGCCATCACCCTTCAGTTCTAATTCTGGAGTTACAGTCCCTTTTCTCCCTGCACGCACAGGCCCCAGGGCAGGTGACTACACCTACCGCGAGGGCCTTGAGCATAAGTGCAAGCGGGACATCCTGCTCGGCCGGCTCCGGAGCTCCGAGGACCAGACCTGGAAGCGGATCCGGCCCCGGCCCACCAAGACCAGCTTCGTGGGCTCCTACTACCTGTGCAAAGGTGGGTGGCCTGCAACAGGGACGGCTCTTCTCACACCGGGCTGCTGCTCTGCTCCTCATCACAGGTAGATGGAGGTAGACAGCACGTGTGGCCCATCGCGGGTGAAGCCCACTTCTGAATGAGCATCTCCCACACGGCCCAGCTCTGCAGGCAGGCGGAACGTTCGGAATGTCACGTTCGAGCTGGCGGCCTGTGCTCTCGAATGGGAGGGTCGGATAGTTCATGGAGAGCTAGCTTCTTACTGCTGCGGGGTCCCAAAGGGCTGTAGGAAGGATGTGAAAAGAATCCATGTAAAGCACTTAGGACTGGCACATAGTAAGGGCTCGATAAATGTTAGATTTTAGAAATTATTCTGTTGTCATTGTCCCCACTTGGTTGAAATTGAATGGACAGTTATCATGTACCTGATATACTTTGTTCTGTTCCTCAACCAAGCGTCTTGGTGCAGTCTGCAGAGCAATATGTGACAGTCACAATATTAAGTGCTTTATGTTGTCACCCTTTTGTACCCACTGTCATGCATCCTCAGACTCTGGGTGGTGGAGCCCATGCTTTGCAGATGAAGATGTGAATCCCCGCCCCCCCACCCCCTAGGTGTAGAGCAAAGACAGGCTGGCCCGGGACACGCTTCCCTGAGCTCTGCCACGCCACCCCTCCAAGTCCTCCTGGTGGGCAGGCTGCCACCCTTGTGTCGGAGATGAGCCCAAGCCCTGCTGGGGGTTGCTGGCCCACCCCCCAGGGCACAGCGGTGGTCATGGGGGCGCTGCAGGCTGCCGTCCCACCTGGCAGAACGTGTGTCCTGTTGCCTCTTTGCAGACATGATTAACAAGCAGGACTGTAAGTACGGGGATAACTGCACCTTCGCCTACCATCAGGAGGAGATCGACGTGTGGACTGAGGAGCGGAAGGGCACCCTCAACCGCGACCTGCTCTTTGACCCACTGGGGGGCGTCAAGCGCGGCAGCCTCACCATCGCCAAGCTCCTTAAGGAGCACCAGGGCATCTTCACTTTCCTCTGCGAGGTACCTGCTGCCTGCCCCGCCCACCTGTGACCTCCTAGTCAATGGCACAGACAGGGCTGAGGAGGGGTCTCCCTGGTGCGTTCCATCTTGGAATGTCAGCCCCGAACCTCTGGGTTTCGGAGGCCTGGCCCTAGAATCAGTAGGTCCCTGGACTGTCAGAAAGAGGCTCAGAGGCTGCTGTCCTGCTAGAGCCCAGATCCTATCCAGCCCCTCACTGTGGAGGCGGGACCTGAGGCCAGAGGAATAATCACACCTGCTCTTCCCTTACGGCTGTCGTGGGCCAGGCTCGGCGCCAGGTGCTTTAGGTTCTCATTCCACCCTCCTCACACCTCCAGTCCAGTTGGGCTGACCTCAGTGCCCGCTGCACCTCCCTGCCCACTTCTCTGCATGTGTCCAGCCTGTATGCTCTCCCTGGAGTGCCTCAGACCCCCGAGGCCCAGCTCTGATCCAAGCAGCCCCACCAGGCTGTGGTTAATTCCCTCACCAGAGCTGTCACAGAAGACCCTGCTGGGCCCTGCCTCCCCACCCAGTCAGCACGTGAGGGTCCCGGTCCATGGAGTGAGAGCTATGGGTCCAGGTTGCTGGCAGGGTTGGGTGCAGTTCAGCCCAACCTCGATCCACTGCACAGCCAGCCCCTCCCTCCGACTCGGAGCAGGCAGGCGGGGAGCAGATGGCCCGGGTATCACAGCTCCCAGCCGGGCAGCTGTAGTTCTGTTATATGTTTGTTGAGCTTCACCGTGACCCTGTGGGACCGACCCAGTGTGGTTATCCCCAGTTTACAGTTGAGGAAACCGAGGCTCAGAGGCATGGAGTAACCCCTGCCCTAGGCATGGCATGGTGACTCCCTGACCCAGTGAGGGTTGGGATCTGAGAGAGCCAAGGCCCAGGTTACCTGCAAACTAGAGCCAGAGAGCTTGGGGCCGCAGACCCTGGGACTCGCTTCCTCACTTTCTGGACTCAGGTGCTCAGAGCAGGGCTTACAGGGACCCATCTGTCCACCCCCACCCTGGGTGGCCATGCTGGGTCCCAGCCCACGCCCCCCCTGGGCAGATCTGCTTTGACAGTAAACCCCGGATCATCAGCAAAGGCACCAAGGACTCTCCATCTGTCTGCTCCAACCTGGCTGCCAAGCACAGCTTCTATAACAACAAGTGAGTGGCACCCGCAGCCCAGCACGGGGGTGGGGGTGTGGAAAGGCTCCCTGGGGCAGTTCAGATGCTAGGGCCAGAGGGCAGACCTAGGGTGTCAAGGCAAGGGGCAGAATTTGGGACTCTGACCAGCATCCACCTGGAAAGGACAGACAGAACCACCTTTATTGAGCATCTGTATTCCAAGCATCCTCTCGGGTACCTGAATGTCCCTGTAGTCCTGTGAGGGCAGACTTACTGTCTGTGTTGTACAGATGAGAAAACTGAGACTTGGAAGAAGCGTACTCATCAGGCAAGTGGGAGGCCGCATCTCTGACTGCTGTCTGGTGCCCTCCCTCTTGTAACATCAGCATTGGACAGTGAGTGGGAGGGGTTGGGTGAGCCAGGCACCCTCCTACGCTCCCTCTGACCCCTTGGCTCTGCCCCAGTGGGGGTGATGGAGCCCTGGAGTCAGACAGATCTGGGTCCAAGTCCCAGCCTGCTCAGTGGTCTGTTCTATGTCCCCTGGCCACTGTGACCCTTGGTTTTCTCATTGGTACAGGTGATGATAATCCCAAGTCTCCTAAGGTTGCTGTGAGGGTAATTAAAATTGCTGGCCTGAAGGAGGTGCTCAATTATTATTCCTGTGGGTGCAGGACCAGTTCGGGAGCATCGGGCTGGGAACCTGGGGGAAATGCCCCTTCTCCCACCCATGGGCATGCCCTTCTCCCAGCCTCAGAGCAGGTGGGAGCTGCTGTCCTGCTCCTGTGGGCAGCTCCATTTTTTTTCCTTCTATCTGTACCTGAGGATATTTTTTTCCATTGATTTTTAGAGAGAGTGGAAGGGAGGGAGGGGGAGAGAGAGAGATATGAGAGAGACACATTGATTGTTTGCCTCCGGCACGTGCCCCAGCTGGAGCCAGGGATGGAACTTGCAACCCAAGTATGTGCCCTTGACCAGGAATGGAGCCCATGACCCTTTGGTGCATGGGTCGATGCTCTAACCACTTGGCAACACCAACCAGGGCTGAACAGCTCCATTTTTTTTTTATCCTCACCCAAAGACATTTTTGTATTTATCTTCAGATAGAGTGGGGGTGGGGGGGAGAGAAACATCAATGTGAGAGAGACTCATCGACTGGTTGCCACCTAATCGACCCCAACCAGGGTCGGGGACAAACTGTAACCGAGGTACGTGCCCTTAGTGGGAACCAAACCCGGGCCTCTCTGTTCGCGGGCTGACGCTCTAACTGCTGAGCCAAACTGGCCAGGCTGAGCAGCTCCACTTTTTAGCTTGCCCCAGACTGAGGCCAGCGGAGGACCCCTCCTGCCACCGACTGTGCCATTGCGTTGTAGACAGTCAGCTGGGCAGGAGGAGCCCTGCCCTCGGGCGTGCTGGCACTGGAGAGTGGCCCGCCAGGAGCCCCTACCTGCATTGTGCCCCTACCTGCCCTCCAGGTGCCTGGTGCACATCGTCCGCTCCACCTCCCTCAAGTACTCCAAGATCCGCCAGTTCCAGGAGCACTTCCAGTTCGACGTGTGCCGCCACGAGGTGCGCTACGGCTGCCTGCGGGAAGACAGCTGCCACTTCGCCCACAGCTTCATCGAGCTCAAAGTCTGGCTGCTGCAGCAGTATTCAGGTGCGGCCGGCAGGCTCTGCAGCTCCGGGGAGGGGGGTGGGGGCCGGTGGAGCCGGCTCCTGCTCGTCAGCTAGCTGGGTGGCTGCCAGCAGGTCATACCCCCTGCTGAGCCTCCGTGTGCTGGTCTGTGAAATGGTGACCCTCGTCTCCGCGTCAGAGTTGAGATGAAAAGCTCTTTGCTCACTTATTCTCTCACTCATCTAACGGACTCACTGAGCCCCTCCCCAGCAGGGACGGAGCAAGGGCCAGTGAGGGCAAGGCGGGCGGTGTACCAAGTGGGCATTCCAGCTCTTCTAGGACACACATTGCTCCCCGCTCCAAGGCTTCTGACCAGAATAACTGGAAGGATGGGGTTGCCATGCTGTGCGAAGGGGAGGCTCTAGGAGGAGCGGGTTTGGGAGTCATGTCCAGGCCCAGTGTGGGAAGTGGGGAGCTTTAGCCGCCTGTTGGACTTCAAATGGAGATATTGAGCAGGCAGCCAGAGGGGCACCTGGGAGTTCATGGGGGAGGTCTGGGCTGGAGGTACATACTTGGGAATCATCAGCAAGAAAACAAATGTCAGGCGCAGTGGCTGGCTCAGAGTCAGTGGCTGATGACCAGTGGCCACCGTGGAGCAGTATCCATAGGACAAGGTCGAAAGTGAGATCAGTTCTGGGAAAGGTCCGAGAAGGCCGGAAGAGGGTAGCAGGGAGGGCAACTTCATGGAGGAGGCTCTGAGCTACACCCCAGAAGGTGGGCTCAGTGTGAACAGTCAGATTGGGAAGATCTGGGCCACCGGGCTCAGGTATATGCCCTTTGCTGACTGTCAGTAAAGAGATGTGACCCCTCGGGGCGCTGGTGAGCCAGGCTGGGCCAGGCGTGGAGCCCTAAGAACCAGTGGGCTAGAGGCTGCCAAGCAGAGGTCAGGCTTGAGGCCCCACTGGGTGAGATGGGGGTCAAGGCAGGGTGCTGAGCAGCACCCAAGAGACAAGGGACAGTGGCATTGGGTCAGGGAGTCACCATGCCATGCTGCAGAGCCAGCATCTTTCTCCAACATTTTCCTACTCTTGGCTGCATTTTATTCCCTTGTGCCTGTGAGGACTTGGGGGAGGCCTCTGTCCCAATCACACCTGAGCAGCCAGGCCCTGCACCCCACCTCTTTCTGTGGAAGACCTAATAGGATGGGACCCCTCCACCTGAGCCTGGGGTGGATGGCAACCCTCAGATCCCTGCCTCTCTTCGCTGAGCTCCTTCAGGGACACCCATGTCTGCTCCCGCCCTTGCCAGGCATGACCCATGAAGACATTGTCCAGGAATCCAAGAAATACTGGCAGCAGATGGAGGCCCACGCGGGGAAGGCCAGCAGCAGCTTGGTAAGGCCCTGGGTTGGTAATGGGGGTGGGGTCAGGCCGCATCCCTTTACTTGGACGTAATTTCAGATTTACCAGAAAATTGTAAGAATGGTACAAAGAATATGTTTCTGGATTCCCCAGATGCTAACATTTTATCACATTCCACACTCACTTTGTCCTGTGTGCATGTGTGTGTGTATGTATACCTACACATATACATTTATATACAGAAATGTACACACTTTTTTTCTGAACTATTTGGGCATAAGTTGCAGACATGATGCCCCATTCCCCCTAAATATGTCAGTGTGTATTTCCTAAAAATAAAGACGCTCTCTTACATAACCACAGGACAGTTATCAACATCACAAAGGTAACATTGGCGTGATTGTTCAGATTCTGGTGTACTGCTGTCACAATTTGTGAATCATTCCCAAATCCCAAGTAACACAGCATTCGCCCATTGTGTCTCTTTAGTCTCCTTTAATCTAGAGCAGTTCCTTGCTGTCTTTCATGACCTTGACATTTGTGAAGAGCTGGTTGCTTTGTAAAAGGCCCGTCCATCTGGGATTGTCCAGTGGTTCCTCAGACCTCAGGGTGATGTTCTGTTCTCGGGTCACTCACCAGAAGGCACATCATCCGATTTGTCCTTTTACGGGCGATAACTTGATGTAAGGTGCCTCCACTGTGAAGGTTTCTCTACAGTGAAGTTATATTTCTCCCCTTTATAATTAATAGGTATCTTCTGGGGAGATACTTGAGACCATGTAAATATCCTGGTATTCCTCAGACTTTCATCCACCAGCTGTTATTACCTTCCATCCCTCTTTTCTTTTAAATCTTACCCGAGGCTATTGTTCCATTTATTTCCAGACAGAGTGGGAGGGAGAGAGAGTGAGAGAGAAACATCGATGTGAGAGAGACATATCATTTGGTTGCCTCCTGCATAACCCCAACCAGGGCTGGGGACCAAATCACAACCGAGGTACATGCCCTTGACTGGAATCGAACCCATGACTCATTGGTCCGTGAGCTGATGCTCTAACGCTGAGCCAAACTGGCCAGGGCCCTCTTCTTTTAAAAAATTCTTTAAATACGTTTTTATTTTCGAGAGAAACATTGATTGGCTGCCTCCCACACACACCTGACCCAGGATCGAGCCCACAACCTGGACATGTGCCCAAACCAGGAATCAAGTGACCTTTTGGTGCAGGGGACAATGCTGAACCAATTGAGCCACACCAGCCAGGGCACCTCCTGTCCCTCTTGAGCCTTACCCTGTCCCTGAAGACTGAGCTGTGGCATCATGGCTTTTGCAGATGGGGAAGTGGAGGCTCAGAGCATGCTCAGACCTGCCCAGGGGCACACTTACTGGAGTAAATCCCAGGCTCTCTGCCGTCTTGTCTGGAGCTCACTCTGCTTCCTCCCACCCTGCACAATGCCCTTTAGGGTTCCTCACCATAAAACGGGAACCGTAGTCCTGCCTGCCGTCTCCCAGGGTGTGTGTGAGGCTCACAGGAGCTGACCACACTGCTCTCACATGTGGTTCAGTTTTGCTTCTGGCAGGGAGCCCAGTTGGGCATCGTGAGAGGCTAAGGCTGGACCTGCAGCATCATCTAACGCGAGAACACTGAGTCCTTGTCATCTCCTATCCTTCTGACCCCCTTCATACTGCCCAGGGCTACTGCCAGGGTCCCCAGGAATGGGTGCAGGCCTAGCTGCCCAAAAGTACCATGACAGGCTTCAACCCCATCTTGCTGCCAGGCCCCACCCTCCCCAGCAAGATGCCTCTTTCCGGCCTGGCTCCAGAACAGGGCTTCTGTGCCAGGCTTGGTCATGACCCGGGCATGGGCATCTTGTTTGTTTGTCATCATAGGGTGGAGCCAGTGGCACTATGGGGCCTAGAAAGAGATGCCAGGGTTAAGTTGCTTGGGCCAGTGCCCATGGCAGAGCTGTGTCATCCCACAAAGAAGCACGAGCTCCCGCCTCACACCAGGTCCCTGTCCTCGGGCCTCTTACCTGTGGGTGGGTTAGTAACCTCTCTGAGCCTCAGCTTCGGCCCCGTCAGGTGGGAACGATCCACCTCTCCAGGGCTGCAGTGAGGAGCTGGAGTGGCAGTTCCCTCATGCGGTGGCAGAGCCACAGCGTCCCTCCAAGCCCCACTTACCTCACCTGTGAAAAGGTGAGAATGCGCCCTGGCTGGTTTGGCTCAGTGGTTAGAGCGTCGGTCTGCGGTCCTGAGAGACCCGAGTTCGGTTCCCACTAAGGGCATGTACCTCGGTTGCAGTTTGTCCCCAGCTCTGCTTGGGTCGTGCGGGTGGCAGCCACTCGATGTGTCCCTTTCTTGCCGATGTTTCTCTCTCTCCTTCCCACTCTATCTGAATAAAAAATGGAAAAATGTCCTCGGATGAGGATTAAAAAAATTAAATAAATAAATAAAAAGGTGAGAATGCAGTGGAACACCCAGCAACCAGCAGCGATGGCATAGGCGTGTCCCAGAGATAAAGGTGTGGTTTTACCTCATCACTGGGACGATGTGCGTTATCCAGGGGCCAAGCCAGGGATCAGTCAACACAAGGATGGAACCCCTTCCTGCTCCAGGGCAGCCCCTGGACTGGGCGGTGCGGGGACACAGGTGCACGCATGGCAGGGGATGCAGACCTGCCAGCCTGCAGGGTGGCCCCATCGCTGAGGCTCCAGGGATGTGGGGAGGCTCTAGCTAACAGGAGGGACAGCTCGGTTGCAGGAGGCAAGGCTGGGAGGCACTTTTCTCACCTCTTGCCCCTCACCCTGACCCAGGGGTGCAGAAGAGCAGAGCCTCCTGCCTGCAAAGGAAAGGCTGGGGCAGAGGACAGGCACTGAACACACGGGGCCTTAGAGAGTCCAGGGCTGCCCAGAAATCTGCCCGCCCACCCATCACAGGCCCCCCCCGTCCCTACCTACTGCAGGTGGCTCTCCACCAGGCCCAGCCCTCGTAACTGAGTCCACCAACATGGGTAGTCTAGGGAATGTGGGGGCTCAGAGGATGGGCCGCTCCACCATGGCGAGCTCCAGGAAGCCTTCCTGAAGAGGTGCCTGAGCTGGGTTTTGAAGGTTCTAGAACAGACCTAACGAAGAATGGAGAAAGGGCACCCAGGAAGAGGGCACAGCATGCACAAAGGCAGGGAGTGTGAGGTCGCATGCCAGCAGCTCCACCAAGCAGGCTGCTGTGGACTTGGCGGAGACACTGGGTCAGGAGCCCCATCCCAGGCCTCACTTCCACATGGAGAGGCCGTGGGCCTGGAGTTGGGGAGGGTCGCTTCCTGCCTGTAAGTGGTAATGGACTGGCCCGTTCCAAGGCTCTGAGCAGCCCTAATGTTCCCCGAGGCCACCCTCATGATGCACCTCAGGGCCTCAGCCCTGGTGCCTATGACTTCCCCAGCTCCTCTGCCCACAGGGTGCCCCGCGGACACATGGGCCCAGCACCTTTGACCTACAGATGAAGTTCGTGTGCGGCCAGTGCTGGAGGAATGGGCAGGTGGTGGAGCCTGACAAAGACCTCAAGTACTGTAGTGCCAAGGCCCAGCACTGGTAAGTGGGGTGCGGGCTGGGTGGGGGCCACCGGAGCACCACAGGTGAGGCTGCGTGTCTCTGGATGTCATACGGCCTGAGGCTCTGCCCAAGCCCTCCCCAGCTGGCCCCCTGCTCTGCCCTGCAGCTGGACCAAGGAGCGGCGGGTCCTTCTGGTGATGTCCAAGGCCAAGAGGAAATGGGTGTCAGTGAGGCCACTGCCGTCCATCCGCAACTTCCCACAGCAATACGATGTGAGCACCGGGGGTGGGGTGAAGGAGGGCAGTGCGACCTCGGATGGGGCGCTCTGGGGCCCTGGAGGGCTTGCCCTCCAGCTGGGGCATTGACACAGTCAGCGGGACTCAGCAGGCTCTCCCCTCGCCCGTCCCACAGCTCTGCATCCACGCGCAGAATGGCCGCAAGTGCCAGTACGTGGGGAACTGCTCCTTCGCACACAGCCCGGAGGAGAGGGACATGTGGACGTTCATGAAGGAGAACAAGAGTGAGTGGGCAGACCAGGCAGGGTGGAGGCCTGATCCAGTGTCCCCTCATTACCGGACACCCCAACTCTTCAGCAGGCCCAGAAGCACCTTTGCCACTGGGCCCTTCTCCAGGCTTGTCAGCCCCTTTGGTCTTCTGGAGTTGACCTGGAGCCCAGCAGCAGGGGTCACGGGCAGAATGGAGGGAGGATCCCCTCACCATGCACTCTATCCCCGATTTCCCATCAGTCCTGGACATGCAGCAGACCTACGACATGTGGGTGAAGAAACACAACCCCGGGAAGCCGGGGGAAGGGACCCCAATCAGTTCCCGGGAAGGGGAGAAGCAGATCCAGATGCCCACGGACTACGCTGACATCATGGTAATGCCCACGCGTGCTTGGGTCTGTGCTCTGAGCCTGACGGGGGACGGGCAGCGGGGAGGGGCCCAGCCTCCGGGCAGAGGTGTGGGGAGTGGGCACCCATGGCGGCTGTGCCCCCAGATGGGCTACCACTGCTGGCTCTGCGGCAAGAACAGCAACAGCAAGAAGCAGTGGCAGCAGCACATCCAGTCCGAGAAGCACAAGGAGAAGGTCTTCACGTCCGACAGCGACGCCAACGGCTGGGCCTACCGCTTCCCCATGGGCGAGTTCCGGCTCTGCGACAGGTGCTGGCGGGGAGGGCAGTGCCGCGGGGCAGACATGCGCTGGGCTGGGGCAGTGGAGGCCATGGCTAGCTCTGGCTCCTCTTGGCCTGGAGATGGCACACAAGGGGTGGTATGTCCAAAAACAGCTGCCCTTGGATGTGAGGAGCATATGGCTGGACAGGACAGGGTTGGAGGGGCGGGTTGGGGAGGGGTCTGGCCAGATCCTTATTTGCAGCCCTGGGTCAGACTCTAGAGAAGGCTGGGAGAGGCTTGTCTCGAGGGAGGTGAAGCTGCCAGCCCCAGGTCCCAGGTCCAGTAGCCCATGGTGGTCAGGGCACAGGAATTGGGCAGTGAGCCTCCTGCTGCCCACAGGCTCCAGAAGGGCAAGGCCTGCCCGGACGGGGACAAGTGCCGCTGCGCTCATGGACAGGAGGAGCTCAACGAGTGGTTGGACCGGCGTGAGGTGCTGAAGCAGAAGCTGGCCAAGGCCCGCAAGGACATGCTTCTGTGTCCACGGGATGACGACTTTGGCAAATACAACTTCCTGCTGCAAGAGGATGGCAACGCTGCTGGTGCCGCCCCAGAAGCCCCTGCTGCTGCCACCGGGGAGTAGAGCCAGGTCTTGGCCGTGGGTGAAGTCCTAGGGTCAGGGGTGGGGATAGGGACAAAGGGCCTGGTAGAAGGGCCAGGACAGGGGGTGGGGGGCCGCCCTCACCAGGCAGCCCCTGGCCCTGGAGGCCCCACCCATCTCATCTGCCCCCACCACCATGTGCAAGCCCGGGTTCCCATGCTGCGGCCTCAAGCGGTCCCAGGGTCTTCATCCTGCTAAAACCCTGGGCAGGCCCTCCCCCATCCCCAGTGCTCCTGGTTGGACCCCTCTAGCTTAAGCTACAGCTTTAACTTCTCTCTTTTCCTAAAGGGGGCCCGAAGCTCAGGGCTGAAAAGCCTGGGGTCCCCACTTGAATCAATAGCAGGGGGGTCCTCTCTGCCCTACCTTCATTCCACCCCCACCTTCCTGGGACAGATCAGGACACAACAGAAGACAGGAAATCCCAATTAGCTTTAAAATGTAGCCCCAGAATGGAGCTGGGACACTGTATTGGTCACCTACCCTCTGGGGTCAGTTTTCCCTCTGGTTGGGGGGTGGGGGGCTGGGCTAGTTGATCTCTGGAGTCTGGCTCTCAAGTGAGGCCAGCAGCCCAGCCCCTCTCATTCTTGAGCCACTGAATGTAGATCATAGATGCTCAGAGCTCTGGCGATGACCCAGCCCAAACCCCCACTTTGCAGATAGGAAATTTGAGGCCTAAAGGGGATGAGTGATCTGCTCAGAGTCTCCATCCCATGGCATGAGGTAGAACTGGGGTGCAAACTCTGGTCAGAAGACCCAGGGCCTGTCATTAGCTGCAGCTTCCAGGCTTTTGGCAGGCATGTGACAGCCTCTGAATCAGTGTGCAGCTGGGATCCCAGGCAGTGCTGCCCAAGGACCGGGGAACGAGGTTCTGAGGGTTGGTCATGTCAGCACAGAGGAGGGGAAGGCCTCTCCTGAGGATGGTTGTGAGGAGTGTAGCAGCCAAGGTTACTTCCCCACACTGCTCAGGGACAGGTAGTAGGGAGAGGTGAGAATGGGCAGGGCACCTATGAGCTCAGGTTCTGCATGAGGTACTGGGGTGAGGGAGATGTGGAGAGAAGGGAGACATGACCCTGGGTACCATGGGCCATTGTAGGACCAGACACAGCCCCTCTTTCTTGGGGACCCAGCATGGTCCTTTCCCCTTCTCCCCTAGACCCAGAAATACAATTATGACTGTCTGTCCTGGCCCCTCCCTGCTCCCTGGCCCTGCCAGCTGCCTAGGACCCCAGCTGACACCTAGCCCCTGCCCCCACCCACCAAGCCCCTCTCCTGTTCCCATTCATCTAGTCTGTCTATGTACACCCTCTCCTCTCCATCCACCCCCTGTAGGCAGACCCAACCTCCCCTGGTTCCCTAGACATTCCAGAAAGCCCCACATCATTGGCACAAAAAGTGGGGCCCTCCCCCAGAAGGAACCAGGGACCAAGGCTGGAGTCAGGGGTAAGACGGAGAGTATAGAATACCCCTTATTTCTCCTCAAGCAAGGATTGATAGTGTGTGGTGATAGGATGATGGGCATCCTGGGCTGCAAAGAACCCTGTTCTTGCTGCCACTGCCCAACCTTTCCCCAGTAATTGTGGCATGCATCCCTTCCTCCCCTGTCCCTGCCCCCAGCAGGCCAGCACTACAGGGTTTGGGTGCTGGTGGCGTGGCTGGAGGGGAGGAAAGACCACACCCAATGTGGGGGCCGTGGCCATGAATGTCAATGACACTTGTTTTCCCTGATCCGTGGTGTTGCAGTCTGTTGTCACCAGCCTTGTTTTTAGTGTGTATATATGTCGCCCCCGTGATGCATATATACACAGGTATTAAATATATCACTCTATATAATATTATATATGTGTGTGGTATCCAACGAATCACTTCTATTGAGGGCTAAAGATAAAGAATTTGGCCAGAAAATGCAGCCAACCTGAAGTAATTTGGAGAGGTTTCCAGGGTCGTCAGACCTTTTTCGAGGAGTCAGGGACTAGAGCCATGGTCAGAGGTGACTGGGGCAGCAGGGGCAGAAGTGGCTTTGCCTGGGCCCAGCTCTGCCTGGCAGCTTGCAGACCGCCCCTCGTGGGAGAGAGGGAGTGCTCAAGAACAGAAAAGGATCGGTGTTTCTCTCTCACCTGAGGGAATAGGGTTAGAGTCCAGATTTTTTTTCTTCAACCTTTTATCCAACCAGGGGCCCTTGGGATCTGGGCCTTCCTGGCCTGGCCACAGCGGGATCCCCTAGTGGGAGGCAGGAAGAGGGGTTGAGGGGAGGGAAACAGGAGTACACTTTGAATGATGAGGGTGATTATTTCAGTTGTGACTCTGACTGGGAGGCTCAGAGTGTTGAACTAAGGGCCAATGTCCATCACCACCAGGCAGGGACAAGACAGCATGGAGAACATGGTGATGAGGGCAGGCGCTCTTGATGTGAGTGTCCCTTTGGGGTAGGGCAAAGAGGGCTGCTGCGTTTCTCGGCTGGGCAGTAATCAATTGAATGGTCCTTTTAAAATGTGTATTAAAATTTAAGAATACCACACTTTAATATTAAATATTCATAAGGTCTAGTATCTTGATAATAATGTAGATGTTTTAATAACAATTTTTGTCCTTCTTAAAATAAAATGAAAGAAACTTGCTTCTTTTAGCCTTTGTTCTAGAAAATAAATGTGTGCATTTTGACCTCTGTCCCCAAGGTGTCGCTCCTGTTCCTCCCTGCCTGGAATTTGTGCCTGGGGCCTGGGCTGCTCTATACTCATGGGGCAGAGCTGGCTGGTGCTGGGCATGCCTCATGGCAGACATTCCAAAGGGTGAGGGGCAGGTCTGTGTCCCTTGGTAAACAGGGCAACTCAGCTGACCCTGGCTCAGGCAGCCTCAGCTGACAGGGACAAGCTGTGCTCTGCACAAGTGGCCCCAGTAGCCGCCCTTTGCTGGCTCTTCTGCAGCCTGCCTGTTTGCAGCCCTCCACATGGGCTGTCCAGCAGTACCCACGCCTTCTTGCTTTTGCCATGTGCACCGTTCTGGGTTCCAGAGGGCTGGCACTGTGCCTTCTCTGGGTGTGGCTTTTTCAGAAAGGCTAGGGGCCATGTCATGCTTTGGAATATGATCCTAACTGCAACCCAGACTCCTCTGGGCCCAAGCGAGATTCAAGTCACATGGGCTTCCTCATCTTTAAAAGGAGAGCGTATATTAAGTCCAGAATTCTCAATGAGGGACATCTGTATCTACTGGAGATACTTTTTCAGATCTCGTATTGTGTGTGGTTGCAGGTAATGGAGGGGGATCCTGATGGGAGGGGCTATACATGTTCATAAGCAGGTTCATCAGACAGCCTAAACTGCAGTACAGAGTGGCCCTAGGAGCAGAGGTCCAACACCTGTGACTTCTCCGAGGACAGGGAATCATATGGGCCTGTTATGCAGTAGGGGCTAAGATGCCTGATAAATGGCCAAATGAGCAAGCAGCCAACTTGACTGAGCAGACCTTCTGTGTGCCAGGCGCCATGGATGCAGCATGTCTGTTTTCCACAGCAACCCTGCACATTCAGTGTAGGTTCCAAGGACCCTCAGAAAGGAGGCAGAAAAGACTAAGAACCACTGGGAATTGGCTGATCGGGAAAGGTCCCTTCAGCATTGATGTCTGGGGTTCTCAGCATCCCTGGCTGCACCCTGATAAACTGAAGTGGTGTGACAATGTACTGCTCCCAAAAGAAAAGTGCAGACCCATCCTTGGCCTGGAGAGATCATAAACCTGCATCAGGACCTCCCTTGAACTCAGAAAATCAAAGACAGTAAAATAAGCAAGACTTCAAAGAACCTAATGGACTAAGTTCTTAAATTCTCATAAATTCTCCTAAGTTCTCCCCTGGTCCTTGTTTAGCTCAGGTTGGTAAGCATGAAATGAGCACCCTCTTAGATCATGGGGATACAGATTATCGAAGAATCATGGCTATCCTTGAATCCATAATCTACCAGGGGAAACAGACCTACAGGGAAGAATATAGGATGATGTGACAGGGTCAGTTGTGGGACAGACACTCCAAGTGCCAGGGAAAGCACCTCATCCAGGCTGGGGAGCCAGGGAGGGCTTCCTGGAGGAGGTGACACTGGGATTGAGGCTAAAAATTGTATCATTGTAATCAGTATGCACTTATTGTCCTGCATCTTTTTTTCCCCTCTCAATTGTATTTCACATGTGCATCTCCGTGCCCCAATGTAACCTAAGATATTTATGGTCAGTGGCTGACACTTCATCAAGGCGCCAGAGCTGACTTGAGCAGCCCCCAGTTATTGAATGCAGGCCCACTTCTGATCTTCAGCTCTGTGAATAGGGACTGTGATCACCACCACCACCATCATAACTGAGTGGGCTCCTCCACCTTGCCTTTGGGGAAACTGCTTCCGAGGAGGAGTGACTGTCCAGGACCTGGGAGTGCAGGTGGGGGCAGCTCTGCATGTCTCTAGAAAAAGCCTTGAGGGCTCTGCCAGAAACTGCATCCACATACACCCCGACCAGGGGAGCCATCGATAGCAAGAACTCTGAGCCAGAAAACCCAGTAAATGCAGACAATCCCAACATGCCTGCCACGTGGCCCCTCTGATTGTCCCCAAGCTTGTATATGGCCTCCTCTCTCCCTACCTCTGCCCTCCCTAGCAGATGTGGCCCCTGTATGACCACAGGTGATACTGCTAGCTGGACACCCTAAGTACAGACTGGGGGTGCCAGGTGGACTGACTCAATGGCATGAAAAGTTCTTAAGGGTAGGGACTTGCCTGGCTGGGTTTGTTATTTAACTTTGAATTCCTCATGAGAGCCAAGCTGTACCAGGTAAGCAGTAAGCTCCTGGTCTTTGAGGCTTATACATTTGCACATTGAAAGGGGTCCGCATAGAGGTCACAGGAACGAATCTCTGAGAACAAAATGTCATGCAGCAGGCAGGTATTTTTGAGACATGTAGGGTACTTCCTATTGCCTCTGAAATCACGCTCCATGGGCACCTACCCATTCCTCCTGTGTGGTAAGCCAACCTTGTACATGCCAGGGTTCTTGGGCCAAGGAATGGTTACTGTACCAGCTCAGCCTCAGTCAGCCCCAGCCTGCAAATCAAGGCAGCCTGCACACCAGGCCCCCCACATCCTCACCCCAGGGCTCACAGAGGCAAAGGGCGCTAGAAGGATAAATACAAAATTAAATGTTATGAGGAAGGGGAATGGGGAGAAAGGATGGGGATAGAAATGACATTTCTAAAGGATACCTTTATCAAAAGTTTTGAGCCATATACTGTTTTGTATTTGAAAATTGAAATTAATTTGGGAAAAGAACATGGTTTGGGAAGGGCTACTAGGAAGGAAGAGGGGGAGGAAGGGAGGGAGAATAATTGGAAGACAAGGTGAGGGTTGTTTGGAAGAGGCCGGAAGGGGTTCCTGGAGTATGTTTGGTTCTGTGCAAAATGGGATTTTGGAGAGCAGTGAAGGACTGCATAGAAATCAGCTACAGTAATGGAAGCTTACTGTACCAGAGCCGACGGTTATAGTGTTCAGTAGTTCTGGTCTCAATATTTAGTAGTTTTGGACAGGAGACCCAGAATATCTGCACAGCTTGTTCAAGATCCCACATTGGTGTGTGGCATGATTGAGAACTGACAACTCTCTGGCCAAATCTGACGTAGGTCTTCAGTGGAAGGTGGCGTACAAAAGAACCTTGGCTTCAACCACACATTCACTTGCCCTGGCGAGAGAGCCAGGGAGAGGACTATAGCAAACAGCCAGTTGCCACCAAGGTCCTTAGGATGGGCTAGGAAGCAGAACATCCAGGACAAGCCTGAGCCAGGTCTGCAGAGTTGCCCCCTTTTAGTGGTCCCTCCTCTGTGTGATCTCCCAGCACTGTCTACTGACACCTGCCTCTTCTTCCAGCTCTGAAGACCAAAGGGACTGCAGGCTGCAGGTTTTGTCACTTCCCTTAGGAGAACAGACTTCAGGCTCTGCAGATGGTAGGAAGCCCCAATTATGCCTGCCACGTGTACATCCGTGTATCTTGCAAGGCACGTGCATCAGCATCAAAACACATAAACACACAAACCCGCAGGTGCCTGTGTGTGCCAACACAGAGTTTATCCTTTGCGCTGAGCTGCCTGCAGTGCCAGGGTCTCAAGTCCCAGCCCTAGCTGGTTTCCATGGCGGGCCCTGCTCTCCAGTGTGCCACGGCTCCTCTATTGAGTGTGCCTGATTGTGCGCTGCACGCACGCTGTGGGCATGGAGCCAGCTCACTGTTCTCACCTGGCAGGCCCTGGTCATGGCTCCCAGCCTGGGGGAGAACTTCCCTTTGCAAAGTTAGATAACAGCACGGGCTCTCTGTCAGAGGATTGGCGCAGTGGCTCCACGTGTCGCAGCTGGCACAGGGCCAGGCCTGCCCTGCCAGGCAGTGGGAAGGGAAGGCCTGGCTGCAGCCGGAGCTGGCAGGTGGCCAAGCTGGGGGGTGGATGGGCGGGCCAGGGTCTGTGCTGCTTATTGGTTGCCTCCAGCTTCCGCCCCGCCCGACTCCAGAGCCTGTGGCTCCAAGGCCAGCTCCTGCCTCTCCAGCTGCTTCTAAACTCCCAGAGCAAGCTCCTCCTGCCGGGCCATGTCGAGCTGCGACCGGATCGGAGTAGCCCCTGCCATGGACATGCCTGAGGTCCTCAAGTCCCTGCTGGAGCACTCTCTACCTTGGCCAGAGAAGAGGACAGGTAGGAATGGAGGTGGCCTGCATTGGCTGGCCGCCCAAGTGCCCAAGGGGTTCTAGGCAGCCACAGGCAGGATGCAGGACAGGCATCTCCAACCTAGGGAGGGTCCCTAGCAGGGGTCTGTCCTTGGTCCCTCCCTGGGCAGGAGGAAGGGCTGGGGTGCAGAAAGACATGGTGGGGAGTGCCACTGCAACTCAGGAACTGCACCTAGGCCTGCTAGCTGGGGGAAGCCGTGGCCAGCGTGTGGCCACTGACAGGTGCTGTGCTCATATAGGACAAGAACAGGACCAGAGGGCCCTGCTAAGAGAATGTACTGAATGCAATTGCTGAAGTTCCCTCCCTCTGCACATTGGGTGGCAGAGGACTGGCAGAAACTGTAGATTTGGGCAACCTCTGGTCTGGGGAAGAGGCTTTCCTCCGTGTGCCTGCTTCAGCTCCTGCTCACTGGAGGGCTGAACCCATGGATGGGAGGAAGCTGTTATGTAACAGGACCACAGGCTCGAAGCCCGGGTGCCTAGGATACCACAGGCAAACACAGGGTGAGGGAGCCAGCAGAGGGCGTGGATGGAGGGGCAGAGCCAGCAGCCAGCACCAGGTGTCTCCCACGGCTAGCTTTGGGGACCACCTGCTCAGGGTAATCCCCCGTGATAAATATTTCTCCCAATCTCTTCTGTTCTAAGATGTTAGGGGCTCACACCCAGGTCCTCACTGCTCAAACTCCCCAGGTGTCTTTAAAGAAGCACAACTGTCTTCTGTTGCCTGTCTGACTTAGGAGTACTGGGGTCCCCTCAGGGGACCTTTCTCAGGTCTTTCCCTTATCCTGCTGTGCTGGCGACTGATATTATTTCATCACCAGGTGGCCCAGGTTGTTCCTGCAGGACTTCATCCCACAGGACTCCCAGCCCACTCCCCATCTGGAGCCTGGGACAGAGAGCACAGCTCAGGCCCTCTCTCTCAGCCCTCAAGGAGTGGGTTCGGGGAAAGAGGGGCGGCAGGCTCTGTTCCGTAGAGACACTGCCTGAGGGAAGAAAGGTGGTCCTAGAACTCAGGGCAAGGTCCCTGTGGGCTCTCATAGAGCCTAGGCCCCGGCTCCTCAGACCACACCCTGTGGCTTCTGCTGGATCAGTCCAGGCCACCCTCAGAGGCAGGCATCACAGAAGGAGTTCCTGTGCCCTCCTAGTACTCAGGACCCCTGCTGCTCACCAGGAGAAGTTCATCTCCTCAGGACACCCTCAACTCAGCCTGGTGGATGAGTCACAGCTGACTTTTTCTTGCCATCTCTGAACGGCCATATGGGTAGGTGAAGCTGAAGTCCTTCCAGAAGCTAGAGGTAGGGGCTCCCTTCTTGGTTCAGGCACCCAGGGAAGGTGGGGTGTCCAGGATGGCCCAGTGCATGCATAGGGAGCGGCTGGGCTGCCAGTGGCATGCAGGGACAGCTCCCAGAGGGGCAGGGAAGGGTTCTGGGGGCAACTCAGGGCACTGCTCCTCCTCCCATGAGGATAACAAGGCCTTTGAAATGTGGCAGCAGCTGCTGGTCACTGGTTCCCAGCTGGTCTGCAGAGCCCTGTGACAGCCGGAAAATCCCCATCACTCACTAAGGATGAGCAGAGTGGGGGCCCAGCACTGAGAGGACTTGCCAAACAAAGGTCTTAGACAGAGCTTTGCCAAGAGTTGGCAAGCTCGGACTGAGGATCAGTTGTCTGCATAAGTTGGGTGGGTCAAGGGGTGTGGACCAGTGTCGCAGGCCACCTCCTATCACTTCTCCATGTGGTATCTCACTGATGGTCAGAAGCATGAGGCCCTGCGGGATTGACAGATGCCAATGGATAGATAAAATGAGGGGTCAGTGCACCCAAAAAGACCTCACTCACATTACTACCCCCAACCTGTAATCTCCCCTTCCAAAGCTCCCAGACTCTTCAAATCTTTTCTAAAAATAAATCTACATGAAAAGCCATATACCTGGGTGAAAAGAGAGTGCACACACCACACAGAACTCGAATTCCCAGCCGTCATGTAGCAAGTACCTGAGTTCTTGATGAAGCAGCTTCTCTTCCTGTGTCCCCACTCTGGCTTGGGCCTCGATAGGAGGAAGACAGCTGAGGTGCCCGTTGCCCCAAAAACAGTTGCCCTCAGGATCACTTACCCTTTGCTTTGATGTAATAGGGCACGTTTCTCCTAGGGGACTGAGACCTGTTTACAAACTCCTCACTCTCCCCAGCCCACTGACTGTGCTTCAGCACACATTTAGGTCATGTGCTGAGCATATCTTGGATCCAGCGTGAGGGAATTTCAGAGGAAAGTATGTAGCGTGTGAGAAATTCCAGGTGTGCTCCCATGAGATAGCTCTCCCTGCAGCCTCTCATTCCATTTTCTAGTTCAAAGATGCTCCCTGACACCACCTTTGGGGTCTCTCCCTCTTGCCTCCCATCCCAGCCTGCAGAGACCTCCACCTCTTTCCTGTCCCTAGTGAAGCAGACTTTGTCTAACAGGACCAGGCTCCAGCCTCCCTTGGCTTCAGGTAACAATGGCCACCTGGCAGCCCCTCACTCTGGGCCACCAGTTTGATCAACTTTCCTGTGGGCAGAGATATCCATGTCCAGCTAAAGGGTGGTCTGTACCCCAGGCCCTGACTCAATTTCCCCTCTGTCTCTTAGCCCTGATCCCTAAGGTCTATTCTTCCTCTTTCCACTCCTGCCCTTTCTCCCCAGGATTCTCTTCCAAAAGACGATTCTATTCCAGATTGCTCACTCTTCTTCAGCTTCTGGAAAGACCCTACTTCTCGAAACCATACTGTTAGCACTTCATACCCCTTCCTTCCCTCACCCTATAGGGCCTTGACTGTGCTTAAAGCCCGGTCTCCCACCTTTCTGCCAGCTTTGGTCACTCAGGCCTTGCAAGGAGCCATGTAGCATGAAACACACCCAAAAGTTGAACAAGGCCTTTCCCGTTGAGCTGGCCAGGCAGGGTCCCCACCTCAGGGAGCTCCTAATTAGAATCACTAGTGGGCCACCCAGGAGGGTGTCCTAGATATACCTCTCTCTTTCCATCCCCAATCTGTGAAAATAGGAACAAGACTATCTGCTTCACAGGCTTGAATGAATTACCCCAAGTGAAAGCATCTGCAAACTGAAGTGTCATGCTGTTTTCTCTGTGAAAGACAAAGAGCTACTGGGACTGGCATTATGCTCCTTCCACCATCACATCTGCAATCTGACCCTTATTTCCTTCTTTCTACCCTCCTTCCTATGAATATTCTCCTTAAAACAACTGAATGTTGCAAGTGTTGCCGTGTCCTTGGACACGTGTGCTGAAGCTCTTGGGGGCATGGTGCCATCAGCCCTGCATTAAACTGGACAGCCCAGCTGGACTGGCCAGGGAAAGAACTGAATAACAGGCCAGATGGCAGGGGGACTTTCTGGGACAGAGGCAGTGGTGCAGAAGAGGGGCCTGGGTAGCTTCCTCTTGAGGACTGAGCTAAATGGCCCAACAGGGTGGACTCAGTGCAGCCCGGCTGTCCTAAGGTCAGCCTCAGTAAGGTCCATATAGTCGCCTCCACTCCCAGGCTGGGCAAAACCAAGAAATCTTGAAGTGTTCTTTCATGGAAGAGGAGGTGAAGGCAGCCTTTGTGCTGGAGGCCTTAGCTCCTTTAATCCTTACTTCCACCTTCTAAGCGGTGAGGAAATGCACTTTGAGGTTGGATGCCCTCAGGGTCAGTGTGCAGGCCAGCCTCTCCTTGCTCCACCTTAGGGACTCAGCTGCCTTCTCTACCTGTCCCCTGTCACCAATCAGAAAAACATGAGAAACTCATTCTCAGCGGGTGCCAGAAACTGACGGCAGTGTCCAGGAGCACCCTTTCCAGATGGCTTTGCATCTTGACGATCTGACCCAAGGCCAGGCTGCTCAAGGAATGCATCCTGAATTGAAAGGCCACTGTTCCTGAGTGTGAGCTGGGTGTCATGCTAAGTGCTTTGAGATCATCGCTTGTGAAATGGCTTTGCAAGGGAGGTGTAATTGTCTGTTCTACAGGTGAGAGACAGGTTCAGAGATGGGAAGGCTGCTTTTGTAAGGGGTTCCAATCTATCTCTGGCTGCTTCTAGGCTCGATCCTGCCCACAGGATCCCAGGTTCTCTGAAACCTAGACTCAAGGCAGCACCTCTTCAGTCTTCCTTTGCTTTTTCATCATTTACTTATCAAACATTTGCTACACTGGTGGCATGGAGTGAATGAGACCTGCATGGCCCCACTCGCCTGGCAGCTGCACTCCATGGGAAAGGACAGACAATCAGGAGTCAGGGCCAACCTCTCCGAGGGGGTCACATTTAAACGAAGGCCTGGAGGGTGAGGAAGAGCCAGCTACACCAAGAACTTTCAGGCTAAGGGAACAGCACCTGCAAAGGCCTTTTTCTGGGGCAGGAAAGACACATGTGTCTAAGCAATAAAAGGCCACTGTGGCTGCAGAAGGTGAGCAAGGGGGAGAGAAGAAAGAGATGAGGTTGGAGGAAGCTGGAACAGGGAGAGCCTGCAGGGCCCTTAAGGTCATAAAGGTAGTGAGGCTGTCATTTCCCTGTCTGCAAGACCCCACCAACCCCCACTATTCTCAGGGAAGTGGCAAGTACAGAGGAATGAGGTCGTTCCAGAACAATTCAAGATGGAATTATAGTAAGAGTTAAGTTCAATTGAGCATTTGCTATGAAGTGTACCCAAATTGACTCCTTTACCTCTGACACTCAGGCACAGAGAGGTTAAGTAAGTTGTCCGAGATCATACAGTTAGGAAGTAGTCAAACCAGGAATCAGACCCAAATGGTCCAGCTCCAGAGCCCATACCCTACCACTGTTCCACCAACATGGCTCGCACAGGAGAATCCCTGGCCATCAAGCAGTGGCTGTTGAGATGGCAGAGACCGAAGCTGAGGGCTTCTTTTTGGAAATGGCCCTCTTGAGGCAGCTCTCCATCTGTAATCAATCTGAATCCTGGGAGTGGGCAAAATGCAAGCCAAACAGGAAATTAGTACTCTTGAGAGTACTGGAGAGATGGACATGAGTTAGTAAAGAGCCTCCGCCCACCACTTCTGCCCTGGAACACACTGAGACCAAGGTACAAACCACAGCCCACAGGTATGTGGGCTCAAAAGGAGGCAGCTGTTGGTCAGGCTAGTGCGGGGGAACTTGCCATGTTTGTTATTCCAGGTTCAACTGTGAAACACAATGGACTGTTATTTAATGCTAATAACATTCCAAATGTATATGACTTGCCTCTGAAAGGTTTTGTTAACCCTTCTACCAGCACCAACAACAAACGAGCCAACAAATATTTACTGAGTTACTACCTTGAACAAAGCTTTGTACTCCCCTGCATTTGGTATTGGCAAAGCACACAGATAACTGGGCTTTGTTAGAGCTCAATGGAAGCCTTTTTGTTGCCCTGTTCTTACAACACATATTTCTGTAAGTCGAAAGATGAAATGGTCCTGTCCTACTAGACACTGAATATGTGGCGAAGTAAATCATTATGGGGTATCTGGCCAAATGCTCCCATGCTGGGGTTCTAGCTCCTCTGAACTTCAAGTTTAAATGATAATACTCCAAATCAGTATAATGGCTTAATGAAAGGCACTTGTTCTGCATATGCTCAATTGAAGGGAATTAAAATTTTTTAATCCTCATCCGAGGACGTTTTTGCATTTATCTTCAGATAGAGCGGAGGGAGGTGGAGAGAAAGAGAAACATCGATGTGAGAGAGACACTCTGAGGGGTTGCCACCCACACGACCCCAACCAGGGCCAGGAACAAACTGCAACTGAGGTACGTGCCCCTTAGTGGGAACTGAACCCAGGACTCTCCGGTCCGCAGGCCAACACTCTAACTGCTGAGCCAAACTGGCCAGGGCTTGAATTAAAATTTTAACTTAGGTTTCTGGAACATAAAAGAGTAGAATTTAAAGCCAGGCCACCTCTGGAGAATGCTTCAGCACAGACTCCAGAGGCCACCTTCAACTACACACCCTTGTCCCCACGCCCCAAATAATTCTACTCCAGACCCAACACAAGCTGAGTGGAAGCGGAAGAGTGGAGGCACTCCTACTCCATGCCAGCACTTGACATTGCTTCTCACACATAATCCTCATAACCACTCTGTGAGGTAAGCATATCCATCTCTGTTTCCAAGAGAAAAATAACTCAGGCTTAGGCAAGAAAAGTTGCTTGCCCAGGCCACATGGCTGGTCAGTGTCTGAGGAGAGATTCTACGCAGGCCTGCCTCCCAAGTCTATAAAGCTGTCTCCAGGACCACACTTCCTCAAGAAGTAGCTGCATTGAAACCTTATTCCTAAAGAACATTAAGGTACCACTTCATACCTTTAAAGCCTTAACCACGTAATAACACGTTCTTTTTAAGGAGTTTGTTTCTTTGTAGGGCTCACAAACACTGTGGAAATTAGCTAATGACTTATCATGTTTACTTCTCCACTCAGAGAAAGGGCAAGGTTGCAGTTATTCCCACTTCACTGACAGGAGCGGGAGGTAGAGAGAAGTGGCTATGGCTCTTTTTAGGTCAGCTGGAGAATGAAGACTAGAACATAATGGCTCCCGTCTCCAGGATGGTACTGTTGAAGGCTGCCAGCCGGCAATGTTGCTAACCTCTCAGCTTGCAAGTAGGCACGAGAGAGAACATGTTTATAATGTTCCTGCAGTGTTTGTGACACACCATTTACCCTGTGGTTATCCAGGGAAAAACCCTTTCTGGGGAGTGTCAGTACACGAACAGAGAACCAAATCAAAACTAACTTCTGAAGGCCCAACCTGCTTGCCTCGCTTCTCACCAGTGTCACTCGCCTGGTAGGTTAGTTGCTCCAGGCTAGGTGATGAGTGGAGTAGGCATTTCCCCCTTTGGATAATTGTAGCTTTAAAAATATCTAAATCTGCCCTGGCCAGTTTGGCTCAGCAGTTAGAGTGTCGGTCTGCGGTCCACAGAGACCTGGGTTCGGTTCCCGCTAAAAATAGCTAAATCTTTACTACCTCTTACTATATCCCACCTTTGTCGTAAACAAATGCTATAACTTTCCACTGTTACGTTATCATAAATCCTCCTCTAATACTTTGAGAATTATTTTTCCCCTTCAACAATATCACATCAGCCATGAAAATATACATTTGACTCTAATCCAGTAAGTCTCTCCTCTGCCAAACTAGACTTTTTTTTTAAAGCTTCATATTTTGTTTTAATAAATCTCCCTTGGAAAGGCCTCTAAAATTTGCTTCTAAAGACCTCTAGGTCAGCCCAGCCGGTGTGGTTCAGGGGTTAAGCATCAGCCCATGCACCAGGAGGTCGCGGTTCGATTCCCAGTCAGGGCACATGCCCAGGTTATGGGCCCGATCCACAGTGTGGGGCATGCAGGAGGCGGCCAGTCGATGTTCACTCTCATTGATGTTCCCATCTCTCTCTCCCTCTCCCTGCCTCTCTCTAAAATTAATCAATCAATCAATCAATCAATAATAAAGACCTCTAGGTCAGTTTCACCTAAAGGTATCTTAGCCACATACAGAATTCCCGTTAACAACTCTACAACACAACAGATTTAGTTTTTCCACAAATATGAATTATGAATGACACGGGCACTGCACTAGCCTCCAGGATAATGGATACACCACACGGTGGATTTGTACCCATTAGTTTTACAAAAATTATGAAAACTACCATTTGTTGCAGGTTTGCAATTGTGCATTTTACATACATTGGCCTACAGAAAACCCACAAGGTAGATCCATTTGATATATAAGGAAAGGAAGAAATTGGCTGGAGGTTATCAAGTGAGACAGTGACTGAAGTCTAATGAACGTGGCAGTAAACTTGAGTTTGGAGTCACACCCCATCACTCTGCCCCAACCACCACCTTTCCAGGCCTGTTCAGGAGCCCACTTTCTTGTTCCTCCGCAGCAACCAGGAAAATTCTAATTACATCAATTTGACAACTTTCTGCTAGCTGGGTATTGCAGTGGGTGACACCCCCACCTGGTGAACCCAGGGCTCCATCCTACCCTTCCCAACTCCCCAGCCTTTGGCAGAATACAGGATAAACAGGCCAAAGTCCTTGCCCTCTGGGAGTTCAAGCAGGCAGTCTTATATGTTTGGGTTCAAACCAGAGTATGGTTTGTGTTGTAAAAAGGGACAAAGTTGCCCTGGCCGGCTTGGCTCAGCGGTTAGAGTGTCGGGTTCGAGTCCAGTCAAGGGTTTGACCTTGGGGTTCGGTCCCCGGCTCTGGTCGGGTCATGTGGGAGGCAACCAATTGATGTGTCTCTCTCACAGCAAAGTTTCTCTCTCCCTCCCACTCTATTTAAGGTAAATAGAAGAAAATAAATATGAGGGACAAAGTTCACCCTGGCCGGTGTGGCTCAGGGGATAGAGCATCGGCCTGCGCACCAAAGGGTGGCAGGTTCCAGTGCCAGTGTAGGGCACATACCTGGGTTGCAGGTTCCATCAAGGCCCCTGCAGGAGGCAACCAATCAATGCTTCCCTCCCTCCCACTCTACAAATCAATGGAAAAAATATCCTCACGTGAGGATTAACAAAAAAAAAAAAGGCAGCCCTGGCCAGTTTGGCTCAACAGTTGAGCATCGGCCTGCGGACCAGCGAGTCCCGGTTCGGTTCCCGCTAGGGGAACATACCACAAGAAGGAGGAGGACAAAGTTCTGGGCTGCTGTTTAGGAGCAGCTTCCTATAATGTCTCCACATTGTGTACCCTTCACATTTCACCTTCCCTAAGGAACTCCTAGGAAGTGTTTATAGTTTAATACAGGAGGTGGTTTTTGTGTACTGGATACCCTATGTAAAGGAGTTTGGTTTTCTGTGTTTTTGTCCCTGGGAAAAGGATGAAAAGGTCTTGGAGAGGAACAATTTCAGAGCCGTTTAGGACTTTAGAGATTATCTAGTCCAACCCCTTTAATGAGGAAACAGGCTCAAATGAAGCAAATGGACTTTCCCAAGGTCACAGCTAGTAAGTGGGAGGACAAAAGCATGTACCCCGATCCTTGGCCCAGGGCTAGACCCTTTCTCTCCACTCAACCGCGCCCCACCCCCGCCCAGGCCTTCAGAATGCTCCCTCCACACCAGTGTTTATCTGGCCGCCACGCCCGCACCAGAAAGCCGGGATCAGTGAGGAACCTGACACTCGCTTCAGCGGGGGCCAAGCCAGCTCCTCCTGGGGCCATCCCTACCGGATGGGCAAGACGCCGCCGCCCTGCCCTCAGCCAACCTCTGGGTCTGGGGGAGGAGGGGTGCAGACTCGCCTCCGCGGCCGGGCCCCACGACCCTGGGCAGAGTCCCAGGTACAAAAGGGCCCGCCGCTCCCCGCCGCAGGCCTGCACGTGCTGCGCCTCGTGCACCGCCCCGGGCCCCGCCCCTACCCTCCATTGGCTGCTCCTCGCCTTCCTCCTTTCCCCCTCCCCACACGACTAGACTCGGCTGGGGCTCCATGTGACCTGCGGAGGCCGGACCTAGAGGCCCAAACTGGCTCTCGGATAGGTTGCCCCGGCCGCACCCAGCCTTGCCTGCCTCCCTTCAGTGTCGTGTATCGAAGGTGGCGAGATTGGGATGAGAGGGAAAGGAGAACGGTCACGATGGTCCGGGAGGAGAGCGGGGGTTATGAAGATGAAGGCGAAGGTGAAACCTCTGGTAGAAGTGAAGGAGCTGCCGCCGAAGAGGGCTTCTGACACAGACTCCAGCAGGCGCCAATCAGGTGACCCGGGCGGGCGGGCGGACGGGCGGGGCCAGGCCTCCGGCATTGCTGCTCACCTGGCCCCGCACGTGTCTCACTTATCCCTGTAGCCTAACCAATCACGGCCCGGAAGGCTGCTCCCGCCCTCCTTGCAGGGTGAGCCAATCCAAGGCTGCGATCTGGGGACGCTGGCCTGGTTTCATGAATAATTAATATCCCAGAGCCTGTCCACTGGCGGGGTAGGGATGGAGGGAGGCGGGGGAGCTGTTGGGCGCCTGCGCAGTAGCTGCCCATGTCGGCAGCTGCGGCGGGTCGCACGGCTCCTGCCCTTCTCGAGGGGCGGGCGGGGGAGGCGAGGCGCGCGAGCGGAGCGGGGAGCACGATGTCCGACACGGGCGGCGGAAAGAAGCCGCCTGTGGAACCGCAGGCGGGGCCGGGCCTGGGGCCGGGGCGTGCAGCTGGGGAAAGGGCCCTGCCAGGCTCTTTCCCACTGGTCCTGAAAAAGCTGATGGAGAACCCCCCGCGCGAAGCCCGCCTCGGTGAGGGGCGGGGGGTCCGCTCGTGCCTGGGGGCGGGGATTCAGGGGCGGGGCCTTGTGAGGGCGGGGCCGGGGAGGTCGGAGGTCAGGGTGAAGTGGTCCCGAAGAGGGGGATGGGGCCAGGGATGGCGGAGGGCCTGGTGGACGAGGCTGGAAGGTTGGGAGAAGGTCGGGGACGAGTTGAGAGTGGTTGGGTCAGAATGGCGTTAGCAGAAAAGGGTACGGAGGGAGAGGATGGGTGGGGTCGCGGCGGAGAGCGCGCACGATGTGTAGGGGTTACTGAGCAGGCTGAAAAGGGTTGCAGCAGACACTTAAATGACGCTCGGGGTGACTTCTCCGGGGATGGCTTCATCGGAATCACTTGGGATGCTTGTTTAGAATGCCAGTTCCTGGGCCCACCTTTCATCCACCGAATCTGCAGCTCCTAGGACAGGAATCTGCATATTAAGGAGTACCCCACCTCCGTGATTCCCCAATCCACTAAAGTTTAAGAAGCGCTGATTTACATGGCAGATTGTCTTCACATATGGCCTCGCCCCCCTCCTGGGTGGAGAACCTGTCTTCATCCCCACTACTAGGTACACACTGGAGGTTTTCTGGAAGTGTGTCTCGGTTGCTGCTGAGGTGGGGGAGGGGTGTCAGAAGGGATGCGAGGCACCTTCTGAGGGGAAAAGTGGAGTGAGGCAGGTAGAGGGATGAAGTTCAGAATAAGGCCACAGAAGCCCTTCACCTAATTTTTTTTGGATTGATCCTAGACTTTGGGCCACAGTGGCAGAGCGGGGCTTCATTTTGTGCCCTAGGCCACAAAGCACTTATGTGGAAAGCAGGATTGGCTCGGTTTTTTTTGGCCTGGGAACGTGAGGTCCAGGGAGCAGCAGAGTGCCACCTATTGTGGTTTTAGGTGCACAGAGTTATGCTTTCAGTCTGAGACCTTTGCGTTTCCAAGAACCATCAGTGTAATTGGGGGGTTTGGGAAGGAATAGGCCTTCTGTGAATTACCTGTCTTGGGAAATTGATTTTGTTTTTTAAAATGCCATCTCTTTCTGGGATGTGTTCCTAGGCTTCCATTCCTGTGGCAAATCACCACTGGGTTATAAATAGCTTCAGCACTGTCAGGTGAGACCAGGCATTCTCATCCTGCTTCTGGACTTATGTGCAAGACCCTTTTGTTTGTTTTTTGTTTTGTTTTTTATCCTTACCTGTGGACATTTTTTAATTTTTTGTTCAGATAGAGTGGGAGGGAGAGGAAGAGAGAGAGAGAGAAACATAGACGTGAAAGGGACACATTGAGTGGCTGCCATCCGCATGACCAACCAGGGCTGGGGACAAACTGCAACCGAGGTACGCCCCCTTAGCGGGAAAGGGACCCGGTCTCTCTGGACCACAGGCCGACGCTCTAATTGCTGAGCCATACCAGCCAGGGCCCTTTTGTTTGTTTTTAAGGCAATGCTTTGTTCCAGTTCCGGGGCTGAGGCAAGCTGCTGGGACAGGTGTACACATCTGTCAGGGTCTTGTTCAAGATTGCCAAATAAGAGCTATCCATAACAATAATTCTACTTTACATTAGCAGAATGCTCACAAAGCACTTTGACAGAATTGTGTTTTATTTACTCTTCCACTGCAATTCTGTAGAGTATTATTCCCACTTTCCAGATAAGGAAAGTTGAGGCTCAGAGAGTTGAGGATGCTTCTTCAGTGTCACATAACCAGGTCCTATAACTCTCAGTCTAGTGCTTTTTACTGGGTCTCTGGCAACCACTAATGTCAATCCTTGTACCTAGTTCTTTATCATCACTTACAATTAAAACTACATCTTTTAAAAACATTGATTAAAAATATCCTTAATTGCTTAGGCCAGGCAAAACCTGGAACTTACTGTTACTTGTCCTTGAGTGTGGCTATTTCTCTATCTCCTTTGTTCCCCATGACCCAATATGGATCCGAACAGAATATAGAGTCAAGAACAGCGAGGCCATCTGGCCCACCCAGCCCACCAAAGCTTGGCTTTCTTACTTCCCATTTGGTTTTCAACCAAAGACTGGTACAGAAGGCAGTTGCAAGAATTTAGGTTAATTCATATTAGAAGCCATTACCAAATTCTGTTTGTCAAGACTTCCACCTTTTTCTTCCTTCCTTAATTCCTCCTCCCTTCTCTTCCTGTCCCCTTTCTTCCTTTTTTTTCTCTCTCCATCTTATGCACTCTCCCTCCTTCCTTACATCTTCCCATAAGCATTTGTTGATTCCTACTGTGGGTCAGACCCCAGGCTTGGAACTAGGGATTAAAGATAAATGAAATGTGGTTACTGTTCTGAAAGAACACAGCAGGGGAGACAGATGTATCCACAACCCAAAGTGAACACAATGTGGAGGCACCACAGAGGGAGGGAGGACATTTAACTGGACCTAGAAGGATGAGAAAACTGAGGATCAAAGATGACAAGTAACTTGCCAAAGATAACATAACAAGGAGGCAGCAGAGACAGGATTCCAGGAAGGTGTGTGTGACCCCAAAGCCTGTGCTCTCAGATGTACCAGACCGCCTCCTCTCGGGAGCTCTGGGGGAGGTGTCATCGGAGATGAAGTGATAACAGGTGATGAAGCCTCCATAAAAGCCCCTGAACTGCGGGGTTCAGAGAGCTTCTGGGTTGCTGAACTCACAGAGGTGGCACACCCAGAGAAGCAGAGAAGCTCCACACCCCTTCTTCCACACCTTGCCTGAAGCTTCTCTTTCATCTGGCTGTCCCTGATTCTGTCCTTCATAATAAACTGCTACCCTAGCCCTGGCCGGTTTGGCTCAGCGGTTGGAGCGTCGACCTGCGGTCCAGAGAGACCCGGGTTCGGTTCCCACTAAGGGCATGTGCCTCGGTTGCAGTTTGTCCCTGGCCCTGGTTGATCGTGCGGGTGGCAGCCACTCGATGTGTCCCTTTCACATCGATGTTTCTCTCTCTCTCTCTCGTCCTCTCTCTCTCCCTCCCACTCTATCTGAACAAAAAATGGAAAAATGTCCTCGGGTGAGGATAAAAAATAAATAAATAAATAAACTGCTACTGCTACCCTAGTAAGTAAAAAACAAAAACAAAAAAAGAATCTCCACCTTTTTAACCCACTGATATGTCTATTTTGATTGGACTAACAGGCTTCTTTTTGGCCGGCTAAGGTCTGGGAGTCCATGCATGATTGGTTTATTTTCAACATAATTATATTTGATTTCTCTTTTTCACTTCAGAATCCAGAGTTCAAAATTGTCGCCCTCAGTTTGAAAACCTATTATGAACTTGTCATGATCTTATCTCCCACTTTCCCGATTATCCTCCCTGTCACTTTGATTTCCTTCCAACCTTGTCACATTTTTCTCGTCTTTTTTTCCTAATTTGCCCTTTCTTGAATATTCACACAGGTAACTTATTTTTTTTTTAATGCTGTTTCTTTTCTTTTTTTTTCTTTATTGATCTTAGAGAGAGAGAGAGAGAAACATCGACGAGAGAGAACATCGATTGGCCGCCTCCTGCATGCCCCCTTTTGGGGATCAGGCCCACAACCTGGGCATGTACCCTGACCGGGAATCACCCGGCGACCTCCTAGTACATGGGTTGATGCTCAACCACTGAGCCACACCGGCTGGGCCATGAAGGTAACTTTTTGACTGAGACCATTAGGTGAGATCCAGTCCCTGCTAAGTGATTAGTTTTGCTTTGAATGGGAGCAAGCTTGCTTCTTCAGCTCCACCTTCTCTTTCCCAGAAAACCTGCCTTCAGTCTTCTCAGCTTATTCAGGGATAGACTTCTCTTGAAACTGTTGCTCCGAAAAACATACTGAAAAGGCAGCTCCACACCCTCTGTATGTAATAAATCTAAAGGGAATCTGTGTGCAAACCCAGAGTTCGTCATTCAGCAAGCAAATTTTGCCATGGCCCAGGAACAGCCTTCCCCTGTGTTCATCCTGAGATCTAGAAATGAATCAGACACAGTCCCTGCCCTCAATGAACTTAGCAATGAATGCCTGCCATTTGCCAGGAACTCTATAAGACATTTGCAAATATTATCTCTAGTCTATACCAAAGAGAAAGCTTTGTTTTTATTTACAATGGAAGACACTGAGGCTGGGAGAGGCTAACTACATAGATAAAGTCACAGCTACTGGATGGCAGAGCTGGGATTCAAGCTATAGGCTGAGTTGCTATAGAGAAGCATAGCTGGAGGGGACAGGACAGGAGAACACACAAGTTCTTGGCCTGAGGAATCACCCTTTCCTACCACAGGGATTAGATATCAGAAGACTCAGAGATTCCATTTCCTCCCTGTAGCCTCTCTCTTCCAGATGCCAATTCCACAGCGCATTCTGAATTAACCACCTTAGAGCTTGTGGTGAGCATTCTGGGAAACCCAAGCATGGATAAAGACATACTGCAATCTGTAAAGGAGACCAGTGGGCCTGGGTCAAGCACCAGGTTATAACTGGAGAACACAGTGGGCTCTTGAAATGCATGGGATGGTTCAGGACTCAGAGAGATAAGCTCCTATCCCCTCTTGGGATTGAATTACCCTCTTGTGTGGTGTCTCATCATAGGTTTTGTGTCTGCAGATAAGGAAAAAGGGAAAGAAAAGCTGGAAGAAGACGAGGCTGCAGCAGCTAGCACCATGGCTGTTTCAGCCTCCCTCATGCCACCTATCTGGGACAAGACCATCCCATATGATGGTGAATCATTCCACCTGGAATACATGGACCTGGATGAGTTCCTGCTGGAGAATGGCATCCCTGCCAGCCTCACCCACCTGGCACAGAACCTGCTGCTGCCTGTGGCTGAGCTAGAAGGAAAAGAGTCGGCCAGCTCTTCCACAGCATCCCCACCATCCTCTTCCACCGCCATCTTTCAGCCCTCTGAAACCGTGTCCAGCACAGGTTGGTGATGGGCCTTTGGGAAGGGCCACCTATCCCACTAAGGAAGTCTACTTCCCACTGAAGGCTTCTTGTGTCCACATGCCCAGTGAGCCCCTCTCTCAGGCCTGGTAGGCCTGCGATGTGGAGAAATCGTCTGCTCCCCACCCTTTAGCACAGTCACATTAGTGGTGTCAGAGCCTTTTTGTTGGTTGGTCTGCTGTAGGTGGTCAGTACAGTGGAGCAAGATCTTCCAGTCTGAGGTTCTGCAGGATAGAAATCCCATTCTGCATTTTATCAGTGCGGCTCTTTGCCACAGATTATTAAGAAGCTTGGACAATAATAATGATACCAGCTAACATTTTTCTTTTTTTGGTTAATCTTCACCTGAGGATATTTTTTCCATTGATTTTTTTTTTTTTAATCCTCACCCAAGGACCTTTTTTCCATTTTTTGTTCAGATAGAGTGGGAGGGAGAGAGGAGAGAGAGAGAAATGATGTGAAAGGGACACATCGAGTGGCTGCCACCTGCACGACCCAACCAGGGCCAGGAACAAACCGCAACCAAGGTACGTGCTTTTAGTGGGAACCGAACCCGGGTCTCTCTGGACTGCAGGCTGACGCTCTAACCGCCAAGCCAAACCAACCGGCCAGGGCTCCATTGATTTTTTTTAGAAAGAATGGAGCAGAGAGAGTGAGGGTGTGGGATATAGATGGAAAGGGGGGGGGGGGACATCTATGTGAGAGAGACATATTGATTGGTTGCCTCCTGCACACACCCCAACCAGGACTGGGATCAAACCTGCAACCTGGTACCAGGAATCGAATCCTTCACCCTTTGGTGTGTGGGGTGATGCTCTTACCACTGAACCACATTGGCCAGGGCAATACCAGCTAACATTTATTTAGCACTTACTCTGTGCCAGGCATTAACATGTAACCCTTACAACTTTATCTGTTATTGGTGAGAACCTGAGAAGTTAAGTAACTTGCCCAAGGTCACACAGCTGGTAGGTTAGGAGGCAGCAGTTGAACCCAGGTTGTCTAATTCCATAGTGAGGTACTGCTTAGGCACTAACACAAAGAAGGTATCATCTTCAGGATTCCTCCTTCATCCTCTTGTTCTTTTTCTGTTTTACCTCTAGGGGTTGGTTGGTTAGTTATTTGTTTTTCATGCCCCTTAGACATGAACCCTCCAGAGGAGGCATGGCCCCTGTTTCAGGGGTCTCTGCAAAGCTTTCTACAGACACAGGCTGATGGCTCCTGGAAGGACCCCAGGAGCTGGTATGAATCCCAGGGAACCCACACCCAAAGAATATTCATGCTCTGTTTTGTTTGTTTGTTTTTATCCTCATCTGAGGACACTTTTCCATATTTTGTTCAGATAGAGTGGGAGGGAGAGAGAGAGAGAGAAACATCGACGTGAAAGGGACACATCGAGGGGTTGCCTCCTGCACGACCCAACCAGGGCCGGGGACAAATTGCAACCGAGGTACATGCCCTTAGCGGGAACCGAACCCGGGTCTCTCTGGACTGCAGGCCTACGCTCTAACCACTGAGCATACCGGCCAGGGCTTTTTTTTTTTTAATCCTCACCCAAGGATATGTTTTTATTGATTTTCAGAGAGAGAAGAAGCGGGGGAGAGAAACATCGATGTGAGAGAGAAACATTGATCATTTGCCTTCCATACAGGCCCTGACCAAGAATCAAACCTGCAACCTTTTGGTGTACAGGACGACACTCCAACCAACTGAGCCACTGGGCCAAGCTCATGCTCTGTTTTTATTTTGATTTATTTTTTTCTTTATTGGTTTTTAGAGAGTAAGGGAGAAGGAGAGAGAGATAGAAACATCGATGAGAGAGAACATTGACTGGCGGCCTCCTGCATGCCCCCCACTGGGGATTGGGCCCACAACCTGGGTATGTGCCCTGACCAGGAATCGAACCAGTGCCCTTTTGGTGCATAGGTTGACACTGAACCACTGAGCCACACCGGCCAGGCATATTTTTATTTTTTATTTTACTTCTTCAAATGCAAAAGTAAGAGATTACTATAGTGAGTCTGCATGTAACCGTCACTCAGCTTCCATAGTTTTTAACTCATAACCAATCTTTTTTTTTTTTCTTTATTGATTTAGAGAGAGAAAGGAAGGAAGAGGGAGAGAGAGATAGAAACATCAATGAGAGAGATCATCGACTGGCCGCCTTCTGTATGCCCCACACCAGGAATCGGGCCCACAACCTGGGCATGTGCCCTGACCAGGAATCGAACCAGCAACCTCTTGGTGCATGGGTCAACTCTCAACCACTGAGCCACACCAGCTGGGCTAATTTTGTTTTCTATAACCTCTTCCATTCCCCTCACCTGATTATGTTCAATCAAATCCTAGATTTAGCCTGGCCAGTGTGGCTCAGTGGTTGAGCATCGACCCATGCACCAAGAGGTTGCTGGTTCGATTCCTGGTCAGGGCACATGCCCAGGTTGTGGGCCAAATCCCCAGTGGGGGGCATGCAGGAGGCCGCCAGTCAATGTTCTCTCTCATCGATGTTTCTGTCTCTCTCTCCCTCTCACTTCCTCTCTCTCTCTAAAAATCAATAAAGAAAAAATTTTTTTTTTTTAAATCCTAGATATTATTTCATCCATAAGTATTTCAGTATGCATGTGAAATATAAAGGTTATTTTTAGCCCTGGCTGATTTGGCTCAGCAGTTAGAGCATTGGCCCGCGGACCAGAGAGGCCTGGGTTCGGTTCCTACTAAGGACATGTACCTCAGTTGCAGTTTGTCCCTGGCCCTGGTTGGGGTTGTGTGGGTGGCAACCAGTTGATGTGTCTCTCTCACATCGATGTTTCTCTCTCTCTCTTCCCCCTCTCTCCCTCCCACTCTGTCTGAGGATAAATGCAAAAAAAAAAAACACGTCCTCGGGTAAGGATAAAAAAAATAATAAAGGTTATTTTTAAAAATTAACAAAAACACCAATTTTACATCTGAACTTGCTAATAAACCCATTAGCATTCAAATTTCCAAACAGTTGTCTCATAAATGCTGCTCTTTTGCACTTTGTTTGAATTAGTATCCAAATAAGACCCACCCATTTCATTTAGTTATGTCCCTTAATCTCTTGTAATTTATAGGGTCCCCTCTTCTGCTCTCTTTTTCTTTGCAATTTATATTTGTTGAAGGAACTGAATCATTTATCCTGCAGAATTTAGCACATGCTGGATTTTTCTGAATATATTCCCGTAGTCCAGTGGTTCTCAACCTTCCTAATGCCACGACCCTTTAATACAGTTCCTTGTGTTGTGTTGACCCCCAACCATAACATTATTTTCATTGGTACTTCATAACTGTAATTTTGCTACTGTGATGAATCGCCATCGGAAATATGTATTTTCCGATGTTCTTAGGTGCTCCTTGTGAAAGGGTCGTTCAACCCCCAGAGGGGTTGCGACCCACATATTGAGAATCGCTGCCGTAGTCCCATTTACCATGGTCCTCTACACCTTGTTCTTTTCCTGCAAAGGCCTCTACATCTAGAGGCTTCAGCTGATTCCAGCCAAATTTTTGTTTGAAGGCAGCTCATTTTTGTGCTGATTGGATTGTACTAGAAGGCTGGTTTCATGTGTGGGTAAGGAACAGAGTTGGAAATGAGCCCCCATCTTTTATCTTGGGTATGTGACATTTTCCTTTGATTGTGTTTTTAAGTAAAAATTCTTTTTTTTTTTTTTTAATCCTCACCAGAGGACATTTTTCCATTTTTTTTTTTCAGATAGAGCGGGAGGGAGACAGAGGAAGAGAGAGAGAGAGAGAAACATCGATGTGAAGGGACACATCGAGTGGCTGCCACCCGCACGACCAACCAGGGCCGGGCTGGGGACAAACTGCAACCGAGGTACGTGCCCCCAGCGGGAACCGAACCTGGGTCTCTTTGTACCGCAGGCCGACGCTCCAACCGCTGAGCCAAACCGGCCATGGCTAAACATTCTTAATTAAGTATGGCATACAAAAGTGTTCATAAGTATATAGTTCGAAGAATCTTCACAAAGTGAACCCACCCATGTGACTCCCACCCAAATCAAGAGAACATTTTGGTGTCCCCAAAGTGCCTTGTGACCCCACTCAGTCATTACTCCCCAGAGGCAACCACAATCTTTATTTTCATCACCAAAGATTTTCTTTTCCTTATTAGTCAACATTCTATAAGTGGAATTGTATATTATGTCCTCTTTTTTGTTTGTTTGTTTGTTTATTTTTATTCCTCACCCGAGGATATTTTACTACTTATTATGAGATAGAGTGGGAGGGAGGGAGAAAGGGATAGAGAGACAGAGAAATATTGATGTGATAGAGCCACATCGACTGGTTGCCAGCCTCATGACCCCACCAGGGCCGGGGACAAACCGCAAGCAAGGTACGTGGCCTTGGTCAGAATCGAACTCGCGACTCATTGGTCTGCGGGCTGACACTCTAACCGCTGAGCCATACTAGCCAGGGCCTCTTTTTTGTTTTTAACTTTATACGTTGATTATATTTGTTAACTCATACACTTACATTTATAGGTTTCTATAGTTAGCTTTATAGTTTCATATAAATTATGTGGGCATAAGATTCTCTTTACATTAACAACATAGATTTACAGAACATACTTAAGGAATACTTCTTTGACAGAGAAAAACCATAACACAGATGAAATAAGATTTATACTGAAGAATTGTACGCATGGTAGAAATGAAGGCAGAATGTCCCCTCTTAATTTTTAAGTTCCTTCCATAGTAAAGACATAACTATAAGTAATATTCATTCTTTTTTTTTTCTTTATTGATTTTAGAGAGAGAGGAAGGGAGAGGGAGAGGAAGAGAGAGAGAGAAAAATCAATTGGCTGCCTCCTGCATGTCCCCCACTGGGGATTGGACCCACAACCTGGGCAGGTACCCTGACTGGGAATGGAACCAGCAACCTCTTAGTGCATGGGTCGACACTTAACCACTGAGCCACACCAGCCAGGCTAATGCTTTTTTTTTTAATCCTCACCCAAGGACATTCCTCCATTTATCTTCAGACAGAGTGGGAGGGAGGGAGAGAGAGAGAAACATTTGATGCAAGAGGGACACATTAATCAGTTGCCTCCCTAACGACCCCGACCAGGGCCAGGGAGGAACCACAACTGAAGTGCGTGCCCTTGACCAGAATCAGACCCATGACTCATTGGTCCGAGGGCCAACGCTCTAACCGCTGAGCCAAACTGGACAGGACACATATAATGCTTTTATTTTCCTTTATTGATTTTTGGAGGAAGAAGGAAAGAAAGAGAGAGTTAGAAACATCGATGAGAGAGAACATCAATTGGCTGCCTCCTGCATGCCCCCCACTGGGGATTGGGCCCACATTCTGGGCATGTGCCCTGACCGGGAATCGAACCTGTGACCTCTTGGTGCAGGGGTCGATGCTCAACCACTGAGCCACACCAACCAGCCCACATCTAATACTTTTAAAAAAAATATTTTTATTGACTTTTTAGAAAGAAAGGGAAAGGGAGAAAGAAAGAGAAACATTGATGTGAGAGATGAACATCAATCGGTTACTCCCTGCATGACCCCTTCCAGGGATTGAGCCTGCAATCCGGCCATGTGCCATGACCAGAAATCAATTTGGCAGCCTTTTGGTGCACGAGACAACACCCAACCAACTGAGCCACACCAACCAGGGCATGACATCTAATGCTTTTATAGATATAGGTATTTAAAATTTAGCTTGTGTAATGTCAGCTTTCTCCATCAGAATAACATTACACAAAGGCAAAGATTTTTACTAGTTTCATTCACTGCTTTGTCTTTGCCAGAATGTATCTGGCATATTAGTAGGTGTTCAATGAATAGCTATTGACTGAATTATTTTGTGTACTCCTCTATCAGTTACATTGAACAAGTAGGCCAAAGGTTTATGTTTTTTTAATAACTTATCTCTAACAACCTTTCAATTCTGAAAGTTTCTTTAATCCAATGTCCACTATAAAATGGCAGCCAGGTAGGGCAGAGAAGAACAAGGATTCAGTCAGTCACACCCAGACTCAAATGTTAGTTCAGTCACTTACCTTCTATGTAACCCTAGGAAAATCATGTCCTTTCTCTGAGCCTTAGTTTCCTCATCTGTAAAATAAGATTAACACCCATCTTGATTCGAAAATTGTCATAAGACTGAGCACTGTGACTGATATGTCTCTAAGGAGCCAAAAGTAGAAGCCATTTTATTCTTTAGTCTATATCCCTAACCCGTTATGGTGCACAGAGAGATTCAGCTGTTTCTCATTACTTGAGAGCTTGAAACCACAGGAAGTTAATGGGGATAATGATTTAATGTTTTGCTTAATATTTTGGGGGGGCTGGGAAACAATCAGAAAATTCTGTCTTTTTCAAGGGCCTCTGTTTCCTTTTGAGCATTTTGTTCCTAAAGAGAAAAACCATGTTTTTGTTTTTTATTTGAATCACATGTGACAGTCTGGCTTGGGGGCTGGTGCTGTGTGGATTTTCTTCCCTCCAAGTGGCTTCAAGCAGGTATTTGGGTGTGTGACACGAATCTTTGCTGTCCAGTGAGCTGCTTCGGGACCACCTGCCTCTGTATCTTTCAGAATCCTCCTTGGAAAAAGAAAGGGAGACACCCAGTCCCATTGACCCCAGTTGTGTGGAGGTGGATGTGAACTTCAATCCTGACCCTGCCGACCTGGTCCTCTCCAGTGTGCCAGGCGGGGAGCTCTTCAACCCTCGGAAGCACAAGTTTGCAGAGGAGGACCTGAAGCCCCAGCCTATGATCAAAAAGGCCAAGAAAGTCTTTGTGCCTGATGAGCAGAAGGTAACCTGGTGTCTGTATAAGGAAGGTACAGCATTGGTCCAAGAGCCAAGGGGCTGTGCTTCCTCACATTTGATTTTATCTAGAGGCTTCTCCTTCCTTATGGACACCATTTAGAAAGGCATGAGTTCAGAGCACAGAACCATATCCCACAGCAGGTGGTAGGAAGAAAGGGAGTCAGGTGGCACTCGGCCCCAGCGTGACTCCCTGTAGCTTCTCTGTTTCCTTATTGGCTGATGGCTGTGTTGATGTTCTTGCTTCCCTGGCTTTAGCCCAGCCTTTGGGCAAGAGCTCACTACGCCACAGGAACTGGGCTGAACAATCCCTTGCTTTGAAGGACAAAAGATAGTTGTATGTTACCATCCCCAGGGATGAGCAAAGAGCTTTCAAGTTGATGGTTTTATAGGAATTGGGATAGGGAGGGAGAGGAGGATTTTGCAGTTTTTCCATACTCTCTTATGGAAAGCTCATGGGAAGGGCTTTTCATCCAATTTCGGAGTTAGACAGAGCTGGGGCTGGGTCCAGACCCCGTTTTGCCACCTAGAACTATCTGGGCCTCAGGTTCCTCATTTGTACAATGGGAACAACTTTACCTGCCTCTCAGGAGGTGTCTGAGGCTTTCATAATGGCGATGGAAATGGTAAATCTTTATGTAGTTTTTACTATAATAAGTACCTTGCACATATTAACTCATTTAATCCTCAGCCACCTCTATGAGGTGGTCACTGTTATTCCCCATTGTGAAGATGAGGAACCTGAGACACTGAGAGGTTAAGGAACTCACACGGTTCCACTGCTAGTAAGAGACAGAGCCAAGATTTAAACTCCAGGGACTGGACCTTGGCCATGACCAAAGTGATTGTGGGCGGCAAGGTGTAGACAGTGCTTTATGTTGGAGCAGCACAGAGCAGGCTCCCAGTATGTGAAGTCCCCTTTCCTCCACCACTTCCTGCCATAGGGTTTTGTTTCTCATCCGGGGAAAGGGAAGGGCCTCTTACTGTCCTTGGCACATGCATCTCCTTCCCTGGGTCCCAGCTTTTGTTCTGGCTGCACCAGATGAGTGATAAGGGGTGTGGAGGACTGGCAGGAGGAGAAAGGTTGGGTTCCCTTGTGGGGAAAGAAGAGAGACCAACAGAGAACACTTCCCCACAGGATGAAAAGTACTGGACAAGACGAAAGAAGAACAATGTGGCAGCCAAACGGTCTCGGGACGCCCGGCGCCTGAAGGAGAACCAGATCACCATCCGGGCGGCCTTCCTGGAGAAGGAGAACACAGCCCTGCGGACGGAGGTGGCTGAGCTTCGCAAGGAGGTGGGCAAGTGCAAGACCATCGTGTCCAAGTATGAGACCAAGTATGGGCCCTTATAACTCATGCCCCAGCCCGGGCCTCGCTGCCTACAACTCAGCCTCTGCTTGGGGGGTCCTTGAAACCCCACACACGTGTGGAGACTTATGACTCGTCGCGGGTGAATGGCGGCGCACCTGCTCCAGGAGCGGTCACGTTCAAGCTTCATTATCACATGGCCAGCACACGTGGTGACTTCCCTGGGGGCCGGCCTCCTCACTGGCATGGCTGTGAGGGAATCGACGTAGACGGGTGCATCAGCCTTAGTTTCTATTCTCGGATGTCCCAATTGCATCGGAAGAGGATCTCTGGAGTGCAGATCTCCTTTCCCAGGGCTCTCAGACTGCCCTGACTCTCCCTCAGTCTCCACCCTGGGCCGTGGAGTCCTGTCACTGCAGAATGAGTCCATTGTTGTCACGTCTTCTCAGGTAGTAGGACGTGTTTCCAGATGGACTGTGGCTGTGGTCCACCTCACCCTCCCCAGAAAGTCTGAGAGAAACATCCACTTCCATCTCTCGAGGCAGAAAGACATGCCAGCTCCTCCGTATTGTCTGCATGGGTACCAGGCCACCAGAGCGGGGTCTCTGCACAGCCTGGGTAGAATTTGGGTCTGGAGCCTACAGCAGAAGTGCACCCAACCATTGTCAGCTCCCACACCCCTTTACTTTGTGGCTCTGAGGCCTGGAAGCCAGGAAGGAGGCGCTGGCAGTTGGCTCTCTGCGTTTTGTCTGCTGTGAAGGAGAGGCTCCCAGGTAGGCTGGTCTCTGAGCCCTGATCACAGTGCAGAGGGCAGCCTTTGCATCTCCTCTTCTCCAGGTCACTTGTGGATGCCACCTGAATCTTGTTTGTCCCACTAGACTGGGCCTCTAGGCCTGTTTCTTTTCACCCAGTGACCAATCTCATATCTTGGATTTAAAAGGAAAACACCCTTCATCTAGGAAGCTTAGCTTCTTGGAGGCAGGATGCACCTTCTGCACAGTGTTCAGAAAACCAGCCTCCACAGCACCTAGCACTGTGGGCAGGGAGCTGGGGCATGTGTCTCCGTTTTGTCTTGCTCTGCGCTCCAATATGGGCCAGGCCAGAGGAAAGCAGAAGAGGGCTTCCGGTTCTTGCTTCAGCATCCCTCCCCTGTGCAAGCTGCCTAGAGGGCACCTGCCAGTCAGGACGCCGGCCAGGGATCACCAGAGTCAAAGCACAACTCATGGAATAGCAGGTTCTCGGGACATTTACACACTAGAGTCCCCTGAGTCTGGGTCCCTGGAGATATGGACCACCCACACAAGCCTGGCAGTTCGCGGTATGTGGAGGGGTCCTTGCAGCTGTGTCTTCACTACCTCACAGCTGCTTTCTCTTTTGTCTGGCTGGACTCGTCCTTTTGCTCTGCCCAGGAGATTCATCGAGGAAATCCATGGAACCCTCTGCTCATTGTGGTCAGCTGGGGCATCTGCGGATAGGTGTATTTATTGGCTCAGGGCTAGGCAGCCTGTGGTTACAAGGGGTCAGAGGTGACAGGCACACTTTGTCATGCTTACCACTGGCTTTATTTAAAGTGGTAGCTCCAGGACCCGGGCTCTGACCCCTAAAGACTTTTTATAACATGTTAAGACTTGGGGAAGCCATCCACTGGCCGTGGACTGCACCCCAGGGGAATGCCATGGCCCTCTGCACACCTGCCTCTCCTGGGGACTTGACAAGGGTGCCTGAGGCCAAGGGAAGTCACTGCCTCCCTCCAGGCCCCTGACCTTTACTTTGTGGTTCTATAAAAACCATGTTCACACTTTTCACTCTATTGTAACCACAACAGGGCAGTTGCATCCGGCATGTCAGTGTCCTGCCCTGGGCAGCTCGCCCGCCCGGGCACTCTCCCTCTGGTCTGGCTACCCACCAAGAGGGCAGTTCTCATTTTGTTATTGGTAGAAGAGCCTCTAGCTTAAAAGCTCTTCATTTTCTTTGGCCAGAAAGTGTATGGTTTGTGTTTTTCCTCTTTTTTTAAAAGAATGGAGACTTCATCTCTGGATGGTGTCCATGTTCTGACCCTATGGGTGGGATAATGGCCTAACATCTCTCCTCTTTGTCCAACCTTCTGCCTGTCCAGTGCCCTCCCCCGCTTCCCGCCAGGCAGTGGGCATCTGGTTCCTTCCCGAAGTGCTTACTTTTCCGGAAAGAATGGCTGCCAGCCTCTTCTAGAAGAGCCCCTTTGAGTCAGGAGCCTAGCAGGGACTGGAAGGAGATGTCTGTGGAGGTTAACATGTTAGGGAAAAGGAGTGGTCAGGGAAGCGTGTCTCCTTCCCAGGCCCAAGAATTGAGTCCTTGCAGGAGAGGGTCGATGCCTGCTCGTTTTCATCATGGAATCGGGAGTCTCCTTGACTCCCTCCTGGCCCCTCTCCATCTTGGGGCTGATAGCCAAAGACTGAGGCTCCTGTGCTCAAATCTTTGTCATCTCCTAAAAAGCACTGGAGGCCAGAGAAGCCAAAGTAAATGGCTTTCTACGGGTTTGTGATGGACTGGGAAGCGCCATCCCTTCCTAAGCAGTTGCAACCTCAGAACAGACAAATCTGTCTTTTCAGTTCCTGGCAGTCTTGTTGCAACCTCAGAACAGACAAATCATGAATGAGCTAGAATGTTGCAGGAATATACATATAATAAATGTCTATCTAGATATAGAAATAAATATATATTTAGAGAGAGCTTTCACGATGGCCAGCTACCTTGTGGAGGACCTGGGTAACTCACCCTTGGTCAGAGGAAGGGGTTTGCCTGTTTGGATCCTGAGGTTGGAGAGGCACTTAGCAGTGAACCTTAATTGGGTAAGCATCACCCCGCTGAAGGGCTGCTGTAGTCCTGGACAGGCAGCTCCTGCCTGAGGTGGGGTGGCAAGCATGGGAGCCAGCAGACAAGGGCTCCTTTGTGCTGGGCAGCTCACCACCCAGGGCCCTGGGAGCTCTGCTTCACATAACACAAAGGGCCGAGAGCCCCTGGTTTTCATGGCAAAGCCCCACCCCAGAGTTCCTTTAACATCTGTTAATTAAGTGCAATAAACTTTTCTAGCAAATGGCAAAGATGACTTCCAGGTGGATATTGCTCTTATGGTGTTGGGGATGCCAGATTACCACTTGGTTTTATTTTTCTAAGTGCATGTGATGTGATAGAGTGTGTGGGAGTTCTGTGTCCTCCCCTGGGAGCTGGCATTCCAGTGAGCCCCTTTTTCTAACCTTTGTTGGGGGAAGGAGGCAAGGAGGAAATTCCTTCTTCCCAGCTGGCGAGGGCAGAAGCAGACTGTTTCCTGTTGGCCTTATGTGCGTGTGTGCGTGCGAGTGCGTCACTGCTGGTGGGCCGGAGTGATGTGGGGAGGGAAGCCGGGAATGTAACCTTTTCAAGACAAAATTAAATATTTTGAGATGAGAATTGTGGGGCTGTCTTTTCTGTCCTCCCTCTGTGTCTCCTCTGTGTACATATTGGCCTAGGAGCCTAAGGGTTATCCCTAGCACTCCTATATCACTAGCCAGGCGCCCATGGCCAAGTCACCTAACCACTCTGTGCCTCAGTTTCCTCATCTGTCAGATGGAAGTAATTCCTGCCTGCTTACCTCACAGTTTACGAAGGAAGGACAATATCAGACCAAAAGCGGTTTGAACAAATAAAAGTGCTATACAACTGGTAGAAGGACAGGGATCTGCTCATGAAAAGTGTGCCCAGACAGGGAAAACTTGATGGCAACTACATAAAATACAAAGACTAGAACAGTTGGGCCTCGGTGGCAGGATTCTGAGGGTTTTTCTTTTCTGCTCTTGATAGATTTCTGTCTGTGGCCATGAGACCTTCACAATTAAAAAAACAAGTTTAGCCCTGGCCAGTTTGGCTCAGCGGTTAGAGCGTCGGCCTGCGGTCCGGAGAGACCCGGGTTCGGTTCCCGCTAAGGGCACGTACTTCGGTTGCAGTTTGTCCCCGGCCCTGGTTGGTCGTGCGGGTGGCAGCCACTCGATGTGTCCCTTCACGTCGATGTTTCTCTCTCTCTCTCCTTCCTCTCTCTCCCTCCCACTCTATCTGTACAAAAAATGGAAAAATATCCTCGGGTGAGGATAAAAAAAAAAAAAAACAAGTTTAGCCCGGCTGGTGTGGCTCAGTGGTTGAGCACTGACCCATGCACCAAGAGGTCACTAGTTTGATTCCCACTCAGGGCACATGCCCAGGTTGCAGGCTTGATCCCCAATAGGGGACCTGCAGGAGGCAGATCAATGTTTTTCTCATCGATGTTTCTGTCTCTCACCCTCTTCCTCTCTCTCTAAAAAAAAATCAATAAAAAAATATTTTTAAAGAAAAGTTTATACATGAGTACAGCCACTTGTAGGCCACCTGCACTGTCCTTACTGATTCACTCAGCATTGGCATCCCCAGGTCCCCTGCTCAGGGCTGACCTGGACTTCCTATGGGCTTTCATCAAGGGGTGGAGTGGAATAGCGTGCATCACCCTTGGCCCCCGCAAGTCCTCCTACCCCTCCTCCAGCTCCACCCTCTCTCTTTTAAATATGTTTTTATTGATTTTTTTAGAGCAAGGAAGGGAGAGAAGTAGAAACAGATGTGAAAGAGAGTCATCAATTGGCTGCCCCCTGCACACCCCCTACTGGGGATCGAGCCCACAACCCGGGCATGTGCCCTGACTGGGAATCGAACCGGAACCTTAGTGGGACAACGCTCAATCCACTGAGCCACATCGGCTGGGTGCAAGGTGGACATTTTTAAATGGACATTTTACAAATAAACATTGAGGCTCAGCAAAGCAAAGTGATATGCTCCACATCACAGTAGCGGAACTAAAATTCACACCCAGAGTGGGTTTCAAATTTTCAAATTGCACTCCCCAAACCGTAACAGCAGGCAGACTGTTCCCAGCCTGGGATCAGGGCAGTCTCATATTCCACCTCCTTATAGCTTAACCAAGCTTCCAGCTCAGCCTCCCTCTCATTCTAGCTCAGGTATCTTGAGCACTTACTACATCCTTATCTGCAGAATGGGACACCAGCCTACAGGTGCTCAGCACATGGCAGCTGCCATTGTGGTGGTGATGTAGAGCAGTGGTTCTCAACCTTCCTAATGCCACGACCCTTTGATACAGTTCCTCATGTTGTCTGTGAGTGTATCTGCATGTGGGCTGACCCGCCTGGAGACGGATAGAAGAGCGGTGTCTCGGTTCCTAAGACCATCGGAAATAAGTGTTTTCCAATAGTCTTAGGCGACCCCTGTGAAAGGGTCGTTCGGCCCCCCCAAAGGGGTCCCGACCCCCAGGTTGAGAACCACTAATGTAGAAGGCACTGACCTACATGAAGATGAGCCCTCTGAGCCTAGCAGCTGTGGGTCCACCAGATGGTGTAGGATGCAGCCAGGGTCAGACCAGCTGTGTGGCTGGCCTTGGGCAAGTTACTCCCCTTCCCTGAGCTATTTCTCTTTACGGTGTGGATGTGCTACTCAGATAATATGTGAGTGCCTGACACAATTCAGCTCTCCTACCCACCTCCCAGCTCCCTGGAAGACAAATTTTCGAAAGCTAAACTCAGGCCCCCTTCTTTGACTGTTCCCATCTACCAGACAGCCCTCATACACCTCCTGTGGCTGTGCCAGGCAGGCCCAGCTGGCAGCTCCTGACATCAGCAGCTAATCCGGGAAAGCTGCCAGCCAGAGAGAGGGGTGAGCAGCAAAGGAAATCAGAAACAGGTTCTGGGTGGGTGCCCCCAGCCAGCCCCTCCTGCGCTCTCATCAGCTTCTCGCTTGAGCAAACCCTCCCAACCACGCACGATGACACCTGGACCCAGTGGAGTGGAAGCCTTTCATTGTGAGCAATTTCTCTCTCAGCAGGAGTTAGGGCTGCACAGTGTGCCATGCTCAGCCTCCCCCAGCTCTGAGGCTACCAGTGTCTCCAAGCTAAGTAGAGGCATCCACTTGGGCCTGGATTCCAGTCCAGACGGGGACAGAACGGTGAGTGGGTCCTTGGTGCTGCCCCCAAGCCTGTGCTGGTCCCATGCGGGGTGCAGGGAAAGCAGAGGGAGAAGAAATCTCAGCTGGTCCTCAGAGCCTGAGCTGGGTGCACTGTTCCCTACTGCTCTTCTGTTCCAGCCCCACAGCACCCAAGGATGGGCATCCCCCTTTTACAGAGGAAACTGAGACTTAGTAAGGTCTTAGGTGACTTGCCCAAGATCTTACAGCTGCTAAGTATAATTATCAGAGCTGAGATTCTAACCCAGGCCTGGTGGCTCCTAAGCCTAAGCTCTCTCTGCTATCTCAGTGATCTCCTGACCAAGGTGCTGGTGTTGCCTGGACCTCTCCAAACTAGAAGAACACCCCACCCTCCACCTCCCTTGGGCCAGCAGAGGTCAGCCAGCCAAAGCAGCCAGATCACTTCCTGACCTAACATCTTCAATGGGCTGCCCAAGCTACCCTGGCCAGCAGCAACAAGGCCCAGGCCCAGCAGTTGGAAAAGACTGACATGTCCCACATGCTGGGCCAGGACCTTCATGGTGACTGCATTTGACAAATGTGGAAACAGAGGTTCAGAGGGGAAGTGTCTTCCCCAAGAGCACACTGCTTCTCCACCCCACCCTCCTTTCAACCTCTGTCCTGGTTCCCACCCACCTCTGGACCCATCTTTCTCTCTCTCTCCTTCCCTCATGGCATCTTCTCTCTTCTTGGGTGCCAGGGTCAGAAGCTTTGGACAACAAGGACCTTAGAAGTTATCTCATCCAGATCCTCCCTGAATGGGTGGGAAAGAGACCTAGAGAGGGAAAGGAGCTACCCAGTCACACAGCAAAATAAAACTTGGGCTGAGGTAGCTTGCATCTCCACACTTTCCTTCCCCCTGGAAGGGAAGCTGGGAGGCCTTTCACTCAAGGAGGGCACTGGCTGCTCCTACTCCTACTGGACCAAGAGCTGTTCACAGAAACCTGAGCTCACATGGAAGCAGAAATCAGGCCTCTTCTTCAGCTTGCTGTGTGACTGACTGCAAGCCACATCCCTCTCTGAGCCCGTTATTCTTCATCAGTGTCCTGGACATCAGGCTCCTTCTCTGGCCCACACATCAGGGTTGCTGTGAAGTTCATAGGAGATGATGAATAGAAGCCCCTTATAAATTACAAGGGATGAGTCATGAGACAATGTCCCAGCCCGGCACATCTGGGACCCAAAATGTGATAAAAGGTACCTCACCCCACCCTTTTCCCCATATCACACACACATCACCTTCCCCACAGACTTACCAATGCCTGTAATTCTTTTTTTTTTTTTATCCTCACTTGAGGACATTTTTCCATTCAGACAGAGTGGGAGGGAGAGAGAGGAAGAGAGATAAATATCGACGTGAAAGGGACACATCGAGTGGCCGCCACCAGCACAACCCAACCAGGGCCGGGGACAAACTGCAACCGAAGTACATGCCCCTAGCGGGAACCGAACCCGGGTCTCCCTGGACCACTGGCCGACGCTCCAACCGCTGAGCCAAACTGGCCAGGGTGCCGATGCCTGCAATTCTATTAGAAAAGCTGGCTGGAGGGTAAACAGTGAGGTATATAGAGGCAAGAGATGGGGCTGGAAGTCAGCAGGGCCAGGTCCCTCAAAGATAAAGAACATGGCTGTTCTCCTGCGTCTGAGTCTAGAACTGCTTTGGCCCCTGTGCGTGACAGGGCTGGGCCATGCCCCAGACCCCAGAACACCATCTGAGAAACTGCTAGTCTGAACTCAAATCACCCTGAAATCTAACCCGAGAGCCTTGCTGAGGACCCTAATGTGAGCCTCAGGAGTGTGAACAGAGCAAGGGGAGGTGTCCAAGCTGGGGAATCCTGAGCCAGGAGTCAGTGCCCAGCGCACCAATGACTCCCTGTACTTCTCCTTTTTTTTAAATCCTCACCTGAGGATATTTTTACATTTATCTTCAGAGTGGGAAGGAGAGAGAGAGAGAGAGAGAGAAACATCAATGTGAGAGAGACACATCGACTGGCTGCCCCCTGCACGGCCCCAACTGGGACCAGGAATGAACCGCAACCAAGGTACGTGCTCTTGGCTGGAATTGAACCTGGGACTCTTTGGTCCATGGGCTGACACTCTAACTGCTGAGCCAAACTAGCCAGGGCTGTGCTTCTCCTTGCTCTGGGCCTCAGTTTCCCCATTTGTCCTTATAGCAGCCTTTAAACCATCTATCAAATCCTGTGGCTCCCATCAAACTCCAAAATAAATCCAGACTCCTCATTGCAGCCTAAAAAGCCCTGTGAGTCCTGGCCTCCGACCTGGTCCACTTCCCCCTCCCTCCATTCCAGCACCCAGGTCTAGCCATGTTGATTTTTGCTCCTCCTAGGTCACACCCAACTCCTCGTCTCAGAGCCATCGTACTTGCTATTCCGTCTGCCTAGAGTGATTCCCCCAGATCTTCTCAGCTTAGTCCCATTCTCAGTGCCTGGCCTGCTCAGTGCTTGGCATGTAGTAGCTGCTCACTGAATACCTGCTGAACTTACAGGGATAGATGACAGGACCAGGGCCGGGTGTGACAGGAGTGCCGTATCACCACCAGGTGGTGCTGCAGGCACATTGCTGGGCAGTGACCTCGTACCCAGCCTCTAGATTTGTCCTCAGCAAAGCCTCCCAGGGCCTGCCAGGTGGTGCTGTAGGGCACCAGCTGACTCACCACCCACCCACTGCCAGCAATCCCCCCCCCCCCAACCTGGCTACTGGCAGATGTGGGTCCCAGGTACCCACAGAAGCCAGGGAGGAAGGGAGGGCTGGCTGCCTCCAATGACCTGTGCTTCTAGGCTTTTCCTGGGGAGGGAGTGGTGTGTAGGCGTGGGGAGGCGTGTCAGGGGGAACTGGGATGAGGGGCTCTGTGGAGGCCTCTGACTTGGAGTCTGTGCAGTGAGTCTGGGTTTGCTTCCCACCTCCTCAAATCCTCATGCCTTCTACAAGACTGGTCCTGGCTCTGAGCCTCCGTTTCCTCTTCTCTCAACGGGTCAAAAATATGAGCAGGAACTGAAACCCCCAGGGCCGCGCTGTTAGAATGAGGCTGAGGGACTTTCTCCAGGGGCCTCCCCAATGATGGGTGGTGTGTACAGGTAGGCAGTGGGTTTGGGTAAAAGGTAAGTAGACAGGAAATCAGCAGCCCCCACGGCCTCAGCCTTCTGCTCTGTCAAACCGGCTTCCCTAGGCCTCCCCTGCCCTGAGACCTGTGACCTAAAGTTTGTCTGTGAGTGTCCCTGGGTGTGTGTGTGTGTGTGTGTGTGTTGCCGGACTGGTGTGGCTGGTGTGGCTGGTGTGAGATTGAGCATCGTCCCATGGACTGGGAAGTCCCGGTTTGATTCCAGGTCAGGGCACATGCCTCGATTGTGGGCTCAGTCCCCATTGGGGGGCATGCAGGAGGCAGCCGATTGATGTTGCTCTCTCACATCGTTTCTACTTCTCACTTCCTCTCTCTCAAAAATCAATAAAAGGATATTTTTAAAAAATGCGTCTGTGTGTTCACATTTGGGAGTCTGTGGGTGAGGACAGGTTGACTCTCACTTTGGCAGAAGAGAATCAGGGATTCCAGGAAAGAGGGGCCCTTAGGGCACCCACTTCTGTTCCAGCCCCCAGCACCTGGTAGCTGGATCTTTGTCCATCTCTCCCCCAGCACCTTGTGCTTCCTGATTTGCATTCATTTGCTTTCAGACCCCAGGCCCTCCCTCATTCTCACTCCTGACCACGAACTTCCTGAGGGTCAGGGGCCCAGGCTCCCCACCTCCTTCCATGGAGAGGCACCCTGGCTCTCTTCCTTCTCAAGAGATATAATTATTAAGCATTTACTGTGTGCCAGAAGCTTCATATACCTGTTCATTATGTCCTCACAACAGCTCTTTAAGTATCTAAGTATCATTACACTCATTTTACAGAGGCGAAAACAGGTTCAGAGAGATGAAGTGACTTGGCTGAGATCACACAGTAAGTGAGACTGGAAGCTACTCCTGCGAACTTTCTGTTGACACAACTGGGATGTGGGGATGGAGGGCACTCAGGCTCCCTCTTCCCTGGCTCCTAACGCCTGGGAACAAGCCATCTGTTTAGCTACCTGGCTCTTGCTCTTTTGTCTCAAGTAACCCCCTGAGGAGATGAGGGTGGCAGTGGTGGTAGTGGCAGAAGACAAAGCGGCTGCTGAGGTTGGACAGTTCCTGAGCTGATTCGGCCTCTCCCCACACAGCCACCCCAGTCTAGCCAGGAGGTTTTCTCTTCAATTCTTTCTCCCAGGCCACCTCAGCCAGCTATCCCCAACTCCTCAGGGTCCTGCCCAGCTGCCTGAAGATGCCATCTTCTAGGCCCAGCTTCAAGGTCACTCCTTCCTGGAGGCCCTCCCCGAAGCCCCATCAGAAGTGGCCGCTCCCTCAGCGTTTCAGCGTTGCTCCTTGTCTCTCTGGACTTCTGGGCCACTGTGGGGCAGAGCCATGTCCGATTCCCAAGACCTACCGCAGAGTTGCCAGGGTCAAGATTCAGTGAATGCTTGTTTAGGGATAATAATAACAATAATAAGATCTACTATTGGTTGAGCATTCACTAAGTGTCCAGCCATTAAGTGCTTTTCAGGCAGTTTTTCGAGCAGCCTTAGACCACCAACTCTAGGTTAAGGTGGGCTGGACAAGGTAGGTCAACCTCACCTCTCACAGGGCTGGGGTCAGAGCACTCTGGATTCTGGCCACTACACAAGTCACTCTTCCCCTCTGAGCCTTCATTTCCCCATTTGCTGAAAGAGGATTCTGGCCCTTGCCCAGCCTTCCAGGACAACTGTGAGGCTAGAGGAGTCAAGGCTCCCATTTTCAAATGGATTTTTTCAGGAGAACCTCATTTTTAGCCTCAATCTTATCTAAAAGACCAACATATGAAACTGATAAAAGGCATGTTTCATCAGCATAAATTTCTGAGCTCAGGGTGCTGACAGGTCCTTAACCTAAAGTCACTTGAGAGGGTGTGTGACAATTCTGATGGACACATGTCCTGCCCAGGGTATGGTGAGGGCTGGGTGCAGCTGGGAGCTACCCCAGCACCCAGTCTATTTCTGCAGCTTATCTGAGCTGCATGGCATCAAGAAACCTTGAGGTCTGCCCAGCCGGAGTGGCTCAGTGGTTGAGCGTAGACCCATGCACCAAGAGGTCGCTGGTTCGATTCCCGGTCAGGACGCATGCCCAGGTTGTGGGCCTGATCCTCAGTCGGGGGCATGCAGGAGGCAGCCAGTAGATGTTCTCTCTCATCAATGTTTCTATCTCTCTCTCCCTCTCCCTTTCTCTCTATCGAAAAATCAATAAAGAAAAGAAAAGAAAATTTGAGGCCAACTAGCAAAAAGCTATTTTTTTGTGTTTTTGTTTTTAATCCTCACCCATTTTTCTCCATTTTTTGTTCAGATAGAGTGGGAGGGAGAGAGAGGAAGAGAGAGAGAGAAACATCGACACGAAAGGGACACATCGAGTGGCTGCCACCCGCATGACCAACCAGGGCCAGGGACAAACTGCACCAAGGTACGTGCCCTTAGCAGGAACCGAACCTGGGTTTCTCTGGACCACAGGCCAACGCTCTAACTGCTGAGCCAAACCGGCCAGGGCAAAATGCTGTTTTTTAAAAAATGAATTTAAATTGCCCTGGACGGCCCTGGCCGGTTTGGCTCAGCGATTAGAGCGTCGGCCTGCCAACCGGAGAGTCCCGGGTTCGGTTCCCACTAAGGACATGTACCTCAGTTGCGGTTTGTCCCCGGCCCTGGTTGGGGTCGTGTGGGTGGCAGCCACTCGATGTGTCTTTCTCACATCGATGTTTTTCTCTCTCTTTCCCCCTCTCTCCCTCCCACTCTATCTGAAGATAAATGCAAAAAAAAATGTCCTCGGGTGAGGATAAAAAAACTGTCCTGGACAGTTTGGCTCAGCAGTTAAAGCGTTGGCCCTTGGACCAAAGAGTCACGGGTTCGAGTTTGGCCAAGGGCATGTACCTAGGTTGCAGTTTGTCTCGGGCCCTGGTCGGGGTCGTGTGGGAAGCAACCGGTCGATGTGTCTCTCTCACGTCGATGTTTCTCTTTCTCTCCTCCCCACCTTCCACTCTATCTGAAGATAAATGGAAAAAATATCCTTGGGTGAGGATTAAAAAATAAAATAAAATGAATTCAAATCAGCCCTGGATGGTTTAGAGCCTCGGCCTGCGGACCAGAGTGTCTCAGGTTTGATTCCAGTCAAAGGCACATAACGTCAGTTGTGGTTCAGTCCCCAGCCATGGTTGGGGTCCTGCGGGAGGCAACCAGTCGATGTGTCTCTCTCATGTCAATGTCTCTCTGTCTCTCTCTCCCTCTCTACCTCCCTTGATCTCAATCTGACTGAAGATAAATGGAAAAAGTATCCTCAGGTGAGGATTAAAAATAAATAAATAAAATGAATTCAAATCAAGTTTTGGCGACGGCTCCAAGGCTCAGCCAGGGATTCTAGGTGTCTGCAGAGCCTGTCTGATGACCCCCAGCCCTGGCTGTGGGACTTTGGGCAAGTCTGTTGCCCTCTTTGGACTTTAGGAAGCACAGGAGCCCATCTGTTGACCTCCGCAGGTCCGGATTTGGTGATGGGAAACACTTGGCCAGGGGCCTAGCTCCACAGAGCCCCTCAGAAGCCTGGTCAGTGTGTCAGGCAACAGAGTATGTGTGGAGAGAACCTTCAAGGACTGACCTAAGGACTCAGCTGGGGTGTGGGAAACAGGGTAAACAGAATGAGGTCGGGTGTGAAGGGGCAGGGGTAGGGAGCTGACCAAGCCCTGAGAGTTTAAAAATAAATCCTATCTGAGTGCTGTCAGCTACAGCCAGCCACGGCTCCCAGGGCTTGGTGACATCACCAGGGCACAGGATGTCCCTGGCAGGGGCTGGGGGTAGCAGAGGGGACATAGCAGGAGGGAGGGTGGAGGGGTCCTGATCTGCCCTTTCTGCACCTCGGAGCTATTTGTGTTTGGGGAGAGCCAGCCTGGATTGTCCTGGGCCAGAGGGGCTGCCCAGGTCCCTCCTCCCCCAATATTTTCCATTTAGCATCTGAGAAAACTGAGGGCCAGAACGGTTGTGGCTTGTCTAAGGTCCCTTAGACATGAAATGTGGCAGCTGCAGAAACCAAAGACAGAAGTTCTGGCTCTCAACTATTGGTTTTTGAAGCTTGGTGGGCATGGAATAGGGGACCATTTGGGGAGAAGCCCATAGATGGAGGGCAGAGGGGAAGCATCAAAGGAGCAATGGTTGGACATTAGTAGAACAAGCTCCTCCTGCCCATCCATTGCCTCTGCTCCTCTTCTGACAAGGAAGAGAAACTGGCAGGGACTAATGCTGTCCCCATTTTATAGATGAGGAAATTAAGATCCAGGGTGACAAAATCACCTACTCCAGGCTGCACAGCCAGCATATCATGCCCAGCTGGGATGGGGTCCAGTCTCCCCTGGCAGACCCCAGCTTGAGCTGCTGATAGAAAGAGACCTAAGGTGGAAGGAGCCAAGGTGGGTAGAAGGGAGTGGGGAAAAGAGGGGCTGCCATAGGTTTACAGGGAAGGGGTAGAAGGGAGGCCCTGCTACCTCTGTTGTTGGGATGGCCCCTGTTTATTAGGTTGCTCTCCCATCCCTCCATCTTCCTTACCCCTCTGCCATGGGACTCTGGCCTCCCTGCCATCCCTCCTCCTCCTCAGGGGGCTTGGTACCCACAAGCACTTAGGACAAAGTCCCGCCTCCTGGCCTGACCAAGGTTCTCCCTGCATATCCAGCCTCGTTTCTCACCAAATAAATGCCACACTCTAAGCTTCAGCCTCGCCAAACTGCTCACAGATCCTTACAGCAACTGCTATTTCAGGCCTCTGAGCAGTTGAACAAGCTGTTCCCACTGGCTGGAATGCCCTTCTGTATCTTCCTGGGGAACTCCTATCCAGCCTCATAATTCAGCTCTGAGCTATCATCTATCATGGCTCCTCCAACCACGAGTATGCTTGCGAACATGATGGCTGTTTGCTACCCACCTCTTCCTGGACCCACAACTCTTTAGGGGGCAAGAACTAGATTGCATTTCTCTCTCTGTGCCCAGCTGCTAGTGGATGAAGGAATGAAACAGGGTCCTGCTCCTGCTCCTTTCTCGCTAGGAGTTTTGTCCAAATCACATCCCCTCTGTGAGCCCTGTGAGGTGGGAATAAGGCCCACTTTGCAGGTTGCTGGGGAATGGTGGGATCTACTGTATCCCTGGAATAGGCTTTAAAGGGCTTTACCATGGGGGTGTTGCTAAGAGGAAGCCACAATTCACACATTCTCTGGCCAGGTCTTCCAACTACTGTCTCCCCAGGCCTTCACTTGCTCTGCCCTAACCTCTCCCCTCCACACTCTTTCCATCCCACCCCATCAAATCAAAGCAGGGCAGTCCCAGCCTGCCTCCCTCCTGCTGCCTGCTAGTTCCCTCCCCCAAAGGCAGCCACGGGGTCTGCCAGACTTCAGAAAGCCCAGGATTGCCCTAGGGAGCCTGTTTCAAGTGCAGAATCCTGGCCTCATCCCCAGGAAGCCCACTCAGAGGGGCCTGGTGTGAGACCCGGGAATCAGCATTATTAAGCAACCTCCCAGTGATCACAATCCTGCTTTAGGAACCTGGAGGACAGGGAGAGTGGTGGGCAACATAGAAACCCATGATGATGCCCTGACCGGGGAGGAGGGAGGGCGAGCCTGTGCAGTCATGGTGGGACTGGGGGCTGGGGATAACCTCAGTTGGTAGCTGCCTGCATCCTTCCTCCTTTCCCAAGACTAAGGTGAGCCAGGCCGAGATAAGGGGCTTCCTCGGTCTACAGGCCAAAGGCAGGCCCCACAGCCCTGGGCATCTGCTGCATAAGGTGTGCGTGCAGCCTCGGGCTGTCTGCTGGGAGACAGACGCGGATATAAATAACCACCAGGCCAGGCCGGATGAAGTAAGTGCGAGCTGAGAGGCAGGAACCGCCGCAGGGGAGCGGGGGCGTCAAAGGCGCTCGGGCGGCAAGAGACGGCGCGGGCTCCGAGCTCCCCCGGGTCCCCAGCCACCTTCGAGGCGGGGGCTCCGGGCCTGGAGGCCGGGCAGCAGCAGAACTGCTTCCACTGGGCCCCAAGTGGGAGGTGTGACGACGCCTGGCAAGGAGGCTGCGGAGCGCCGAGCCGGGAGCCAGAGAGGGGCTGGGGGCAGGGAGGTCCCCCGCCCGGCGAGGGCCGCCGCCCCTCTGCACGCCCAGGCCTGAGCGAGACCGCCGCGCCCGCTCCGAGCCCCACCCACCCGGGGCTCCGTGGGCGCGGCGGGGGCTGTGCTGAGTCCCGAGGACGGAACTGCCGGCCCAGTCCCAGGGGCGCCTCCATTGGTTCTCTCCCGGCGCTGACGCCCCGCCCCCCGCCGCCCGTTACATAACCCTGCCCCACCCCCTCCCTTCTCCGCCACGGTGGGGGGATGGGGAAAGGAGAGGCCGGCCCCTCCCTTGGCACAGCCTTCCCGGACCCAGCACCCTCACCTCAGCTTAGCGCCCAAGGGGAAACTGAGGCCGCTGTCTAGCGAAGGGTGGCCACGGGGATGAGGGTTACAGCCCTGGATGGGATCCTTGGGTCTCCAGGGAAGCCCCAGCTCCACCTGGGGCCATGCTTCCTTATCTGAACCAGTTTCCCTCCCTGGCTCCGACTTGGGGGCTCTGGAGGTGTTCTGCTGGGAAACCCTCCGCAGCTGTTCCTCCACCCCATTGTGCCTGGGTCACTAGGTCTCTTGAATTCTAAAGCCAGGCGTTGAAGCCCAGTGATGACGGAGTCCTCCATCTACCCTCTGAGTGACCTTGGGTAAACTTGGCCTCTCTGAGCCTGTGTCCCCACCTGGTAAATGGGGCTATGACGGGTCCTCTTTCTCGTGTTGTAGGGAAAAACCAAGGCATGTCAGCACCTGCTGGGTACTTAGCAAGGACACTGAACTGTCCTAACTCTCCCCTCCCCCCTCCCAGGACCTGGAACAGTGCAGGACCTGGGCCTGGCTCTGGGCTGGTAGGTGGTGCCCCTCTGGACCAGTCAGCTCCCTGTGGGCCTTGGCCTTTGCCCAGGGAGCACATGGTGCAGGCCTGCCCTGTGTCCTGGTGGGGCCAGCTGGTCCTATGGGGCTGGTCCTGCAGGTCGGTGTAGCACAGGGCGCCCTGCTTGGCTGCCCTCTGCACAAGGCCCCTGGGAGCACCTAGGGGTCTCCTGTAGTGCCATTGTGGTCTCACTCCCTGAGATAGCCCACCCAACACCTGTTTTGAGTGGCTCCTAAGAACAGATTTAGGATGAGGGAGGCATCTGTCCAGGTCTTTTCTACTCTGCTGAGAAACCAAGGGAGCCTCAATCTCTGCATCAGCAAAGTGGGGATAATCCGACCTCCTCCCCTCCCCTCTGGCTCAGCCTCTGCCAGGGGAGCAATGCTCCCATCAGTGCTACCACTGATCAGATCCTGAACTGGGAGCCCCCACTGGCTTTATGCTGATTTTACCTTAAAACAGCAACCTGAGGTGAATCGGCGTCCTTTTACAGTTAGGAAACCAAGAGGTGGAGCACTGTAACTCCAACGGGTGAGTGACCAGTGCCCTGGTTTGCCCAGGACTGAGGGGTTTCCTGTGATGCAGCACTTTCAGTGGGAAAACTGGGAGTTACCCTACCTCTAGGCCACACATCTTACAAGTGACAGTGTCTGAGTCCACAGTCTGGCAGTTGGGCTTCAGAAGCCACGTTCAGCAACACCAAAATGGATTCCCTCCATCAGTATTTTCTCTCCTGCACCTGCCACCAGCCCTTGCTGGTTGCTTCAGCTCATGAGTTTGGATCCTGCCAGGAGTGTCCTGTGGGAAGCAAGAGGGGTCTCTGGGTTCGGCCCCTCCCTGGTTCAGGTCAGCCTGAGGAAACCCCCAGGGTCCACCCAACAGCCCCTTACCCTCTAGGTTCCCACTGGGGGACCCCCTCGTCCCCTGATATCAGCTGTGTCACTTTGCTTCTTGGAGCTCAGTTTTCCTCACCTATAATATAAAGTGAGGGTGATAAAACCTGCCTTCTGGTCATTGTGAGGACTCAGGACAATGTAGGTAAAGCTGGCACACAGGGGCCCTCAATACATAATCATTGTTATTGTTGCTTATTAATGTGGCAATTATAGCAAACTCTGTCAAGCGCTTCCTCCGTGAGGGTAACTATACTAAATGCTTCCCACACTGAAGAAACAGATATCATTTTTTAGGTGAAGATCTGAGTTTCAGAGAGGTTGTGACCTGCCCAAGGTCACAGCAATGAGGTCAGGTCCAATGCTGGCAGGGTTCTGTACTCTTGCAGAACTTACCTCAATTGATGGCAGTTGGTGGTGGTAAGGGGAAACTAAGGCACAGGGTAGGGAGAGATTGTTGAGGTGCCCACAGGGTGCCAGGGCCCCTGCCTCCCTCCCAGATAAGCTGGTCTTCTCCTTGCCCAAAGTGGCAGGACATGGTATAGGAAAAAATCCTTTGCTTAGGCCAGGCTGCTCTCCCCCCCAGTTGGCCGGCTGCCCGTACCCTCTGCCAGCCACTGTTCCCTGTCAGCCAGCCAAGTCGTGAAGCAGTCCAGGACATTGTGTCCAGAAAGAGGGCCAAGCGGGCCCCCCCATGTGGCCCCTGACCTCCCGCCCGGTCCCTCCGGGCCTCAGGCCAACCTGGCCTGGCCCTGGCCCTGGCATGAAAAGGAGGCCAGAGCTGCCCTCCCAGAGGCCAGGACAGTGGCCCCTGCTCCGGCCCATGCCCTCTTCCCAGAAGACAACCCAATCCTGAGAGACTGGTCCCTAGGATGCCTCTCAGGAGAAGCCAGCTGGGCTCCTGAGATGCCTGTGGTTCCCGTCCTTGGTATTTTTGCTCCGTCTGTCTCCAAACCCAGCTGAGCCAAGGTGAGAGGCCCGCTTAGGCAGAGCAGGAACTGTGTGTGCCCATGTGAGCTGAGCACAGCCTTGTCTCCCCACTGAAAAAAGTTGAGGCTGGTATTCCTGCAAAGCCACACAGCCAATCTGAGACCCTCACTGTGTGGGAGCAGGATAGGGGCTGAAGGACAGTGACAGTGGCAGTCTCAGAGAGGCAGGGGTACAGGAGACCCCTCTGTCTTAGTTTACTGCCACCTGCCCAGAGATACCTTCCTTCACCCCCTCCCTCAGGCAGAGGAGAGCTCTCCTCCCTCCTGTTTTTTTCTCTGAGGATATTTCTCTGCATGGCTTTTCTTGTTTGTCAGATTTATTGTTCATCTAGCCCTCTAGAACATGAACCTGGTGAGGAGAGGACTTCATTTTGTCCCTGCTGTATTTCCAGAGCCAAAAACAGGGTCTCCCAGAGTAGGAGGTCAATACGTATTTATTGAATGATCGATTAAATTTCAGTTGTGCCTTTCAATACTGCAGACACTTCTGGGCTGCTTGTTCTTTTTCTTTTTTTTTTTTAAATAACATTATTGAGGAATAACTTACATACTATAAGCTGCACATACTTAAATATTATAATTTGATAGGTTTTGACATATTATACACCCATGACCATCACCACCACAATCAAGATAATGAATATATCCATCACCCCCAAAAGTTTCCTTGTTCCCCTTTTTAATCCCTCCCTCCCGTCCCTAGGCAACAACTGAACTGCTTTCTGTTGCTACCTGATTAGTTTGCATTTTCTAGAATTTTCTGTAAATGGAGTCAAACAGTCCATATTTTTTGGGGGGTGTGGGCTTTCAGCATTATTATTTTGAGAGTCCTCCATGTTGTTGCATGTATCACTTGTTTATTTCTTTTTACGGCTGAATAGTATTCCATAGTGTCGCTGTACTGGAGTTGGTTCAACCATTCAGGCCTTGAAAGACATTTGGTTTGTTTCCAGTTTGGGGCTAACAAATAAAGCTGCTGTGGACATTTGTATATAAGTCTTTGTGTGGACATATATGGGTAAATACTTAGGAACAGAATGGCTGGATTACATTGTAGGTGTATGTTTTACTTTTTATTTTTAATTATAATAAAAAATTTAAAAATATGTTTTTATTTATTCGAGAGAGAGCGAGAGAGGAAAGGAGATGGAGTGAGAGAAACATTGATGGGCTGCCTCCTGCGTGCCCCCACTGGGGATTGAACCCAAAACCTGGGCATGTGCCCTGACCAGGAATCAAACTGGTGACTTTTTTTTCTTTTTTGAAATATGGAACACTTCGCCTGGGCCTGTTTGGCTCAGCGGTTAGAGCATTGGCCTGCGGACCAGAGAGTCCCGGGTTCAGTTCCTGCTAAGGGCACGTACCTCGGTTGCAGTTTGTCCCTGGCACTGGTTTGGGTCGTGTGGGTGGTAGCCAGTTGATGTGTCTCTCTCACATTGATGTTTCTCTCTCTCTCTTCCCCCTTCTCTCTCTCCTGCTCTATCTGAAGGATAAAAAATTTCAAAAATAACAATAATAATTATAAGATAGGGAACACTTCACGAACCTACGTCTCATCCTTGCACAGGGGCCATGCTAACCTCCTCTCTATCTTTCCAATTTTAGTATATGTGCTGCCAAAGCGAGCACTGAACTGGTGACCTCTCCATGCATGGGACAATGCTCAAGCAACTGAGCCACACTGGCCAGGGCTTTTTATTTTATATTTTTAGAGAGAGGAAGGGAGAAAGAAAGAGAGAAAGAAACATAGATATGAGAAAAAACATTGATCAGCTGCCCTCCTCAAGCACCCCAACCGGGGATTGAAGGACCACGTGCCCTTCTGGTCTGCAGGATGATGCTCCAACCAACCGAGACCCACTGGCCAGGGCATAATTGTTTTTTAAAAAATATGTTTTTATTGATTTTTTAGAGAGAGAGAGGAGGGGGGAGAGAGAGAAAAACATTGATGTGAGAGAAACATGGATTGGCTGCCTCCTGCATACCCCCTATTGGGAATGGAGCCTGCAACCTGGGCATGCACACTGACCAGGAATTGAACTGAGACCTCTCAGTCCATGGGACGATGCTCAATCCACACTGGCTGGGCTCATTTCTCTACATCTTTACTAACACTTGGTATGGTCAGTCTTTTTTTTTTTAATCCTCACCCGAGGACACTTTTGCATTTATCTTTAGATACAACAGGAGGGAGAGAGGGAGGAAGAGAGAGAGAGAAATATCAATGTGAGAGAGACACATCGACTGGTTGCCACCCACACGGCCCCAACCAGGGCCGGGGACAAACTGCAACTGGGGTACGTGCCCTTAGCGGAAACCGAACCCGGGTCTCTCTGGACTGCAGGCCGACGCTCTAACCGCTGCGCCAAACCGGCCAGGGCGATTTTAGCTGTTTTAATAGATGTGGTTCATCGTAAGAATCTTTTCACGTTCGGCCGGTGTGGCTCAGTGGTTGAGTGTCAACCCATGCACCAAGAGGTCACTGGTTCGATTCCTGGTCAGGGCACATGCCCAATGGGGGCATGTAGGAGGTGGCCAGTCTATGTTCTCTCTCATCGACGTTTCAGTTTTTCTCTCCTTCTCACTTCCTCTCTCTGCAAAACCAATAAAGAAAAAAAAAAATTTTTTTTTTTTTAAAGAATTTTTTTTTTTGGTAAGGGCCCCTAGCGGAAACCGAACCCGGGACTCTCTGGTCTGCAGGCTGACGCTCCAACCGCTGAGCCAAACCGGCCAGGGCAAAAAGAATCTTTTCATGTGCTTATTTGCCATTCATATATCTCCTTTTGTGAAGTGTCATTTTGTATTGGATTTATTTCTTATAATTGAGTTTTGAAAGTTCTTTATAGGTTCTGGATACAAGCCTTTTTTATCAGATATATAATTTGCAAATATTTTCTCCCAGTCTGTGACTTGGTTTTCACCTCTTAACAGTGTCTAAGGGAAGTTTTTTGTTTTTGTTTTTAATTAGGTCCCAATTTACCAGTTATTTTTCTTTTCTTTTTTTTGGTTAATCCTCATCCAAGGATATTTTTCCTTTGATTTTTAAATTTGGTGGAAGGGAGGGAGGGAAGGAGGGGGAGAGAGAGAGAGAGAGAGAGAGAGATATCACTGTGAGAAAGACACATCAGTTGATTGTCTCCTGCATGACCCAACCAGGGAGGGCCAGGGGTCAAATCTGCAACCCAGGTACATGCCCTCCACCGGGAATTAAACCAGCAACCCTTTGGTTCGCAGGCCGATGCTCTGACCCCTGAATCAAACGGATCAGGGCCTAGTTATTTTCTTTTATGGATCATTCTTTTGGAGTCATAGCTAAGAAATCTTTACCTAATGCAAGAACACAAAGATTTCCTCTTTTCTTTCAGAGGCTTTACAGTTTGTTTTTACATATTTGCCTTCTGGATATATCTGTGACTTCTTGACGGGGTCATCTACACTTGAGATGCCTATGGCTTCCCCACCTCACTCCTCTGAGTCTGGTTTATCTGCCTCCCCTTCCCACTGACCCCCTGGATCCCTCTCAATTCTGAGTCCAGGTGTCATCTTGCTGCCCCATCCTAAAGAACTTGCATATGTTGCCTGGCCAGTGTGTGGCTCAGTGGTTGAGCATCGACCTATGCACCAAAAGGTCGCCGGTTCGATTCCTGGTCAGGGCACATGCCCAGGTTGTGGACCCAATCTCCAGTGGGGGGCATTCAGGAGACAGCCAGTCAGTGTTCTCTCTCATTGATGTTTCTGCCTCTCTCTCTCTCTCTCTCTCCCCCTCTCCCTTCCTGTCTCTCTAAAATAAGTAAATAAAAAATATATATATATATATTAAAAAACGAACTTGCATGTGTGCTGTGCCATAATTCCTCATGCTGTAGCTTCTATTAACCCTCTGAAGAGCCTTCCTGGGCTGGGTAGGGGCCTCCTCTGGGCACTTATGGTCTCGTTGCCTTGCTTCTGCCATGGACCTGATCATAATGGCCTGGGTCTGTCTTCTGCCCCACTCTCTGCCACTAGAAGCACCCCCACTCCTCCATCAGGATCATGCCCAGGACCCAGCTTAGGGCCTGTCACAAAGCAGGGGACCCAGGAAGTTTTGTTGAGTGAGAACACTCTCACTCTCTCTCCCCTAGCCACAGATGAGGCAACCTGGGGGTGAGAAACTTAACTCTCACATTGAAGATGAAATCCCAACTCACCATCTGGACTCTGGGGCCCATGATGCAGCCCTGAGGATTTCCTTGACCTCATCTTGTGCTACTTGCCTCTTGTTTCTTGCGGGCCTTTTCAGTCCCTGAGCACACTCTGCTGGCTTCTGCCATGCCTGCCTGTGGAATTGGCTGATCCCTCTGCTGCTGTCTGCCAATCCTCTTGTAATTCAGATCACAGGTTGAAAGCCCCCTCCTTGGGAAGGCCCCCCTCCCCCAAACTGCCCAATGTAAAGGGACTGCTTGGTCCCTAGCTGCCATCACCAGCTGTGATGGTCTCAGTGGCATATCCTCACTGTCTAGCATTTTCTCACATTTGTATGAGGGACAGTGGGGCTAGGCCTCTGTAGTTAACAGAACATCATCTTTAGGGGGCAGGGATTTTGTTTGTTGTCTGCCTTTATTTTCTTCATGCCTAGAACAGTGTCTGGTGTTTCTGGGGGCTCCATATTGAATGTTAAACATTAAATGTTGAATATAGTAAATCAGGGCAGAGCTAGCCAAAGGACCCAGATGTCCCTATGGCTGAGCCAGGCTTCTCCTCCTGCCTGGACTTACCCAGCCCTGTCACAGCTCAGTTCCTGACCAGGTCCTTCTGCCTGGGGAGCTCTCTGTCAGTACCCTTGTGGTCCTACCCAGGACTGCACCTATCACTCTTTTCTCCCCTCCCTGGGAAAGGTGCCACAGCACAGGGTCCTCCACGGTTCTCACCAGGTCTTGGGAGTCAGTGGGCCCCAGGAAACAGCCTAATGCCTAGCTGGACAGGGATTAGCCGGGCAGAGGCCTAGCCAGGCAGAGGCCTGGCCCCACTGTCCCTCATACAAATGGGAAAGATGTCAAGAGAGGAGACAGGTGTTTTAGGTTAAACAGAGAGTTGACAGCTATGAGGACTGAAAGCACACTTCTCTTGCTGGCAGTGAAATTCTCTAAATTAAAAACCAGCAGATCAGCAGGTGCCTATTGCCCAGGGACTTGGAGACTTCCTGGCTGGTTCCAGCCTGTCTTTAGGCCCTGACCAGGCAGGATTTGGTTGAGCTGGCCAGGCCCAGGAAAAGGAGGAGGGAGGGTGAAAGTGTGTCCCTCCACTCACTGAATCACTCAGGGGGATGATAGCAGTGGTGGGCACCAGACAGTGGCATCCCCTTGGCTTACAGGAGGGCACTGACTCAGGCCAACAGTGAGGAACAGAGTTGGGTTCTGCCACCATGACTCACCTCCACCCGCTCATCTGTCCCTCCAAGGAGAGACTCCCAGGAGGTTTTGGGACACACATGTAGGGCCCATCCCATTCCGTGGCCGAAAGTTGTGCCCCTGGAGAGGAGGAGTGGAGATCAACATACTTTACAGGACACTGTCTTGCTGGAGGACAAGCAGTCTCCCACTTTGGCAGAGGGCAGACTGGGAGCCAGCCTAGGCTCTGCTGCTCAAAGAATGGTTCCCTTTTCTACCCTAGTCTGCTGTTGCTGCTAGCAGGGTCAGGTTTCAGCCTGTTTGCTGACGTGAGGGCACGTCCTGGACTGGGTTGGCTGGTGGCATTTGCCGATGGACAATAATGGCCCTGATGATGAAAATGCTATTTGTTGTTTTCTCTGGGCCAACCACTGTGCTCAGCATTTCCTACTCATTATTTCATTTAATTTCACAAGTACAGTTATTATCCCTATTTTAGGGGTGAGAGAAATTAGGTGACAGAGTGAATAAAGTGGTTTGCTTAAGGTCACCCAGCTAGGGAGTGGCAGGGGTGGGACTGGAACCTGAGTGTTCTAAGAAAGCAGAGTCCAGACTCTTTCCTGAAGGGTGTCTCCCTGACAAATCCCCTGGGGAGGGGTCTTGGCCTTGCTTTTCTCCTTCCTAGCTAACTCCTACTCCTCTTCGCCTCCTGATCCTGGGCTCTCATGCCCCCTGTGCAAACCTGTCCTGTAACTGCTGTCCCACCTGTGCTTCCAGGGCAGCTAAAGCACCTATGCTAGGTGCCTTATTCATCTTAACATGAATAGGAATGCGTGCAAGGGGCCCTGGAGTCCACAGGTGGGCCAGCAGCCTGGACACAGGGATAGGCTGGGCTTCTCCCTGGCAGGACAGAGGAAAGTGAGGCCCCTGGGAATGGCCTTATGTCTGGCAAGCACCCAGGCCTCCCTCTACTCTACAGACACTGTTGCAGGAGTGGCCCATGGAAGGGCTGGACATCAAGGGCTCCCAGGACCCTATGTATAGGTTGCGTATTTGGCCTGAGAGGTTCTAGGTCCAAGTCACATGCTTGGGAGAAGAGGGTCAGTTTTGGCCTGCTTGGGGAAAGAGGGGCTTGAGGAGACCCCTATCTCACAGATGCCCAGAAGAGCTGCTTGCCCAATGTCCAACCTAGAGGCACCGAATAAGAGGAGCTGAATAAGGTCTAGAGGAGCTGAATAAGGTCAGCTCTCTCATGCCTGTCCCCAGTGTAACTAGCTGTTACCAGTTTTATACATGAGAACAAGCATACTCAGGTCAGAATCTCAGCTTCCCCACTTCCTAGCGTTGTGAATTAGTGGGTAACCGAACTTGGAGCCCTTTTTCTCAACTGTATTGTGGAGATAATGAGGGTGAAATAAGATTCAACGAATACCTGGCTGCTCTTTTCAACCCAGGGGCCTTTCAGGGCTCACGTGAATGTGAATCACTGCTGAGGTTGTATGAATCTTTCCCCACAACGCACCACCAGCAGGGACAGCATTAACAGGGGCCCAGGGAGAGACGTGGCTGAGCTCCAGCCCGTCTCAGGTGGGCCCTCACACCCCATAACAGCTCCAGCTTTAGAATTGCCCAATGAGAGAAGATCCAAGAATACGAGCACCAGGTTTAGGACAGAACCTGACTTAGGTGGGCTCTTCTCATCTGCCCTCTAATGGTCTGGAATCAGCAAATGCCAGATCTAGAGCTGGCTAGAGGCTGATCCCTCCTTTAGCCTCCAAGGAAATAGGCTGTTCCTAAGAGCCACCAAAAGGCATCATCTTGTTCTCAAGGCTCTGCTTCCAGCCCTGGCTCAACGATCCTAGTGGAAGGAGCTGTGGGTACCTCCCAGGCTCCTGGAACCTGTTGCCATGTAGAAAAGGACGTGTGGGAGTGGGCATTCTGAGGTGTCCTGTGTGATGGGATAGGTCGTAAAAAATGAGCCTGTGCCCAGGTGTGGCTCAGTGGATTAAGCAACATCCCATGGACTGAGAGGTCCTGGTTCGATTCCTGGTCAGGGTTGCGGGCTCGATCCCCAGTAGTGGGCATGCAGGAGGCAGCCCACAGATGTTTCTCTCTCCCTTCCTCTCTAAAAAATCAAAAAGAAAAAAAGAAAAGAAAAAGGAGCCTGTGATACTTATGCACATCCAGGGGTCAGGTGAGGATGACCAATTTTTTCCTGAAACCGACAGGGGTCATGTCACTCCCACTCTCTCCATCCCAAATCGGGGCCCAGAAACAAAACAAGCCAGAAGCAAGCAGAAGGCTATTATATATCATGCTTTTAATACAAACTTAAAAAAATCTGGAACAATATAAACTGTACAGATTTGATCAATCTTTTTGTTTTGTTTTTAAACTAAATCTCTAAACACACCAATGTCCCATTCCAAAATATTGCACAACATTCTGAATACAAAACGCTGATTGTATTCCTCCTTCACTAAAGAAAACAAGTTCATTGCCCTGCTCCCCCAAGCCCCTCTCCAGTGCCTCAATGCCCCCTTCCCATCCCTAGGGGTCAAACTAGAGTCTATAAGCTCACTGCATTGAGAAAAACACATCATTCTGGACTAAAAGTTTATACTCTTTACAAGACGATCCACCTTTTGATTTGTTCCTGGAAAGAGGGGTAGATTAAGGATGGGGAAAGGGGAGAAAAAGGTTTTATTCTCCTCTTTTTTATTTTAAAGTTTGTTTTTCCTGAAAAAATATCTTTGTTTCTCTCCTCTTTTTAAGAAAAAAATCTTGAAAAGAAAAAAATTACATTTTACGTTAGAAATATACATATATTATATATACCTCTTACATTTTACAAATGTAGCAAATTATTCAATACAAACAGACACCAAAAAATGTAAAAAATAAAAAAAAAAAGTTTTCCTACGAAACCAGGTAAATTAGTGCAGATTTTTCTGTTTTCTTAAAAAAAATAAAATTGAAGCAAAAATGCCTAGATTTGAGACAAGACAGACTGGACTGGGCCCAAGAGCCCAGAACTGGAGTCATGCTCCTGAACACACATTTTTCTTCATATTTCAAGACACTAAAGGGGTTGGTCTTACCCTTTCCCTATATGTGGCGAGAAAACAAGCCGACCAGGTATGGTGGGTACCTGTGTGCGTGAGCTCAGGAGGAAGGATCTGGGAGGGGGCATAAGGCAGCATCCAACCTTTCCCAGGGAGCAGCCTGGGCCTGTCACCTGTGTGGGGAGCCAAGGGCTAGGGAGAGAGGGTGGCCCAGACTGGGCTGGCCCCTGAGAAGTCTTGGGGACAAATGGTGATGGGCTGAGGAGCCAGGGCACTGCCCCGTAGGGGGAGGTAGAGCTGGTGCCCAGTGCAGGGGAGGCTGGCAGTGTCTGTCTGGGCTGGACCCACTGCCACAGCAGTTGCCCACTTGGGGTTGCGGGGAAGATGGGGTGGGGTGCCAAGGGCTTTGGTACTTTCTGGTGATGGGGGCCCTGATGCCATGTGCCCCACATGCCAAACCATCATGACATGGAAACTGGCCCACTGGGGTTGGGTGGGAGAAACAACTTCTCTTCCTGTAGAGGTGGGGAGCAAATGCTCTTCTATAATTGAGACACCCCAGCTTCCATGGCTAAGCCTGGCCTGCCCAGAAGACCACTCCTCACAGCATCAAGGCCCAGTGGGGTTGAGTCGGGCAGTGAAAGGTGATGGCAAGAAGTACCAAAACGTTCTCAAGCAGGCAGAGGCAAAAATGTTCTACAACATCTACAACCAAAGGACCAAAAAATATCAGTTCAAGGCTCAGGACTGCCCACTACAGGCACTAACCGAAAACTCCCACCCTGGGCTAACGTCACACAACGGGAGGGTCCAGGGACTTCTCTTAGGCATCAGAGGCTGGGTATTCCCTCAGCCCCTCATAGCTAACCCATTTTTTTGGTCAAAAACAAAAGTGAAGATCCCTCCGTAATCTGGAATCCAGTTCCTTGTGCAGTTCTTTTCCTGGGAGTGTCTTAGGCTCAGCCCGTCTTACCCCACCATGTGGACAACCCTTCAAAATGACTGACAACCTGCCTTGGCCCATCCCCCCACCTCAAACATAAAAATAAGCACTTGCTACAACCCAGAATCACATCCAGAGGGGAAGTTTCATGGCTTGGAATCCTTTAAAACAGGACAGCAAACCATGCACAGGAACGTACACACTCACACCCACACTGGCCCCACCTCCCTACCCACAGCCTCAGGCCCAGGGAAGAAGGGGCTGCATGAGAGGCCCATACCTGTCAACTGCTTCTTCTCCAGGGCCACGGTGACAGTTTGGGATGCTAGGTGGGAATGGTGGCGTGGGGGCTGCAGGACGGAGATGAAAGGAATTTCAATAGTGCTAACCTCTCTGGAGTTAGACATCGGCTCTCGGGGGAAGGTGTCAAGTGGCCTGCCAGCACCTCCCTGTGATCCATGCCTGAGGAGTGGGGGCCAGGGTCAGACCTATTTGGGTGGCAGGACACAAGAAGGCCTGCTGAGGTTGGATGGCTTTGAGTGAGAGGATAGCTGGGTGATAAAGGCAGTGACATGGGACAGCCTCTCCCTGTTCTGAGGAAGGCCAGGCCCCAGCTGCAGCTCTTCCTTCCCTGTGAGCTTGGACACACCAATCCTAAACCAGGTGTGTGAAAAAGGGAGGGAGGAAGGGAAGGAGCAGCAAAATTCACATCTGGACCATTCTTAGCACAGGAAGCCACTAATTAAAGATGTTACATAAAAAACTACATGTAAGGAAAAAAAAACAAAAAACAAAAAAACCCAAACCAACCAAATAAATCAGAGGCAGGCAGGAAAACAGCAAGGAGGTTGAGTTAAACACGACTCAGGTGCGTCAGGAGCCCCCCTCCCAATCCATGCCTCGGCTGCATCTTTTCTCTAGAAGTGAAAGTGAGAAGATGGGAAATCTTTTTGTATATTTTTCTTTTCCTCTTTTTTTGGCCTTTCCTTTCCTTTTTCTTTTCTGTGGTCTTGGGTGCTCCTGGCCCCGCAGGCAAGTGGGTGGTCAGTTGGCCAGTACGACAGGCTGGAACGGCTGGCTGGGATACTGCATGGTGTTCAGGTTGTAGCTGAGGCCTTCCACGAAGGGCGTCTTCTCCAGGAAGAGGCTGTTGGCGCCACCTCCAAATACCTGGGCCATGTCGAAGCTGCTGCTATTGCAGGCACTGGCCCCACTGCCCTGGCCATCGGCCCCATCAAAGAAGAGGCTGGGAGAGCCACCACCATTGTACACGAACTCCTTGGCATTGGGCGAAAGCTGGGACTGAGGGGCTGGGTTGGGCGCGATGAAGTTCAGTGAGTGCATAGACAGAGAGAGGCTCTTGTGCTTCAGCAGGTTGTTGGTGGGAGAGCGGGACATGCGAGGCTGCTGAGGTGGGGGCTGTTGGCCACTTGCCCCACCACTGACCACACCCCCACCACTTGCTGCCCCGCCGCCCTTCTTCATCTTGGTGGAGCCAAACTTGGTGGCAGCGAAGGAGGCAGTGGTAAAAGTGATGGGCTGGGCAGAGCGCGGGATAAAGGTGGGGCTGGGAGACTGGCCAAAAGATGGTGATGGGGAGTTGGACAGGGAGCTGTCCTGGCTGCCAATGGGCACAAATACCTGGGCATCAGGGTTGAAGCTGCTCTTAATCTCCTTGTCCAGCTCTGGGGCAACACAGCCCTCGCTGTCATCCAAGTACAGCACTTTCACAGCCCCCTTCTCACCAATCTGGTAGGACACCTCAAAAGGGTCGATCCAGACACTCAGCTCCTCCGGCACGTTGGCCCGCACATCTTCCACTGCCAGGCCACTCCGCTTGGCGGCCAGCTCCACCACAGGGTCCACTATCTCTCCAATGTGGACACAGCGAAAGCCAGAGCCCTTCAGTGGCTTGTCGGGGTACCAGTGGCCTTCATATTTCTTTTTCAAGAGCCGCTCTAGCTCTTCCCCAAACAGGTCTGCCCGGCGCCGGGGTAGCTTGTTGTACAAGTAGGAGATGATAAAGTTCAGGGCCACTTTGATCTCCAGCTGCATGGTCTTTTCCTAGGCAGAGAATCAGTGCAGGGCACGTGCACAAGCCAAGGACAGTGGCAGAAGATGGAAGGTAGGCAGCCTTGGGCTCCAGATGGCTCTGGGAAACAAGAGGGGGCATCATGAGTAGAAATGCAGAAAACCAGGGGGATCCATGGCAAAGGACAGACAGAAAAACACCAACTTCAGATTACATAGACCTAAGTTCCCATTTCTGCCCCACTAGTGACTAGCTTAATTGTGTGACTGTGGGTAAGTCACTTTTTCTGAGCCTTAGTTTGATCAGAAATATGAGGTCATCATGAAGATTAGGTTAGTTCAAGGATGTAAACCACCTCACACTGTACCTGGTATTATTATTTTATTTATTTATTTTTATCCTCACCCAGGATATTTTTTCTATTTATCTTCAGATAGAGTGGGAGGCAGAGAGAGGGAGAGAAAGGGAGAGAGAGACACACACATTGACATAAGAGGGACACACTGACTGGTTGCCTCCTGCAAGACCACGCCCAGGGCTGGGGACTGAACTGCAACAGAGGTATATGACCTTGGCCAGAATCGAACCTGCGACTCATTGGTCTTCCACTGACGCTATAGCACTGAGCCAAACTGGCCAGGGCAGTTACTTGTCTCTGTAATATCTTGGTGAAATCGTGCTCCCAAATTGCCACAGGCCAAGATATAAGTTTAAAATCATTAGTTTTCCTCCTTAAGTGTAAAGGGATACAGGTCACTGAACAAGAAGTAGCACTGCCAACTTTTCACTGGGGGCTTGGACTCCAGTCACATCCAATTTGTCATGCTGGGTTCCCAGGGTGTGTATGTGCTCTGGCTCACTCTGAGTTTGCAGAACTAATTTCAGAATTGCACAGCGTAACCAAGGCAAGCATTGCCATCAGACAGCCTCCAAGAATAGAGATGAGAGTATGAGCCCCAAGAAAAAAATCAAGACCTGTCAAAACCAGAGGCCTGGGCCAACAATGGAACTGCTGATGGGGGCTGCCCCAGGGCAGCAGAGGAAAGGAGAGGAGAGGAGAGTCCTGTTGGCTAACAAACCTTTAACAGCAGCACTAGCATGGCCTAAGGGTATCTCTGTAGTTTCTGGCTAGAGGGTAGGTGATGAGGAGGGTAGAGAGAAGAAATTTTCCATCACCCTGCAGCTTCCAGCTGGGGATCCATCATCACTCAGTCTCCCAGGGACAGTGTGACCACCTGTCCTTGGCACAGGATCAGATTTATCAAGTGTTTGGAGATCCCTGGAGAGGAGGCAGCCCAAGATAAACACTCAGATTGTTATTTTGGGAGTCTCTCACAGCCAGATTGCACAGAGGTCAAACAGGTTTATTCCTGAGTTCTGGGCCAGCCTCAAGTCTCAGGAAGATGATCTGTGAGGTCCTAAGAGTCAGTGACCCTCATCTCCTCACTTTCTCCAAAATGACAGTTCCAGGCTCATGCTATGGATGAACTGAACTGAAAAGGCCACCTCCCTTCCAGGGCCAACAAGGCCAGAACATGTTCCTAGACAAACCACTGGGTGAGACTGTGCTGCTGAGCTCAGCACAGAGACAAGACTAATCCATGATCCATCAAGGGCTTCTTCTTTCCGCCTAAAAGGGCCTGTGGTAGACCTGAAGCTGGAATTTGATTAAAATCCCTTCTAGATCTAGCAGAGTATCCAGAAGCTAATTCTAGGCTTGAGGACCTCTAGTTTTCTGAACACCAGCCTCAACTCACTTCCCTGTAATTTTCAGACCTGTGTCTCAGCTCACTTCCCTGTAATTTTCAGACCTGGGCCATGGCTCCCAGGGGCATTTTTAGGCCTGACTCCTCAAGCGAAGCTCTCTAAGGCGAGTTTCAGAGAAGATACACTTGGTCAGTCTGGAGTATCACACACCTGGCTAGGTCTAGTCCTGCTCTCATTTCAAGTCTGAGCAGGCAGAGGGTCACGTGGGCAGTCAACAGAGGTGCCATGAGCATGGTCTCTTCCAAGCCCCCCCCCCCCCCCCCCCCCCCCCGGTGATGCTCAGGATTCAGGAGACCCTTATCTTCCCTCTATCCCAGCCTCCAACAAAGACTAATCTCCAACCAATTCCAGGGTCCTTCTGGTTTTAAGAGAAGACGAATGGCAGAAGATAAGAGCCTTTCTGTTTCTTAGGACTGGGTTCATCACCACGGGGAACTTAAGCTTCCCCTCAAGAATGGAGGTATGTAAGGGCAACAGTAATAGCCCATCAGAAGTGTCCAACACAAAGGAGGCTAAAAAATTGTCAAGAAAGTTGGCACTGGTTCCCAAGAATGTGCTCGAAGTTAAAGACAGTGTTTTCAGAAAGGTAAAACAGGCCTGAATCCATCATGACACATCCTCAAGGCATCACATAGCCTCTTGGTATGGTCCTACACCTTTCTAACCTTCCTAAAACTTGAAGGCGTATCTGCCTTCCATGTTAACCTCCCCTAATTTTGAGTTCAGCCTCAAAATGGGAGCATTTTAAATACAGGCCAGTCATTGGGAAATAAACCTCCGACCTCAAAATACAATAGAACCACTGTCATCAGCCCTGCCCAGCTGACCATTTTCTGCAGCATAAGCAACTAAAGCTACACACCAATTTATACCTCAGATACTTCAGTGATGCTGCTGCATAAATAAGGAAGTATATATAATGCCACTTTTGCCTCTTTAATTGGAGAACAGGCCAGGCCAGATGGCTGTGGGGTGGAACCTTACACAAAAGCCAGACAACTAGAATGAGATTTTCTGCTCTATCAGCTTAGGCTCTAATTTTGACTTCAAGCTTATGGGACAGAGGATTAAAGCACTGGTGCTGTTTTGTCTTTAACTAAAGATAGAAGTGACCACTCTGATGTTTTTTTTTTAAGCGATGGACAAATTCTAGAACTTATATATAAAATATTCATAGAATGTGGTAAGATTAGAAAAGAAACAAGTAGATTTGGGTTAAGCAGTAGAAAAGGACTCTAAGAATTTTTCCAACTTTGACTCGGGCAAATCTATCTTTGGTCAATATATTAAAAAGCTGCAAGTGGGGGGAATAAATTGCCCTATCTACTTAGAATCTTATCCTCCTTCACCTGTTTACTTTTAGCAACAAAGTTAATCCTGGATTCAGATCCCTTTTGCTGACTTGTGTTTTAAAGTGCGTTAATGGACAAAAATGGGGGTTGGGTGGCTACAGACAACGACATGGTAATAAAATTTCCAGAGAAAACGTCTAACAAAAATGCAAAGGAAGCCCTGCCCGGTTTGGCTCAGCGGTTAGAGCGTCAGCCTGCGGTCCAGAGACCCCCAGGTTCGGTTCCGCTAAGGGCGCGTATCTTGGCTGCAGTTTGTCCCCGGCCCTGGTTGGGTCGTGCGGTAGCAACCACCTGATGTATCCCTTTCACGCCGATGTCTCTGTTTCTGTCTCTCTCTCCCTCCCTCCCACTCTATCTGAAAAAAATACTGAAAAATGTATTCGGGTGAGGATTAAAAAAAAAAAAAAAATGCAAAGGAATAATTTTAAGAAGAAAAACTGTCATGTTTTAAAGGAGAAAAAAAGAGAATGGCAAGGGAACCCACCAGGCTCCCAAACCATCAGAACCTTAAATCCTAACATCCAAACCGTTTTACAATCAAACACAACTGGATTCAAGTGACTGTGAACAGAGGAGCCAGGGAGGAGAATCCTCAAGTATGACAAGGCCAGTAGGTGTCATAAACTAGGTGCCAGGGAGTCGGAGCCGAGTTCCAGGGGGACAAACCGACCCCATCAGTCCTAAAGCACCCAACGGGCAGGTGTGGTTGAAAGGCTTCCAAGGCTTGTGGCGAGTGACTTTGCCACTCCACCCAGAGTCTCACACCATCCCACCCAAACATGGGCTGGCACAGCTGAAGTCAGACAGCGAGGATCCTTCCTTCCGCCTAAGAGGGCCTTTTCTAGGGCACTCCAGGTTCCTCCAAAGCTAAGATGATTTGATCGAGCCCCCAAGTAAGACAGGCTAACTGCAAAGCCGCGCTCTGCACTCTGGGAATTGTGTTCCTCAGACACCTCATGCCTCGAGTTGAAGCAAGTGGCCTACTTTCTTTGAACACTACACTTCCCTGCGTACTTTGCGAAGGCTCAGCCAGCAAACAACGCATGCCCAGTAAAGGGAACTGGCCGAGGGTCGAACCATGGAAAAGTTTCCGATGCACATGCGCGCTGCGGCGGACGGCCCCTCCCCCGCCCACCGCCTAATTCATTTTATATAAATTCTAATCATAAAGCCTGCTTGCTGTATTTTATCACCCGACCATATCCATGTCTTAGTTTTCCAAGAGGCTAAACTTTTCTTCTCCCTTTCTCTTCACCACCTCTCATGACTGCTGAATTAAGGATCTGCTTCAAATGAGTTTCCTGGCTGAAGGCGGTGGGCTGGAATAGATAAGGTCACATTCCCACCCCCATCCCCCACCGCGGCTGCTTAATCTGTATTCCTGGGGTTTGGTGGTCTCCGTCTGGAGTTGCTGTAGGTACAGTGGATTAAAAAGAAAAGAGCGTTTTCATTTAAAGTGCAGTAGGCTCGGCTCCAGCACCCCAACAGCCAGGAAAGTAATGGCAAGAATTAAAAGCCAGTTCTCCAGTCCTCTGGGCCAAAGAAATTCCCAGTTATAACTGCGGGGAGGTGCCAGGCCGTTGATCAGAAGGCCCAATGCCAGCAGGGCCCTAGCCTCACACCTCTTCTAATCCAAGCCCGAGTGACCAGACTCGGGGAGGGAAATGGAAAAAGGTTCCTGGGCAGAGAAGGAATAACCGTGCATCCGATACCTGAACATCATTTTCCCATACTTAAAATTGTGAGTCTCCTCTCAATCAAGGACTGCTCTTTGACCTGACTTACCAGATCCTCCGCAAAACTCCCCTACAGGGCGTTAAATCTCCCTAATCCTTCCTCCCACACAAGCTGTTCCCCCCTCTGCTTAAGAGGAGGATAGGGACAGGTGTCCAAAAAAGCAACAGAGATGTTTTTCTGTTGGAAAACCTAAGGTGAGGGACCAGTGCAGGGTGGATAGGAAGGAGCAAAAGGTTAGTATACTGAGCAGGCCCCCAAGACCCGCCCCCAGGGCCCCCGCCCACAGGCCTCCAAGTTGAAGCCTGCTGTATGAGGTTCTGGTTCTCTGGGGTGTGAGAAAAGGCCTGCAGTTGCCCCTCCTCTTTCTCTGCTCCCTCCTTCCCCTCCCTTTCTAGTCAAGGACACAGTCCATTCTCTGGACAGGAGGGGAAGGAGCTTAGGAGTAGGGCTCCCAGGATCAACCAGAATCCACACACTGGTATTGCTCTAACGGTACTTTTTTCGCCCAGTTTTCCCTGAAAACACTAATGAGAATAAAGAGCTTAGGCCCAAATGGTGAATTCTGGCTCAGTGGCCAGAGGACAGTCACCTCTGGACCAAAAGGGTTGTCCACCCTTCATCCCTCAGACTTCACCGGGCCAGATACAAACCCTACGAATTACTGCCACCCTACTTCCCCGCACACGGGAAAAGAAGCAAAAAAACAAGGCCTGTATCCCCTTCCTTCCTCTGATTTACTGAATGGTGGTGAGTTTTGTTTTTTTTGAGGAAAAAAAAAAATGTAGCGAGTCTCTAGGATATTAAGAACTGAGGGAGGTAGACAAGGAGGAAATGCACCCCACCCAGGAGGGGGCCACACTTGGAAGAGGAAGAGAAGGGGGCTCTGGGGTATCCTAGGATGAGAGCAGGCATAAGGAGAGGAATAGAGCACAGAGGGAAAGGGGGGGAGGTTCTCGAGGGGAGGTGGGAGGGAAAAGAAAAATGCTGGCCGGGCGAGAGGAGGGGGCGCGACAGCAACGTGGAGCGTCCAGCAAAGCCAAGAGCAGGAGTGGGGCAGGGGTGGGGAAGCTGTCGGACTGTTAGGTGTCAGGGGGCCCCCGCCCGCACACCCTCCATTCACTCACTCAGGTCTCCGCGGCGGCGGGGCGGGCTGCCGGCCGTGGGGCGGCTTCTCCCTCCAGGGTGGTCCTGGGCGTGGGACGGAGGTCTCTCTCCCCTCCTTTCTCGGGCGCCGGTGGGCCAGGGCCGATGTGTCCTTTTCTTCGTTGAGGGTTGGGGGTTAGTTGGGGGGGGGGTGTTATGGGCTATGAATCTCAATAATTCAGCTTTTTGGAGGTCGGGCTTAGCGGCGGGGGACGGAGGGCGGGCCGGCCGGCGGCGACGGCGCGGGGATGGCGGACCGGAGAGTGGCTCGTGTCGCGGGGCGGAGGACGGTCCGGGCTGTGGCGGGCGGGAGGTCCTGCCCTTCTGGCCCCGCGTCTCCCAAGCCACTCGCTCCTTTCCGCCGACGACCCGCACCTTCCCGCGCCCCGGCCCGAAGTGAGCAAAGTCAATGAAAAGTTTCACCCTTAGCAACCCTGCGCAAGGATACGGCTTCCCCACCCCTGCGTGATGCGTCCCTCCGCCCTGCAGGGGCGGGGCCGGCGCCGGGACTACTTCCGAGCCGGCGGGGCGGCTTAACCCTCGCAGCCGCGAGGCCCTCGGCGAACTCGCGGACACCTGGCGACCCCCACATTCCCACCCTCCTGTGTCCGACCCCCTTGCAGCACTCGGGTCCCAGCTCAAACGTCAGCAAGGCCGCCTGCCCTGCCCATCGCAGCGCAGCCTCATAGTTACTGTATTCATTCCACAAACCACTCAGAAATCGTGCTTGTTGTGTAAGGTGTTTCCCCAGGTGGACAGCGAGTTCCGCCAGGGCAGGGGCCTGGACTGGGACCAAGTTGCGCTCTTTGGGTGTGTGGAAGGAAGGGACATTGCGGGGAGGGGAACATCCACGCTGTGTCTTCGGCCCTCCGCCTGCCGCAGGCCACCTCGGCGAGTCCCTCCAGCCCCGGGCGATCGGCCGTCCCCGCGGCCCTCGCACCGCCCCAGTTACGGGTGGTGATGGTGGGGAGGGTTGAGCGGACGACGCGAGTTCTGGAAACGTTTCGGACCTTTATCATCTCGGGTTAGGGCCTCATGCGTCGCTGGGGAACGTCCAAGGGAGGGCGATGGGGAAACGGGCCGGGCACGCCGAGCGGGAGAAGGGGAGGCGAGGAAGAGGCCGGGCGGCCAGGAAAAGGAACCGCCTCAGGAGCCCCGTTACCTCGCGGTGGGGCCCGGCCCCTCTACGGACGCCGCCGTCCTCTCTCCCCGGCTGGCGACCCCCATGCGGGACACTACAAAGCCACATTTCTTTTAATAACAGCTCCAGCCGGCGGGGTCTGGCGTCTGCCAGGGCGCCGGGCTCCCGCACCCGACGGTCCCTCAGGCGGCGGATCGAGGCTCGCCGAACCCGCACGTGGAGCGCCAGGCCCGCGCGCTGCAGCCTCCTGCCCGTGCTCTAGCCACGCGGGCTCTGGTCCACTTTGTGACTTAGTGGGACGCGGAGTCAGGTGTAGGGAGGCCTGTGCCTGGGTGAGGTCACAACCTGTGCCCGGACTGTCGGGTGGCGAGGCCCGGGGCTCCGGGAGCTTCAGTCTTCTGCCGTTCCTTTAATCGCCCATTCCCCATTCTCTCCCACCCCCGACCTTTATTCTCGCTGCAGACATATCCAGCCCAACGGCGGCCGCCGAACCCACGTGGGGTGGCGCGATCCCAAAGTTTCCAGCTACGAACAGCTTGCATTTTCCCCCTTGATCATTCTTTTTGGCAAGGGCACAGAGCAACAGTAGCACGGGGGTCTAAGTGCGCTTTCCTTGACTGCAGCAGAGAAATGCCGGGATGGAGGGCAAGCTCCACCGTGCAGCAAAGAGGTGCACGAGAGCGGAGCCAGAGAGCCCCCATCCCCCACACTGAGCGTTTCAGCTCTTGGGGCACCTCCAGGGACTACTTACCTCGTGCGTCAGCGAGAGGCAGAGCGTCACTTACACGCCCCCTTCGCCAACCCCACTTCTCCCGCCCTTCCTTCCCTCCCACTCCACCTCACGTCTCTCCCTTCCCTTCCTTTCCCGTCTTCTCCCGTCCTCACCCCTCCCCTCTCTCGGCTCATCTTTCCTCTCCCCATTAGTGTTCCACCCGGGCAGAGGCCCCGCCCACCCTCTGGGTTTCAGGGAACAGAATTGCTAAAAATATAACTGGTGTTAGCAACAGCCTTCCCATTGGTCGGGTAGAGGGGAGAGGCGGCATCTGATTGGCTTTTCGAGCCAACCGCTGGGAGTAAATTTAGTGGCAGAGAGCGAACGAACCCAGCCTTGGAGAGCGAGCGTTTGCGCAGTGGGGCGTGTTGCAAGGGTTGCTGGTGTTTGTAGTAATTTATTAGAGGCAATCGTGGAAATAGGTGGGTTTGAATCCCAGTTCTGTCACTAGTCATGTTATCTTGATTTAATGGCAACACATTTCTTGACATCATCAAACTTGTAATCTCATCCTTAAAATGTAGATCGGGTGAGGATTAAACATAATATTGTATGCAAAGCCTGGGTCAAATAGTTGCTATTCTTAAAGGTAACTATTCTGGCCAAGTTACACCTTACATATCCTGTGCTGAGTTCAGTGTGCATACCCCAGTAAGAACCCCTACAAGACAATGATGAGAAAGGTGAGGGTGAGCTGAAAGGAATTCCCCTGGGTATCTCAAAAGGGGGTGTGGGGGGGGGGGGCGTATATAAGCAGACAAAGGATAAAAGACTCCTACCGTTCAATGCAGGCTGGGAGAGGGCTGACTGACCGTTGGAAGGAAGGTGTTGAATTCGCGTGTTCATGCTTTTATTGGAATCTCTCCTGCGCTGCTGGAAACACAGCAGCACTGAACAACATCACTAAAAACAAACTGAGAAATGCAGCTTCCTTCGCAAATGGGAGCCCCGGTAAAGGGTTAGCATGTAAATAGGAAAAGATAAAACGGGAAAAATGGTAATCACCCTTCTTTACTGCTGATGTCTCCATTTACGATGTAGTGAGGAAGACCGTTTTTCTCTTCCTAACATGTTTTCTTCTTGGTAACGACCTGTGAGCTGAATCCCTACTCAAGCATTCCACAGTCCCTTCCCATTTTGAGTAATCATTCCTTGAAAGGCACACACCATGTTTTAAAAATGGTGAGCTTCATAAGTAAGCATGTGCAGAGGGGAGAGGTGGGGGCAGGCAGCTGCCGTCTAAGAGTAAGCAAGTTATGCCAGAAATTTTGTTGCTGTGACAAGTCAGGCTGGTCATAATTAGTACTAATTAACTCTCAGGGGTGAATCACTCTCATGTACACATACCAGGGTGAGAAATTTTGTTGTTTCTTTTAAGTTATCTAAGAAAACAGTTCCTCAACTTGCTTCTTCAGATCCACTGCCCCAGCAGGGCAGGAGCAAAAAAAGCCACAGCAGAAACTGGCTTTGGAGAAGAGTGATTGGATGCACAGGGCAAACGACTTGCTGTTTATTCATCACAACCAGTGTGAATGAATTCTTGTAAACAAGTGAACAAACCTATCTTTTTTTTTTTTTTTCTTTCCCCCAAACCTATCTTTTGTTAAGACTCTGAAACTGCAGTGTTTGAATGAAGTAACTACATTTTAGTCTTAGTGGTGGCAGATAGGCCACTTGGGGATAGAGGTGATAAGGAACTGAAAAACTGGGAAAAGATGGAAATTGGAATCCTTTTTTTAGGCAGAAAAATTCCAACCAAGACAACAAATCTTTCACCTTTATGTACTAACTTCAAACTACTATTAAACAGCTGCAGGTCAGAACAGAATGAGTCTCTCTGAAATTTAGTCAATTCGGTCTGATACCCTGGGAAATTAATTTTATTAATTTAAAAGCTGCTAATTGGCCAACATCCACATCTGGTGCATGGATTGTCTTGGCATAGGCTGATACACTAAAAATTTATTTATTTTTTTGGTATGTGCCCCTAGCAGGAACCGAACCCAGGACTCTCTAGTCCACAGGCTGTCGCTCCAACTGCTGAGCCAAACAGGCCTGGGCGCACTAAAAATTTTTTTTAATGGATTTATATTTAAAAATTGGAAGACTGGCCCTGGCCAGTTTGGCTCAGCAGTTGGAGCATCGGCCTGTGGACCAGAGAGTCCCGGGTTCAGTTCCCGCTACTGTCAGGTACCAAAAAAACAAAAAGCCCTGGCCAGTTTTGCTCAGTGGTTAGAGTGTCGGCCTGCGGTCCAGAGAGACCTGAGTTCGGTTTCCGCTAAGGGTGTGTACCTCGGTTGCAGTTTGTCCCCGGCCCTGATAGGTCCTGCGGGTGGCAACCACTTGATGTGTCCCTTTCACATCAATGTTTCTCTTTCTCTTTCTGTTCCTCTCTCCTTCCCACTCTACCTGAACAAAAAAAATGGAAACATGCCCTCGGTTGAGGGAAAAAAAAAATTGGAAGATTACACAAAAATCCTAATTTGCCACTAGTCCTTAATTCAAAAACTCTGGTAACATTGGGCATTCAAATTGGCAATTGTTTGGAGTTGAATGGCATCCCTCCCCTTTAAAACAGGGTTTGTTCTCTCTGATTCTCCCAAGGTCCCCACCACTCCCTATTGTCTCCCAGACAGGGAGGTCAAGGGTCACATACCATTCATGCATCATCATGTTTGGGCTGTTCTTCTCTCACACACATATCCTTTTCAATCAATTATATTATTTACATAGACTCCTGAGTTTGTAACCCTTTTTCCAATTCAATGTAACTGTTTGAGTGGCTGCTTGTTATGTGCCTTATAGTAGAGGAATAAGCAAAAGGAGCTTAAGGATCTATGATCTAATTCATTGTTTTAAAACTCTGGGTCATGATCCATTAGTGGGGCCATGAAATCACTTGGTTTAACAGATTTCAGCCTTGGAGAATAGAATGTAATAAAATGAAAATATTGGAGTACACAGTAAATATTATTTCACAAAACTTTTGTTACATGTATGTACTAGGTATGAAAATAGACCAAATGAGAGACTGTTGTGGGGTATGGTGTATCTGGAAGTATTCATGAGATGTACAGAGTTTAGAGGGAAGAGGTACCAAGTTGGCTGGTTGATGTGAAGGTGGAAGGGTAGTTCAAACAAAGGAAAACAGAAGGCCAAGACCACCGGAGTGTGCAAGGAATGTCCCTTCAACTACTTAATGAAGAGCACAGACAGAAGTAGAGGAAAACCTTTTGGGTAGGGGAGAGAGGGAACCATTTAGAGGACTATCAGTGCCAGGAGTTAAATGTTTCTCTGTGGAGAAGTAGGGACCCACTGTAAAAGAACTACCCTTTTTTGTAAAGCCTTCCCAGTAAAGGTCAGGCTCTTACAAGGTCAAATTTAATCCTATGACCCAAAGAGGTAGGCACTATTATCTTTATTTAATAGATTAAAAAAAAAAAAAAAAAAGCACAGAAAGGCTAAATGACTCACTAAAGGTCAATAGCAGAGTAGAAATCAAAGTCTGATTATAAAGCCCACACATTTCTTATTCTGCTTTTTTTGGGGGGGTGGCTAGATTCATACTTCAAAAAATTTTTTTCTTTAGCAAGAGTAATGTAATAAGTGTACTGTTTAAAGGAGATGAATTTCCTATGTATGTACAGTGTACTTGAGAAACTGGAAGTAAGACACCCGTCCTTTCTAGAAACTAGAACTGAATACTTAATAAATAATAATCATATTCAGGAAGGGGAACCACTTTCTCAGGCTGGCCATCATGAGGTCAATTATTTCAACTAAACTTATATAGGAGTGCTTATTTCAACAATGGAGAGAAGCAGTAATTTTCAAGACTGAAGACCATTCTGATTTTTTGTGACCATATACAGATCATTATTCTAATTCTCTTCACAGAACTGTATATTGTTAGAGGTTAAAATACAGCTTGTAAAGCCAAACAGAGAAAGACAAGTATCATATGATCTCACTTATTTGTGGAATATAATGAACATAATAGTCTGAGGAATGGGGTTGCCCCAGAGAAGTGGAAGTGGGGTACAGACTATCCCCAGAAGAGGGGGTGGCGGGGGAGATAAACCACAAAACTTATATGTATGTATGCATGAACAATGGACATGGACAACAAAGCTGGGGGGGGGGGGGAGGGGGAATCAGTGGGGGGAAAAAGGAGAAACATCTATAACAAAAATAAATAAAATAATTAAAAAAAATAAAAGCAAAAAAAAAATTCAGCTTGTAAGCAATGTTTTCACACAGAGAATTTGGTACTATTAAGTTATTTAAAAAAAATTTTTTTTTCCTTTATTGATATTTAGAGAGAGGAATGGAGAGGGAGAGATGGAAACATGGATGGGAGAGAACATTAATTGGTCACCTCCTACATGCCCCCTGACTGGGGATTTGGCCCACAACCTGGGCACATGCCCTGACCAGAAATCAAACCGGTGATATCTTGGTGCATGGTTCAACACTCAACCACTGAGCCACACCGGCCGGGCTAATATTATTTTTCTTTATTGATTTTAGAGAGGAAGGGAGAGGTAGAGAGAGAGAGAGAGAAACATCGATGAGAGAACATAGACTGGCCACCTCCTGCATGCCCCACTGGGGATTTGCCCCACAATCTGGGCATGGGCTCTGACCAGGAATCGAACTAGTGACCTCTTAGTGCATAGGATGATACTCAACCACTGAGCCACACCAGTCAGGCTTATTAAGCTAACTTTTTTTTCTTTTCTTTATCCTCACCTGAGGACATTTTTTTTGCATTTATCTTCAGATAGAGTGGGAGGGAGAGAGGAAGAGAGAGAGAAACGTCAAAGTGAGAGAGACACATCAAGTGGTCGCTACCCACACAACCCCAACCAGGGCCGGGGACAAACTGCAACTGAGGTATGTACTATTAGCAGGAACCGAATCTGGGACTCTCCGGTCCACGGGCCGAGGCTCTAACCGCTGAGCCAAACCAGCCAGGGCTTAAAATAATTTTGTTTTAGAAATAAACTTTTATTTTTTTTATTAACTTATTTTTGTTACAGATGTCTCTCCTTTTTTCCCCCATTGAAAACCTCCTCCCCATCTCGCCCGCCTTGTCCTCAGCTTTGTTGTATGTGTCCATCAGTTATGTGTACATGCATATAAGTTCTGTGGTTTATCTCTTCCCTCCCCTCACCACCCCCTCTTCCGAGGGTTGTCAGTCTGTACCCTACTTCCACGTCTCTGGGTCTATCCAATTCCTCAGACTGTTATGTTCATTATATTCCACAAATAAGTGAGATCATGTGATATTTGTCTTTCTCTGCTTGGCTTGTTTCGCTTAGGATATACTCTCCAGGTCCCTCCATGTGGTCTCAAAGGATAAGAGATCTTTCTTTCTTACAGCTGCATAGTACTCCATTGTGTATATGTACCACAGCTTTTTTATCCATTTGTCTACTGATGGACACTTGGGATGTTTCCAGACCTTAGCTATTGTAAATAGTGCTGCTATGAACATGGGGGTACATATATTCTATCTGATTGGTGTTTCAGGCTTCTTAGGGTATATTGCTAGAAGTGGGATCACTGGGTCAAATGGCAATTCAATTTTTAATTTTTTGAGGTAACACCATAGTGTTTTCCATAGTGGCTGCACCAGTCTGCGTTCCCACCAGCAGTGTACTAGAGTCCCATTTTCTCCACACCCTCGCCAACACTTGTTTGATGATTTGTTGATGGTGGCCATTCTGACAGGTGTGAGGTGATACCTCATTGTTGTTTTAAGTTAATTTTTTAACATTTTCCCATTTTTGTTCAGATAGAGTGGGAGGGAGAGAGCAAAGAGAAGGAGAAACATTGACGTGAAAGGGACACATCTAGTGGCTGACTCCCACGCATCCCCAACCAGGGCCAGGGATGAACTGCAACCAAGATATGTGCCCTTGACTGGAATCGAACCTGACTCATTGGTCTGCCGGCCCTTGCTCTAACCACTGAGCCAAACTGGCCAGGGCATGTTTTTTTAAATAAATAAAACTTATTTTAATACTAAAAGTAGGAGTCATACACCACCTGTAAGTTAATGTGAAATATGTTTTTAATGAAAAAAAAGTATGGAGAAGAACAAATGCCAGCCTCTGTAAAATGAAAAAGAATAAGACATTCTGTATAGAATTGCATTCAGGACTTAGAATAAAAGTTCAAATTGGGGGGAAAATAAATTTTAAAAACTGAATGTTTTTTGGCAAAACATTTTGACTCATATTATACATTAAAACTAAAATTACTGTAGAGTCAGTGACAAATTCTATTAATCTGAAAATGATCTCCTCTGCAACAATGCATACTATAAACTACACCTGATGCTTTAGAACTGCTTAGAGCGCTCCCCAAACATCATCCTGTTCAGATTATCTCCCCCAACCCACAAATGCCCTCATCTGCCACCCAACCCCTTGCTTTTAGGTTCCAACATATGTTTCAAAGCCTAATTTATTATCTGCTTTCTTTGACCTCAACAATTTATTCATTATGGAGCACCTGCTACCTGCTGGGCAGAACAGATTTGGTCTTGCCACCACAGAACACAGCCTAGGAGCTGACAGTGAATAATTACCAAATGCAGCCCTGGCAGGTTTGGCTCAGCGGTTGGAGCATTGGCCTGCGGACCAGAGAGTCCTGGGTTCAGTTTCCTCTAGGGGCACGTACCAAAAAAAATAAATATAGCCCTAGCCGGTTTGGCTCAGCGGTTAGAGCGTCGGCCTGCGGTCCTGAGAGACCCAGGTTCGGTTCCCGCTAAGGGCATGTACCTCGGTTGCAGTTTGTCCCCGGCCCTGGTCGGTTGTGTGGGTGGCAGCCACTCGATGTGTTCCTTTCACATTATGTTTCTCTCTCTCTCTCTCCCTCCCACTCTACCTGAACAAAAAATGGGAAAGTGTCCTCGGGTGAGGATAAAAAAAAAAAAAAAAGTCAATAACTACCAAATGCAGCCTGGCTGGAGTGGCTCAGTTGGTTAAGTGTCATCCCGTGCACCAAAAGATCGCTGGTTCGATTCCTGGTCAGGGCACATGCCCAGGTTTCAGGCTTGATCCCCAGTAGGGGTGCGTAGGAGGCAGCCAATCGACATTTCTCCCTCACATCAATGTTTCTCTCTCTCTCTCAAATCAATAAAAACATTTAAAAAATAATTACCAAATGCTATAAACAAAATGTGTATGGTGCTATGTAGAAGTATAAGTATAAGAGGAACTAACTTAGATTGGGGGTCCAGAGAGGCATCTTTGAGGAAATATTTTGCTGAGGTCTGAAGGATGAGTAGGAGTTAGCTGAGCAAGACTGACCAAGCATTGGAGAGAGATTGACAGGTTAAAGCACTGAGGAAGGAAGGAGAGTAGCTTCAGTAACTGAAAGGAGCCCATGTCTGGAGTGCAGGGTGGCAGGGTACAAGATGGGGAAGCCTTAAAGATTATCTTTAGCTCTGTGACTATGACTTTCCCCTAGCCTTCCTGAGGTGCCTCCAAGCTGGGTCAAGAACCCTTCCTTTGGCCCTGGCCACTGTGGCTCTGTGGTTAGAGCGTCAGCCTGTACACCAAAGGGTCTCAGGTTCGATTCCTGGTCAAGGACATGTACCTGGGTTGCAGGTTTGATCCCTAGCCCCAGTTGGAGCATGTGTAGGAGGCAACCAATCAACTTGTCTCTCTGACATCAAAGTTTCTCTCTCTCCCCTTCTCCTTCCCTCTCTCTAAAAATCAATGGAAAAAATATCCTTGGTGAGGACTAACAAAAAAACAAAAACAAAAAAACCCTTTGTGCATCCTCTGTGTTATACTAGAACAGTTTCTGGCAGGCTTCTTTATTAAATTCCAAAAGGTAGAGATTATCTTAATTTGATTTTAGACACAATATGTCCACAATAATCAAGAGTTTTGTTGATCCAAACCAAAGAAGTCAGAGGACTCATTTCTTTCCTTGGCTTTGCCACCAAGTTGCAGAACAAACTGGGGCCAAGCCTGTGGATCCTCTGGACTCACAACCATTTTCAAATCAATGGTGTCCAAAGACCTTGACCAGATGTCTCAAATTATGCATGTGCTTCCTCAGGGTAACTTGTTTATCATCTCTAGTGGGCACAAAGTACAGAGAGTTGAGTTAGGGTCAAGTTATGTGTGAATTTCCCTTAGTTTGTTAATTTACTTTGAGAAATCCTTACTGTGAGCATATATGCACTTTATGAAACAAATCAACTAAGTTCAGTTCTCCTAACTCATCAATTTGAATACATTTTGTCTCATTCCCTTCCCCATCACTGGAAGCTATTTCTTCAGTTCAAAATTAAATTTGGACAGGAAAAGAAAAATAGTAAGTTTCTAAAAATAACTTTTATCCAATAAAAAATGGATAGTTTTGAATTTCTTCCAGTAGAAATAAGAAAATCCCAATACTTCTATTCTGAACCACAAATTCCTGGGTGATTAAAATAAATTCACAGAGTTAAATTGAATGGTGATCAACTACCAGAAAATAAACACCTACTTTATTAATACAATGGCAACAGAAAGGGTTTCCAGTTTCTTAGAAGAAAAATAACATGAACCAGCACCACCTGGTGTTACAAGATTAAACGCCCACATTTATTATTCTGAGAGCTCCCTACCACACTGATGTTTCAGCAAAGACAACTACCATTAGAGCTGCTGTAAGAGCACAGGTAGGTTACAGTCAAGAAAACACTAAACAAAAGAACACTTAAGTGATATTATTCCTGTTTTAGAAGCTTAGAAGCTCCTGGGGTGGAGAGAACTTATCAATGTGGAAAATAGTCTTGCTTCTTGAATTCAAGAAAAACCATGACCGAACCTATCATTTTTTCTCTGATACAGTCTGCCAGAGTACTCTGTGAGGAATCCTTTTCCATTCCTGCCACCATATCTGGGTGAGAGGAGAGGAAAGGGTGGAAAGGTGCCAGCATACTAACAGGTGGTTCGGGCGATGTTCTGCACTCCGCTTCCTTTTTGTTGGCAGTAGTAGGTGTCTTTTCTGGCAGCTGCAGCAACTTGATGAGGGGAGAAAGAGGTCACCCACCAATCACCTCTTCTTGAAGCCGTATTTTTTACGTTCATAGAAGAGATCTGTTTTAGAGCTCCCCAAATTGACAATCTTTGGGCAACCATCTCTCTGGAAAACAGAATAGAGAAGTTGTTAGGTCTCTGAGCCTATATTGAGAGGGCTTTAACATAAAAATAACTTTGGGATTAATGGTCTTGCCATTTTAGTTATCCTATTCCATCAATTATCAAGAACTTATTGCCCGGACCGGTTTGGCTCAGCGGTTAGAGCATCTGCCTGCGGTCCAGAGAGACCTGGGTTCAGTTCCTGCTAAGGGTTTCCCGCTAAGGGCATGTACCTCGGTTGCAGTTTGTCCCTAGTCCTGGTTGGTCCTGAGGGTGGCAGTCACTCGATGTGTCCCTTTCATGTCGATGTTTCTCTCTCTCTCTGTTCTTCTCTTCCCCCTCCCACTCTACCTGAACAAAGAATGGAAAAATGTCCTCGGGTGAGGATAAAAAAAAAAAAGAACTTACTAAGTACCTAGAATGTGCCCAGTGCCTGTCTACCTGCAATCCAGGGGTCTGCACTTAAAATATCGGATTCTTAGCCCAATTCTGTTGCTAATACTTATGGTATAATTGAAGTAGGATCTAAAACTCTTACGATGTCCAAAGGGTTTTCTTCTAGTGAAAAGTAAGAAAAGGTAACACTCATCTACAGATCAAGCTCTTCCACTATCCCAAGGAAGGAGAGAATACCACCAAGGAAAAAAACCTAAAGACTTTTAGGAAATAGTACTTTATATTTTAAATATCACAAGAGAATACAGGGTTTGATATGCCCTTATTAACTCACTTAATTTGACACATGGTCTTGGGGGAAGAGTGCTACTGTGCCAGCGATGGCTGTTGACAGTACCTACTCTGATTTGTAATGATATGCTCTTCTGGTCATTTTGTGAGCTTGAGTGGTTTCAGTGAAGCCCCTGGGAAGCTGTGTTCTGCAGAAATGATGACTCCATCAGTTGATTTGGAATGATGGGAGGAACACTGGGGGAGTTGTTACTGGAAAAAACCTTCACAGGTCTGATGATTTTATTAAACATCCATGTCAAAGGAGGTTGCTTCCTGTGACACTGGGCTATGGAATGAATCAATGAAGCCCTCAGACATCTCGTTTCTAATTCAGCTGACTTCTTTTTTCAGGGGCTAATGTCAATACTACAAAAATATCTGAAAACACACAAAGCCACCCTGGCCAGTTTGGCTCAGCGGTTGGAGCGTTGGCCTGCGGACCAGAGAGTCCTGGGTTCGGTTCCTGCTAGGGGCACATACCAAAATAAATAAATAAGCAAGCAAGCAAACAAACAAACAAAACAACACCAAAAAAACACACAAAGCCAACACTAATATTTCATTATTTTCTAGAAAACATGTGTCACACTGGGAACTACCATCGTGCTGAGAGAACCAGGCTATGGGCCCAGCCCCATGAATGGCTTGCTAGGTGAACTCTAAGTAGCCTGACATTAAACACAACAGTATTCTAAGACCTTTACAGATGCTATGAAATTTTGTGGTATGATGATAACCTGTTTAGGCTTATTGTGCTTTACTGACTTGTGCGACTGTGGGCAAGTCACTTCTCTTTGGACTTGTATTTCTCAACTGTAAAATAAGTAGACCGGTCAATGTTTACAAACTTGTATTTACTTAGTCACAGAGTCCTGGAGGTGCCACCCTAATGTGTGCAGCTCCCTTCTCACTCATAGATGAGGTTAAGACAGTAGGCTCTGGAGCTAGGCTACCTGAATTTTGTTAAATATTAACCTCCCTGTGTCTGCTCAGTCACATATACACTTGCAGAACCTACCGCCTAGAATTAAGAATCAATAAATATACTTAAAACGATGTCTGGCATATAGTCAGATGTTAGTAAGTTATAAGAAGTTGCCAAAAACAAATCAGCAATTTCATAATGGTTCAAACACACACATACACGGCTTTTGTATAAGTTATTTTTGTGAAGACAGGACTCTACTTTTTTTTTTTTTAATGTTTTCATTTCAGAGAGAGTTAGGGAGAGGAAGAGAAGAGATATAGAAACATTGATGATATCTGGCCAGTCTGGCTCAGCAGTTGGAGCATCGGCCTGCAGACCAGAGAGTTCCGGGTTCGGTTCCTGCTAGGGGCACATACCGAACAAAAGAAAAAGAAACATTGATGAGAGAAATACAGATTGGCTGCCTCCTGCACGCCGCCTACCAGGTATTGAGCCCACAACCCAGGCACGTGCTCTGACCCGGAACCAAACCGGGGACCTCCTGGTTCCTGAGACGATGCTCAATGTTGTCCTTCTTCCGTCAACTGTTTAATGAATACCAATGACATAAAAACCAGACTAGCCCTGGCCGGTTTGGCTCAGTGGTTAGAGTGTCCGCCTGCGGTCTGGAGAGACCCGGGTTCGGTTCCCGCTAAGGGCGCATACCTCAGTTGCAGTTTGTCCGCGGCCCTGGTTGGGTCGTGTAGGTGGCGACCACTCCATGTGTCCCTTTCGCGTCAATGTTTTTCTCTCCCTCCCTCCCACCCTATCTGAACAAAATATCAAAAAATGTGCTTGGGTGAGGATAAAAAAAATAAATAAAAACCAGACTATACACTGGTTTGGGACCTACAAGTAGGATCACATTTTCTATCTAAAAGTTTATTTTTAAAGACCTTCAAACTCTCAGTAACTGCATCCATGAGGTAACAGGGTTTATTAATTCCTTTTTGTAGAGTTCCTCAAAGCCTAGTCCTGAACATGGGCTTTCTGCCTTCCAGTCTGGTTTTTTTTTTTATCCTCACCCGAGGACATTTTTTGATATTTTGTTCAGATAGAGTGGGAGGAAGAGAGAGAGAAAGAGAGAAACATCGACGTGAAAGGAACACATCGAGTGGTTGCCACCCACACAACGCAACCAGGGCAAGGGATAAACTGCAACCGAGGTACATGCCCTTAGCGGGAATTGAACCCGGGTCTCTCTAGACTGTAGGCCAACGCTCCAACTGCTGAGCCAAACCGGTCAGGGCTGGTATTTTTTTTTTTTATCCTCATCCGAGGACATTTTTGCATTTATCTTCAGATAGAGTGGGAAGGAGAGAGAGAGAAACATCAATGTGAGAGTCACATCGAGTGGTCGTCACCCACATGACCCCAACTGGGGCCAGGGACAAACTGCAACCAAGGTACATGCCCTTAGCAGGTACCAAACCAGGGACTCTCTGATCTGGGGGCTGATGCTCTAACCACTGAACCAAACTGGCCAGGGCCAGTCTGGTATTTTTTAACAGGATTTCACAGAGGCAAGAACCAAACTTTCCACATGGTCTAGGCAGTTAAAGATGATAAATTTCTGAATTAACTTTGTAAAGAATCAATTATTGTTTGCATCTAATTGCTCTGCTGTTCATTGAAATGGGGAGACGAGAATGGTAGAAATAGCAGAGTGAGAGGCCCATCTGTAACCACCCTAAAAACAATATAGTGAGGTGGTAGAATTAGGTGCTTTTACACCATGCATCCTCAAAGGGGATGAAAACATCTTTGACATTATAGTGGTATATAACCTAAAGCTCCTCCTAACCCAGCAAAATCTTATTCCTTAGTATGTAATTCCCCTTGTTAGGGAGAAAATTTAACTGAATTTAAATGTTAACTTTTCTCCTTGGGGGGGCAATATAGAAAAAAAAAAGTTGAGAAATACTCAGAGAGACCTGGATTCTAGTCCTAGATCTGCCACTTATTAGCCATGTGACCTTGAGCCAAGTTGCCTAACACTTCTAAGCCTTAATATCCTCATCTATATCACACAGAATTTTTTGAAAAGAATGTTAGGCATAGTACCTGGCACATAGCAAAAACTCCCCAAATATTAGCTGCTCTTTTGTTTTCTGGTTGGGACAGCTGAGCAAAATGGTAAGTAAAGGAGTAAAGGAATCAAGGATTACAGGGGAATCAAGATGCTGCTGCATTAGAAGAAACTACAAATTAGTCCTCTGGCAGCAATGGCCACAGGTATTATCCCAGACTCCTGAGTATTATCAAAGCTTTGAAAAACTAGAGAACACCCAGCTTAGTTTATTGATTTCTGCACAGGAAAAAGTCTTAGGCACTTAATCTACATGGTGATCTGTAAGGCTGAGAGTCTGGATCATGTCACTTGACTGCTTTGTGTCCTTGGAAACTATGGCTGAGTAAATGTAAGCTAGATGTCATCTCAAATGTCCTCAGAACATTCCTGTATAATGTGAAGTAGGGGAAATGATGTCCAGAACAATGATCAGGGACAGAATGAGGAACGAGGATCCAAAGGTATCAGGTCACACACCACATGCAGATGAGTCAGAGCAATTAACATTTATTAAGCACTCTCTGGTTATATGCTTATACCAGATAACAACTCCAGCTACAACCATGAAAAAGTTCAAGAAAATAACCTTAATGGACTCTACCTAGTTTAACATTATTTATACTTTCCTCTTCACTGCTGTCTTACCATAGTTTCACTGCTTATAGACTATAAACAATTACCAAACAAATACTATATACCAGAAAACCTGTAGAGGAACTCCTATAGAAGACTTATAAGGGCATCACCAAAAATGTGTCTCATACTTACACTACATGCCTGGCACTGTACCAAGAAGTGGGGAAAACGAGATCCAAATACACAAACCAAGATCTTTTTACTAAAGGAGTGGAACCTAGCTGGTGGATCAGAGAAGCAGGATATGATCTGACAGCCAGAGGTAAATAAATGCAAATCACAGTTTAGGTCAGGAGAAAGTTCAAATCACCAACTGAAATTATGTTTGTCATACTTTATCTATGACCCTTCTCTTCTCCCTAAATAACAGAAGGCTTAATTAAGTAATAAATAGTCTTATCCACTTACTGGGGATAGACAGGATCCAAATGCACAGACTGCTGAGGTGACTGGGTTGTTCTCAACAGGGGCACATTTAACCAAAAAGATTTATACCCTAGTGTTGGACTGAGCACTGAAGGGTTGATTCCCGGTCAAGGGCACTTACCTGGGTTGCAGGTTTAATCCCCAGCCCCAGTCAGGGTATGTTCGAGAGGCAACCAATCGATGTTTCTCTATCTCTCTTCCTCCTTCCCTTTCACTCTCTCTAAAAATCATTGGGAAAATATCTTTGGGTGAGGATTAACAACAACAAAAAATATTTATGAAAGGACAACTCAGGGTAATGGGGACACCAACTAGGTTTAGTCAGTCTGGGCTTGCCACTTATTAGATGGATGAGGAACTGTAAAGTGGGGATAAGTTATTCTAGTTAACAAAGTTATTATGAAGAATAAGGGAGATAACATCTATAAACTATCTACTTTTTGCTCATGATAATATTATTAAGAATTACACATTTTTTTGCCTTCTCCTAGATCAGGTAACCAGATACCTTCTATTAGCCTATTGGTATTGTATCACTTCTTTTTATTGTGTCACAAGAAGAAAACAAGCTGATTCACAGGGTTCCTCCCCACCCCCCAAGAAGTCTGCTAAAGAAAAATGGTAAAACTCACCCTTACTATAGCTCTGTAAGCCCTCTATCCTTCTTTTGGTTCAAAGAGTTAAATAGTTACTCCACCACATAATGTCAAAGGCCAAAAATGTCATGAGACAGAAATCAATCCCACAGTATCAAACCAAAGGCATTCTTTAACTGCTTAAAGCTGAAATCAACTTGAATCATCCCAAATTCAAACATCACTACCTCCACCCAAGCAGTCCTTAATGACAGTAAAGAGAATTACTGAGTGGTTATTATACACCATGCACTGTGCTAGGACTTACAAAATGCAGGGTGTTGTTTCTGAATAAAAATAATCAGAGACATCAAAGGAATAGAGAGAGGGCTCTTCAAATTGCTGGTGTGGACAAAGATTTGCTTCTTTTGCATTTTACCCTTGATGGAAAATAACTGCCTTTTATTGGACTACACCCAGTTTGGCTCACAGAATTTGACGAAATTATAACCTAGGTGACTAGCTGAACATAGTAATCTCCACAGACCATAGGAGTTTGCCATGGTTGGCAAAGTGCTGTTAAATAAAAGATCAGATGGGAAGTTTAGAATACACTCACATCTTTCTCCTGGATGGTGCACTCCTTACAATAATAGGCATCAGAGACTCCAGGGCCTCCACAGATCACACAGCGCCCCTGATAAGAGCCGTAGTTACACTCATCACATATGCGCACCAGAGTGCAGGGGCGCACATAGGAGTCACAGATCACACACTTGCCATCACCTGTGTGGAAAACAGAATGGAGTTATGCCCACTTGCAAGTCCTTGTCCTCCTCCTGTTATGGGGAGAAACACCAGTCTCCTTTGGACAGTGACTTTAGGGCCTTCTACTTTGGCATTACAAAACTTGGCTTACTTGGTCCATCTCAACCTCCACAACACATCGGAAAAAGTTAATCAACTAACGAGTGCTTAGAACAGCACCTGTTGGATAAGTACATATAATTACTGGTAAAAATTGTGTGTTGGAGACAGGGGTCATGCTACTTCCTGTCCAAAGCTACAGATTTTTCTCAAAACCTAAACATAGTGTCTAAAATGTGCAAGCTGGAGTAGGGAGGTGGAGGAGGCTTTTGGTTGCAGTCTGGCATTCAGTGTTCACGTGCTTCTAGTAATAGCTACTTAAAGCCCTCTTTGTGGCCCCACAGGAAATGCCCGTTTGCTGGCTGCACAGAAACTGAGTGCAAGGGGTGGGGTGTTTGGGAAGGCGTGTTCCACTCACATTTTTCACACAGTCTTCCGATGGCTGCAAAATCAAAGACGGTAAAAAGTACAATTAGAATTAAGATTTTGACGAAGAGGGGAAAAACATCCTTGAGCTTGGAGTGGGAACAGAAGCAGGGACTGAAGTGAGCCCTGAGCGATCTCATTCACCTTATCCTCATAAACTTTCCAAAGGCACACCTTCCTGAAGCCCTTCCCAGGTCCTGGGCAATCTGTCTCTCCGGACCCCACCCGGGCCACCCGCCTCTGGCTCCCCGCCCTCTTTTCATTGGAGGCCGCAAACCGCGCTCCTACGCTACTCGCGGTGGGGCGGGAAACGTGGAGCCCCGAGGTAATACTCTAGGAATAGATGGGAACCCTTGACTCCCCAACTGCTACTACTACTCCCACCCAGAGAGCTGCGGGCATGGAAGCTGTCTCACCAACACCAGCCTGCTTGCGACAAAAGATCAAGTCCGGGTGATGTTTAGCCATAGCTCGCACTCAAACCGGCCACCGGAAGCTTCGGGAACTTCCGTTCGACCTTTTACCCCCATTGTTCCTGCCTCCTTGTCGCAGTGATTGGTCCTCTAGGCTTCCATCCGTTCACAATATTTGCACCAAGCACCGCTCGCTCTCGCGGGATCAAAACCCTTCTGTTCCAAAGAACAGTTTCCATCGTAACTGAGGAGCCAAGTCCTGGCAGCTGTGTGAAAAAAAAAAAAAAAAAAAAATGCCTTTGACCGGTCTGGGGGGAAGAGACAAACAGAAGTATAAATATGAAATTTGCACTTCGATAAGACATCTTTGTGCGGATATTTACTTCTACAAATGTTTTATTTATTTTTAGTCCTCACCCAAGGATATTTTTTCATTTATCTTCAGCTGGGGGGAAGAGGGTCCGGAGAGGGAGAGAGAGGGAGAGAAACATCAATATGAGAGACACATCAACTGGTTGCCTGCCCACGACCCCGACCAGGGCCTGGACCAAACCGCAACTGACCGCAATCGAACCCGCGACTCCGGTTTGCGCGCTGACGTTCTAACCACTGGGCCAAACAGGGGAGGCATACTTCCACAAAGGTTTTAATGCAGCTTTTCCCTCTTCCAGGTTGGTTTCTGACAGAGGAGCCCCGCCCACTGCGCTCTCGAAGCTCTGCCTTCACCCTGACGCCTTTCGCTTCAGGCCACGCCCCCTGCCCGAAGGCTTTAAATACGCTGTGTGGCACGTCACTTTCACGCGACCTCATCTTTGTCAGTGTACAAAATGGCGCCTTACAGCCTCCTGGTGACCCGGCTGCAGGTGAGCGAGCTCAGGGCCCTCTGGGTTCACGGGGGCGGGGTGCCTCCCAGTATGCTTGCGGCTGTGGGCGAGGCGAAGCCAGGCAGGCCCGACCTGCGGTGACGTTTTGTGTACCTGTCTCTCTGTGGGCCCAGCGCCCGTTCCCGGTCCTCCAGCGCCTGAGGTCAAGGCGTCCCCTCTCTGTCAGCTCTCCCAGCCCTGTCCCCGCCCCGCGGGAATTGTGGGTCTAAACTGTGCCGGCTGGGTGAAGAATGGAGGCATCTCTCTTTTTTGAGGACCGCACTGTCCTTTCCCGTAGGGTTTCTTTTCGTTTCTCAAGGTGAGGACAAGGTGACTGGGGTGTATGGGCGTGGTAGAGCCGGCTAGGCCCAGAGTCTGAAGGTCTCACTTCTCATCTCTCAGCAGCAGAGACTTGCTAGCCAGGTGCATCTACAGTTGCCAGGCCTGGAGTCTGGAGAAGAAACTAGTATCCTGCTGCATCCTTTGAGGATTCCGCGGAACACATAGCCAAGAATGAAAGGGGGTCCTTCCGGCCCCAGATGTAGTAAATAGTGATAACAGTAATTTCTCACCTTTGCACAATATTGCAAGACTTTTAATTCCTTATCATATTTTGAGTTATATAATCATCTGGTGAGATGACTATTCTCATTTGATAAGTAATAAAACTGCTAGAAAGTAGGTGAAAGTTACTGCTGTCACTGAAGTGGCCTGAGCATCTTGTCCTTTGGCTCTTCTGTTCAACTTGTTCATGTCAGCCTGTCTTCACAGAACTTTGTGAGCTAGAGTGTGATTTTTGAGCTAACATTTGTATTTTTGAGTTTACCAGAATGGAGTAGTTTGAGCCCACAATTAGTTGCTTTTGGATTACTGGATGGAAGGGTAAAGAGACTCAACAGTTTGACCTTGACTCTCCTGTTACGAACCATCTAGAAAACTGACTATGACTGCCAGATGGGTTTTTCACTTCTAACATGACAGCCCTAGAAAGGTGTTATACACAAAGGTTCAATGTCACGCATGTATTTTGTTAATAAAATCAAAGCAATTACTTATAGGCATTCTCTGAAAATCTTTTAACTTTGTGAATCTACTTTGAATTGAGTGGCACAACTTTGATTTAAAAAGAAATTGTTACATGCTGTATTCAAGAAGCATTGTGTTACTATAAGTTTTTATTTTATCACTTTGCTTAAGTTTAAACCATATGGTTAAAGTGAAATCATTTATCTTAAAGTAGTTCTGATCTCTCAGTTCTGAGCAAAGACAAGGGATTTTCCCTAGTTACCTCTTCAGAGCTTTTGACTTTCCAGGTTAACACTGTGGAAGAACCGTAGTTGTTTCTTCCTGATCCTGCTTTCCATGATGTAGTAAATTAAGGAAAGATTTTATTTAAGATAAATAATCATAGATTTATTGAGGTTGGAAGAAAGGACGAATATAACTGTTAAAATTTTTTCTTTTTCATTATTGATTTTAGAGAGAGAGTAAGGGGGAGAGAGAGAGAAATATTGATGAGCGAGAACATTAATTGGCCACCTCCTGCATGCTCCCCATTGGGGATTTGGCCCACAACCTAGGCATGTGCCCTGACCGGGAATTGAATCAGCGACCTCTTGGTGCATGGGTTGACGCTCAACCACCGAGCCACACTGGCCAGGCATAACAGTATTTTTGAACTGAAAAAGGATCTTGGAAACCGTGAGTGTTAGCCCAATATAGAAAGAGATTTGGGCTATGGTTCATATTCTACCCTGACCCTGTGACCTTGAACAAGTTACTTCTGTATCCTAGTTTCCTCATCTGTCGTTTGGGAATTGCCTTCATTGACAAATGTTTATTTAATACTTGGTGATTGGCTTCCATTCAGATAGTTATGATTATTGTTATAAAGTTATGAGAAGTACAATCTATTTGTTTATGATCATCATGTAGTCCAACTTTCTCTTTTACAGACAGACAAAATCTAAAACCCTGGGTGACTTCCAGGAACAGAGTTAGGATTAAAATTCAGATCTGTTTGTTCATTAAGCTGAATGAACAGCATTATACCACACTGCCTGCCTCCCAATAGCCAGGCTATGTTAAGTAATGGCCAAATGGCCAGCTAACACTGTCCTCTGAAAACCTTGTAAATTGACCTCTTTTTTTTTTTTTTTAAATCCTCACCCGAGGACATTTTCCCTTTTTTTTTTTTTTATCCTCACCTGAGGACATTTTTCCATTTTTTGTTCAGATAGAGTGGGAGGGGGAGAGAGAGAGAGAAACATCGACATGAAAGGGACACATAGAGTGGCTGCCACCCGCACAACCCAACCAGGGCCTGGGACAAACTGCAACCAAGGTACGTACCTTTAGCAGGAACCGAACCTGGGTCTCTCTGGACCGCAGGCCAATGCTCTAACCGCTGAGCCAAACTGGCCAAGGCTACCTTCACCTTTGGTCAAGGGCAAAATAAAAATATTTTGACTGGCCCTGGCTGGTTTTGCTCAGTGGTTAGAGCATTGGCCTGCAGTCCAGAGAGACCCAGGTTCGGTTCCCGCTAAGGGCACATTCCTCGGTTGCAATTTGACCCAGGCCCTGGTTGGGTCATGCGGGTGACAGCCACTCGATGTGTCCCTTTCACCTCGATGTTTCTCTCTCCCTCTCTCTCACTGTTTCTCTCTCTCTCCCTCCCTCCCTCCCTCCTTCCTACTCTATCTGAACAAAATATCAAAAAATTCCTCGGGTGAGAATAAAATAAATAAATAAAACAAAGGTAAAGGTAGATAATAGAATGATGGCAATTACTGTATCACTAAGAGTAGCTAAAATTTACCTTACTATGTACCAGTAATCTCACATGACCCTGCGAGATAAGGCAAACCTATTAGCCCTGTCTTACAGATGAAGAAACAGGGTTAGAGTAGACACAATGTAATGGTTAGGAGCATGGATTCTTGCATCATGCTGCCTTATTCGAATGCTGACTCTGATACTCACTAGTTGTCACTTGGGACACATTACTGCACCTTTCTATTCCTGTTGCCTCACTTGTAAGATACAGATAATAATAGTACTTCAGACTTAATCTAATAATCATATTATAGTTGCAAAGTATTTAGAACCCCGCCTGCATGTAGTAAGTGTTATATACTTATTAGGTAAAATAAAATAAACTTGCCTAGGGCCTTATCACTAACAGATGTCATTTGAATTGGCACCTATATGTCCTGGAGGTCCCAGCCACTGCACTATACTGATTTCCTTTGGCATCAAGATTCAGCCTGTTGCCCAGGATATCATTAACGCTCCATAACCTGAGAACAGTGCTGTTTAAGTTGAAAGTGTTCTATTATTTGACAGTACCTGCTCCCAGGTAGTAAAATTAGAAACAGAGTGAAGAAATGGAGGTGAAATATTTGAAAAGCCACATTTACTTTCTGGTTTTTATTATTTTTTTTTAAAGCTTTTTTTTTTTTTTTTTTTTATCGTCACCCGAGGATATTTTTCCATTTTTTGTACAGATAGAGTGGGAGGGAGAGAGAGGAAGGAGAGAGAGAGAAACATCGACATGAAGGGACACATCGAGTGGCTGCCACCCGCACGACCAACCAGGTCTGGGGACAAACTGCAACCGAAGTACGTGCCCTTAGCGGGAACCGAACCCAGGTCTCTCCGGACCGCAGGCTGACGCTTTAACCGCTGAGCCAAACTGGCCAGGGCTGGTTTTTATTATTTTTTTGTGTAAAGGGCTATGGGTGGTAAATAAAAGGAATTTGCAAATACATTTCTTAGGTCTTTGGCTTTACCTTGTGGTACTGGGGTGCTGAGTTTTCATCATGTGACATTGGGATGCCACGTAACCTCTGTAAATCTGAGATGGCAGTTAACCACAAAGAAGTCTGACCTTTGGCAGAAGTTAAGTTAAAAGTGCCTCTATAGCCCTGGCCGGTGTGGCTCAGCAGTTAGAGTGTTGGCCTATGGTCCAGAGAGTCCGGGTTCGGTTCCTGCTAAGGGCACGTACCTTGGTTGCGGTTTGTCCTCGGCCCTGGTTGGGTTGTGTGGGTGGCAGTTACTAGATGTATCCCTTTCACGTTGATGTTTCTCTCTTTCTCTTCCTGTCTCTCTCCCACTCTATCTGAACAAAAAATGGAAAAATGTCCTCAGGTGAGGATAAAAAAAAAATTTGTGAATAGTTTCTGGTATTAATTTAGGAATGGGCTATTTCTTTTCCTTTTTTAAAAAAAATATGATTTTTATTGATTTTTTTTTTTTTTAGAGATAGAGGAAGGGGGAGAGAGAGAGAAATATTGATGAGAGACAAACATCAACTGGCTGCATCCTGCATGCCCTTTACTGGGCATCGAGTTGGCAACCCGGGTATGTGCCCTGACTGGGAATCGAACTGGAACCTCTCAGTCCATGGGACGACACTCAATCCACTGGGCTACAGGGCCAGGCATGGAGTGGTCCATTTCTAACATTGACAATAAGAACAGCCTCTTTCCTCAGATTGTTCCAGAATGAACCTGTAGAAGTTCTTTTGGGGGGGGGGGGTGTCCTAAAAGATGCAGAATGGTTTTCTTGGATTCATTATGCAAATCTTGGGCCAAAGGAAAGGGCACTAGCTGGAGCCAAGACTGGAATTTCACCTTTGCTGTGTGGCTAATAGTTAATATTCTAGAGCCTCAGTTTCACAATTTATAAATGGGCACAGACAGTATCTTTTGCCTCAGACAGTAGTTGTGAGTATTAAATGGAACTGTCTGTGTAAAGTTCTTGAGGCAAATCTGGTGCAGGGTATAGGCACTTGGTGAATGTTAGTCTCTGTCCCTACCATGGACCTACCATGGAGATGACCTACAGCCTCCATGGCCCAAGCATTTACCCTCAGCTTGTATGTTCAAAAAAGACTGGCTTGAGGGAAGTTGCTTGTTCCTTCTGTAATCTCCATGGATATTGGGTATGTACTCATTGTTTAGGAAAACCTTTTGGGTACTGCTATAAGGGAGTTAGGAGAATAGGTAGAAATGAATCCGCTGGCTTCTTGTTTTTTATTCTCTAAGCTGAAGAGCAACATTGAGAAAATGAACTCTAAAATTACATTTAGAGTATTTTCATTATTAAATATTAAATTCTTTGGGGATTCTAGGCCCAGTAGTATTTCTGCTTTCACCTATGGAAATTGAGATAGTTTCTTTGTTTTGTTTTTTTTGTTTTGTTTTTTTTTTATCCTCACCCGAGGACATTTATTGTTCAGGTAGAGTGGGAGGGAGAGAGAGGAAAAGAGAGAGAGGGAAACATCGATGTGAAGGGGATACATCGAGTGGCTGCCACCCGCACGACTGACCAGGGCCGGGGACAAACTGCAACCAAGGTACATGCCCTTAGCGGAAACCGAACCCGGGTCTCTCGGGACCGCAGGCCGACGCTCTAACCGCTGAGCCAAACCGGCCAGGGCGAGATAGTTTCTTTTTTTCCTTTTTTTTTTTTTTTATCATCCTCACCCGAGGACATTTTTCCATTCTTTGTTCAGATAGAGTGGGAGGGAGAGAGAGGAACAGAGAGAGAGAAACATCGATGTGAAAGGGACACATCGAGTGGTCGCCACCCGCACAACCAACCAGGGCAGGGGACAAACTGCAACCAAGGTACGTGCCCTTAGTGGGAACCGAACCCGGGTCTCTCCGGACCGCAGGCCGATGCTCTAACCACTGAGCCAAACCGGCCAGGGCATGAGATAGTTTCTGATTGGGAGCTTTAATTCCGTGGTGTGCTGGGAGGAGGTACCTAAGGGGTCTCAGGAATTTATTTAACCCCTGTCCCCCAGTTCAGTGCTGGGCTCCCTCACCTTCTGCTGGATATTTGTGTTGTTTTGTTGTTCGCCGAGAGAGCTACAGAGCTGGTTGAAGACGAGGGCTCTACCCGTGAAAGCTTATAAGCATGCTGGTGAGGAAGAAGTCACTTAACTATAATACTCTGGGCCGACGTCAGGGGAGAGACCCTGTGCTGGGTGGGCTAACTCCATACCGGACCACCCTGGACCTTGGCACTTGTGGCATGTTTAGTCAGGACCCTGTGCCAGTCACTGAACTAGGTCTTGTTTTACAAATATTGCCTGTTTGTCCCTCAACAGCCACATTAAGAAGTAGGTATCATTAGCCTGTTTTCAAGATAAGACAGACCCAGAGAAGTTAAATAGTTGTCTGAGGTCACAGCACGTGAGACAACCAGGTTTTGAATGTAGGTCTGTTTGGCTGCAGAATGCAGGCTTTCTACCTCTCAACCAGACTGTTTCCCCAGAGTCCTCCCCTGTGGGTAGAGAGTAAAAACTAGATTTCTGTAGAGTAGGCTAAATAGAGGGGACACAGTTCAGTTGGCTCCATGCTCTGTTTGGATGTATGTCTATTTGGGGCTGTTAATGCCTCCTACTCCTACTCGGAATACCTACAAAGCTTGAGAGGGAGAGGCTAAGCTGTGGGTCAGCCTCACAAGCTGCCTCCTGAGCTCACAAGTGGGCGTTGGTGCTGAGCTGCTGCCTGGGGGGCCAGAGCAGGGCTGGGGATTTGCATGCATTTTACAGTGTGCCTGGAGTCAGCTACTGATGCCAGCCGTTAAGAACTAGACCGATGAGTGCATCTATCAACTGATTCCTTAAAGGAACCCCCTACTTCTTGGAGCCCATTAGAGATTGACTTGGAGAGACACTACTCCCTGTCTACCTTTCCAAGCCTCTGAAAAGGACTACATCACTTTTGTGCCTGCCAGTTAGTTGCATAGCAACCAAGCTAGCTGATTGCCTCCTGGCAGGAGAGAATTGTTTTGCTTTGGATTCTTAGGAGAGGTGCCAGGTATCACCTACCAGGGGTGGGAAAAAATTGTTAGAAGCAGCGGAGGTGTGAGAATATGCTTTTTCTTAGGAAGGTGTTGACTGACATGCATTTCTGTTGTCCACCTAGGCAGCACCTACCTGAGGCTTCCCTGCTAGGAACAGCTAGGCAGCAAGTTGCTCTGAGCTGTGAGCCTAGGGGTCGTGGTTAGAGGAACCAGGCAGGTTTTTATCCCGTCCAAGACTTTGAAGTCATCCTGCTGGTAAAATGGGCTGCCTCGTAAGGTGGGGCATTCCCTACCACCGCCCAAGTCCTGGGTAGGTTAGATGACTCTGTTAGGCATTCAAGGACATAAAGAGTGGATAAATGAGACCTTTTTAGTGCCATTTCCATTCTGGGATGTGCTGTCCTGGTGATTGTGATCAGCTCTGGGGCTCCTGGTGTTTGTTTTGTGGCTGGGAAGGGAGTACAAGGATAGTGGGAAATAGCAGCCTGTAATGCTTTCCCAGTACACAGGTAAGCATTATCTTTGGGGCAGCATCTCATTTTCCCAGGAGAACTGAGTAACAGCAGTTTACATTTATTGAATACCAGCCAGGATCCCAGTTATCGAGCTATGTACTTTTCATATATTTTTTTCCTTAAAGAATGCAATACATTTATAAAAGCTTTCTTTCCTTCTCTCCATTCCAGTCCCCAGAGGCAACCATTGATAGGAATTTTGTATATATCATTCCAGACTGTTTTCTCTGCATTTCTAAGGAATAGATTCTTTCTACTCTTCACAAAACCTCTGCTTTTTTATTCCCATTTTCCAGAAGAGGAAACTGAGGTTCAGCAAGATAAAGAAACATGTCCCAGTTCCCACAGCTGGGGAAGCTGCGATTCTAAGCCAGATGCATCTAGCTCTAGAGTGGATGCCCTTTCGGTGACTTGGCACTGGGGTTAGAGTGTTTCTACAAATGGCACTGAATAGGTCAGAATGTGACTGGTGACTTGTCTGTCTCTTGCTGAAGCTGCTGCCTCAAGAGACCAGGCCTCCTTCAGGAGCCCAGTTTGTTTGGACAACCCACTAGCACTAGTTCTGAGTGCTAGTGCCTACTGACATGTTCCCTAAGGCAGTGCTGGCATATGCCATGCTTCAGAGGATGGGCAGAAGATCAAACTGGCCCCACCAGGCTGGCCTCCTGCCTGAGAAGATGTCAGTCCCTTTGGTTTGGACTGTTCTCTGGACACAAGTGGTCCCCAGGGAAGACACTTGTACCCTGGGAAGAGAGAGCAGCGTGACCGACCTTGGCCAAGTAGGGAGGCCAGAGTTCTGAGTTGGTGTGCATGTAACATGCTATGGGATAGACCACTTTCCCATGTGCTTTGGCTTTGAACAAGCACTGATGGCTCAGCACAGCCTCTGCCAGAGGCACTCACTACTTCAAATCGTGGCTCTGCCTTCAAACATCCTGTCACCAAGTATTTATTGAACAACTGCTTTGTGTCAGACATTGTCCTAGACTCTGAGTATACAGAGGTGACTAGAATAGAGAAATTTTCTACCCTTGGAGAACGTACATTTTAGTGGAATTTACTTTCTCATCTGAGTTACCATTTTCTCATCTAAACAAGGAACACACTAACCTGTAATCCTACTTAGCACAGTTGTTGGGAGGGTGACAAAAGGTAACCTTTGTGATCTTGCCGGGCACAGTTTTTGCCTTTTTTTTTTTTTTTAATCCTCACCCGAGGACACTTTTCCATTTTTTTGTTCAGATAGAGTGGGAGGGAGAGAGAGAGAGAAACATCGACGTGAAAGGAACACATCGAGTGGCTGCCACCCACACGACCCAACCAGGGCGGGGGACAAACTGCAACCGAGGTACGTGCCCCTAGCGGGAACCGAACCTGGGCCTCTCCAGACCACAGGCCAACGCTCTAACCGTTGAGCCAAACCGGCCAGGGCAGTTTTTGCTTTTTTTTTAAAAAAAAAAAACTCACCAAATGATAATATTTTTCCATTTTTGTCTTCAGGTAGAGTGGGAGAGAGGGAGAGAGAGAGAAACATTGATGTGAGAGAGACACATCGATTGGTTACCTTCCACATGACCCCAACCAGGGCCGGGGATTGAAGCGCAACCGAAGTATATGCCCTTGACTGGAATCCAACCTGAGACCCTTTGGTCTGAGGGTTGATGGATGTTCTACCGCTGAGTCAAACTGGCCAGGGCCAGGGTGCTTTTTAAAAAAATATTATGTGCCCTGGCCAGTTTGGCTCAGCGGTTAGAGCGTCAGCCTGCGGTCCAGAGAGACTCACTCGAGTTCGCTTCCCGCTAAGGGCATCCGAACAAAAAATGAAAAAATGTCCTCAGGTGAGGATAAAAAACTATATATTTTATGATCTTTTCATTTCTGGTCTGGCTCCCTGGTGGAGTCTACTTTGGGTATATTGCTTCCTTCAGAGTTTGTTCTGTGTCAGTAAATGCGGGATTAGTAGAGCCTTCATTAATCCTGGGGGCCCTGGAGATTTGTAACCCACCAGAAGGGAGGGGACACCATCAGAACAGGGAGTCAGACTCTACCAGAGGTACTCTGAGAGACCTGTGGAGGATTGAGCCCATCGAGCAGAGGTTGGGAGACACTGTCTGGAGCAGGATGAGAAGGGCATGGTCTCAGCAGATTCCCAGCTGTGTGACCTTGGGCAGGCCACTTCCTGTCTGTGAGCCTCTGCATCTTCAGGGTGGTTAGGGAGGCTGAGCTCTTTATGGTGTCAGTGGCACAGAGCATTGTGGCAGCTAACTGTTATTTACTCCAAAACAGATCTAAGGACATCTGGCTACTGGTCACCCTGATGGGGGACTCCCACCCAAGTGTAAAATTGGGGTATTGGTTTATAGCAGAGGAGGAAGTGCTATAGGAAGGGTTAGAATGGAGATGACATGATTATGATTTTCAACAATTTGAAGGACTGAAGTGTGGATGAGTGGCTAAGTTCACTTGATGTGGTTCCAAAGGACAGGGCTGGGAATTGAAGCCTAGCGTGTGGCAGGCACTGGGCTGGGTACTTTTACATAGGTATACTTTCTTAATCCTCACTGCAGCCTGTGTGCAGGTGTTAACCTCGCTTACAGAGGAGAAAAGCAGTGTTTAGAGGGGTTAAATAAAACCACACAAGGTGACAGAGCTTGGGGCAGAGCTAGGGTTTGAGCCCAAGTGTCCAACACTAGAATCTGTTCTCTGATAGAATGGAGGCATGTTTCGGTTCAATATAAGAAGCATTTGTTGTTGTAAGGTTTTAGAACTGTCCAGAAGTGGAATAGGCTTTCTGGAAGAAAATGAATTTAGCCTAATCTTGTTGAATTGGGCTTACGGAGTTTGCCAAAGAAAGGTTTTCTGCCTTGAGGTTGCCCTCATCCCCTCTGTTCCTGAGAAAGTGAAGGGTGAACGCTTAGTGAAAATCTCTCTTCTAGATAAGAGCCTGGTGTTTATCCAGGAGAATTTCACAAGGCCTGAGACTTGGGCTCCAACTATGGGAAAATTTTTTTTCCATTTCCTAATTGTTGTGACATCTGGGTTGGATGGCCTTATGCGTGAACTTAGGAATGTCTCTGGGCCCTTGGGCCAGGTTGAACTGAGTACTATGTTTTACTTTTTGATTTAGGAAATAAAAACAAAACCCCAGCAAGTTTTAAAAAAATATGCTCAAGTCATCATTCTTTTTTAAGTAATACTGATCTGGACTACTTATAACCCAGCCTCAGTGGTCAGTATAAGACTCAGTGATACTTACTTTTTTTTTCTTTATTGATTTTTAGAGAGAGAAGAAGGGAGAAGGAGAGAGAGATAGAAACATTGATGAGAGAGAACATCGATTGGCCGCCTCCTGCACATCCCCCCCTGCCCTCCCAGGGATTGGGCCCACAACCTGGGCATGGGCCCTGACCGGGAATTGAACCGGTGACCTCTTGGTGCATGGGTCAACGCTCTAACTGCTGAGCCAAACCAGCCAGGGCAACTTTTTGAAAAATAAATGGACATTTATGTTGTTTCTAATTTTTTAAATATTTCACTTAATGGTACAATGAACATTTTTGTAGCTGTCTTTGTGGGTACAGGTATGGTATGTGGGTAGATACGGAGAAATTGAATTTCTAGGTCACAATATATGTTGTTTTTTTGGTTTAACAAAGTTTTATTTTTCAAAATGTATAGCTGGTGAGACTTGTTCATGCATCTTCACCAACAGCTGGGACATCCCCAGCTTTGGTGTCTCTGCTGTAAATTACTTGAGCTCTGTGCTTTCAGTCTAGTTTAATGAGCCCTTTACTTCGGAGCTGCTGAGGGGCTGCCCTGGCCAAGGAACCGCGATCTTCATTCTGAGACAACAGCTGGGGTATAAGCTTACAGTTGGGAACTTCCCACAGAGTTGGTAATATGTTGCTTCATCAAACAAGAGTAGCTTATTGAGCTTGTCCCAAACTTTGTCTTTGGACTACGTCTTCTTCTTCACTTTGCCCGCAGATTTGTTTACTGGTCTTTGTCTTCATTGGCTGACTTTCCTGCATCTTTCTCCTTTACGTCCTTGGGCAGCATAGCACTCAAAGAGCAGCTTCTACCACTGCTGCCTCAATAAAATGTCAGACAAAAAGCTGTTGTTACTAAGTTGTAGTAGCTAGGCCCTGGCCGAGAAGCTGTCAGTTAGTTAGGGCATGGTCCTGGTATGGCGAGGTTGCGCGTCGACCTCGGGTCAGGGCACATGTGAGAAGCAACCAGTGAATGAATGTATAGATAAGTGGGACAACAAATCAGTCTCTCAAAAAAAAAAAACCCACAAAAATACTTTTAGTAGCTATTGCCAGGCCCCTCTGAGAAGACTTTACTGGTATTCTTTAATAACAAAATTCAAGGTTACTTTTCCCCCCAAACCCTTGCTCATACTTTATGTTGTGAATCTTTAAAATTTTTGCCAGTTACTTTTGTGAAATAGACGTCAATATTCATATTCTTTAGAAAACTCTGCCTTCATTCTTTTGCTTTTTAACAATCTGAAGTAGACCACAAGTTGAAGAAAAAAGCATGGGTGGTGCTTAAAAAGAAATCTATAACCCTGGCTGGTTTGGCTCGGCGGTTAGTGTCGGCCCGCAGACCAATGAGTTGCATGTTCGATTCCAGTCAAGGGCATGTGCCTTGGTTGCGGTTCGTCCCCAGCCCTGGTCGGGTCATGTGGGAGACAACCAGTTGATGTGGCTCTATCACATCGATGTTTCTCTCTGTCTCTCCGTCTCTCTCCTACCCTCTCACTCTGTCTGATGATAAGTGGAAAAATATTTTCAGGTGAGGAATAAAAAAAAAAAATTATATTTCTTTAACATTTTTTCTGATTCTAAAATTAATGTATGTACAATATTCAAGGTTCAACATTACATAAATATAAAAAGTTAATTGTGTTTGGTTAGAAAACTCAGCCATGACACCTTTTCGGTGTGGGTACAGTGGGTGCCATGGTACCAGGGACTGGAGAGGGGTAGATTCATCATGGAACCAGTGTTTGGTGCCTCTCTTAGAGTCACTGAGTGTTAAATACCACTGGGTACCTGGCATTAGGCCAGGAAATCTGGTGGAGGAGGGGTGGTCATAGGTATCCCTGGATGGACCTTAGGGAGTTAATATAATTGTGTGTTTTATGTATTTTTAATTTTTTTTTCATGAAGTATGTCCTACTTTTTAATTTTTGTAATTAAAAAATTTTTTTTAAAGAGCTAAGAAGGGAGAGAGAGTGATAGAAACATTGATGTGAGAGACAAACATCCATTTGCTGCCTCCTGCATGCCCCCTAATGGGGATTGAGCCCAAAACCCAGTGTGTGCCCTGACCAGGAATAGAACCAGGACCTCTCAGTCCATGTGAGGACACTCAGTCCACTGAGCCACACCGTGATCAGCGTTTCTCTCTCGCATCGATGTTTCTGTCTCACTCTCCCTAAAAAAAAAACCAAAAAACTATAAAAACATAAAAAAATAAATAAAATGGGAGGAAAAAATCTCAGTAAATGCTATTTAACACCCCCCACCCCCACCTTGTATCATTTTACATAATAATTGCCATTCTTTGGGGCCCATTTTTGTCATTTCATACCTCATGTAATACTACAGGTATTCCCTTTTTCTAAATAAAGAAATGGGTTCAAAGGTGAAACCTGCTTGAGGCCATACAACTAGTAAATGGTAGAGCTGGGCTTTGGAGATAAATCTAAGCTCTCTCCCCACTGTGCCTTGTGGCCTCTTGTAAACCACAGGTTATAATTCAGGTTTTGGGATAGTGAACCACACCCTCCCTGGCCCTGCCTGGTTTCCAGCTGATCTTCCATTTCCTGCTTTGTCTTTTACGTCCCACTATTTTGAGTGATTTGTAGCTCCTGCCCACTTCACTTATGGCCTGTGTCGTTCTTTTTACATACTACCTGTCCTCTCTGAGTGCCTTGCAAACTCCTATATATCCTCCACAGCCTTGCTCAGTGAAGCCTTGCCGTGGCATTCCGAATAGTGATTTGCTCTCTGCTGCACTCTTGCCCCTTATGTGTGTTGTTCCTTCTTTGCATAGGTCACAGTGCGATGCATTTAAGTGCTGATCTTGGTCAGGCTAAGGTGTGTTAGCATAGTGACTGTCTTACTCTTCTTGGTATCTGTGTCATACTGCTTGGTACAGAATAGGTGCTGAAGTGTCAACATACAAATGTGCTTGTAGGAACGAGGTTTCATGGTAAGTCACCATCAGCCTATTCCACGTTGCCTCTCTCGAATGCGTTATCTGCATAGCAGCCACAGTGATTTTTTTTTCTATCCTAATCTGAGGACATTTTTCCATATTTTGTTCAGATAGAGTGGGAGGGAGAGAGAAAGAGAGAAAGATCGACGTGAAAGGGACACATTAAGTGGTTGCCACCCACAGGACCTAACCAGGGCCGGGGACAAACTGCAACCGAGGTACATGCCCTTAGTGGGAACCAAGCCCAGATCTCTTTGGTTTTTTTTTTTATCCTTACCCGAGGACATTTTTCCATTTTTTGTTCAGATAGAGTGGGAGGGAGAGAGAGGAAGAGAGAGAGAGAGAGAGAGAGAGAGAGAGAGAGAGAGAAACATCAACGTGAAAGGGACACATCGAGTGACTGCCACCCGCACAACCAACCAGGGCCAGGGACAAACTGCAACCGAGGTACATGCCCTTAGCGGGAACCAAACTCATTCTCTCTGGACTGCAGGCCGACGCTCTAACTGCTGAGCCAAACCGGCCAGGGCCACAGTGATTTTTTTTTAATGCAAATCTGATCCTGTTTAACTGCAGTTGCTTCCTATTGCTTTTGGGATCAAGTTAAAAATTTAACATCTGTGAACCTCACACACACAGACAAGGTCAAAGAATGATTGGACTGGTAAAAGCACAATAAGCCACTTTCATATTTAGATGGTTCATTACTTACATAGTGAGAAGAATAGGCCAAAGGGGCCAGCCCCCTGGGTCCTAGTCCCTCACACCAAAAAGGATAACACCAAAACAAAAGGAGTGCTTTTCTCCTACATCTTCAAGGTCCCTAATGATACCTGGCTATGTTTTACCTCTTAGTCTTAGTCTTATTTTTTGTCATTTTCACTGCATTTTGCTCACTTTGCTCCAGCTAGGTTGGCTTTCTCTTTCTTCTTTCAATTACAAGTGCTTTTCTGCCATGGGGCCTTTGCACATGCTGTTTATTCTCTCTGCCTGCCGGGTTCCCTGGACACCTTTCTCTAAACCCCATTTTATTTGCCTGGATAACGCCTAGTAATGTTTCCGTTGTCAGATTAAATATCACTTTCTTGGAGAAGTCCTTTCCTCATTCTAGATAAGGTCTTCCAGCTTAATACTGTTATAGTTGCTTAACTTTTCTTCTTTTTTTTTTTAAATCCTCACCCGAGGACATTTTTGCATTTATCTTCAGATAGAGCAGGAGGGAGAGGGGGAAAAAGAAAGAGAGAGAGAGACAGAGAGACATTGATGTGAGAGAGACACATCGAGTGGTTGCCACCCACACGACCCAACCAGGACCGGGGACAATCTGCAACCAAGGTATGTGCCCTTAGCGGGAACCGAACCTGGGACTCTTTGGTCCACAGGCCAATGCTCTAACCGCGGAGCCAAACCGGCCAGGGCTTAACTTTTCTTTTGTAGCGCTTCTCTTACATAGTTGCTTACATAGTCCCTTGAGTGGGTACTTGATATCTGTCTGCTCCACCAAACTGTAAGCTCAACAAGGGCAGGGGCTCTATCTCTTGCTTATCATTAATTCGGGCACCACAGCACAAAGTCTGGGGCTGGACAAATGTGTGTTTAATAAATCAGTAACATCTTAGTTTAAATTTGAGAGGTAGTACAGTGGAAAAAGCATTGACTTGAGAAACGAGTGGCTTGAGTTCTGCTCCAAACTGCTATTAACTGGGGTGTGACCTTGGGCATTCATTTCTTCATCTGTCACTTGAAGAAAAAACATTTTGTGATCTTGGGTCACTTTGGGCTCGTAAACTATGATTCTAGATGAACCATTTAGATGAGCAGAGTTCTAAAGGGATGGGTCCTAGGATTAGAATCCCACTGTCTTAACATCTCCACGTGGGTGTCAGATAGGCAAAGGTTCATAACCAGTCTCCTGATCTCCCAAGTCTGCTCTTCTTTTGCCCTCCCCATTTCAGTTTGTAGCAACCCTGTTCTTCCATTTACTCAGGTCCAGAACCTCAGTGATATTCTTGACTCCTCTTACACCCCTTGGCCAATTTGTCAGCAAATCCTATTGTTACTACCTTCAAAATATATCCAGGCTCCAACCCCTTCTCACCATCTCCACCGCTGACTCTAGTCTGTCATCATCATCTTTCCCTGGGCTCTGTGTTGGCCTCTTACCTGGTCTCCCTGCTTCCTTCTATTGTACATACAGCAGCCAGAATGACCCTTGTAAATAAGGCAGATCATGTCATTCCTGTACGGAATTCTCCATTAGCAGCTTTCCATCTCACTCAGGGTAAAGTTCTGAATCTCTACTATATTCTAGAAGGTCTTATACAACTGATTCTCTGCTCCCTCTTCATCTAATCTCTTACCACACTTCCCCTCCTTTATCCTGCTCTGGCCACAATGGCTTCCTTACTGTTCTTCCCCCATCTCTCTCTCTCTATATATATATTTTTATCCTCACCCGAGGACATTTTTGCATTTATCTTCAGATAGAGTAGGGAGGTGGAGAGAGAGAAACATCGACGTGAAAGGGACACATCGAGTAGTTGCCACCCACACGACCCCAACCAGGGTGGGAACAAACTGCAACCGAGGTACATGCCCTTAGTGGGAACCGAACCCGGGATTCTGGTCCACAGGCTAACTCTCTAAGCACTGAGCCAAACCGGCCAGGGCTCTATATATTTTTTAATGTTTTACATTGACCTTTTTAAGCATTTTTAAGTATACAATTCAGCACAAGTACATTCACATTGTTGTACAACCATCACCACCGTCTAGCTCCAGAACTTTTTCATCATCCCAATCTGAACCTCTATGCTCATTAGACAGTAACTCCCCATTTTCCCTTCCCTAGCCCCTGGAGACCGCCATTCTACTTTTTGTATCTATGGACTTGATTACTCAAGGTACCTTATATAACTGGAATCATATTTGTTCATTTGTGACTGCCTTATTTCACTTAGCATGTCTTCAAGGTTCATCCATGTTGTAGCATGTGTCAGAATTTTTTAGGTTTTTAAAATTTCATTATAAGGCTGACTAATATTCCGTTGAATGTGTGTACCACATTTTATTTATCCAATTCATCCATCAATGGTCACATGGGTTGCTTCCACCTTTTGGCTGTTGTGAATAATGCTGCTATCAATGTGGGTGTACAAATATCTCTCCTTGCTGTTCTTTGAACACCACAGATACTTCATGTTACTTAGAATGGTGTGCTATTTAAAACATGATTTGTTTGTTTCGGGACTTTTCCATTTAATATTTTCAGACCACAGTTGACTGCTGGTGATCGAAACCATAGAAAGGGAAACTGCAGATAAGGGGGAGCCTACTATACAAACATTTTACATTTTAATAGGTAGTGCCTAATTAATTCTTTCAAAAATGTTGAACCTGTTTACACTCTAGCCCAAAGCATCTGAGACTGGTAAATTATTGATTTGTCTTGTTAACAGTTTGCTTTCACAAGGTTAGCCAAACCTGCTCTGTATTCCTGCTAAACAAGAGGGAGCTAGCTGGTTGGTAAAGAAGCAGCGACATTCATTGGTTTAATTGGTGTTTTCGTAGCACCTCCTGTGTGTCAGACCTGGTGTTCAGGCGTGGGGAATTCAGTGACAAATAAACTGATACCACTCCTCCCCTAGTGGAGCTTACAAAGACTGCAGACAGCTCTCAAAATGAATGTCAAGAGGTAGCAAGTGGAAATATAAAATGGGCTCTCATTGAGCTGTGAGTTCAAGAATGATTCTCTGAGAAAGTGAAATTAATTTGGAATTTGAAGGATTAATGAGAATTACTTAGACAAAGGGCAGATTGGGAAGGGGGTGGGCAGTTAACTTACAAAAATAGTGATAGACATTGGCAAGATGTATAAGGTATATTGATAAATGATAAAAGCCAGTTGCAGGACAGCATGTCTAGTTTATCACTTGTGTGGTAAACACAGAGGGGGCTGAGTGTATGCTTATAAATACACAGGAGTAATAACAGAAACTGTGCCAAGTCCTTTGTGCAATCTCTCCTATCCTCACAATAGCTCTGTGTGGAAGTGTTTAGTGAGGGTAATTGTCCAGGATGACTCAGATAGTACACGGCATGCCAGGCTCAGCCTAGGTCTCCCCCCTGGGGGAGCAGCAGGTGGGAGTGGCAGCTGCAGCTGCAGCGTACCACATTCTTCTGTGCATAGGCTGCTGAGAGTCCTTTGATGTGTCACTGGTGGGTTCTGCACCCCTAGCCAGTGAGACAGACAGTGAAGATCCCATGGTGGATTTTGAGCTGGAGAGCAAGTGGATCCGAAGTGAGCTTTGGGAGCTCACTCCTGCTGGGGTGGGTAGGTGGGTAGTGATTAGGGGTGCTGTTCCTAGTGGGGTCGGTTCTCACCACCGAGTGACCTGCACAAGGAATGGCAAAAGTGCATTGTTTCCGATGCTGAGGTTGGTAGGGGTTGGATTTAAATGTCCAGGTGACACAAAGAAAGGAACCTGGGGCAGTAGCTTGGTTTCTGCCTTGTCCTTGCCCAAGGGCACATTCCCCCGTAGACAGGGAATAATACCACCTAGAAGGGAAGCAGTTATTCCTTTCTTTCTGTCATTTCTTTGGGTTCATTTATTCTTCCCTAGTCACAATGAACCTGTGAAGATTGTCATCCACAGTTTAAAATGAACTAATACAGCCCTGGCCAGTTTGGCTCAGTGGTTGGAGCGTTGGCTTGTGGACCAAAGGGTCTTGGTTTCGATTCCTGGTCAAGGGCACAGACTTGGGTTTTGGGTTTGATCCCTGTCACCGTTGGTGTTGATGTGTCTCTCTCACATTGATGTTTCTCTCTCTCTGTCTCTCTCTCCCTCCCTCCCTTCTACTCCATCTAAAAATCCATGGAAAAATATCCTCAGGTGAAGATTAACAAAAATAAAAGAAAGACATTATCTTTAAAAAAATAACTAGCCCTGGCCAGTTTGGCTCAGCGGTTAAAGCATCTGCCTGCGGTCCAGGGAGGCCCGGGTTTGGTTTCCGCTAAGGGCACGTACCTCGGTTGCAGTTTGTCCCCAGCCCTGGTTGGGTTGTGTGGGTGGCAGCCACTCAATGTATCCCTTTCATGTCGATGTTTCTCTCTCTCTTTCCCTCCCACTCTATCTGAACAAAAAATGGAAAAATGTCCTCGGGTGAGAATAAAAAAAAAAAAAATGTAATGCAGACACCATCATAATTGTTTATCTATTGCTGCATAACAGATTGTTGCCCCCAAACTTAGGCTTAAAACAATAAACATTTCTTGCTCCGTTTCTCTGGGCCAGCAATTTGGGAGTGGCTTGGTTGGGTGGTTCTGGTCGGGATTGCTGAAGAAGCTGCAGTCCAGATGTCAGCCAGGGCTGTGGTTATCTGAAGGTCTGGGCTGAGGCTGGAGCGCTAGCTTACAAGATGGTGCGCTCACACACCTGGCAACATGGTGCTGGCTATTTGCCTCATTTCCTCTCCAGGTGGGCCTCTCCCAGGACTGCTTAAATGTCTTAACAACATGGTGACTTTCTTCCCCCAGAGCAATCAAAGAAAAAGAGAGCCAAGTAGAAGCTATCCTTTTTGTGACCTAGTCAGAAGGATGAGAAAATATCCAAAGCTCATGTATGGAGATCTCCCCATTAATTCTTCCATCCTTTCAACAATTATTTATTGAAGCTCTAGTATATGCCAGGTTGTCTAGATACAGAAAAGACAAATAAAGATCGATGCTAACCCTCAAGGAGCTTACAGTCAGAGTAGCAGCTATGACATGGGGGATGCTTCACAGCTCAATGAGAACTTGCAGTACATTCTCATTTAACCTCTCCAGTAACCCTGTGGTCAGCAGAGCTGGTTATGTACCCATTTTCCATCTTCTCTGGTGCTCAAATGTTAGTGGATTTTTTGAAGTTGATGGAACTTGACTTTGCTCCAGTAATTCTGACTGCAAATCCCTTACCCTTTCTCCTGCCACAGCTGTGTTCCTGTGGCTGCTGTACCATCTAAACCATCCCTATGCCTCAGGTAAGAAGACCGAGGCTGCAGTCACTGAATAGCTCTTGACATTGTCATTTCCCACTTAAAAAAATGTTTTTATTGATTTCTTTTAGAGAGAAAGGGAGAGAGATAGAAACATCAATCTGAGAGAGAAACATTGATCAGCTGCCTCCTGCATGCCCCCTAATATGCCCTGACCGGGAAGCGAACCAGGACTTCTCAGTCCATGGGACAACACTCAATCCACTGAGCCACACCGGCCAGGCCTCATTTCTCACTTTTTTACCACACTGATCCCTCAGGATGGGCCACCCTACACCCTCCATTGACAGTTGCTGTTGTCTTTCTTCTTGCAGAAAGCCCTGGGGGTGCGGCAGTACCATGTGGCCTCAGTCTTGTGCCAACGGGCCAAGGTGGCCATGAGCCACTTTGAGCCCAATGATTACATTCGCTATGACCTGCTAGAGAAGAACATCAACATTGTTCGCAAACGGTAAGGCTGCTGGGGGCATTGTGGAGATGGCTAAAGGTGCTTCTTCTGCTACCTGCCCCTTTTAGGCAGCACAGCAGATGCCTGAAGAAGGGTGGTTGATGATGGCAGGATCAAGGCATTTAGGGTGCAAAGGTCCCTGCTGAGGAAAGGCATTCCACATCGGTGGTGGCTCTTCCACCCTCTCTGCCAAGGGAAAGTTCGTTATCAAGAAGCCTGGTGATACGGACCGTAAGGAAGGTCTCAGAGACTCTTTGATGCTGTGGTCTGACCCTCCCAGACCCTTTACAGGACAGGCTGCTGACCCTGGGCCAGCCCTCTGGGATCCACTGGACCTAATTGCCAGAGAAATATTTCTTTCTGCTTCTGTGAGTAGGCCCAGAGGAGAGCTCAGGTGAGATCTTGAGCATCTTTTTTAAGGTCTCTCTTTCCATTTGGTAAAATGGCAACCATCTTTCCTCTGTTGTCCTGTGTGCCAGGTCCTGGGCTAGATGCTGGCACCAGAGGATGAATAAGATGCCACAGGATGGAGGGCGGGGGCTGGTTGTGTACACCAGCCAGCACTGCTTCTGGAACTTGAATGACTCCCCACTTGGTGACAGTGACCCTGGGAATAAGTAAGACCAGATATGAATGTATCCATTTTACAGCCAAGACACAGGCTCAGGTGGAGAAACAACTTGCCTGAGGCCACACAGTGAGTGAGTGGGGCGACCTTGTCTCCATGTCCTCATCCAGTGCTCTAGCCACTATCCCCACTCCCTCCCTGTTGCCACTGTTTGCCTCTTTACTGGTGTCCTCACTTCGGTTCTAAGGGTAGGGACTGTCTTAGTCTTTACCTAATTGTAGTAAGGACCTGTGAATGTTTGGCAAGGGTGGCCATACTAATAGGGGTTACCTAAATGTCCGATTTGGTCTAGGCACGTCACATACATGATTTCTGTTCTTTTCATCCACATGTGCAGGTTGTTGTTAACACCCCTCCTCCCCATTTTGCAGATAAGAAAATCAAGCGTCAGAAGTGCCCTGCAGGTCTGTCTGGCTCCCATGCCTCACAGTGTCAGTTCCAGCATTTTTGTGGGTTTCATCTAGGCTGCACGTTAGAATTACTTTGGGGAGCCCTGGCCGGTTTGGCTCAATGGTTGGAGCATCGGCCTGTGGACCAGAGCGGGTTTGGTTCCCGCTAAGGGCATGTACCAAAACAAAAAACAAAACAAAAAACCACTGGCACAGGGCCCCAGCGATTCTGACTCAGGTTGTGAAGGCCTTACTCCTGAAAATGTGGTCCACAGATCAGCAGCATCAGCATCCCCTGGGACGTTGTTAGCAATGCAGAACCCCAGGCCTCACCCCAGCCCCACTAAGTCAGAATCTGCTGTTTAACAGCATCTTGTCAACCTGTGAGGAGCACGGGCCAATTTCCCAGCTCATTCTAACAGGTAGTCAGGTTGTGACCCACGGTCCCCATCGATATGGGACCTTGTACAAATGTTTTTTCCCCAGGAAACAATATTTTATTTATTCTTGGAACTATCTGACCATAGCTCAGTGGAAAAATGATGGATTTTTCATTAGTCTGCCAAACACTTTCACCTTGCTCTTCATCATTCTTGGCAGGCGAGTTAACATAGAAGTTTGCTTTGCAATAATGTGACAGAGTATTATTCACTTTCAGTCTTTGCTTTAAAAAATTAACCAAAAAAACTGCTCTGTAAGGCATTGGGAATTTTTTTGGGTTTAATTATATCACTAAAAGTAACCAGAAAAGTCCATTAACTTTAATTTTCCAGATTAGTACAGATAAAGGATGCTCCATTTTCATTGTTGCCATAGAGCAGGAGTTCTGACTGGGGCTGGGTGTCAATTTTGTCCTCTAGAGGAATTTGACAATGTCTAGAGACATTTCTGGTTGTCATAACTCAGGGTGGGGTGGGGGTTCAGTGCTACCTAGTGGGTAGGGCCAAGAATACTACTGAACATTCTACATGGCAGAAGACAGCCTCACAACAAAGAGTCATCTGGCCCAAATGGTCCGTGTTACCACAGTTGAGAAAACCGTAGGTAGGAAAGAAGGTAGAAGGGAGGCGATTCTAAAGATGTTAGTGAATTAAAATACATTTTAAAATGTTTTGGGCCCGGCCGGTGTGGCTAAGTGCGTGAGTGTGACCCATGCACCAAGAAGTCGCTGTTTCGATTCCCGGTCAGGGCACATGCCCAGGTTGTGGGCCCAATCCCCAGTGGGGGGCATGCAGGAAGCGGCCAATCGATGTTCTCTCTTATCGGTGTTTCTATCTCTCTCTCTCTCTCTAAAATCAATAAAGAAAAAAATGTTTTGGAAGTCCAGGGGACTTGCAGGAGGATTCTTCCTCCACCCTGTGTCTGTGACAGAAGGGGCCCAGTTCTGGTCCTGGTAACTGGCTCTGTCATTTGGTGAAGCAGAGGGACAGAGGGACTTAGAGGACCCATTTTGCTGTCCTTGGTTAATCTTCAAGGAAATGGGATGATGGACTCGTCCTTAGGCTTTTGTCATTGTCAGGCTTTTTTTTTTATACCGGCACTTGCTGTCAAGGTCTTTAGTTTTAAAGCCCATATGCTATTTTTTGTCTCCCCTGGGGCCAGAAAGAGGGTCTGTGCTCCATGCAGTGAGTCACTTCAGGTCCACCAGCCTTGGAGATATTGCCACAATAGGGATGGGCTGTACCTGAGGCTTGCGCTGTTTTTATTCAAAGTCCTCATGACAGCAGAATGGAGAGTCTCAGAATTGCCGGTTGCCCTGCTGGTCCCTCTGAGCCAGCACCTTGGGGAACTCTTGCTCTCCAGGGAGTGGGTAAATTGGGAGTGAGGGCTGGAACCCAGACTAGCAGAAGAAAGGTTCTCGCTTCCCCAGCAGAGTCCTAGCAGAGTCCTGTCGGTACTAACAATGATGATAATGACTGGACCCTGACAGTGGAGCCACACTGCTTGGCTCCTTGTGTTCTGCCTCTGCCACTTGCTAGCTTTGTGACCTGGGGCAAGTTACTTCACCTGTGTTTCAGCTTCCTCATCAGTGTTGTGAGGATAAATACGTTGTATACAGTAAAGTGCTTAGAGCAATGCTGAGCTAAAAGAAAGTGCTGTGATGAAACCACATGTGACAGCAGACCAGTGGTGGTTGCTTGGGGTTGGGGGCAAGTGGGGGTGCACAAGGAAACTTTTGGAGATGAAGGATATGTTCATTATCTTGATTGTGGTGATGATTTTACATGTGTACGCTTATATCAAAACATCAAATTGAGTACTTTAAATATATGCAATTTAGCCCGGCCGATGTGCTCAGTGGTTGAGCGTTGTCCCATGCACCAAGAGGTCCTGGTTCAATTCCCAGTTAGGGCACATGCCCAGGTTGTGGGCCAAATCCCCAGAGGGGGGCATGCAGAAGGCGGCCGATCAATGTTCTCTCTTATCAATGTTCTATCTCTCTCCCTCTCCCTTCCTCTCTCTCAAAAAAATCAGTAAAGAAAAAAAAATTAAATATGTGAAATTTATTGCACTCCAGTTAAGCCTCAATAAAACTGTTTTATTATAAGTGCTGTGCCGTGGCCGGTTTGGCTCAGTGGTTTGAGCGTCGGCCTGCGGACCAGAGAGACCCGGGTTCGGTTCCCGCTAAGGGCATGTACCTTGGTTGCAGTTTGTCCCCAGCCCTGGTTGGGTCGTGCGGGTGGCAGCCACTCGATGTGTCCCTCTCACGTCAATATTTCTCTCTCTCTCTCCCTTCCACTCTATCTGAACAAAAAATGAAAAAATGTCCTTGTGTGAGGATAAAAAAATAAAAATAGAAAAACACACACTTTAAAAAAATAAAGTAAGTGCTGTTATCTCATTCCAGTTGAAGCTTTGGACTTTAGAGATGGGTTGGTGAGCTTCCTGTAGAGGGCAGTTGCTAATCTGGTCACACAGTGGTTTAGTAATAGGGTCAGGTCTAGGCCCAGAGCCTTTGACTCCTAATCTAATACTTTTTTTTTTTACTTATTGGGTGTAAGTGGAATTTACGGGGTATAACGCCTTCCCAGGAGGCCTCAGGTTTGGCATAAGCTTTGTGTGCAGGGGAGGCAGTGTGAGGTTCATGGCTTCTGTGGCAGGAGAGGGAACAGCCAGGTTGAGTGGGCAGCAGCAGAGAATCATTAGGGCACCTCAAGGGGGGTGGTTGAGAGTTGACCTGCACTGACCTCAGGCTACACGGGGAGTGGGGGACCCTGGAGAGAAGGAGGCATTTGAGTCCTGGCAGGGGCTACACCTTCCCAAGGGTCAGACTTGAACTGCCATTTTGGCCCTGTTGAGGAAGGGAGGGGTGATACCTACAGGGAAATAGGGTCTGGAAAGAAAGGGGTCAGTGAGAGGCTAGAGGCAGTGATAATGGGCTTTTGTTCTTGAGAGCTGACGGCCACGCCTCTCTTCATGGGGTGAGAGTAAGTAGAGCAAATGGGCAAGGCTTTAGCATAAGAGGGTAAGGAGGCCTTCAACCCCTAGGGTGGAGGTTGTGAATGGAGGGTGGGGCAGGTTGGGTGAGGGGGTGCTGGTTCAGATCCTGTGCCTTTGTGGGGCTGACAGCACAGGGGAGTTGTTCACGGACCTGACCGAGAAGGTGAGTCTGGCTGCGAGCTTGAGCTACTAACAGCACTCTGCTAAGCCTCCACTTCCTCTGGTTTTTTACTGAAAGCCAAGAATACAATGAGAATTAAATAGTGCGAAATACATGTGATAGATACTCATCAGATAATAGCAATGAATATGCTGAAAAAACAAATACCCTTAAAGAAAAAAAATCCCTGCCACCTCTTATGCCCTGGCCAGTTTTGCTCAGCGGTTAGAGGTTCGGCCTGCGGACCAGAGTCCCAGGTTTGGTTCCCGCTAAGGGCATGTACCTCGGTTGCAGTTTGTCCCCAGCCCTGGTTGGGTCGTGCGGGTGGCAGCCACTCGATGTGTCCCTTTTACATCAATGTTTCTCTCTCTCTTCTTCTCTCTCCTTCCTGCTCTGCCTGAACAAAAAATGGGAAAATGTCCTCGGGTGAGGATAAAAAAAAAAAAAATCCCTGCCACCTCTTGTGATGTCATTCACTTACTTATCAAAGTAATTTTGGATCACCTAGTAAGTGCCAAGTGCTGTGCCATAGTGAGCAGGACCATTCTGTCCCCACTCTTGTGGAGCAAAGGGTCGTTCCTGTCCTCTGTCAGGGTGGCCATGGGCACAGAGGGGCAGTGCTGTGGGTGGGCAGGAGATTGTGCAGACGGTACCAGGCAACTGCTCCCATTTTCCCCAGATTGAACCGGCCTCTAACCCTCTCTGAGAAGATTGTGTATGGACACCTGGATGACCCAGCCAACCAGGACATCGAGAGGGGCAAGACATACCTGCGGCTGCGGCCCGACCGCGTGGCCATGCAGGACGCCACGGCCCAGATGGCCATGCTGCAGTTCATCAGCAGTGGGCTGCCCAAGGTGGCCGTGCCGTCCACCATCCACTGCGACCATCTGATTGAGGCTCAGCTCGGGGGTGAAAAAGACCTGCGTCGGGCCAAGGTGAGCTAAAGGTGGTGTGGGGGGACGTGGGTATGGCATGGGGTGAGAGGCAAAGCCCTCGAACTGGACATGGCCTTTCTTCGGGTTAGTCTTTTTTTTTTTGTTTTTGTTGTTCTTTAATTCTTAAAATGTCATTTGCTTATTGTGAAGAGGTTAGAAAATACAGAGAAAACCCAAAAACAAAACAAAATCTTCCTTAATCTTACTATATTAAAATTATTGTTTTCTGTTACACTGGAAAAATTATGCAGACATCAGGTTCTGGTAAATATTGTCAGTTCCTCTGGAGAGGGTGGTTTAAACTTCCCGTTCTGCTAGCATCCCATGTGTGCTCACTCACACTCTTGTCTGACTCCCGAGGACCCTGTCAGGGAGGTGAGCTGATGGCGATAGTGTAAACCTAAAGCAGCCAAGCAGGTGCCGTAGCTGCGTGGGGGCTCCCACTTGAGAGCTCTCTCTTACTGACTGACCTCTTTGGGGGGCTTTCTTCTTCTGTTTTGCTTAACAAGATACTAACGGGCTGTGTGCCATACTGAATTCCCCCTACCCTTCCTTCTGAACCAAACCCCTGCCCCTCCCCCTGGCTCTGCTTGCGGTACCTTTGTGTGTGCTTACTGCTGGCAACAGCAGGTCTTTCCCAGATCTGGGCCTCCAACCTCTCTACCCCCTGCAATAGAAGGGGCGCCCCTAGTGAGGGGCTGTTGGCAGGAACTGAATGCTGGCAGGGCCTCGGCCCAGCTGGGCATAGAGCAGGGCATGCAATTGAAAGTGCTCCAGCTCCCAGGGTCAGCACAGCTCAGAGAGCCCCTCAGACCCATGGGAAACGCTCAGGGCAGCTTTCCCATTCGAGCCTTTTCTTCCCACCCTGGCCTACCGGTTTGTGTCCCGATTGCACAGCGGCTCATTTTGCACTCAGCTAAGAGAGCCCAGACTGCTGGCTGGTGGTTTCCATGTTAGCAGCAGTGGTGATGGAAGTGTGGCAGGAGCTCCTTTTGTGCCCGGAACTGGGCATGCCCAGGAACTGGGGCCTTGTCACTGCCCACAACAGGGCCACCACCTTCAGGGTCTGGTCCCCCCCACTTTGTGGATTCAGAATCTACCTTCTGGAGATGAGATTTATGGAATCGTAGGGTTTCAGAGCTCATTCCCTCATTTATTTAACAAATGTTTATTGAACATTAATTATATGCCAGACACTGTGATAGGAGCCAGAGATTCCATGTGAACAAGGCAGACGGGCCTTGCCATCACGGGTCTTAGAGTTTAGTAGGGAGACAGAGCTAAACAGTCACACAAATAAATAGGAAATTGACAGTTTGTGTATGTTATGAAGGATTCTCAGAATAAGAAAAGTGTTTGATTAAAAAAAAAAAAAGGTGTCAGATTTATACTTTGGAGGGGAAAGGACACCTCTTTGAGGATGTAACATGTAGGCTGAGACCTACCTGAGCAGATAAGTTGATGTTAATTGGAAGAAGAACATTCTAGACAGAACAATGTGTTCTGTCTTGGGGCCTCAAGGCCCCAAGTCAGGAAGCAAGTCAATACATTAGTGGATTGAAAGGCAGGGGAGGATTGGGGGGCTAGAACTCTGTGTGTGGAAGAGAGGGTGGGAGGTAGTTGGGGGCAGGTGTAGGCAGGGCCTTGAGGGCCATGGGCACCACCCTAGGAGTCATTGAAGGGTTTAAGCAGGGGAGTTATGTGGTCAGATTTACATAGTTGGGGCCTAGAGAGGCAGAGTGAACTGTCCAGGGTCACAAAGGAAGCCAGAGGGGTCTAGTTCGAGTTCAGGCCGAGCACTGCTGCACTGTATGGGGCCTCTGCACTCTCTTCCGCCACGTGCACAAACACGTGTGCATATGCACCCAGACGCTGACTGCCTGCCTCCTGCCCTTGGTACCAGTTTTTTAAGTGGTGATTTGTAAATGAAAAAGCCATTTATTAATAATTAATCAGAAAGAGACTACTCTGTGAACCCAGGTTCTCTGTCTGCCATTCTTTCACCTGGCAGAACCAGCTAGGCCCTCAGAAGGATGCGTGGTTGGTCTGGAGTTTATGTGGTCTAGAGGGTGTTTTATTAAGGGCCCAGGGGAGCTGACAGTGGGCCCCTCCTCTGCCTTGGAGTATGGCTGTCCCATGCCCAGAGGCTGGCAGGTCTCTTTTCCTAGTTCTGCCTTTGGAACTCTTTGCAGTCTGTGGTGCTCCTATCCCTCTTATCACTGGGGTCTCACCTGTCCAGGGGCATGCTATGACTTCCAGATAATCCCCGGCCTCATGTCAGTGTGCTGGGAAGCCTGCCCTACCCTCCAAGAAAGCTGCCTTTGAAGTACAGACAGAATGTGTACAGCCCTCTCCATTGTTTTGTTGAAACGGACATTTCAGGACATGGTCCCTTTGGCAATATTTCATTTGGGGCTCATCAAAAATATTACCAACTATTGAGCACCTGTACTGAGCCAGAGGCTGGTCTAGGTGTTCTGAGATGTGAGGAGATAGCATTATTTTATATCAGAATGGAGCTCTCAGGCTCTGGGGTTGAGCAGGCCTGCTTTCAAACCCTGGCTTCTCTGTTTAACTCTAGGATCTCCAGCAAGTTGTTTTCCCTCTTAACCTGTTTTTGCATCTGTAAAATGGGCTTGTTGACAATACCTCACTCCCTCGTGCGTGATGCCATTTTCGTAGTTGGGCATTCAGTAAATGTGAGGCAGGATTACATGTGAGGCATCCGAGGCTTAGATGGAAAAGCGCACCACAGTTCTGCAGTGGCATGCCCCTCGCTGCGGGCTTGCTGGAGGACTGGGTGCCAGGGCCCCCTTGGAGGTGATGTAACCCAGTTCTTTCTACAAATAAGGAAACTGAGACCCAGGGCAGGGAGGGAACTTGTTCTGGACCCACTCCCTGGCCAGGAATCATAGAACTGGGGCTCTGTCTCTGCTCCCTTGTTTTTCTCCCAGGCCTGCCAGCTGAAACCGTGGGCCAGCGTCCAAGCCCTTGCAAATTTATTTGTAGAAGGCCTCCAGGAGGGCCTGTTCCACAGTACCAGCATTTCAGAGTCACAGGGGAGGTGGGGTGGAGGAGGAGGGCACAAGCAAGGGTCGTTCCAGACACAGACTGTTACTAATGCTCTGGTTATTGATTTGTCTCAATAGGACATAAACCAAGAAGTGTATAATTTCCTGGCAACTGCAGGTGCCAAGTATGGCGTGGGCTTCTGGCGGCCTGGCTCTGGAATCATTCACCAGGTAATATAGGGCTTGGCCTGCCTTTTGGGGGGTTGGAGGGCTGCCCTTAGGGAACCAGAGAGCACCGCCAGGACTGCTGGAGCAGGGGGCTTGGGGCTCAGGAGGGAGGGAGGAGGAGGAATTGGATGATGACATCTCAGTCAGCCCTTAGGCTCCTCCTCCTTCATTTCAAAATTAATTTTTAATTATATATGTTATTTATTTGTTTTAATATTTTTTATTGATTTTTAGAGAGAGAAGAAGGGAGAGGGAGATAGAAACACCAATGAGAGAGAAACATTGATTGGCTGCCTCCTGCACGCCCCCTACTGGGGATCGAGTCTGCAACCTGGGTTTGTGCCCTGACCGGGAATCGAACTGGGACCTGTCTGTCAGTCCTGGGATGATGCTCAATCCACTGAGCCACACTGGCCGGGGCCACTGTGCTGTTTTGTGGCTTCCTGTCACATTGGGAGCACTTCCCCTTCAGGGCACACAGCGCTCGGAGTCCTTTTGGCCACTTCCTGGTATTCAGTAGGATGGAGGGTACCATAGGCCATGTGGCCACGTTGGCCAGTTCTCCCAGGGTCTCTCCAATGAAGAATTTTCTCTTGGTTGGCATTGTGTCTCTGTAAGTGCAAGTGTTTGTGTTTCTGGGGAGATAGGTGCTTAGCCTTTCATCAAAGGACCACTGCCCTGGTTTGTGGGTGTGCACGGATTTGTGTCCATTGCCATTCATCGTACATGTGAAACCTGCCTCTTTGTACCTTTCCAAGGTGACCCTTCTCCCTACTTCCATCCCAGGCCTCACTTCCTAGGCCTCCTTCAAGATGAGCTGAGTCAGGCTGCAATCCGACCCTGGGGGCCCCCAGCTCTGCTCCACTGTGAAACCAGAGCCCACGGATCACTGCTCTGCCCTTTCAAACCATCGCCCTTGCCAGGAAGGGGCTGCCTGGGAATGGCAGGTCACATCAGTCTGCAGGGGCCAGAAAGCCTCTCTCAGCATCAGGGCCAGGGAGTCAAGTGGACCCAGCTTTGGTCTTTTGTTGCTAAGGGCACCCCAATCCAGATGTCCCCCATTCCACCTCAGTACAAATGCCCAGGCCCTTTTGGTAGCTCCTGGGCCAAAGTTTCAGGCTGTGAGTGATGGCAGCTCACACCTGCCATCGGCCACCAGCTAAGCGTACAGTCTGATGTATTTGTTCTTTAAAAAGGAAATTCCGCCCTGGCCGGTTTGGCTCAGCGGTTAGAGCGTCGGCCTGCGGTCCGGTGGGACCCGGGTTCGGTTCCCGCTAAGGGCACGTACTTCGGTTGTAGTTTGTCCCCGGCCCTGGTTGGTCGTGCGGGTGGCAGCCACTCGATATGTCCCTTCACATCGATGTTTCTCTCTCTCCCTTCCTCTCTCTCCCTCCCGCTCTATCTGTACAAAAAATGGAAAAATATCCTCGGGTGAGGATTAAAAAAAAATAAAATAAAATAAAAAGGAAATTCCACCCTGGCCAGTGTGGCTCGGTTGGTTGAGTGTCATCCCATGCACTGAAAGGTCGCCGGTTTGATTCCAGGTTGGGACTCAGTACCCTGGTGAGGGGCTTGCAGGAGGCAGGTGATCAATGTTCCGCGATGTTTCTTATTCTCCCTCTCCCTTCCTCACTCTCTAAAAAGCAATACAAATATTTTTATTTATTTATTTATTTATTTTTAAATATGTTTTTATTGATTTTAGAGAGAGAGGAAGGGAGAGTGATGGCAGTGAAACTTCCAAGTGAGAGAAATACATAGATCGGCTGGCTGCCTCCTGCATACCCCCTACTGGAGATCAAGCCCGAAACCCAGGCATGTGCCCTGACCAGGAATCGAACTGGGACCTCTCAGTCCATGGGGCGATGCTCCATCCACTGAGCCACACCGGCTGGGCCAATACAAATATTTTTAAAAATAAAGGAAATTCCCAGGGATCATGTGATCCTGTGCAGCTTTACTTTTCTCGTCCCCTTGATGCTGGGCCATCAGCAGCATTAATCCACCGTGTCCAAGTCAAACCTTAACTCCTTTTCCTCCCCCTCGATGCCCTGGCAGATTCTCCTTTGAATCTCTGCTTCCTGGTTACCCGCCGCCCTCCCCCATGCCCAGCATTGACGCTCCTCTGTGGGACCCCTTCACAGTATGTGCCAAGTGCTTTCCCCACTGGACCATGTGCTCTGTGGGGACAGGGACTGTGACTTATTTCTTCCTCTCTAGCTCTGGGCCCGCAGCCAGGTCAGTACAGAATAGGTCCTCAGTATATGTTGTGTGGACAGATGGTTGAATTTCCAGCTTTATGTTCTAGATGTTAGTTTAGCCTAAAATACACTTCTTCTGCCATCACCCCTTCCCCCATTCACCCAGCCACTTCAGGCTGACCGCTGAGGTCACCGTCACAACCAGATTCATTTGACACTTTCTGTAGTCCACAGGTCTGCACTAGCTTCTCCCTTCTGGATGTAGACCACACTTGAGGTCTACACCATGTGGCCACACTGAATTCTGTGTGTCTGGTCTTCATGGATCAGTCTTTTACAACTTTGAGGAACTTTAGAGATTAACTAATTTTAAATCTTTGTAGGGCCAGAGAAATGAAACAGTTAAGCAGGGTTCTTTCCAACAGTTATTTTTTTGTTAGAGATTTGGCCTGTTCTCCCAGCCAGCTGCCACCCTCTGGGGGTGGGGCCAGATCTTCTAACTCTGCATTCCAAGAGGAAGACCTCTTGTACCTTGCTGAGTCTGCTGGGCAGGTGCCTGGACCAGGGCAGAGGCCCTGGGTTTCTGTAATGTTGTAGGGAGCCTGCCCACCATTTGGTTGGTCCTGATAGTTCATAGAGCCTCTGATCTCATTTATCCTTCCCAGCACCTTCCAGTGAGGAGGAGTATTGATAAAAGGAGTGTCGTGCAGTGGGAAAGGTGATAAGGCCAGTTATCATTTTCCTTGAGCAAACCACTTCAGTTCTGAGCCACTCCAGATGCTGGAGTTGGGGAGACATCGTTTGTACTTCAGTTCAGCAGTGGAAAAGCTCATGGCCTGTGCTCCCTTTGGGTCCCCAGTGCTTCCTTGTGAGGTCTGGAGCCAGGTCATGAAAGAACTGTGTGCTATGATGAGAAGCCAGATAGGTACATTCTGCACGTCTACCACATGAGGCAAGGACTGTCATCAGGAGCACCTGTCACAGGATACATGGTTCTCACCATAATCCTGGGGTCAAGATGCTGTGGGTATTATTACTGTGCCTACAAATGAGGAAACTGAGGTGCAGGAAAGCACTTATAAGCCCAAGTCATACGATCAGGAACTGCCAACAATTCATGAGCCCAGGCCACCTGTCTCCCAAGTCTTTGGCTCTTCTGGGCCCCACTGGAGTGGCCCCATTCTGGAAGAAAGCCTGGAATTGGCCCAGTGGCCCAGTGTCAGCTTTGCAGACCCCTTTTGGGCCCTACCTCCATTCTCTGCGAAAGGCTTTTCAAGGTTAAGATCTTGGATTCTTTTTCAGATCATTCTGGAGAACTATGCGTATCCTGGGGTTCTTCTGATTGGCACTGATTCCCATACCCCCAATGGCGGTGGTCTGGGGGGCATCTGCATTGGAGTCGGGGGTGCTGATGCAGTGGATGTCATGGCTGGGATTCCCTGGGAGCTGAAGTGCCCCAAGGTGAGGAGTAGGGAAGAGCTCTCTCCAGGGTGGCTGCAGAGGGGTGGTTGATGGGGATGAGTGGGAGATATGGAACCCAGAAGGGATGAGTGAATAGGTCAGTCTCACACCTCTTTGGGAAGGAGGCAGGGCGAAAATAAGCAGAAATGGGAAAGCCAGTAGGTGGATTTCTGGTTGGCACATGGCACACAGGGCCGATTATTGCTGTCTTGCTCCACCTATTTAGGTGATTGGTGTGAAGCTGACGGGCTCACTCTCCGGTTGGACCTCACCCAAAGATGTGATCTTAAAGGTGGCGGGTATCCTCACAGTGAAAGGTGGCACGGGCGCTATTGTGGAGTACCACGGGCCTGGCGTAGACTCCATCTCCTGCACTGGTGAGGAAGGTGCCACGTGACGTGGCCCTCAGCCTGTGTTGGGCCTGACAGGACCTGTAGCTGAGCCACAGAAGCAGTGATTGGCCTTCCCCTGAGAATCTGTCCAGTCAGTTTGGGGACTTGGGGTGGACACTTAGAGGCAGAGGTGAGATGGTTAGTCCAGGTTCCTCATTAAACAGAGGAGGAGATCAGGCCCCTCGAGGGCAGGGAACTTCCCTGTGGCCACACAGAATTAGGGGCTGAGCCAACTCCTGCTGCAAGGCTCTGGCAATGGCACTGGGCCACAGTGGTGGGAATGGAGAGCCAGAGCCAGGGCTTCATCCACAACGCAGCCCCTTTCCAATATCTTCCCTTGGCTGGAGTTGGAGCCTCACTCAGTTCCTTGGATTGGTAGGAGCTGGCCCTTTCCTGCTTATCACTCCTGATGGCCTGGCCTCAGGGCCTGGGCTCTAAGAAATCCAGGGAGAGTTGGAACAGGCCTTAGAGATGGTCCATTCCAGACTTCCCCAGGTGCCCCACCTCAGCGCCACAGAGCTACTCCTTAGCTGGCCCTTGTACCCTTCCATTGATGGGGGTGGGGCACTCTTACAGCTTGCCCTTACTACTATTGACAGCTCAGTTAGGAAGTTAATAACAAACCTAGACCTCTGTCCCAGTAGCCCTATGAGGCCAGTATTTTGAGGGCAGTCAGGGCATCTGTAAGCCTTGCCAGTTCTTTGGGGCTCTGTGATCCAACCAGTGGACATCACTCCATCCAGTCTTACTGCTGGAAGGCCTGGGAGCCAGCAACATTTCCACATAGCACCATGGTGTGGCTGAAAGAGGGTTGGCAGACCTAGACCTGGATGTCAAACCTGCTTTATGGCATGACCTTGGACCTCTTGAGCCAGTTCCCTCACCCGCAAAGTGGACGCAATTTCAACTGGGCATTCTGGCCAGGTCAGCCTTCCGTAGCTGTGGCTGACTACTATGCTGAGCCAGACAGCCAGTCCAGAACTAGAACTCAGCTTGTAGGGGCTGAATCTTGTGTTTCCTTCACTCTGCCCAGTGGCTCCTCTGAGAGCCAGAACACTGAGCCCTGGCCCCTGTGGCCTCTCTTCACTCTCCTGGTTTCAGCCTGGGCCACTAGGTGGCAGGGAAGAAGTGATGCCCACTCCCTGTTGTGAAGATGGGGAGCACATGTAGCAGGTGTGGGGGACCCACACCAGCTGATCAGCCAGCTGCATGGGCTATTTCTCTGTCCTCTACAGGCATGGCGACAATCTGCAACATGGGTGCGGAAATCGGGGCCACGACTTCAGTGTTTCCTTACAATCACAGGATGAAGAAATACCTGAGTAAGACAGGCCGGACAGGTGAGCTGGCAGGGCCAGGGTGGTAGGCGCGGAACAGTCCTCAGCTACACCTTTCCCTTTAGGGCAGGGCTCCTAAACCCGGTGTCTACAGACTGGCTTCGGGTTCTGAAAAGCCCCTTAAAAGTGTATGAAAGTTATGTGTTTTGCAGTTAGTTTTCTCTAGTTCTCATCAGCTTCTTGATGGGGCCTGGCATCTAAGTTTGGGATATCCTAGCCTGAGGATTGTTTTCACCGGAGAGGGTGGCTGACTGTCCAGTCTTCTTGGCCTGGTCCCTGGTGCCCCCTACAGGAAGCGCTGGAAATGACATGGATCTGCTTCTGTTTATAATTCCTGCCCTGCCCTGGTCGGTTTGGCTCAGCGGTTCGAGCATCGGCCTGCGGACCAGAGAGTCCCAGGTTCGGTTCCCACTAAGGGCACGTACCTCGGTTGCGGTTTGTCCCCGGCCCTGGTTGGGTCGTGTGGGTGGCAACCACTCGATGTGTCCCTTTCATGTCAATGTTTCTCTCTCTCTTTCCCTCCCACTCTATCTGAACAAAATATCAAAAAATGTCCTCAGGTGAGGATTAAAAAAAAAGATTTATATAATTCCTGCCCTAACAAGGGGAGGAGGAAAAACATTTAGAACAAGAACTACTTTCCTAGCCTCCCTCACAACTTCCCTGAGGTTCTAGCTGGCTTCTCTGAAGCTTGGAGTTGGAAATGGGGCCTGCGGGAAGGGTCATTGGAGCCTCTGAAGGGAGGTGATGAGGGTGAGTGGTGAAGCCAGAAGCCAGGGGGCTGTGGAGATAGCTTGTCAGTTTCTTCCAAACTCTGAGCACGTGGAGTCCTTCCTGGAAGGCCCATCCCTCCTTTCCATTACCAAGTAACTTCTTCAGAATTCAGCACTTCTCACCTCCAGGAAGGCGTCCCTGACTCTGAACCTGCCGGTGCTTCTTCCTGTGTGCCGTGTTCCTGTGTGTCTGTCATATCGTACTATCACTCTGGCTCACTGGTTGCTCCTTCACTAGACTATAGCTCCTCAAGGATAGGGGCAGTGTCCTAACCTGTTTGTTTTGTTTCTTTGTTTGCCATCAATCTCCAGAGCCCTGTGTTTGGCAGGTGCTGCCGGGTAACTGTGGCTTGGATGGGCGGATGGATGAATGAGGTCTCATGACCAATTTGTGTTTCAAATGCTTTAACCTCCCTCCCTTGTTTATTCCAGACATTGCCAATCTAGCTGATGAGTTTAAGGATCACTTGGTACCTGACCCTGGCTGCCATTATGACCAACTGATTGAAATTAACCTCAACGAGGTGAGGAAGAGAATTTCCTCACCAAGGAGTTTCTGAAGGTGGAAAGTTCAGGCCCTGGGGAAGTCAGGGAGGTCCTGGGCTGCACACTAGGAGGGCTCTTGGGCTCCTGGTTCCCCCGTGCCCCTGCCAATTGCTACCTGAATCAGGCTCCAGTGGGTGGGAGGGGCTGCAGGAGGGTGATATGGCGAAGGGGAGAGTAGAGGGGGCTGTGGCTAGTGATTCAGAAACTGGTTCTGTTTGCCACACCTCAGCTTTAGCAAAAGCCATTCTTACATCCTGGAGTTTGCTTTGTTGTCAGAGTTCAGAGGTCAAGGCCCGAGATTCCCAGGCCAGAGAACAGGCAGGCTGCAGGAACAGAAGCAGCAGAGGAGGGTGGTCAAAGGTTTTGGCCCTGAGGCCCGTCTGTCAGGAGTTCAGACCTCACTTCATCATGTGTAAAACCCAAGGTGGTCATGGGATTTGAATGGGCTCTTTCATACAATACCAATTGCTAACTTTAACTGAGTGCTTTTTGGGTGCCAGGCACTTAGCTAAGTGCTTCACCTTTTTTGATAAGTACTATCACATGTAAAACATCACATTACGTCCATTTTGTCTTAAGATTCCAGAAGCACCATATAACAGGAGATAATAGACTTAGGAAGCTGACCACCTTGATTCATTCCATGCCTCTGCCACCACCTCACTGTGTGACCTTGAGCAAGGCATGTCAGCCCTTTATCTGCAGACTGGAGATGATATGAGCCTGGCAGGGCCGGAGGGATCCTAGGAGCTGTGCATGGGATGAATTTTGAACCCTAAGAACAGTAATTGGCCGTCCAGACTTTTTGGGACTTGGTGAGCAGGAGTCAGACGGCTTGGGAGGAAGAGAGGCTGTCCACACTCCAAGATCTGTTCTCTCCCCTCTTTCTGCTTCTCATGCCTCTTTATTCTTCAGCTGAAGCCACACATCAATGGGCCCTTCACCCCTGACCTGGCTCACCCTGTGGCAGAAGTGGGTGCTGTGGCAGAGAAGGAAGGATGGCCTGTGGACATCAGAGTGGGTGAGCACCTTCTGCTCTGTCGGGTTAACAGGCCTCAGGGCCAGTGGGTCTGCCCTGGGCTGTGGATAGTCGCCTGTGTCACCACGGAGTGCTTCCTAAATGAGCTAGACACTTTCTGAAATTGTTTGGGGGTTTATTTCTGTTTTTCTTTATCGCTTTTTAAAGAAATTACTTTTTATTGGTATAAAAGAAATGTTTTCTTTATAAAACACCCCTAATCTCAGCCCCCAACCAAAAACCAGCTCCAGCAGCTCTTTGAGAGGTGTACTGTTTCTGTGCACATGCACATATTCATCCGTGTACCCTGTTTTATGAACATTTCTTTTTTTTTTTTTATCCTCACCTGAGGACATTTTTCCATTTTTTGTTCAGGTAGAGTGGGGGCGGGGGGGAGGAACAGAGAGAGAGAGAGAGAAACATCGACGTGAAAGGGACACATCGAGTGGCTGCCACCCGCACAACCAACCAGGGCCGGGGACAAACTGCAACCGAGGCACATGCCCTTAGCGGGAACCGAACCCGGGTCTCTCAGGACCGCAGGCCGATGCTCTAATCATTAGAAAGTAAATAGCTGAACTGATAAAAGACTGTCTTGATATCTGTAAATAGTATGTCATCCAGTCTTTATGGCTTTTTTAATAATGATCAAATTTTTTTTTTAAAGAATTCTTTTCCCCCTGCTTATAAACCAAGTTTACAAAAAGCCAGAGAACTATAGAAAGTCTAAAAGAAGAAAATCAGCATCTCCTGTAAGCCCTCAGCCAGCAAGAGTCTGCCCATGTGTTAGTGTGAGCCTCTGATGTGCACACACATGCAGGCTGTTACTGTAAGAATAGTGGCTTGTTCTTCCCTTGAATGGCTGAGCCATGAGTAGCCTATTCTTTACTGTTGGGCAGTTAGGGTGCTTCCAGTTTGTCTGTTAAGAACAGCCCCTGGCCCAGCACAATTGGTGAACACTTGACCAGGTCTAGATAGTTGAAGTCAGGTAGAGACCTTGGGTCACTGTCTCCTCCTGACTCCTGGCCTCACCACCCATAATGCACCAGGTCTGATCGGCAGCTGCACCAACTCCAGCTATGAGGACATGGGGCGTTCAGCAGCTGTGGCCAAGCAGGCACTGGCCCATGGACTCAAGTGCAAGTCTCAGTTCACCATTACACCGGGCTCTGAGCAGATCCGTGCCACCATTGAACGGGACGGCTATGTGAGTGTCCACATGTCCCTACCCCTGGCTCCCGCCTGCTGAGCAAAGTGGCTTCAGGGCAAGACAAGACATAGCATCATGGGCTAAGGGTGGTACAGGTCCCTGCAGCTGCCTCAGGGCTCCAGTACAGCTCTTCATGCTCAAGCAGCGGAACCACCCTTTTCCTGTCCCTGACAATTCCCTGTCCTTTCTCCCCTGCAGGCACAGATCCTGAGAGATGTGGGCGGCATCGTCCTGGCCAATGCCTGTGGCCCCTGCATTGGCCAGTGGGACAGGTGAGAGGCATGTCTTTGGTAGGACAGTCCCTTTTGTTCTGGGGTTTGGAGCCCCAGATGTTGAAGGGGGATGTTATTGGGATGGAAAGAAGATGCTAACTTCAGGCAGGATTGGAAAGTTGGGCTGGAAGTAAAGAGGAATAGCCCTGCAGGGGGACTGAGGGGTCACCTGCCTGAAGCTAGGCTGGTGGGAAGAAGCCAAGGAGGCCTCATGCTATTGGACACAGAGGCTCCCACGGAGCCATTTGAAGGGAGGCAGTGGCCCTAGTCAGCAAAGTCAGGCCTTGGTCTGGGCTCTGCCTCTGTCTTACGAGCAGTCTCAAGTGAACCTCAGTGATCGCCGAGGTTCCCTCCTGCTCTGTCTGCGAGTCCCACAGTGGAGGCCTGTTTCAGGGTCTTCCCATTACCCTTTCTCTCGAGAGCTAGGCAGAATGGGCCAGGTGACAAGGCCAGACATCCCTAACCCTGTCCTCTGACCTGGCAGAAAGGACATCAAGAAGGGGGAGAAGAACACAATCGTCACTTCCTACAACAGGAACTTCACGGGTCGCAATGATGCGAACCCTGAGACCCATGCCTTTGTCACATCCCCGGAGGTAAGATGACTAGCCGTGCCCTGGCCTGGGACTGCCTCTGGCCACCCTGTCCCTGGCCAGTCGGGGGAGGTAGGGGAGATGGGGCTTGGGGAAAGGGCATCTGACCCACGCGCTGTTCTGGGAGGGTTGGCATTGCAGGGCAAGGGGTTATGGAAGCAGAATCCAAGCCGCAGGCCTTGTCAGCACCAAGCATTGCGCTCCCTGATGCCCCTGCCTGGCCCCTCTCATCCCAGGAGGCAGAGGTGCTCATTTAGTACAGTCGTAATCACGAACAGGCGCTTTGGAATTAGCACTGGGACAAATGCCATCCCTCCCTCTACCCAGCCATATGGACTTGGCCGGGTCACTTTCCTGCGCCCCAGGAGTCCCGTTGGGGTTCCATGAGCAGCACGGAAAGCACTGGCACTGTCTCAGCCAGACAAGGCCTTGTTGTCCTGATGAACATGGAGTGAGCCTGGTGCTCTGGGCACTTAGGGGGGTTCAGCCTTGGCCATATATTTTTCAATCTTCATCTGAGGCTATTTTCCCATTGATTTTTCTTTTTGGTACGTGCCCCTAGCGGGAACTGAACCCGGGACTCTCTGGTCCACAGGCCGACACTCTAACCGCTGAGCCAAACCTGCCAGGGCTTCCCATTGATTTTTTGTGGGACGGGGGGAAGGATGGAGAGAGAGAGAGAGAAACATCAATGTGAAAGACACACATGGATTGGTTGCCTCCCACATGACCCAGACTGGGGCTGGGGATCGATCTTGCAATGGAGGTACGTGCCCTTGACCAGGAATTGAACCCCAACTCTTTGGTCTGTGGGCCAACATTTTAACTGCTGAGTTGAACCAGCCAGGGCCCTTTTTTTAAAATCCTCAGATGGGGATGTTTTTTCCATTGCTTTTTAGAGAGTAGGAGGGAGAGAGAGAGAGACATTGATGTGAGAGAGACACATCAATCGGTTGCCTCCCACACGTGCCCTGACAGGCTGAGGATTGAACCTGCAACCCAGGTACATGCCCTTGACCGGGAATCAAACTTGTGACCCACCGGTGCATGGGCCGTTGCTCTAACCGCTGACCCACACCAGCCAGGGCCCAGCCTTTCTTGACTTGATTTTTTAAAAGAATATTTGAGCCCTGGCTGGTGTGGCTCAGCGGTTAGAGCATCGACCTGCGGTCCAGAGAGACCCAGGTTTGGTTCCCGCTAAGGGCACGTACCTCGGTTGCAGTTTGTCCCCGGCCCTGGTTGGGTCATGCAGATGGCAACCACTCAATGTGTTCCTTTCACATTGATGTTTCTCATTCTCTCTCTCTTCCTCTCTCTCCCTCCCGCTCTATCTGAAGATAAATGGAAAAATACCCACTTTAAAAATAAATAAAAATCAGTGACAAGATGGCCTTCCATGTTTCCAGTGTGTTACCCACTTAGGGACATTTTCATCATAGCAGCATTTCTGTGCCAGGGCCTCTCCCAGTCCAGGGTGGCAAACCTAAGAGAGGAGTGTACCCAGCAATGCTGGTCCTGCCCTGAGGAGGCGCTGAGGTCCAGGCCCCAGTGGGAAGTGGTCAAGGCCAGATTGACCTGGTTCATGAGTCATCTGCAGAGCCAGTGGCCCATGGTTCCAGAGATATTCCTGCAGCTCCGGCCTCTGCAGAGAACTTGGACATCCCCTGGGCTGCACTCTCAGTTTTGATCTAGGCTTTGGCTGGTGATGGGGAACAGGAGTGGTGTTCAGTGCTAACCAGCAAACTGGCTACCTTCGTTTCAGATTGTGACAGCCCTGGCCATTGCTGGCACCCTCAAGTTCAACCCCGAGACTGACTTCCTGACAGGCAAGGATGGCAAGAAGTTCAAGCTGGAGGCCCCGGATGCAGATGAGCTTCCCCGCATGGTGAGCAGGCGCTGTGCCTTCTGTTCTCAGCCCTGCAGGCCTCAAACCATGGCTGGTGCTGTGCGGCCAAGACACTTCCTTCCCAGCATCTCAGCCCTGCCTGTCCTGGGCAGGCATGGGTGGCACCGTTAGCAAGAATGAAGCAGCTATATTCACTGGGAGGGAAGAGCTTCAGGCCTGGGGAGCTTGCCTTTTGTGATAGAGGGGACTGAGGATTCAACACCCAACATGTTCCTGTCCCATTGCAGGACTTCGACCCTGGGCAAGACACTTACCAGCACCCTCCCAAGGACAGCAGTGGGCAGCGGGTGGACGTCAGCCCCACCAGCCAGCGCCTGCAGCTGCTTGAGCCTTTTGACAAATGGGATGGCAAAGACCTGGAGGACCTTCAAATCCTTATCAAGGTCAGCAACGTGGGGCCGGTAGAGAGCAGCCCAGCCTGCCAGGGCCCCCTTCCCTGATCGCAGGAAGGCCATGAAACCACATGTTATCCCCTGGGCACAGGGAGGAGAAGGGCAAGGTCAAGGTGGGGGTGGGAAGGGAGGTTTGGAGGCCGAGGAGCAAGGGCACCTGCAGCCCAGGGTCCCTTTCTTCACTGCCCTGTGCCAGGCAGAGCTGGATCTGGCCAGCTGCTGACTGGGGCTCTCAGCCATCCGGCTGCAGCTGGTAAGGGCCACCTCCAGTGGGTGTGGGCAGTGAATGCTCCATAGGGAGGGTAGGAAAGGCATGTGTGACCCTGCACAGCAGGTCTTCACCCCTCTGTTCCCAAACTTGAGCGTTAGTGGTGTGGCTTGTGTTTGGGAGCTGAGCAGACACAAGCCTTTGTGGTGTGGCCAGAGGCCTCAGACCCATGTTGGACATGAATTTGTGCTGTTTACTAAGGGGTCTGCAGGCAGTGACACAGACACGTACCCTGGCTCTGCTTTGTGTCCAGCATGAGGTCCACCTGGTCTTCCAGCCTGGGCACCTCTTACTGAGGGCCTAGGCCCGAAGGGTAATCAAGCAGACCTTCCTATCCGCCCTGTCTGGCCTCCGCCACCTTCGAGTGTCCTTTCCTGGAGCTCTCACTCCCAAAGCCTTTGACGGCTGGCTGGTGGCCGTGCCTGAGCCTTTTTGGCCAGAGGTGAAATGTCAGGACTGCAGACAATGTGTCTTGCACCTGCTTCTTTTGTCACCCTTCCTGGGTCCCGCTGCCTGCCCCTAGAGGGCTTCTCCCCTAATCCACAGTAAGGGGCCACGCTCCAAACTCTGTCCACCCTGTCCACCCACCAAGGTCAAAGGGAAGTGTACCACAGACCACATCTCAGCTGCCGGCCCCTGGCTCAAGTTCCGTGGGCACCTGGACAACATCTCCAACAACCTGCTCATTGGTGCCATCAACATTGAAAATGGCAAGGCCAACTCTGTGCGCAATGCTGTCACCCAGGAGTTTGGTCCTGTCCCTGACACTGCCCGCTATTACAAGGTGGGCAATCAGTGGGGACAGGAGTGGGGGTCCTCTGGCACCTCCTGGTGTCTGGGTGGGGCAGAGTGGGTGGTCCAGGGAAGGGGTGCTTTCCACCTAGGAGCCCACACCATGGCTCTGCAGTTGAGTGATGTCTCGGTGCCATGGAGGCAATCCCGTGTGTGTCACCTCCACTGTATGGTCACTACTCTGGTTTCTGCTCCCACACTGGTCCTCCACCCCAGCCTGCTTGCATGCTGAGCACCGATGGGTGGGTTGCACCTCCCCTTGCCCACTGTAGGCAGGGCCCATGTCTCATTACCTCTGTCCTTCAGGGCCTGGTTTGGGCCTGATTCACCTCTGACTTCACCTGCCCTTGGGGAGCAGGTGAAGAGAGGCCTCTCCAACCACCCCTTGACCTGTGAACTTCAGGAAACCCAGGGGTAGGGTGGGCAGGGGCCAGGTCCTCCTCTCCCTCATACCTCACTCCTCCCTTGCCTGACAGAAACATGGCATCCGGTGGGTGGTGATTGGAGACGAGAACTATGGCGAGGGCTCGAGCCGGGAGCATGCGGCATTGGAGCCCCGCCACCTCGGGGGACGGGCCATCATCACCAAGAGCTTCGCCAGGATCCACGGTGAGCTGCAGCCCGGCCCAGCCCCATCCACTCCCCATCACTGGCAGCCCAAGGTCACCTAGTGGCCGAGGTGGGCCTAGAGCCGTATGCCTGCTTTCCAGGCTGTGCCCATGGCTCTGGTTTTCCAACCTGCCAGCCTCTGCCCCTTCAGATTTGTGTAGAGTCCGACCCCACAGCTTCCCATCTCTGCCAAGCACTGATCCTGCTTCCCAACTTGTGGACCTAAACAGTTGAAATGCAGGGCACATGGTCAAAGGGTTTTTCTGCTGGTGACTGTCTATCTAGAGGGCTTTACAGAGACACAAGAACACGCACTGTGCAGGGCCCTGTGAGGCTGCGCACTGGGGGTGAGCCGACCTGAGCCTCATTGTCACTGCTCCAGGTCTGTCCTCTGGTAGTAGGACTGTGGTGTCTCCCAGAGCCCTAACTGGTCTTAGAAAAGGAAGCTCTCTGGCCTAGTGAGGATCCTGCACAGAGAAAGGGGACAGGGACCTGCCCACTCTGGACTAAGTGTGCTCTCTGCTTTCCAGAAACCAACCTGAAGAAGCAGGGCCTGCTACCCCTCACTTTCGCTGACCCAGCTGACTACAACAAGATTCACCCCGTGGACAAGCTGACCATCCAGGGCCTGAAGGATTTTGCCCCTGGCAAGGTCAGGGAGCCAGGGAGGGAAGGCAGGCTGGCCCTCCCATCTCCCCAAGGGCCCTCCTGAGGGGGGAGCGGAGGGGATAGCCACCTTGCTTCCCCTTCTATGCTTGGCCACACCTGCACCTCCTCCCATGAGCCTTTGGGCCCTTAAATTCTCCAGGGAGGGAAGAAAGTGCCTCCCCAGAAATGAGGGTGGAGCCAGCTCAGGCCCTTATTGTTCATGCATTAACCCAGGCCAGGCACTCAGGGCTAACAGCTCATGCCCAGCAGGACCACTTGGTCTCAGGAGTTACATTAGTCAGGTCTTACCACCACTGCCGAGACCCAGACCTGGCCTAGGACTTGGTTTACCTGCTGGCACCCAAGGCCCCAGGGTGGGGCCCTGCCTTCCTGACCCTCCAGCAGAACCCAGGGCTATGTTCCTAAGAGCCACTCCACCCACACCTGCCTCCTCTCTTGCAGCCCCTGAAATGTATCATCAAACACCCCAATGGGACCCAGGAGACCATCTCCCTGAACCACACCTTCAACGAGACCCAGATCGAGTGGTTCCGCGCTGGCAGCGCTCTCAACAGAATGAAGGAGCTGCAGCAGTAAGGTCCCGCTCGGCCACTGCCACCCGCCCTGCTCCTCAGACCCAGCTCTGGTGTCACAGTGCAGTTCTCAAGTCATCAGAACCAGATCTGATCCAACCCAGCCGTGGCATCCTGCCGCCCGCTCTCAGCCCACGGAGTGACCCATGGTTAGAGGGCAGTTCGTCTGCCTTCCCGTTTTTAGTTCGGTTCAGATCTTGAGCACCTCCATGCAACTGTGTTTATTTTTGATGACAAGACTCCTATCTAAAGTTTTACTCCTGTCTGATCATTTCACTGGTGGCTGAAGGATTTTAAAGAACGTTTTGGTCTTGCAAGAAAAATAAGAATCCACATCCAGTGACTGTTCCTATGTGTGTGGTGATCTGTGCTGTTATCAACTTCAGGATTTGGGGGGTCTTTTCACCAAAGTTGGTGGAGGCCCTCAATAACCACGCCACAGCTGGTTGTCACTGCAGTGAAGGAGGCGTGAGCCACACGCTCCCCAATTCTCAGACCCTCTCCCGTGCTGGGCTCCAGGTGGAGTCTCCTAGGGCAAGGCCTTCCCCTCATTTGCAGCTAAAACCAGGGCTGTGCCAGACTTCAATGCTGCTGCCTCCCCTTCCTCTGGGCATCTCAGGCCTCCAAACACAAGTGGGCACAGGCCACCCTGTCCAAAGTCACAGCTAGTTCATGATGCACACTGTCTCCTGGCCCTCAGCTCAAGGCAGTGGCAGGCACCTGTTCCACAGCTGCCCCCCCCCCCCCCCCCGGCCAAGCCATACCCACTGACCTACCCACACCTCCATGCTCAGGTGCTAGTTGTGGGCCCAAAAGGCCAGGGCAGGGGGCTCCTTCACCAAGACTTATACAAAACCAGTATCCTAGTCCCAGCAGAAGTGGGCGAACCTGGCAAAACCATTCTGCTGAATAAACAATGGGGTGCTTGTCCTCATGCCAGAATCGGGGTGGTAGACCCACAGGGTAGGGTGTTCCTAGTGAGGTCGAGGTCTAAGAGTGACAGCTGTCCCCAAGCTTCCTGCTGTGCTGATGGGGGGGGGGGAGCATGACATAGCTGGTCACCTGTCCTCACCCTGAGCCAGCCAAGCCCACAGCCTCCACCTTCCACATGCTAGTGGGAAGGAAGGTGCTTGTCTCAGCCCTCAGACCCTTCTCAGCACCTGCTAGCTTCCACGGCCCGAGGCAGCTGCCCTGAGCCAGCCTCTCCTGCTACCTTAAGGAGCCACCCAGCTCAACCAGCCCAAAAGCCGGGCCTGAGGCAGCCTAGATCTCTCAGCCCCAAGTCCTGCCATTGTGGGGGGCCGTCTCCACAAGTGATTTGAAGAGAGGAAGGACATGCTGTCCCAGCCGTGGCAACCCAATGACCTTAGTGACAGCAGCCAATGCTATAGGGGTGGCTCATCTGCAGTCGCCATTGTTTATTAAATGTCTCTGCTGTCCTGAGTGGACTTCAGGAGGAGAAGCAAGGCCAGGGCGGCAGGGAGGAGACAGGCTGGCAAACCAACAGTTTCCTCCCGCACGGACTCCGCACAGACTCCACAGACTGCTTCTGGGCATCATGAGGCTGCTCTTGTTTTCTGGCACCTTCCAGAGGGCTGGTCCATGGTCGAGCCCCAGGGCTAGCTGCTGGTCCACCAGGAGAGAAGGCCCAGGCCTGGCTCACTAATGGATCCCTGCCAGGGAGAGAAAGAACAGGCACATTTCATCTACCTTCAGGGCTTGAGCCAAGTCAGACAGGAGGCAAAGGGAGCCCTTTGTTCAGGGTGCCCAGCTGGCACAGAGGAGCACACAGCCAGACTCCCCTCCGGCCCAGCTCCTGAGGAAGGAAAGTGCTGGTTTACTAAGGACGCAGCCCCTGGCCCCCAGGCCTCGGCGTCAGGCTCCCTTCCTCGTCCCCAGACCTGTCCAAACACAGGCACCAGCAGGTTAGTCATGGGCATGCCCTCCCGAGCCACCTGTGGTCTCTTCCAGCCAGAAAGGCCTAGTGACCTTGAGCCCCAGCCACCAAATACATGTAGAGGGGATGCCCTGGGCCATCTGGATTTCTGACAGACACAGCTGTCCTGAAGTGAACCACCCAGGGCCCTCATGTCACCAGGAAACCCGACTAGAGGGCCCCTGAAGCCCCACTGTGGTCATGTGTCTGAGTTCATGAGGTTAAGAGGCAAAACGAATCCAAGTCAGATCTGGCTGGTCACGGCATCCCTGTCACCTCAGGCCCATCTGGGTCTGGTGTGGGAGTTGCCCCGAGGGTCACCCTCCTTGAAGCCCCACCCTTGCTCTTGGGACTCTGACTCCTCCCAAGTCCCCTCCTTAGTTTCCTTCGCCCATTATCAGTGGCCTTGTCATCAGCCTGGGCCGTCCCTCTCTTGCACTGGCCTACACCTCACAAGGACTACTGCCCCAAGGCTCCTCAGGGAGAAGTGTCTGCCCAAGACTGCCCAGGGACCTGTACCCTGACCTGCTGGGAGGGGGTTCTAGGAGCAGGACCCAAGTCACCACTCAAGGAAGTAGCTCCCACACCACACAGTCGCTGTGGTTTCAGCAGCACATCGGGACATCTCACCACAAGCATGTATGGAGCCTCCTTCTTTGGCAGCTCCTCACTGGTAGAGGCGGCCTCGGTGGAGCTGGGCCCGGTGGGGGATGTGTCCACAAAGCTCTCGTCCACCACGCGGAAGCGGATCTCCTCACCAGTGTCCATGTATAGGTCGTGGGCTCCTTCCTCCGTCTCATACTCCCACACCCACACCTGCTCTGCATCATCGCTGGGCAGGGCCCAGGTCAAGGCAACAACTGGGCCATGGGGGAGCTCCTGAGGGTTGGGGGTTCCTCCCACAGGACCCACCCCCGGGAAAATCCAGTCCCAGGTGCAAGTGGTGAGACTGGGCCAGGACCCAGGTGGGGAACACAGGGGTCCCAGCCAAGCACCCACAGGCTTCCTCAGGTCATCAAGGAAGGAGACTTGAAAGCAGAGCTTGAGTCATCTCTCAGGATGGGAATGACCACAGCCAGTCGCTGCCTGAGGCCCCTCCCTGCCGGATCTGACTCAGCCTGTGCACCCTCTCAGAGGCCAGTGCAGAATCGGCCCCACCCACCAGCTGTGACCAAGCTCTCAGTGCCTCAGTTCCCATCTGTGAAATGGGGGCTGCGGCAGGCCCACCTCACAGGGCTGTGGGAAAGAGGTAAACACAGAGAGTGCTTCCACAGGACCCGCAGGTCTGACCTCCAGGGTTAGCTCAAGCTATCCTGTGTTCTGTGCACAGTGCGATTCCACATCTTTCCATCCACACCTGTGACATTGACCAGGCAGCGCAAGTGCTTCCTCAGTTTCAAGGGGTTGGTGGTGGCATGGGAGGTCACGTGCCTGAGGGCCCACAGCTCGTGAGAGGACCAGCAGGGCTGGGTCAGGTTTTCTGGAATCACACACAGATCCTGGCCCTGCATAGGCTCAGCCAGAACTATCTGCAGAACCAGTGAGGGTAGTCAACCCCTGGTCTCCCTACAGAGACCACACTGGAGAGCCACACTGCCCTCTAGTGGCAGCCCTGGGGTTTCTCCCAGTGTGCAGTCTCAGTGAGGATGTACTGAAACAGACACTGCAGGGCAGCAGGCCAAGGGCTGGGACAGGGACAATGGGGGAGACCAGCAGAGGGCAACAACCCAGCCCAGGACCTTCACAGTCTAGCTGAAGCACTGAGGTTGGTCACAGCTGGTGGGTGGTGGAGCTGATTCTGCACTTGGCAGCTGGCCTCAGAGGGTGCACAGGCTGTCAGACCCAGCAAGGAGAGGTTGTGGTCCTTCCCACCTTGAGAGGCGCACTCAAGCTCTGCTCTCAAATTTAGCTGATGCTACCACTTGCAGACCAAGGAGGACGGGAGGCGAGCCTGTTGGGGCAAAGCTCTCAAGGGAAATGATCTGAGAAGACTTCTGCAGGGACAGTCTAAACAAAGTGAACCGAAAGTGGGCAGTACCCTTACTATAGTGTGCAACCTACACAACCAGGCCCAACGGCCCAGACAGCACATGGTCAGTGGGAAGCACAGGCAGGTCAGTGCTTCCAGATCATAAGTGCAGGCTGGTGGGGTGGGCACAGAGACGGGCAGCATCAGATCATAGGACCCAGGGCCACATCGAAGAGTGAGGATCGCCCTTTAGAAAGGCCTGAGCTCCTGTGACCCACTCTGACCTTGGGAGGATACAACTTGGCTGGCTGCTGCAGTGATTCTGGGGGGATGAGGATGTCATCGAAGAACCCTAGGGAGACTGGAAGAAAGTGACAGCATGGGACAGGGGCTTGCAGTGGACAGTTCAACACTGAGGGGTCTGGATACTCAAGAGACAAGCCCCTTGATGTGTGCTGCCTATGGGGCAGATGTCACCATGGAAATCTGGGCCACTCCCCAACCTCAGAGGTCCACATGGGCCTCTGCCTATGCCACTCACACACCCTCAGGTTTTGAGCCACCAAAACCTGACTGAGATGGACACCGCACACAACATGGAACAGTGGGTGCTGATGACCCTGAGTCACCTCTGCCACTTCCAGGGCCCACCCTGAGGTCGTGAGGTCTGGCCTCGTGGTGAAGCCTCGCTGTGGCTGAGGTCCTCACTATTACGTGAATGCAAGAGGAGGCTGAGTATTCTCACTGACAAGCTCTCTGCCACTGTAGGAAGATTCTGCTTCTATATCTGACCCTCCCCTGACCACGTGGCGCAGCGCAGAAGCTAAAGGGAGGCCATCTAGCCTGGCCACTGCTTCAGCCACTGTCCCCTGCCCTCCCCGTGCTCCCGGGGCTCGTCTGAGGAGCCAGGGCCACCCTTACTGTGCACTCCCTCGGGGCTGCAGCCTTTGATCTTTCCAATCAGAATCTCGTCCAGGAAGGGATGGAACACCACGTAGCGAAAATGAACTGGAAAGAAGAAAGCACGTCAGTGATGAGAATGCACGCGAGGAATGGCTGCTTCAACCAGGACAGCCCTTACTCGCCAGCACACTGGACCTGCCTGGCAGTCCATGCGGAGTCCCCTTGTGGGCCCAGACCTGGCAGCTGAGCCAGAGGGACCCTCAGGCTGTCCCCTACAAGGCCACAGCATGGCCCTCATAAGAGGCCAGCAGCAGTGGCCCCAGAATTGAGAGCTGGCTCCCAAATCCATCAGATAAGTCACACCTGAGCCCAGATTCTGGGCCATTGTGACTCCAAATTCAATTCCAACCTTCCTCCAGGCTCTCTCCTTTAAATTCTAAAAAGGACAGAAGCACCTGGCAAAAGCTCCCAGTGACCAGTGAAGTGTGCCCCAGACATAGCTCTGACCTGAAAGGAATGCTAAAAATGCCCTAAAATATGCCCGGCTGGTGTGGCTCAGTGGTTGGGCATCGACCCTGCACCAAGAGGTCTTCAGTTCGATTCTGGTTGGGGCACATGCCCAGGTTGTGGGCTTGATCCCTGATGGGGGACATGCAGGAGGCAGCTGATCAATGTTGATGTTTCTCTCTCATTGATGTTTCTTTCTCCCTTCCTCTCTTATTTTATTTTTTATTTTTATTTTTTTTATCCTCACCTGAGGACACTTTTCCATCCTTTGCTCAGGTAGAGTGGGAGGGAGAGAGAGGAACAGAGAGAGAGGAGAGAAACATTGATGTGAAGGGACACATCGAGCGGCTGCCACCCGCACGACCAACCAGGGCCGGGGACAAACTGCAACCAAGGTACGTGCCCTCAGCGGGAACCGAACCCGGGTCTCTCCAGACCGCAGGCCGATGCTCTAACCGCTGAGCCAAACCGGCCAGGGCTCTCCCTTCCTCTCTTAAAAAAAAAAATCGTGAAATTAAGGAAGAGGGACAGAGCTGACAACCTAATAGAAACGCTTCTGTGGGTTCTCAGTCCCTACCCTAGGTGGCCCCCATCTACTGGACTGAAGGAAAGAAAGCATCAAGTGAAGTCTGCGCCCACATCAGACTCTGACCCCGGGGCCTGGCGAAGCCATCACCTTGTTACTCCTGCTCCTTGCTTCAAGCACTGAAGGAGGGGAGGGCATTCACCACTGACTAGACTCAACCTGGGGGTCAAACGACCCTTTCACAGGGGTCGCCTAAGACCATCGGAAACACATATTTCCAATGGTCTGAGGAACCAGACACCGCTCCTCTGTCTCCAGGCGGGTCTGCCCACGTGCAGATACTACGCCCACATACAACATTAGGAAGGTTGAGAACCACTGGGCTAGAGAGTAACTATGTAGCTGCCCCCTGCTGGTCACTGAGGGACTATCTCGATCTAACCATGACAGCTGCCACATTACTACTGCACAGAGTGGCTGCGTAACCTGCTCACGACCACACAGCTATTCTGCATTGTTCCACCATGGGGCCCACCAGACAGGGCCATGGGGTTCAAGCTGCCTTCCTCAGACAGGTTTATCCTCAAACACAGGCTTCTGCCACCAGCACCCTCAGCCACCTGGTCTGCCAAGGGACAGCAGAGCCACGTGGCCCCCAGCTCTCTGCCAGGCTGTCTCCTCGTGGCTCCACTGGGCAGGAAGGCATGGGGGAAGGAGAAGTGGCAGCGGGTAACCCCTCTCTGTCTATGAGGAGACAAACAGGAGCCATCTAAGCCATCATCAGGATGACAGGGCCTCATCTGACCTCATGGAGAACAAATGAGGGCAGCCAAGGGTCACTTACCCACAGGATGGAAAAACCCTGTCCCCCATATGACACAACATCAGTTCAGTTTACTAAATCCCCACAGAGCCTCTATCGAGTCTGTGCCAGGCCGGTTTGGGCACTGGACTTACGGGGCGGGGGCAGGACCATAAGAACCTGTGCCCAGGGAGCACCCTTCTCCGTAGACAAGGCCCTCGTGGTACCATCTTATTTTTCTGCTAATGAAACTGCTCCTAGTCCCTCCAAACAGCCCGTTTCTCAGGCTCTCCGCAGAGCACGACAGCAGCCATGGGAGCTCATTGAGGCTCTGGATCCCTGGACACAGACACCAGGCAGCCACATGGCACATTCATCTCCATGCCTGTGCCAAGAAGCTGAGCAGTATGGGGTGGGGCAGGGCTCCTCAAACGTGACCCTGGGTGAGAATCACCTGGCTCCTGGTTAAACAGTCTTCAGGCCCCACCCGCACAGATTGTGACTCAGTGAGTTTGGGGCAAACGTAGTAAGTCTCGTGTCCAGACTCTGACTAGCCCTGAACAACCTAAATGGCCCTTTGCCCTCTGGTTCCGATTTGGCTGGGTCCAGGAAGGAGAGTGAAAAATGCCCTACTCCCTCCCTGAGAGTTCTTCTCAAGGTGACCCTTCCTCTACTTCTCCCTCCTTCCCTCAGGTCTGGGAGCCACCCCTCCCACCCCTGGTGCACACCCCTTTGCAATGTCACTGCATTTCTCCATCTCCTGATGCTGCCCTCAGCCATGTGACCTGCTTTAGCTAATGGAATATAAGTAGGGGCTCTCTTACCCAATCTAGCCTAAGGAAAGGTAACACCACGTGGAACAGAGATGAGCCATCCCAGCTGAAGCCCTTGCCCCACCACCAGCCAGTCTGCCAAGCACCAAACACGTGAGACCACCCTTCACTCTCCAATCCTGGCCAAACCAGCCCAGAAGGGACCACCTAGCTGACCCACAGATTCAGGAGAAAAAGTTCAAATCAATGAGCACTAAGCATTCACTATGTACCAAGGTCCTGTCCTGAGAGCTTTGCATGTATAACTTAGTAATCCTCACAACAGCACACAATATAAAAACTACTGTTAGCTGCATTTTACAGATGAGACAAGGCAGAGAGGTTACATATTCTGCTCAGGACATACAGTGAATAAGTGGCACAGTTGGAATTTGAACTCGGAGGTCACGCTTTTTTTTTAAATCTTCACCCAAGGACATTTTTCCATTGTTTTCTGTTTTGTTCAGTTAGAATGGGAGGGAGAGAAAAACATCCACGTGAAAGGGACACATCGAGTGGCTGCCACCTGCACGACCCAACTAGGGCCGGGGACAAACTGCAACCGAGGTACGTGCCCTTAGCGGGAACCGAACCCGGGTCTCTCTGGTCCACAGGCCGACGCTCCAACCACTGAGCAAACTGGCCAGGGCTATTTTTCCATTTATTTTCAGACAGAGTGGGAGAGGGAGAAAGAGAAACATCAATGTGAGAGACACATCAACTGGTTGCCTCCCGCACGAACCCAACCAGGGCCGGGACAAACCACAACCAAGGTATGTGCCCTTGACTGGAATCAAACTGCGACTCTTTGGTCCTCGGGCCAACACTCTAACCACCATTGAGCCAAACCAACCAGGGCTGGAGGTCACACTTTTAACCAGTTATGTTCTAGTGCCCCTCAAAGTTCCCCAACCAGGCCTCCCCCAGGAAAGGTAGCTGCACTCACCTCTGCTCTCCACTTTCAATCCAGCAACGATATCTCGAAGTGTCTCTGCCTGTCTATTCCGCCTGCCCCCCCCCCCCCGACTGACCAGCCTGAGGACCAGGCAAAAAGCAGGACTCAGGAACAGAAAAGACCAAAGGGGGCCCAGACATAGCCACAATCTCAGAGCTGGAGAGTCCTTGAGAATCACCTTGTTCACCTCCCATTTCTTATAGATGAGAAACAAAGACCCAGAGAGAAGATTCTCCACATCATCACCTAGTCAATTCTTGGCAGTCAGGGCTAGGACCTAGGTTTCCCAACCCCCAGACCAGGACTCCCACCCCTGAAAACTGAGCCTCAAAGATCCAATGCCCCAAGAGGAGAGGGTACCCACCTTTGGTGTGTGATGCGCCATCCCCAGGAAACACGTAGGCATCCTCCAGTTTGGTGATGTCAAACAGACAGATGCAAAGTCCCACGTTGTACACGACCTATGTGTATTAGTGTACACACACACACACAGTGAACTCAAGGCCCAGCTCCCAGGCCGTCTCTATTGAGACCCACCACCTCAAGGCAGGTGTGATCACCCCAGTTTTACAGCTGGAAATTAGTTGAGGCACTGCATAAAGTAAGCACAGGAGTAAGCAAAGTCAGAAGGAGGTAGAGCTCTGGAAAGAAAAGGGCCTTTGGTGACGAGGCAGATCTAGGTTACAATGCCAGCTCCACCACTCCCTGTGTGACCTCCAAGGTGACCTCTCTGAGCCTCAGATTCCCCATCTGCAAAAATGGACACACCAGGTTGCAAGGTTGTTAAATAGAGAATGGATGGGAAACCCCTATCCCAGTACCCAGTTCACATGCTAGAAATAATAACAATCAATCAAGGATCATTATTATTACTAATAAGGACAGTAGCAGGGGAACCTCCAGTTAAACCTACATTTTCTTTCTTTTTTTTTTTTTTATCCTCACCCAAGGACATTTTTTTGATATTTTGTTCAGATAGAATGGGAGGGAGAAAGAGAGAGAGAGAAGAGAAACATCGATGTGAAAGGGACACATCGAGTGGTTGCCACCCACACGACCCAACCGGGGCCGGGGACAAACTGCAACTGAGGTACGTACCCTTAGCTGGAACCAAACCCGGGTCTCTCCAAGACTGCAGGCCAACACTCTAACCGCTGAGCAGAACCAGCCAGGGCTAAACCTACATTTTCTAAGTCCATGCTAGAGGTCACAGCTCAGTGAACATCAGAACCACAGCTAATCTCTGTACCGCTCACAGTCTCAGACAAACAGACATAGCCACAGGGACTGAGGCTGGCAGAGTGACACATGGCCAAGGTCCCAAGACTGGGCAGAGAACATCCCATGTCCCATCCCCACCCCATGGTGCTCTGAACAACTGGCCACTTGCTTGGTGTCAGCTAATCTGCCACCAGCATCATTACTCCCCACTGAGAGATGTTGCAGGACTGTTCAAGAATTAGCAAGAAGCTCTGGCTGGTTAGGTTCAGCGGTTAGAGCGCCAGCCTGCGGTCCTGAGAGACCTGGGTTCGGTTCCCGCTAAGGGCATGTACCTCGGTTGCAGTTTGTCCCCGGCCCTGATTGGTCGTGCGGGTGGCAGCCACTCGATGTGTCCCTTTCACGTCGATGTTTCTCTCTCTCTCTCTCCCTCCCACTCTATCTGAACAAAAAATGGAAAAATGTCCTCAGGTGAGGATAAAAAAAAAAGAATTAGCAGGAAGCTCAGAACTCAGAGTTCTGGTCAGACCTCACAGTGGTGAGGCAGAGTTCAGCTTAAGCTCTATGCCCTTAGCCAGACTATGGACCCTCTATTTGGGCTCCTCTCAAATGACTCAATGATTCAAATATAGAAAGACTTGTCTTGCTCAAGCTAGTGTGGCTCAGTTGGTTGAGCACTGTCACGTGCACCAAACGGTCACCAGTTTGATTCCTGGTCCAAGTTGCAGGCTGGATCCCCAGTAAGGGGCATGCAATCAATGTTTTCTCACATGGATGTTTCTCTCTCTCTCTCTCCTTCTTTCTCTCCCCCTTCCTCTCTCCGTAAAAATCAATAAAAACATATTTTAAGAAAGAAAGAAAGAAAGAAAGAAAGAAAGAAAGAAAGGAAGGAAGGAAGGAAGGAAGGAAGGAAGGAAGGAAGGAAGGAAGGAAGGAAGGAAGGAAGGAAGGAAGGAAGGAAGGAAGAAAGAAAGAAAGAAAGAAAGAAAGAAAGAAAGAACTTGTCTCAACAGGTCACTGAAGGACCCATGCCACAAAGAGACTACATTCTTTCCTTGGACTTTGCACACCTTCTCTCTCCACAATGGTCACACTTCATCCCCCCACAGACCCCCTCACTTTCTACATCACAAAGTAACCTGAAGCCACCCACCAAGGAATCCATGAGTTCTTTCTACCACCACCAACTCCCCAGCTCTGCACACTCCCTTCTGTGAGCTCAGCCTCTATGGAAGGGACTTGCCTCCTGTCTAAAGCCAGCCAATCTTCCCCTTGCTGGCTGCTCCCCACATATCACCTCTTGCTGTTCTATGGATAAAGACCAATAATACCCCATGAAGTCCTGCAGGCCCTGTGTGGCCTGGCCCCTGCAACCTTGGCAGTCTGCCCAGGCCATACCATGAAGGTGTAATATTCCCTCCAAAGGCCACGGGGCTTTTGCAAATGCTGTTTTCTCTGCCTGCACAGCTCTTCTCTCTGCCCAGCCCCTCCCACCATGAAAAAGAATCCTCTAGTTAGCTCCTCCTGGACCTAACAAAGCAGCTTGTCTCCCTCATTGTAGAAGTTCCTTTAATCCATAAGTTTGTCAACACTTGTCTTTTACAGCCTTTACCTCAAATTGTCATCACACTCAACTGTGGGACCCTCTCCTTGGTATCTGCTTTCCCCACCACACTACAGGGTAGAACCTTGTCTGTGTCATTCATTCAATCAACAGACAATTATGGGACATCTATTCTGTGCCAGGCTCTGCCTAATATGGAAGATACTATGGGGAAGAAGACAAAAGTCCCTGCTCTCATGGAGAGAAAATAGAAAAATGGTGACCCAATGAACAAATAAAATAGAGTGCAGTAAGTGAAGTTCTAAGAAGGAAATAGTGATAGGACACAATAACTGAGGAGGGAAGGTTACTACAGGAAAGGCAGTGGGAAGCCCTCTGGTGAGTTGTTATTAAGGCACATTGGCCTGGCACATAAATGGTGCACATACCATTTTTTGTATTTTCAGGAATGAACAGATAAACCCCTTGAGCATCCATCATCACAAAAATAATGTATGGTTGGACAGCAATTAGTATTTCTACTTTACAAATGGAAACCGAGGCCCAGAGTGGGTAAATGCTTACCTAAGATTGCAAAGTAATTTGGAAGTGTGGAATCTAGCACTTTGCAGTTACAAGGGCCTTTCTCAAACACAATTTCCCCTTTAATTTCCTCCAACGACCTTGTAATATAAGAATTATCATGTACAGTCCTGGCCAGTTTGTTTGTTTTTTATCCTCACCCGAGGACATTTTTCCATTTTTTGTTCAGGTAGAGTGGGAGGGAGAGAGAGGAACAGAGAGAGAGAGAGAAACATCGATGTGAAAGGGACACATCGAATGGCTGCCACCCGCACAACCGACCAGGGCCGGGGACAAACTGCAACCGAGGTACATGCCCTTAGTGGGAATCGAACCCGGGTCTCTCTGGACCACAGGCCGACGCTCTAACCGCTGAACCAAACCGGCCAGGGCAGTCTTGGCCAGTTTTGCTCAGTGGTTAGAGCATCGACCTGTGGACCAGAGAGACTGGGGTTCAGTTCCCGCCAGGGGCACATACCTCGGTTGCAATTTGTCCCCAGCCTCGGTTGGGGTGGTGTGGCTGGCGACCAGTCGATGTGTCTCTCTCACGTTGATGTTTTCTCTCTCTCTTTCCCCCTCTCTCCCTCCTGCTCTGAGGATAAATGCAAAAATTTCCTCCAGTGAGGATTAAAAAAAAAAAGAATTACCATGTATAGATGAGAAAACCGAGTTCTAAAATAAGCTACTTGCCCAAAGCCAAGGCTTGGCATGACCAAGGCCAGGCCTGCAGCATGAGGGTGGGCAGTCCAGGGCCCTCTGGTGCCAACGCTTACCCGCGGTCCCGTGGGCCCTGCCAGTACCTTGTTGGCCAACTTCTTATTCAACTCCTCGGCAATGGAGTCGTTGAGCTTCCTCTCAAACTGCCACGGGGGGATCCGCACAGTGTCCACCATCTCCACCAAGACGAACATCCTGGCCTGCGCTGGGGTCTCTGGGAACAGGAGGGTCAGTCACGCACCTGGGGCTGTGGGGTCCCCAAGAGCCCTCCGTCCTGTCCCAATCGTTGGGACAACCCTCTGGCCGGCAACGTGGCTGTGTGGTCAGGCCTGCAGTGCCCCGTGCGGAGCATGCTCCGCTACTGAAAAATGGGGAAACTAAGGCTCAGCACAAGGGGATCTCAGTCCAGCGTGAAGTGAGTGCGCCCACGCCGCGCGGCCCAGCCTCGCCCCGCCCCACGGCCTCGCACCGCGCACCTTCACGCAGCCATTGGGAGATTCCGAATCCTATCGCTTCCGGAGAACTGACCAATAAGGAGCTTGTGCCCGCCCCCTGACGTGAGGCTCCTACGCAGAGCGGGGTAGGGCGGGGCCTGGATCAAGTGGGGCGGGGCGTGGGACGCCTTCCCCCATAGCTGAGCTGTCAACCCTCGAACAACGCTTCTGGTTGCTAGGCGACCTTAGTGTAAACAGTCAGCTCTTGCCTGTGCCTTACTCTCCTTGCCGGTCTCAGGCGATCCTCTGGGCAGCAGCCAGAGTAATCCCTTCAGAACGCACACACAGTATAGCACTTAAGCCCTTCAGTACTGTGGAAAGGGGAGAACTGACTGGAAGGAGACAGGCAGAACTTTTCTGGGTTGGTAGAAATGTTCTGTAGCCCCGGCCGGTTTAGCTCAGCGGTTAGAGCATCGGCCTGCGGTCCAGAGAGACCCAGGCTCGGTTCTGCTAAGGGCACGTACCTCTGTTGCTGTTTGTCCCCGGCCCTGGTTGGGTTGTGTGGGTGGCAACCACTCGATGTGTCCCTCTCACAATGATGTTTCTCTCTCTCTCTCTCCCACTCTGTCTGAACAACAACACAGATGTATACAATTCTCAAAACATGGAACTCAACACTTAGGATCTTTGCATTTACATCCTTTTTTTTTTTTTTTTTATCCTCACCCGAGGACGTTGTTCCATATTTTGTTCAGATAGAGTGGGGGGAGGGAGAGAGAGAGAAAGAGAGAGAAACATCAACGTGAAAGGGACATATCGAGTGGCTGCCACCTGCACGACCCAACCAGGGCCAGGGACAAACTGCAACAGAGGTACGTGCCCTTAGCGGGAACCATATCCAGGTCTCTCCTGACCGAAGGCCGACGCTCTAACCACTGAGCTAACTGGCCAGGCCTGCATTTACATCTTAATTGAAAAGTGGTAATAAGTTGGGACAAAAAAATCTCAGTAACTTACCCCTGGACTAACAATAAAGTCCAAACCTTTATGGTACCTCACAGGGCCCTGAAGGATCTTGCCCATACCCACACATCCCTTCTCTCTCCCCCACATTCCAGTCTCGTTCATCTTGATATGATAGCTATATGATAGCTTGATATGGACTAAGAGAACTCAATAACTTGTTCAAGATTAGGGGATGCTAAGTCTAAACCTCTACACTATACTGCTTCTGAAATTGGTGGGTTGTGCCCTGGCCGGTTTGGCTCAGCAGTTAGAGCCTTGGTACAAGGACTGAAGAGTCACGGGTTCATTTCCCAGTTAAGGGCAAATACCTGGGTTGCAGGTCACTGTTAGGGTCATGTGGGAGGCAATCAATCGATGTGTCTCTCTTGCATCAATGTTTCTCTCTCTCCCCCCCACCCCCTTTCTGCTCCTATCTAGAAATAAATGAAAAATATCCTCAGGTGAGGTTTAGTAAATAAATATACTGTAGTGTGCTTTGACCAAATAAAATATTTCAGAATTTAAAAAGAGCCTTGGTGGCTCAGTGAATTAAGCATCATCCCATGGACTGAGAGGGCTGGGTTTGATTCCTGGTCGGGGCACATACCTGATCCCAGTGCAGGGCATGCAAGAGGCAGCTGATCGATGTTTCTATCTCTCTTTCCTTCCCCTCTCTCTAAAAAATCAATAAAAACATTTAAAAAAAAAAAGACTGAGCTCTGCCCTGGCCAGTTTTGCTCAGTGGTTAGAGCGTCGGCCTGAGGTCCAGAGAGCCCCAGGTTCGGTTCCTGCTAAGGGCACGTACCTCAGGTGCAGTTTATCCCCGGATCTGGTTGGGTCGTGTGGGAGGCAGGCACTCAATGTGTCCCTTTCACGTCAATGTTTCTCTCTCTCTCCCTCTCTCTCCCTCCCACTCTATCTGAACAAAAAATTTAAAAATGTCCTCGGGTAAGGATAAGAAAAAATAATAATAATAAAAATAAAAAGCCTGAGCCCTGGCTGGTTTGGCTCAACGGTAGAGCATCAACCCGAGGACCAATGAGTCTCGGGTTTGATTCCGACCAAGGGCACGTACCTTGGTTGCAGTTGTCCCCGGCCCTGGTCAGGGTCATGCTGGAGAAAACCAGTCGATGTGTCCCTCTCACATCGATGTTTCTCTCTCCCTTCCTCTCCCTCTGTCTCCCTCCCACTCTATCTGAATATAAATAGAAAAATATCCTCAGGTGAGGATTTTAAAAAAAAACAAGCCCTGGCCAGTTTGGCTCAGCAGTTAGAGCATCGGCCTGCGGTCAGGAGAGACCGGGTTCAGTTCCCATTAAAGGCAGGTACCTTGGTTGCAGTTTGTCCCTGGCCCTGGTTGGGTCATGTGGGTGGCAACCACTCAATGTGTCCCTTTCAGGTAGATGTTTCTCTCTCTCTCTTCCTCCCACTCTGTCTGAACAAAATATTGTAAAATGTCCTCGGGTAAGGATAAAAAAAAAAAAAACTACCTTGGGGTAGGTAACAGAGGCACTCAGAAATGAATGATGCTTTAATTTGCTAATTTTATACATATAGAGCTTTCTCTATGAAACTGGGCCACAGTTATATTGACTTTGACCTTCCCTGCATACAGATTTTTGTTTTTAGGTCTGTTTGCCACTCCTAGGATTTTCTATACTTGAAAACAGGAGAAAAGCTACTTCTGCTCTTTATTCCCACAATCCCCTAACATCTTTCCTATGAGGCATTCAGTAAAAGTATTTAGGAGATTATATTCTTTCTCTCAAACATCTCTCAAATCTTTCCTCTTTATTCTATTCTACAGCTACTGCCCTGGTTCAGGCCTCTTTATTGTTCCCCTGGAGTTTAGCCACATACCCAGCTCCCAGTCTTAGTCTCTCCTGCAAGCAACTGCCACTGTCACAAAAGCCTTCCCTCATGAATATCCTTCAATATCAAGGGGTCGAAGGGAGCACAGAGAAAGAGAATTTGATGCTCTCAGAAAAGCAAAAGTATTTCAGCTGATTTATAGGGGAGACAAGAACTGGTGAGATTGGAAATGTATGCACGGTCCAGATTACAAGGGCCTTATTATTATAATATATATATATGTGCCCCTAGCGGAAACCGAACCTGGACTCTCCGGTCCACAGGCCCACAGTCCAACCGCTGAGCCAGACCAGCCAGGGCTATCATCATAATATTAATTTTTAATCCTCACAACAGCTATAAAAGGTAGGGATTATTATTATCATTATTTAATTTATCTCATTATCATTTATCATTCTCATTTCTGTCATCTCATTTTCTCTTATCTAAGGCAGGTTAAGTAGGTCATTCAAGGCCACGCAGCTGATAAATTGCAGAGCTGGGATTCAGGCTCCAGAACCCACTATCATAACCACTGGGCTGTTCCTCCTGCACAAGCCGGAGGGCAGCAAAGGGAAGCCTTAGAAGGTTAGAACAAGTAAATGACACAATGACACATTAGCTGGATGGACAATAAATGGGAAGAGACTGGGGTGGAGACAAGAAGACCAGGGAGGAAGTCATGGGGTAACTCCTATAAGAGAAGGCCCCTGGCAAGGCTGGTAGTCCTGGAGAGTGAAGTTGGGCAGAGTCCAGAGGTCTTCAGGGGGTGGTCTCATCCACAGGGTGGATGACCTGGGGATGGAAGTGGGCAGAGCCAATCCCAGAGAGCTTTATCCACTGGCTGGGTGGCGGGCCTTTCACACATGGGAAATTGGAGGAGGGCCAGGCTAGGGGGATAGGGCCAGCATTGCAGAGGTCGGAGTGTGGGTTCCCAGGCTTCTTTTATGGTGTTCAGCTCACGGGATTTTAACAGCAATGTGTTGGCACGTTTGGTTTCCTCATTAGTAAAAAACAGGGACCAGCTGTTTTATTAATTCTCTCATCATTCCGTGGAAGATTGGAAGTGGCCATAAAAAACACACAAAGACTTACTCTGCAAGCTCCTGGGTAGCAGAGGACGTCTCTGTCATGTCCCTCCACATCCTCTGAGCCTAGTCCTGCTTGGCACAAGGTCAGGGCTTCTAAATATGTGTTATTTGCATGAACAAAAGGACAGCAAAATAATTGCTAAGACTGTAGAAGTGAGGGAGAAATAAGGGTGGGAAACTAATCCGGGAGGAGGAGGAGTGCCAAGTGTGCGGTTAAGGGCATGGAGTTCTCACGCCAGCAGCTCGCCGAGCAATCGCGGGGAAACAGATGAACCTCTCAGCACCTAAGTTGCCTCACTGCAGAATGGAGATAATAATAGAACTGACCTCAAATGACTGTCCATCCCTGGGGGACTGGGTCAGAAATATATACAGTATATCATAGAAAGGAATAATATGGCCCAGCCAGTGTGGTTCAGTGGTTGAACGTTGACCCACGCACCGAGTTTGATTCCTGGTCAGGACACATGCCCATGTTGTGGGCCAAATCCCCAGTGTGGGCATGCAGGAGGCGGCCAGTTGATGTTCTATCTCATTGATGTTTCTCTCTCTCTCTTCTCTCCCTTCCTCTCTCTCTAAAATTCATAAAGAAAACAAATATTAAAAACAAGAAAGTAATAATATGAAGCCATAAAAAAGGATGAGAATGCTGTTTATGTATTGATATAGAATGATATTCAGAATATATTGTTAAGTATAAACAAAGCAGGGCACAGAGCAGTGTGTATGGGATGTAACCATTTGTGTCAAAAAGGGGAAAAAATATGCCCATCTGGAATGGCTCAGTCGTTGAGCATCAACCCATACACCAAGAGGTTGCTGGTTCGATTCTCAGTCAGGGCACATACCTAGGTTGTGGGTCTGATCCCCAGTGGGGGGGCATGCAGGAGGCGGCCAATCGATGTTCTCTCTCATCAATGTTTCTTTCTCTCCCTCTCCCTTCCTCTCTCTCTAAAAATCTTTAATAAAGAAAAAAAAATTTTAAAGAGAAAACATTCACTCTCAAAAAAAAAAAAGGGAGAAAAATAATAGTGTGTGAGCACATATGTGTGCATGTATAGGTGTGCTCTGTGAGATCCCACAAACACCTGATTACCTTGGTTGTCTCCAGGGTGGGGGTTGGGAGAGGGATAGGGGCAGGAGAGGGATTTTTTTTTCTTTATTGATTTTAGAGAGACAGAGGAAGGGAGAGAGAGAGAGAGATAGAAATATCGAGAAAGAACATCAATTGGCTGCCTCCTGCATGTCCCCCATTGGGGATCCACCCACAACCTGGGCCTGTGCCCTGACCGGGAATCAAACCCGTAAACTCTGGGTGCATGGGTCAACGCTCAACCACTGAGCCACAATGGCTAGGCAGGAGAGGGAATTTTTAACCAAATACCATTTGTAATCTTTGATGTTTGGGATCATGGGAATATATTACCTACTCAAAAATGAATAAAATTTAAACTTTAAAAAGCAATTACAATTTTTATCACATCTTAAAAGCACTCTCTCTTGGCCCCCTTTCCCTCCAGCCAGTGCCGTTTTCTGCTCCCTTTGCTAGCAAAGCTGCTTGAAGGAGTCGTCTGTGCTTGCTGTTTCCAAACCCTCTCTTCCTGTCCTCTGTCAACCTGCTCCAGCCGGTTTGGGGCCCTGCCTCTCAACCCAGACTGCTTTCTCAAGGTCACTGGTGGCCTCCAGGCCGACAGATCCAGAAGCAGTTCTCAGTCCTCCTCCGCAGCGATTCCTTCCAGCGGATCACGCCCTCCGCCTTCACACAGTTTCCACATGGCTTCCAGGAGCCCAGGCCCCCCGCCCCACAGACTCCTCCCCCACCTGGAAATGTGGGCATCCTCGGGCCCATCACCACGGTGAGCAGCATGGGCAGATGGCTCCCCACGTGTCCACGTGTCCCTCTCCGGCCAGCCCTCTCCCGGAGCAGGGGGCTGACGTATCCTGCCTGCTCACACGGCCCTTCGGCAACTCAGGCTTCCCAGGGGCCAAAATGGAACTGCTGGTCACCCCCACCCCAAAATCTGCTTCCATCAGTCTTCCTACGCTAGAGAATAACTTCTCCGTTCCTCCAGTTGCTCAGGCCACAACCTGGAATCATCCTTGACTCTCCGCTGTCTCTCACACCCCTGTGAACCTTTTTTTTTAAATTTTTTTTCCTTATTGATTTTAGAGAGAGAGGAAGGGAGAGGGAGAGATAGAAACATCTATGAGAGAGAACATCGATTGGCCGCCTCCTGCATGCCCCCCACTGGGGATCGGCTAACAACCTGGGCATGTGCCCTGACCGGGAATTGAACCAGCAACCTCTTGGTACATGGGTCAGTGCTTAAGCACTGAGCCACACCGGCCGGGCACCCCTGTGAACCTTGAACAAATCCTGTTGTTTCTACCTCCCAAATGCACCCAGATTCCACCCCCTCCCTAACACCTCCACTGTTTCCAGCCACCCTCACCCTTCACCTGGGCCTTTGTAGCAGCCTTCACCCTGGTTCCTGCCCGCATCTCTCCTTCGTCCCCCACCAGCTCCACTCAGCACGGAAGTCAGACAGATGTGTTATATCGCTCAGAATTCTCAGTCCTCTCTGGACCCTGCAATGCTCTGTCTCACTAGGGGAAGAGCCTTCATTCACAGCCCTGCGAGGGGTCACCCCCCAGGACCCCTCGGACCAGTGCCCCATTCCTCTGCCTATTCTCTGACTGCTGCCGGGGCGTCTGCCTGGTGCTGTTTCCTCTCCCAGCCGCATTCATCCTCTGGCCACCCTCTTGTCTTCCTCCCTCACCTCCTTGCCCTCCCATCACCCCGGGCCGGGCCGGTTTCCCTGACACACATATCCGGGTTTGAAATTGCGAACCAGCCCCCTCTTGCTACCCCACTTCCCTACTTAATAGTTTTCCGTAGCGTTTACTGCCTTCCGACAACCCCATGGTTACTTATTAGGTTGTTTTATTGCCTCTCTGTCCCTGTTGACTGAGCGCCTTGAAAACAGGGGTTTCGTCTGTTTTGTTCACTGTGGATTCCCTAGCGCCAGGCTACAGCAAGCCCAGAACAAATGTTTCTTGGAGGATTAAATAAAAGCAGGAAAAGAAAAGATTAGCCCTGAGATATGCATGGTCCTGTCAACTTGCTGGCAGAAGAAGCATTTGGCTCTCAGCTTTCTAGCAGTCAAAGCAAAGAGAAAAACATGTCAATTACAAATGGAAGCTAACCAGGTATTCAGGGTGGGTCCACATTTCCTTGATCCTGAGCCCTCAGAGGACTTTGTCCAGGTTCTCAAGGAGTGGGGGCTCTGAGGCATGGAAGGATGGCCTTGATGGTGTCTGAACAGGCCCGGGAGCCCTTCTCATCCAGGCACTTTTAAAACGCCCCTCCACGGAGGCAAAGGCAAAGCTGAAGTGCCCCTGGGAATGGTGACTCTAGAAGGGACCTAAAGAAAGTGTCCCAGGATGTTTTTCTCTGTTTTGGCTTGAGCCAAACAAAGGGCAGCAAGTCAACAGGTATTTGTTGGGGCTACCATGCATGAGGCCCCAGCTGAAAATAGGGAACAAACAGATGCAGGAGATCATGTCAGGCATTGTGATCAAGAAAAGTCACATGGCCCGGCTGGTGTGGCTCAGTGGTTGAGCATCAACCCATGCACCAAGAGGTCGCCAGTTCAGTTCCCAGCCAGGGCACATGCCCAGGTTGTGAAGCAAATCCCCAGTGGGGGGCATGCAGGAAGGGGCCAGGCCAATCGATGTTCTCTCTCATTGATGTTTCTATCTCCCTCTCCCTTCCTCTCTCTCTGAAAATCAGTAATGAAAAAAAAATTTTTTTTAAAGAAAGGTCACATGGATAATATGATAGCACGTGACCGGGGCGGGACTTCCCCTAAAGCCAGGGCAGTTCAGAGACAGCTTTGCTTAGAAGGTGAGTGAGGATGGAGGTGAACCTCTAGTGTTGAGAAGCTGGAGGCCCTCAACCTGGGGTGGTCAGGAGTGTAGGTGTGTGTAGACACATGGCCAATGGAAGCCTGGCTCACAGCCCATCCTAGCCCTGCATCGCCTGGGGATCAGCCTGGCTGCTCCAGCCCCAGGTCCTCAGGGCAGGGTACAGGGTACAGGGTACAGCGTACAGGCCAGGGCTGCCTGCATTGATCATTACCCTCGTCAGGGCAGCCAGGCTGCCAGCAACACTAGAGGCAGAAGCATGTCATTCCCCCGTTTCATTTCAGATGAGGAAAGGGCCTCTTGCCAGGCCCCCTAAACCCTACACAATATGGTCCCTGCTCTTCTGCTCCTCCCTGCTCTAGCCACATCAGTGACCTTAAGTTCCTTGAATATGCAGAGTTCTTTTATTTTTAATTAAAAAAATTTTTTTTTGTCCTCACCCAAGGACATTTTTCCATTTTTTTGTTCAGATAGAGTGGGAGGGGAGAGAGAGAGAAACATCGCCGTGAAAGGGACACATTGAATGGCTGCCTCTCACACAATCCAACCAGGGCCGGGGACAAACTGCAACCGAGGTACATGCCCTTAGCAGGAACCGAACCCAGGTCTCTCTGAACTGCAGGCCGACGCTCTAACCATTGAACCAAACTGGCCAGGGCTTTATTTTATTTTTAATTTTATTTTTGTTACAGATGTTTTTCCTTTTTTACCCCATTGACACCCTCCTCCCCATCCCCCCCACCCCGTCCCGGCTTTGTTGTTCATGTCCATTGGTTATGCGTACTTGCATATAAATTCTGTGGTTTATCTCTTTCCTCCCCCCACCAGCCCCTCTTCTGAGGGTTGTCAGTCTGTACCCTACTTCCATGTTTCCGGGTCTACCCTATTCCTCAGACTGTTATGATCATTATATTCCATAAATAAGTGAGATCATGTGGTATTTGTCTTTTTCTGCTTGGCTTGTTTCACTTAGGATAATACTTTCCAGGTCCCTCCATGTCGTCTCAAAGGATAAGAGATCTTTCTTTCTTACAGCTGCGTAGTACTCCATTGTGTATATGTACCACAGCTTTTTTATCCATGTGTCTACTGATGGACACTTGGGCTGTTTCCAGATCTTAGCTATTGTAAATAGTGCTGCTATGAACATGGGGGTACATATATTCTTTCTGATTGGTTTCTTAGGGTATATTTCAGGCTTCTTAGGGTATATTCCTAGAAGTGGGATCACTGGGTCAAATGAAAGTTTAATTTTTAATTTTTTAAGGTAACACCATATTGTTTTCCATAGTGGCTGCACCAGTCTGCATTTCCACCAGCAGTGTACTAGGGTCCCCTTTTCTCCACACCCTCGCCAACCCTTGTTGTTTGATGATTTGTTGATGGCGGCCATTCTGACAGGTGTGAGGTGATACCTCATTGTTGTTTTAATTTGCATCTCTCTGATAATTAGTGATGTTGAGCATTTCTTCACATGTGTCTTAGCCATTTGTATGTCCTGTTTAGAGAGGTGTCTATTCAGCTCCTCTGACCATTTTTTAATTGGGTTCTTTGTCTTCCTTTTGTTGAGTTGTATGAGTACTCTATATATTTTGGAAATTAACCCCTTATCTGATGTATCATTGGCAATGATGTTCTCCCATACAGTGGGTTGTCTTTCCATTTTTTTTTTTTTATCCTCACCCGAGGACTTTTTTTTCTCCCATTTTTTGTTCAGATAGAGTGGGAGGGAGAGAAAGGAAGAGAAAGAGAGAGAGAAACATCAATGTGAAAGGGACATATTGAGTGGCTGCCACCCGCACAACCAACCAGGGCCGGGGACAAACTGCAACCGAGATACATGCCCTTAGCGGGAACCAAACCCGGGTCTCTCTGGACCTCAGGCTAACGCCCTAACCGCTGAGCCAAACCGGCCAGGGCTGCCTTTCCATTTCGATGGTTGTTTCTTTTGTTGTGCAGAAGCTTTTCAGTTTGATGTAGTCCCATGTGTTCATTTTTTCCCTTGTTTCTGTTGCCTTAGATGATGTATCAGTGAAAATTCTGCTGCGTATGATGTCCGTATGCAGAGTTCTTTCCTGCCTCTGGGAGTTCACTCATGCTGTTCCCTCCTTAGGTAACACTATTCCCTGCCTTTTTTTTTTTTTTTTTAATTTTTCTTCTTTGATTTTAGAGAGAGAGGGAGAGAGACATAGAAATATCAGCTGGCCGCCTCCTGCATGCCCCCCATTGGGGATCAGGCCCACAACCTGGGCATGTGCCCTGACCAGGAATCGAACTGGCGACCTCTTGGTGCATGGGTTGATGCTCAACCACTGAGCCACACCGGCCGGGCTTTTTTTTTAAAATAAGGGGAAGTTTATTCAGAGTTACAAAAGCAAAAAGAAGAGCCTTTGGAGCTTAGAAGAAAGAAAGGTGAAGGTAAGGTGCCTGGGGGAAGGAAAGGGAGGGGAAGTGTGCTTCCCTGCTTTTTACAAGGCTGGATCCTTCTCCTCCTTGGGTTCAGCTTCTAGGACCCCTCTCAGAGCATTTGTCTTTCTGCCCTTAGTTCAGCAGCTGGACTCAGCCCTACTGGTCTCCTTGGTCTCAAATTTGTTGTCTTCAAATTTGTGATTATATATTTATTTGTGGACTTGGCACTATGTCCTTCTTAGATGAGACAGTTTTGTAAACTCAAGGAGAGTGTTTGTCTTATTCACTGCTGTATTTGAGCCTAGATTATCTGGCACATAGTAGGTGGTCAGTAAACATCTGTCACATGTATAAGCAAATGAACAGATCAGGTGATCAGAGCTGCAGAAAGGCAGTAGTCGGATTAAGAGAAGAAGGAAGGACCACTGTGATCTACTAGGCAAAATCCTTAGTGTAGGCTGGGTACGAATGCCATGGTGGAGGAGCCGGGCATCAGGGAACTGAAAGACATTTCAAAGGTGATGTGGTATAGCAGAAAGGATAATAATGCAATTATTCTTTAAATGGAAGCCAGGATCCCTGCACTTTAATCCCAGCTCCGTTACCAGCTGTGTAATGCTGGGCAAGTTTCTTAACCTCTCTGTGCTGGAGTTTCTGCATCAACACCTTAGGCACCAACAAGTGGCACCAACACCTTAGGGATATATGTACCTTGAAGGGTTATGTGGATTCAAGGCTGTGGTTGTCCAGGACTGGCCCCCGTTGGTGGGCTGACAGTCAGTAATGGAGTGGAAATTATAATTCAGGTGGAATCTATGGGATTCAGGGGCTGCTTGGCCCTGACCCACCTCGTTAGCTTCTCCAAGATGAGGGTGGCTTTTAAGGAGATGAGCTTTTAGTCCTGGCCAGTTTGGCTCAGCGGTTACAACGTCAGCCCATGGACCAAATAGTGTCGGGCTCAATTCCTGGTCTAAGGGCATGTACCTGGATTGTAGGTTTGATTCCCAGCCCTGGTCAGGGTCATACAGGAGGCAACCCAATTGATGTATCCCTCTTACATCAATGTTTCTCCCCCACCTTCCAATCTATCTAAGAATTAATGGCAAAATATTCTCAGATGAGGATTAACACCAACAAAATACATTTTAAAAGAAAAAAGGAGACAAGCTTTTGAATTCTCAGCTTTTCACAAAAAACAGCCTCCAAGGCAGAGCCCCTGGATTGCAGCAGATGATTTCTTTGTTATTCACTGCTTGTGGGTGGGTGGGTGGTGCCACGGGCTGTTCATTTCCTGAATGAACAGCTGTGCCCTCTCCTCCTTGTTGAGAATAATCATAACACTACTTTAAACCTCGACCCAGCCTCCTCCATTCAGGGCTCTCCCGCTGCCTGGCAGCCCAGCGCAGGTCGCCAGCTGGTGGGGAGGAGCCTCGGAGAAAAAAGGCTGGACCATGAAGGGGGGTCGGCCGGGCCCTGGCCCTGCGTTGGCCTCAGTGTGCCAGCCTCAGCCTTCTCAGAACTAGCCCTCCAGGCCTCCAGGCCACACCAGCCTCCTTTCTCTCCCTCTGGCACACCAAAGCTCATGACCGTCCGAGGGCCTTCCGACCAACTGTCCCCCTTCCCACGATGTCATCTCTCTAGATTCTGGCAAGGCTGGCTCCTTCTTGTCAGTCAGGGCTCATTTTATTTATTTGATTGATTGATTGATTGATTTTGGTACGTGCCTCTAGCGGGGGCCGAACCCAGGACTGTCTGGTCTGCAGGCCAACACTCCAACTGCTGGGCTGTTGGGGCTCATTTTAAACATCATCACCTTGGCCCTAGCTGGTTTGGCTCAGGGGTTAGAACCTCGGCCTGAGGACCAGAGAGTCCCGGGTTCGGTTCCTGTAAGGGCACGTACCTTGGTTGCAGTTTGTTCCCGGCCCCGGTTGGGGTCGGGTGGGTGGCAACCGGTCCATGTGTCCCTCTCATATTGATGTTTCTCTCTCTCTTCCTCCCTCTTTCCCTCTCACTCTATCTGAAGATAAATGCAAAAATGTCTTCAGGTGAGGATAAAAAAAAATCTTCACCTTGGAGAAGTCCTCCCTGGCTACTCCCCTCTGCTGGCCCATTGGTTTGTAATCCATCACTCAGTCACCAACAGCCCAAGGCCAGTGCTGCACCAACTCAGGAGCCATGGGGAGAAGAGCCAGCCTTGGCTTCGAGTTCTGCCCAAGTCCTGGCACCCGTTCTCATTGGCCAGGCCTGGCCAGGGGTCCTGTGGACCAAGACTGAGGAGAGGGGAGTTCCCAGCTGAAGGGCCAGTGGGTGGTGGGCAGTGAAAATCGCAGGTGTCCACCATGGCTCTAGTCCAGAGCCCAGGGCTCAGGTCCCTGCTCCGTCACAGTCACTTCTGAGCCAGGTGACGCCAAGCCTGTTTCCTCATCCAGGTGAACCTCACAGACTTGTTATAAGAAGCAGATGAGATGAAGGAAACTATTATTATCTCTGGAAGTGAGGTAAGCAAAGAAGAAAGAAAATGTAAAAGGAGGAGGTTCCTCTGGGCAGGGTCCTCAGACAGGGTGGGACAGTCAGAGGTCTAGGCCCCAGGTTACAGCAGGTGACGTGTCTCACCATCTTCTTGTAGAATCAGAAGTTTGGACTGTGTGAGTCTGATTATTCTGGGAGGTTCTGAAAGGGCAGGGTATGTGAGAGCATTGGGTGCCCTGGGTTCAAGTACCCTTCTGACCGGGTAAAGAACACAGGCAAGTCACTCCTCCTGTCTGAGCCTCTGGTTCCTCACCAGCAAGAGCGGGATGATGGGCAAAGCAGGTTACCTGACCAGTGGGATGCCCTCAGGCACCTTCCTGTCTAGTTTTCTTTATTATTTTTATTTTTCATGATTGTTTCTCTTTTAACTGCCCTCTCCTTTTATTTTGCAACTGCCTCCATAGTACTGAGAGTAGACTAGGGAAAGGCTTCCCTCCTTCCAAGCGGAGGCTGGGGGAAGGGCTGGGAAGGAGACACACCTCTATGCAGGCCTTCAGCCAGGGCTTCTATGCCTATTGCTCTCGGACCTCCAGCAGCCTTCTCTTCCCTATTTACAGACGAAGTTGTGGAGGATCGGAGTTGTAAGAGACTTGCCCAAGGTCACACAGCCTGCAAGTGCCAGGGCTGATTCACAGGGCTTGCCTGATGTGGAAACAGGAGAGGCGGAGACTCCTCAGCCCGGGTGTACGCAGCAAGATCCTCGCTCCCTTAGGGCCTCTTCAACTCAGTTCCATAGGAACATCTCAGGGAACCACAGAGAAAGATGAGTCCTTGTAACTTGCCCACACATTCACTCACAAGGATCCCAGAGCCAAGCAAAGAGCAGTCCTGAGCACTGTGTTGGTGCCAATGGAAGGTAGGGGACATTCTGAAGGTCCCAGAGGGGAGAGGATGTTATGAGAATCTCTGGGACCTGGCTCACCCAACCTTTGCCTGAAGCACCTTCTAGGGCCCTTTCTGCTGAGGCCTCCATCCTCCCAGACTGAACCCCCACCCCGCAGCCCCGCAGCCCCCTAGCACACACACACACAGGCACACACGCACACTCACGAGGTCACTCATCACCCCGCCCGCCCGCTCTCTAATGGACAGGAATGCAAGCTGCCCTAGGTTCTTCCTCCCCTGCATTCCTCAGCAGTCACTCCCACCTGGCAGGGCAAATTACACCCTGGCCTGGCAATAAAAGCCACTTTCCAAAAAAAGAAGCTTTAGGGCCCTGGGAGACGCAGCTAACTCTCTCACCCAGCTGGTGCCTGACTTGGGAGGAGGTGTCTGGGCCCATGTCCCTTTAAGCAGGGAGTACAAATTTCCCTCCCCGTCCCTCCCCCCTGCTCATCCTGACGTCAGAAGGAAGGCGTGTGTGAGTGAGGGGCCGAGGTGCCGCATGCTCACACACACACACACACATCTGCACGCACGCACACGCGCTCATACACACAGCACAGCTTTCAGACCCGTCCCCTGTGCCCAGCTCCAAGCACCCAGGAGAGGCAGAGCGCTAGACCGGCTGCAGGAGGCAGTCCCCGACCTCAGCTGCCAGGGAGAGGTAAGGGGCTGGATGGGGCTGAGCCACACCAGTTCTAGAAACTGGCTTTGGCAGGGGCAAAGGAGGGGGGCAAAGGCTGGGGGGCTGGGAAGGTGGGTTCCTCCCCCAGGGCTGACCCAGCCCTGTTCAGTTGACAGAGGGAGTGTGGGAGGGTGTGTAGATGAGCCCACCCTGCCAGTGCCCCTCCCTCCATCTCCTGGTCCCCGAGGGAAGCTAGGCTGTGTGGCTCCCTGTGAGACAGCGCGTGTGTCTGCGTGTGTGTCTGGGACTTGTGTCTGGCTCAGAGGCAGAGAACAGCAGGCACCTGCCAAGCCGCAGCCTCCTGTCTGGGAACCAGGGGGGAGATGACTGGAGAAATCATCGAAATAATCGTGTTCCTACCAGATGCCGAACTAAAGTGCTGGAGGGAACATAATGGGCCTTTTCCTCGGGAATGTGGGGCTGGGGCTGGGGAGGGACCGTCTGCAGCAGACAGTTGGATGGGGAGCAGCTGTCTCATCCCAACTCTGTTTCTTTCCGGTGTGATGGGGATAATTGTGTTAATTGGCGTGGAGAGGTGGCTCTGTGCTATTATTTCACCTTGGAGCCACCTCACTGGTAGCGTCTGCCTCTTCCGAGACCACTTCCCTCCCCTGCTCACAGTCTGGCTCTGACCTCCACCCTTGCCAGGGTGGGGGTGGGGGGGGGCTTGGGAAGGGCTGTGACTCTGGAGGGCAGGGGTGATAAGCTAGGCGCTCCTGGGGCCCTGCAGTGGGATACAGGGGCTGGGGCAGCCTTGGCTGGCACCAAGTCCCTGACTGGCCTGACCCTGGCACAAGGAGTCCAGGCAGAGATAAGGGGTGATGATGCTGGCACCCACAAGGGAGACAGCAGGTTCCTGCCAAGCTGCCAGCCTGCAGGCTCTGCCCAGGGAGAGGGGAGGGGGATGCAGAGGGAGAGCAATAATAAATACAGAGTGTGAACCGCTGCATCCGCTGGGAGGGGAGGGGAGGTGGAATTGCACCCGGGTGGAGGTGAGCAACCTCTGGGAGCCTGGCACCCAGGCTGCCTGGATGTGCTCCCGTTGAGGCCTCTCCCTGGGAAGGGGCTGTCTCCCCTGGGGGATGGGGAGCCAGTTCCCCAAACCTGACTCCATCCCAGAGGCCTCTGGGTCCTCCACATTCTGGATGTTTCTTCCTCCTAGCCTCCCCACTGCCATTTCCTTGAAGTATTTTCCTAAAACATCTATGTTCCCATACCTGCCCCGCCCCGCTGGATCTGTCTGACCCATCCTCAAAAACAAGGACAGATGTAGGCAGGAACTGCCCTGGGAGAGGCCAGAGGACAGTCTTGGGCACAGAGGCCTCTTCCAGGCCTGGAGAGAGACAGGTGGGCAGTGTTCAGGATGCCCACGGAGGAGGGTTCCCTAGGGGACACTAGGGGGTTCCACCCACCTGGTGGGTGGGGAGGGGGACACCGAAGGCTAGTCTGGAGGCAAATCCCCAAGAGTGGCACCAGTAGAGGGCGCTCATTACCTGGCTTAGTTCGTCATGTTCACTGGTCACAGGGAACATGACCAGGAAGGATCCAGAGCCTGGTGGAAAGGGGGCTTGAAGTAACCAGGACCGTTGTCCATGTGGAGCAGTAAGATGGGGAGCAAAGAGCAGTGGGGGGGGGCTCTTTGCTCCTAAACAAGGGAAATGATGGTCACCAGGATGAGTGGCATAGTACATTGGAAGGGTCAAGGCCTTTGGGGTCATGCTGATTGGAGTTCAAGCTCAGCCACCTTCCATGTTACTTTGACCGATTTGCTCCTCTCTCTAGGGGGATTCAGAGTGGGAAAGTGACTTGCCCAGGGTCACACAGCCTGGGCAGGGCTCTCAAGGTGCCCATCCTGGCATCCCCACCCCCCACTGATGCCAAGGATGCCCACAGCAGCCTCCCAGGCAGCATGGACATGTGACAAGGACAAGACTGAAAGGGTCTCAAACTCGAGTATTGGCTGGGGCAGGACACACGCGCGCACACACACACGCACGCACGGGCTGTGAGAAGGAAAGAACCAGGTGTAATTAGGTCACCTCCAGCTGCTGGAGCCGCTTGGGCACTGATGTATTTTAAGGAGCGTCTGGGGGCTGGGGTGGAGGAGGGGCTGGGAAAGTCCCAGCTTCTGTCTGGTGGTCCTGAGGCTGTTTCCTCACCCTCCTGGGGCTCACCATGGACAAGACCCCAACCTTCAGAAAGCCCCTCAGCTGTCATCCTGCGTTACTTCCCATTTCTAGGCCACCATATCCTTTCCTCCCCTGTCTGCTTCTCCACAGTGGGGTCTTGGGCTGGGTTGTTTTTATTAGGGGAGTGCTTTTTAAGCTTGCTGGAGTTTGCAAGTGACTCACCCAAGGTCATTGTCTGAGTCAGCACAAAGCCAGAAATAGAGCCCTAAGTCCCTAGTTCTTCTATACCTTGCCCTCCCTTCTCCGGGCAGAGCAGGAGCTCCAGGGGCTTGCTGCCTTCCCCTCTGGCAGGGGTTGAATCCATCCCCCTAGATGTCTCCAGGTTGCAAAGTGCTGCCCCTGACTGGCTGTGCGACCCCAGCAAATCCCTTCACCTCTCTGAGCCTCAGTTTACTCTTCTGAAGAAGGGGGATAGTACTGACAATTATCACAGTTGCCGTGAGGACTAAATGAGGGAGTGGAGCAAAGGGCTTGGCACCACACCTGGCACACAGTTAATAATCACTAGTAGTAGCCATGAACTGTGTATCAGGAGTTCTCTCGCTGAATTCTAGGTCTATCTGCTCCGCCCACTGGGCTGGGCCCTCTAAAGGAGAGGCTGGCTCATCTGTTTGTTTTTTTTTTTAATGTTTTTATTGATCTTTTAGAGAGAGAGGAGGGGAGAGAGAGATAGAAACATCCATGTGAGAGAGAAACATCGATCAGCTGCCTCCTGCATGCCTCCCAGTGGGGATCGAGCCCGAAACCCGGGCATGTGCCCTGACTGGGAATCAAACCGGGACCTCTCAGTCCATGGGGTGGTTCTCAATCCACTGAGCCACACCAGCTGGGCAGAGCTGTTTCCTCTTGTGTTTGTTGTCCAGGCGTGGAACTTGGTTTTCTTTTACTTATGTATATATTTTTTAAAATATGTTTTTATTGGCAGCTCTCTCTTTGGAGCGAGGTCCTGTTCTTCTCTCCTCTCTTCTTTCCCCAGAGTGAGCTTGCTCTTCTTCTTCCTCCCCCTTCCCCCCCCAGAACACCTGAACCTGTTCTCTCTCTGTCTCTGCCGGGGCTCTGTCTCTGCCGGGGGGGGGGGGGGTATTGATTTGAGAGAGAGAGGAGAGAGAGAGATAGAAACATTGATGAAAGAGAAACATTGATTGGCTGCCTCCTGCACGCCTCTTACTCGGGATCAAGCCAGCAACCAGGGCATGTGCCCTGATTGGGAATCAAACCAGTGACCTCTTGGTGCATGGTACCATGCTCAATCCACTGAGCCACTCCGGCTGGGCTATGTATTTTTTTTTAATTTGATTGATTGATTTTAGAGAGAGGGGAAGGAGAGAGAGAAACATCGACTTATCTACTTTTTTATGCATTAATTGGTTGATTCTTGTATGTGCCCTGACCGGGGATCGAATCTGAAACCTTGGCATATCAGGACAATACTATATAACCAACTGAGCTACCTGGTTGGGACTTATGCATGTTTTTTAGGACTAGTTTATTGATTTTTAGAGAGAGAGGAAGGGAGGGAGGGAGGGGGAGAGAGAGAGAGAGAGAGAGAGAAATATCGGTTGTCTCCTGCAAGCCCACAACCCAGGTAAGTGTCCTTGACCAGGAACCAACCAGTAACCTCCTGGTGCCCGGGGCGATGCCCCACCAACTGAGCCACACCAGCCAGGGCATATGCATGTATTTTCCACAACTTCAGAGGACAATTGGACTGACCCTCATTAGGCATCTAGACCAGTGGCAATTCGCATAGCTGAGGTAAAAGGTGAGGCCCAGCCTGGCCATTGTGGCTCAGTGGATTGAGCATCCCCCAGTTCGATTCCTGGTTAGGGCACATGCCCGGGTTGTGGGCTCAATCCCCAGTGGGGGCGTGCAGGAAGCAGTCGGTTGATGTTTCTCTCTCACATTGATGTTTCTCTCTCCCTTTCTCCCTCTCTAAAACATCAATAAAAACATATATAAAAAAAAGTGAGGCCCAGAGAGGGGTAGGTGTTTGCCCCAGGTCGCCCAGCACTGGCTGGTTAAGCCAGCTTGCTTTCCCTGATGTGCCCAGAAGGAGAGGTTATTCACATCGTCAAGAGAGGACTCTGACAGCCATTTCCTGCCCTGTCCTTCTGGGGGAGAATTAGAAGATCCCCAGCACCAGGGCAATGGTCACCTGCTGACTGGTTGAGTCACAGTCCCATGGTCCCATTACGCTGGCTGTAGCACAAGGGCCTCCCTCCGGTTATCTCCCAACAGTCCTTGATGCTTTGTTTATGCCTCCCTGGGCCCTTTTATCTGCAGCATCATGAGTCAGCTGGGGTTTGGCCTTCGGGCTGGCAAATGAAGAGGAGCTTGGCTGGGAAGGTCAGAGTGGCCAGGGGGATGCCCAATCACAGCTCCTCGGCTCCTCCCACAACTGGGACAGGGTGCTCTGATTAGCCCTAGTTGACAGAGAAGGAAACTGAGGCTCAGAAAAGGGGATGTCACTCAGCTAGGGCACTCAGGGCTCCGACTGCCAGCTCTGAAGGGCAGGAGATGCCCCTGACAAGCACACGAGGCCTCTGGGGGCTGGGCTATAGGTCTGTTTGAGTTGAAACAAATGTTCTACAGATGCATCTGTTTCTCTGCTCTTGGAGTTATTTTCCCCTTTAGTTTCTCAGGAAAAGTTCTTTTGGAAAAACTCCAGCCTCATCTTGGCTGGACTAGAAGAGCACTGTTTACCTTTAGACGAATCTGGGTTCTGTCACTCATCTGCTGCGTGATCTTGGGCAAGTCACTTAACCTCTCAGCTTTCTCATCTGTTAAATGGAAACAATTCTAATTTCAACCTTTCAGGGCAACTGGAAGGTTGAGAAATGAAAACTCGTCTCTGAAAAGACTTGCAGGTATATGTATGGCATTAAGACAATAAAAGCCCCACCTGGAAAAAGGATGTGGCTCGGAGGCTTGCTCTGCATCCCTTCTTCCTGGTCTCTTAGGCTGTTGGGCGTGGTGCGGGGTCTTCAACTCCTAGGCTCTGGCAGGGCCCAGAGAGGGAGAAACTCTGTCCAAGGTCACAGAGCAAGTCAGGAGCAATACAGGGCCCCAATCCAGGACTCCTGACTTCCCACTCCAGGCTGCAGAGTCAGATTGCTCTGGTTTGAGTCCTGTCTCAGACATTAATGGCTGCGTGGCCTTGAGTGAGTGACTTAGCCTCTCTGAACCTCAGTTTTCTCATCTACAGCATGGGGTAAATGCACCAGCCTTGAAGTTCCACTGCAGGAATTTAATGAAAGGAGAAGCTATAAGGGGTAGGGCAGGGATCAAGTGGATGAGCGAGTCCTTGAGGGGGTAGGGAAAAGGAGAGTGAAGGCTGGGCTTGGCTTAGCTCAGTGGGTCTGTCTTTCCTCCCCCTCCCTCTTCTCCCCATGCCCAATCTAGCAGCCCTGTCTGGAAGGAGCAGCCTCTTATTCAGCATCTACTGGGTACTTCCTACATTTTGATCCCATTTCTTCCTCCTAGGAGCTCTGTAAGGAGGGAGTCTTGTAACCCCAATTTCCAGAAGAGGAAGGAGATGGGGGAGTGCCCAGAGCAGGACCACTGTGGCGATGACCTCATCTGCCCCTCCTGAACTAAGGCAGACTCCCTGCTTCTCCCAAGGGTGCCCCACCCCCAAGGTGGGGTAGGTAGTGGGGGAACAGCCTCAGCAAAGTCCTGTGGGGGCTGGACACTGCCGGTCCATCTGGGGAGGGGAAGGAAGAGGGCTGACCCCGTATATTAGCTCAGCTTGTCTCCTTCCTGCAGCCGGGGCACCATGCTCCCTTGGCCTTGGCTTGGGAGGCCTGCAGGCCAGAGCCTGGCCCAGCTCAGCTGCGTCTCCCTGGTAACCACTGTGGGCTGCCTCTGCCCCTCCCCCAGCTCCTTCTCTCCCCTCCAACCCCAGGACCTCCCTGCACTGGCTGTCACCACCAAGCACAATACCAGGCCTGGAAAAACTGCAGTGGGCAGGGCTTCCCTGCTTCCTGGGGAGAGGGAGGCAGAGCGTCTGTCCCCACCGCCTGCCACCCTCACTCATCTTGGGAGCTTTGCTGCCTGTCTTCCTTTTTGGTAACAGCTTTATTGAGATATAATTCACATACCAAGTAATTCACCTGCTTAATTAAGGTAGACCAGTCCATGGTTTTTGGTATATTCACAGAGTTGTATGAGGTCACCACAGTCAGTTTTAGGACATTTTCATCACTCCAACAAGAGACTCTGTACCCACTAGATGTCGCTCCCCACTTCGCCCTCCCCCAGCCCCCGGTGAACACTACCTGCTTTCTGTCTCTGCGGACTTGCCTGTTCTGGACACTTCTGGGTGGAATCATGCACGAGGGTCTCCTGTGTCTGGCTTCCTCCACTAGCATAAGGATCTCAAGGTTCATATGCAGCTGTGTGTTCCTTTTCTGGCTGAGTAATATTTGACTAGATGCTGTGCTGCGCTTTGATTATCCACTCACCTACTGACGGACCTTTGGGTGGTTTCCGCTCTCTGGCTGAAGGATGCTGCCGTGAACATTCATGTACAAGTTCGTGATGGCTTCTCTTCTTGAAGCTTTAGTTTTCTTGTCTCTCGAATGGGGATAAAAATGCCAAACCTGGCCCACTCCTGCCTCCTGGAGTGGGCTCAGAGAGGAAAACCCGACATCAGCTTGAGGGGCTATGGGGGGCCATAAGGGGCAATTCTCCTACCCCCCCAGCTCTCCTGGCTGGAGGGGGATGTGTGGGTGCTGGGGAGCAGAGAGCCCACCTCCACCCCCAGGGGTGGCGGAGAAAGCTCATGGTCTTGACCCAGAAACACCCCACTTGCTGTGTGGTCTTGAACAGCAGCCAGGGACCTGCTCCCGTGTTGGTTGAATGAGTGACTCCTGCTCTTCCAGCCTTGCCATGTGGTGTTTTGGGGGATTCCTGGGCTCTGGACTCCTAAGGAGCCGTAAACTCTTCCCTGGAAACTCCAGACTTGGGGGCAGGGCAATATGGAGGCCAGAAATAGACTTCAGCTCAGGGATTCACCTCTGACCCCAGGGCATTTGAGTGGGGGGGGGTGAAGGAATGGGGGTGAGGAGATGGAGAACCCATCACCCTCATTCCTACATGACTATGGACTCTGGGAGCTTCCTTATATCCCCAGGCTTAGCCAAGCCCCACCAGGCAGAGTTTGTGAGGGGCGAGGCAAAGTTTATCAGTTCCATTGTACAGATGAGGAAGCTGAGGCCAGTGCAGCGCTACCCAAGGTCAGTAGCTGGTATGTAGCTGAGCTGGAGCTCTTCTGTCCAGATATCCTGCTGGCCCCATTGTGGCAGGCTGCCCGACCCAGGCTCAGTCAACAGCCTGGCTGGCACACCGAGCGTTCTCCCCAGGGTTCCAAGACCTCCCGACCTCCGGGGGAAGGAGGACAGGTAGATACATGGGTAGGGACACTATGTTCTCTTCCTCAGTAGAGGAAAATTCAAGGTCATCTAGACACTGTTGGCGTGGGAATTCTATTGATTAGCATTGATAAAAGCAATTTATTGGGTATCTACAAGATGCCAGATGTTGTCACACACAGTAAATCATTGACTCCTCAGCAACCCTGCATGCTAAGTGTTCTCAGTCACATTTTAGAGAGGAGGAAAGGGGGCTAAGGAAGAACCACCGACCTTCCTGAGGGTTCACCCTGCCCTTGTCCTATTTTAAGCATGTAGCAAGTCATTTAATCCTCACAGCAACCTCTCTATGAAGTAATAACCAACACCATCCTCACTTTTCAGAGTAGGAAACTGAATCAAAGGTTAAGAGTATTAACCAAGGCCACACAACCCATAGCTAGAGAAGCCAGGATTCAAACCCAGGCCATCTGGGCCCAGAGCCCACACATCCACCCTCCATGTTGGGACTGAGGTCACCAAGTTACAAATGACAAAGCTGAGATTCAAAATTGCTGACACGTGTGCCAAACTGTGTTCCTGACCATCAGTGGCCACTTGGCCCTCCCACCTCCCAGGCCCCTAGAGTTAGAGAACCGAAACAGAGGCTGGAAGGACTTCGAGGTGAGTCTTCCTTGGTGTGGACCACGACGGAGCACCACAGATGCAGGCTTGGACAACGGACACCTGCTTCTTCCAGCTCTGAGGCCAGAAGTCCAAGCTCATGGTGCCAGCATGGTCTGGGTCCAATCTGTAGACGGCCCTCTTCTCGCTGTGTCCTCACGTGGCGGGGAGAGAGGAAGCAAGCTCTCCAAAGTCTCTTCTAAGGACACTAACCCCTTCATGGGGCCTTACCCTCCTGACCTCATCTAAACAGAGTTACCTCCCAAAGGCCCCATCTCTAAGTACCATCACTCTAGGACTTAGGACTTCAACACATGAAGTTTAGGGGAAGACAGTTTAGCCCACAGCGTGGTTATACGATTGCTTTGTCTTTCTGGTGAGAACAAGAAATCAGAGATGGGCCAGGAGTGCCCTGACGCCACTCTGTGAGGACTGGCAGGCAGGCCCTGCCATCCAGACTTGTGCTCCGTGTTCAGGGGCTGCCCCTCCTGGCCCACGCTCACCTCTGTCTCTCTCTTCCCTTCCAGACGGAGCCTGTGGCTGGTGAGGCTGCTGAGCAGGGCCAGGCCGGGCCCTGCCCACAAGGACGCCCAAGCCCTTCACCGGCCCTTGTGCCCGGGAGCCCACCAGGCTCTCCTGCTGGCCCCACCATGACTTCGGAGCCCACGTCACCCCCAGTTGTGCCCCCACTCCACTCCCCTAAGTCCCCAGTGTGGCCCACCTTCCCCTTCCACCGGGAGGGCAGCAGGGTCTGGGAGAGGGGCGGTGTCTCATCTCGGGACCTGCCCAGTCCCCTGCCCACCAAACGAACCAGGACATATTCAGCGTGAGTACCTGCCCCTTGCCCAGGCTTCAGCCCCATCCTTGTCCACCCTCTGTTGTTCTTTCCCAAGGACAGGGGAGCTGTGTATGAACTTTCCAGTAACTGCTAGTGTTCGTTAGTTTGTTCGTTCGTTCATTCATTCATTCATTCCACAAAGATTTACTGAGCTCCTGACCAGGGGATCCAGTGTGAATTAGACAAAGTCTCAGCTGCAAACAATTCAGAGGGAATTTGTCCACCATTCAGTCCCTCTGGCAGGGTTGGGAGTGAGGACTCGGCATTGGGAAGATGAGATCTTAGCTGAGTTTGGAAGATATATCAGGTGAAGGCTGAAGCTGGAACAGCCTGGGCAAAAATGGAGAAATGGGGTTGCCTTTTGGAGTAGAGTGGGCCTTTGGGAACAGTCACTGGGTGGGGTCCAATGGGGGAGAGGCTTGTGGGGTCCACAGGGTGACTGACGTGGCTTGGCCGGAGGAGTTTTTTGACGGCAAGTGCTGAGTGTCCCTTGTGTCCAACCCAAGGCTAGGCACAGGGCAGATGCTTGATAAATGAGTGGATGAGTGACAAGTGAATGGGCAGGGTACCGTCTCTCTTCAGGAGATGTGAGGTGGGGCGGGTGCTGTGCAGAGGGACTGGCTGGAAGTCAGGAGACCCACTGCTGTGTGCCCTGAGAGTCAGTCCCCTCGGCCTCCCTCGTCTCCTTTTGTCGGTGGGATGATGAAAGGACTGACTTAGCATAACTGGTTTCTGGCCTGGGGTAGGTTTACTGAGGCAGGCTCCACAGGCAGGGCCCAGGCCTGTGGGGGTCTGGAGGGGGTCCCTGGGCCACAGCTCTAATCCCCCTACTCTATCCTTAGGACAGCCCGTGCCTCGGCTGGCCCCGTGTTCAAGGGTGTCTGCAAGCAGTTCTCACGCTCACAAGGCCATGGCTTCATCACCCCCGAGAACGGATCGGAGGACATCTTTGTGCACGTATCTGAGTGAGTCCTGTCCCCCGCCGTCTGTGTGTCCCTCCCTCGCCCTGCTCTTGGCCGCAGCGTCCCAGTCTCCCCTCGCTGGCTGAGCTCGGGGCTTCTGGCACCTTTCTCCTCCTCACAGGGGCTGGGATGCATGGGAGGAGGGGCCGGGCCCGGTGGGGAGGGGCACTCAGACCCCAGGAGCTCCAGAAGCCCTGGGATCCAGTCTCAGCATCAGGGGCTAGGAGGGCCGGGCCAGCCCCTGGGCCCTTCTGCCTAGAAGGGGCCCGCAGGCAGGTAGGCTAGGAGGGGACAGGGGTGTCTAGGCCTGTGTCTCAGCCCTAATGCCAGGCATGACCTGGGGAGCTCACAGATACTCTAAGTCTCAGGGACCTTCCTGTGTCCTTTCACATCTCACTTAATCCCTAAAGAACACAGGAAGGGACAGTTTATGCTTCCCATTTTAGAGGAGAGTGCTGAGGTTCTCAGAGGGAGGCTAGGCCAGGCTGCAGGGGGTGTCCAGGGAATGGGGCCTGCTGCTGAGCTGACACCTCTTTCCTGTCTCCAGCATCGAGGGGGAGTACGTCCCGGTGGAGGGCGACGAGGTGACCTACAAGATGTGCCCCATCCCGCCCAAGAACCAGAAGTTCCAGGCCGTGGAGGTGGTGCTCACCCAGCTGGCCCCACACACTCCCCACGAGACGTGGTCCGGCCAGGTTGTGGGCTCCTAGGCTGGGTGGGGAGCCCCCAGGGTGGACAGGCGGCAGCTGGCTCCAGGCCTCACTGCACTGGCTCAGTCCCCCAGGCGGCCTCAGTGTGCACGTCTGTGTGTCTGTGCTTGTGGCCGTGCGCGTGTGCCTCCATCCAGCCCCGTGACCTGTGACTGTTGTGAGCTGGACCTAGGGGGAAGTCATCAGATCGTCCTTCTCTGCTTGTCCACTCTCTTCTTTCTTCCCTCCCTGCTACACTGGCACAGGACCTCTTGCCCTCCTGCCCAAGTGTCCACTGAACCTCCGCGGGCCTGCATCAGGCGGGCTGGGAGCCGGGCACGCCCGGCCCTGGGGAGCAAGCTTCTCCCCTGCCTGGGCCCGAGGCCCGGCCCAGACTGCACTCAAACCTGCCCCTGGGCCAGGTCTCCTGTGGCGGCCTTGACCTCACCCTTAAAAGCCAGGGTAGTGAGCACTTTGGGGGGCCCCCAGCCCCTGGCAAGAAGGCGAAAGGCAGAGGCAGCAGGCCGCCCTCGGTGCCCCGGCCCAGCCTTCCTCCTGCCCTCCTCAGCACACACTGGAGGCAGGAAAGGGGTCTGAGGGCAGAAGGCAGTGTGGAGCTCTTGTTTTGCTGGCCAGTCCCTCCATGAACCCCAGACTGAGGTCCCACCTTCTCCCCTGGGCCATGCTGACTCATGGTGCCTCCATTTGCCCAGGAGGTACAGGTCTGGAGGGGTCGGGACACGCTCCCCCAACTTGGATTTAGACCTCCCCTTTCCCTGACTCACAAGCCCCACTGATGCTCTGGCTGTGCCCAGCACAATGGCTGCTGAGGACCCAGCGGTGGATGGACCACGTCCCCCCAGGCAGGGCCAGGCAGGGGCACCCACAGAATAGCCTCAGCCTGGGAGACCACCAGCCCTGCAACCCCCTTGCTGGATCCTCTTCCCGAAGCCCTGGGTCTGCGGCTCCTGCTGGTGCCCAACGAGTGGCTGAGTTGTGGTCCCTATGTTGTCTGTCCCCTAAGGTGTGTGTTGTGTGCGTGTGTGTCGAGTACAGTCACTCTTGGGTGGGGTTGGCCTGGCCTGGGAGGCCAGCAAGGAGGGCTTTCCCTTCCCCCTGCCCCACTCCCTGCAGAGGGCATCATCGCTGGGGACTGAAGGGGGCTAAGGGAGGGCCTGCCAGGACAATGACCCTTAGGAGACCCAGTCTGTGAGTAAACGGGGCTCAAATGCCCAAGATGAGGGGACAATAACGCTAGGATCCCCAGCCCCGAAGATGCCCCAAGGCCCCAGAGTAGAGATAAGCGGGGATATGTGCCCACCCCTGCCCCCGGGCCCCACCCCAGGCTGGAAGCCCAGAGCTGCTGATATGTGCTGGCCAGCCCCCCCAAAACTCGGAATGGCCTAGCCTGACACCCCACTCTGAGCTGGGGCTGCTCTGGTCAGGCCCAAGGCCTTTCCCCTGGGGAAAAGGACTCCCAGGCCTCCTTGGTAGGTTTATTGGTGCAGGTTAACTCTTGGGAGCCCCCTAAGACCCCCTTTCCTGTGAGTAGACCCCCTTTTATAGACACTGGCAAGGAGGCAGGATGTTGGGACATCGGCCCTGGGGCCACCTGGGGTGGCAGAGGGGCGGCAGCACTCCTGTCACTCACGGCCCAGGGGTGTCCAGTTCCAATCTCCCCCCCACCCCGAGGCCCCCAGGCTCCCCCATCCTTCCTAACACTGGCAATAAACCCTCAACTGTGACTCCGCCTGGCCCAGAGCTACCTGTCTGTCCAGGTCCCGGGGGAGGGGCTGGGGGAGGACACCCCAAACCACCCTCCCTGACAGGATCAATGACTCCCGTGTGACCTGGGGCCAGTCCCTGTCACCTGTGCCTGGCGCCAATTATCCATTCAGGCAGAACTGACGCCATACCTTCTTGTGGGAACGTTAATATATTTGCGATCAAGATCCACAAATACACACCCTCCCCACTGCTCTGCACCCCATTTGGGACAGGAAGGCAGGGCGGGCTGTCTCGTACCGACACATACAAGCCTCCAGTGTAGACAGAAACTTGTTCTGTTCAGAAGTACAAGCAGCAGCTTTAGCCAGGGCCATTGGAGTGGAGAGTGGGGCCAGTCGCAGCAGGAGCTGACTACTGGGGACAGCGGTCTGCACAGACCCCAGCCTTGACAAGGTGGGTGGGCCTCGCAGCAGGTAATGTGAGGCGGGCGAACTGGGCCAGAGGAAGAGGGGCCCGGCACCCATCTAACACCAGGGCCAGGGGTGCCCTTTAGGCCTGGGTGGAGGTCGTAATCATGCCTCATGGGCTGTCTCTGGGAAAAAGATCTCACGACATCGCTGCACTGTGTCCTGAGGGGAGACCACGCTGTGGCCCACAGTCCGGGGGTCGGCATAGATCTCAAAGTCGTTCCCACCCTGCACACAGAGAAGGTAAAGAAGGTGGTGCCTGGACAAGGTTCCCAGAGCTGGGGCCCCCTGGCATGGAGCCCCCCAGCACCCACCCTGGCATGGAGCCCCCCAGCCACACTGGCTCCTGCAGAGCTGCCCTTCAGAACATCCAGAAAGCCCTCCTCCTTGGCCTTTACCAGGTCTGCCCTGACTTGCTGGGTGACACGGGGCAAGTGTCCAGCCAATTCTGGGCTCCAGCCTTCCAGCCTGTGTAATGGGCTGGTGAGCAATGGCTGTTCTCCGGGAGTCTCCCAAGAGGTCTGTTCTGTCACCCTGTTCCCTGGCCTCGACCTGGGTGTGACTTGGCTCGGGAGGGGCCTGGCTGAGTCACACTTACGGGGCTGGTCTCGTTCCCAAAGAAGTGGATGGTGTCGAAGCTGTCCCGGTCCAGGCAGTCCAGACAGCAGCGTTTGTCCCAGCCCTCGGGGAAGACATCGAAGCTGATCATGCCTCCTGTGGGGTCGGGCAGACAAGGCCAGCAGAGGGACGGCTCAGGGTGAGCTTGGGCAAGGCCTTCGTCACTTCATTCAACAACCTTGAGTGCCTGCTGAGCCCCACGCCCAGGGACGGAACAGAGACTCGGGATCCTCCCAGGAGTTCGGATCCAGGTGGAACAGGCAGTAAACAGACTGACCACCTCAGCATGGGAGTCAGCGGGGCGGGGCGGGGGGAGGGTGAGCTCTCTAGCCAGCATGGCCAGGGAGACCTCTCTGAGGGGTGACACTGAGCTGACATGTAAGCCAGAGTGGCGATGGCTGGGGAGCAAGTCCAGTCAGTCCCCAAGGCAGGTAAAAGCGTAGAGTATCCCAGTGACAGAGGGCAGCAGTACGGGCATGCAGGTCCTGGGGTCCAGGCTTTCTAAGGACCCCTCTGGCCACTGTGGGGAATGGGTCAAAGGTCAGGAGGCAGTGGGAGATGGCCAGTGAAGTCTGGGACAAGGCTGTTGGCAGCAGAGGCGGGAGCAGTGGTCAGATTCCAGAAGCATTCCGGACACAGGGCCCAGGGACTTGCTAGCAGACTGGACTTGGGAAGGGGTGAGGAAGGAAACTCAAGGGAGCCTGGCCGGTGTGGCTTGGTGGTCGTCCCATGAACTGAGAGGTCCCGGTTCGATTCCCAGTCAGGGCACATGCCTGGGTTGTGGGTTCGATCCCCAGTGGGGGGCGTGCAGGAGGCGGCCTATTGATGTTTCTCTCTCACACTGACGTTTCTATCTCTCTTTCCAACAAATCAGTAAAAACATTAAAAAACACACACACAATGCAAGGGAGACGCTTTAGTTTTTGCCTGGGTGAAGGGGTGTTGGCTGGATTTATGTGGGGAAGACTGGGGGCCATGACATGGAGTCTCTGCCTGTTTGGGCTGAGCCTGCCCCTGCTCTGCTGAGGGGCAGGGGTGAGGCTCTAGCCAGGCCCTCAGGCCCTCCCCAAGGGGTGGGGACGGACCACACACGTACCTCGGGAGAACCTCAGCCCTTTGCCGGCAAACTCAGTTTTCAGAGCTTCCACAAACTTCTCTCTGATCTTCTCCTTCTGCAGGAGGGAAAAAAGCAGATCAAGGCTCAGAGGCTGCTATGTGCCAGGCCCTGTGCTGGGCACACAGTTCATGTGAATTCACCAAATCTTCCAGGTGGATATCATGACCCCCACGTGACCAACGGGAAACTGAGGCTCAGAGATGGGCGGCGCCTGTTTAAGGTCACCCAGCCTCAGTGGCAAAGCCAGGGCCTGAACCCAGGGCCAGATCCTGCCAATGCAGATGTGGGTGGGGTATTCTGAAGGACACCTTGGAGTAGAGGCTAAAGGAGGAAGGTTGAGGGGAAAGGGCCATCTGAGACCCAAGTCACAGAGTCCACCTCATCCCTGTCAGCTTTGTCCAGTTCAACACAGCACACCATGGCTCAGACACCAGAGATGAGCCTGAGGGGCGAACAGCATGTGAAGACCTGTGAATAGTGGCAGTGGGTGCTCAGAGAGAGGACAGCAGGGTGCTGGGTAGGGCCATAGCTCCAACCATGCCACAACATTCATTTGCTGAGTACCTGAGCGCTGTGGGCTGGGCTGGGTGGGGGGATTCAGCAGTGCCAGGAGCCCAGCCCCCACCCCTCTGTGGCACATCCACAGACATGGAGTAAGGGGACTTACACTCCCCAGCCTGGCCCTGCAGGGGCCTCAGAGGGGAACAGCCATGCTGAGCCCGGAGGGGAGAGCCAGCGCCACAGTGACGGTTGCTCCCTCCACGCAGGCTTACTGTGGCCCAGGTACGGAGGGGGCCGTTCCCTGTGGCTGAGGCAGCGGCGAGAGCTCAGTGTGATGATCAGCTCAGAGAGCCTCGAAGCCTGGCTGGGGAGTTCAAACACATCCTGGGGGACCAAAAGCCACCAGGAATTTCAGGGCACGGGAGCAGAGTGCCTCGTGCTGCATTTCAGTCAGCCAGAGTTGGGTGGGACTGGAATGAGAGAGGCAGGCGATCGCCAGTGGTCTGGAGCCTAGAGAAGCGGTTCAAGGAGGACATGAGCTATACGGCCAGATCGGACCCAGCCTGAGATAGGCCTAGCTGCTGTGCGACCATGGGCAAGTCACCTAACTTCTTGGAATAAATGTTCCCAAATGGCCCCAATGGCTGCATCTCTGTCTCTGGAGAACCAGGCTGGTCACTGGACAGCACCATGTGCCAAGTCCAGACTCAACAGCAACTAGCACTGTGACCTCTGGCCTCAGTATCCTCATCTAAGGAAGGGGGCTACTTGTCCTCAGGGTCTGAGGGACTAAAGGAGAGTAAGCATTTATAAGGATCTGGACCGGTGTAGCGCATACAGGAGACCAGGAGGGCCACACCCCTTTCCAACACCAGAAGCAGGTGAACTAGAGCCAAAGAGATAAGAGAAGACCCTCCTCGGAGTTGTGGGGAGTCAGTGTCACCAGACCTCCGTCCCACCCAGCCCACAGATGGAAACTATGATTTCTTCCACTTTACAGATGGGAAAACAGACACACACACAGTAGTGAAGCCACTTTGCCAGGTGACTAGTCACATAGAAAGTGGACGTGGGATCGGAAACCTGGGTGGCCTGTGACGGTGCCACCTCTCACTATGTGTGTGGGAGGGGATTCTTTTGCCAATGGTCAATCTTAACTACTTTAAAAAAAATGTCTCCAACCCCGGCTGGTTTGGCTTAGGGGTTAGAGTGTAGGCTCACGGACTAATGAGTTGCGGGTTTGATTCCGGCCAAGGGCATGAACCTTGGTTGCGGCTCGGTACCCAGCCCTGGTTGGAGTCAGGTGGGAGGCAGCCAGTAGATGTGTTTCTCTCACATCAATGTTTCTCTCTCTCTCCCCCTCCTCCTTCCCTCCCTCCCTCCCACTTTATCTGAAGATAAATGGAGAAGTATCCTTGGGTGAGGATTAAAAACAAAGAAAAAGTATTTCTTGAGCACTTGCTATGTGCCAGGCATTTGCTGGGCACAGGGTATTCAGCAGTGAATAGCCACAGAAATGCTGGCCCTTTTTTTTTTTTTTGGTATGTGCCCCTAGTGGGAACCGAACCCAGGACTCTCTGGTCCACAGGCCGATGATCCAACCACTGAGCCAAACTAGCCAGGGCGAAATGCTGGCCCTTAAAGAGCCTACAGCTTTGGTGGGGAAGCCAGACAATACGCAAGATTTAAAAAGCAGGTGAAGCCCAGCCAGTGTGGCTCAGTAGTTGAGCGTCGATCCATGCACCAAGAGGTTACGGGTTCAATTCCCGGTCAGAGCACATGTCTAGGTTGTGGGCCAAATCCCCATTGAGGGGCATCCAAGAGGTGGCCAATCGATGTTCTCTCTTGTCAATGTTTCTATCTCTCTCCTCCTTTCTTTCTAAAATCAAAGAAAAAAAATGAATAAATAAAAGTAAAAGAAGGTGAAGATTTTCCTAAATTCTCTCAAACAAACAGCACCTGGCCTCAGCACTAGAAGCAGCCAGGCTTGGTTCACATCTTGGCTTTGCCTGGGCACCTCCAAGACCAGCACAAGAAGCAGCCGTCTGCAGATCGCTTTGTAGCTTCTACCTGGTGGTCCAGGCAGAACACAGGTAGAGGCTGACCTTGATCCAGAGCCAACACACCCAATAGACAGCTTTAGACCACGTCGAAGCACCACCACCACCCAACCACCTCCACAAGTGGCACACTCAGTGAGTGGACTCAGTGGGTACCAGAGCCCTGCTGAAGTAAGTCTTGCTCTGTGTGGTGGGCCCTGCACAGCTGACCCTCCAAGTTAGTCAGAGGTCAGTGAGCAGTGGACAGCGCCAGTCCTTGCAGCTGATCAGTCTGAGTAAATCCCTCCCACTGACGTTGCAACAGCAATCAAGACTCAATTACAACATAAGGGTAGACAGTCCACACGAGGGCCCAGCTAGGGTGACCAGGGAGGGAGGCTGTGCCACTGGACTCTACAGGACACCTACTACAAGAGGCCACCCTAGGAAGCCTGGGAGACATAGCAACTCTACCTAATATGTAGAAACAAGCACAGGGAGGCAGCCAAAATGAGGAGACAAAGAAACATGTCCCAAATAAAAGAACAGAACAAAATTTCAGGAAAAGAACAAAACAAAATGGAGATAAGCAGTCTAACAGAAGCTGAGTTCAAAACACTGGTTATAAGGATTCGCAATGAACTTAGAACCAAGAGCATAAAAAAGGACCAGTCAGAAATGAACGATGCACTAACTGAAATAAAGAATAATTTACAGGGAATCAACAGTAGAGTAGGTGAATCTAAGAAGCAAAACATCGATTTGGAATATAAGGAAGCAAAAAACATCCAATCAGAACAACAAAAAGAAAAAAGAATAAAAAAAAAATGAGGATCGTGTAAGGAGCCTCTGGGACAACTTCAAGCGAGTCAACATTCGCATCTTGAGGGTGCCCGAAGGAGAAGAGAGAGAGCAAGAAATGGAAAACCTATCTGAAAAAATAATGACAGAAAACTTCCCTAATTTGGTGAAGAAAACAGATATACAAGTCTAGGAAGCACAGAGAGTTCCAAACAAGATGAACCCAAAGAGGTCCACATCAAGACAAATCAAGCCCTGGCCAGTTTGGCTCAGAGGTTAGAACATCGGCCTGCGGTCCAGAGAGACCGGGTTAGATTCCCACTAAGGGCATGTACCTCGGTTGCAGTTTGTCCCCGGCCCTGGTTGGGTCGTGTGGGTGGCAACCACTCGATGTGTCCCTTTCACGTCAATGTTTCTCTCTCTCTCTCTCCCTCCTACTGTATCTGAAGAGAATATGGAAAAATGTCTTCAGGTGAGGATTAAAAAAAAAGACAAATCAACACATCATCATCAAAATGCCAAAAGTTAAACACAAAGAGAGAATCTTAAAAGCAGCAAGAGAAAAGCAGTTAGTAACCTACAGAGGAGCTCCCATAAGACTGTCAGCCGATTTCTTAAAAGAAACTTTGCGGGCCAGAAAGGAGTGGCAAGATATATTCAAAGTGATGAAAAGCAACTATCTGCAACCAAGATTACTCTATCCTGCAAAACTGTCATTTAGAATCAATGGACATATAAAGAGTTTCCCAGACAAGAAAAAGCTAAAGGAGTTCACCACCACCAAACCAATATTATATGAAATGTTGACGGGTCTTCTTGAAGAAGAACAACAAAAATATGAACAATAAAACGGCAATAAATACATATCTATCAACAATTGAATCCACAAACAAAATGAGCAAGCAGAACAAAAACAGACTCAGATACAGAAAACATTTTGTTGCTTGCCAGATGGGAGGGTACTGGAGGGATGGGTGAAAAAGGTGAAGGAATGAAGAAGTACAAATTGGTTGTTATGCTGATGAACCTCAAAGGGAAGGGGGGAGGGAGGGTGGGAAGAGATAAACCAAAGAACTTATATGCATATATGCATAGCCAATGGACATAGACAATAGTGTGGGGAAGGCAGGAGGATGGAGGGAGTGGGGAGGAGGGGGTTAATGGGGGGGAAAGGCGCAGAGGGGGGCATTTGAAATACATTCACCATAAAGATAAGTTTAAAAAGAAAAATAAATAAATAAATAAAAAGCAGGTAACATAGCCCTGGCCGATTCTGCTCAGTGGTTTAGAGCATCGGCCCATGGACCAAAGGATCGTGAGCTTGATTCCCGGTGAAGGGTACATACTTGGATTGCAGGTTTGATTCCTGGCCCTGGTCAAGGTCATGCAAGAGGCAACCAATTTATGTGTTTCTCACATCGAAGTTTCTCTCTCCCTCCCTCCCTCCCTTCCTCCCTTCCACTCTATCTAAAAAAACATTCAATGGAAAAATGTTCTCAGGTGAGGATTAACCAAAAAAAAAAAAAAAAAAAAAAGCAGGTGATACAGGTTAAGAGGGTGGTGAAGGCTGCTCGGGGACAAATCAAACCGAGGAGCAGGAGGCAAGGGGAGGCAAGGTTAAATGCAATGCGTGGGGAAGACCCCACTGAGAAAGTGACACCTGAGCAGATGTGAAGGAGGTTCGAGGAGCCGTGTCTGAGGGCACAGCCCTGAGGCGGGAGACTGCCTGCTACCTTGTAATCAGCAAAGAGGACCTGGCAGGAGTAGAGGGCGTGAGGGGGAGCAGAAGGTCAGGTCACAGAGGACAGGCACAAGCCAGCGTGCAAAGGCTCGGTCAGGTGGAATCACTCCATCCTGAAGGGAGTGGTGGGAGGTGAGGATGACAAGCAAAATGCAAGTCAAGGTTTAGCAGAGGCGGCACATCCAAAGGCTTGAGGGACTTTGTTATGTTCCAAGCACAGACGCAGAGAGGCTGAAGAGGTGGCTTTAACCAGGCAGACCCCCTCAGGGCTCAGGGCACCATGGAAGGAGGCTGGCACATTGTCCAGTTTGCAAGGGGGCATGGAAAGGCTGTGAGCAGAGTAGCCAGGAAGAACAGACATGCTTTACAAGGTTCTCAATGGCACTGCTGAACAGACTGGCTTTATGGTGTGTGCGGGGGAGACACACACAGTAAACAAATTTGAGACCAACTCTGGAGGCTGAATCAACAGGAATGATTGTTGGACCCTACGTGGGTTGGAAGGTGTAAAAGATGCCCAAGGCGTGAGCTTAGGAAATTAGGTGGCTGGTGGCGCCGGTCCCCAGGGAAGGGAAAGCAGTAATGTTAGAAAGATGCACACATGCCTACAACAGTGGCACGTGGTAGATGTCCAAAGGGGTACTGGTTCTATCAGAACACTTCCCACCAAGCCGTTTCACTGATGAGAAAATAAAGGTTCAGAGAGGTTGAGTGACTGAGGTCCTACAGCCTAAGGTGGCACCTTGTCCAATTCAGAGAACTCGATTCGCTCCTCCAGGGTACAGCTGCGGCCGATGGGCGAGATGTTCAGCATGCCATTCCGGAACTCGATGAAGGTCCCACTGGTGGCGATGGGGGTGGGAGGGAGGGCGGGAGCCAGAGAGAAGGAGAGAACGGCCCTGAATTAAATCCAGCCCTATCCAGACTTCACAGGAGACAAGAATCCACCCATCAATAAGTCAGGGCCGGAGCATCTCCAAGTCCTGTTGGAGACCCACCCCTTTCTTCCTCAGGCCCAGAATTGGGGGAGGGGGCTGGACGCAAGGCTGGGCAGGGTCTCACCGCTTCTTGGGCAGTCTGAGCAGGGCCATGTAGTGGAGGCAGAAGTTGATCAAGTCCTGCAGTAGTTCCTCCCCTAGGTGGTTCTGGATGGTCTGGGCAAGGAACACAGGGCTCTGAATGTGGGCATGGTACCACACACCCCCACCCAGGACAGAAGGCACCATGGCCTGTCTCACTGTGGAAAATGTCCTGAGCTAAGGCCCCAAGGGAGGGGGGCACTAACCTGCTTGGAGAGCAGTCGTCCATGCTTATACTGCACTGTCCCGTTCTCAGCAAACACATAGTCAAACTTCTCGATGACTTCAGTGACACAGAGAGGCCAGGGGAGAAAGAGAGCATGAGACCAGGAACCCGGAGCCAAGGAGAGACATAAAGCCCACACTTCTTGGTGTGGCATTCAAAGCCCATTTGTTCCATCCTGAACCTGCTTTTCTATACTTCTCACCATCTGCAGCTTTGTTTTTTCCCAAACAAGCAAACAAACCAGTCACATTTCTAGGCCTTTGCTCCTGCAGGTCATGCTGCCTGGAATGCGCTTCCCCTCCATTCCCCCTTCACTCCTCCAAGACTTGGCTCCCTCCTCTTGAAGCCTTCCACGACAGCCCAGCAGAGGGCGTCATTTCAGTTTGGTGCTCCCACAGTCACTCTGCACAGGGGCTTCTCTGTTTTATTTCACAGCTTTTGTTGTCAGGGTTGGTTGCATGAGGGAGTTTTCAGTTCTGGCTGCCCAGAAGTGACTGGAGTAGGCAGGAGTGGGGAGGCACAGGGAACACAGCCACAGGCTGTTGCAGGATCCAGGTGGGAGGTGACCACCTGGACAATGGAAGGGTGGTGGAGATGCAGACATGGACATAGGGAGATATTTCTGGACTGGCTGATGGGATGAACAAGGGGAAAGAGAAATTCAAGGAAGTTTCTGGTTTAAGAAGCTGGAGCATCTGCCTGAGTTAAGATCAGGAACTCAATTCAGAACAGGGGTTTTGGGTCCAAAAACTTCCTGGGTGACTTCAGAATCCTCCTCTGTAAAAGGGGATAATCATGTCCACCCTGAAGCACAGTTGTGAGGATTAAATAAAGTTAACACACGGTCATTTTCAACAAATGGTAACCATTATTGATTATATCCATTTTAAAGATGGAAGAATTGTGCCTGGTCGGTGTGGCTCAGGGGATTGAGCGTTGTCCCATGGACTGAAAGGTCCTGTTCAATTCCCAGTCAGGGCACATGCCAGGGTTTCGGGCTCCAACCCCATTAGGGAGTGTGCAGGAGGCAGCCGATCAATGTATCTCTCTCACTCTTCCTCTCTCTCTAAAAAATAAATAAAAAATATTTAAAACAAAGATGAGGAAATCGAGACTCAGCAAGGAGAACTGACAATGTAAACTACATAGGGTAGGATTCTCTCTGCTTTGTTCCCTGCTGTTTATCTCACTAAATGATTGCTGAAAAAGTGAGGGAAACATCTGGCTGTTCCCTCTACTTCCTTTGCCCCACAGAAGCAGGATGGGTCTTTGAAGGCATACTGGTCCAGGGATCTCCCGAACTTCCCACCCCCACACCCATCCCGACTATGGGACTATGCAGCTGGCTCTGGCCTGCTCCTCCTACCTTCATTCCCCTCTCCCAGCTGCTCAGCAATCTTAGAGTAGTCCGAGCCGCCCACCACACCGATCTGCACCCTACTTCGAAGCTTCTGCAGGAAGGCAGCCACCTCAGGGTCAATTTTCTGCAGCCGGGCAGGGAAGCACAGGATTCTGGCTGTCAGCATGTCTGGGGCCTCCACTTAGCCCTCACTCAGTGCTCAGGATCCGGGGAGCCCATGTTCCACCTGGATCTAACACAGATCTCAAAGAATCAAATGCACTTGGGTTCAAACTCTGACTTAAGTCCCTCAACAGCAGGATGACCTTGAGCAAATGGCTTTGCCTTTCTTTGTCCCATCTATAAAATGGGGATCACAGTAGTAACACCTGGAGGGGGTCACTGTTAGGAAGTACTTGGGAATGAACAAGCAATTAACTGGGGACTGATTACATGCAAATATTCCCCACCAAGGAAATGTAAACTAGAGTTATAATCCATGTTTTCAAATAGTCAGATATTCAAAGCTGAAAATATCACGAGTGGATGACGAGCCCTGGCTAGTTTGGCTCAGAGGTTATATATAGCGTTGGCCCTCAGACCGAAAGGTTGCAGGTTTGAGTCCAGTTCAAGGGCACATATCTGGGTTGCAGGTTTGATCTCTGGCCCCCATTGGGGTTGTGCGGGAAGCAACCAGTCAATGTTGTGTCTCTCCTATCGATGTTTCTCTTTCTTCCTCCCTTCCACTCTATCTAAAAAAAAAATCAATTGAAAAATATCCTTGGGTGAGGATTAAAAAAAAAAAGTGGATGATGATACAGGGAAACAGGCACTCTCAAACACCGCTGGTGAGAGTGTAAACTGGTACAGCCATTTTGGAGAGTAAGTTGGCAAGATCTATTAAAACTTAAAATGCATGTGTCTGGTCACCCAGAATTTCCAATTCTCTTGCCCACGTGTATATGGAGGTTCATTGGGATATGGTTATAATAACATACCTGCAACAACATACCTGCTCTGAAATATTATAATGTGGTTATAAAAAATAAAGCAGGCCTGTACTTCTGATATGGGAGAGTCCCAAGACATGCAATTGTCAAAAGTAAGTTGTAGTTGGTTAGAGTGTCATTCCGACACCCCAAGGTTTCAGGTTTGATCCCCAGTCAGGGCACATACAAGAATCAACCAATGAGCCCTGGCCGGTTTGGCTCAGCGGTTAGAGCGTCAGCCTGCGGTCCGGAGAGACCCGGGTTCGGTTCCCGCTAAGGGCACGTACTTCGGTTGCAGTTTGTCCCCGGCCCTGGTTGGTCGTGCGGGTGGCAGCCACTCGATGTGTCCCTTCACGTCGATGTTTCTCACTCTCTCTCCCTCCCACTCTATCTGTACAAAAAATGGAAAAATATCCTTGGGTGAGGATAAAAAATAAAATAATAAAAAAAAAAGAATCAACCAATGAATACAGAAATAAGTGGAACAACAAATAGATGTTTCTCTCTCTCCCTAAAATCAATTTTTAAAAATGCAAGTTGCAGGAAGGCGCACACACAGTATAACGTATGATACTACTTTTTTTTTTTAAGCCTCATGAGACAATGCTTAATATTTCCTCTGGGCAAACAGATCCAGATAAAGGTAACCAGGCAACAGGCAACCAGGTTACTTTGGGGAGAGGGTTGGATCCTGACATAGTCAGAGGGGACTTTAACCTTCTCTGTTGTTTTTATTCTTTGCAAGAGAATGCACTTATGAATACTTGTATAATTAAAATTTAACTTTTAAAAAGCACTAAGGACAGGGCCTGGCAATAACATTTGGTGGACAGCATTAACACACTGTTCTTGTACAGGCTGTTGGGTCAGAGGAGCAAAGAGTAAGAGGAAAAGGTGGGGACTGTTCCTAGACCCTGAGACCCTCCCTCTAATGTCATCTTTATCACATTCCTAAAGACTCTGGGAGATGCTGGAGGACAGGGAGGTCTGATTCCTCCCTGTGGCCCCAGGGCCCAAGCCAGAGACCTTCCAATAGGGGAGATGCCAAAGCCTGTGTTTCCATCAGCCTCTGTCCTGTAATCAAGCCCTACTGGCTCCCGCTCTAGGAGATTCCTTAGTAGTTGGTCCTTGTGGCTCCAAACTAGAGTGTGGGGTGCACTCAGGACAGGCAAAAAAGAGGCTTGTTTATCCAAGCACCCAGCTGGTAAGGATGGGTCTGGGGGCTCATTCAGGGTGAAATCCAAAGGGAGAAAAACTGGGTGTGGAGCTGAGGTTGGAGGATCAACATGATGAGATGCCTTTAGAACTGCACTCCCACCTTCTCAGTGCCACAATATCCCCTATGACATAGGGCCTATGTGACCAGGTTAGGCCTGGGAACTCTCGTCTTCAGGTGGACAGAGCCCACACTCAACCGAAAAGGTCTAGTAAGCCCTCTGTCCTCCCCTCCACCGCTGGGGTGGGAAGTAAAGTCGAAGAGGGGCTAGAGAAACTAGACCCAGGCACAGGCCTGCAAAGGCCAGGTGGGATGGTTCCAAGACCCCTTTGCCACCCCACCAGATGGCGATTCTGATGCTTGGGTGTGCTCCAAGCCCGTCTGAAACGCCCGCTTCCGGCCACCGGTGCCTCCCTGGGCTGAACTGGGGAGACCCCGGCTGGGGAGACTGGGGCCTCCGGGAGCCAGGCCTTGGCGTGTGGAAGCCTGGCAGAGGGGTAGCGAGGGAAGCTAGGCTCCCGCTCGCAGCCTCCTTCCCCCCAGAATCGACCCAGCCCAGATGCTCGCGAGCAGAAGGTGGGTGCGTACGCTCGGGGGTTGTGATGAGAGGGCCCGGGTGTCCACCACTCCCAGAGGGCGGTCCCTGGTGTCAGAGGCCGGGTACCACTGCATCTCACTCGGTCTCAGAGGTCCGGGTCAAGCCGCTGCAGGCCCCACAACCGGCCTCCGGATGTCTGCGTGACATTCCCGACCAGAGCTTCCGAACGTCGGGGCCCTACCTGGCGAGCCGGCGTGAGGGTCCCGTCCACGTCAAACAGGCAGAGGACGCGCTCCTTCCTGCGGGCGCCCTCAGCGGCCACAGCCATGGCTGCAGCTCCGCGCTCCCGGCCGAGTCGTAGGAGGTGGCTCCCAGGGCCCCGGCTGGAAGAGACTGGATAGGGCGGGGCCTGGGAGGGGCAGAGCTGGGAGGGGCGGGGTCCTCAGGCAGGCCTGATTGCGCCAAACTCCGAAGGGGTGTGGCCAGGGCGTGGTCTCGTTGGGAAGGGGCGGGCCCTGACGGGTCACGGGCGGGGTGTGTGCAGACTTGTAAGGATAATTCTGATTGCACCAGGTAGAGAAGGGGCGTGGAATGGGGCGGAGCAAAGCCCCTCAGGAGCGGTTGGATTGTTCCAATCCTTGCAGAGGCGGGGCCTGGGCCCACAGGGTGTGAGACAGAGAGAACCCGGAAGAGAGGGGGTGGGCCGGAGTTGGATCGTGGTGAGAAGATTCTGATTGTATCTGGTAGTGGAGGGGCTGAACGGGGGCGGGGCCTGGAACCCGCAGTGCAGGGCTGGGAGGGGCGAAGGCGGTACTGTCCTAACTCCGTAAGGCCATCAGTTACTCTATGACTCGCCTTTCCTGCTAATTCCTTTGCCCTAAAAATCTTGAGCTTGAGGAAATTTGATGACCTTTGCTCAGGCTCTGGACTTTGCCAGATGCCACAATATCCCCTTCAGGGTTCACAACCTGTGGGTGGTGACCCCTTTGGGGGGTCCAACAACCCTTTCATAGGGGTCACCTAAGACATAAAAGTAGCAAAATTACAGTTATGAAGTAGCAATGAAAATAATTTTATGGTTGGGGGGGTCACCACAACATGAGGAACTGTATTAACGAGTCGTGGCATTAGGATGGTTGAAAACCACTTATAGTATAAGAGAACATTTATTTAGAAAATCACAGAGGTAGAAGTAATTTGTAGAAGAAATGGGCTTAGAAAGTGAGAAAGGTCAAGGTGACCCTGCCTGGGGGAGTGTGAGGGGGAAGGGGAAAAGCAAGGGCATGCTCCTGGAGGGAGAGTGAGCTGGGTCTTCAGTCCTAAGGGTTTTCAGGGTGGAGATTTTAGGGGCGGCCCCAGAGGAAGAAACAGAATGTTCAGCAGCTTTTCAGGTGTGTCCTTTCAGGTTTCGGTTCTCCACTGATTGATTGGTCCATGCCAGGGAAGATGGGTCATTATTCAATGCAGTTGTTCCTGAGGTCAGTCTTGGTGTCCCTTGTCTGGTTTTGCTGCTTTTCTGGGCCTGGAGCTGAAATACAACTGAGGCCCAGTTTTTATCTTGAGGGAGGAAAAGTCAGGAGATGGCAAGAAGCCACAGTAAAATAAGTGAGCCAAGGTGGGGTTGCTGTTAGCTCACTGGAAAGCCACAGAAAAGGGGGACCTTGGAGACAGGTTCAGGGGTTAAGCCCAGGATGAGCCCAGGGGGTCTACACTGAATGACCAGAGAGATATGAAGGTCAGGGGTCTAAACAATGTGACCATCAATGTGCTAGGGGAGGAAAGGTCACCTTGGGGATGAGGTCCTGCCCTACAATTGTCTGTTGCTAGGCACCCAGAGCTTTCCACCCTGGTGAAAAGCTTTCCACCCTGACCCATCATCCTTCTTGTTCTGCTCTTGTCTGTCTTGACTGCCTACCACAAGATGAAGCTATAAAAGTCTGTATTGTAGCCCTGGCTGGTTTGGCTCAGCGGTTAGAGCGTTGGCCTGCGGTCCAGAGAGACCTGGGTTCGGTTCCTGCTAAGAGCATGTACCTAGGTTTCAGTTTGTCCCCGGCCCTGGTTGGGTTGTGCAGGTGGCAGCCACTCAATGTGTCCCTTTCACATTGATGTTTCTCTCTCTCTTGCTCTCCCTCCCACTCTATCTGAACAAAAAATGGAAAAATGTCCTCGGGTGAGGATAAAAAAAAAAAAATCTGTATTGTAGAATACTTAGCATGGCAAAAGCATGATCCCATTTTTGGAATAGAAAAGTAGCAGGCTGTCCCTGGGTGTGGGTATCATCTTAAATTTCAAAGATGTTTCCACCTCGGAAATGTGTTGACTGCAGCTTCTTCTCCTCCAGGGCTCTCTATTTTCTTCCTCCTTCCATACTCCAGAGCCAAAGGTCTGCCTCCATGTTCTTCTGTGCTCTGGGGAGGAATTTTTGCAGCATTTGCCGTCCTTGCCCTCAAGCCTGCAATCAACTCTGACATGATCAGTTCTGATTATATAGAGACATACTCATCCATGTACCTATGAGTAGGCACTGCTACAGGATGAGGACCAGGCCCATGGATAGTGTGTAGATTCTTGACTTCATGCAGGAAAGATTTCACAACACAAGTCCAGGTGATTTTGAGAGTATGTTTATTAAAGTTGGGGACAGAAATAAAGGAAGGGCTTAAGGTAGAACAAGCAACAGGAGAGTCTTGGCAGGGATGCTCTGGCTCACTGAGAAATAGAAGATGTAGGGATGGGGGTTTGGTGGATGAACAAAATGTAACCTTGTGATATGCATTCTTGTGACCTGGTCAGCCAAGGATCAAAGTATGTGTGTGGATAGATAAGGTTTGCCTGATGGGCAGGAAAACCACCCTGTTTGAACTGATTAGATTATTTACATGTGAATAGATTAGGTTTGCATGTCAAAGGGCAGGAAAACTGCCTGGAAAGTGACAATGGGCAAGAAAGCCCAGGTGTGAATGGATTTGTTATTTTTATCTCTCCTTTGATGTTTCTTCGCTGAAAAAAGAGAGAGACAGGGTTTAGCTATATGGTCATCAGAGATGCCATCTCAAGGAAATAATTACCTAAAACAACATGTAACCTGGGGAATCACTTTGCAAATAAAATGGGCTGCATCCAGAGATCTGGAGCACTTACTCCCTTGTGATAATCCCTCTCACACCAAGCAGCATCTGCTTGTAGTTCACTGTGTTGCGCCGACCCCCAGCAGGCCGAGAGAGATGGCAAGAAGCCACAGTAAAATAAGTGAGCCAAGGTGGGGTTGCTGTTAGCTCACTGGAAAGTCATAGAAAAGGGCGACCTTGGAGACAGGTTCAGGGGTTAAGCCCAGGATGAGCTGTCACTTGCTGCTGCTCCCCTGGTTGCAAGTCTCCTGGGGACCCTTAGAGTTTATGAGAAAGAGAGCAGAGATAAAAGGCATGGGCATGCTCAATTGAGAGCCCACTGTGGGTCCTTTGTCTTGAGGCTTTTTATCCTTTGGCCAGTGGGAATCCTAAGGGAGGTTTCAGGGAAGAGTCTTAACAGAATATTCATTAGTATTTTAGGTGTTTCCTTCAGTATGTTGATACATCAAATGTGCCCTATAGAGGGGTCAGGGTTATTTTCCGGTAAGACATCATCAAAGAGGGACAGGAACCAAGGCTGATCTATCCCTGAATAGTCTGGATAGTCTGGAATGTGTGAGCCATGTTCCTAAGTGTCCTTAGTTTATCTTCCGTAGGGAAGATAAACCTTGTGATTTATTAGCTGGCTGTAAATTGCTCACATTGTTTGGCCTTGCTTTATTATTGTGTCTTAGTTCCCCTATTCCACTTTTCAAGGAATTTTCCTAGCTTCTTTTTCTTTCTTTCTTTTCTTTTTTTTGATACTTCGTTCAGATAGAGTGGGGGGGGGGGGGAGAGAGAGAGAGAGAGAGAGAGAGAGAGAGAGAGAAACATCGACGCGAAAGGGACACATCGAGTGGTTGCCACCCTCACAACCCAACCAGGGCCGGGGACAAACTGCAACTGAGGTACGAGGTACATGCCCTTAGTGGGAACCGAACCCAGGCCTCTCTGGACCGCAGGCCGACACTCTAACCGCTGAGCCAAACCGGCCAGGGCCATAGCTTCTTATTGTCCTGCCACAACACTGCTGTGCACCATGCTTTGTTTTTCGAAAATGATTTTAGAGAGAGGAGGGGAGTGAGAGAGAGAAACCTCAATTTGTTGTTCCACTTATTTATACATTCATTGGTCAATTCTTTTTTTTATATATTTTGTTGATTTTTTTTTAGAGGGAGAGCGAGAGAAACATCACATCAATCAGCTACGCCCTGCATGCCCCTGCTGGGGAATGAGCCCAAAACCTGGGCATATGCCCTGACCAGGAATCAAACCGGCAATTTTTTGGTGCACAGGATGATGCCCAACCAACTGAGCCACACCAGCCAGGGTTGTACACCATGCTTCTTTTTTTTTTAAATTCTCATCTGAGGATACTTTTCCATTTATCTTCAGACAGAATGGGAGGGGAGGAGAGAGAGAGAGAGAGAGAGGTAAGAGAGGCACATAGACTGGGCTGGGGACCTAACCACAACCAAGGTACGTGCCCTTGACTGGAATTAAACCCTCAACTCTTTGGTCCACGGGCTGATGCTCAAACTACTGAGCCAAGCTGGCCACGGCAAGCAGCATGCTTTTGGAAGGCAGCTATGCTCACCACTATACCACCAACACCTTTTTTTTTTTAAATCCTCACCCGAGGTCATTTTTGCATTTATCATCAGATAGAGCAGGAGGGAGAGAGGGAGGAAGAGAGAGGGAGAAACATTGACTTAAGAGAGACACATCAAGTGGTTGCCACCCACACGATCCCAAATGGGGCTGGAGACAAACTGCAACTGAGGTATGTGCCCTTAGCAGGAACTGAACCCAGGACTCTCTGGTCTGCAGGCTGATGCTCTAACTACTGAGCCAAACCAGCCAGGGCACAGCATGCTTTTGATGGCCTGTTTGTTTTCCTGTTTTAGTAGCTGCCCTGAGGAGACCACTGGAGTCAGAGTCCAGGAAACTGCAGTTTGGTCCCCGATAACCACAGGACAAACAGATCACTTTCTCTCACTGGGCCTCAGTTTCTTTATCTATATAATGGGGGCATAATTTCTACCTGATAGGACTATAAAAGGTAAGATAGTAATAAGAGATATTTATCTATCCCTTACAATGTGCCAGCCACCATACTGGACACTTGACCACATATTTTCATTCACTCTCACGGCAGCTCTAGGAGGTGTTGTTGTCTTCACCCCGTGAGGAAAAAGGAAAGGGATGTGCCCAAGGCTACACAGAACACCTAGCAAGCTGGCAGGGCTGAGACCAGGGTGAGCTGGTTGAGTGAGGTACTTGCTACAGGCACAAAATTTAAGGGGGCACCAAAGAGCTCAGTAATCAAGCCCTGGCCGGGTGGTTCAGTTGGTTGGAGCATTGTCCCATACACTAAAAGGTTGTGGATTCGATTACCAGTCAGTTACACACGTAGGTTTCGGGTTTGATCCCCAGCCCCAATTCTCTCTCTCTCTCTCTCCCCCCCCCTCTCAAAATCAATAAAAACATATTCTCAGGTGAGGATTAAAAAAAAAGCCCAGTAATCAAGATAAATAGTGTTTTAAGTAATATTTTAAAAAATTAATACAAAAAAATTTGTGATGAACAAAATATCAAAAAAAATTAAAAGACAGGATCAATCATTGTGCTGAGGAGTCATATTGGAGCCTGAGGCAAAAGGAAAAATCTTTCTTTCCAGGCCCTACAGCAGTTTGATTCATTCATTAGACAAATGTGTTGTGCCAGACACTGTTGTGGGTCCTGGGAACGCTATAGAAAAACAAGAAGCTTTTGTTTTCTACTGGATGCAGACAGCAAACAGAACCATTATCCTGGGAGAGAAGACTGAACTCTTTCCCCTGTACCTCCTGCTCCACCCGGATCTGGTCTTTGTGACTCTGGCCACCGTCAGGGCGGAGAAACCCCTTCCCAGGGTCCACCTGGTGGAGTGGAGCTATAACTGCCCAGATTAGTCTCTAATATCTCACAGCTGACAACTATTCCATTGCTTAAGAATCCCTAGAGGTCCCGGCCCAGTAGCTCAGTTGGTTAGAGTATCGTCCTCACATGCCAAGGTTGCAGGTTCAATACCCTGTCAGGGTACATACAGGAATCAACCAATAACTTTTTTTTTTTTTTTTTTTAAATCCTCACCCGAGGACATTTTTCAATATTTTGTTGAGATACAGTGGGAGGAAGAGAGAGAGAGAGAAACATCGACGTGAAAGGGACACATCGAGTGGCTGCCACCCACACGACCCAACCAGGGCTGGGGACAAACTGCAACCGAGTTACATGCCCTTAGCGGGAACCGAACCCGGGTCTCTCCGGACCGCAGGCCGATGATCTAACCGCTGAGCCAAACCGGCCAGGGCTCAACCAATAACTTTAGAAATAAGTGGAACAACAAATCAATCTCTCTCTCTCAAAATCAATCAATAAAATAAAATAAAAAAGGAATCCTCCAGCTTAATTAACCATCAGAGAATTAAAAAAATTAAAAATTCCTAGGGAATTGGTTAAATGCAGATGCCTGGGCTCCTCTCCTGGTGCTGGAATTCAAAAACTGTAAGATGGGGCCCATGGGACAGGACAAGTGTTTGTCTTCTATGGATGAATCCATCTTTTCAAAGACAAGGATAAGCTCCCAACAATAGCACACCTAAGCCTCAGACCAGTAGGGAACCAGTTTCCTTACGAATACCTTTCACAATCTCTCCCTGAGTTCTCAACACAACCCATTTCTGTGATGAGGACACTGAAACCCAGAGAGGGAAAATGTGGCCTTGTGACACAGACCCAGGAAGACCAGATAGGGTGGCCGTTAGGGCCACAAGTATGTCCCTTTAAGAGGGAGGCTTAACCCTGGCAACTGATGTTCAGACGGGGCCCTGGGGAGGCCCTGGGGAAAGTGAGGAGCAGGACTGAGGGACTGGGACTGGGAGGACTGGCCAGAGGGTGTTTCCAGAGCACCAAAGGAAGACGGGCCTGAAGGCAGGGGGCCTGAGACCGCATCCTGGCAGGATCCTATTCGGGAAGGAAGACTGGGCTCTTCCGGGCCAGACAGTTGGCTGAGGTTTGCAGGTTAGTGACTTCCATATTTCTCTGGGCAGTATAGCTCATACCTTGGGGGTTTCATTTTCTTTCACCAGAATCCTCTGGGGTGAGTACCCTTATACTCAATTTTCAGATGTAGGTATTGACACCAGAGAGATGAAGTGGCTTTGCCGGGTCACACAGAACAGTTAGGATTCATATTCAGTTCCATTCGCCTATGCTTTTCCTTGGCCCCTGGGTGGAAGGCCAAGTGTCAAGATGTTGCTGAATGAATCCAGGGGTGTTGACTCTCTTCCTTATCTGGAGTGTGACCTGCAGGTGGGCAGTCCCAGGTGTAGTGGGTATACAATCAGACTGTAGTTCTTGGGACTGCTCCTCCCAGCCAGGTGACCTTGGGCAGGTGCCTCCCACTCTCTGAGCCTGTTCCTTATCTATAAATGGGACCACCACCACAGCCTCTCTGAGCTGTTAAGAAGATGAGGGTGCAGGGGAGGAGAGGTGTTTAAAGAGGCTTTGCAAAGAGCAGGTCACAGCTATTGCTGGTTTTAATTCCATCTTGGTCTGGAGCAGTGGGTGGTTGGGGAGACTGTGGGTGTTGGCTCTTTTTTATTCATATTCCCAAATGCCTGCAGAGCTTACACTGTTTTCACAATAAACAAGTGTGTTGAATTTAAGCTGAAGTGCCCATGTTTAGAGCTGCTTTGTGGAGGGGGTGGAGGCTGTTGCTAGGTTGGCACAGTCCCTCTTGGGGCTCCCTTAGCCAAAGTCTGTGGGGACAGAGATGGCAGGGCCCCAGCATTGCCCCATCTTGGGGTGGGAAGCAAGAACAGCAGTCTCCTGACACCTGGGGTTAGTGATCTCTGTGGTTCAGACCTGAGCCCCGAGGACTGTGAGACCTTGGGCAAGTCACTCCTTACATCTCACTCCATGGGTGGGGAGAGGAGTCCCACTAAGAGGGGGCCTTAGACTATTTGACCCATAGTTTTCATTTTTACAGAAGAATAAGCTGAGGCCCAGTGAAGGGAAGGACTTGATCAAGTTACCTGAGGCAGAGACTCAATCCAGACTGGTCGAAATGCAGGTCCAGGGTTTTTTATGTCCCACTCTTCCCTCAGTGTGAGCCTACTGATTCACTCTGTGATGGTAGCTCTGTGCCAGGCCCTGTGCTGGGTGCTGGGCACTCAGAAGATCACAGCCAGGCTGTGATCCAGCTGGCAGGAGTGTTCGGGGAGGCACCCACAGGAGGGAAGGGGTGGCTGTGCATCGGGAGAGGTCAGGAAGGCTTTGCAGTGGAAGTGCTGGCACCGGGCCTTTAGCACCAGGCAAAGGGTTGCTCTGAGGATAGGTGAGTCCGGCAAATGAGGCCAGAGGTGGAAACCGCCTGCAGGGATAGGAACCTGATCTTGCAGCAGGGTGTGGGATTTGGAGAGGTCTGGGGACAAGTTCAAGACGGCCTTGATAAATGTGTTGCCTCGCGGGCTCTTTAGGGTAGAGGTGTGTGGGGAGCAGGGCATAGTCAAGTGACATGAGGTGCCTGAGGCAAGCGGAGTCTGGCCGTTGGGGTCGGCTGGGCGGTGTGGTGTGCACAGCGCCACCTGGTGTCCATCCCTCTCACTGCTGTGACCTTGTCTGGCTCTTTTCAGCGGGGGTGGGAAGGTTGGGGGTGGGGGGGTGGCAGAGATCTCTGCAGGGGACTGAACTCCTAGTCCACAGGGTTGATCAGGAGCCCGAATTCCCCTTTCAAAGCAGCCAAGCTCCGTGGCCAAGGGCTCACAATCAGAAATATGCCAGACACCTAGTGGGTTCTTTGCCCTCTCAGGCCAGAGGGCCCTATGTGAGCCTGAGGAGACATGGATTTCATGGTGGAACCCGCCAGCCTGGGCAGGCACCTTCCTGCTAGGCCATCTCCATAGCCATCTTGCTTCCATGCACACATCTGTGATGAGCAGCCTACTCTTACCTTGCTGGAGCCTCACTACATGGTTTCATTTTCCCCTTTCTATTGAATTTATTGAGGTGACACTTTAACAAAATTACACAGGTTTCAAGTGCACAATTCCACAACACGTCATCTGTACATTGTATTGTGCATTCACCAGAGCCTCACTACATGTTGAGAGAACAAAGCCAGGTACCACACAGCACGTCTACCATGTGTGTCTTCAAATCCACAGGAACATCTGCAAATATGTTCACAAAATGCAAACATCTCTCAGGATGATGGAATTATAGATGAATTTCCCCTTTCCTCTTTGTATTAGTTGCTTACATTTTCTAAATATATATTATCTTTTTGGTTTGTTTTTTTTAAATATTTTTTTCTTAATTGATTTTATTTTTTTTTTATTTTTTATTTTTTTATCATCCTCACCCGAGGACATTTTTCCATTTTTTGTTCAGGTAGAGTGCGAGGTAGAGAGAGGAACAGAGAGAGAAACATCGACGTGAAAGGGACACATGGAGTGGTCGCCACCCGCACAACCAACCAGGGCCAGGGACAAACTGCAACCGAGGTACGTGCCCTTAGCGGGAACTGAACCCGGGTCTCTCCGGACCGCAGGCCGATGCTCTAACCGCTGAGCCAAACCGGCCAGGGCTCTTAATTGATTTTAGAGAGATAGGAAGAGAGAGGAGAGAGAGATAGAAAAATCGATGAGAGGGAACATCAATTGGCCACCTCTTGCATGCTCCTCACTGGGGATCGGGCCCACAACCTGGGCATGTGCCCTGACCAGGAATCGAACTGGCAACCTCTTGGTGCATGCGTCGATGCTCAACCACTGAGCCACACTCGCTGGGCTAAATATATATTATCTTTTTTATTTTTTAATCCTCACCGGAGGACATTTTTCCACTTTTGTTCAGATAGAGTGGGAGGGAGAAAGAGGAAGAGAGAGAGAGACACATTAACGTGAGAGGAACACATCGAGTGGCTGTCTCCTGCACAACCCCAACTAGGGCCGGGGACAAATCGCAACTGAGGTACGTGCCCTTGACAGAAATTGAACCCGCGACCCATTGGTCCACAGGCCGATGCTCTAACTGCTGAGCCACACCGGCCAGGGCATATATTATCTTTATACTCATATAATCAAAAATTTATTTTCATTTTGGAAAAAACAAAAGAAATCTAAGCACACCCCAAATCAGAGCTAGACCAGACCAGTAAAATCTCATGGAAGCAGGGCAAATGGCTGACAACGCCTCTGTAGTCCCTGTAGCTCTTTTTTAAAAAAAATTTTTTTTCTTTATTGATTTTAGAGAGAGAGGAAGGGAGAGGGAGAGAGAGATAGAAACATCAATGACAGAACATCGATTGACCGCCTCCTGCATGGCCCCCAATGGAGATTTGGCCCACAACCTGGGCATGTGCCCTGACCGGGAATCAAACCAGTGACCTTTTGGTGCGTGGGTAGATGCTCAACCACTGAGCCACACCAGCCGGGCATCTCTGTAGCTCTTGCCTTCACAATCTTCTTCCTCTTTTTTTAATCCTTGAGGTTATTTTTTTGTTTATCCTCAGATGGAGTGGGAGGAAGGGAGGGAGGGAGAGAGAGAAAGAAACATTGACACGAGACTGACACATTGACTTGTTGCCTCTCGCACGACCAGAACTGGGCTGGGGATGAACTGCAACTGAGGTACATGACCTTGACTGGAATCGAACCCGTGACTCTTTGATTCGTGGGCCAAAACTCTAACTGCTGAGCCAAACTGGCCAGGGCAGCACAGTTCTGTTGTGTTCTGTTCCTCCCGGAACATTAAGCCCCTGGGGCGCAGGGACCAAACCAAATCCCAAGGCTTCTTCACAGCTCCAGGCACATAGCAATGCACAGTACATCTCCCCTCCTGCCTGACAACTGCACTGCCCTCCCTCTCTGGTTTTCTGAAGCCCTTCTTGCCTCCCTGCCCCAGTCTATTCTCAATATAGCAATTGATTGATCATGTCATTCTTGGATCTACAGGGCCCTGCACCCTCTGACTCATGGGCCTCCCCAGAGTCAAACCACTCCCCCCAACATTTCTCTAGTGCTTCAGCCACTCTGGTCTCCCTTAGTCCCTCCAACGTTCTTTTTCTTTTATCTTCACCCAAGGACATTTCTCCACTTTTTGTTCAGATAGAGTGGGAGGGACAGAGAGAGAGAAAGAGAAACATGGATGTGAAAGGGACACATCAAGTGGCTGCCACACACACAATCCAACCAGGGCCGGGGACAAACTGCAACCGAGGCATGTGCCCCTAGTGGGAACCAAACCCGGGTCTCTCTGGACCGCAGACCGACACTCTAACCGTTGAGCCAAACCAGCCAGGGCCCTCCAACGTTCTTTTCACTTGCTGCTCCCTGTGCCTGGGATGCTGTTCCCTCAGATCTGGGCTTTGTTAGGTCTCGGATTAAACCTGACCTCGTCACATAAACTCTCCCCACTCCTAGCACACATTCCCTCACACTATGCTGCACCTGGTTTTTTCTTCCCAAGCACTGTGGCCACCTGAGATGACCGACTGTCTACCTTTGTGTCTCCCAGCATCCCCAGAAGTACCCCTGCCTGGCAGGGCCTTGTCTGTACCCCTAGCACAGGAGCCACTGCTGCTTCACACACAGTGGGCTCTCAGAGAAACGCTCGTGGGGTTGAATGAACTTATCCAAGACTGACTTGCCATGAGTCACTAAGGGTCAAGTATGTTTTCTGCCATTTCCCCCAGAAGCAGGCGGTGTGTGTCTATAGTGCCTTGTCTTGTAAACGGTTCTCAGCAGAGGATTGGCTGGGGCCTCTACATGGAGTTGGCTTGCAGTCCTGTCAGTGGCTGTTGAATGAATTTTGCCCTCAGTTTGATATTCATGGGCACCTAATCTGTGTCAGGCACTGGGCAAAGTGCTTTACATTGATTCTCTTCAAAGCCACCCTGTGAGATAGGTCCCATTGGAATGTCCCATTTTACAGAGGAGAGAAACAGACTGGCCCACAAGCAAAGTTAGGACTAAGGCCCAGAATGTGTGATCTCAGGGCAGGCATTTTTAAGGACTCCTGTCTCTGAACATGTCAGCTCTTGGGAAGCAAATACGTCAACCAAAGCTACCTGTGCTGTGTCCTCTGGAGAGACAGAACCTCTTTATTCTTAAACCAGCATGTTGGAAAGACTCAGTACCTCAGCGATGTCTTGGTGTGGTGATGAGAACATGGCCTGGACTCAAGGGCTCAGCCACCTGGATAATTTAGCTTCCCACCTGTAAATGGGGCCAGTACCCACATTTCCAGTCTGTTGTGTAAAAGCACCAGCACAGGCTGGGCCCATGGACAGTGCTTTCTCAGAGGGGATGACTGAATCTGCAGACACCTGCAGTCCAGCTGGGTGTCTGGTAGTAGCAGGGAACATTTGGAGAGCTGTCACTCACCCACCACTTGTTCAATGAGGTTACGGTAACAAGGTGGGGAGAGATCCCTGGGGCCACAGACCCAGTCTATAGCCAAACTGAAACCAGAAATGAGTACTCTTGGTGATGTCAGGCATGCCCTGATGGCCAAGGTCGTCTAGGGGAAGATTTCAGAAGTTGGGGCCAGCAGACCAGGCTTTTGAGCTTTATTCTACCATGAGCTGTGAGGTGACCCTGGGCAAGCAGCATTCTCCCTGGGCCCTTTCTCCATCTTTATAAACCCATGGTGAAAGTCATATACTCTTCCCTGCTATCATCACTTATCTGTAAGGCTTACAACAACCAAGCAAAGTCGGCATATCCACACTCAACAAAGTCAAGCTCAGAGGGAGACAGTTCAAGAAGCCAGGGCTTGCCCTGGCCGGTTTGGTTCAGCGGTTAGAGTGTCAGCCTGAGGTCCAGAGAGCCCTGGGTACGGTTCCCGCTAAGGGCATGTACTGCGGTTGCAGTTTTTACCGGCCCTGGTTCGGTCGTGTGGGAGGCAGCCACTCGATGTGTCCCTTTCACATCGATGTTTCTCTCTCTTTCTCTCTTCCCCCCTCTCTCCCTCCTGCTCTATCTCAAGATAAATGGAAAAAAAAAAAAAAAAAGAAGCCAGGGCTTTTTTCATGTTGGATGCACACCGACTTTCAAGCATGACACAAATGCAGCAGGCAGAGTGAGTTTATTGCATTAGAAAAAACAACAAAGAAAACCAGCAAACACCTCCTTACTAAACAGTTATTAGTTTGACTTCAAGGGCAAAAGGAATCTTAAAGGTACAAGCTTTATTTCTGGTAGGGGTGCCGGTCTCATTCCTCCTTCTTCCTTGTCCCTTTAAACTAGTGGACCTCTACGGAGGGGTCCGCTATGCACTACAATGGCACACATGGCTCACTTGTCACTCTGGCTGCCTGTGTACACCCATGTGGAGATGGCTGGGCACAATGGACACGCTCCTGAGGTGCTGGGAGACAGAGAAATGTGAGGATGGGTTGGGGTGGGGAGAAGCCTGAGCCTGGGCTTCTGAGTTAGTGCCGGTGGGACTCGGGTGGAGGAGGGAGTGAGAGCTTGCTTTCCTGCAGGGCTCTGAGAAGATGGCTTACTGATCCCTGTCTCTCCCCTAGGGCACAGGCATTGGCACAAATGGCTGCTGGGCATGAAGGGGACTTTCAATGAGCCAAGTGACTCAAAGTCTCTTAGGGGAGCCATTTTTTAGTACAGCCCTCGGTCTGAAGGTGACCGCTGGGAGGAGTGAAACCAGTTAGGCCTGGAGATGGAGGACAGAGAAGGAGCTTGTGATGCCCACACCCTCTGGCTAGAGCTCTGTGGGCAGAGGTCTGGAGCCAGAGTCTGGTGGAGAGAGGGCTGGGCAAGGCAAGTTGGAAAAGGAGAGAAACCCACATAGGAAGCGAAGCGATGGCCTGGACCAACATACTGCCTCCCAGGAGAAAGCCAGCCTGAAACCTATTCTCCATGGCCATTCTGCCAGTCAGTGAAGATTGAGCATAAGACCTGCCCGTTTCTGCTCTAATGTATCGCTATCATGCCTTCTGGTAAATCAGTGGGTCTTGAGAAGAATTCAACTGCTCATTGGTTTGGCTTCCAATCTTAAAAGTTGCAAAATGTTACTTGACATCACAGCTGGTCATTAAGGATGTGCCCCTGCTCAGGTCACAGGCAAAACTGAGGCAGAATAACATTTCCCCTTTAGCTGAGCCCCTGATGATGCCAACTGCTTTGGCTGATGGCACAGGCAGGAGAGGTGGCCAGAGGGGAGCAGCAGCTTGTGGAGAGGAAAGGCACCTGCTGCAGGCCAGACCCCAGGAAAGACAACTAATTCAAGTCTGAGACATGGCAGGAGGAGTGCAAGAGGGGCAATGCCAGAGCTGGCCCCAGGTGCCTGGCAGCTGAGTCCTCTCTCCACCCTCACTTTCCCAAAAACTAACTTAAGGGGAAGCTCAAGTGAAGAAAGAGAAATCTTAAAGCCTCTCTATGTAAGAAGCTTCCAAACTGTTCCCTGCCTAAGTTCTCAGCAGCAGCTCATAACACGCACCCCCACCATGCTTCTTTAGGGTCAGAAAGACAATGGAAACAACACGTGTCTTCAAAACACATTTAGGATAATGTACACATTCCTATCAGAAACAACCCAAAATTTCTTGCCACCTTGATTCTGCATTATTATTCTATGTCAGGGACATTTTCCTGGAGCAGGGAACCCTTCCCGTTGGTCCCCAGCTGAATACTGCACTGGTCTGGCTGGGTACAGTGACCGCAATAACCTACATTACTACTTGCAGACAAAAGGCCTGGGCTCTGCTGCTCCAGCCCAGACCTGCCTCAGTTACGACAGGTCAGCCATGCCGAGGAAGCGCAGCCTGTAGGCAGCAAGGCAGGTTCTCCAAAGTTGATGTCAGAGGTTGGCACTCAGTCTAGGAGGAAGGAGGAATGGCTTTATCTTGTTTTCTCTGCCTGACACTTGCTGTCCTTCTCCCTCGATCCTGAGGCTTCTGGCTGTTCCAGCTCTGGGCCCATGGCCTCGCTTGCGGTAGTGGAGGGAAGGTGACGCAGGATGTGGCTACAGTTCACTTAGGTTGGGTGAGTCATCCTGAAACTGGTTCCACGTACACCAACTCCTTTGGTTTGCTTAACACAAGAGGAACTGCTTCCAGGTCGTGGCTGTTGTAAAACTCACCTGGTCCCCACAGGTGGTGGCAACCTGAGTAGAGCAAGGGCATTCTCTGGAAAGAGGTTTTAGGTTGGGGCTCCCCCAAACTGTGCTTCCTGCTTTCTGCTTAAACAAACCCTCTCCCTTCCTCGAGCGTGGAGGACGCTTAGGAAACAGCGTCACGAGTGAACTCACAGACAAGACAGCCTTAATAAATTAGTGTAATACTATTAGAAGGGACGGCGTTTTGTTCTGTTTCTTAGCAGCATTGTCCCACATGCAGCTTGATGATCTCCTTTCCTGGGAAATTTTAAAAAGCTGTCCCCTGGTTGTTAGCTCTGATGTAAAATTATAAAATAGAAATCTGGTAGGGTTTGTTTTGTTTAAAAAGGAAAAGCCCTGGTGAGGCAGGGCGGTCCCATGTAGTCCTGTTAGCTCTGGCCATTGGGTCGGCCCACGGTGCTCCCTCCAGGAGGCTGGATCTGGATGGAGTCCAGGAGAGGCCGCAGGGCCTGTCCGAAGGGGCTGCGGAGAAAACAGACACATGAGCTGGGGTGGGCTCTCAAGCGTCGGCGGGCACAGGCGCCAGCACGCCCAGCTCCAGCCGCAGGTGCAGTGGCACCACCTCACGGGGAAGGACACCCTTCCCTCATTTCAATTGCTCACCTGCCTCCCACCTGGTTTTTCATGGAGGGGATCTCTAAATAGCCTGCTCTGTTTTGACTCCTGGGGTCCCCTCCCCAGTAGATGCTACCATCTTACTCCCTTTGCCTCTAGGTCCTGGTTAGCTGGGCTTGAACAGGCTGGCTACATACAGGGAAGTAGCGCCGCCTGTACTTTCTGAACTTCTATCTTGAATTCTCATGGTACAAGATAAAAATAAAGTTTGCCCTGGTCGGTTTGGCTCAGCGGTTAGAGCGTCGGCCTGTGGTCCAGAGAGACCCGGGTTTGGTTCCCGCTAAGGGCACATACCTTGGTTGCAGTTTGTCCCCGGCCCTGGTTGGTCGTGCGGGTGGCAGCCACTTGATGTGTCCCTTTCACGTCAATGTTCCCCTCTCTCTCTCTTTCTCCCTCCCACTCTATCTGAACAAGGAATGGAAAAATGTCCTCGGGTGAGGATTAAAAAAAAGTAATAATAAAATAAATAAACAAATAAAGTTTAATGAGGAACCGGAGTAAAAAAATATATATATGGTCTGGCCAGTGTGGCTCAGTGGTTGAGCATCAACCTATACACCAAGAAGTCACCAGTTCAATTCCCGGTCAGGACACATGCCCAGGTTGTGGGCCCAATACCCAGTGGGGGGCATGCAGGAGGTGGCCAATCAATGTTCTCTCTCTCTCTCTCTCTCTCCCTCTCACTTCCGCTCTCTCTCAAATCAATAGAGAAAAAAAAAAAAGGATATGAAAAAGGTCAAGTCAGGAATGCGATTCCTCCAGGAACTGAGGTCTGCTAGGGTACAGGGAAAAGTAGGAAAGACAACATGTGCAGGCCGTCAGGAGTTACTGCCGCTTTGTAAAGGGCTCCCCGTCTGTTCTCAGAGGAGCTTGGCTGAAGAAACACTGCAAACACTGGATCTTCAAGACTTTCAAGGTTACTTTAACCTTAAAACAGGTCGCCCACAACACATCTCAGTTCCTGGGGTAAAGATTTCCTTCGGTGGAAATCTTCCCCAAGTTAAAAGGGAATGAAGTATTTATTTCAAAGCACAAACAGATGAAATAGTAACCTTAATTCAGACAAGTCCAGGGACTCCACCCATCTTGTTTCTTATGCGAGTTTCTCCAGAGGGGTTCCTACCCAGGTGTGAAAAACAGCTCACCTTGCTGAGCCTGCCAAACCTGCCAGGATCCCTGTTGGACAGGGCCCCGGTTCAGGAGAAAATGAGCCAGAGTCAACACATGGACATGGTCCTGGAGTGGGCAGTGCTGCCTGAACGCAGTCACTAGCAAGGGAAGAAAGAGGTGTGATGGCTTTGGGTGGGTGTGTGTCCTTTCAAGGGACTGCCTGGGTGACGGCCCACAAGGTACAAGGGCAAGAGGAAGCTGTGTTTGAGGGCGTCAAAGAGTTCATGGTACAGGGGAAGAAAGACTAACAATAAGCCGCTCCAAATTCTCTGACTCTGCTTCTCTCTAAAACTGCATTTTAAGCGAGCACTTCCGGGGCATGACATGTTTCATGTGCAGTGGGAAAGACAGATGCCAGGATACTGTACAAGTGGGTTTCTAAGTTCTGTGATTGCACTCAAACCAGGGTAGTGATCCAACTCCAAAAGGGTGAATGAAGGTGACACAGGTACGCGTCGGTGAGTAGAGAAAACGGTGGCTTTCTGTGTTCCAAGAGGCCATGACAGGGCCCATCCAAAACCAGGGAAGGGCAGACATGGGCAGAGGAGTGGCACTGACTGTGAATGGGAATTTCAAAGGCGGGGGCAGAGACAGAGGCCACTTACGTGGATAGAACTTCAGAAGGAAGGTCAGTGATGTAAGAAGGGATCTTCCGCCCGGTCAGGAACTGTGCCACTTCGTTGCTGAAGGTGTTACAGTTGTGTTCAAAGAGGTTGTAGGCCTCACCTCTGCACATTGTGAGAAAGGAGTAAGATGTGAGAGAGTCAGCAAGCAAGTGTATGAACTAACTCAAACCAGCAATGACAGGGTGAGCACAGCCGAATCTGAGGGCTGATTTCCCTTCTCTCACGCTCCAAAGGACGCTGGATTCGCCTCACTGGACCATTGAAAACAGGTTTTGAAGGGAAGGATGAGATATAATCATGAGGCGCCTCTACAATTTCAGGAGAATCTTTACGTTCACAAAAGCAGAGCTCTAGGGTAAGAGTTTAACACTTTAGGAGAAAATCTGCTCAAGTTTGTATTTTATCCCAACCCCCCTACAAACCTTGTTTTTGATTTTCTGGACAAAATACTTGGCCAGTGTGGGTTGAGAGCAGCATTTGCTGAAATAGCAGCAGCTGATTTTCATCAGAAGGAATCAATAGCCCGTCCTTTCCTCAAAGTTTCAGCAGAAGGTCTGCGGGGATGAAATATCGGTCTCGGAGCAACGCTGAGCTCTTCATATTTAGTCAGCAAATGCTGGGCCAGACCTTGTGCTGAGTGTTCTGGGGGATGTGCCCTGGTGGCTGCCCTCTTGGGGGTGACTATCTAGTCGGGGAGACAGACACAACTAACCACCACCCCTGTCTCCACTCACCGGAACTGAGACTCCCCCAAGGAGGACAGGTATTCCAGAAAGATTTCTTCTGTGACTTCTGTGCTCCCCACATCAACCACAGAGTCTGGGGGCCCAAGCAATGTCCCTCCCTAAAAAAGCCAACCCAAAGAAAGTCATTAAATTACTATTGCCATTGAATTTTTTAATGTGCCTTTCCATGGACGACCACAAATGCTCTGTTCCGACAACCTTTAACTTTCAGAGCACACCAGGCCAATGAAGAGTGTTATTTCTTATTTGTATCAGGGCTACAATGGTTTAGAGCTTCCTGGAGACTTTCCATTGCCAGGGATAGAAAGATGGCTAAAAGTCGGGCTTCTAACACTGTCCACTCATTCAGTTAATAAAAAGATAGGAACTCAGAATCTGAAGTTTCCCTTTGTCCCCAACATGCCTGGTCATGAGGGCAGAACAGGACAACTAGCAGTGGCTCCCACCTGACAGGCCATCTTTCTGTGCTTACATAAGGTAACCCTCGAACATTGGGAACATATGAAGGACTGTGAGAAGTCGGGTAGGCTGGCAATATTTCCACAGTTCAGTTCTTTTATGATCTGTGAGGATAATCTAATGATACTAATAAGGTTCCCCAGGCAAAGGAGTTAATGGCCCCTGAAAAGCCTACAGTAAACCCTCAGCCATGGGCTGAAAAACAGACTGGCACAGCCGACCAAGGAAGAGACTGAGGCCCAGTGGGGAAACCAGCCAAGGAGGTAGCAACAGGATCACTGGAGAGGACAAAGCTGTGAATAAGCTGGAAAAAGAAGAGCACTCCAGAGCAGAGCTCCCTGCAAAGACCAGGGATTTATGCAACAGCTAGTAAGCACCTACGACATGCATGACCTTGTTCCAGGCCCTGGGGAAGGCATGGTGAGCAGGGTAATCGTAGTAGGCAGAGAAAAATGATCTCATAGTTACAGGAGACTAAAAGGTCACTATGTGACCCTCCTATTATTCACTCATATAACAAATATGTATTGAGAACTTACTATGTGCCGGGCCTTATGCTAGGCATTGGGGGTACGATGTAGACAAAATAGATGAGATTCTGGCCCTCAGGGAGCTTATAGTCTAGTAGGGAAGGTAGACAATAAAAATCTCACAAACCAATGTATTATTATGAGTTACAATAAGGGTCTTGCTGGAAAACTACAGAATGCCATCAGTACATGTAACAGGAGACCGTCCCAGTCTGAAGGGTCAGGGAAGACTTGCCTGAGAAGTGACACTGAGCTCAAATCTGAAGGATGAAGAGGCTTAACAAGGTGAAGGATTAGGGAGGTGGACTGATGTCAGAGGACAGGTTTAAATGTCCAAGGAGTGAGAAGAGAGACAGGGTGGGCAAGGGCCTGACTTGCTAAGAGGCCATCCAGAGAGGGAGCCCGAGACCAGTTAGGGCCTTGGCGGTCATGCTGGGCTTTCTGGCTTTTATTCCAAGAGCAGTGGGGAGAGTTGACTTAAGCAGGGGAATGCCATGATCAGATTTTCATTTTGCAAAGGTCACTTTGCCTCCCGGGGGAGAACTGACTGACGAAGAGCACTGCTGTGGTCCAGGTTAGACATGGGGGTGGCCTGGATTAAGGTGAAAGTTCTGGAGAAATGGGGACAGATGAAGAAAGACAGACTGATTTAAGACATGTCTATAAGGTAGAACTGACTGGGCTTAATGAAGGATTTGTTATAGGAGGTAGGGGACCAGTGAGAAGAAACCAAGAATGATTTCCCATTTATGAGTATCAAAATGAATGGCTGCGTGGTCTTTGAGAACCTCCTGTGACAATCTTTAGATAGCTTAGACAGACATTTTTGGAAAATGGCATGGGATTTAGAGTCAGAGGCCCGAGTTTTAGCACTGATGCCACTTACTGGCCATGTGACTTTGGGCAACTCACTTTACCTTTCAGAGCCCTCATTCAGCTCCATGATGGCTGAGTTCACACCGAGCCAGGCACTGAGCTGATCACGGGGATAGGAAAGTGAGATACAGTCTCAGCTCACATGGACTTTCCACACAGTTCCTTGTGGAGACTCAGGAACAGCTCTTTTCTTTTTTTTTTTTCTTTTTTTTTATTGATTAATTTTTGTTACAGATGTTTCTCCTTTTCCCCCCACTGATTCCCCCCAGGAACAGCTCTTTTCACCATAACATGCTCAGTGTGACACAGAGGGACCCAAAAGTGTCATGGAAGCAGAGAGGAGAGCAATTGGCTGAAGGATCTGGGAGGGTTCTCTTAAACTGAGTCTTCAGGTAGTTATGAGAATTACACCTCAGGTCGACATACACTCGGCCAGAAGCCAGAACATAGAGAGTAGCAGCCAAGTTCCTGGTCTCCAGGAACCGGAGACTGCAGGACAGGATGTGGGGAAAGACACTTACCGGAGGACAGCTGGAGATACCACCACTGCCGAAGAAGAACTCATCTTTGTGTACAACTATGGAGGTGTGCCTGCAACCCAGAGAAGAGACAGAATAAGCCAGGAAACTTAAAACCAGTCTGAGAAAAAGCAATCACCACACTGCAATGAGAACAATTTCTGCCCAAGGATAGGACTGTGGTCAACACCTTATAAAACTAACCAAACAAAGGCAAGATAAATACCACAGATTAGGGTTTCCCAACTTTGGCACTACTGACATTTGGAGTTGGACAAATCCTTATAGTGGGGCTGTCCTGTGTAGTACAGGATGTTTAGCAGCATCCTGGCCTCCACCCACTAGATGTCAGTAGCATCCCCTACCCCCTCAGCTGTGACACCAAACATGTCTCCAGACACCAAATATCTCAGAATTGTCCCCAGTCGAGAACCATTGCTGTAGATCATGTGAGCAGAGGGAAGTCACCCCAATATTGACAAATCAATTACTAAAATAAAGACTGCAGACCAAGGGGTGGTCCCAGGCTTTTTAAACAGGAGCAGCTCACCTGGACCATGCTGAGGGAAAGACTAGAGGTGTCAAGTGTGGACCTATTTCAGGTGAAGATGTTCATATTATTTGGTTCAAGTCAAACAAAGCAAAGGGTCATTTTGGTCAATCCAATGTCAGCAGTGTCTAGGAGTCAAGACCGAATACTAACCTATGGTTTCCTCATAAATGGAGCTGAGAGCTCAGCCACCATCTTGTGGTCTGACAGGGATGGGTCCAGTGGTGAGAAACCAAAGTAGATGTGTTTCAAGACAGACTTGTGGGGCCCTGAGACTTCTGTAGTTAGCCTTGGTCAGGGGTGGACAGGACACCCTTCTGCCTTTCTTTAGGACAGGGTTTTGCAGTCTCAGCACCAGTGCCATTTTTGGCCGAGTAATGAATTTTTTGCTGTAGAGGGAGGGCTGTCCTGTGCATTGTAGGATGTTTAGAGCAGAAGCCCTGGCCTCTACCCACCCACCAAAAATGTGTCTGAACACCACCAAATGTCCCGAGAGGGTGGGGGGAAGACACACAGAAGAAATAATCCCTGGTTGAGAACCACTGCGTTACATTGAAAAAGGGTTATGACGCAGAGCTGGGTTTCAAGGTGGAGTCACAGATTGGACCTGGACGCAAGGCATAGTTCTGTTTTGTAAACCAGTCAACGTGAGGAGTCCCACCCAACTCACCAGATGCCTTCCAGTTGTTTCCCTGTGGAGAGAAGAAGAGATTTAGCCACTTGGGAGTAGATTAATAGCCTCCCAGCCTGAGTAAATTCAGAACATCAGTCAAACTCAGAGAAGCCCATTATAAATCTCTTGAGGGACTTTCTAGGAATACATTTCTCCTTCAATAAGGTCCTCAGGTCGGGACACAGGTATGTCATGTTAAGTAAGTTGAAAAGTGGTCAGAATCCATCAGAATGCAAGATAAAACACTGGTATAGATGTACTCCAATTTTATGTATGCTTTTCTTTCCCCTTCAGGGTCAGTTCAACTTTGCCTTTTTAATTTGCCTCATCTATTGAGACTAGAGTAAAACAGTAGTATAGAAAAGCTATTATCCACTTCTTCACTGAGCATATGTGAGATAAAATCCTTCAGAAATGAGAGAGAAAACTTCGTAAATGCCATCCACTTAGTCAAGGCAAATGTATTCTATCTCTCTTGATGCCAGAAATGATGTCAGGTATGAAAATGCAAATGTGAACAGATCACTGTCCTGCCTTTAAGGAGCCTAAAGTCAAATGGAAAGAGAGACATACATAATTACAACATGTCAATAAACTTTATCATGTGGTAAAAATAAGGTGCTACCTATAATAAAGATAAAGAACTACCTTCATGCCCTGGCCGGTTTGGCTCAGCGGTTAGAGCATTAGCCTGTGGTCCACAGAGACCTGGGTTCGGTTCCCGCTAAGGGCATGTACCTTGGCTGCAGTTTGTCCCCGGCCCTGGTTGGGTCGTGTGGGTGGCAGCCACTCGATGTGTCCCTTTCACATCGATGTTTCTCTCTCTTCCTCTCTCTCCTTCCCGCTCTATCTGAGTAAAAATTGGAAAATTGGAAAAATGTCCTCGGGTGAGGATAAAAAAAACCAAAAAACAAAAAAAACTACCTTCATAAGCTGCAATTCAGCCAGTGAACAAGGAGGGGCAGGGATGGGTGTCTGCCAGAGGGTGCTCTGCAAATGCACAGTTGTCAAAAAGACAAAAGTCTTGCAGGGTAGAGCAAAGGGTGCAGTGGTGGTGAAGAGGACAAGTAGGGTCAGCCAGGACTGAAGGCCGTCCTATATGGTGGGAGTGTTAAAGGTTGTCAGGCAGCAGAGTGTCTTGATCAGATCTATGTTTTTTGGTGTTTTTTTTTTGGTGGTACGTGCCCCTAATGGGAACCGAACCCGGGACTCTCTGGTCCGCAGGCTGACGCTCAACCGCTGAGCCAAACTGGCCAGGGCTGACCTATGTTTTTAATAGATAACTACAGGTGCCCAGCTGGTGTGGCTCAGTGGTTGAACGTCAACCCATGCTCCAAGAGGCTGCCGGTTCGATTCTGGTCAGGGTGCATGGCCAGGCTGTGGGTCTGATCCCCAGTGGAGGGCATGCAGGAGGCGGCCAATCGATATTCTCTTATCGATGTTTCCCTCTCCCTTCCTCTCTCTCTAAAATCAATAAATAAAAAAGAAAAGATAACTATAGGTACAGAAGATGAATTGGACAGAGGAGTGGAGAGAGCAGATTAGAGCGAGGTCTTTGCAGTAGTCCATGGGAGACACTATACAACAGTGCTAAGGATAAGAAGAAAGGGCAGTGAGACAGGAGAACATTATCAACACCACTCACTTGCCTATGGTTATAATTTCATGTTAACTGTTTACTGATGGCTAAATGTTACTTTCAATGCTTGCCCTGTGATTTTCTAAAGGATGAAACTCTAACCACTGTGTGATATGAAGGAGAGGTGATATGTTTGTGTTTCTCCCTCTGCGTTACACACTTATGGAATTCACCTAGGAAATAAATGGAATATATTTATTGTCCCTTTAATGAAACTTTTAAAATGGGATAGAGCCCTGGCTGGTTTGGCTCAGCGGTTAGAGCGTCGGCCTGCGGTCCAGAGAGACCCAGATTCGGTTCCCGCTAAGGGCACGTACCTTGGTTGCAGTTTGTCCCCAGCCCTGGTTGGTCGTGCGGGTGGCAGCCACTCGATGTGTCCCTTTCACATCGATGTTTCTCTCTCTCTTCCTCTCTCTCCATCCCACTCTATCTGAACAAAAAATGGAAATATGTCCTCAGGTGAGGGAAAAAAAAAAATAAATAAATAAAATAAAATGGGATAGAAACCATGGCCCCTTCTGGATAATTAACCTACTGATGGCTCAATGTAGTGTCATCAGAGGTGGTTAAGGGTACAATAGGTTCAGATCCTAGTCTTTTCTCTTGCTAGTGGTGGATCTTGGGCAAGTTGACTCAACCTTTCTGAGCCAGTTTCTTCAATAGAGAGTTGTTGTGGCTAGGAATGATAACGCATAGAAGCATTACTGTGTATGACACACAGAAATTTGATAAATGGAGACTACTATTAGGCATAATGCACTCAGTGGGGAAAAGGGTAAAATTCTCCAAAAGAGAAATTAAAATTTGACTTCAGCATTGGTAAGATCTAAGAACAGATTTCACCAGCAAATTAATATGAAATGCTTTATTTTACACATAAACATTTCATTCTTTGCCATTAGTGTTGCAGGCTAAATGAAATAACAAAGGAAAATAAATGTAGCAGAGTTCTTCTGTCTCTCTGCCAATTCCAAACGCCAGTCTGCTCTTCACTTAGACATCTGCTGCTCTGGCCCCCAAGATCACAAATGGTCAGAGGGGTTCTGGCCTGGGCTAGCCCCTAGAAACTGTGGGGCAGGCTCTGCCTTTATCCAAATAGAACTAAAATTCCAGAGGTAGATCAGAAACAGACTGGATGCCAAAGGGGAGTGGTTACCCATTTAGGACAAGTATCTTCAAATATTGGCTTATAAACTGGCTTGGATTTTCATCTCTTCCAGCTGACTCTAGAATACTACTATGTCTCCTCCTTCTTGTTTAGTATGTGTAAAATGGAAAGATTAACACTGCATTTTAAATGGAGCTGAAGTGCTCTTCTGGATTGCCATTTATAAAACAACTTGTCTAATAGCAGCAATTTGTTGTTTATTTCCTTGAAGACATATAATAATGCAGTGAAATTAGACAGATTAGGGATACTGCTTTCTTGTAAAAAATATTTTTATTGATTTTTAGAAAGGAAGAGAGAGGGAAAGAGAAAGTGAAACATCTATGTGAGAGCAGAACAGCTATTGGTTGGCTCCTGCATGCCCCCTACTGGGGATCAAGCCCGCAACCCAGGCATGTGCCCTGACCAGGAATTGAACCAGTAACCTTTTGGTCCACAGGATGAAGCCCAACCAATTGAATCACACGGACCAGTGCAGGGATGCTGTTTTCGTTTGCCTGTTCCTTCTCTCATTCACTTTGGGAGGAACACTACACTCATAAGAGAAAGTAGTGTAGTGACTAAGAACACAGGTTCTGGTGTGGACGGGCTATGTCTGAATCCTACCAGTTTTATCAGTGAACTAATGTTTACTGAGTGACTCCTGTATTTCAGGCACTATTTTTGGCACTAGGAAAATATCAGTAAACAAAGAAGACACAAATCTTCATGGCACTTAAGGGATGGGGTAGGGGACAGTCAATAATAATAAACACAATATCATAATATATTAGCAATAATGAGTGATATAGAAAAGTTAAGAGCAGGGTAAGGAAGCCCTGGCCAGTTTGACTCAGTGGTTAGAGCATCGGCCTGTGGTCCGGAGAGACCTGGGTTTGGTTCCCGCTGAGAGCGCGTACCTCGGTTGCAGTTTGTCTCCGGCCACTCGATGTGTCCCTTTCATGTTGATGTTTCTCTCTCTCTCTCTCCCTCCCACTCTATCTGAACAAAGTATCGAAGAATGTCCTCGAGTGAGGATTAAACACAAACAAACAAAATAAAAATAAAGCTATGTAAACTAGCCTTTGGGAAAAAAAAAAGGGCAGGGTAAGGGAGACTGGGAGTTTCAGGGATGGCCAGGGTGGGCCTCTTTGAGAAGGTGACATTTGAGCAAAGACCTGAAGGAGACAAAGGAAGGAGCGATGCAGATGCAGAAGTGGGACAGACGAGGTGTACCTGAGGAACCTTAAGGAGGCCAGTGTGGCTAGAGTGCAAAGGTGGAGGAGGAAAGTAGGAGATGAACAGAGGTAATAAAGGACATCACATAAAATCTTGTAGAAGTTGAGAACTTTTCTAAGCCGGAGCTGTCCAATATGGTAGCCATTGACTACATGTGACTATGAAAATGAAAAGAACAAGTTCTGTTCACAGCTGTACTTCTACATTTCAGGTACTCAACAGACACATGTAGCTGACATGGTTACTGACAGGACAGCGCAGGTGTAGAACATTTCAATCACTGCAGTTCTACTGTTTAAACCTTAGTGTCCTATTCTGTTAAAAAACAACAACAACATAATAATAGTGACTACTTCATAACATTTCCAAGATTAAAAGAGATGACACATGAAATATGCCCAGCACAGTACCTGACATATAACACACACCTATAAAAGGCTAACTCATATCTTTCAGGCTTTAGAATTTGAGAGCTTTATGACTGCTCTCATTGTACCTTGGTATCAAAACTACCTATTTTTGTGTCTTTCTCCCCATTAGACTATAATTGTCTCAAAGACAAGGGCAGTTTCTTAAGCATCTTTGTAATTTCAGCACCTACCAAAGTACCTGGAACAGAGTTGCTATACGCCCATCTGTTGAGATGAGGTATTCTGTTTTGTTAGCTCTGTTGGTTGACACACACACAGTGCTATTGAGGCCAAAGTTCTTAACCCCAAGCTTAGCTGCCCTGGCTTGTTCTTCAGAAGACTTTGCAACCTTGTCATACTGCGCTGAGTCTGCTACTGCCTTCCCAGATACCCGTGTTTGATGATCCAGGAAGACAGCTGGACAGATCCAGCCTTACTAAAAGAATGGAGTATTGGATAGGGGCCTCAGAGACCATCCTGTCAGTTATTTTACACTTGAAAATCAATTCAAAAGTTGAAAGATACACCCCAGCCAGTGTGGCTCAGTGGCTGAACACTGACCCATGGACCAAGAGGTCACCAGTTCGATTCCTAGTCAGGGCACATGCCTAGATTGTGGGCTTGATCCCCACCCAGTTGGGGGGGTGCAGGAGGCAGCCAATTGATATGTCTCTCTCATCAATGTTTCTCTCTCTCTCTCTCTAAAAATCAATAAAAACATAAAAAAAAAGATCGAAAGATACAAACCCTACTTTATTCTCTTGATAGTCTCTGTATTGATTGCTAAATTTGCCTGTAAGCTGGACATGACCCTTACTCCTTATTCAACTACATCCTAGGAACACTCAAGATCTCATCCATTCATAGAATGATGATAAGGAATATAGAAAAAAGATCCTCTTATTCATTCTTTCATTTATTCATCCATCTGCCAGACACATAGAGCCAACACAAACATTTTAAATGGATTGAGTGGATCCATCTTTTCTTAAAGTGCTTCATAGTTCTTCTTATTCTCACTCATCTACATACATGGTAGTATAGGGCAAATATTTATTAACACTTATTAAGGATGCATGGTTTGTCCAGCATAAACAAGAAAAAGCAAGCTACGACGATGCACTTGTTGGGGCAGCTCCGACAGAAACGCAGGGTAGTTGCTTGGCAGCCTGCCCTCAGGAGGAAAAGAATGGCCTCCTGTACTGGGTGACAGGCTATGGAAAGCAGGACTGGATTGATCCCTAAATGGTTTTGGCTAGACTGGGGTGGGAGTAGGTGAGTAGGAAGTGGTGGTTTGAGATTGAATTAGGGCACAATGCCATTTTGGGACAATGAATTAGGCTCAGTGTATATTAGCACATTACAGAAGCAGATTATTTTCCCACTAGGATTTCCTCAGCAAGCTGGAGAGCAGGTGGATCAGATGACTGCATGTCTCCAAGCTTCTTAGCACTTCCAGTGCATTGCTTTCGAGGCCTACGAAGTATGCACATGAAAACAAATGGAAGACGTGGGTATTAGCCTTGTTTTTCATCACGAATAACAAAAAAGTGAAATCGCATTAGTCAGCCTACATTAGTCAGTCAATTCTTACTGACTGTAAGAGTAAAGTGAGCATATAAAAATCAAGAAGAGTTGGGGAAAGCAGGAGGGATGGAAGCGAGGAGGGGGGGTCAATGGGGAAAAAAAAGGGGGACAACTGTAATACTTTCAACAATAAAAATAAAAGTCAAGGAGAAAATACTCCATCTACCTCCTCATCAATTAAGATAGATGGAGTTTGTGCATACAGACATACATGTATAGACATACATGGTTGTAAGACATGCTCAAGATCAGCAGCTGGTAGACTGCCAGTGCTAAATAAATGTCTATTAATAAGCATAAGGTAGATGATACTGATGTGTCGCCAGGGACATTAGCTCATTGATGCAAATCAAATGTAGCCCCAGCTCACCTCACAGATTCCTGCCCCAGTGACAAAGTGTTTTTAACTGACAGTGTTTTAATGTACTGGTTGATTCAGTCATTTGCCAGAACCAATGTGAAGGGGTTAATATTAACTTAAAAAATCAGCTTATTCTTCTCTGGGACCACTGGATACATATGGAATCTAGGTGGAAAAAAGTAAAAGGAAACACGTATAACATAAGTGAATCTCCATGCCAATATTGAAAAAAAATCCTATTGGCAGGGGTGGCTTGCCCTTTAGGCAGAGAAAGATTATCACAATATCAAAATGCAATACATTGTTAAAAATTGAGAGAGTACTTTAATTCTCAAAAAAAAGGTAGAATTACAACTACTTAATACTCTAATACTGGAGTCAGTACAGGATTCTTTCCTAGCATAAAAATAACTGACATGTGAGTTCTTTTCCTCAGTATTGAGAGGGTTCTCTCTTGATTGCTGCTTGTTTTTTTGTATTTCTTTATCCTCACCTGAGGACATTTTCCCATTTTTGTTCAGATAGAGTGGGGGAAAGAGAGAGAGAGAAACACTGACATGAAAAGGACACACTGAGTCCTGGCCGGTTTGGCTCAGTGGTTAGAGCGTCGGCCTGCGGTCCAGAGAGACCCGGGTTCGGTTCCTGCTAAGGGCACGTACCTCGGTGGCAGTTTGTCCCTGGCCCTGGTTGGGTTGTGCAGGAGGCAGCCACTCAATGTGTCCCTTTCACATTGATGTTTCTCTCTCTCTTCCTCTCTCCCTCTTACTGAACAAAAAATGGAAAAATGTCCTTGGGTGAGGATAAAAAAAAAAAAAAAGAAAAAGAAAAGGACATATCGAGTGGCCACCTCCCACACGACTCCAACCAGGGCCGGGGATGAATCAAAACCGAGGTACGTGCCCCTGGCCGGAATCGAACCCGGGTCTCTCTGGACCGCAGGCCGACACTGATTCATTGGTCCGTGGGCTGATGCTCTAACCGCTGAGCAAAACCGGCCAGGGAAATCGCTGCTTATTTTTATTTGTCAGGCCATGTAGCAATGCTTTGAGGTAGGTGTGCAACATCCCACCTTCAGTCAGCTTGTATTTACTCAATGCCAAGCACTGCTAGACTCGAGGGATACAATTGAGAGTTCGTGCCCCCAAAGGAGCTTACAGTCCAGTTGGGGTGGGTACAGACATAGATGAGAAAATAAGCAATTATAAAATAGAATGATGAATGCTATTAAAGGAGAGAACAGGATGCTATCAGCACATAATAGGGACACATCACCAAGATTTGGGGGTTTGGGTTCAAGGAAAGTTTCCTGGAGGAAGTGACATTTAGTTGAGACCTGAGCAGAAGTTAGCCAGGCCAAGAGACGGGGGGAGAAAGTATCCCTCCCTGGCAGGGGCACAACAGCCCTTCTCCACTGGGGTCCTGCAAGAGAATCAAACCCTAATGCTGCTCAGTAGCTATTGGGAGAATGAGAAAAACAATCTCTCAGATTATTTTCCCTAGGACTCAATTCTCTTGTGGAACCCAGCTGAGGAAGGATCATGTCAGTGTGTTCAGTACGTGGAGACAGGTGGGGGTAGAAAGAAAAGCAGGAGCTGGATCTCAAAGGGTCTTGTAAGCCACATCAGTTTTCATTTTGCCATAAATTGCATGGTCACTAAATTAATTCATTACCTGGATATAAAACAGTTTACACAATGAACAATAAAAATCTAACACAAAGCACAATGGATGGCATTAAAACATAAAAAAACTCCTCAGCTTCAAATAAATTCTACTTCATCTTCAAGTTGCAATCATTCCTATAATAATATTTATTGCACAGCAGTTCTGACTGTCCGCTGGGGACACACAGAGGAATGAGACAGTCTCTGTGCTCCAGGAGCTCAAGATTCTTGCTGAAGTCTTTCTGTCACATCCAGCCCACCACGGCCTCTCCCTTCTTTCAAGGTTTAAAATAATTGCTTCACCACTCACTCATTTTGGCATCTAATCACAATCTCTTTTATGCTGTTGCATCATACATACATTATTTTTAGTGAAATGAACTTGTGGAGGACAGAGTTAATGTATTTCATTACTCTCTATATATTCCACCCCCAGATCCCTATCTAAGTCTTTTTTTTTTTTATCCTCACCCAAGGACATTTTTGCATTTATTTTCAGATAGAGAAGGAGGGAGGGAGGGAGGAAGAGAGAGAGAAACACTGATGTGAGAGACATCGACATCGACTGGTTGCCACTCGCACGACCCCAACCAGGGCCTTGGACGAACCGCAATCGAGGTACGTGCCCTTAGCAGGAACCGAACCTGGGACTCTCTGGTCTGCGAGCCAATGCTCTAACCACTGAGCAAAAATGGCCAGGGCCCTACCTAAGTCTTTAAACCTGAGAACAATGTGATATAGGCTTGTAAAGAAAAATAAATGTGATCTCAGGATATGTGCATGTACAAAAAACTTCAAATCAGAAAATAATCAACAGATATAAAGTACCCTTTACTACAGTTAAAAAAAAAAAAAATCCAGCCCTGGCCGGTTTGGCTCAGCGGTTAGAGTGTCAGACTGTGAACCAGAGAGTCCCAGGTTCGGTTCCAGTTAAGGGCATGTACCTCGGTTGCAGTCTGTCCCCAGTCCCAGTTGGGGTTGTGTGGGTGGCAACCAATCGATGTGTCTCTCTCACATCGATGTTTCTCTCTCTCTCTTCCCTCCTCTCTCCCTCCCGCTCTATCTGAAGATAAATGCAAAAATGTCCTTGGGGCCCTGACCGGTTTGGATCAGCGGTTAGAGCGTTGGCCTGTGGTCCAGAGAGACCAGGGTTTGGTTCCTGTTAAGGGCACGTGCATCGGTTGCAGTTTGTCCCTGGCCCTGGTTGGGTCGTGCGGGTGGCAACCGCTCGATGTGTCCCTTTCACGTTGATGTTTTTCTCTCTCTCTCTCTCCCTCCCACTCTATCAGAACAAAATACCGAAAAATGTCCTCAGGTGAGGATTAAAAAAAAAAAATCCAAACCCTCTGCACTTATCTCTATGTACTTTAGCATAGAAAGAGGTCAAGAAATTTAAAAAGCAGCCAGCATTATTAGAAGAGAAACTGAAGGGCAATTATAATACCTAATTATCTTAGGCAAATGGTGACTATGGGAAAAAAAAGTACAATTAGTTGTCTGCTGATTAGAACACTAAGGATAGTTTTGAGACCATTTTCATGGTGACTGAGGGACTGTGGAACAGGAATACCTTCGTGGAAAGCATTCTAGGAGACTGAAAACCAGGAGACTGGGTAAATAGGTGGAGTCTCCAGTGTTTTGGGGAGAGAAGAGAATTACATTGGGCTTTATCTAGTCCAATCATGACTGTAACAGAGCTAGACGGGGTCTTATAATGAAGAACTGCCATAAGAATAGGAGGGTACTGCTGATGAGGCCACACTAATTTAGTTTGGGAAAATGAAGGCTAAAGGAGTGGTCATAAATCTATGATTATGAATGGCATATACACATTGAACCCAGATTTTTACCTCATCTAAACTTGGAACACTTGGCCAAAGATGCCTTTATTTTATTTTTCTTTATTGATACTACAGGGAGAGAGAGAGAGAGGGGAAGGGAGAGGGAGAGAAACATCGATGTGAGAGAACATCGACGGGCTGCCTCCCGCCTGCCCCCCACTGGGGATCAGGCCCACAACCTGGGCATATGTCCTGAATGGGAATCAACCAGCAACCTCTTAGTGCATGGGTTGATGCTCAACCACTGAGCCACACCAGACGGGCCAAAGATGCCTTTACAAACATAAACAAGGTACCTACCTTACATCAATTATAAGGGAACACATTACACAGTAGAGGTGGTATATCAAAATGACTGAGAACATGAGCTCTGGAGGTCAGACTGCTTATGTTCATAACCCAGGTCTGGCTCAACTGAAAATTGGAGGTAATGACAAGACCCATCTCACAAATTGTGGTGAGGATTATAACACATTTAAAGTTCCCAGAAAAAAAGAGAAAAAAAGGGTCTGGCTCATAGTAAGCTTTCAATAGATGCTATTAATATGTTCCTAGATGTTCTCACAAAAGTCAGGAAACAAATTGATTTTTTAAAGGTTCAAATATATTTAGGAATGGGAAATCAATAGATGGCTATTAATAGAACTGGCGTATACCCAATGTTAAGGTTAGTGATGTCTGGATGGGATGAAACAGTAAGACAATGCCCATTTTCCAAAGTTTTCAAATCTAGACAGTAATGACTATTAGCTTTGATAACCTGTGTGTCTTCATTACTTTTGCAAAAGGCATAAAAGCAATATGGAAAAAAGGTGGAGAGAAGAATGAATTAGATTTGGCTACTTTCAATTTGGCTACTTTCATCTTTCAATTCCCAACTTAAAAGTCACTGCTCCTGATAACCCTTAAAGTAGATCTCATTATTTTCTTTCTCAGCACGCAGTTTGCTTCCTGCACAGCTGAGCACTTATCATAATTTGTAATTATTTTATTTGCTTGTTTATTTTTAATGTCTTCCCCATTAAATTGCTCCATGATGGCACAAGGTATCTTTGTTCATTTTATCACCCTTAGTTATGGACCACACATAGTAGGCACTCAATAAAGAGCTGCTGAATGAATCATGAAGCAATGATCTATAAGGCTCCTTTCAGCTAAGATCAATAACTATTAAGTAATAGAACAAAAAAATACCCAATAAAAAGGAGGCTTTTATTTTTGGGTCTAGGGAATATTTAATGCCCCACTATTATCAAACTAACCAAATGGCTCCATTTCAAGAAGTTTAGTTAAAACTTGACTGATGCAATCTCTTAGTAATTATTAGCACCTTCTCCAAACAGTGACTTAGTAAGTTTTGCTTTCAGATTTGCCTTACCAATCTTTTTATTTTTTTAATCCTCACTCAAGGATATGTTTATTGATTTTTTAGAGAGAGAGAGAGATTGAGAGAGTGAGAGAGAGAGAGAGAGAGAGAGACATGAGAGAGAAACTTTGACTGGGGGGGGGGGGATTGAACTGGCAACCCAGATAAGTGTTCTGACCAAAACCGTTTTTGTGTACGGGATGCTTCAACCAACTGAGCCACCCAGCTGGGGCTGCCTTACTATTTTAACAATCTAAGCCCAACTTCTGTCCAATAATCGATCAGCTACATAGAATTATCTGAGGAGCTTCTTAAAAATACAAAATTTTGGATCAAAACTCCAGAGGAGTTTTATTTAGTACTTGTATAATGAGGTGCTAGAATCCATATATTTAAAACATTGCTTATTTTGAATAGATAATACAGGTATGCAGTATACAATTCAAAAGGTACAAAAAAGTTACAGCAAAGTTCACTTTTCCATAAGCTATCACTGTTAACAATTTCTTTTGTATTCTTCCAGATACTATCTGCCTAGTCAAGTATGCATACATCCTTTTCTCTAAATACATACTTGCATATTTAAAGAACTGTTCTAATTTTGTTTTTTTCTATTCCCATTTAACAATATACGTTGAAAAAGAAGGTATCACACTGGCTGGTTTGGCTCAGCGGTTGGAGCGTTGGCCTGCGGACCAGAGTTCCGGGTTCGGTTCCCACTAGGGGCACGTACCAAAAAAAAAAAGGAAGGTATCTTTGTGTTTTTCAGAAGCACCCTAGGTGGTTCTGGAGTGAAACTGAATATAGGAACTACTAAATAGCCCAGGGTTAAGAGGTTAAGTTTAATTCAATATAGCAATTAGAAACTCACGGATATTGAAAAGACACCCTCAAAAGTAAGCCTTGCTTACTTGACCTATGCCCTCTTGTCTTATGCACATGAAGTAAAATATTCTCTAATGTCTCCATAAGCCAGGAAAAACTAGTCATTCAAAAGGATGTTGCAAAGCTGTTCAATATTCAATTCCTGGAATACTTTCCTGCCCACTATCACCTGAAATCACAAGCCTGACAATCTCTATGTTACACAAGGCATTTTGGTATTTGGGTTATAATGAGGTTTGATCATTGATTTTTCTCTCCTGGCAGTTAAATAGTTTAATGGAGCACAACTTAAACACTTCCCTTACTAATCCCTACTGATACAACAGTAATTCCTCCCCCGGAATTACTTTCTTAACCATCTGGGCAAAAGCAAGGTGAATTCTGGAGTTGGGGCTCCAGTAGACCTGACTTCATCTCTGTCTAAGGGGCTATGTCTGGGTCCCCGTGCAGCTCTAGCTTTCTCTTCCCACTTACCCTAGAGACTGCAGAAAGACTTTCCTTTTGGCACGGAGGGAAGGCTCTCCTAGGGCCACCCGAGAATCTCCTCCGCAATGTCCCTTTCACCACGCGGGGCACCACGCGGCAGGCATCCTCACCTCTGCGCCGAGGAAGGAGCTAGAGGGCTCGCCGAGCGAGGCAGGGAACCCACCCGGATCCAGCGCCGCCTTACCCCACCTCCCAGCTGAAGGGGCTCTGAAGGGACAGGGGAGGGCGTGATTCCTCTCCATCCCTTCCCCCTGGATTCAAACCGATAGTGGGGCTTAGGGGCCCAAACCTCAGACCCCCCTCCCTTCTCTACTCGGGCTTTTCTCCATCCTCTGGGCCCCACGTCTCCCTCTTAGCCTTGGCCCAGGCCTCCCCACCTTGGCGGTCCGTCCCGGCCCTCCTACCCTCCCACGCCCAACCCCCTCACCCAGCATGATGGGGCTGAGCCGCCGGGCTAGGCCCTTCGACAGGTCGTACACGTAGAGCTTCACCGGATAGAGATTCGGCGGCTCCATCAGGACCCGTGGCGGCAGCGGCCACGAAGTCCCTCTGGCACTCGGCAGCGGCTTGGACTTTCCCGTACCCGACTGGGGTAGGGAGCGGAAGGAGCGTGGGGGGACCGAGCCCGGGCCCGGCCAGAAGGGCGGGGGAGATGCCGCCCTGCTCTGCTCGCGCCCCCCGCCCGCCACCCGCAACGACTACTGTGAGGTGACAGAGCCGGGACCAGCAGGGTCCTCGCGGAACAGGGCCAGGGGCGGGGACGCACTTTCGCGCATGTGCACACCATCCTGACCGGCGACGAGGGGCGGGGTTTTGCTGGAGGGGGCGGAGCTTTCGCTGACCGGGTGGTAGTCGTTGGAGACAAACCGAAAGCAGCTTGTGGGGGTGGGCGTGTCGGCTCGACAGGAAACGTGCGCACCATGCGTGATGACGTAGGGCGTTGATTGGAAGAAAGAACTGGGATGCTTAGTCGAGCTCTTGCCTGCGCTTGAGGTAGGCAGGAACAGCTTGTGTTTGTGTTGCTGGCTGGCCCGGGCTGGCTTGGTCCTGTTTCGCCCGCTTAGTCTTAGCCTCGCTGCAGGGCTACGGCAGCCAGGAGTGTGCGGCCCGAGGGACCTCCTGTTCCTTTTTCCTGGGGGAGGCCGCACCCGGCTTTAGAGGCCCACCTGCACTTGAGACTCCTCTGGGCATGACCCGCTGAGGAGTTGAGAGAGATTTGGGGCGGGATGAGGACAGATGGGTCCGTTTGAGGACGGAATATCTTGGAGCGGGAATCCCTTAAGTCCAGATGGTGCTGGAGGTAGAACGGAACCTCCACATTCATCAGAGCGGCCATCCTCGGCCACCACCTTAAGGGGTAGCTAAGGTGAGGCTGCTGGAATGGTTCCCAAGCCCATTTACCTCTGGGTCTCAGTTACTGAGAGTTCTTGAGGCAGCAGGATCCAACATCCACATTTCTCACGAGTAACCACGAGCCCTTAGGACAGACCTCAAAGGAATCTGTATTTTTAGGTTTAAATGTGCTGCTTACTGATCTTAACTTTCTTTCACCTAGTGAGCACTTACCAACATGTCAGGGTGGGAGTCTTATTACAAAAACGAGGGTGATGAAGAAGAAGAACAAGAGGAGGACCTTGAAGCAGGTGGTAGGTGACTTTAACATGTACCGTGTGTGTGTGTGTGTGTGTGTGTGTTAGACTTTCTCTGCCTATATCTGCTGGGTGTCCTTTGCTGTCTAATAGCTTACCCTTCTCTCCCCAGAGGACTTCAAATACCTTTCTCCCTTTGAACTTTGCAGAGCTACCCTAGGTTCTTTTATTCATGTCCTACTCTAGACTCTAGGACAATCCTAGCCTTAAACTTTTGCTGGGCATTGGTAGATTGACATCTGTGGAGCCATACATCCATTGGTTGGCTCCTGCATGACGTGACCAGGGCCAGGGATCTAACCTGCAACCTAGGTATGTGCCCTTCATGGGGAATCGAACCCTTGATCATTTGGTCTGAGGGCCGGTGCTCTAACCACTGAACCAAACCGGCCAGGGCTTGTTTTGTTTTTTAATCCTCACCCTAGGATATGTTTTTATTGATGTGAGAGAGAAACATCAATCAGTTGCCTCTCATACTTGCCCCAATCAGGGATTGAACCCGAAACCTAGGTATGTGCCCTGACCAGAAGTCAAACCCAAAACCTCTCAGTGTACGGAACGACACTCCAACCAACTGAGCCACTGTCCAGGGTCCAGGAAGAGTTTTCCTCATTCTAGAACCTCAGTACAAAAATGCCTTCATCCTATAATAATTGCAGTAAGCAAGGAGTAAACATTAGCAACACAGTTAAGTGTCATTCCCTCACCATAACCTCCAGGTTTGGGGGTCTATGTTCAGCCAACACAGTAACACATAGGACAAAGAAAGAAATAAGGTGTACATGTATCTACATACTGGTTAATTTAAGTCCTGGATAGAAAACTTTATTTATTTATTTTTTAATCCTCACCCGAGGACATTTTTCGATATTTTGTTCAGATAGAGTTGAAGGGGGAGAGAGAGAGAGAGAGAGAGAGAGAGAGAAAGAGAAACATCACGTGAAAGGGACACATCAAGTAGTTGCCACCCACACGACCCAACCAGGGCCGGGGACAAACTGCAACTGAGGTACATGCGCTTAGCGGGAACCAAACCCGGGTCTCTCGGGACCGCAGGCCGACGCTCTAACCGCTGAGCCAAACCGGCCAGGGCTGGATAGAAAACTTGAGTGTGTTTTTATTAAAATGGACAAACATACAGGAAATATTGAAAATAGAGAAAGTTTACTGTAATCTATATAATCTACCATCCTAACACAACTACTACCAGCATTTGGCATTTTGCATATTTTCTTCTTGTGCCTTCATTCTGCATATTTCCTAACTACATATATCTGTTTTTCTTTGTGTCTGATTTTTGATATAGTTGTAATAGTGCATATGCACTTTAAATTTTAATTTACACCAGTTTTCTTACAAAAGGAATTTAAAACATATATACATAATTTTATGTTCTGACTTTTTCTTTATTTATCATAGATATATTTTTCCATGTAAGTACATATAGTCTTTATAATTCATTTTAAATTTACTATAATTTATTCATTCTATTTCCTGTTGGATATTTTATTTTCAATTCCTTACTTTAATAAATAACATTGTGAAAAATTTTACATAAGGGTTTTTCCATATCTTAATTTTTAAAAAATTTTTTTTCTTTATTAATTATTATATATTTTTAAAGACCGGTAATTTTTCAGACTATGTGTTGGTTGTTATGGGGAACTTTTTTTTTAATCCTTACTCAAGGACATTTTTCCATTTTTTGTTCAGATAGAGTGGGAGGGAGAGAGAGGAAGAGAGAGAGAGAGCGAAACATCAACGTGAAAGGGACAAATCAGGTGGCTGCCACCTGCTCGACCAACCAAGGCCAGGGACAAACTGCAACCTAGGTATGTGCCCTTAGTGGGAACTGAACCCAGGTCTCTCTAGACTGCAGGCTGACACCCTAACCTCTGAGCCAAACTGGCCAGTGCTCTTTATTAATTTTTATTATTTTTATAATTTTATTTTTGTTACAGATGTTTCTCCTTTTTTTACCCCATTGACACCCTCCTCCCCATTCCCCCCACCCCGTTTCGGCTTTGTTGTCCATGTCCATTGGTTATGCGTACATGCATATAAGTTCTGTGGTTTATCTCTTCCCTCCCCCCACCAGGCCCTCTTCTAAGGGTTGTCAGTCTGTACCCTACTTCCATGTTTCTGGGTCTATCCTATTCCTCAGACTGTTATGTCCATTATATTTCACAAATAAGTGAGATCATGTGGTATTTGTCTTTTTCTGCTTGGCTTGTTTCACTTAGGATAATACTTTCCAGGTCCCTCCATTTTGTCTCAAAGAATAAGAGATATTTCTTTCTTGCAGCTGCATAGTACTCCATTGTGTATATGTACTACAGCTTTTTTATCCATGTGTCTACTGATGGACACTTGGGCTGTTTCCAGATCTTAGCTATTGTAAATAGTGCTGCTATGAACATGGAGGTATATATATTCTTTCTGATTGGTGTTTCAGGCTTCTTAGGGTATATTCCTAGAAGTGAGATCACTGGGTTAAATGGCAGTTCAAGTTTTAATTTTTTTTTTTTAATCTTCACCCAAGGACATTTTTCCATTTTTTATACAGATAGAGTGGGAGGGGTAAAGAGAGAGAGAGAGAATCATCGACGTGAAAGGGACACATCGAGTGGTTGCCACCTGCATGACCCAACCAGGGCCGGGGACAAACTGCAACTGAGGTGCGTGCCCTTAGCAGGAACCGAACCCGGGACCGCAGGCTGACGCTCTAACCACTGAGCCAAACTGGCCAGGGCCAATTTTTAATTATTTAAGGTAACACCATATTGTTTTTCATAGTGGCTGCACCAGTCTGCATTCCCACCAGCAGTGTACTAGAGTCCCCTTTTCTCCACCCTCGCCAACACTTGTTTGAAGCTTTGTTGATGGGGTAACCATTCTGACAGGTGTGAGGTAATACCTCATTGTTGTTTTAATTTGCATCTCTCTGATGATTAGTGATGTTGAGCATTTCTTCATATGTCTCTTGGCCATTTTTATGTCCTGTTTGGAGAAGTGTCTATTCAGCTCTTCTGCTCATTGTTTAATTGGGTTCTTTGTCTTCCTTTTGTTGAGTTGTATGAGTACTCTATATATTTTGGAAATTAACCCCTTATCTGATGTATCATTGGCAATGATGTTTTCCCATACAGTGGGTTGCCTTTCCACTTTGATGGTTGTTTCTTTTGCTGTGCAGAAGCTTTTTAGTTTGACAAAGTCCCATGTGTTCATTTTTTTCTTTGTTTCTGTTGCCTTAGGTGATGTATCAGTGAAATTCTGCTACGTATGATGTCCGATATTTTGTTGCCTACATTTTCTTCTCAAATTTTTATGGATTCACGGATCACATTTAAGGCTTTTATTCATTTTGAGTTTATTTTTGTGTGTGGTGTAAGTTGATGGTCTAGTTTCATTTTTTTGCATATAGCTGTCCAATTTTCCCAACACCATTTATTAAAGAGGCTGTCTTTACTCCATTGTATGCTCTTGCTTCCTTTGTCAAATATTAATTGAGCATAGTGTCTTGGGTCCATTTCTGGGTTCTCTATTCTGTTCCACTGGTCTATATGCCTGTTCTTGTGCCAGTACCAGGCTGTTTTGATTACAGTCACTTTGTAGTATAACCTGATACTATCTGGTATTGTGATCCCACCTACTTTGTCCTTCTTTTTCAAGATTGCTGTGGCTATTCGGGGTTTTTTTTGGTTCTATATGAACTTTTGAAGTATTTGTTCTAGTTCTGTGAAATATGTCGTTGGTATTTTGATGGGGATTGCATTGAATCTATAGATTACTTTGAGTAATATGGACATTTTAATGATGTTAATTCTTCCAATCCATGAACAAGGTATGTGCTTCCACTTTTTTATATCTTCCTTTATTTCTTTTTTCAATGTTCCATAGCTTTCTGCAAATAGGTCTTTTACTTCTTTTGTTAAGTTTATTCCTAGGTATCTTAATTTTTTTGCTGCGATGGTAAATGGAATTGTTTTTTCAGTTTCTCTTTCTGTGAGTTCATTATTGGTGTATAAGAATGCCGTCGATTTCTTGACGTTAATTTTGTATCCTGCTACTTTGCCAAATTCATTTCTTAAGTCTAGTAGATTTTTGATGGAGTTTTTAGGGTTTTCTATGTATAATATCATGTCATCTGCAAATAATGACAGTTTCACTTCCTCCTCTCCAATTTGGATCTCTTCTCTTTTTTCTTCATGTCTGATTGCTGTGGCTAAGACTTCCAGCACCATGTTAAATAAGAATGGTGAAAGTGGGCATCCCTGTCTTGTTCCTGTTCTTAAGGGAAATGTTTTTAGTTTCTGCCCATTGAGTATGATGTTGGCTGTAGGTCTTTCATATATGGCCTTTATTATGTCAAGATATGATCCCTCTATTCCCACATTGCTGAGTATTTTTATCAGAAATGGATGCTGGATTTTGTCAAATGCTTTTTCAGCATCTATTGATATAATCATGTGGTTTTTATTCTTCATTTTGTTTATGTGGTGTATCACATTTATTGATTTGTGAATATTGTACCGGCCTTGCATTCCTGGGATGAATCCCACTTGGTCATGGTGAATACTTTTTTTGATGTATTGCTGGATCCGATTTGCTAGTATTTTGTTCAGGATTTTGGCATCTATGTTCATCAGGGATATTGTCCTGTAGTTTTCTTTCTTTGTAGTGTCTTTTTCTGGTTTTGGAATTAGAACCATTCCATTTTATGGCCTCATAAAATGAGTCTGGAAGTCTTACATCTTCTTGAATTTTTTGAAATAGTTTGAGGAGAATGGGTGTTAGTTCCTTTTTGAATGTTCGGTAAAACTCCCCCGTGAAGCCATCTGGGCCTGGGCTTTTCTTTCCTGGGAGAGCCTTGATTACCTCTTCAATTTTCTTAGTTGTTATTGGTCTGTTCAAGTTTTCTATCTCTTCCCAGTCCAGTTTTGGGAGACTGTGTGTGTCTATAAATTTATCCATTTCAGTTAGGTTTTCGAATTTGTTGCCATATAATTGTTCATAGTAGTTGTTAACAATCTTTTGTATTTCTGTGGTGTCAGTTGTTACTTCTCTTTCATTTCTGATTTTGTGTATTTGGGTTCTTTCTTTTTGTTTCTTGGTGAGTCTAGCTAAGGGTCTGTCAATCTTGTTTATCTTTTCAAAGAACCAGCTCTTTGTTACATTGATCCTTTGAATTGTTTTTTTGGTCTCTATGTCATTTATTTCTGCTCTGATCTTTACTATTTCCTTCCTTCTACTTGCTCTGGGGTTTTCTTTTTGTTTGCTTTCTAATTGTTTAAGTTGTGAGGTTAGACAGTCAATTAGAAATTTTTCTTGTTTCTTGAGGTGGGTCTGTAGTGCTATGTACTTCCTTCTCAGAACTGCTTTCGCTGCATCCCATAAATTTTGTGTTGTTGTGTGTTCATTTTCATTGGTTTCCAGGAAGTTTTTAATTTCTTCCTTCATCTCCTCGGTAATCCATTTATTGTTTAATAACATGCTCTTTAGCCTCTATGTGTTCAAATGTGTTTGCATGTTTTTGTTGCAACTGATTTCTGGTTTCATGCTATTGTGACCTGAGAAGATGCTTGATATAATTTCAGTCTTCTTGACTTGTAGAGATTTAGTTTGTGTCATAACATGTAATCTGTCTTTGAGAATGTCCCATGTGCACTTGAGAAGAATGTGAATTCTGTAGTTTTGTGGTGTAATTCTCTGTAGATATCTATTTATTTATTTATATCCGCACCCGAGGATATTTTTCCATTTTTTGTACAGATAGAGTGGGAGGGAGAGAGAGGAAGAGAGAGAGAGAGAGAAACATTGACGTGAAGGGACACATCGAGTGGCTGCCACCCGCACGACCAACCAGGGCCGGGGACAAACTGCAACCGAAGTACGTGCTCTTAGCGGGAACCGAACCCGGGTCTCTCCGTACCGCAGGCCAACACTCTAACCCCTGAGCCAAACTGGCCAGGGCTCTGTAGATATCTATTAAATCCATTTGGTCTAGTGCTTCATTTAGAGTCTCTGTTTCCTTGCTAATTTTTTGTCTAGAGGATCTATCCAGTGGTGTCAGCAGGGTGTTGAAGTCCCCTGCTATGAATGTATTGCTGTCGATTTCTCCTTTGAAGTCCTCCAGAAGAGTTTTAATATATTTTGGTGCTCCTATATTGGGTGCATATATGTTTATCAAGGTTATATCTTCATGTTGGATAGATCTTTTCAATATTATGTAGTGGCCTCCATTGTCTCTCGTTATGGCCTTCATTTTGAAATCTGTTTGATCAGATATGAGTATTGCTACCCCAGCTTTTTTTCCCTTTCCGTTTGCTTGGAAGATTTTTTTCCATCTCTTCACTTTCAACTTATGTGAGTCTTTTGTTGTGAGGCGGGTCTCTTGTAAACAACATATAGATGAGTCATGCTTTCTTATCCAATCAGCTGCTCTGTGTCTTTTTATCGGAGCATTCAGTCCATTTACATTTAAGGTGATTATTGATATGTACTTATTTATTGCCATTTTTGTTTAGTGTGGTTATATTTTTCTTCCTATTTCTTCTACTAATTACAGCAGTCCTTTTAACATTTCTTGCAGTGCTGGTTTGGTGCTAATGTATTCCCTTAGCCTTTTTTTTTTGTCTGGGAAGCTATTTGACCTTCTATTTTGAATGATGACCTTGCTGGGTAGAGTAGTCTTGGATTCAGATCCTTGTTTTTCATGACCTTGATTACTTCATGCCATTCCCTTCTGGCCTGCAGTGTTTCTTTTAAGAAGTCAGCTGAGAGCCTTATGGGGGTTCCTTTGTAGGTAACCTGTTGCTTATCTCTTGCTGCTTTTAGGATCTCTCTTTGTCTTTAAATTTTGGCCTTTTAATTATTATGTGTCTTGGTGTGGGCCTGTTTGGGTTCTTCTTACTTGGGGCCCTCTGTGCCTCTTGAAGTTGAATGCCTTCTTCCTTCACCAAATTAGGGATGTTTTCTGTCACTATTTCTTCAAATATATTTTCTAACTTTTGCTCATTTTCTTCTTCTTCGGGGACTCAAATGATGCGAATATTATTATGTTTCCAGTTGTCCCACAGTTCTCTTAAGCTGTCTTCCTGTTTTTTAATCATTTTTTCCTTTTGATTTTCTGATTGGTTGATTTTTTTCTACCCTGTCTTCTAATTCACTGATCCAGTCCTCATCTTCCTCTGCTCTGCTGTTTAGAGCTTCCAGTGTGTTCTTTATTTCTGATAAGTCATTCTTGATTTCTTTTTGGTGGTTTTTAATTTCCAATTGGTTGGTTTTCAACATCTTTATGTGTTTACTCATGCTGTTGAGCTTCCTCAAGATCACGGCTCTGAATTCTAGCTCTGTTAACTTGCTTAACTGCTCCACATTTATCTCATCTTCGGGAGAGGTCTCTTGTTCTTTCATTTGGCTTTTGTTTCTGTGTTTCACCATTTTGGCTACCACCGTGGGCTTTGGAGCCTCCCAAATTTTCCCTGTGGGTGTTCGTGTTCTGCTGTTTGTGGCTCCCTCTCCCGGGTTTGGATGAGTGAGGGAGGACCCATGAAAAACACCAGTATCAAGTTCCACCTTCCTGGTTAGAATTGCTAGCCCAAGAATGGTTTAGTTATCCTCCAGCTCTTTGCCTGGACGCTATCACTAGCAGTTACTTGAAGAGCCTTGGTTTCTCAGTTGAATGAAAAACTCCCTCAGGTACTCAGTGTAAGGGGATTTCCTGAGGGTGGGGCAGATGCTGGTTGTTAGTGAGCCTCAATTTGCATTTCACTGGCCCACCTGGGTGGGGTTTAATCTCGGAGGGAGGGGCCGCTGCCTCTCCCCAGAGCCCTGGTAAAGAGCAAGATGGCCACCGTCCTGCGTGGCTGCAATTCAGCAAAAGCTCTGAGTGCCCTCCAAATCCCGAGTGTCCCTACACAGTTCCAGTCCAGTCCGCCCTCCCTCTGCCAGAGCCCAAGGTGTGGCTGTGGCTATTTTAGCGTCTGTCCCGGCTCTGCGCTATGGAACCGGTTGGGAGTGTAACCCCAAGGGCGTTGCTCACAGCTAAGGCCACTGCTGTCTGTGGGCTCCCAGTCCCCCTCTTGTGCCTCTGCAATCCTACCAGGATTGAGTCAGTGTCCCTGGTTATATGGTCCTCCAAGCTGCTTTTCTGTTGCTTTTTCCCGTCGATTTGTCTGTGTTTTAGTTGTAATTCCAGTTTGGTCCTGGGAGACGGCCTGTGTAGCTTCCATTCCCTCAGTTGCCATTTTGGAATCCTCTCTTTATTAATTTTTAGAGAGAGAGGAAGGGACAGGGAGAGAGAGATAGAAACATCGATGAGAGAGAACATCAATTGGCTGCCTCCTGCTTGTCCCCCACTGGGGATCGGGCCCACAACCTGGGCATGTGCCCTGACTGGGAATTGAACCAGCAACCTCTTGGTGCATGGGTCGATGCTCAACCACTGAGTCACACTGGTCAGGCCATATCTTACTTTCTTAAGATAGATTTTTAAGAGGTCAAGGTAGAATTTTGTTTAAGGCTCTTGACACATATGGCCATGTTGTTTTAATAAAAGATGGCTAATTAAATTTATTGTATTAAGCAGCAGTGTGAAAAAAGGAGACAACCAGACAAACACATCACCCTTGATATAATAATGCTAAAAAGAGAAAACCTGAATCTGGTGAAGCTCTCTAGGCTATTAGTAGGAAATACAGAGGATTATGTTAATCTGCACCAGAAGAATGCAATCAGCAAACTCCAAAAGGTGGAAAACTACACATGACACAACATCCTGGTTCTTCAACAAATAAATTGTTTATGAAGCAAAAGATAGAAGGGGTTATCTATAGCTTAAGAGGCTTCAAAAACTTTTTCTTAATTTTATTTATTAATTTATTTTATTGATTTTAGAGAGAGAGGAAGGAAGAGAGGAAGAGAGAGATAGAAACATCAATGAGCCCTGGCCGGTTTGGCCCAGCGGTTAGAGCGTTGGCCTGCGGTCCAGAGAGACCCGGGTTCGGTTCCCGCTAGGGGCACGTACCTTGGTTGCAGTTTGTCCCCGGCCCTGGTTGGTCGTGTGGGTGGCAGCCACTCGATGTGTCCCTTTCACGTCAATGTTTCTCTCTGTCTCTCTCTCTTCCTCTCTCTCCCTCCCACTCTATCTGAAGAAAAAATAGGAAAAAAAATAAATAAATAAAGTAAGGAAGTGAAGTCAGGATAGTGGTTACTCTTGGGAGAAGGGTGGGCATTGTAATTGGGAGGGAACATGGAGAGGGCTTCTTGGGTGACTGCCAAGGTTAAATATGGATGGTGGTTTTAAGGGTGTTCACATTATAATTATCAGGTTATACTTTTGCTTAATGGGTTTTTCTCTGTTTGTTTTATATAAATAATAAACATGATAAAAATGAACATAAGGGCAAACATTTGCTTCCATGTTTTTTCCTGTAGGAGAATATACATATTCAGGAAGAGATAGTTTGATTTTTTTGGTTGATGCTTCTAAGGCCATGTTTAAATTGGAGGATGAAGATGAATTGACTCCTTTTGACATGAGCATCCAGGTAAGACCACCTTTCTGTTTAAAACAAACCAATCCTCAAAGTACTAATATCAGTTTAAAAAATATGGACTCTTTGAAAAGTTTGTTTGTGAATGATAAATGGTGGTTAGCCTCCTAGAATGGCTATCTATACTGGCAGCTGAAAAAGAATAGCAGTGTTGGGAACAGGCCCCTTTTATTCTGGATCTGAACTAAAAAAATAGATTGAAGTATTTATAAAAATGACTGCTTGCCACGCAGGTTATTGTTAATGAGTAACATACTATAAATTGTGCATTTAACAAGAGAATTGCTATGGGGGAAGGCCAGTTAGAGGCTCAGGCAGGACATAGAGGGGTCACCATGATTGGTTTATTCCTCAGCTTTTCAGATTCAGAAACTTAATTTTGTCAGTGCCCCCAGAATTAAATAGGCCATCAGGACTGACCAACTCTCCTGAGACACTGATATACCAGATGCTGATATTAGGTTAAATGGGGAGTTAGACCTCTCCTGGAATACTGATGTTTTTAATTGTGTAATTAAGCAAAGTTTATTTCAGCACATGCTGTTAGTAGTTATAGACTTATTTTCAGGTCACATGTACTTATTGTTAGCTTAAACCTTTATTTCTTAATTTTATTTTTTTTAAATCCTTACCCAAGGATATTTCTCTGTCTATCTTCAGATAGAGTGGGAGGGAGGAAGAAAGAGAGAGAGAGAAACATTGATGTGAGAGAGACACATTGACTGGCTGCCTCCCGTACGACCCCAACCAGGGCCTGGGATGAACCACTACTGAGGTATGTGCCCTTGATCTCAGTCAAACCTGTGACTCATTGATCTGCAGGCCAACGCTCTACTGCTGAGCCAAACTGACCAGGGCAGCTTAAACCTTTTATACACGTAATTATTTTATAAATGTAAATCTATTTCTTAGAATTAAGCTACTTAAGGAAACATCAAGTGGCCTGTCCAAACCTAGCCAGTTAATTGTGTGACATCAGCAAGACTAATATCCAGGTTTTCTGATTTCATTACTGGGCTTTTTCCATACAGCAGAGTTTCCTCCTTGAGTATATATGTGTTTTTAATTTCTGACTTCTTATGGTAAGGACTACTTATACTTCTATTATATACCTATCACACTCTGCTTTTTGTTAAAGTGTAATGTATATGCCCATCACTCTCGCTGACTCATGAATTTCCTGAGGGTAGAGGTCATACTTTATTCTAATGCCATGCACACATTTAGCAAATACATATCGAGCACTATGTCCCAGGCACTTACAGAGTTTAAGTTTAGTGGGAAGTAAACATTAATTGAATTTTTTTCTTTATTGTTTTGAGAGAGAGAGGACAGGAGAAGGGAGAGAGTTAGAAACTTCGATGAGAGAGAAGATTGGCCGCCTCCTGCATGTTCCCCAGTGGGAATCGGGCCCACAACCTGAGCATGTGCTCTGACTGGGAATCGAATTGGTGACCTCTTGGTGCATGGGTCGATGCTCAGCCACTGAGCCACACTGGCTGGCATTAATTAAATTTTTATTTTTTATTCTTTCAGTGTATCCAGAGTGTGTACACCAGTAAAATCATAAGCAGTGATCGAGATCTCTTGGCAGTGGTGTTCTATGGTACCGAGAAGGACAGAAACTCAGTGAATTTCAAAAACATTTACGTCTTACAGGAGTTGGATAATCCAGGTCAAGAGTATTCTATGATTAATTTTTCCCTTATATGAGAAGGTTACAACCCCAAACAAAGAGATGTAGAGAAGGAAGCAGGTGACACCTTGCCTAAAAGTATGCTTCCCTCCACTAGGGGGTTCTTACTGGGATGTGGACTTTTGCTGTATGGGTTCAACAGCTCGGGTGAGAAAGGAACCTTAGGCCCTTCTTCTGTTGGCTTTGTAAAGGTGTCCACTGACAGCGACTTTTCTGCCCATTTGACTCCCTGTCTCTGATCAGGTGCTAAACGAGTGTTAGAGCTTGCGCAGTTTAAGGGGCAGCAGGGGAAGAAACATTTCCAAGACCTGATTGGCTATGGCTGTGACTACTCACTAAGTGAAGTGCTGTGGGTCTGTGCCAACCTCTTTAGTGATGTCCAGTTCAAGATGAGCCATAAGAGGATCATGCTATTCACCAATGAAGATGACCCCCATGGCAATGATAGTGCCAAAGCCAGCCGGGCCAGGACCAAAGCTGGGGATCTCCGTGACACAGGTGGGCATTTCCCCATTCTTTTATTTACTTTTATTTTTAAATTATTATTAGGGTTACTCCTCACCTGAGGATATTTTTCCATTGATTTTTAGATAGAGTGGAAGGAAGTGGGGGGGTGAGAGAAAAACATCAGTGTGAGAGAGACACATTGATTAGTTGCCTCCAGCACAGGGCTGGGGATTGAACCTGCAACCCAGCTATGTGCCCTTGACGGGGAATCGAACCCACTACTCTTCAGTCCTAGGACTGACATTAACCACTGAGCCAAACTGGTCAGGGCTCCCCCATTCTTTTAAATTGACAATTTTATTGTTTCTTTATAGCTGATGGCAAATGTTTGCATTTCACTGTTCAGAGTAAAATGAAAGAATAAAGTGAAGCTGGAGGAGACACCTGTGGAACATTCCCAGTGAAAATGACCAGGCCAGCCATGGCTGGTTTGGCCTAGTGGTTAGAGTGTTGGCCCTTGGACCAATGAGTCGCGGGTTTGATTCAGATCAAGGTCACGTACCTGGGTTGCGGTTCATCCCTGGCCCTGGTCGGGTCATGCGGAAGGCAACCAGTCGATGTGTCTCTCTCACATTGATATTTCTCTCTCTCTCCCTCCTCTCACGCTATCTGATGATAAATAGAAAAATGTCCTCGGGTGATTATTCAAAAAAAAAGAAAATGTCCAGGCCAGTCCTGGCCAGTTTGGTTCAGCAGTTAGAGCGTCTGCTCGTGGACCAGAGAGTCCCAGGTTTGGTTCCCACTAAGGGCATGTACCTCAGTTGCAGTTTGTCCCCAGTCCCGGTTGGGGTTGTGTGGGTGGCAGCCACTTGATGTGTCTCTCACATCGAGGTTTCTCTCGCTCCCTCCCGCTTTATCTGAAGATAAATGCAAAAATGTCCTCCGTGAGGATAAAAAAATAAACAATTAAAAAAAGAAAATGGCCAGGCCATTAGCAGTCTAAAGGACTCTATTAGAGCAAGATTTTCTCGATTTTAATGCTTATTGTGGATGGTGGTTATTTGAATATGTTGTTTGAAGTCATTCTAGCAGCTGATTCCCTTAGCCACTTTCTCTAATTCCTGAAATGCAATAATCAGTCTAGTTCTTAAAAAGCATATTTGAGCTTAACTGAAAAAAATTCTTGCTGAAAATTGTTTCCCCTCCCTTTTGTTATCCTTGACCCAGGTATCTTCCTTGACTTGATGCACCTGAAGAAACGTGGTGGCTTTGACATATCCTTATTCTACAGAGATATCATCAGCACAGCAGAGGATGAGGACCTAAGGGTTCACTTCAAGGAATCGAGCAATCTAGAAGACCTGTTGAGGACAGTTCGAGCCAAGGAGACCAGGAAGCGTGCACTCAGCAGGTGGGCACTGAGCCTGGGCTAACTGCCTGCAAGTCCCCTAACTGATCATAAACAATGCATGGCTTTGACCTCCCCGGTTACTTAACTCTAGGCTGTGCTTCTGCCTCACTGTGTCCCTCTAAAAATCTTGCTTGATTTCAGGATAGCACAAGTTATTTGCTTTTCTTCCCTTGAAAGCGCTGGTATATTTCTTCAGAATAACACAGCCCCCACTAAACAGTTGTGGCCTAACAGTATCCTCATTTGCTCTCACTAGTTTATTGTCTACTTCTTCTCTGTAAATTGGGGATAACAATAGTACTTGGTATAGAGCCAAAACTCAATAAATGTTAGTTATAGTGAAACCTTGGTTCTCGAACATCTCCCATCTTGAACAGTCGGTTCTCCACCAAGTTGTTCATGGAAAAAGTATCTCGGTTGTTGAACAAAAATTTGATTCTTGCTCAACAACTCTGTCATGCTGATAGCTCAGCATGACAAAAAGCATCTCTCAGGTGACAAACAAAGGAGAGAATGTATGAGTGTGAGTCAGTTTACTGTTAAACCTCACATTGTTAACATTTCAGGAAATTGTGCTGTGAATATTTTTGTTTTTCTGCTTTTGTTGCTGGCAAATTGGATGATTAATACAATTTCTTTTTAATTTATTGGGGTAACATTGGTTAATAGGATCGTGTAGTTTTCAAGTGTACATTTCCATGATACTTCTCTTGTTGATAATAGCCATTCTAACACATGTGAGGTGGTATCTTGTTGCAGTTTTGATTTGTATTTCCCTAATTGCTTGTGAGGTTGAACATCTTTTTTTAATCCTCACTTGAGGAAATTTTTCATTTATCTTTAGATAGAGTGGGAGGGAGGGAGAGAGAGAGAAACACTGATGTGAGAAACATCGATTAGCTGCCTCCTGCATGACCCCAACCAGGACTGGGGGCTGAACCACAACTGAGGTATGTGCCTTTGACTGGAATCGAACCCACGACTCTTTGGTCCACAGGCCGATGCTTTGAACTTCTGAGCCAAACTGCCAGGGCCCCAGCACCATTTATTGAAGAGACTTCCTTTTCTCCATTGTTTGTTTCTGGCTCCTTTTAAAAAATTATCTACCCATATGTTCCACTGATCTCTGTCTGTTTTTCTGCCAATACTATGATGTTTTGATTATCGTAGCTCTGTAGTATAATTTAAAATGAGATAGTGTGATACTTCAGCTTTATTCTTTTTTCTTAGAATATTTAGCACAAGCCCTGGCCGGTTTGGCTCAGCGGTTGGAGCGTCGGCCTGCGGTACAGAGAGACCCGGGTTCGGTTCCCGCTAAGGGCACGTACCTCGGTTGCAGTTTGTCCCTGGCCCTGGTTGGTCATGAGGGTGGCAGCCACTCGATGTGTCCCTTCACATCGATGTTTCTCTTTCTTTCTCTCTCTCCCTCCCGCTCTATCTGAACAAAAAATGGAAAAATGTCCTCAGGTGAGGATAAAAAAAACAAAAAACAAACAACAACAACAAAAAGAATATTTAGCACAATTTTAAAACATAAAGAAGCCATGAAGAGTGTTGATGTTGATAACGGTGTGAAAGTGCTCATGAAACAATGATCACAGGCAATTGAAGAGGCAGAAAAAATGTTGTTAATTTGGATAAACAAAAAACAGTTAGCCAGTGATAGCCTTTTGGAGGCAATGATAAGTGAAAAAGCAAAGATGCTGCACGCTGACCTCCTGAAAGACACCCCTGGAACGAGTGCTGAAAGTGATTCGTGTAAGGCCAGTAGGGGTGGTTCGATACATTTAACAAAAGAAGTGTTTATTCATAGATTAAACAGTACGTTAGACATATATACAACATTTCTAACATATATATATGTGTATATATATGTACACACACACACATACATACATACATATATAAGAAAAGATAAAACGGAATCATTTGGGGATCTGGAACGGATTGATTCAATGTATATTATTTCTAATGGGAAAAAATTATTCAGTTTTCAAACAAATTGCTTCTTGAACAGCCTTCTAGAACAAATTAAATTAGAGAACCACTGTTACCATTGTTAAAATTGTGTTATTCTGCCCTGGTTGGTTTGGCTCAGCGGTAGAGCGTCGGCCCGGGTCCAGAGAGAGACCCGGGTTCGGTTCCAGCTAAGGGCATGTACCTCGGTTGCAGTTGTCCCCGGCCCTGGTTGGGTCGTGCAGGTGGCAGCCACTCGATGTGTCCCTTTCACATTGATGTTTCTCTCTCTCTCTCTCTCTCTCTCTCTCTCTCTCTCTCCCCCTCTCCCTCCCGCTCTGTCTGAACAAAAAATGAAAAAATGTCCTCGGGTGAGGATAAAAAAATAAATAAAATAATAATAAAAAAAATAAAATAAAATTGAGTTATTCTGATTTCTTATAAACTTGAGACCAATAGGAAACCAATTGTTAGATTATCTTCTTTTAGAGAGCTTTGGCATTGGAATCCTAAGGGCTCCTCAACATTTCTTTCTAAAGAGCATCAGGCTTTCATTTTAGACTAGTTTCCTCAGTACAGGAGAATATGACCATTGGTGATTTTGAAACAGTTTTCAAGAGCTTACTGGTCCTCTACTAGAGGACCCATGACATTACTGTAAGGAACCACAATCTAGCTCCTTGCTGCAGTCGTACTGTTGTCATTGCTATCCTTCCCCTAGGAACTTTCTCTTCCCTCAAAAAGGCACCCTGTTACCTCTTCCCCCATTCTGAAATGATGACGTATTGTTACTATGACAGTTTGGAAATCTACACATTTTGGTGAGGGTGCATAAAATAGAGACAGATTGCTTGGATTCTTGTGCTAGTCCCTCTGCTGTGTGGCCTGAGGCAAGGCATGTAACTCCTCTGAGCCTCAGTAAAATGGGAGCAAAACTGATGCCTCCTCATTGGACTGCTGTAATGTTTAAATGGGATAACCTAGGCACAGTGCTTGGCACATAGAGATTATTTATAAATGTTAGCTATTCTTACTATTTTGTGAAAGTGTCATTATAGGATATTTGATATGAGTAAAAATACGTTGGAGCTATTTGAGAACTAATAATGCATTAGGTCAAAGACCTAGAAAATTATTACACTGTTCTTGCTATAATCAAATAATATAATTACTTTATTGCATGGTTATTATGTGCCAGGCATTGTCCTGAGTTCAATGACAACTTATTTAATTAATTTATTAAATTAACTTACTTCATTTTTAATGACAACTCTTTGAAGTAGATTGAAATCTACCCATTAATAACATCTAACCTTAAGACATTTCAGATGAAGTTAAACATATCAAGCAACTTGTTTTGCACTGTGGGCTTCCATATTTTCCTTGATAAGTTATGACATAAACTATGATGTTGTAAACTGTGATGTTATACTGTAACTTTACCTTAACTTAGAGTTATGACATTTTCAAAGTCGAAAGGTACCTTATAGTTCATAAATGTGAAAATGTGAGACTGGGTGGAGGCAGTAATGGATTTGCTCTTTTGGGTTAGATATAGAACCAAGGTCACTTGAAGCTTGAGTAGACCACATTGGCCAGTGCTTTTTTCCGGGATGCTGAAATTCAGAGGACACAGCAGTTTTTAAAAATTACATTTGAAGATTGTGCAGCTTTTTAATTGGTTGCATTTATTGTCAGCTCTCCTACAGCAGCCTTTAGACAACTGAGTTTAACTGAGTCAGCCAGAATAATTTAAAATAGGAAGCCACCAAATGGTTGGTGTTATTAGTAATGCCATCGGTTACTAGTACTCACCTGGGGCACATCATGCATTACCAAATTGATCTGGAGGCATAATAGGTGTCTGCCCCAGGAGCCAACATTTATAGTTAGGACTCTGTCCCAAAGCAGTGTTCTTTCCACCATGTGAACCACTATACCTTTGTAAATTGTTTAACTAGTTGTAACTTGTTAAAAATGTTATCTTCTTTATTTTTATTTATTTATTTATTTTTAATGAATAGTTTCTTTTTAAAAAAATATGTTCTTATTGATTTTTTAGGGAAAGAGGAAAGGAGAGATAGAAACATCGATATGAGAAACATGCATCGGCTGCCTCCTGCATGCCCCCTATTGGTGATCGAGCCTACAACCCAGGCATGTGCCCTGACTGGGAATTGAACCGGAACCTCTCCATGGGACGACACTCAATCCACTGAGCCATACTGACCAGGCAAAAAAATGTTCTCTTCTTTAAATTCAATACTCACTCATGCCTGGCCAGTGTGGTGCAGTGGTTGAGCACTGACCCCTGCACCAAGAGGTCGCTGGTTCAATTCCTGGTGAGGGCACGTGCCCAGGTTGTGGGCCAAATCCCTGATGGGGGGCATGCAGGAGACGGCCAGTCAATGTTCTCTCTCATCGATGTTCCTATCTCTTTCCCTGTCCCTTCCTCTCTCTTGAAAATCAATAAAGAAAATAAATAATAAATAAATAAATAAAATAAAATCACTCACTCTGAAACATTCCACAACAGTAAAGATTGAGTTACTAATTGGACACTTTTTCTTCTTCTTCTGTTTTTTCTTTTTATCCTCACCCTAGGATATTTTCTATTTTTTTTTTTTATCCTCTCCCGAGGACATTTATCCATTTTTTGTTCAGGTAGAGTGGGAGGGAGAGAGAGGAACAGAGAGAGAGAGAGAAACATCGATGTGAAAGGAACACATCAAGTGGCTGCCACCCACACAACCGACCAGGGCCCGGGATAAACTGCAACCGAGGTACGCGCCCTTAGCGGGAACCGAACCCGGGTCTCTCAGGACCGCAGGCCGACGCTCTAACCGCTGAGCCAAACTGGCCAGGGCAGATATTTTCTATTTATCTTTGGGTAAAGAGAAAGGGAGAGACAGGGAGAGAGAGAGAAACATCAATGTGAGAGGGACACATTGACTGGTTACCTTCCGCATGACCCCAACCAGGGCCAGGGAGGAACCGCAACTGAGGTACATGCCCTTGGCTGGAATCGAACCCGGGACTCATTGGCCTATGGGCTGATGCTCTACTGCTGAGCCAAACTGGCCAGGGCCTTTTTTTTCTTCTTGATAAAGGTGTTTAAAGCCATAAATTTCCTTCTGAACATTGTTATTAGCTGTATTCGCTACCTTTTGATATGTTGTGTTTTCACTTTCATTTAATTCAAAGTAATTTTAAATTTTCTTTGTGATTTTGTCTTTGACCTCCTGGGTTATTTAGAAGTATATTGTTTAATTTTTTTTTTTTTTTTTTATCCTCACCCGAGGACATTTTTCCATTTTTTGTTCAGGTAGAGTGGGAGGGAGAGAGAGGAACAGAGAGAGAGAGAGAAACACCGATGTGAAAGGAACACATCGAGTGGCTGCCACCCGCACAACCAACCAGGGCCGGGGACAAACTGCAACCGAGGTACATGCCCTTAGCGGGAACCGAACCCGGGTCTCTCCGGACTGCAGGCCGGCGCTCTAACCGCTGAGCCAAACCGGCCAGGGCTATTGTTTAATTTTTAAACATTTGAGGTTTTCCCAGAATTTTTTTTGTTGTGGATCTCTAACTTAGTTCCATTTTGGTTAAAGAACATACTTTGTATGATTTCAGTCTTTCTGGATGTATTTAGACTTGTTTTGTGGCCCAGCATATGGTCTATCCTGGAGAATGTTCCAGATGTGCTTGAAAAGAATGCATAACGGGCCCTGGCCGGTTTGGCTCAGCGGTTAGAGCGTCGACCTGCGGTCCTGAGAGACCTGGGTTCAGTTCCCGCTAAGGGCACGTACCTCGGTTGCAGTTTGTCCCCGGCCCTGGTCGGTCGTGCGGTGGCAGCCACTCGATGTGTTCCTTTCACATCGATGTTTCTCTCTCTCTCTCTGTTCCTCTCTCCCCCTCCCACTCTACCTGAACAAAAAAATGAGAAAATGTCCTCGGGTGAGGATAAAAAAAAAAAAAAAGAATGCATAACGGGTTACTTTCGTGTTATGCCTTTTTTCACAGTATCATATTGTAAATATTTTGCACATTGTCATTATTATGTAGCACACTTTCTAGATGTCCTGTTGCTTCTTACAATGTTGGTATGAATATTCTGGAGCAATATGTCATAATAGATATGTACATGAGTTTTGAATCAGACTTACCAGAGTTTATTTATTTTAGTTTTTTTAATCCTCACCTGAGGACATTTTTGCATTTATCTTCAGATAGAGTGGGAGGGAGAGAGGAGGGAAGAGAGAGAGAGAAACATCGATGTGAGAGAGACACATCGACTGGTTGCCACCCACATGACCCCAACTGGGGTCGGGGACAAACTGCAACTGAGATATGTGCCCTTAGTGGGAACCGAACCCAGGACTCTGGTTCGCGAGCCGACGCTCTAACTGCTGAGCCAACCTGGTCAGGGCAGACTTACCAGAGTATAAACACCAGGTTTTATTGGTTTTCTGCCCTTAAACCACTTAGATAACATCTTTGAGCCTCAGTGTTTTCATCTGTAAAAAGGATAATGATAAGATTTTTGGGTGGCAAGCAATAGAAACTTATTCTTGACTAATTTCAGTATAATCAAGCAAAATTCTGAACAGGGTGGGTAGTATAGTAATCAGAGGGGCACCAGGAATCTAGATAACAAGAACTAATGACAGTGTTTTCAAGGTGCTACTATCAGAAAGCATCCCTCTGACCATGTCCTTCTTTGGCCACTGCTTATGACCCAGACTCTCAAGAGAATAGGTCTGATGGCTTGAATCTGGGTCAGATATGCCCACCACTTGGCCAGGGTAGGATATAGCACTTTGATTAACATTCCCCCAAAACTGAAGTGGGGAAGGGTGATTCCCAAAGAAAAATTGGGGTTTCATCATTAAAAGAAGAGGGAAGGGATACTAGACAAGCAGAAACAACAAATAATACAGTACTTATAGGGTTATTATGACGATTAAATAAATGAATAGCTGTAAAGGGAATGGAATAGTGCTGGGCTCAGTAAAAATAATCTCTTTGGTTTTTTTTATTTCTCACTTATTTCTTCCACTTATTATCGGATAGAGTGGGAGGGAGAGAGAGAGAGAGACAGAGAGAAACATTGACATGATAGAGCCACATCAACTGGTTGCCTCCTTCTTGACCCCACTAGGGCCGGGAACAAACCGCAACCAAGGTATGTGCCCTAGACCAGAATCGAACCCGTGACTCATTGGTCCACAGGCCGATGTTCTAACTGCTGAGCGAAACCAGCCAGGGCAAAAATAATCATTTTTATTACAGTACATTCTTTATCATTATTTTACATAGTTAATATATTCTGAAACTAATTTTTGTGGTATAGACCCTGAGATGGTTTTACAGCAAACTCTACTGTATTATTAAAATGAGTTGTATTTATAGTCTAAGTTTGTTTAGAATTATGAGAGAGAATAAAACAAATTAAGGCTTGAGTGTCATTGAGAAATTTTAGATAGGAAAATACAATCTTTCAGTCTATGCTTTTTTATTTTTCTCTCCTCTAGGTTGAAGTTTAAGCTCAACAAAGATATAGCGTTCACTGTCGGCATTTATAATATGGTCCAGAAGGCTTTCAAACCTCCTCCAATTAGGCTTTATCGGGAAACAAATGAACCAGTGAAAACCAAGACTCGGACATTTAATGTAAATACAGGCAGTTTGCTTCTACCAAGCGACACCAAGAGGTCTCAGGTAGGCCTGCCTACTTACTGAATTTTGTCTCATTGAAGTGTTAACAGAGTGGGGAGACAGTGATCAGCCTAACCAGTTAACTTTTCATGTTCATCTTTCTAGCCAAGCTGTTAAGACAGAATCATTACCCTGAAACTATGGCATCTAGATCAGTGATACCATGAGAGCTAGGAAGTTTAGAGCCAGTGTTTGAAAGAAATGCCAGTGAAAACTTTAGTCCTTGCCCTGGCCGGTGTGGCTCAGTTGGTTGGGTGTCATCCCATGCACCAGGTTTGATTCCCTGTCAAAGGCTCCTGCTCCAGTTATGGGTTCTTCATCTTCTCACCTTTGTTTAATCTGTGGAAGGATTTGATATCTAAAATTAAAGTCTAATGAATCATCCTTTCTTTTTTTGCAAAATGTGGGAAAGACTCTGAAATTATATATAAGTTCAGGACCTAGCAATATCAACTAAGTGACTAAAACTAGATATTTTGATTCAGCTGGCGAGATGATTTTTGGGGCACAGATTTCAAGCCATAGTGTTCTTCCCTGCTTTCTGAAGGAGAGAAGAAGAAATTTATTTTCCATTTTGTTTTTTTTTTATCCTCACCTGAGGACATTTTTGCATTTATCTTCAGATAGAACGGGAGGGAGAGAGGAGGGAAGAGAGAGAGAGAAACATCGATGTGAGAGAGACACATCGAGTGGTTGCCACCCACACGACCCCAATTGGGGCCGCAGACCAACTGCAACTGAGGTACGTGCCCTTAGTGGAAACCGAACCTGGGCCTCTCTGGTCCGCGGGCCGATGCTCTAACCGCTGAGCCAGACTGGCCAGGGCTATTTTCCATTTTGTAAGTAAGTAGTTTCCCATGTTGGTTTATTCATAGAAATCTCTTCAGAGTCACTTGGTTTCTTTCTGTTTTTTTTATTTTATTTTTTTTGATCCTCATTCGAGGACATTTTTTCATTTTTTATTCAGATAGAGCAGGAGGGAGAGAGAGAGAAACATCTATGTGAAAGGGACACATCGAGTGGCTGCCACCTGCATGACTAATCAGGGCCGGGGACAAACTGCAACCGAGGTTCATGCCCTTAGCGGGAACCGAACCTGGGTCTCTCTGGACTGCAGGCCGGTGCTCTAACCGCTGAGCCAAACCAGCCAGGGCTCTTTCTGGTTTTTAATCCTCACCTGAGGACATTTTTGGAGAGAGGAAGGAAGAGAGAGAGAGAGAGACAGGGAGAGGGAGAGACATTGATGTGAGAGAGAAACATTGATCGGTTGCCTTCTATATGCGTCCCAACTGGGGATTGGACTTGCAACCCAAGTATGTGCTCTGACTAGGAATCAAACCAGCAACCTTTCAGTGCATGGGTCAGTATTCAACCAACTGAGCCACACCAGCTGGGCCTGAGTTTCTTTCTTGTTCCAGTGTCCCTAAAGAAAATTTTGAGGGGTCTGTTTTTCATAAAACCCAAATTTGACTCTGTTACTAACTTCTCTTACTAATTGCATGTCTAGGATCAAAACGCAAACATTATAGTTTGGACGTAGTACTTGCTTGTGTGTGTGTGTGTTATCTACCTCCCACACTAACCAAGACCCAGCACACTACGTGACGTAGGTCCTCTCAATAAATATGTGTAGTTTGATCATCCTTTGCATGTCAGGGGTGAGCGCTCAGTACATGGTAAATGAGGGAAAGAGCCCTGGTTTGTTTGGCTCAACGGGTAGAGTGTCAGCCTGGGGACAAAAGGGTCTCAGGTTCGATTGCCGGTCTAGGGCACATACCTGGGTTGCAGGTTTGATCCCCGGCCCTGGCTGAGATAGGGGTTGTGTGGGAGCCAACCAGTCAATGTGTCTCTCTGACATTGATATTTCTCTCTCTCTACCTCCTTTCCTCCCTCCCTTCTCTATCTCAAAATCAATGGAAAATATCCTCAGGTGAGGATTAACAAAATGAATGAATGAAAGAAAGAGAAAGAGGAAAGAAGGAAAGGGAAAGGAAAAGGAAGGAAAGGAAAGGAGGGAAGAAAGAAAAAATAATTGCTTAAAGAGCATGGTTTTTGGCACCAGACCGATCTGGGTTTCAAGCCCAGTTCAGTTGTATGACCTGGAGCAAGTTACCAACCATTGAGCCTTAGTTCACTCATCTGTAAAACAGTTTTGACATCTACCACTGAGGATTATAACAGAAGATACATTGGATGACCAACTTAAAGGACCTGCTGGGTACTCAATAAATGTTAATTTCTGGTGGTAGGGGGATGATGTCTCTGGGGAGCTGAGCCATACTTCTGCTTAGAAGAAAGCTGGTTTTGACTTGCTAGTGTTATGTGGCAACCATTTCCCATCTCCAGCAGCTTGTCTATGTGGCCCCTCCATGTTCCCCACTTTTAGATCTATGGGAATCGTCAGATTGTACTAGAGAAAGAAGAGACGGAACAACTAAAACGGTTTGATGAACCAGGTTTGGTTCTCATCGGTTTCAAGCCTCTGATAATGCTAAAGAAGCACCATTACCTGAGGCCCTCCCTGTTCGTGTACCCTGAGGAGTCCCTGGTTAATGGTAAGTGGTACAGACCAAGGGTAAATGAATTAGTTGTACACATGGTAACCTGCTGAGTCACATTTCCTAAAGGGGTGCTGCTTGGAAACTGTATAGGGTGTGTTACTGGGATATTTTAAAAAAGTGTTATATGCTCTAATAAATTTTGGAAATATGGAACTAAACTAAATGAAAGAGACTTCTTTAGGATCCATAATATGCTGATAAACATTACGAATGTCCAGGAGCGGGTATGGAATTCATATTTTAAAACTTACTTCTAGCCCTGGCCGGTTTGGCTCAGCAGTTGGAGCGTCGGCCTGCGGTACAGAGAGACCCGGGTTCGATTCCCGCTAAGGGCACGTGCCTTGGTTGCAGTTTGTCTCTGGCCCTGGTTGGTTGTGCGGGTGGCAGCCACTCGATGTGTCCCTTCACATCGATGTTTCTCTCTGTCTCTCTTCCTCTCTCTCCCTCCTGCTCTATCTGAACAAAAAATGGAAAAATGTCCTCGGGTGAGGATTAAAAAAAAAAAAACTTACTTCTGATGGAATTCTTTCGAGGCATCAGAGAGACATTTTGAAAACAAAACAAACTTCTTCCCTATTGTTGGCAATTAAAGGTGACATGAACTCAGCCATTGTGTTTGTTTTGCTGTCCAGACCTAAATTCTTCTGTGCTATAGCTAATGAACCCCCTGATTTGACCTTATTGGTTTTCATTAGTACTGGGGCTTATGTCATTCGCCTAAAGAAAGTGAACTGACATTAGTAATTCACACCCCTACCTGGAGTAATTGAGGCATCCAGTCTCTCATTCCCTTCCACGCCTGCTGCTCCCACTTTCCTCTCAGCTCTGGGTCCATCACCCCTTACCTGTTGAACTATCATAAGCCCTTTTAAGAAAGCGGAAGAAAATTGTAGGCTTACAGCATGGGCTAAGAGGAGGAAAGGAGACACCTTTAGGATGTAGACCCCTAAAGGGATGTTTGTTTTCCAGGGAGCTCAACCCTGTTCAATGCTCTCCTCACCAAATGTCTGGAGAAGGAGGTCATGGCAGTGTGCAGATACACCCCCCGCCAGAACATCCCCCCTTATTTTGTGGCCTTAGTGCCACAGGAAGAGGAGCTGAATGACCAGAAAATTCAAGTGACTCCCCCAGGTATGTGGAAGAGATATTTTCTGTGCTTCTGAACCTTATCAGGCTTTGGAACTACTCATGGCTGACTGGCGGTACCAGAGCCGCCAGGGATGGGGCCTGGGAAGTGTGTGTTTGAGGTTTCACAGGTGAGTCTGGTGCACATCTGCCAGGTGTACATGTGCTGTCGTACAAGGCAGCTCTGTAGCCAAGGTTGAGGGCTGACTGCACAGGGACTGTTTGCATGTTACTGACACAGGTTCATGGGGTCTGACTGCTGACACCTTTCTTTACTAAAAGCCATTGTTTGGCACCCTTGTAAGGTTTAATGTTTGGTTTATCTCCTGTGTACACCAAGGCAGAAAGGTCTAGTAGAACTACCAGGGGTTTTGAAGTCAGACTTGACTCTATCTTATGCTATGTATCTGAAAGCTTACTTTCTTTTGTTTTGGGCCCATCGCTGCCATTTATTAGCTGGCCAGTTTGGGCAAACAATTTAACCTTCCTGTTTATGAGGACATCTGCAAAGATGAGAATTCTGGAACACCTTTCTCTCAAGGTTGTTTCACATTTGAAATAAGTTAATAAACATACAAGGCCCTAGCACAATGTAGCCTGGTGATAGTTGCCTTCCTTCTTTAACCATGCTAATAATATGAACTTTATAAAGTCATCCTTTGAACATAATTATATTTCTAACCCTTGTAATCAAAATGTTCAGGAATAGCTTTGTATGTCAGTTATTAAGGTTTTTTTTGTTTTGTTTTTATCCTCACCTGAGGACATCTTTCCATTTTTTGTTCAGATAGAGTGGGAGAGAGAGAGAGAGAAACATTGACGTGAAAGGGACACATCGAGTGGTGGCCACCTGCAGAGAAGGGCCTGATGGAGCTGGGGCTTAGACCTCAGGGAGCCAGCACTGCTTAGCTGGCTCTGGTGTATCAAAACAGCTGGAGGTGGAACCAGCTGCTGCTGCCAGGTAAAGAGTACCAGCTGGGGCAGCAGTGACAGGAACAGGAAGTATATGGGGAGGAGCACTCCCGCCTTGGGATTGCCCTCTGGAAGGAGTCTGTTAGGCAGATGCTAACAGAAATCAGCTGGTAAAAGAGAAATGGGGCGGGCAGGGTCCCAGCCCCAGCATCACAGGACACAGAAGGATGAATTTGGCCCTGGCTGGGTAGCTCACTTGGTTAGAGCATCTTCCTGATATGCCAAGGTTCTGGGTTCAATCCTTGGTCAGGGTACATGCAGGCATCAATGTATGGGTGGGACAACAAATCGATGTTTTTTTCTCCCTCTCTTAAAAAAAAAAGATGGGTGAATTTGGAGCTGAGGGACAAATGACAACTCAATCACTGAAACCTTTTGTGAAGTCAGTTCTCAGAAATCTTATCTCCCTTCTTCAGGTTTTCATCTTGTCTTCTTACCCTATGCTGATGATAAACGGAAGGTGCCCTTTACTGAGAAAGTGATGGCAAACCCAGAGCAGGTAGACAAGATGAAGGCTATTGTTCAGAAGCTCCGCTTCAAATATAGGTGAGTAGTGGGTCGATCACAGGCTTTCTTCTAGAATTGCCTCCTGAGTTGAAAGTTGTTTTTCTTTATATCCTCACCTGAGGATATTTTTCTATTTATCTTCAGATAGAGTGGGAGGGAGGGAGAGATAGAAAAAGGGAGAGAGCCCTGGCCGGTTGCTCAGTGGTTAGAGCATTGGCCTGCGGTCTGGAGAGACCCGGGTTTACTTCCCACTAAGAGCATGTACCTCGGTTGCATTTTGTCCCCGGCCCTGGTTGGGTTGTGTGGGTGGCAGCCACTCGATGTGTTTCTTTCATGTCGATGTTTCTCTCTCTCTCTCTCTCTCTTCCTTTTTATCCCTCCTGCTCTATCTGAATAAAAAATGGAAACTGTATAGATTTGGGTGAGGATAAAAAAAGAAAAAGGAAGAGAGAGAGAAATATCAACGTGAGAGGGACATATTGACTGGTTGCCTCCCACATGGCCCGACCAGGGCCAAGGACGAACCGCAACCGAGGTACATGCCCTTGACTGGAATCAAACCCACAACTCATTGGTTCGAGGGCCGAGGCTCTACGGTTGAGACAAACCGGCCAGGGTAAGTCTTTTTTTTTTTTAATTCTCATCCGAGGACACTTTTGCACTTATCCTCAGATAGACCAGGAAGGAGAGAGAGTGGAAGAGAGAGAGAAACATTGATGTGAAGAGACACATCGACTGGCTGCCACCCACATTACCCCAACAGGGGCTGGGGGACCTCAACCGAAGTACGCTCCCTTAGCGGGAACCGAACCCAGGACTCTCTGATCCACAGGCCAACCCTCTAACCTCTGAGCCAAACTGGCCAGGGCTGTTTTTTTTTAAATTGATTTTTAGAGAGAGAGGGAGAGAGAGATAGAACCATCAATGAGAGAGACATCAGTTGGTCACCTCCTGCATGCCCCTCACTGGGGATGTGGCCCACAACCTGGGCATGTGCCCTGATCCAGAATCAAATCAGCAACCTCCTGGTGCATGGGTCAACGCTCAACCACTGAGCCACACCGGCTGGGTTCATTTATTCATCATAAGAACCCTGTGTTAGCCTGGTTGGTGTGGCTCAGTGGTTGAGCATCTTTGAATGCCCTAAGAGGTCACAGGTTCAATTTCCAGTCAGGGCACATGCCAGGGTTGCAGGCTTGATCCCCAGTAGGGGGCATGCAAGAGGCAGCTGCATGCTGTCTCATCATTGTTTCCATCTCTGCCTCTCCCTTTCTCTCTAAAATCAATAAAGAAAAAAGTTTAAGAGAAAAAAAGAACCCTGTGTTATGCAGAGAGCAGGAACTCAAGAAAATCTCAGTGTATTGTTTGTAGATTCCAAAGAAATAACCTGGAGGACTGGCTTTGAAAGACAAGGGTTTATTAGGTCTCACGTGCTCATCAGTGGTGGCCAACCAGTGAAGTTTTCCGCCAGTTCCCATTCGGCCTGCAGACAGGACATGCCAGGGACAGCCAGCCAGAGAAATTTTTATCACAACCCAGACTTTCGCAGTACAGAGTTGTGTAGAGAACAGAAAACAAGCGCACAGGGCATGCAGGTCAGCTGTGTGAAATCAAAACGCAAGCTGTTTTCTCTGCGGTTGTTTTCAGTCCAGGCTCACATTCAGCAGCAGTTTCTCCCTTGACCAAGGAGCTGGCCAGGCTCGCCAGGTCTCAGGTCTCACCGACCGTTTACAGGTGGCCTTCACCATATTTCTACAGGGTAGGAGGGGGAGTTGTAGCTTGGGAAGGGGTCCATGTTCCCATTTGCTGTACACCCTGAAAGCTAGGTTTCATGGCCATTTTACAGATGAAGAAACAGGCTTAGAGGAGTGAGGCAGCCTGTGGAGACTCATCCAGCTGGAAGGAGCTAGGTCTTTCTGACTCGAGATTCTCTCTTTTTTATTTTTATTTTTTATTATTATTATTTTTTTATCCTCACCCGAGGACATTCTTACATTTTTTGTTCAGATAGAGTGGGAGGGAGGGAGGGAGAGAGAGAGAGAGAGAGAGAGAGAGAAACATCGACGTGAAAGGGACACATGGAGTGGTTGCCACCCGCACGACCCAACCAGGGTTGGGGACAAACTGCAACCGAGGTACATGTCCTTAGTGGGAACCAAACCCAGGTCTCTCTGGACCACAGGCCAACGCTCTAACCGCTGAGCCAAACTGGCCCGGGCTCTTTCTCTTTTTACTACCATGCTGCTATGAAGTACGGGAAGAAAATGTCTTCAGGTCCATTGTCTCCCTATTTCCCATCATCTCTCCTTCGTCTCTTCTCTATATTTACATAGTCCTGCACTTCCACTATTATCTGCCTAAAGCTTCCAGGTGGGCAGATATTATTTGCTTTTAAATTAGGTTTTGGGTCTCTAGTGTCAGACAATAAATTGAAAATTGGAGAGAGAGAAGTTAATTCAAGAGACAAGATTCTCACCCTGGACAGTGTGACTCTGTTGGATTGTCTTCCCATACACCAAAAGGTTGTGGGTTCGATTCCCAGCCAGGGTACATATCTAGGTTGTGGGTTCCATCCCTGGTCAGGGCATGTATGGGAGGCAACCAATTGATGCTTCTGTCTCACATCGATGTTTTTCTCTCATTCTCTCTTCCTCCCCTTTCTCTAAAAATCACTGAATATGTTCTTGGGTGAGGATTAAAAAATAAGAGAGCGATAAGATTCCTAACTCTTACTTGGGGCGTTTTCTCAGCTGACCTTGGACCTGCACTAACTTGGGTTTATTTAATTTTATTATTTTAAAAACATCACCGTTTTTATTTTAAAATTTATTTGTTTCCATTATTATTTTAACAGAAGTGACAGCTTTGAGAACCCGGTACTGCAGCAGCACTTCAGGAACCTGGAGGCCTTGGCTTTGGATTTGACGGAGCCTGAACAAGCAGTAGATCTGACATGTAAGAAGGCTGCGACTGCGCTGAGAACTTGTCATGGCAGGCTCTCTTTCTGAGCTCACTCTGGACAGTAATGTGGATGCATTTCCTAGCACCCTGTCAAGACTTAACCTCATTGTCCAGCCCGTCTCTGTCTGAGAGATTTTCTAGACTAGCTTAGACTGTCTGGGAACAGGCTGGTCCTGCAGTGAGAGGAGGAGCAAGTGCCAGGCTTTTGAGAACTGCCTCTGAACTAGGCCACCTCATGGCTGCATGATGGTAAAAGTTCAAAACATAATAATCTACAGTTTATTGAGTGTTTACTGTGTGCCATGCACTGTCCTATGTGCTCATTCATTCAGTCCTCATAACCGTGAGGCAGGCATGGTATTTGCCTTGGGGAATGCTCCTGGTGCCCAACCCCTCCACCTGCCTGCCCCCACACCTGAGTAGGTCTTGCAGCCCTGACCGGTGTGACTCAGTTGGTTGGAGTATTGTCCCATGCACCAGAGGTGCCAGGTTCCATTCTGTCAGGACATGTACCCAGGTTGTGGGTTTGATCCCGGGTTGGGGTGTGTGCAGGAGGCAACCAATCAATGTTCTTCACATCACTGTCTCTCTCTCTCTCCCCTTCCCTTCTTCCCTTTTTCTAAAAATCAATGTAGTTCTGGCCTCTGTTGCTCAGTTGGTTGGGCATTGTCCTGTTACCAGTTTGATTTCCAGTTAGGGCACATGCCCAAGTTGAGGGTTCCATTCCTGGTATTGGGTGTGCAGGAGGCAGCTGATCAATGTCTCACTATCACATTGATGTTTCTTTCTCTCTTCCTCTTTAAAAATCAGTGGAAAAATATCCTTGTGTGAGGATTAACAACAACAACAAAAAGATTTTGTTAGATCTGCCCCTTTTCATGTTTATAGTCTAATGCCTGCTGCCCCCACCCCCCAACAGTGCTTCAGCCTTCTGTCTTACCTGCCTTCAGTTCATACTCCACACAGCTGTTGGGGTGATCGTTCTGAAATGTGAATCTGATCCTGTTGCTGCCCTTCAGTTTCCCCACTGTTATTTTTTTTTTATTTTAAATCTTTATTGTTGTATGTATTACAGATGTTCCTCATTTTTCCCCCATTGACCCCCTCCTCCACACTCCCACCCCCCTTCCACCTTTTCCCACACTATTGTCTGTGTCCATTGGTTATGCATATAAGTTCTTTGGTTTATTTCTTTCCACCCCCCAACCCCTTTCCCTTTGAGGTTTGTCAGTCTAGCAATGAATTTGTACTTAATCCCTTCACATTTTTCACCCATTCTCCCAACCCCCCTCCCATCTGGCAACCAACAAAATGTTCTCTGTATCTATGAGAATGTTTCTGTTCTGCCTGTTCATTTTGTTTGTAGATTCCATTGTCGATAGATATGTATTCATTGCCATTTTGTTTGTTCATATATTTTATCTTTTTCTTCAAAAAGATCCTTCATCATTTCATATAATAACGGTTTGGTGGTAATGAACTCCTTTGACTTTTTCTTGTTGGTAAACTCTTTATATGGTCATCGATTCTAAATGACAGCTTTGCAGGATAGAGTTATCTTGGTTGTAGGTTCTTGTTTTTCATCACTCTGATATTTCTTGCCACTCCCTTCTGGCTTGAAAGTTTCTTTTGAGAAATCAGCCAACAGTCTTACGGGAACTCCCTTGTAGGTAACTAACTGCTTTTCTCTTGCTGCTTTTAAGATTCTTTGTCTTGAACCTTTTGCATTTTGATGATGATGTGTCTTGGTGTGGGCCTCTTGGGGTTCATCTTGTTTGGGACTCTCTGTGCTTCCTGGACTTGTATGTCTGTTTTCTTCACCAAGTTAGGAAAGTTTTCTGCCATTATTGTTTCAAACAGGTTTTCAATTTCTTGTTCTCTCTCTTCTCCTTCTGGCACCCCCAATATGTGAATGTTGGCACGCTTGAAGTTGTCCCAGAGGCTCCTTACACTGTCCTCATTTTGGGGGGTTCCTTTTTCTTTTTGCTGTCCTGATTGGGCGTTTTTTTCTTCCTTATATTCCAAATCAATGGTTTGCTTTTTGGATTTACATACTCTACTATTGAATCTGTGTAAATTATTCTTTATTTCAGTTAATGCCTCCTTCATTTCTGACTGTGCATCCATCATTTCTGACTGGTCCTTTTTTATGCTCTTGAGGTCCTCACTAAGTTCACTGAGCATCTTTATAAGCAGTATTTTGAACTCAGCATCTGTTAGGTTGCTTATCTCCATTTCGCTTAGTTCTTTTCTTGGGGTTCTGTTCTGTTCTTTCATTTGGGACCTGTTTCTTTGTCTCCTCATTTTGGTACCTCTCTGTGTTTTTTCTGTGTATTACTTAACGAGGGGTATGGGGCTGTCTGAGACCAGATGATACTTGTTTGAAAGAATTTAGGAAAACCTGAAGCAGGATCCAAGACAGGCCAATCCTATGGTTAAGCAACTGGCAACAGCTTGGGTGGGCCTGAAAGTTGGATGGGGCGGGGTTTCAGGGAATCACCAGGGCGGGGCTCCCAGTGTGAGCCAGGTTGCTGGAGTCCCAGATATGGTGACTCTGTGCCGCCCCAGGGAAGGGCTCACCAAAGGAACAAGTCTGTCCCGGAGAAGGCCCCCTCTCCAGCCCTCGCTCCAATGCCAAACAGCTCAGTTCTTCCCTGTATGTCTCTGGTGCCCCTCCAGCTACTTCCCCTCCAAGCTTAGAGGGAGCGAGTCCGATATGTCCGTGCTTGGGCCCTTTAAGAGGAGCTGCCTGGGCTCCAGCCGCCTCAGCCTCCCTGAGCCTCAGTTCCTGCTGGTTTTTCCAGCCAGAAGTTATGGGGACTTCTTTTCCTGGCACTGGAACCGCGGGGCATCTGGTGTGGGACAGGGACCCCTCACTCCTCAGGAAGGACTTTCCCGGCCTGGGTGTCCTCCTGATTTTTATCCGTCACACGTGGGTGTGGGACCAGCCCGTCGTGCCTCCTCCCCTCCTATCAGTCTCGATGCAGCTGCTTTAATTCCGTAGTCATAGGACTTCCATTCAGCTTGATTTCAGGTGGTTTTGAACGATGGTTGTTCTGTAGTTTAGTTGTAACTTTGGTGTGGTTGTGAGAGGACGCGATACCACATTTACCTACCCACCATCTTGACCAAAAGTCCTTCCCCACTGTTCTTATGATGAGGTTTCTGTGTGACCTGACTGTGCTTGCCTTTCTGGCCTCCTTAATGATTCTGTCCTGTCTTTAAGCTGTATACTGCCTGCTGTTTCTTACCCCTGTGCCTTTTCCTGCTTGGAATAGTATCAGCCTGAGGAAGATCAATCAGCTTTCCAGAGTCTTTCCCCAGGTTCTGTCCTGTACAGTCTCTTCATTCATGGCTTTGCCCAGCTGTATTGCATCTATGTTGTTTTGTTTTGGGTTTTTTTTTTTTTTTTTTGGGTACGTGCCCCTAGCAGGAACCGAACCCAGGACTCCCTGGTCCATAGGCTGATGCTCAATCGCTGAGCCAAACTGGCCAGGGCTATTGCATCTGTTTTTACCACCTCCTTATCCTGACTCAACTGTAAGCCCGGGCCTAAACTTGTTTGAATCTCCAGAGTCCAGCCCAGTTCTCAACTCAATCACTTCCCAGCTGTTTGACCTCAGATAGGTCATTTAGCCTCTGTTTTCCTCAAAACAGGGAGACAAATTTTCTGACCCCAGAGGTTAACAAGCATTTAAAGGGTAGTCATTTTTTTTTTTATCATCACCTGAGGACATTTTTCCATTTTTTTGTTCAGATAGAGTGGGAGGGAGAGAGAGCAAGAGAGAGAGAGAGAAAGAAACATCGATGTGAAAGGGACACATCGAGTGCCTGCCACCCGCACAACCTAACCAGGGCCGGGGACAAACTGCAACCGAGGTTCGTGCCCTTAGCAGGAACCGAACCTGGGTCTCTCTGGACCTCAGGCTGACGCTCTTAACCGCTGAGCCAAACTGGCCAGGGCTAGAGGTTAACAAGCATTTAGAAGGGTGCCTGAGTATTGCAAGTCCCCATTAAATGTAGTTGTTAGAATGTACTTGGTAAATGTCAGATAAAATTTATTGAATGTTTTCATGGCCAGGTCAGCTGCATGCTTGTGAACCCTTCCTTCCCCGACCTCCCCCAACCCCATTAGGTGCTTACAGGAAGCCATGATTTGTGCAGCTTGGCAGGCCACTTTTCCTGTTTTGATTTCCTAGTGCCCAAGGTTGAAGCAATGGATGGAAGACTGGGCTCCCTCGTAGATGAGTTTAAGGAGCTTGTATACCCACCAGATTACAATCCTGAGGGAAAAGTTTCGAAGCGAAAACAAGGTGAGAGTTGGGTGTGGAAGTCCAGTGGGTTATTTCCAAATGTTGTCTTTATGGTCTTACCACAGAGGATAACAACTCTTCTGTATCTATACAAACCTACATATTTACATAATACAAATACATATTTTAGCATAAATGGGGTAGTATTCACATTGTGTCTAGTTTATTGTGTTACTCAGCTGTTTATGTTGGACAGTTACTTATATCTACACATACATATCAGCATCATTAAAAAAAATGAGGCTACAGAGTACTTCATTGGATAGATGTGCTGGTTGATTCAACCAGACCTTTACTGATGGATATGCTGCAGTGAACATGGACCACCGTCATGTGTACTTGTATGAGCAGATCCATAGGATCAGTTCTTAACACTGGAATTACTGGGTCAAGGTGTAAACATTTCAAGTTCTGATAAGGATGGCCAGTTTGCCTCTGAAAAAGTGATACAAATGTATACCCTCTCCAAGAAGGGATGGGTGTGTTTCCTTATCTCTCACCAATTCTGGACTTTATATACTACTTTTTAAATTTTTCACAAAAAATAAGAAGGAAAATTATATCCTGTTTTGATTTGTGATCAAATAAACAGTGAAATGTAATTTTCTTGGACCATTTTTTTTTTTTTTTTTTGCCCCTGTGAACTTCCAGTTTTTAGTCTTAACCCTTTTTTTCTATTGGACTGTCCTTTTCCTTACCACTGTATCCAAACTACTGTACCACGAGTGACTCTGTTTTCAGGACAGCCCTTTGAGTTCTCACCATTTGGGAATAGTTCTGGCTTAGGCTGTAACCCTTTTGGCCATCTTTGGTAAGTAAAGCCAGATTTGGGCCTCGCCTGCCTGAGACCACCGAGGGCAGTGGAGCTGTGCGAGTGTAGGTGTGGCCATGGGGCTTCACCCTCTGCATCAGAAGCGACTCTAGTGCCCATGTGAACATCGCTCTTCTGTGCATGCTCCAGTGATGTACTTGTTTACCTTGCTCAGCTGACACATTCTGTTACCTAGCATGGTGCCTTGGTACTTACTTGGTGCTCTGTAAATGCTTTTGGAAGGCCGGAGGGAAGGAATGAATGGCTTGCTCATTTAGAGTGGGCAGCAGACTACTCTTAATTCCCTCCTGGGTTGATAGTTTTGATTTTATGTTTAAATGAAGCTGCCTTATCAAGACACCTATCTTTCCCATGGTGTTCTAAGTGGGCATCACAGCTTTATAGAGAATGGCTGGCTGCAGCCCAGATCATGAGGGTCCTCTGCAGTGTAGCTGGGATGCCACTGGTAGCATTTCCAATCACTCCCTCCTGACCTTTTTCCCCAGATGAAAGTTCTGTAAGCAAAAGGCCCAAGATGGAGTTATCCAAGGAGGAACTGAAGGCCCATGTCAGCAAGGGGACGCTGGGTAAGCTCACTGTGCCCATGCTAAAGGAAGCCTGCAGGGTGTGTGGACTGAAGGGAGGGATGAGGAAGCAGGAGCTGCTGGATGTACTCACCAAACACTTCCAGGACTGACCAGAGCCTGTCCCCCTAGCAACCCTTCCACCCTGTAGCCATGCTGCCTGGTTTTCTCAAGTTAAAAAATATTCCTCCTGAGCCAGGAAGTCTGCCTGACAGAAGCCAGAACTTTATACTTATGAGACTTTCTGTTGCCATGGAGACAGAGTAGTCCTCCCACTTTGTTGTGCCTTATTCTACTGTCTGAATAAAGAGCCCTAATTTTGTACTATATACTGTTTAGTGTGAAAGAATGTCTGTCTTGCATCTAAAGATCACTTGTTATTGGCTATTAGCTTAATTTTCTCTACCACTTGGAATACACATCATCACAATGGGAACAAAATGAATACCAATGAAGGTAGAAGAGAATGTGATTTTTTTTTTTTTTTCATTTATCTTCAGATAGAGCAGGAAGGAGAGAGGGAGGAAGAGAGAGAGAGAAACACATTGATGTGAGAGAGACACATCGACTAGTTGCCACCCACACGACCCCAACCGGGGCTGGGACAAACCACAACTAAGGTACGTGCCCTTAGTGGGAACTGAACCCAGGTCTCTCTGGTCCGCAGGCCGATGCTGTAACTGCTGAGCCAAACCGGCCAGGGCAGAGAATGTGATGATTAAAAACAGGTGAACAGCCCTGGCCAGTTTGGCTCAGTGGTCGGAGCATCGGCCTGTGATCTAGAGTCCTGGGTTTGGTTCCCACTAGGGTCATGTACCAAAAAAAAAAAAAAAAAAGATTGGGTGAACATACTTCAGGGATGACAAGCCCTAGCAAGATCCTGCCCGCTCACCTTTTTTCCTTTAATTGTCATATTAAGATCTAAAGATCAGCCTGGCTGGTGTGGCTCAGTGGTTGAGCCTCAACCCATGCAGCAAGAGGTCGCCGGTTCAATTCCTGGTCAGGACACATGGCCAAGTTGTGGGTCAAATCCCCAATGGGGGGCATGCCGGAGGCGGCCAGTCGATGTTCTCTCTCATCCATGTTTTTGTCTCTCCCTCTCCCTTCCTCTAAAATCAATAAAGAAAAAAAAAGATATAAAGATCAGATTTCAGAGGCAATAAGAATGTAACATTTCTAATACTGGTACCATTTGCTTCATGAGTAATTATCACCCCTCAGACACTCAAGTATATGAAGACAGTTTCTATTGCCCTGAGAATTTGGGTTCCAGTTCAGTTATTCCTCTTATTTTTCAGGGGAGCAGGAGGAAATTCAAGATGAGGAGAGGTCCTAGTACTAGAAGTGGAAAAGGAGTTGAGTCATTTTCTTCCTCCCCATCTCCTCCGTCCTCCCTGTCCCTTCCCTGCTTTTTCTGCTACTGCTTTTGAAGAATTGGCTTGAGAGAAGGAAGGAAGACATCTGGAAGGATTTGTGTCCTCTGAGGATGGCTTGAGATTCAGGGTTTGTAGGTCCTGTGTCCTTTATAGGACTAGAATGAGCGTCTCATGACCTAACTTCTAGCTTTCTACTGAGACCTCTTTCTAGCTTTCTAGTTTTCAAATATGAAAACACTAAGCAAAGATAGAACATGGTGAAGCAGACACAGGACATGCAGTAGAGGTCATTAGGAGCAGGGAAGAACCACAGGGGTTTTTTAGGTGATTGCAAATTGACACCCTGCCCTTTGAAGGCTTACAGTAGAGCAGTAGGAACTGAACTAACACTCCAGGCACCAGGAATGAAGATCCCAGGAGCCCCTACCCCACCCCACTTCTTAGGGCTCTAGTGGGTAAGCCTGTTTCCATTTAGGTGAAGATTGGGTTTCTTATTTCCCTCTGCCCCCAAATTATTTCAGTCTTTTAGAGTATGACTACAAAGACACAACATGTAACAAAAAAGTACAAGTAGTAAGTACCTCCAACTGCACCACCCACAAATATAAAATGGCTGGGGTAAGAGGAGGGTGTGTATAAACACTGAAGCAAGCTGGGGGAAGACTGGCCCAGCAGGCACAGAATAGCCTTTAACAGGACAGGGTGGTTTCCAGGTTCGACAGGTACGCTTCTTGCTGGAGTGGGCACATGGGCCCAGGCTGGCAAAGAGGAAACCAAATATAATCTAGCTTCATTAATCTGACCATCACAAGACTCAGTTATTTGTACTTTGTAAGAAAATGAGGTATCAGGCTCTCATGGCACTTCCTCCTTAGATAAAAAGTAGATGAGACAGGTAAGTGGGCAGTGGTTTCAGTCACCAATACCAATCCCCCCTCCCTTGCCAGTATGTCCCAAGGGCTACTAGGAGCCCTAATTCTCCAACTGGTTTTCAACTTAGGGGTGGCTTTGCTACCTGGGAACATTCGGCAATGTCCAGAGGGAGGGGTTAAGATTAACAGTGACATCTAGTGGCTAAAGGCCAGGGATGCCGCTAAACACTACAACATTCAGGCAGCCCTCTACCACAAGGGTTCTTCAGCCCGAAATGTCAAGAGTGCTGAGGTTGAGAAACCCTGTTCTAGATAGAGTGATAGCAACACCTCAGTGACTAAGTCTGTACAAGACATTTTGAACTACCATAAACCATCTGGTACTGATGGCTTTTGCACAGCTTCTTGGTGGCAAGTTTAAGAAGCTAAAACCGCCCTGGCCGGTTTGGCTCAGCGGTTGGAGCGTCGGCCTGCGGTACAGAGAGACCCGGGTTCAGTTCCCGCTAAGGGCACGTACCTCGGTTGCAGTTTGTCCCCGGCCCTGGTTGGTTGTGAGGGTGGCAGCCACTTGATGTGTCCCTTCACATCGATGTTTCTCTCTCTCTCTCTTCCTCTCTCTCCCTCCCACTCTATCAGAACAAAAAAATGGAAAAATGTCCTCGGGTGAGGATTAAAAAAAAAAAAAAAAAAAAGAAGCTAAAACCATTCTAATAATGCTAGGCAGTTCTTCAAGTATTAGCTGGATACCTACCAAGAATCACACTTTCTTTAAATTGGAGTATGAATATATTTCTTTACTAGGACTCACAAGACTGACACATTAGCACTGTCCTTCTGATGTGATCAAGAATACATACATCTGACCCACATCGTGGCAGGAAACAGGTAAGGGCTCTCAGAGCTGGTACCAAGTGTCCACTGAAGAAATCTCTTCACCAGAGAGATGTTTCCTTGGACTCCACCACCTCTGTTGTAGCTTCCAGGTCTCCAAGCTTGCCCAGAATCCTTCATTCCAGCACCAGTTCACCTTATTTTCTCCTGCCACTCCAGACTCTTTCAAGACCTAGGTCAACTGCCCCATCTCACTAGCCCAGGCCACTTCAGGAATCCTGCAGCACACATCTCTTCAGTATGCTGCTGTCTTGCCACCCTCAGGGACACATCTGAGAGTTGTGGGGAACGGTCATAACATCCTGTTACCAAAAGCAAATGGTTAGGGATACATTAACAAATGACATTTGGGCATACAACCACCTCACAGAATACATGCTTCCTCCCCAAATGATATGTAACACCCTAGAGAGCAAAGGAACCCCTAGATCATTTAAACATGTATGGAATGGTTCTGTAGCCAGGCACAAGGGAAATCAAGGTGGGGTTGTTTACTTCACTATGCCCTGCACACAGAAAGGAGTTAGTGCCCGAAAGCTGGAACCAGATCTCTATCCTGGCTCTTCCCTGCCTTTGAATGGTGTCACCACTTTGCTTCCACTTGTTCTGGGTCTTAGTTCATTTTTCTAAAGGGAGGAAAGATTTAAGGCAGGGGTGGGATGGGGGTTGAAATGATGACCTAGAAAACAAAACAAAAATAATACAAAAGTGTAAAAACCAGATTTACTACTACAATATTTTATAACAATAGAAGGTAGCTGGAAATACTACATGCTAACACAGACAATATGATACACAACCCCAGGGGGAGGAGTCAGTGGGAGAGTGTGGCAGAGACCACTGGTTTAGACTAAGAGCCTTTCAATGGACTGCTGAATGGACTGGATCTGCTGCTTCAGCTGTGAGCCTTCTTTGATGGTGACAGAACAGGCAATGACAGGCCTTGAGACCCCACAGGCCCGCCCCAGTGCCTGCTTGGAGCGCACAAACACGTAGGGCACATTCTTGTCTTCACACAGCAGCGGGAGGTGCAGGATGATCTCCAGAGGCTCTGCGTCTGCAGCCATCACAATGAACTCAGAGATGCCTCTGTTGAGGGTTTTGGTGGCTGTGGAGAGAAGGACATGAGGCCAATAGATGATGTGGGATTTGGGCAGGGAAGCTGCAATGAAGCAATTTCCAAGGAAAAGAAACACAGGTGCAAGAAAATGGGCAAAAATCCCAGGCACAAGCAATTTTCTGTGTCCTGTAGCGGCCTTGGGAAGTGATAAGGGATTTAATCACCAATGGGCCATCCTCAATGCCTTCCTCAAACCCTCCATCAAACCCATCAGTTCTGCCAGAGCACATCCTGAATCTTTCCTCTCCTCTGTACCACCTGTCCAAGTCACCACCATCTCTTGCCTGGTTGACTGGAACAGCTTTCACATAAGCCCCACCAGCATGAAGCAGTGTACTGCAACACGTCTCAAACTCTGATCTGTGATGGTTTTACCACCCCAACTTGCCACAAGCAATACTTCTGGCAAGCTCACACCACATGCAACTGACAAGGAGGCACAACGCCACACAGTATCGCTCAAGTGCTTATTCCTGACCGTTTATCTGTGGCCTAGCGCTGGCCCACAGACCACACTCTGCATTACTGCTGGAGTACCAGACAAGGGCACAGGCTCTAGTGCCACACTGCCCAAATTCAAATTCTGGCTCTCGTTAGAAGGTAAGTATGACAAAATGTTAACAATTGGTGGATCTAAAAATATCATCTAATGCCAAAATGCTGTTCTTAAGTCCTCACATTGGTCCCAATCAAGAGTATCTGGGGAGAAAAAAAAGAGTATCTGGCCCTCTCCATACTGGAAACCTAGACCAGGGACTCCCGGCAGAGACAGGTGCCTTCAACAACCTCCCTGGAACACCCTGGACGCTTTACCCTCATTGGCTCCTTTCCGAAGCTGCTTGTAGTTACATGACTGCTGAACAAGGTCCAATAGTTTTTTGGTGAGGTGGGCATCTGCAAGAGGGTAGGCCTTTGGATTTACATCAGCCTCAGTCTATGGGGAGGAAAAATCAAAGCGTCAGTGAAACTGAACCAGTAGTTGTTCCAGACAAATCACAAAATAATGGACAACCGAGACACACTGGTCAGCCTCCCTGCTCCCTTACCCCAGAACACACACTTAATAAATGACACTGGCCCACACACTTTCTCAAGTTAGAAAAACTAAATTAGGATTGAAAAAAAAAAAAGGGTTAGCAATTACACACTCCAATAAAGATCATATACTTTTACTGAATCAAAATAAGGTAGAAATGTATAGAAATGCCACACAGTTTTCTCTCCACTCTCCATGCAGCATTCGAATCTCCCTTTGTCTTCAGTAAGAACTTTGGTTACCAAAACATCAAATTATTTTCTCATTTATTCAACCCTGTATCATAGAAAATAATTTCAGAATTGCTATCTATACCAATACTGCCTCTACCAACAACATACTCACTAAGGTCAAAATTTCTTTTTGCTCTTAGAATATATCTGACTAAAGTTGTTCAGTCAGAGTACTATATTAAAAATTATTTAAATTAAAGGTTTCCTTATGGTTATCAATTTGATAGACAATTAGGGTTCATTTGTATTCAGTTTTCTTTTTTAAAAATCCTCACCCAAGGATATTTTTCTATTGATTTTTACATAGAGTGGAAGGAGGGAGAGAGAGAGAAACATTGATGTGCGAGATACATCAACTGGTTGCCTCCCTGAAATGACCCGACCTGGGCCAGGTATTGAACCTGCAACCAAAGTACATGCCCTTGACCGGGAATCAAACCCACAATTCTTTGGTACGTGGGCCAACACTCTAATTGCTGAGCCAAACGGCTAGGGTTCAGTTTGCTTTAAAAAAAATTCTTTTAAATTTTATTTTTCAAATATATAAAACATCTAATGTTTCCAAAGTCAAAGCCATGCTAGTGAATCAACAGTGTTTTTGAAAACTGGTAAATAGAATAGTATCTATCCTGTCTTTTCTATATAAACCATATCACCATGCAACCAAACGGCAGATGAGAAGTTTCTCTTGTATCATTATCCTACTTATAAAGAAGGAATTGATATAGTCACCTCCTTACAACCCATATTAATTAATCAACCCAGATAAATTAATTAACAGATCCAGACACTGATTAACAGCTACCAACACTACAAAAGATAACATGTGCTTATTGCCCGTTTTGTTTTTTTTTTAATCCTCACCCGAGGACATTTTTCCATTTTTTGTTCAGATAGAGTGGGAGGGAGGGAGAAGAAGAGAGAGAGAGAGAGAAACATCGATGTGAAAGGGACACATCGAGTGGCTGCCACCCGCCTGACCCAACCAGGGCTGGGGACAAACTGCAACCGAGGTACGTGCCCTTAGCAGGAACCGAACCCGGGTCTCCCTGGACAGAGGGCCAATGCTCTAATCACTGAGCCAAACAGCCAGGGCTGTTTTTTGACTTTTAGGGAGGGAGGGAGGGGGAGAGGAGGTGAGAGGAAGAGAGGAAGAGAGACACAGATGTTAGAGACACATTGATTGGTTGCCTCCCTCAGGATTGGGGATTGAACCTGCAACCCAGGTATGTGCCCTTGACTGGGAATGAACTTGTGACCCCTCGGCCAGCAGGCTGATGCTCTAACCGCTAAGCCAAACTGGCCAGGGCAATAAATAAAAATTTTAAAAATAGGCTTAATTTAAAAAGGAATTGTTTTAGCTGTTCACTACTCAGTTTTTTCTATTTCTTCTTGAATTGGTTTTGATAATTATATATTTATAGGCATTTGTTTAACCTGAAATTATGTTTATAGTTATCAAATTGTGCTCAATACCCTTCTTCTTCTTTTTTGTTAAACCTCACCAGAGGATATTTTTCCAATTGATTTTCAGATAGAGCGGAAGGGAGGGAGGCAGAGAAACATTGATGTGAAAAAGACACATTGATTGGCTGCCTCATGCATGATCCCAACTTCAAGCCCAACAAGGATCAACCTGCAACCCAGGTACATGCCCTTGACTGGGAATGGAATCTAAGACCCTTTGGTCTGCAGGCCGGCTCTAAACCAGCCAGAGCAATATCCTTTCTTTTTAATGTCTGCAGATTATATCTCCTTTATGCTGTTAATTCCTTATGTTGCGCCTTTATGCTTATTTTCTTGATTAATTTCACTGAAGGGGATTTTTCAAAGAACTGTCTTCTGATTTGTCCATCCTCTATCATTAGAATCTGTTTTCTATTCCAGCAATATCTGCTTTCTTTCCCCTTCTATTTTCCTTGGTGCTATTTTGTCCTCTTGTTCTTTTCCTCTTTTTTTTTAGTTCTTTTTCTCCCAACATAAGCATTTTATTTTATTGATTTTTAAAGAGAGAGAGGAAGGGGGAGAGAAACATTGATTTGTTGTTTTCATGCATTCATTGGTTGATTCTAGCATATCAGGGGACCAGGCTCTAACAAACTGAACTACCCAGCCAGGGCTGTATCTTCTTTCCAAACACTTTGTTACAGATTCCTAATTTGTTTGGGAGAACATGGCCTGTGTCTGTATTTTTATCAATCTTTCAAAATTTGTTGAACTTGCATTATGATCCAGTAGGTAGCCATCTTCATAAATGTTCCTTGCTTGAAAAGTGTCTTCTAGCCCTGGGCGGTTTAGCTCAGCGGTTACAGCATGGGCTGCGGTCCAGAGAGACCCGGGTTCAGTTCCTGCTAAGGGCACGTACCTCGGTTGCAGTTTGTCCCCAGCCCTTTCATGTTGATGTTTCTCTCTCTTTCTCTCCCTCCCACTCTATCTGAACAAAAAATGGAAAAAAAAACAAAAACCCAATAAAGATAAGTTAAAAAAAAAAAAAGTGTCTTCTATACTTATCAGATGCAATATTTACTAGTTACTATGACCACTAGATCAAGTTTACTCATAGTGTTGCTAACATCCTCTATTTCATACTGATGTTTTGGCTTCATAATCTAACAATTACATACTTAAATGCTGTATGATTGCGTATTTGTCTTTTCCTCTTGTAACTGTCATTTTCAAATTTGTCCCGTATTTTCTGGCCACTCTATATCTTTACAGATCATTTCTTTCTCATGTTCATATAGGCTACAGTACACTTTGAATTGGCATATCTTTTCTATTCTTTTTACTTTAATCTGTCTTTCAACTGGAGCATTTAGTCCCTTAACTATTGATTGGGTAAATTAAGTAAACACTGAGGTTCAAATGTTCTTTCTTTTTGTGCCTTATATTGGTCCCACATGTTGTTTATTTTTCTTTCTTTTCTTCCTTTGGGTTAATTTTTTTTTCTTCACTCTTTTCCCCTCTACTAGAGTTAAATATTTTTACTCTTTTGGTGGCTACCTGAGAAATGACATTTGTCAAAATCTAATTCTCACCAACAAACATCACCTCCTAAACAATAAACGACCCAACAACATTTGAATTCCAATCACTCCTCAAAGTTACTTTTTAAAATGTCAGATATTCCCATGGTGGTTTCCAACAACCTATCTCTGGAAGGAAGTATTCTCAACTCTCAATAAACATCAAGGGCAAAAAATGGGGAGCCTGAACAACCATTAAAAAGCAATCACCTTACTGTTTTAATGTCAGTCAACAGCAAAAAGTCAGCTCAACTTTAAAAACAAACTACCTATCTTATAAATAGCAAATGAAATTTCTTAGTGTATTTTTCCATCTTTTACTTTTTAAAAAGGGTTAACTAAACAAGTGAATTAAATCATACCACTAACTAGCTTTAACCACTAGCTCCATCAATTTGGTCTCCTGTACACCACATAGCCCCCAAATTCGAACTGCACACGGTACTACCAGGACCTCTGATTTCTGAGCCTACAGCTTCGCAGGAGCCTTTACTGTAGTCCAAACTGGGGTTCCAGAATCCTCCACATTCCCCACACCCCCCAACGCCAAAGGCTCCTTTAGTCCCTGGCACGTGTAACTCGCGTTGAGCACTAGGCGCAGATCCACAGAGCTCTCCTCCTGAACATCAGCAATGGAAAGTGGGATAGGGGAGGTTGATCCGAATCCAGGGTTACACAACATCCTCCAGCGATCCCCACCCCTCCAAATAAAAAAGACGGAGCAAAGTTTTCTTATTCAACTTTCTACTCTCTCCCACGTGGGTTGGTCTCTATCTCCCAGGTCGGACCATGCCCTCTCCGTTCACCAGGGAACTTCGGCTGCGCGCACAGACTGCTGCAGCTCCGACCACAACAGTCGGGACCCTAAGGCTTCCGGGGCTCTAAGCTCCAGCGGGGCTGTTGGGACCGCGCAGCTGCGAGTTCAGACTCGGGCCCGGGAGGGCCACACTACGTAGCTACCGCAACTCTAAGCCCAGGCCTGGGGTCGAAACATCGCACGTGTTAAGGCCCTTCAGGCTGGTGAGCGAACCGAACCCCCGAGTCTCCGGCTTCCCGGTCCTTCTACCAGGAGCACGCACTCACCATAGCTGCGGTTCCGCGGTCTCACTTCTCAAGAAGCGCCGCCGACGTCAGAGAAGCAGCGCTCCACTCTGCCGGCAGGTCGCACGGAAGTAGAAATGGCCGCGCGTGCGGCAGGAAGCGGAAGTGATGTCACTGAGAGTGGGCGGGCCTGGTCAGCTAAAGAGCCACAGGAAGGGACGCGGGGAATGGCCTCAATCCTGAGCGTGGGGTGTCAATTTACTGTTTTTATCATCATTATACTGCACATTATTGGTAGAAACGAGTTAAACTTGAAAGAAAAAAATACACCAAAACCAAGAGTTTCAATGGTGTCATTATTTCATTGCCGGTTTATGTTTCAGCATATGCTAGTGTTCAAAATCATCTTTTTGACTCATCACTGGAGAAAGGTATGGAGGTGATAAGTAATTCTAAATGTTATCCTTCATATTCAGATATTCGTGTGAAAATTTCTGATAGGGAATGGAGTCCACCAGAAATGGAATCAATTGAGTAGGGAATTCAGGAAGGAGCAGGTTTGGGGATGGGGGTTGAATTGCTGTCGGGTTGAGTTTGGAGATGTCCTAGGACACCCATTTTTTTCTGGCCAGCAAACTGTTATTTTCACTATGCTTCTCCAACTCTCCATTATTTAAGGCTAGACTCATGCCTCCCCACCTCCAAAAAGTCCTGATTCTTATGGCCCTTAGCCATCTCTCTCCAACATGGTGCCAGGCATATGTTAGGACTGTTTGGATCTAGCCAAAACTAGACCATTAAGGACTAGTTCCAGTTAATTCCTTTGGAAACTTAGAGGTAGAGAACTGGCAGGATCCTTAGGAATCATGCAGCTCAGCCCCTTCATTTTATAGATACTGAGGCCCAGAGAGGGGAAGCTGCTTACCCACCATCACAGAGTGGCAGAGGCAGTGGCAGAGCCAGAACTGGACCTTGGTGTTTTTGGCTATTGGCCTGGGTTACGTTATTCTGTGTCCACTTTTCCAATCTGGTTGCTCTGCTTGAGATGAGATGTGTCATTGGGCTTCAACTGGCTTCAGGACTGAATATTTATTACATCAAAAATCCCCCCATCAAACTTCACCTAATGCAAATCATATATAACTATCAAAGAACAAAATTTGTCTCCAAATTAAGAAATGTCTATTGATGGCTCCTATTTAAGAGCAGAACCTGTGATTTGGACTCTGCTCCTCACCTGTCTTGGATCCTGTTTCCTGTTACTGTATTAATTGGACCTATCACCCACCACTGGTAGGGGAATGAAACCTTTTTATTCCAATTTAATAAATGTGTCCTTATTATTTGTGTTTTGGTGTCTTTTATAACAAGATTTTATTGTTATTTGGCCTACCTGGCATCATATCCCAGATCTCCTCAGTAATGACTGATAGGGATTTGACGTTTTTATGACCAAAAGTAATGGGACAGTACAGTTTACCTAATTAATTGTTTCCCAACTATATAATTACTCAATTTCCATGTTCTTTCAGAACTAGCCCACCCTTTTTTATCTTGCTGTTTCCCTTGCTAGTAAGTTAATAAATGTTGACATATGATCAGGATCAACTTGTCTTAGGAATTTGTCTTTTACCACATGTCTGTGCTTAAAAACCTAAATCCTTGCCATGGCTTATTAGACACCTCTTCGTACTCCCTGTCTCATTTTCATGTTACAGCCCCACCCACCTCCTTTTTTCACCCTGAGCACACCCCAATCTATCCAGTCCCTTTTATCAACCTCTGTTGGGAATGATGTGTTCCACAGTTTTGCTTAGCTAACTCCTGTTCATCACCTCTTCAGTGAAGACTCCCTGATCACCCAGACCAGGTATAATTGCCCCTATTAGGTGGATCCACAAGCCCCTTGTACTTGCCCTTTGTAGCACTCGTCTTTATTCAGTGTCTACTTTTCCAACTACACAGAGCTCTATGAGAGTAGAACTTGGAGCTGCCTTGAATGCTGTGGATATCTATCTTCTGGCACTATGTCTGCCCAAAGGGAGAACTTGTTTCACTTAGTGATCTTTGGTGGCAAACAACCAAAAAGGAGTTTGGGAAACTATTCTGTGGTGGAGCCCAGAGGTTCAAGGGGAGCTGATTGTGAGAACAGGACCAGCCCTATAACTCCACTGTCAATGTCCTTCAGCTAAAGACCACTAATCACACACCTATAGTGTTATTACTTGTTGCAAAAAGGGAGACTACATACCATGAGGAACTGTGGGACTTCTCAATAAGAGGGTGTTAGAAAAGATTTAATATAGGATTTGGGCTTGTGTTAGGTGATTTTAAGGAGGGCTCAAGGAAGTAACATTTGCTCTAGATTAGATGCTGTCAGGAAGTATCTAATGTATCATAATACATTTTATCTAAAAATGGAATAAATGAAGTGAGTCTAAAGCTGTAATTGGTAAAGAAATAGCAGTTACTCATATTGGCCAGGATAAGAGGGTGTTTGGTTATTTTTGCAGTTTCAAAAATGTTCATGTTTTTATCTATGTTCAGACATGATTAAAGAGTGGTCTTATTTTGTCTTGATTATCGTAGTTATAGTGGCTTTGTCTGATATTGATGTTCTATGAAATTGTTTATGTTTAGCAGAATACCAAGGCCCAACTATGAGTGTCAGGCCAGTTCCTGACATCAAGGCCTAATTGATAGAGCTGAGTCAGTTCCTAGCTGCCATGAGCTGCTTTTTAAAAAAATTTATTTTTATTGTTGAAAGTATTCCAGGCGTCCTCCTTTCCTCCCTCTTTGATCCCCTCCTGCCTTCCGCACACTATTGTCTGTGTCCACTGGTTATGCATATACGCACATAAATTCTTTGGTTTATCTCGCCCCACCTCTCCCCTCTAAGGATCATCAGTCTAACAATCAATTTGCACTTCTTGATCCTTTTACCTTTTATTGCCCATTCCTCCAACTGTCCTCCCATCTGGCAACCAACAAAAAGTTCTCTGTATCTATGAGTCTGTTTCTGTTCTGTTGGTTCATTTTGTTTGTAAATTCAATTGTTGATAGATATGTATTTATTGCCATTTTATTGTTGATATTTTTTATCTTCTTCAAAAAGACCCTTCAACATTTTATATAATATTGGTTTGGTGGTGATTAACTTCTTTAGCGTTATCTAAAGTTCTTTATTTTATTTCATTATTTATTTATTTTAATCCTCACCTGAAGATATTGTTCCATTGCTTTTTATTTTTAAAATTTTTGCCCTGGCCAGTTTGGCTCAGTGGTTAGAGCATTGGCCTGTGGTCCCAAGAGACCCGGGTTCGGTTCCTGCTAAGGGTGCGTACCTTGGTTGCAGTTTGTCCCTGGCCCTGGTTGGTCATGCCGTGGCAGCGACTCGATGTATCCCTTTCACATCGATGTTTCTCTCTCTCTCTCCCCCTCCCACTCTACGTGAACACAGAATGGAAAAATGTCCTCGGGTGAGGATAAAAAAAATTTTTTTTTTCTTTATTCATTTTAGAGAGAGAGGAAGGGAGAGGGAGAGAGAGATAAAAACATCGATGAGAGAGAACATCAATTGGCCACCTCCTGCATGCCCCCTACTGGGGATTTGGTCCACAACCTGGGTATGTGCCCTGACTTGGTGCATAGGCCAACGCTCAACCACTGAGCAACACGGGCCAGGTTTCCATTGCTTTTTAGATAGAATAGGAGGGAGGGAGGGAGAGGGAGAGAAACATTGACGTGAGAGAAACACATCGATTGGCTGCCTCCTGCACGACCCTAACAGTGGCTGGAGATCAAACCTGCAACTGAGGTACATGCCCTTGACCCGTGACTCTTCAGTCTGCAGGCTAATGCTGTAACCACTGAGCAAAACCGGGCAGGGCTGGGAAGCTCTTTATATGTCCATTAATTCTAAATGATATCTTTGCAGGATAGAGTAATCTTGGTTGTAGATCCTTGCTTTTCATCACTTTGAATATTTCTTGCCACTCCTTTCTGGCCTGCAAAGTTTCTTTTGAGAAATCAGCTGACAGTCTTATGGGAGCTCCCATATAGGTGACTAATTGCTTTTCTCTTGGTGCTTTTAAGATTCTCTCTTTGTCTTTAACCTTTTGCATTAAAAAAAAATTTTTTTTTCTTTATTGATTATAGAGAGAGAGGAAGGAAGAAGGAGAGAGAGATAGAAACATCGATGAGAGAGAACATCAATTGGCCACCTCTTGCATGCCCCCATTGGGGATCTGGCCCACAACCTGGGCATGTGCCCTGACCAGGAATTGAACCGGTGACCTCTTGGTGCATGGGTTGACGCTCAACCCTGAACCCACAGGCTGGGCTAACCTTTTGCATTTTGATGATGATGTGTCTTGGTGTGGGCCTCTTTGGGTTCTTTTTGTTGTTGTTGTTAATTTATTTTCGTTACAGATGTTTCTCCTCTTTTCTCCATTGACACCCTCTCCCCATGCCCTCCACCCCGTCCCCAGCTTTGTTGTCCATGTCCATCAGTTATGTATACATGCATATAAGTTCTGTGGTTTCCCCCCCCCCCTTCTGAGGGTTGTCAGTCTGTAACCCACTTCCACGTCTCTGGGTCCACCCTGTTCCTCAGACTGTTATGTTCATTATATTCCACAAATAAGTGAGATCATGTGATATTTGTCTTTCTCTGCTTGGCTTGTTTTACTTAGTATAATAATACTCTCCAGGTCCCTCTGTGTTGTCTCAAAGGATAAGAGATCTTTCTTACAACTGCATAGTACTCCATTGTGTATATGTACCACAGCTTTTTTTATCCATGTGTCTACTGATGGACACTTGGGCTGTTTCCAGATCTTAGCTATTGTAAATAGTGCTGCTGTGAACATGGGAGTACATATATTCTTTCTGATTGGTGTTTCAGGCTTCTTGGGGTATATTCCTAGAAGTGGGATCACTGGGTCAAATGACAATTCAATTTTTATTATTATTTTTTTTTAATCCTCATCCGAGGACATTTTTCCATTTTTTGTACAGACAGAGTGGGAGGGAGAGAGAGAGAGGGAAACATCGATGTGAAAGGGACACATCGAGTGGCTGCCACCCGCACGACCAACCAGGGCCGGGGACAAACTGCAACCGAGGTACATGCCCTTAGCGGGAACCGAACCGGGCCTCTCCAGACCGCAGGTGGACGCTCTAACCGCTGAGCCAAACCAGCCAGGGCTCAATTTTTAATTTTTTGAGTTCTGCACCAGTTGGCATTCCCACCAGCAGTGTACTAGAGTCCCCTTTTCCTCACACCTTCCCCAACACTTGTTGTTTGATGATTTGTTGATGGCGGCCATTCTTACAGGTGTGAGTGATACCTCTTTGTTGTTTTAACTTGCATCTCTCTGATGATTAGTGATGTTGAGCATTTCTTCATATGTCTCTTAGCCATTTGTATGTCTTGTTTGGAGAGGTGTCTATTTAGTTCCTCTGCCCATTTTTAATTGGGTTCTTTGTCTTCCTTTTGTTGAGTTGTATGAGCACTCTATATATTTTGGAAATTAACCCCTTATCTGATGTATCATTGTCAATTATGCTTTCCCATACAGTAGGTTCCCTTTCCATTTTGATGGTTGTTTCTGGGCTCTTCTTGTTTGGGACTCTCTGTGCTTTCTGGACTTGTAAGTCTGTTTCCTTCAGCAAGTTAGGGAAGTTTTCTGTCATTATTTTTTCAAATAGGGTTTCAATTTCTTGTTCTCACTTTTCCCCTTCTGGCACCCCCATGATGTGAATGTTGGTATGCCTGAAGTTGTCCCAGAGGCTCCTTACACTATCCTAATTTTTTTTTTTTTATCCTCACCCGAGGACATTTTTCCATTTTTTGTTCAGGTAGAGTGGGAGGGAGAGAGAGGAACAGAGAGAGAGAGAAACATCGATGTGAAAGGAACACATCGAGTGGCTGCCACCCGCACAACCCAACCAGGGCCGGGGACAAACTGCAACCGAGGTATGTGCCCTTAGCGGGAACCAAACCCGGGTCTCTCAGGACCGCAGGCCGACGCTCTAACCGCTGAGCCAAACCGGCCAGGGCCTAATTTTTTTTTTTTATTATTCCTTTTTCTTTTTGCTGTGCTAGGTGGATATTTTTTGTTTCCTGATATTTCAAATCAATGGTTTGCATCTCAGCTTCACCCACTCTACTATTGATTCTCTGTGAATTATTCTTTATTTCAGTGAATGCATTTTTCACTTCTGACTGTGTATTCTTAATTTGTGACTAGTCCTTTATTATGCTCTTGAGATCCTCATTAAGTTCCTTGAGCATCCTTATAACCAGTGTTTTGAACTCTGCATCTGTTAAATTGCTTATCTCCATTTTGTTTAGTTCTTTTCCTGGAGTTTTGTTCTGTTCTTTCATTTGGGACATGTTACTTTGTCTCCTCATGTTGGCTGCCTTCCTGTGTGTGTTTCTTATGTATTAGGTAGACCTGCTATGTCTCCTAGGCTTGGTAGGGTGGCCTATTGTAGTAGGTGTTCTATAGGGTCTGATGGACAGCCTTTCTGATCACCCCAGCTGTGCTTTCAAGGTGCACCCCCTGTGTGGACTGTACACCCTTCTGTTGTAATTGAGTCTTGATTTTTGTTGGCACATCAATGGGAGGGATTTACTCAGGCTGATCAGCTGTAAAAACTGGCTATGACCACTGACCACCAACCTCTGACCACCTTGGAGGATCAGCTGTGCAGCAGCCCACCACACAGAGCAAGACTTACTTCAGCAGTGCTTCAGAACCCACTGAACCCACCCCTTGAGTTGTCACTTGTGGAGGTGATTGGGTAGTGGTGCTTTGATGTGGTCTGAAGCTGTCCACTGAGTGTATTGACTCTTGGACCTCCCAGGAGGCTCAGGCCAAGGTCAGCCATGGCCTGTGTTCTACCCAGGGACACCAGACATAAGCTACAAAGCTATCTGCAGATAGCTGCTCCTTGTGCTAAGCTTGGACGTGCCCAGGCCAAGCTGTGAACCAAGGCTCACTGAGGCCAGATGCTGCTTGTTTGAGAGATTTTAGGACAATCTGAAGCATGAGCCCAGACAGGCCATTCCTATGATAAAGCCTTTGGAAACAGCTTGGGTGGGCCCAAAAGTTGGGAGGAAGGGCCTCAGGGAATCACCAGGGTGGGGCAAACAGTGTGAGCCAGGTTGCTGGAGTCCCAGATATGGTGGTTGTCTGCTGCCGGGTGGGGGAAGGTCTCACCAAATGAACAGTGGTCTCTGCCAGCATGTCAGTCTGGGAGAAAGCTGCCTCTGTAGCTCTTCCCATAATGCCAAACAGTTCAGTTCTTCCCTATATGTCTCTGGTGCCTTTCAAGGTGCCTACCCTGGCTGGAGCCCAGAGGAAGCAAGTCTAAGAAAGTCCATGATTGGGCCCTTTAAGAAGAACTGCCTGACTCTAGAAGCCTCAGCCTCCCTCAGCCTCAATTCCTGCTGGTTTTACAGCCATAAGTTATGGGGACTTCTCTTCCTGGCACTGGACCCCTGAGCTGGGGTTCCTGGTATGGGACTGGGACCCCTTACTCCTCAGGGAGGACCTTCACAGCCAAGGTAACCTCTTGATTTTTATCTTCCACTTGTGGGTGTGGGACCAGCCTGTCTGTGCCTCTGCCCCACCTACCAGTCTTGATATGGCTTATTCTTTAATTTCGTAGTTGTAGGACTTCCATTCAGCTCGAATTCAGGTGGTTCTGAATGATGGTTGTTTTATAGTTTAGCTGTAATTTTGATGTGGTTGTGAGAGGAGGTGATATCGCCTTTACCTATGCCACCATCTTGACCGGAAGTCTTGAGCTGCTTTTCTTTTTATCACCAGCTTCCTATTCCTACTTTGAATCTTTGTTCTTGATATTTAGAGCCCCGGCAGAGAGAGCCCATTTGGCCAAACTTAGGTCACTCTTCCACTATCTTGGCTGTCTTGGGTCTATGAAAGAGTGTCAGGTATAAGGTTGGGTGACAGCTAGCTAGGATACATTGTGAGACATATTGAGTTTTGTTTTTTTTTTATCCTCACCTGAGGATATTTAAAAAAAATTTTTTTTTTCTTTATTGATTTTAGAGAGAGGAGAAGGGAGAGAGAGAGAAACATAGCAACATCGATGAGAGAGAACATCGATTGGCCCCTCCTGCTTGCCCCCTACTGGGGATTTAGCCCACAACCTGGGCATGTGCCCTGACAAGGAATCTCCCACCCCCTTTTGTGGTATGTGCCCTTAGTGGGAACTGAACCTGGGACTCTCTGGTCCGCAGGCCAACGCTCAACCGCTGAGCCAAACTGGCCAGGGCGCCCTGACCAGGAATCTAACCAGTGACCTCTTGGTGCATGGGTCGACGCTCAACCACTGAGCCACACTGGCTGGGCCTGAGGATATTTTATTATTTATCTTCAGATAGAGTGTGAGGGAGAGAGAGGGAGAGAAAGGGAAAGAGAAACATCGACATGAGAGGGACACATCGACTGGCTACCTCCCACATGGACCTTGACCAGGGCCAGGGATGAACCACAACTGAAGTATGAACCACAACTCATTGGTCCATGGGCCGATGCTCTAGCCACTGAGCAAAACTGGCCATATTGGGTTCTTAAAATAGAGAAACACTTCCCAAATGGTTAGTAAATAGGTGATGCCCCTCTTCCAGGCCTCAGGGGTCACTTATAACCCAATTATTAAAGGATGAAGGCCTGGCCCATTCTAATTGGCTGATATACCTGCCTGCTCTATTGTTCAATATTCTGAATATAACCTTTAGGTGAAAGACAATAGCATTATTCAGGGTAGCATTCATTCTCCCACTAACACTGATCCTGAGATGGGAAAAGTAATTCTGGATGGTCAAATAAGAATATACATGTTCAAGACAATGTTCATTAAGTGTTTGATAATGAATAGACATGGACAAAAGGATAAAAGTATTCAATAGGAAGAAAAAAATAAGCAGACTATTGCCCAGCTGGTGTGGTTCAGTGGATTGAGAGTTGTCCCATGGACTGAGAGGTCCCAGTTCAATTTCTGGTCAGGGCACATGCCCGGGTTTTGGGCTTGATCCCCGGTGGAGGGCGTGCAGGAGGCAGCTGACTGACGTTTCTCACATCAATGTTACTATCTCTGACTCCCTTTCTCTCTCTCTAAAAAAATCAATAAAAGCATATTTTAAAAAAAAGCAGACTATAGGTTACATCACCCATCATCCATAGGGGAATTTAATCTCTTCACTCCAGAGGACAGGTTGTTTAAAACAAATTCTTCTTCCTCTTTTTTTTGTACATGTCCCTAGCAGGAACAGGACCCGGGACTCTCTGGTCTGCAGGCTGACGCTCCAACCATTGAGACAAACTGGCCAGAGCTCTTCTTCCTCTTAATTCTTTTTGGGTAGTTCCCCAGTGATGCCCTTACCTGCACTAAGTGCAGGCATGTGAGCCAGTTCAGGTGTCAGGTTCAGCAACTGAAGTTGAAGCTGGAGCATCAGGCTCCTTTGTGAGGTGGTCTCAGTGACAGGGGTGCTATGAGGCATGGGTTACCCCACCCCAATCTGGCTGGGATAGCCATACCAGTCCTGCCTTCCAACTCCCTAACACCACCTGCCTAACCTAAGCTTTTTCATGTTGCTGCCACTGCTGGGCACCTGCGCCGTGGTGGGGCCATTCCAGGGCCCTGAGTGGGAGCCAGTGAGGGGCCTGCTCTCCAAGGATCACAGCTGCAGGGACCCTCGGTGCTGTGGCAACCTGCTTGTTCTCTGCCTCTTTCTGATCTGGCAGGTCCGGCGCTATTGGCACCAGATCACCAGGATACACCCCAGCAAGGTGAGGGGCCCCAAACACCTCCTTCCCTTAGCACCATGATTGTTTCGGTCACTTGTTATGATGACCCTATTCTATGGCCTATGTACAGAAATGACTCATACTGGGGAATTCAGACTGGTCAGGGAGAACATCATCCTGCCCCAAACCCAGCAGTCACCCTGGACTCCTCTCTTTTCACCCCACATATTCAATCCATCTGCAAGTCTTATGGGCTCTACTTGCATAGCATATCTCAAATCTGAGCACCTCTCAGAACCTCATCACACCTACCTGGGCAAAATTCCCATGTGTCTTCTGGACCATAGGCACTGCCTTCCGCCTGGTTTCCCCCTCTCTCACCCAGTCACCGTCAGGGCTCCATGAAGCCAACAGAATAGAATGACCTTCTTCTTTCTTTTTTCTTTTTCTTTTATTTTATTTTAACCCAAGGATAATATACATACACAGAATGTAAGTGTATAGGTCAATTAATTTTCACAAACCGAACACACCCATGTGCAGCAACCAGGTTAAGAAATGGACCATTACCAGCAGCCCAGAAGTTTGCAGTCACAGGTATGCTGATTTTTTTTTTTTCTTTATTGATTTTAGAGAGAGAGGAAGGGAGAAGGAGAGAGAGATAGAAACATTGATTGGCCGCCTCCTGCATGCCTTCCACTGGGGATCGGGCCCACAACCTGGGCATGTGCCCTGACCGGAAATTGAACCGGTGACCTCTTGGTGCATGGGTTGATGCTCAACCACTGAGCCACACCGGTTGGGTGTGGAGTAAATGTTTTATCTTTCTTAAATGAATGACTACTGTTTGCCCTCAGGGAAATGGTATCTCTGTTCCTGAGCCCCAGAATCCTCATCTGGATAATGGGGATTACAATTCTGATCTGTGAGGATTAGATGAGACAATGTGTGCAAGGATTTTGTTTCTCTGTTCTTACTTACAGATGCCACCACAGAAGTGGGCAATGCCCTCCATGAGACATGATACTTGTTTTGGACTGACCCCTAAATTATTCTTCAGTCCTGGCACGTTCAGGGGCCTAGATGCTCATGTTCAACAGTGGGCACAAAAGAAGAGATGGGAATCCTGGAGGAACCTCCAGGAATCAGGGGCAAAATACCCGCTCTCTTGGCAGCACTCATGTCAGTGCCCACCTCGGGACTGCCATACCCCTTCTGAGCCTGCCTTTTGCACCACCTCCTTTTCAAGCACCTGTATGTTCCCTCAGGACAGTTCTTGGGATGTACGGCAGGTACCCTGGTGTTTTAGTGATGAGCACACTCACCTGCTTTGCAAGCCACTGCTCCCTGACCTGAACAAATATCATCAAAGGATGGAAAAACCGCTGGTCCACTCCCAGGAAAAGTTGGTGCCATTGGAGCCTGTTGTCAGCATGAGGTCCCATCCCACCTCCATGACTTTAGCCACTGTTCTCCCAAACCCTCCTTTATCTCAGAGGCCACAGTTCTGCTCCAGAGAATTCCTGCCTTTTTTTTCCAACCAACAAGTGGGAATACCCACCTGGAAGTCCTGGGACTGTCCAGAAGAGGCCTGGGCACCAGGGAGGGAAAACCAGGTACTAAGCACAGAGGATATTAGAGAGACCCAGGCTCCAGAGTGGGCAAACCAGAGAGACAGCAGTAAGGAGGATGCTTGGGAGATTGAGACATCTCAAAGGCAACTCCCAATAAACTTTGGGCTGGAGGACAATGCAGAGACTAAGGTTCTGGAGTGGGAAAGCCAGAGACTAGTGATAACTAAAACTGATGGAGAGATCCTGACAGCAGGGTGGGAGAACCAGGACCACTTGGGAGTTGAGAATAAAGCTAAAATTCAGGAACTAGGGAAGAGAAGAAGCCAGAAGGAGGCTAGAGGTGAGAATCCTCCGGAAACCCAGGCACATATAGTAGAGAACCAGGAACAGTTAAGATGTAAAATTGATGCAGAGACCCAAACACCAGAGTGGGGAAGCCAGGATAGGAGTAGAAGTGAGGATGCTATAGAGACTCAGGTATTTGAGAAGAACAAGAAAGCGACCAGAGGGGAGAGCGAAGGAGAGACCCAGTCCCAAGGATTCGGGAAGCACAGCCAGGCCAGAAGTGAGAATGGTGAGGCATGCCAGGAGCCATGGTGGAGAAAACAAGATGAGATTAGAGGTGATGCTGGTACAGAAATTCAGGCAGAAGAGAGGAGAAACCAGACCCAGGTTGGAGGTGAGAATGTTGTACAAACCCAAGTATCTGGAAAGGGGAACCTGGGAGAAGTAAAACAAGAGGATGGTATAGATATCCAGGCCCTGGGGTGGGGAAAACAGGAATGTGTTGATATTGAGACTGCTACAGAAACCCAGACACCAGGGTGGGGGAAGCAGGATCAGGGTAGAAGTGAGAAAGCTAGAGAAGAGTTCCAGAAACAACTAAGACATGAATTTCGAGTGGGATGGGGAAGCCAAGGCCTGAGAAAAGGCAAGGGTGCAGGGGAAACCCACATATCTAGAAGGAAGAACCTCAGGGAGATAAGAGAGGAGGATTGGGTAGTGATCCAGACACCATGGTGGGAAGACCAGAGACCATTAGCAAGTAAAATTGACAGAGAATTTGAGATATTTTGTTGGGGGAATCAGGACCAGATTGGAAGTGAACATAGAGCAGAAATTCAGGCACCAAAGAAGAGATACCAGAGAAAGGACACAGATGAAGATAGTATAAATACCTTGGCACCTGAGGTAGAGAACCAGGGACAAGAAACTCATGTAGACACCCATCCACCAAACAGGAGGAACGAGGAGCAGTTTGGAGATGAAACTAGTACAGACATTCAGGTGCCAGAAATGGAAAACTTGAGAGAGGTTAAAGGTGAAGACGGCAAAGAGACCCAGGAACTTGGGGAAGAAAACCAGGGTCAATTAAACAATGAAATTAATGGAAAGAGTCCCACGCCAAAATGGAAGAATCAGGTACACAGAAGCAAGGATGGTGCAAATACTCAGGCATCTGACACAGAGAACTGGGAAGAATTAACAAGTAAAATTGATGGAGAAACTCATTCAGCAGAATGGAAGAAAGAGGAGCAGGCTGGAGGTGAGAACGGCATGGCAATTCAAGCTCCAGAGAAAAGAAACCAGAGAGAAGCTGGAGGTGAGGATGGTACAGAGACCTGGACACCCGGGGAAGAAAACTGGAGTCAGCTAAGAGGTGATACTGTTAGAAAGACCCATTTATTAGAGTGGAAGAACCAGGAGCAGATGGGAGGTGAGAACGGAACAGAAATTCAGGCACCAGAGAAGAGAAACCAGAGAGAACCTGGAATTGAGGATGGTGTAGAGATTCAGAGACCTGAGAGAGAGAACCTGGGACAGTTAGATAGTGAAATTGGAGAGAACTATTCACCAGGGTGGAGGAACTGGGAGCAGAGTGGAGGAAAGAACGATGAAGAAAATCAGACATTGGAGAAGAGAAACCAGAAAGAGGTTGGAAGTGACGATGGTGAAAAGATCCAGAGACTTAGGGGAGAGAACCAGAGACTGTTAAAAAGTAAAATTAATGGAAAGACCTGTACATCAGAGTGGAAGAACCAGGAGCAGATTGGAGAGGAAAATGGTGCAAAAATACAAGAGAAGAGAAACCTGAGAGGGTCCACAGATGTTGAGGATAGAGAGACCCAGGCTTCTGGGGGAGATTACCAAGAACAGCTAAGAAGTCAACTTGATGGGGAGATCAAGATAAAAGGGCAAGAGTCCCAGAAAGAGGGTGGAGATGAGGATGCTGCAGAAATCTGGGATGTAGGGAGTCAGAGAAAGTGCAGAGCTGAGGATGCTGGAGAAACTGGAGTTCCAAGGGGAGGAATCAAGGACCAGGTCAGAGAATGGGATGCTGCTAAAGGCAATCTCCGAGTTGACTGTTCTGGGGATGAGGGGCCCCCAGTCCTCACTGGCTCTGGGTATGGGGCCATGGAACAGGAACAAGCAGTGGCCTCTGCTACCTGCCCTAAGATGAAGCCTCTCCCCCACGGGGGTGAACTCTTCTTGCTCTCCAGTGGGGAGGGAAAGCATTTGGCCAGCCAGAACACAGCCCCTGCCAGGAAGCACAGAGTGGGGATCAGTCTAGCTTCCCCACAAGCCCCACCTAAAACCCCAAGAAGCCAACAAAGGGACAAAAGAGTGGATCCAGAGAAGGCCTCTGGTCTGGTCTGGCAGCTCCAGAACCCACAGTCTCTGGCTGCTTCCCCGAGCCTACCCTCTTCCTGTTCCTCTGACTCGTGTGGCCAAGCCCCCCAAGCTGCCACAGCTCTGGTGAGTGTTCCTTCTGCTCTCACTGTCCTGCCCAAGTGGCCAGTCCTTAAGAAGAGCCAACAATTGCTCCTGGAGTCCCTCATGCGGCGGAAGATTGCACACTTGAAGTGGGGGATCCCCCAGCGGATCCTGGATTCCCATTTGTTCTTTAACATGTTAGATCCATGCCAACTTCCCTTTGCTGAGATGTGGCTCCAATGGCAGCAGGAAAAGGTTTGTGAAACCCAGGGCTCCAGACCAGGCCTTAAGTCCCCTGGGAAGTCCCAGAGGGTTCAACTTCCAGAAAGAAAAAGCTCAAAACTTTCTACACAAGCCAGAGCTCTGGAGACACGTGGGCCACAGGGATCAGAGCCCAAGAGCATTTTCATCCATCCCCCAAAACCTCGGAGAGTCAGGCCACCAAGGGGCCCCAGAGAAAGACAGGGTGTCCAGGAAGAAGTTCCTCCTAGGGCCAAGCTCCCTGCTCCCAGAAACGCCAGGCCTGCAGTAGAGTCTAGGAACCTGTGTGCCCAAGAAAGGGTCCGAGAGCTTTCCAGTGAGAACAGCAGGGACAGGAAAATGATCAGGCCAGGAGTCTGCCAGATGGCAGAAAGGGCTCCCAGCAGAATGAGAACCTCATACTCCAGGGCAGGCCATGACCACTGGAGGAAGGACAGCACATCCCAGGAGGCCTCTAAGCCCCCCAGACTCAAATGCCAGCAGTCCACACACTGGAGTAGAGGAAGCCTGGAGGGCAGAGGGATTAAGCAGCAGTCTTCCTCCTGTTCCAAAGACACCCCCAGCTTCAAAGGGAGTCTCCACTCAGCCCCAGGGAGTCTGAGCATGACCCTTCTGAACAAGAAATACTGGTCCCTACACCTGGCCAACCTCCAGCACTCAGCCCCCAACCTGAGCCTGAGGGGTTCTGATCTTACCCTGCTTCCTCCCAAAGTGGGTGACCCACATGGAAGGCAGGACAGCACTGGAGTCCACGCTTCTCCAAAGACGGACCTTCATCCACCAGGTCACCGCTGTGCTGGTGTGATTCTTCCCAAGATGGGAAGCCTCCAGGGTCAAGGGGAACCTGAAAACCCAAATGGGGCCTCACGGAATCCACCAGCTTTAAAAAAGTTTGGTTTTATGAAACACATGAGGGGTTTTCTGCTCCGGCATTGCTTTAGAAAATAGGCTGCAGGCCCATTGTCCTCAGAACACATCAGAGAAGGCATGAGAGTGGCCTGTTCGTCCCTAAAGCCTCTAATAAAGTTGGTTACTTGGAACCTGTGGGGTTCTGATTTTGTTGGTACATTTTCTAAGTGCACCCTTTGGGGGTTTGGGATACTTTGAGGGTGGGGTAGAAGTCACTTTTACTCTATGGTTTTGAAGGTTTGGGGGCTGTGGGTCAGCCCAATGTTGTCTCCTAAAAAAGTTCCCCTCCTCAGCTCCTCACAGTAAGGTTTGTATCATGGCTCTGTCCTGCTCTAGTCCAAGCTAATTGCAATTGAGACAAAAATGCTCAAAAAGGGGCGGGAGCGGGGAGGAGGGAGTCAATAGGGGGAAAAGGAGGAACATCTGTAATACATTCAACAATAAAGATAAGTTAAAAAAATTTTTTTAAATGCTCAAACAGTCTGAGCTGGTTGGGGGAAGGGTTTAGTGCTCTGTACTGGAAACTGTTATTCATGTCCTTTTGGTCACAAGGAAGGGAGCTGATGACTGGGCTGATCACTGGGCATCTGCCCGGCTGGGATTCTGCTGCCTATGAACAGACTCCACAGAAAAACCAACCCCACTGCTCCAGTTCTCAACCACTGCCGACCACAATTACTTGTTGCTTTGCCTGGCCCACCTGCTGGATATCCTGGAGCTAATTATTATTATTTTTTTTATTTTATTTTTATTTTTCATTTATCTTCAGATAGAGCGGGAGGGGGAGAGGGGGAAAGAGAGAAACATCAATGTGAGAGAGACACATCAACCGGTTGTCACCCAGACGACCCCATCCAGGGCTGGGGACAAACTGCAACCGAGGTACCTGCCCTTAGCGGGAACCAAACCCGGAACTCTGGTCCCCCAGCCAACGCTCTAACCGCTGAGCCAAACTGGCCAGGGCTAATTATTTTTTTAAATCAAGAGTGAAACTTCTGCCCTGGCCCAATTGGCTGAGCGGTGAGAGGGTCAGGCCTGCCAACCAAAGAGTCCCAGGTTGGATTCTGGCCAAAGGCACATACTTCAGTTGAGGTTCATCCTCGGCCCCAGATGGGGTCCTGCGGGTGGCATCCAGTCGCTGTGTCTCTCTCACATAGGTGTTTCTTTCTCTCTCTCTCTCTCTTCCTCCCACTCTGTTTGAAAATCAATGTAAAAGTATCCTCGGATGAGGATTACAAAAATAAAAATATAAAAGGAAGAAACTCTTACCTTAAACAAAAAAAGTGAAACTTCTGAGTATCTTATGATACTTCACTGTAGATAGCTTCAGCAGATGGAAACAGATTCACAGAGACTATATCAGTGAGTGCTGGAGTTGGGAATTTATACTTTTTTTTTTTCTTTATTGATTTTAGAGAGAGAGGAAGGGAGAAGGATAGAGATAGAAGCATCGATGAGATAGAACATGGATTGGCCGCCTCTTGCATGCACCCTACTGAGGACTGGGCCCACAACCTGGGCACGTTCCCTGACCGGAATCGAACCACTGACCTCTTGGTGCATGGGTCGGTGGGCCAGGCTAGAGTTGGGAATCTAATTCAGGTTTTCTCCTTCTCTCTCTTTTATCTTTGCTCTCTTCTTTCACTTCTCCCTTCTTCCTTTCCTTCCATTTAGCTTTCTGATTTTTTTTTAATCCTCATCTGAGGATATTTTTTCTGTTTCTCTTCAGATAGAGAGGGAGAGAGAAAAACATTAATGTGGGAGAGACACATCCACTGGCGACCAGGGCGGGGGGGATGAACTGCAACCAAGGTATGGGCGCCCTTGACCGGAATCTAACTTGGGACTCATTGGTCCCTGGGCGGACGCTCTAAGCGCTGAGCCAAACCGGCCAGGGCTAATGACAGCTTCTTTATAAGGGCTTTCCAACCTTCGACGCGACGAAGATTGCAGACTCTGGGAGGGAATCTTTGGACTCAGTTGGCACGCTCCAGTCCTTGCGCAGGCGCATTACACTTCCAAGTGCCCTCTTGCGCCGCTCGGGCTCTTTCAAATGCGCTTGCGCCCAAACTGCGCGGGAAAACGTGCTTCCGCGGTGGCGTGCGAGCAGAGCGATGGCTGTGAGGGAGGCCGCCGCAGGCATGTCCCTCCCGGGGATGGACCAGGAGGCGGCGTTGCTCTTCGAGAGGGTCCATTACCGGCACGACCCGCGCTGGATGCTGCCCGTGCCCCCGCGCCTCTGCCTGGCCTGCGTGCTGGAGCTGCTGCCGGAGCCCGGCGTGTCGGTGCGAACTGCCAACCCCCCTTCCCTCACCGGACAGGGCTGCCCCTCGCCAGACTAACTCTCTTGAGCCCGATGCACCTTCCCCGCGACTAAACCGGGCCCACCTGGCTGGTTAATTCTACCCACTCAGCAGGCCCGCTCCCTTGGCGGCCAGAGCGGCCTTCAGCCCAGTTCCCCCCCAGGCCTCCGGCCCCAAACTAGGCTCTGCCCCGGGCTCTGCCTCAAGTGGGCCTGTCCCCGCGCGCCAGCAAGACTCCCAGGCACGCCCTGCCGCTTTCCTTTCTCCTCCTCTCTGCTGCCCGGCCACAGGCCGACCCTTTCTCTGATTCTCCAGGCCTTGGCCTTAGCTCAGGCCCCCGCCTTTCAGTCGCCCTCCGAGCCCGTGGGCCCGATTTCGGAGGGTGGAAATGTGGAGGACCGGGCCGCCCGGGGCTCTGTGGTGGCAGGAACGACAGGTGGAAGCTACAGTGAGGCACAAGTGGGGTGAAGGGGGAAGACTTCTAGGAGAGCTAGGCGAACGTGGCCGCCTGTTACGCGGTGCTCACCCACCTTTGCACTGTGGTCCACAGAGGCATCCAAGGACGGGCTGGGAGGTCACTTTTCTCCCTCATTCCCGGGGGAGGGGAGGTGGCAGGAAATTCATGCCTTGGATGGGGGATTGGGTTGGACCGGTGGTTCTCAATATTTTGATCTCAGGGTGCCTTTACACTTTAAAAAGTGGGGTACAGACTGACAATCCCCAGAAGAGGGGATGGTGGGGGAGAGATAAACCACAGAACTTATATGCATGTGTGCATGAACAGTGGGCATGGACAACAAACTGGGGACAGGGCAGGGAGGGCGGGGGAGGGGGAAATCAGTGGGGGGAAAAGGAGAAACATCTGTAACAAAAATTAATTAATAAAAAATAAATAAATTAGCCCTGGCCAGTTTGGCTCAGCTGTTGGAGTGTCAGCCTGCGGACCAGAGAGTCCCCGGTTCGCTTCCCACTAGGGGCACGTACAAAAAATAAATAAATAAATTAATTAATTAATTAATAAAAAAAAATGTTGAGGAGCCAAAGAGCTTTTGTTTATGTGGGTTATAGCCACTTAATATTACTGTATTAGAAGTCAAAACAAAAATTTTAAATAGTAATTTATTTAAAAATAATAGTAAGTCCATTTCATATTAACATAATTTTTTTTTATTCTGGCAAAAATAAATAACCTAAAATTTACCATTTTAAGTGTACAGTTCATAAGTACTGTAATTTTTTTTTATAATCCTCACCCGAGGATATTTTTCTATTTATCTTTAGATAGAGTGGGAGGGAGAGAGAGGGAGAGAAACACCGACTTAAAAGGGACACATTGACTGGTTGCCTCTAGCACGACCCCAACCAGGGCAAGGGACAAATTGTAACTGAGGTATGTGCCCTTGCCCGGAATCAAACCCATGACTCATTGGTCCATGGGCCAGTGCTCTACTGCTGAGCCAAACCGGCCAGGCAATAAGTACTGTAATTTAAAAAGTAAAAAATATGCCCAGCTGGTATGGCTCAGTGGATTGAGCGTTGTCCCATGGACAGAAAGGTCTGGGTTTGATTCTCCATCAGGGCACATGCCGGGGTTGCAGGCTCCATTCTCAGTAGAGGGTGTGCAGGAGGCCGCCGATCAATATTCCTATCTATCTCCTTTCCTCTTTCTCTGAAAAAAATAAATAAATAACATATTAAAAAATAACTATAGCCCTGGCCAATTTTGCTCAGCGGTTAGAGCATTGGCCTGCAGTCCAGAGAGACCCGGGTTTGGTTCCCACTAAGGGCATGTACCTCAGTTGCAGTTTGTCCCTGGCCCTGGGTGGGTCGTGGTGGTGGCAACCATTTGATGTGTCCCTTTCACATCGATGTTTCTTTCTCTCTCTCGCTCTATCTGAACAAAATATCCAAAAATGTCCTCAGGTGAGGATGAAAAAAAACAAAATGTATTTTCCAAAACAAAAAAGACAATGAGAAGACTAGGTTTATTTTACATTTTTGCAAGTGTCTTTAATGTCTGGCTTATTTGGAGACAGCTGGATTTTTATATATCCATTAATCTGTTCTCACAAGTTGCATGATATTTGGAAAGCTTATGAGAGAATGAGAGTGATAAAGGCAAATGGCATCTTTGGCATCTTAATATTATATGAAAATAATTTTGATCTTGTGGATCCTCTGAAAGAGTTTTAGGCATTCTCATGGTCCCCAGACTACACTGAGAACTGCTGAGCTAGCTGTTAACATCTGCTATATCACTGAGGCCAGAAGTTCTGAGGCCATCATTCTTTTTTTTTTTTTATCCTCACCCGAGGACACCTTTCCATTTTTTGTTCAGATAGAGTGGGAGGGAGAGAGAGGAAGAGAGAGAGAGAAACATTGATGTGAAAGGGACACATCGAGTGGTTGCCACCTGCACGACCAACCAGGGCCGGCGACAAACTGCAACTGAGGTACACGCCCTGAGCGAGAACCAAACCCGGGTCTCTCTGGACCGCAGGCCGATGCTCTAACCACTGAGCCAAACTGGCCAGGGCCATCATTCTTTTTTTTTTTTTACCTCACCCAAGGACATTTTTGCATGTATCTTCAGATAGAGTGGGAGAGAGGGAGGAAGAGAGAGAGAGAAACATTGATGTGAGAGAGACTCATCCACTGGTTGCCACCCGCACGACCCCAACTGGGGCTAGGAACGAACTGCAACCGAGGTACATGCCCGTATTGGGAACTGAACCTGGGACTCTCTGGTCCGCGGGCCAATGCTCCATCCACTGGGCCAAACCGGCCAGGGCTGAGGCCGTCATACTTGGACAGTGAATGAGTTGGAGATCCAGAGATAAATATGGCTGTGAGGTAGGGGAGAAAATAAGGGAACACATTATTGGGAATTTAAAAGATGGATGTGGCTGGTCAAGTGCTGTATGGGATAAGGGGGGATATTAGGAAAGGTTTTTAGAGGAGGAAACATTTGAATTAGGCGTGAGAAGATGGATAAGATTTAGACCAGAAGAGATGGGGAATCTTATCCCAGGAGGTAAATATTAGCAAGGATGAGTTTGGGGAAGTAATTAGAGTATTTGACAGGAAGTTGGGATTGCAGAACCAGGTTAAGATCAATTCCTAGAAGAGTTTGAATCCAAGCTAGGGAGCTTGGATTTAATGAGATTGTGAAGGAGAGTCACTGAGATTTTTTCGAGTGACTCATTTATATGGCTAGTTTAATGTATTATGTAGGAGGAATTAGTGAAGGAAAACAGGAGATTTTCAACAGCACAGGTTAGAGGCAATAAAATTCAACTTCACCTTTTTTTTTTGTATATGACCCTAGTGGGAACCGAACCTGGGACTCTCTGGTCTGCAGGCCGACGCTCCAGCTGCTGAACCAAACCGGCCAGGGCTCAACTTTACCTTTTATGGAACACACTTTTCTTAGCTTCACCAGTTGAAGGGGTGATATAGTCAGTTGTACCCATGTTCTTGTTTTATCTTGTGTGCACACTCCTATTTTGACCCAACTTTTGCTATCTTGAGCACTTTGCACAGCTACTTCTCAGTTCCATGTATAGGGAGGTAAATTGAGTGTGAAGATTTATGTCTGTCTTGAATGGAAAGCTGCATTTTCTCTACCTACCTCTGTAAAGTTCATGAAGGGTCCCCCTGTATCACTCTGCTGGGCCATTGCAGTAGAAAGAGCTTTGGCACCCAGCCAATGTGGCTCAGTGGTTGAGTGTAACCCATGCACCAAGAGGTCGCCGGTTTGATTCCCGGTCAGGGCACATGCCCAGGTTGTGGGCCTAATCCCCGGTGCAGGGTGTGCAGGAGGCCGCCAGTCGATGTTCTTTCTCATCGATGTTTCTGTCTCTCTCTCCCTCTCCCTTTCTCTCTCTAAAAAATCAATAAAGAAAAAAAGAAAGCTCTGGCTTTTGATAAGATCTGGTTGGAGACTTTGATTTGAGTCCTTGGGAAAGTCTCTGAGCCTCAGTTTTCTTATTTCCAAAATGGCTATAATGATACCTGTTTCTGCTTGCTTTGCTAAGTTGTTAGGCTTAAGTAAGCAAGTAGATAAAAGAGTTATTTGTGAACAGTAAAGTACTATGTAAATACAGGGTATTACTTAGATCATGTATAATTCTCTGTATGAACACATGGATTCCTGTGTGTGAATAATATCCTTTTCCATACTCCCTTGAGGGAATATGATCTTACCATAAATTAGATGATCCCTTCAGTTATGTATTGTATACATAATTTCAATTGTTTGGGTTCAGAATGGCTGAGACTTGGTTACTATTGAATATTTTTCTTCATATACTCCAAGTTGGTGCGCAAGAAGCATGTGCTGTCCTGCTTCCGAGATGTCCTCGTGAGGCATGCTTCCCTGGTTGTGCAGCTGGTGGCTCAGGATCAGAGAGTCTGTATCCACTTCATAAGCATGCTTTTTGGTGAGATTAAAAGGGAAACTTGGCATGAATTTTGTACGTATAGCATACATATTTGTTTTGGGGGTCTTGGAGAAATGGTCTTGGAAAGATAATTTAGACTTTTTGTGATGTAAATTTAACTTAGTAGCAAATTGTTTTATCATAATGATGAAGAAATGGTCACTTTTCTAAGATACATTATACGTTATATGCTAATTACAGCTAAGAGGTTAGTTAAAGTGTGAAGATGAATATGGAAAATGTGTGACCTTTAAAAAAATCTAGTCTTGTGTGATCTTTGCACAGGATCAGAAGATCCAGACTGGAGTCTGCTGACCTGGCTGTGACCCTGATTGAATTATTTCCCCTTTCTTGTGCTTTAGTTTCTTCATGTGTAAAATGAGATGTATTATGATGTTCCTCCCATTTTTTTCTTTTTGTTAATCTTCACCTGAGGATATATTTTCATTGAATTTTTTTTAGATAGAGTGAAAGGGAGGGAAAGAGAGAAACATCGATGTGAGAAACATACATCAGTTGGCTGCCTCCCGCATGATCCTGTTCTTTGGAATGAGCCGTTTTAGGGAGGATGAGAGCTGACTCATACTGAGTACTTTCTCTGCTAGAGGCTTTTCATGCTTTTAACTGCCAAGACAGTACTTTAAGGCAGAGAGGATGATCCCTAAGGCTCAGGAAGGTCATAACTAACAACTGGCAGAACTGGAATTTTGCCCCAGGTCTGTTATAGACTCCAGACCACACAATTGTTATGCTGTTCCACACAGACTCTTTTAATCCTTTTAAAGCCAGAGTGGGTCATTAAAAGTCTAGGTGTTTGGTGCTGAGGATAACTGGGACATCGCTTAAAGCTGATACTAGACTTAGACTTCACAGTGTGTTTTTGTTTTTCTTTTAACTATTAACTATCCCACTCCTGCCTCTCTCTCCTCCAAGGACTGTTATGCAGTGTGGAAGATGGGAATATGGCAGACCTCTGTATTGAAGGTAAGGTGAAATAGTGTGTACTTAGCATTTGAAGCTGGGGATATCAGCCTGAATTGCAGGTTATTTGAGACCTTGATGAAATGTTTCGTTTTCTTTCCTTGGTGTATGGGTCAATGCTCAACCAGTGAGCCACACCAGCTGGGAAGAAATGTTCATTTTAGATAGAGATAAAGAAAACTCAATTAGTTGGCAATCATTAATTCTGCATTTCTTTTTTGAGTACCTACTCTGTGCCAAGTACTGTATCAGACTAGGGATACTAGGTGGATAAGACATGGTCCTGCCTTCTAAGAATTTATAGTGTGGAGGAGAGATTGGCTGGCAAATAACGAGAGCTGATGAGTGCTGTTACAAAGATGTACAAAACTGTTTTTATTACATTCATATTGGTTGGTTGGAAGTTTTCTGCACATAGATGGTGCTTAGCCGTGGAACTGCATGGGTATACCTATAAAAAGCTCAAGGAGAAGACAAGAGCATTGGGATGGGAGAATTCTTGCAGAAAGAGCCAGAACTGTATTAGTTAGGGTCTAGACAAGAAACAAACCACACAAGTTATTTGAACAGAAAAAAACTTTAAAGAATTATTAACTAGGAAACTGAAGACACGAAGAGAACACCAAGTTTTCACAGAGGTAGCAGCTCCAGAAAGCAGCTCCCACTCCTAGGGCTGGGGAAACAAAAGGAGATGTTGGAATTATTAAAACCACAAGTTTGGAGGAAGAACCTCATATATGAAACTCAGACCTCTGAGGAGAGGATGCCACTTGGCTGCTGCTAGGCCCATGACCATCCAACCACACAGCAGCTGTAACTACTAGCAACTGTAACAAACAGATCCTAAGTTAACATGATCTGTATGTACTTCTGACCATCTCTCAATCTAGAGGACATGGACAAACAAATGTATCACTTGAAGTTCTGACCACTGGTGTGTGGGGGGGTGATTTTACTATTTTCCTCAAGGCCACTCTTGAGTGGGGCTATAATCCTAAAGCCATTCACTTCTGGTTGGTGCCAGCATAGTTTTCAGAACCCTCATCAGACCCCAAGAACTTCGCTGAAGTGGTGGGTCCTAGATGGAGACTGCAAAACTAGAGAGAGGAGAAGGACTTGCTCCTTCCTCACTGTTTCCTGTTTGCTCCTGCTTTCTTCCCGTTTTTGTGTTATCCTAGAATGTTTCTTTACTCTGGAAGTGGCAGAGCCTTCCCACTGCAGCAGCTGAATTTCATTGCAGCTCTTTCCACACGTGTAGAGCCAGCCTTTTCTCTACTCCCAAACACCAGCAGAAGCATCACAAATGATTGTATAGAAGGGTGGGTTTGGGGTTGTGATGTAATATTGTTGGCAATTATTGGCAAAGGAACTCTCTCATAATTCTATTTTCTAGTATGTGAAGGAGCAAATATTGAGGAAGGAAAAAAGTAGAGATAATGTAAAATAATAGTTTTCAACCTCAGTTTCACAATAGACTTACCTGGAGAACTTTAAGAATATCCAGATGAGTGCTCGCTTTGGCAGCACATATACTAAGACTGGAATGATACAAAGAAGATTAGCATGACCCTTGCGCAAGGATGACATGCAAATTCGTGAAGCATTCCATATGTTTAAAAAAGAAAAAAAAAAAATCCAGATGCTTAGTTTCTTTCTCTAGAAGTCTGATTTAAATTGGTCTTTGGCATTAGTATTTTTTATTTTATTTTTTGTTAATCCTCACCAGAGGATATTTTCCCATTGATTGTTTATTATTTTTATTTTTGTCAGTCCTCACCTGAGGATATTTTTCCATTGATTTGTAGATAGAGTGGAAGAGAGGGAAGGGGAGAGAGAGAGAGAGAGAGAGAGAGAGAAAGAAACAATGTGAAAGAGACATCGATTGGCTCCTTCCTGTATGACCCCATCTGGGGCCAGGGATCGAACCTGCAACCCAGGTATGTGCCCTTGACTGGGAATCAAACCTGCAGCTCTAAGGTCCTCGGGCCAACATTCTAACCACTGAGCAAGACCAGCCAGTGCAGGCATTAGTATTTTTTAAAAGCTTCCAAAGTGATTCTAATATGCAGCCTAGTTGTGAACCACTGACATAAAACAATGAAGAAGCCAGAAATACTTTGGCTTGGATGTGCACAAATGGTTTAATGGGGGAGACAGAAAATACTCATACCAAATAGCACAAGTAAATGACTTTTAGTAGAAGGGCTATAAAAGGTAAACTCTGGGTTGTCTTCTGATTAGTAATGCTATTGTGTTTACTCAGTCCTTATCCAGTTTACAACTCAGCTGAAATTAGAGCAGACCATTCATTGCCTGCTGGACGAGTGCCACAAAGAGGTCAGTAAATAGTTGTGAGTTGTTTTTTTTTATCCTCACCCTGTTGTAACCCAGGAGATCGACCACACTCAGACTCCATTTTTCAGTTTTTGGGGATGTTTTATTACCTGCGCAGGGACTGCAGCCAACCTACACAGAGGAGAACTGCAGCCCCGAGCTCAGGGGGAGGGTTGCTTATATAGGGCAGGGGTCATTCAAGAGTTTAGCAGAGCAAGCAAGCTGCTTGTACAGAAGCGGAGGCAGTTAGCGATAAGCAGGAGGGAACGGAGGGGGGAGGGAGCTGAGGCGAAAGGGAACTGGGTGAACTGGGTCAGCATACATCTATCCTGCTATTCATTCCATTATCCAAGTTTTAAAAACTAACAAATTCGAGACAGATATCAGCGGTCAGTCAGGTGCAATACACACATGTTGAACAGTTACAGTTTTATGGGGTAAAGGGAGCTTCAGTTTCTCCCTATCAGTTTCTTTACAGAGCATGCAGGACACTCTGGCCTTGGGGCCGTTTGTGTCCTCCCTTTTCTTGAAGGATGTTGCTTTTCAAATTCCCAGTGAAGGTCAAACTCTAGTTAATTTTTATGGGGCTAAAGCCCTCTATAACATTTCCCATTGTTCATCTTGCTGTCTCTGAGGTTGTTAATTAGGGCAGCTTAAAGACAAGTTGGATTCTAAGGACAGTGAGCTACAACAACCCGAGGACATTTTTTCCCCTATTTTTTGTTCAGATAGAGTGGGAGGGAGAGAGAAGAGAAGAAGAGAGAGAAACATCAACGTGAAAGGGACACATCGAGTGGCTGCCACCTGCAAGACCAACCAGGGCCCGGGGACAAACTGCAACCGAGATATGTGCCCATAGCGGGAACCGAACCTGGGTCTCTCTGGACTGCAGGCCGATGCTCTAACCGCTGAGCCAAACTGGCCAGGGCTAGTTGTGAGTTCTTGAGTACCCCTCTGAATCCTCAGATATCAGAGTTGAGCCAACCCTTCTTTGGATAGATGGGAGATTAAAATCCAGAAAGGAAAAGGGACTTGCCTGAGGTCATTGAGTCCGTGGCAGAGCCAGAACTAGGGCCCGAGTCTTCTGATCCTGCTCCAGTACTCTTTGCAGCTTCCTTTCAATCACCTCCATGTGGTGAAGCCCTATCTTTCTGGCATAGTCATCCCATTGCCATTCTTTATGTCCTTCTAAATACAATACAGATTTCCTTGATGAATTTATCAAGGAAATATGTTCACTGTGTCTTGGCTTACTTAGTATTTTTATTTGGTTTGAATTGTATACAGTGTTTTGTACTGAAGGCATGTACTTTTATCAGCATCTAAGGCAGCAGTTCTCAACCTGTGGGTCGCGACCTCTTTGGGGGTCGAACGACCCTTTCACAGGGGTCGCCTAAGACAGTAGCAAAATTACAGTTATGAAGTAGCAACAAAAATAATTTTATGGTTGGGGGTCACCACAACATGAGGAACTGTATTAAATGGTTACGGCATTAGGAAGGTTGAGAACCACTGATAAGCACTGAGTGGGTATGTTTAACCTGCTTGTTACAGTGTAGTGAATAATACAAATTAAACAAGCAGCTTTTTAAAATTTGTTTAAAATTTTGGAAGGATCAGAATCAGTTTTTTTCTTTTGCAAAGGAAGACAGATGTTTATCTTAATACCATCAAGAGCAACATTTAATTATAAATTATATTAAATTATCATGTCATTATAATTAATCTGCATGTAATTAATATATCAGATTGGATTTATAAGTATATATACCAATATTTATGATGATAATATCACTTAACACTATGAGCACTTTCTATATGCTAGATACCGTTTTAGGTGCTTTTCATGCAATATGTCATTCAGTCCTCCTACCAACTCTGTAAAGTTGGTACTATTATTATTTCTCACAAATGGAGTTAAGAGTCTTTCTTAAGGTGCTACAGTTAGTCAATAGAAGGGGTGAAATATGTACTGTTGACTCTCTCTGTAAAGTGCCAACCATATAAGTGTTCCATAATGGTAGTTCTAGTAATGATAATAACAATAATTTTTTTTTGCACTGAGCCAGAATTCTGCCTTTATGACATTGCCAACTGAGAGGACTCTCCTGGAACTTCCCAGTCCAATAAGACAGACAGGCGCTTAGCCAAAGAGGCCAATTATGTACAATATGGGCTTTAGTGTGGATAGGGTTAGATAAATTGTGGTGGGAGCTTTGTCCTGACCCTAATTTATAGAGTGGAGTATGTTCACTTTTTGTAGCTCTGTAACATGCCCTCCATGCGAGGCAGCCTGGCCACTCTGACCCTTCTCGGCAAGTTGGTGGATGCCATCCCTGCTTTGGCAGACAAGCTTGTAATGGAGCACCGTGAGTGACTTCTGAGGAAGAGCTTCCACTCCCCTTTCACCTGCTTTTATTACACTTCCATCTGGAGGGTCCATTCACTGTATACACCTTCATTACTTTTCTTCTTTAGGCTTTGGTTTCCTATTTGTAAAATGTGTCTATGTTGACTAATTTGAAAAAGTGCTTCTAGACTCTGGTCTTGGGCTATTTCTATTCACAAGTTCCTTTTGGGTGGAAGGAGGAATTAATTCTGGAATATAGAAGCACTCTTTTCTGTCAGTAAAATCCAAATAAATATCTCATAAATTTACTCACGGGTAAATCACTTAACTGCTCTAAGCCTTAGTTTTCCCATTTGATTAAGTACCCAGAAATCATTTTTTTGTGAGAGATTACTGGGGATTACCATTACTACCCCACTGAGGACAATATTTATAGTTTCATAAAGCAGTTGACATTGTGCGGTTCCCTGGCCCCTTGGTTGTTTTCTGGACAGGTGACTTGATGGAGCATCTGTTGAGAGGTTTAGTGTATCCCAGTGAGGGTGTGCAAGCTTCTGTCTGTTACCTCTACGGGAAGTTGTACTCCTCCCCAGTGGCAGCTGAGATGCTTTCAGGCCATTTCCGGGAGAAGCTGTGCCCTATCTTCCTTTCCACGCTGGATGGTGCCCAGACAAAGGAGCTACAGATCAATTGCTTGGGTAAAACATGAGATCGCAGAAAAAACAGAGAAAGTGTTAGGTTTTGCTTGAGGTCTTGAGATATTGGCTCTCTAGTGGTGGGGAAGTTTGCTGCTTTGCAAAGCCATGGGTTTGGGAAATAAGATGCACAGACTGTGAAAGATGCAAAGAGTTGGTGTGGCATCTTAAGAATGTTAATTTTGGAAGAAGAGGAAAGAAAGTGGGACAGCAATTTTCTGCCTCCAACCTTTACTGCCTATCCTGGTGCATCCTGTACTTGCTGCCAAGTTAATCTTCACACTATACAGCTTGCATCCTGTCAGTTTCCTACTTGGAAATTTACCTGTGGCTTCCTCTAGCCTCTAGGGTGATGTCCAGGTTTCTTTGAATGTTTTTTGAGGCTCCTTTGGCAAGAGCTACAGGGAAAAGCATAGTCTGTGGGTGACAACAGTTTCTTTTCACAGTTTGGGCCAAGAGCTGTGTTATGAACAGTTCAGCCACACACAGTGAGCATTCATTCTGCACCAGGCTCTGCTGGGCTCTGGGGTCATAAAAATGATCAAACCCAAGCTCTATTCTGAGGGGGCTCATAGTCCAGATGTGGACAATTAGAGTCCAGTGTGGTAAGTGCTATTATAGAGGTTGCACAGAAAAGGGTGGGATTCTATTTAAAGTAGTACTATAATTCTTATATATGGAAAACCCTAAAACCACTAAAAAACTTAAACTAGTAAATAAATTCAGTAAAGTTGCAGGAAGCACAAAATCAGTTGTGCTTACATATACTAGCAGTGAATTATATGAAAAATAAGAAAATCCCATTTAAAGTAGCATTAAAAAGAATAAAATACTTAGGAATATGTTCAGAGACATAAAGAAGTTTCTAAGGGATGTCTGAGGTGCTACCTTAGGTGTATTCTGGTGCCTGTGCTCCTCTTGTCTGACTTCCCAACCCCTTTGTTTTCCAGGTTTGCTGAGGCAGCTGCTGAAGTATGATCTCTTTGTGTCCATGATCATGAACAAGTCAGCACTGGCGGAAAGTATGGACAGTGTTGAGGGACCACCAAGAGAGACCTCACTGCCTTTGGTGCTCAAAAAGGTCCTTGTCTTATGATTCCCTGTCTTTAAATTTAGTAACAAGGGAACCCGAATGCCTCCTGTACCTTGTCCTCATCCACCACTCCTGTCTAGGATTTACAAAGTATTTTTTTAGTAGCCAAACAACATGCTGTTAGAAGACTCAAAGTACATTTTATTTCCATTGTGAATCCTTATATAGCATCTTCTCCTTCACAGCAGGGCTGCCTGAGAATGAAGAATACATGCCACAACAGAAACAAAACTATCTCAGTTATTTTAGGGATAAAACTCAAGCTTCTCAGCATGGTACCTAGAGCCCTCTTTCTCTGGCCCCTATTTATTTTTTCGGCCTTACTTACCTGTTTCTTCCACTCCACAACGCAGTGCTCCAGCCATATGCAACTTCTCCCTGGTCCTGTATAAACTAGGACATCCTGTCTAGCTGTGCAGATGCTCTTCCCCTTTGCCTTTAAAGCCTTTTTCCCTAACACCTTTCTCCCTCCTTTTGTCTGTTGATCTCTGATTCAGCCTTCAAGCTATCACCCTTGCTTCTTTTTTTTCTTTCCATTTTTTGTTCGGATAGAGTGGGAGGGAAAGAGAGGGAGAGAGGGAGAGAGAGAGAGAGAGAGAGAAATATTGACGTGAAAGGGACACATCAAGTGGCTGCCTCCCGCATCACCCAACCAGAGCTGGGGACAAACCGCAACCAAGGTACGTGCCCTTAGCCGGAACCTAACCCGGTCTCTCTGGACCGCAGGTCGATGCTCTAATTGCTGAGCCAAACTGGCCAGGGCCACCCTGGCTTCTTTAGGTAGAATGTGCCCCTCTTGTCATAGCGCTGATCTCACCAATTGTGGTTGATCAACTGGGATTTTCTTTAGGGTGGGACCTGAGTTTGGCTGTCTCTCTCTGAAGTGCTCAGTACAGGGCTTGGCAGAGCTACAATCCTCATCTGCTGGCAGGGGTATCATTGACTGACCAGATTGTGGGACTCCTGCAGGAAAGAGGAGGAGCCCTGGTCAGAAGTGGTAACATCTGGTTAGAACATTTGATCCTGGGCTCAGCAGGGGCACAAGGTCTTCTGTACTCAGTGCACCAAGGTAGCATGATGGTGGTAGGGACAGAAATTAGCGAGTGCTCCCTACTGAGGAAAGAACTTTGTAGAGACAGGGCTTTTGGTTTAGAGGTCCCAGCCTCCATCTGTATGTGGAAATTCTTCCATTGGCAATTTTGAATGATCATCATTTTATTTTACTACAGCAGCCAGCAAGGTTGGGACTAGGGTGAGGTGAGTGAGACATTTGCCTTAGGTATAAAATTTAAAGGAGTAATAAAAAAAACTCAGCAATCAAGATAAATATTTTTTTTTGTTAATCCTCACCCAAGGATATTTTTCCATTAAGATAAATAATATTTTAAAAGATTAAAGTTAATGCAAAATTTATGATGTACAAAATATAAAAAATTTAAGATAAGATAGGCATATATCCTTATACAACCCCATTCTGGAATTTTTGTCAAAGTCTAATGTTAGCTAGTCCTTCCTGCTTTTGGCTGTTAATCAACTTATTCTCCCAAAATTTAGTTTCCTGGGAATATTTTCTCAATGTTAGTGTTCCTACTGTTGCAACGTTGATTCATTCACTTAGTCACATAACACACTGAGCACTAATGTGATGTGTCAGTCACTATGTAAGGCACTGGGAATGCCATGGTATGTAAATAACTGAGTTTCTTGCCCATTCACAATTTAGTGGGAAAGACATAATAAATAAGAAAATGAACAAGAAAAGTAATTGTGGATTGTGATAAGTGCTATAAAGGAAATCAAGAGGGATGAAATAGTAGCAGAGAATGCCATCTACAGGTTGAGTGGTCAGTCAGGGCCTCTCAGAAGGGTTGACATTTGAACTATCTTGAAGAATTAAAGTATTCCAGTGATCAATTATACTTTAATAGACCTGAAAATAAATAAAAAAATAAGTGAATGATAAGAAAAGTGGGCAGAAAAGCATTTTAGGTATAATAAAGCCAGAGTCAAGTAAAAGCCAGAGGAAGGGAAATGCTTGATATGTTCGAGAAGCAGATGGAGGCCAGTGGGATGGGATGGGTGGGAGGTGATGTGAAGTGGCTCAAGATGAGGCTAGATAGAGATCAAGCAGGAAAAGTCATGCAAGTCTTGAAATAATTAGGATTTTTAAAAATTTATTTTATTTTTGTTACAGATGTTTCTCCTTTTATACCCCATTGACACCCTCCTCCCCATCACGCCCCCCACCCCGTCCCCGGCTTTGTTGTCCATGTCCATTGGTTATGCGTACATGCATATATAAGTTCTGTGGTTTATCTCTTCCCTCCCTCCACCACCCCCTCTTCTGAGGGTTGTCAGTCTGTACCCTACTTCCACGTCTCTGGGTCTACCCTATTCCTCAGACTGTTATGATCATTATATTCCATAAATAAGTGAGATCGTGTGGTATTTGTCTTTTTCGGCTTGACTTGTTTCGCTTAGGATAATACTTTTCAGGTCCCTCCATGTTGTCTCAAAGGATAAGAGATCTTTCTTACAGCTGCATAGTACTCCATTGTGTATATGTACCACCGCTTTTTTATCCATTCGTCTACTGATGGACACTTGGGCTGTTTCCAGATCTTAGCGATTGTAAATAGTGCTGCTATGAACATGGGGGTACATATATTCTTTCTGATTGGTGTTTCAGGCTTCTTAGGGTATATTCCTAGAAGTGGGATCTCTGGGTCAAATAGCAATTCAATTTTTAATTTTTTGAGGTAACATCATAGTGTTTTCCAGAGTGGCTACACCAGTCTGCATTCCCACCAGCAGTGTACTGGAGTCTCCTTTTCTCCACACCCTCACCAACACCTGTTGTTTGATGATTTGTAGATGGTGGCCATTCTGACAGGTGTGAAGTGATACCTCGTTGTTTTAATTTGCATCTCTCTAATGATTAGTGATGTTGAACATTTCTTCATATGTCTCTTAGCCATCTGTATGTCCTGTTGGAAGAGGTGTCTATTTAGCTCCTCTGCCCATTTTTTAATTGGGTTCTTTGTCTTCCTTTTGTTGAGTTGTATGAGTACTTTATATATTTTGGAAATTAACCCCTTATTTGATGTATCATTGGCAATGATATTCTCCCATACAGTAGGTTGCCTTTCCATTTTGATAGTTGTTTCTTTTGCTGTGCAGAAGCTTTTTAGTTTGATGTAGTCCCACGTGTTCATTTTTTCCTTTGTTTCTGTTGCCTTAGGTGATGTATCAGTGAACATTCTGCTGCGTATGATGTCTGAAATTTTGTTGCCTACATTTTCTTCTAGGATTTTTAAGGATTCATGGGTCACATTTAAGTCTTTTATTATTATTTTTTTTTTGAGTTTATTTTTGTGTATGGTGTAAGTTGATGGTCTAGTTTCATTTTTTTGCATGTAGCTGTCCAATTTTCCTAACACCATTTATTAAAGAGGCTATCTTTACCTCATTGTATACTCTTGCCTCTTTTGTCAAATATTAATTGAGCATAATGTCTTGGGTCCATTTCTGGGTTCTCTGTTCTGTTCCACTGGTCTATATGCCTGTTCTTGTGCTAGTACCAAGCTGTTTTGATTACAGTCACTTTGTAGTATAACCTGATATCTGGTATTGTGATCCCACCTACTTTGTCCTTCTTTTTCAAGATTGCTGTGGCTATTCAGGGTTTTTTTTGGTTCTATATGAACTTTTGAAGTATTTGTTCTAGTTCTGTGAAATATGTCGTTGATATTTTGATGGGGATTGCATTGAATGTATAGATTGCTTTGGGTAATATGGACATTTTAATGATGTTAATTTTTCCAATCCATGAACAGGGTATGTGCTTCCACTTTTTTATATCTTCCTGTATTTCTTTTTTCAATGTCCTGTAGTTTTCTGAAAATAGATCCTTTACTTCTTTGGTTAAGTTTATTCCTAGGTATCTTAATTTTTTTGCCGCGATGGTAAATGGGATTGTTTTTTCAGTTTCTCTTTCTGTGAGTTCATCATTGGTGTATAAGAATGCTGTCAATTTTTTGACGTTAATTTTGTATCCTGCTACTTTGCCAAATTTATTTATTTATTTATTTATTTATCCTCACCCGAGGATATTTTTTCCATTTTTTGTACAGATAGAGTGGGAGGGAGAGAGAGGAAGGGAGAGAGAGTGAGAAACATCGACGTGAAGGGACACATCGAGTGGCTGCCACCCGCACGACCAACCAGGGCCGGGGACAAACTGCAACCGAAGTACGTGCCCTTAGCGGGAACCGAACCCGGGTCTCTCCGGACCGCAGGCCGATGCTCTAACCGCTGAGCCAAACTGGCCAGGGCCATTTATTTATTTATTTATTTATTTATTTATTTATTTATTTATTTTTATTCTCACCCGAGGACATTTTTCAATATTTTGTGCAGATAGAGTGGGAGGGAGAGAGAGAGAGAGAAACATTGACGTGAAAGGGACACATCGAGTGGTTGCCACCCGCACGACCCACCGCATGACCCAACCAGGGCCGGGGACAAACTTTAACCGAGGTACATGCCTTTAGCGGGAACCAAACCCGGGTCTCTCTGGACCGCAGGCCAATGTTCTAACCACTGAGCAACCGGCCAGGGCCCAAATTCATTTATTAAGTTTAGTAGATTTTAGATGAAGTCTTTTTTTTTTTTTTTTATCCTCACCCGAGGACATTTTTCCAATTTTTGTACAGATAGAGTGGGAGGGAGAGAGAGGAAGACAGAGAGAGAGAGAGAAACATCGACGTGAAAGGGACACATTGAGTGGCTGCCACCCGCACGACCAACCAGGGCTGGGGACAAACTGCAACTGAAGTACGTGCCCTTAGCGGGAACCGAACCCAGGTCTCTCTGGACCGCAGGCTGACGCTCTAACCGCTGAGCCAAACCGGCCAGGGATAGATGAAGTGTTTAGGGTTTTCTATGTATAATATGTCATCTGCAAATAATAACAGTTTCTCTTCCTCCTTTCCAATTTGGATCCCTTTTATTTTTTCTTCATGTCTGCTTACTTTGGCTAAGACTTCCAGTACTATGTTAAATAAGAGTGGTGAAAGTGGGCATCCCTGTCTTGTTCCTGTTCTTAAGGGAAATGCTTTTAGTTTCTGCTCATTGAGTATGATGTTGGCTGTAGGTCTTTCATATATGGCCTTTATTATGTCGAGATATGATCCCTCCATTCCCACATTGCTGATCATTTTTATCAGAAATGGATACTGGGTTTTGATGAATGCTTTTTCAGCATCTATTGATATGATCATGTGGTTTTTTTTTTTTTTTTTTTTTTTTTTTTTTTTTTTTTTTTATCCTCACCCGAGGATATTTTTCCATTTTTTGTACAGATAGAGTGGGAGGGAGAGAGAGGAAGGGAGAGAGAGAGAGAAACATCGATGTGAAGGGACACATCGAGTGGCTGCCACCCGCACGACCAACCAGGGCCGGGGACAAACTGCAACCGAAGTACGTGCCCTTAGCGGGAACCGAACCCGGGTCTCTGCGGACCGCAGGCCGACGCTCTAACCGCTGAGCCAAACTGGCCAGGGCAAATCTTTTTTTTTTTTTTTTTTTTTTTTTTTTTTTCATCCTCACCCGAGGACATTTTTTTTTTTTTTTTTTTTTGATATTTTGTTCAGATAGAGTGGGAGGGAGAGAGAGAGAGAGAAACATCGATGTGAAAGGGACACATCGAGTGGTTGCCACCCACACAACCCAACCAGGGCCGGGGACAAACTGCAACCGAGGTACGTGCCCTTAGCGGGAACCGAACCCGGGTCTCTCGGGACCGCAGGCCGACGCTCTAACCGCTGAGCCAAACCGGCCAGGGCATCATGTGGTTTTTATTCTTCATTTTGTTTATGTGGTGTATCACATTTATTGATTTGCAAATATTCTACTAGCCTTGCATTCCTGGGATGAATCCCACTTGGTCATGGTGAATAATTTTTTTGATGTATTGCTGGATTCGATTTGCTAATATTTTGTTCAGGATTTTGGCGTCTATGTTCATCAGGGATATTGGCCTGTAGTTTTCTTTCTTTGTAGTGTCTTTTTCTGGTTTTGGAATTAGAATTATGCTGGCCTCATAAAACGAGTTTGGAAGTCTTCCATCTTTTTGAATTTTTTGAAATAGTTTGAGGAGAATGGGTGTTAGTTCTTTTTTGAATGTTCTGTAAAACTTCCCCGTGAAGCCATTCAGGCCTGGGCTTTTGTTTGCTGGGAGAGTCTTGATTACCTCTTCAATTTTCTTAGTTATTATTGGTCTGTTCAAGTTTTTTATCTCTTTCCAGTTCCGTTTTTGTTTTTTTTTGTTTTTTACATCCTCACCTGAGGACATTTTTTTCCATTTTTTGTTCAGATAGAGTGGGAAGGAGAGAGGAAGAGAAAGGAAGAGAGAAACATCAAGGGACACACTGAGTGGCTGCCAACCGCACGACCAATGAGGGCCAGGGACAAACTGCAACCGAGGTACATGCCCTTAGCGGGAACCGAACCCGGGTCTCTCTGGACTTCAGGCCGACGCTCTAACCACTGAGCAAAACCGGCCAGGGCTCTTCCCAGTTCAGTTTTGGGAGACTGTGTGTTTCTAGAAATTTTTCCATTTCACTTAGATTGTTGAATTTGTTGCCATGTAATTGTTAATAGTGGTTGTTAATGATCTTTTGTGTTTCTGTGGTGTCAGCTGCTACTTCTCCTCTTTCATTTCTGATTTTGTGTATTTGGGTTCTCTTTGTTTCTTGGTGAGTCTAGCTAAGGGTCCATCAGTCTTGTTTATCTTTTCAAAGAACCAGCTCTTTGTTACATTGATCCTTTGAATTGTTTTTTTCTTTGGTCTCTATGTCATTTATTTCTACTCTGCTCTTTACTAGTTCCTTCCTTCTACTTGCTCTGGGGTTTTCTTTTTGTTTGCTTTCTAATTCTTTAAGTTGTGAGGTTAGATAATCTATTAGAAATTTTTCTTGTTTCTTGAGGTGGGCCTGTAGTGCTATGAATTTCCCTCTCAGAAGTGCTTTTGCTGCATCCCATAGATTTTGTGCTGTTGTTTGTTCTTTTTCATTGGTTTCCAGGAAGTTTTTAATTTCTTCCTTGATCTCCTGAGTAATCCATTTATTGTTTAATAACATGCTCTTTAGCCTCCATGTGTTCAAATGTCTTTGCATGTCCTTGTTGCAATTGATTTCTAGATCATGCCATTGTGACCTGAGAAGATACTTGATATGATTTCAGTCTTCTTGAACTTGTAGAGATTTAGTTTGTGTCCTAACATGTGGTCCCTCTTTGAGAATATCCCATGTGCACTGGAGAAGAATGTGAATTCTGTAGTTTTGGGGTGTAATTCTCTGTAGATATATCTATTAAATCATTTGGTCTAGTGCTTCATTAAGAGTCTCTGTTTCCTTGCTGATTTTTTGTCTAGAGGATCTATCCAGTGGTGTCAGCAGGGTGTTGAAGTCCCCTGCTATGATTGTATTGCTGTCGATTTCTCCTTTGAAGTCCTCCAGAAGATTTTTAATATATTTTGGTGCTCCTATATTGGTTGCATATATGTTTATCAAGGTTATATCTTCATGTTGGATAGATCCTTTCAATATTATGTAGTAGCCTTCTTTGTCTCTAGTTATGGCCTTCATTTTGAAATCTGTTTGATCAGATATGAGTATTGCTACCCCAGCTTTTTTTCCCTTTTTGTTTGCTTGGAAGATTTTTTTCCATCCCTTCACTTTCTTTCTTTTTTTTTTTTATCCTCACCCGAGGACACTTTTCCATTCTTTGTTCAGATAGAGCAGGAGGGAGAGAAAGAGAGAGAAACATCGATGTGAAAGGGACACATTGAGTGGCTGCCACCCGCACGACCAACCAGGGCCGGGCACAAACTGCAACCGAGGTACATGCCCTTAGCGGGAACCGAACCCAGGTCTCTCCGGACCGCAGGCCGACACTCTAACCGCTGAGCCAAACCGGCCAGAGCTCCATCCCTTCACTTTCAACCTATATGAGTCTTTTGTTGTGAGGTGGGTCTCTTATAGATCGGTCATGCTTTCTTATCCAATCAGCTACTCTGTGTCTTTTTATTGGAGCATTCAGTCCATTTACATTTAAGGCGATTATTGATATGTACTTATTTATTGCCATTTTTGTTTAGTGTGGTTATATTTTTCTTCCTATTTCTTCTACTAATTACAGCAGTCCTTTTAATATTTCTTGCAGTGCTGGTTTGGTGCTAATGTATTCCCTTAGCCTTTTTTTGGTGCTTATCTCTTGCTGCCTTTAGGATTCTCTTTGTCTTTAATTTTTGGCCTTTTAATTACTATGTGTCTTGGTGTGGGCCTGTTTGGGTTCTTCTTACTTGGGGCTCTCTGTGCTTCTTGAACTTGAATGCTTTCTTCCTTCAACAAATTGGGGAAGTTTTCTGTCACTATTTCTTCGACTATATTTTCTAAATCTTGCTCATTTTCTTCTTCTTCAGGGACTCCTATGATGCAAATATTATTATGTTTCCAGTTGTTTCACTGTTCTCTTAAGCTGTCTTTATGTTTTTTAATTGTTTTTTCCTTATGGTTTTCTGATTGGTTGATTATTTCTACCCTGTCTTCTAATTCACTGATCCAGTCCTCAGCTTCCTCTACTCTGCTGTTTAGACCTTTCAATGTGTTCTTTATTTCTGATATGTCAATCTTCATTTCTTCTTGGTGGTTTTTAATTTCCAATTGGTTGAATTTCAACATTTCTGTGTCTTTACTCATGGTGTTGATGTCCTTACTCATGCTGTTGAGCTTCCTCAAGATCATGGCTCTGAATTCTAGCTCTGTTAACTTGCTTAACTGCTCCTCATTTATCTCATCTTTGGTAGAGGTCTCTTGTTCTTTCATTTGGCATTTGTTTCTTTGTTGCACCATTTTGGCTACCACCGTGGGCTTTGGAACCTGCCAAATTTTCCCTGTGGGTGTTGGTGTTGTACTGTTTGTGGCTCCCTCTCCTGGGTTTGGATGAGCGTTAAACACCACTGTCAAGTCTTACTTTCTTGGTTAGAGTTGCTAGCCCAAGAATGGTTTAGTTATGCTCCAGCTTTTTGCCTGGAGGCTCTCAGTAGTGGTTACTTGAAGAGCCTTGGTTTCTCAGTTGAATGAAAAACTCCCTCAGGTGCTCAGTGTAAGGGGATATCTGAGGGTGGGGCAGATACTGGTTGTTAATGAGCCTCAATTTACATTTCAATGGCTTTCTGGGTGGGGTTGAATCTCCGAGGGAGGGGCTGCTGCCTTCCCCAGAGCCCTGGGAAGGAGTAAGATGGACACTGTCCTGTGTGGCCGCAACTCAGCAAAAACTCTGAGTGCCCTCCAAATCCCGAGTGTCCTCACACAGTTCCTGTGCAGTCCACCCTCCCTCTGCCGGAACCCAAGGTGAGTGGCTGTGGCTATTTTAGCATCTGTCCTGGCTCTGCACTGTGAAGCTGCTTGGGAGGGTAACCCCGAGGGCACTGCTCACAGCTAAGGCCGCTGCTGTCTGTGGGCTCCCAGTCCCCCTCTCATGCCTCTGCAATCCTATCAGGATTGAGTCAGTGTCCCTGGTTATATGGTCCTCCAAGCTGCTTTTCTGTTGGTTTTTCCGACAATTTGTCTGTGTGTTAGTTGTAATTCAGTTTGGTCCCAGGAGACAGTCTGTGCAGCTTCTAGTCACTCTGCCGCCATTTTGGAATCTTCTAATTAGGAGATATATATATATATTTTTTATCCTCACCCAAGGACATTTTTTCATTTTTTATTCAGATAGAGGGGGTGGGGGGAGAGAAACATCGATGTGAAAGGGACACATTGAGTGGTTGCCACCCGCATGACCCACCACACGACCCAACGAGGGCCAGGGACAAACTGCAACCGAGGTACTTGTCCTTAGCAGGAACCGAACCCGGGTCTCTCTGGACCACAGGCCGACGCTCTACCACTGAGCCAAACCAGCCAGGGGTAATTAGGATATTTTTAAAGATAGATTTTTATAATTAATTTTGTTTATGATGGAAATGTTATGTTGGAGTGTTTCTCAATGACTTACAAGGAATATACATTTTATTTTATTTTTTATTATTATTTTTTTTATCCTCACCCGAGGATATTTTTCCATTTTTTGTACAGAGAATGGGAGGAAGAGAGAGAAAGGGAGAGAGAGAGAAACATCGACGTGAAGGGACACATCGAGTGGCTGCCACCCGCACGACCAACCAGGGCCGGGGACAAACTGCAACCGAAGTACGTGCCCTTAGCGGGAACCGAACCCGGGTCTCTCCGGACCGCAGGCCGATGCTCTAACCGCTGAGCCAAACTGGCCAGGGCAGGAATATACATTTTAAACCATGAACCATTGTTTTGCTTAACTATATAATTTTTGTAAGACACATTTTCTTTTTTAATCCTCACCTGAGGATTTTTTTTTCCTATTGATTTTTAGAGAGAGTGGAAGGGAGTGCGGGGAGGAGGGGGAAAAACATCAATGTGAGAGAGATACATTGATTGGTTGCCTTTCTTAATTGCCCTGACTGGTGCCAGGAATCGAACTTGCAACTCAGGTACATGCCCTTGATCGGGAATAGAATCTGCAATCCTTTGGTCCACTGAGCCATACCAGCTAGGGCAAGACACATATTCCCCCCCCACATTTTAACAGCTCTGAAGTTGTGAGACATTTTACCGTCAATGATGTGTCATAGTTCAATTATGGCTCTTTTTCTTTCTTAGTAGTACATAAAAAAATGGTTTGCTTTACATCAGTAGTGTCTTAAAAAAAATATGTCATTTTTCTATATAAAAAAGAACAAGATAGCGGTTAATATCTAGAAACTCCTTTGCATACTAAGAGACAGGCTTTCTATGTGTTTATTTTTGAGTCTCACATGACTGAGATGGGTTTAAGCATGCAGTCCTCAGATGCATCTCTATCAGACATGAGTGTAACTTCATCCTTTTCTTTTGATGCTCTAAAGCCAGGCATACTCTTCTTTATCCCATGATATGTGTTCTACTCATCACTTTTCCCCAGAAGGCCAGTTTCTACTACACTTAAAATCTGTGGTTGCCTTAACTCTTTCCTTGATTTCTGAAAGTGTCATAGGAACTCCTGAGAGCTATGGTGTTCAGTAGGATTTTGGGTGTTATACAATGAAAATTCACTGAAATGTTTTGAGTAGAAAAGTAACCTCATATAAAATTTTGATATGGGAGGCATCTCAGTTATGGGAAAAGTAGATCTGGACATGACTCATTTGAGTTTCTGCCTTAGCTTTGCCACTTATTAGCTGTGAATCCTGGAGTAAATAATTTAAACTCATGAACTTTAATTCCTTCCTCTGTATGTTGAGAGTCCCCAAGACCACCCCTAGGTTCAGTGATTCACTAGGAGGACTCACAGGATTAAGTGTAGAGTCAAACTCACGGCTATGATTTATCAAGTGAAAGAATACAAAACGCCCTGGCCAGGTAGCTTAGTTGGTTAGATTGTCCTGATATGCCAAGATTGTAGTGCAGGTTCAATCTCCTGTCAGGGCACATACAAAAATCAACCAATGAATGCATAAATAAGTGGAAATGACAAATTGATGTCTTTCTCTCAAGTCAATTAAAAAAAGAATACAGCCTGGCCGGCGTGGCTCAGTGGTTAAGCGTCGACCCCACGCATCAAGAGGTTGCCGGTTCAATTCCCAGTCACAGTAAGCCAATCCTATCAGTTCAGGGAATGATGGGAACTCTCCCGAAATCCAACTTCCAAAACCTAGTCAGTGGTCATTCCTGCAGACTGGCCTTTGTAAAGATAACAGTCTCAGGCTGCTGAGGTAACTCTTTTCTGCACACTGTAAAGTGGTAGAAGCTTCCCTTGTTATGTCCCAGGCTTGTTGCAAACATCAAAACCAGGTGAGGGCTGTGAAAGTACTTTTGTCAGTGTAGGCCTGAGCCCTTCTTGGTGATGGTTTTAGTGTTCTTTGAGTGCCATTGTGTTCTTTTGTTCTGTTCTCACCTGCTGCTCTTCATAGAGACTCCTTTCCATAGTCCATAACTGCCCTCCCTGAGCACTAGCCTGGTGACTGTGCAGGAGGGATTCAGAGACAATTGGGCTCCTGCCCTGAGGCACTCGAGCTGCTTCCCTCTGGTTCTGTCAGTGGTGTAAGTGTGGCACTTTCTGCTTTCTGTTTCTCCAGCTCCTCCTCTCCAGAGATGAAATTCTGCAGGTGGCCAGTGCCCACTGTATAACTGCGGTACTAGTCCACTCTCCAGCAAAGCATGCCTCAGCCTTCATTCATGCTGACATCCCAGGTAGAGGGCCCCTTCCATCCTTTTCCTACAAGAACCCTAGAGTTCTGACAAGACCCTTCAGTCAGCAATAGCAGCAGTCTTGCTGGGGTTCTGTGATAATGCTAATATTGGAGTGATGCGTTTTGGTGGCAGGTTCAGTTGTACATGACAGACTCTAGGAAGTAGGTCTCATGATGTCTGAATTCTCTTGCTACAGATATCTTATATGACCTTGAGCAATTTGTTACTAATCTTTGTATTTGTTTGACCGTCTAGGAATCAACACCTAGTGTGGGGTGGTGGCAAGACCCATGGACCAGGGAGGCAAAGGGAATTAATGTTTCTCAAGGGCTTGTTATGAGCCAGGAAATAGTCCCTAAGGTGCCTTGTAAATCTTTTCTTTCTATGGATAAGGAAACTGAGGATCAAAGCAGGGAAATAAGTGTTTTAAATTAACAAGGCTAGTCATTGTCAGAGAAGGGATATAAAAGCAAGCCTCTCTGGTTTTAAAAATTTTTTTCTCTGCATCATGCTGCTTGCCCATCCTGAGAATTAGGGGATCTGAATTCTAGTCCCACCTCTACCACTAATAATACCTTTCTCTGGGTCTCAGTTTCTCTATCTGTTAAAAAGATTAGGTTATACCATAACCCTGAGGGCATTTTTCAGGTTTATCTGTGAATTAATGATCATGTCTCACAGAGAAGGTGTGTGAACAGATAAACTAACAGATGTGAGATGCCGAATAAATTCAAGGCCCTAGCATTAGTTAAGGGATCATGATTACATAGGTGTCATTTATTGTTTTTGTTCTCTCTCCTCGCCAGAGTTCCTCTTTGAGCATCTTTCCTCTTCCAGTGAAGTGCTTATCTGGTCCAGCTACAACTGCTTGATACTTCTGGCAGAGGAGCCACTCTTCTTTTCCAAGTGCCACACGGTGTATGGTTGGTAGTGGGGGTTCTATACTAGCTCTGGGTTGGGTGGGCAGTCCTTTGAAGCTGGATGGCCACAGCAGTGATGAGGGACTAACTACATCTTGGAGGAGCATGCTGGTTCTGATCATTTCCATCAGCTCAAATTTATTACCAGATTCATATGTAAGCAGTAATATCCAAACAGTTCTGATCTTCACTGATTAGCAGAAGGATGTATGTTCAGCAAGAGAAGGGTACTCCTATTAGCCACTAAATGAATTCCTGTTGCACCTTAAGAGCAACTTTAGTCAACCTTGGATTCAGTCCTTTCCTGTGCTCCAGATATCTGTCCATCTCATTAGTGCCTAAGTTTTGCTGATTCACTTGTTTAAAGTTTCTTTAAAAATATGTTTTTCTTTATTGATTTTAGAGAGAGAATGTGAGAGAGGGAGAGAGAGAAATAGAAACATCAATGAGATAGGACATTGATTTGCCGCCTCCTGCATGCCCCACACTCGGGATTTGGCCCACAACCTGGGCATGTACCCTAACTGAGATTTGAATCAGCAACCTCTTGGTACATGGGTTGATGCCCAACCACTAAGCCATACCAGTTGGGCCATTTAAAGTTTCTTTTCTTTTCTTTTCTTTTTTTTATCTTCACCGGAGAACAGTTTTCCATTTTTTGTTCAGGTAGAGTGGGAGGGGGAGAGAGGAACAGAGAGAGAGAGAGAGAAACATCGACGTGAAAGAGACACATCGAGTGGCTGCCACCCGCACGACCAACCGGGGCTGGTGACAAACTGCAACCGAGGTACGTGCCCTTAGCGGGAACCGAACCTGGATCTCTCTGGACCACAGGCAGACGCTCTAACCACTGAGACAAACTGGCCAAGGCTAAAGTTTCTTGAAACTGTCTCTTCTCTTCCTTTCTGGTGAAGGAAGGAAGCAATTGTCTGATTTTTTTTTTTTTTTTTTTTAGAGAGAGAGAGAAAGGAAGAGAGAGATAGACATACCGATGTGAGCCCTGGCCGGTTTGGCTCAGCAGTTAGAGCGTCGGCCCACAGACCAGAGAATCCTGGGTTCGGTTCCCGCTAAGGGCACGTACCTCGGTTGTCCTTTGTCCCTGGCCCCGGTTGGGATCATGTGGGTGGCAACCAGTCGATGTGTCTCTCTTACATCGATGTTTTTCTCTCTCTCTCCCTCCCTCCCCCCTTCCCGCTTTATCCAAAGATAAATGCAAAAATGTCCTTGGGTGAGGATAAAAATAAATAAATAAATACATACGTACATACATACATACCGACGTGAGAGAGAAACATCATTCAGCTGCCTTGTGCACGCCCCTCTACTGGGGATCCAGCCTGCAACCCAGGCATGTGCCTTGACTGGGAATCGAAATGTGACCTCTCAGTCCATGGGATGATGCGCAGTCCACTGAGCCACACTGGCTGGGCTGCCTGGGACTTTTAAGATCACATATGGATTTTTAGACTGGGCTCATTTAGTCATTCATTTTTTTAAAATCCTCACCCAAGGACATTTTTGCATTTATCTTCAGATAGAGCAGGAAGGAGAAAGGGAGGAAGAGAGAGAGAAACATCGACGTGAGAGAGACACATTGACTGGTTGCCACCCGCACGAGCTCAACCAGGGCTGGGGACAAACTGCAACCGAGGTACATGCCCTTAGCTGGAACCGAACCTGGGACTTTCTAGTCTGAAGGCCGACGTTCTAACAGCTGAGCCAAACCAGCCAGGGCCAGTCATTCATTCTTATTCTGTGTTCCTATTCTATGCCAGGCACCAGGCTGGGACCTGGATTTTTAGAGATATGTATAACGTGGTCCCTGTCTTCTGGAAAGGGAGAGAAATATAAACACACTGATTAGTGCTCTGCTGGACGAAAGTATAGGAGGCGTGGGAGCTCAGGGAAGGCCCACAGCTTTGTCTGAGTGGATCAGGGAAGACTTCCTAGAGAAGTAGAGATCCAGTGTGAGTCTTGAAGGAGAAATAGGAGTGTCTAGTGGAGAAGGTGCAGCTCAGTCACTAGGCATTCATTAACTACTTTGGGTGCCAGGGTCCGTGCTTTGTCTTGTGCTGGATTTCGGGGAGACAGTTACATATGTTAAGGGCTTGCCCTCAAGGTCTCACAGTCTTGTTCCATCAGCTCAACCTTGTCAGGGCCCCTCCACAAGGGGCTGCTAACAAATATGTGCTCTGCAGAGCCTCTCACCTCTCCTGGGCAGGGGGTGAAGGAGCTACCACGTACTGATTCCTGTCTCTGCCATGTTATTTTGAGGTAGGGATTGAATCGGTGGTGAGGAGCCTACAGGGAAGCCTGAGGATGAACAACACAGAGCTGCACAAGCAGGGCGTGCTGCTCTTTGCTGAGATCCTGACTCGGTGAGCAAAGCAGTGGAGCATCAGGCCTATAGGGACCAGACTGGAGAAGGAAAGAAGTGAAGTATTTTTTCCTGGTAGGGTTGGTGAAAGTTCACTAACTTATTCCTCATTTTCTATTTCTTAGGCAGCCAGAGGAGATCAAGCTGTTCACAAGCTCAGCCATGTGCAGAGATGCTGGCCGTGCCCTCCAAGAGGCAGTGAATAGCCCTGTGCTGGAGGTGGCCATGGAGGCGGTGAAGGCTACTTCTGCCTTTCTGAGGTGAGAGGCCCAGGCAGGCTGAACTTTCTACTTCTGCATGTACCGAGGGCCAGGTCACGGCCAGGGCAGCTTCCAGGGGCTACTTATCAGGGGAATTTTCTTGGATTTTTTTCTTTCTGATACTCTGTGTTCTCTCTTTTTTGTACTGTCATTCAGATGTTGGACTTCCTGGATTGGTCATCTAATTTTCTTTGTTTTCTGATGGTTTTTTATCTTTTTGTCATTATACACTAGTTTCTGGGAGATTTTCTTGATTTTATTTATTTATTTATTTTTTATCCTCACCCGAGGACATTTTTCCATTTTTTGTTCAGGTAGAGTGGGAGGGAGAGAGAGGAACAGAGAAAGAGAGAGAAACATCGACGTGAAAGGGACACATCGAATGGCTGCCACCTGCACAACCAACCAGGGCCGCGGACAAACTGCAACCAAGGTACATGCCCTTAGCAGGAACCGAACCCCGGTCTCTCGGGACTGCAGGCTGATGCTCTAATCGCTGAGCCAAACCGGCCAGGACGATTTTCTTGATTTTTATTTTTAAACCCTTCTATTGAGTGTTTTATTTCTGCTTTCATATTTTTTATTTTATTTTTACATTTTTATTGTGCACTACATAACATGCTGCATAACCTTCTGGCAGGGGTAGATGAGCATAACTGCATTATTTTTCATCAGTCAGGATAATGCTTCTTTTTAAAAAATTTTATTTATTAAATTGTTTTTGTTACAGATGTTTCTTATTCCCCACCATTGACACCCTCCTCCCCTTCCCCCCCACCGCCCCTTCCCCCCGACCTCCGTCCCATCCCCAGTTTTGTTGTCTATGTTCATTGGTCATGCATACGTGCATGTAAGTTCTGTGGTTTATCTCTCCACCCCCCAACCACTCTTCCTCTGAGAGATGCAAATTAAAACAACTATGAGGTATCACCTCACACCTGTCGGAATGGCCGCCAACAACAAATCATCAAACAAGTGCTGGCGAAAGTGTGGAGAAAAGGGGACTCTAGTACCCCACATCTGTGTCTGTCTGTACCCCACGTCTATGTCTCTGGGTTTTGGTTCATAAGTTTGTTTAGTTCATTATATTTCACAAATAAGTGAGATCATGTGATATTTGTCTTTCTCTGCTTGGCTGGTTTCGCTTAGCATAAATATTCTCCAGGTCCTTCCATGCCATCTCAAAGGATAAGAGATCTTTCTTTCCTACAGTTGCATAGTATTCCATTGTGTACATGCACCACAACTGTTTTATCCATTGGTCTACTGATAGACACTTGGGCTGTTTCCAGATCTTAGCTATTGTAAATAGTGCTGCTACAAACATAGGGGTACATATATTCTTTCTGATTGGTGTTTCAGGTTTCTTAGGGTATATTCCTAGAAGTGGGATCACTGGGTCAAATGGCAGTTCAATTTTTAACTTTTTGAGGTAACACCATAGTGTTTTCCACAGTGGCTGCACCAGTCTGCATTCCCACCAGCACTGTACTAGAGTCCCCTTTTCTCCACACTTTCACCAGCACTTGTTTGATGATTTGTTGTTGGCGGCCATTCCGACAGGTGTGAGGTGATACCTCATAGTTGTTTTAATTTGCATCTCTCTGATGATTAGTGATGTTCAGCATTTCTTCATATGTCTCTTGGCCATTTGTATGTTCTTTTTGGAGAGGTGTCTATTTAGGTCCTCTGCCAGGAAAATGCTTCTTTAACCAATGTTCTTCAAACTCTTCGAACAAAGTGATGATTAACTCCAGAGAATCGACTATCTCTGTCCATCAAAGTCCACTGATATGAATAATAGACAACTTTTTTTTTCCTCTTGACAACATTTTTTTTATCTTCACCCGAGGACATTTTTGCATTTCAGATAGAGCAGGAGGGAGAGAGGGAGGAAGAGAAAGAGAGAGAGAAACATTGATGTGAGAGAGAACACATCGACTGGTTGCCACCCACACAACCCCTACCGGGGCTGGGGACAAACTGCAACCGAGGTACGTGCCTTTAGTGGAAACCGAACCCGGGTCTCTCTGGACCCCAGGCTGACACTCTCACTGCTGAGCCAAACCGGCCAGGGCAGCAACATTTTTTTTTAATCCTCACCCAAATATATTTTTCCATTTTTCTTCAGATAGAGTGGGAGGAAGGGAGAGAGGGAGGGAGGCAGGGAGGGAGGGAGAGAGAGAGAAATATACATTGATGTGAGAGACATTGACTGGCCAGCTCACAGGCTGCCTCCTGCACGACCCTGACCAGGGCCAGGGCCTGAACCACAACTAAGGCCTGTACCCTTGACCGGAATCGAACCCAAGACTCTCTGGTCCTCGGGCTGATGCTCTAACCACTGTGCCAAACCAATCAGGGCTCCTCTTGGCAACATTTTATCAGACATCTCAACATTGTCAGCTGCTGCAGTTCCCAGTAGCTAGTGGTGTCCCAGCCAGTGAGTTCTGGTTTACTCGCCAAATCTGTCTAGAAAGAAAAATTTTACTCTGCCTTTCAAGATTTTTCTGGCTGGTCTAATCAAGTTGACGTGAGACAGATTAGCAGGAGGGAAACCAAGTTTAGTAATATGCATACCTCCTGTATACATGGGAGAGACCCAGGAACACAGAGTAACTCTTCTACTTTCATATATAGATATAGATATAGATGATATAGATTTTTTAATCCTCACCTGAGGATATTTTTCCATTTATCTTCAGAGTAGGAGTGGGGGAGAGAGAGAGAGAGAAAGAAAAACATCAATGTGAGAGAGACACATTGATTGGTTGCCTCCCACATGACCCCAACCAGGGCCAGGGATGAACTACAACTGAGGTATGTGCCCTTGGCTGGAATTGAACCCGCGACTCCTTGGTCCACAAGCTGATGCTCTGACTGCTGAGCTAAACTGGCCAGGGCTCTCTTCATGTTGTTGTTTTTTTTTTTTTATGTCCTCACCTGAGGACATTTTTGCTTTTATCTTCAGATAGATTGGGAGGGAGAGAGGGAGGAAGAGAGAGAGAGAAACATCGATTGGTTGCCACCCATGTGACCCCAGCCGGGGCCAGGGACAAACTGCAACCAACCGAGGTACGTGCCATTAGCGGGAACTGAACCCGGGACTTTGGTCTGCAGGCTGAGACTCTAACCACTGAGAAAACTGGCCAGGGCTCTCCATGTTTTTAATAGCATTATTTTTTCTTAATTGATTTTTTTTTTTAGAGCGAGAGGAATGGAGAGGGAGAGAGAGATAGAAACATTGAAGAGAGAACATTGATTGGTCGCCTCCTGCATGCCCCTTACTGGGGATTTGGCCCACAACCTGGACATGTGCTCTGACCAGGAATTGAACCAGTGACCTCTTGGTGCATGGGTTGATGCTCAGCCACTGAGCCACACTGGCTGGGATTAATTGCATTTTTATTCTGTATTTATTTCATGGATGTAAATTTTAAGATCTCAGTCTTTTGTTTTAATCTAGACTTTCCCCCCACTTCCTTTCTACTAATGATTTCTTCTGCCTAAAATACTCTTCCTTAAATCTTTGCATGGCTGGCTTTCTTTTTATCATTCAAGTCTCATTCAGAGCATCCTTCCCTAACTGACCAGTTAGGCTGTTATAGCACCTACCAAACACTTGGTAGTTCTTGTTTATTCATTTGTTTTTTGGCTTCTGTCAACTATAATATAATCTTTAAGAGATCGGGGACCATGTAATTTTTTTCACTGTTATATACCTTGCTTCTAGTAGATAGTTAGTATGTGAATGAAGGATGTTAAAATGGATGGTGAGCCCAGCCGGTGTGGCTCAGTGGTTGAGCATCAACCCATGCACCAAGAGGTTGCCAGTTTGATTCCTGGCCAGGGCGCATGCCCAGGTTGTGGGCCAAATCTTCAGTGGGGGGCATACAGGAGGTGGCCAATCGATGTTCTCTCATCATTGATGTTTCCATCGCTCCCCCTCTCTTCCTCTCTCTCTCTCTCTCTCTCTCTCTCTCTCTCTCTCTGTTATCAATAAAGAAAACATTTAAAAAATAATAATGGATGGTGAGACTAAGAGATCCTAGGTTTAAGATGGGAAATTATTCCTTAGCAAGACACTTGATGTCTTAGAAAAAAATAATAGAGGAAACCTGTATTTATTTATATAGTAACTCTTTTTGTTTCCAGGTTTTCACTTTTAAAAATCTAACAAAGTAATATATTCAATAAATAAAATATACATAAGGTTTATAATGAAATGAAACAGTCCCCTCTCCGCACTTCCTAATGGAAACTAGTTTTAACTCATTTGTATTTTAGTTCTGGTGATTAATAACCTACATGTAAATAATATTCTTATAATGTTTCTTTTTTTTTTAAATTTTTTTTTATCCTCACCCGAGGACATTTTTTCATTTTTGTTCAGATAGAGTGGGAGGGAGAGAGGAAGACAGGGAGAGAAAAATATCGATGTGAAAGGGACACATCGAGTGGCTGCCTCCCACACAACCCCAACCGGGGCTGGGGACAAACTGCAACTGAGGTACGTGCCCTTAGGGGGAACCGAACCTGGCTCTCTCTGGACCACGGGCCGATGCTCCAACCGCTGAACTAAACCTACCAGGGCATCTTTATTTTTAAATTTAGGACATTATTGACTTTCAGTAAGAAAGACCAAGATTTAGCTCACATTATTTTGTCTTCTCTACATTTCCTTAGCATTTTTGCTAGTTAGTATTTTATGTCTTCAAACTTTTATTTTTTGTTTTGTTTTTTTTTTGTTTGTTTTTTTTTTTTTTCATCCTCACCCGAGGACATTTTTTCGATATTTTGTTCAGATAGAGTGAGAGGGAGAGAGAGAGAGAGAAACATCGACGTGAAAGCGACACATAGAGTGGTTGCCACCCACACGACCCAACCAGGGCCGGGGACAAACTGCAACCAAGGTACGTGCCCTTAGCGGGAACCGAACCCGGGTCTCTCCGGACCGCAGGCCAACGCTCTAACCGCTGAGCCAAACTGGCCAGGGCTGTCTTCAAACTTTTAAATAATATACTTAAATCTTGTGTTTTTCGTTCCCTCAAGTTGAAGCAGTATCTTTTGACTGGTTAACTGAGTATATTAGTACCCCAACTCTTCCTTTTCTCCCTACCTTCTACTTCTCAGTGCCAGTCAGCTGTACCTTTAATTTTACATTGTAAAGATTGTTAATATTTATAGTCTCTTCTTTAACCATAGTTAAGTCTTTGTGATTTTACTCTAGGTTGGTCCTAAAAATTAGAACAAAAAATTACAATGTCTTTCATCTATCTCTTTTCCCCATTTTGTCCTTTCCTAGATTTGAATCTGTAAATCTGGAGCATAAATCCCAATGAGGGTGGGATGAGTAAACCAATAGGGTACAAAGCCATAGAGCAAGAACAATGTCAATCAGAGGTGTCCATACAGACCTGGAAGTCTCCCAGGAGGTTGGTGTTATGGGACTGGTAGCACCTTTCAGGCAAGAAGTGGTATTTGAGCTGAGCAATGAAGGATGAGAGAGATTTAGATTTGTGAAAGGATTCAGTTTAGCCAGAACACATTGGTGGGAAAGGAGTTACTGAGAATTTAGTAGCCATTGTGGCCAGCAGTTGTGTGAAGGGGAGTTGTACAAGAAGAAGCCAGAAAACTAATTGGGTCAGAATTGTGGAGATTGATGGGTAAGGGGCTGGTTATTAATCCTTAGACTATTTTACTTTTGATTTTAATTTCCAAGAATGTTTACTGAGGTGGTCTCTGAAGTGAAGTGGTTCAATGGGTTTCTGGAAAGCACAACTGGAACAAGGAAAAGGGAGTAAGAACTGCTGAAAATAATTTCAAGATGATAGAACCAAGGCTTGACAGTCAGTGTAGGATAGAAACTTAGACATTCCAGAAACAAAGGAAAGGGGAAATCAGGCTTTAACTATTGACTGAATGCCTGTTAGAAGAAGGCTCAACAGATTACCCTCAGTGTTCAAAAAAAAAAAAAAGGTCAAGTGATGAGGATTAACATAGGTTTCTCCTTAGTTACTGCACTGGGTTGAATAGCATCCCTCTAAAATGAGTTAAGAGGTCATACAGTGTGGGCTCCTACATCCAATGACTGGTGACCATATAAGGACAGGAGGATTTAGACATACAGTGACAGACACAGAGTGAAGAGGGCCATGGGATTTGAATGATGCAACTGTAAACCAATGACAAGAATTACTAGCAACCTCCAGAAGCTGAGACAAGGCAGGATTCTCCCTAGAACCTTTAGAGGGAGCCAGCACCTTGATTTCAAAATTTACAGCCCCCAGAACTATGGGAGAATAAATTTCTGTTGTTTTAAGCCACATAGTTGGTGATAATTTATTATAGCATCCCTAGGAAACCAATATTGCTACCTTATATCTGTTAAATAGTCATTCTTTTATTTAATATCTTTTTTTATTTAGCATCAATTTTCAAAGTATCTAGCTTTGTTTAGGTAAAAAAAAGATGGAACTAGTCCTTGGCTTCTTGGAGCTCACAATTAGACTAGTCAGTGACCTTTGTCTTCTCTGAGTCTATAGAATATGAGGGTTCAAATGGACCCTCAATGTTACTTTTCATATTTACCCCACATTCACAATGATGGAATCTCCAAAAGTAGTTTTCAGTCCCTGCTTATAATCTCCAAGAACAGGGAGCTCACTTCTTCCTAGATAGTCCCCTCTACCTTTATAGAGTTTTGACTCTTAGAAAGTTCTTTCTTACACTGAAATAAAAATCTAAGTCCTGATAACATTTACCTATTGATCCAGTTTTTCCTCATCAAGGTAACAGCAAATTTGATCCCTCTTCCCCAAGAAGAGCTTATCACTTATTTGAGAACAGTGACCATATATATATATCTCTTGATGCACCTTCAGTTCTAGACTACTTCTTTCACCAGGAGGCTCTTCTCACTGAGAAAACCCACTGTATCTTTAATAACAGTAATAATAGTCATAGCTGCCCTGGGAAGTTTGGATCAGGAGTTAGAGCGTCAGCCAGCGGACGGAAGGGTCTAGGGTTCAATTGCTGGTCAAGGGCACCTACCTGGGTTGCAGTTTCAATCCCCAGCTCTGGCTGGGGTCATGCAGGAGGCAACCAATCGATGCGTCTCTCTTTCTCTCTCATGTTGGTTTCTTTCTCTCTCTCTCCTTTCCTCCCTCCTACTCTGTCTAAAAATCAATGGGCCCTGGCCGGTTTGGCTCAGCGGTTAGAGCGTCAGCCTGCGGTCCACAGAGACCCGGGTTCGGTTCCCGCTAAGGGCATGTACCTTGGCTGCAGTTTGTCCCTGGCCCTGGTTGGGTCGTGTGGGTGGCGGCCACTCGATGTGTCCCTTTCACATCGATGTTTCTCTCTCTTCCTCTCTCTCCTTCCTGCTCTATCTGAGTAAAAAATGGAAAAATGTCCTCGGGTGAGGAAAAATAAATAAATAAATAAAAATAAAATAAAAATCAATGGAAACAATAAAGGCAATTAGATTCCCACCCACTCCCAAAATAAAAATAAATCAATGGAAAAATAGCCTTGGGTGAAAACTAACCATAATAATAATAAAAATAATAGTCATAGTTGTCATTTATAAGGACTTATTATCAAGCATACTGCTAAGTGCTTGGCATACATTATCTGATTTGATCTTAGAGTAATTCTGCGAGGAGAGTACTACTAACTCTCACTTAGTAGATGAGGAAACAGGGTTAGAGAGGGTGAGGAATGTGTACAAAGTCATGCAGCTAGATAAATGCTGGAGTAAGGATTTTTATCAGAGCAGATCCTGGACCTGTGTTCTGATTGACAACATTACCTCCCATTGCCTGAGAACCTGAGAATATCTTAGAATACCCTTACCTCACCCTAAGCCAACCTTTGTCTCTCTGGATGCAGGAAGGACCATCAGAGTGCTCCACCTGTGCAGTACAGGGAACTGCGGTCCTTGCTTGAAGCCATGTTGAACCGGTGTGCTGATTTCTCCCAGACCCTGCTGAGCAGGAGGTCCTTGGTCAGTGAATTGCAGTCTGGAGTCTGTTGTAATGTGTTTTTAGAAGATAATTACCTTACCTTTGTATGCCACTATAACTACAATGAGATATTCTTTTATTCCCCTAACTACAGAGGTATGAGGTTTACTTAATACTTGCTATTTTTATTTTTACAGATTAGGAGACTGAAGCCACAAAGATTAAATAAATTTTTTTTTAATCCTCATCCAAGGACACTTTTTGTGTGTGTGTGTTTATCTTCAGATAGAGCATGAGGGAGAGAATGAGGAAGTGAGAGAGAGAAACATCGATGTGAGAGAGACACATCGAGTGGTTGCCACCCACATCACTCCAACCAGGGCCGGGGACAAACTGCAACCGAGGCACGTGCCCTTAGCAGAAACCGAACCTGGGACTCTCCAACTGAAGCTCTTAACTGCTGAGCCAAACTGGCCAGGGCTAAATAATTTTTTCTGTAAAGTTTAAAACTAGCAAATATCTGATTTTGGATAGTAAATCCTAGGTTGTTTGTATCTAAGCCTGCTGCACACTTTGTCTTTTATATTATTTAAGCAGGTATGGTAAACATGTTCACAAAGTTACTTAAGGTTGTTTTTACTAGAATCTTAGAAAAAATTTGACCAATGTGCAATGTGTTGAATTGTTGGCTTTTAATGATCCATGGACTTAAAATATCAGAAAGATACTGTTAATGTGAACACTGATTATGTCTTTCTGGACTGCAGGCCGACGCTCTAACCGCTGAGCCAAACCGGCCAGGGCCTGATTATGTCTTTCAAGATTAACTTTGGAAATTAAGTTCTTCACACCTAATGGGGTAGGGATTTTTGTGTGTTTTGAAGCAGCTATTGTGGGCATTACAGCCAATTAGACCAATGTCCACCAACCTTTAAGCTTTCTGAACAAGAGTTGGTCCTGTGGCTCACAGGTTAAGGTTCCCCCTTCTACCACTTTTTAAAGGAGCCATTAGATGGCTAGATTTTCAAGGATGTAACCAAGATCCCCTGGGAAGTGTAGGTGTATGGGAATGACAGACGGCAGTATGAGAGGAAGAGATCTGTAGTCCTCTACGCACAGACTGGGACACAGAGTAGGTACTTGACCAATAAGTTCCCCTCTCTCCTTCTCACCTCAGGGCCATGCCTCCAGTAGAGATTTGGAGAAGGCCATTCTTCGAAGGGGAAATTTTCTCCTGAACACTCTGGAGGGATTTAGAAATGCCTGCAGGTGAGGGGCCCTCTGTGATCTGAGTAGTACTATGGAGAGTGGGCTTGGAAAGGAATCAGACAAAGGATGAAGTTTTAGAAGCAACACTTGAGTTCTGATGCTTTGCTGCATAATGAAAGGACTTTTGCTGGGGTGGGGGTTGGGGATATGTGTGGGTGTGGAGGGGGTGTGTGGAGGAGGTTTGAGGACATGTTGCTACAGTGGGAGGTTTCTAGAGATTCCCTTCTGGTGAAATTTGTGTTGCTGTGTAATGAGGTTATATCTCATTCAACTTTGTTTCTCTTCCCAAATAACTTAACTGTATAGGTATTCACTGAATCCTTTTTGGATTAACTCAGTTTAAATTTACAGTGTTTTTAAAATATCTACTGTGTCCCAGGCCTGGTGCTAGGTAGTGGAAGTAGAAAGATATGTTAGGTTAGCTCTTGCCCACAAGAAGCTCACAATCTCTTGTGGAAGAGACTTTTGTGTATATATATGGAATTCATTAGGTTGTCACAGATCTGCTGAAGGCATTCCAGGTGGAGAGAGCAGCGTACATAAAGGCAAAGAGATGTGAAACAGCAAACAGGATGGTATGTTCAGGGAAGTACCTGTACTAGGGTGGAACAGTCATTTATTATGTGAGAGGGGGTGGGGAGCATGAAGCTAGAGAGGTAGCCACAAACGAGGCCCTCCCACTTTGAGGCCTGTTGTATTTTCTCCAGATCTGCTGACAGGTATACTTTCTCTGGATCCTGAGCTCAGGTATTCCTCTAGGAGGATGCTTCTAACCTTTATGTTTCATAGGTAGTAGTGGATACACTCACACATTGATTTCTCAGGTTGGCTGTGGAATTCCAGAGCGAGCCTTACGCCCAGGAGAATCCATTCACAGCTCCCAGCGCCGAGAAGGAAGACACCTTGGAGAACTTCTCAGAATTTCTTCTCAGTGCCTGTGACTCCTTTTGTATCCCCATGGTGATGGTGGGTTCCTTGAGCCATGGACAGAATGAAGCTTGAGGAGGAGAAGAATGTGAGAGTGAGCTATGCCTAGAGATGCAAGGCAGTGACTACTCAACTGGACCTTTTGAATTTCTCATCAGGGTTGTTCTTGCAACCACTTTTCCTTTAGTTTTAAAAACAAAGTGTAGTATTTCATTGTAACACTAGTAAATGCCTTTTGAGAAAAAGTAGAAAGCAGTAATAATAAAATAAATAAATAGGTAGTGTTTATGGAGTGATAAATGCTTTATATTCATTACCTAATTTGATCATCCCAATGACCCTGTGAGTTGGGTACTATAATTTCCCCCAATTTGAAGATGATAGTGTCATGTTCCTATGGTTATAAAGCAAGTGCATACGGTACTGAGACTTGAACCCATGTGTCTTGCATAGTAAAGAGCAGTGATGAATGTTGGTGATCCAGACTAACTAAGGAACACATGTGTTCTGTATAATGAGAGATGGTCACTCTGAAGAGAGACCTGGTCTGGAAGAGCTTCATTTTGAGTTGACTTGAGATAGAGATGGTAGGAAGATCTGGGTCCAGAGCAGCTGACTACCCAGCTGACATTGAGTGAGCTGTTTGAGGTGTGGACATCCTGTCAGCCTTTGAAGGGTGCCTGATAATCAGGATGGCAACCAGGGAACAGTGGGCAGCAGCAGAGAGGCTTCCTCTGGTTCTGACAGGAGAGAACCTCTTTTCCTTGAAGAGCCCTGTGAGCCAGCATGCCAGGGTCTTCAGGCTGCTAACTGCCAGGAGCCATAGGTTACAGCCGTGACTGGCACACTCAATTAGTAACTCTTGGGCAGTTTGCATTGATGTCCTCATGCCTTCCTTCTGCTCTGCCTTTCTCCTAGATACATTAAGTGTTAGAGCTAGATCTAGAACTAGATCATAGAATTGTTATTCTTGATTTCTACTTTTCTGTATTTCACACATTTTGTATTTTCTAAGTTTTTTCTTTTTTAAACTTGGTTGAAAACCAAAGGAACAGTATCTTTAAGAATCATGTCTCTGAAGTCCCAGATCTTTACAGATAGGGAACTGACATTGAGAAGGATTGGGGGAGGAAGGAATGACCCAAGGGCACATAGTGACCTTGGCAGAGCTTGGACAAGAACCCAAGTTTCTCTACTCTATATCCGGAGCTCTATCTCTACATCAGGCTGTCTCAGGACTCTGTTCAAAAATCACATACAAAATAAATATGAAGGCAGTTCGTAAACTTTATTTTATTGCTATGACTATAGTAATAGAAACATGGATGTCACTCTGCATTATTGTTTAGAAAGTACTTCTCACATATCAGATCTCATTTTGGGGGGGAGGTAGGATTTGTTACTCCTATTTTATTCTTTTTGATATAGAGGCCCAGAGAAGTAAAGTATCTTACACACATTATTAAGTGATGGATCATAAACCTTGGATGTAGGTTTGTGACTTTAGGGTTCCTTCAAATGAAAGGGTTTAGTCTACTGTTTTAGATTTGATGCCAGTTTTGCTAATGATTTTTCTTCTTCAGAGGCTTATTCCTGGTGGGCTGTGTTCTCACTCCTAGTTCTTTTTAGAGGCACTTGGAGCAGGCCACTCACCCAACCCTGATGGAAGTTTTCCTCTCGGTTCTACACAGCCTCTTTGACATCGTTCCCCACATGAAGGAGAAGTTCTCCAGGAAGCTTGGTAAGCAGCAAGCAAGTGTGGAAGTTGGGAGGGAGGCAGGCACCTTAGGCAACTGCTCAGATACTCAAAGAGCATAACCTGTGGATGGGAAGTTTACATATTTGTTCAGAATCAAAATCCACTCTGCCTAGTGTTGAGTAGAAGGGAATATCATCCAGAAAGCAAGTTCCTTAAAATAAGTTCTCAAATTTATTGAAATTCTCTGAGGGTGTGAATGAGATTTCAGTGCAAAACCCACAATGCACCTCTTTCCATATTACTATCATATTTCATATTTCCTGAGACCTTACAAGAGGTTTAGCATCTTATGCCTGAACACTGAATGTCAGAAGTACCCTCAGTCATTGTGACATCTGAAAAACATCCCACATACTTTCAAATGCCTTCCAGGGTAGTGGTAGCACTGTGTGAAAGCTGCTACCTAACACAATACTGAAGTGCTTTCCTAAAATTGGACCCAAGTGGCTCTTGACACTAGCCTTCTCCAGGCCTTCTTGCATCCATTTATTTTTATCTCTCATTAGTCATTTCTTTTTGTATACATTGTAAACCTTCTTTTCCCACTTCTCTAGTTTTCATCCTGTAAATACTTACATCTGCAGAATAAGCCCAGGAATCAGAGGCAGAGTCTTCTTTATCTTCCTTAGGAAATGGTAGTGATGGTGAGAATGGGCAGCAGGAATAGCCAAAAACAGAAAGGGGAAGAGAAAGATAGTAATAAGTAATAACCAACATTTACTATATTCTTACTATGTGTGAGATGCTGTTTTAAGTGCTTTACATGTATTAATTCATTTAGTTCTCAGAAAAACCCTAGTAAGTATGTAGTATGATTATCCTCATTCAACTGATGAGCACACTGAAACTCATAGAGGTTGTATTACTTGCCTAAGATCACACTAGAAGTAGTATGCCCAGAATTCAAACTCAGAATATGGCTCTAGAGCCTATTTTCCCAATCTCCAAGCTATGCTCACCTCTTATAATTATCATTTAATGTCTTTTTGTTTTTATTCCTGCCATGTAGAATGCAGTGGAAAGTCTGCCATGTAGAGGTAGCCAGGGCTCAGTCATGCAGGGGCTTGTTGGCCATCTGAGAAATTTGAACTAGGATTTGAGTCTTAAAGGAAAGTGACTTACTCAGATTTCTGTTTTAGAAAGATTTTTCTTAGAGCAGTGTGAACCATGAGTAGTTAAAGGGAGGAAAGATTGGAGGCAAGTAGTTCAGCCTCTTGCATTAACTCAGGTTGGTTATAGGTACTAAAGTAGTATGGGGGCATGGGATAGTTGGATATAGGTCATGAAGGAGAAGGAACAGTTCAGGGTAATGCCTTGGCTTCTGACTGCCATCTAAGTGGGTGGTGGTGTTTTTTATTGAGAGGAGGATCACTGGAGGAAACCTCAAGATCAGTTTGGTCAGGGTGAGTGTGAGATGCCTGTGAGATATTCCAGTAGAGATGTTAGGTAGGTAATTGACTATGTGAGGTCGGGGGAGAGATCTGGTCTTTAGATATAGTTATAAAAGTCTTGAGCATCCAGCCTTTCATTCATTCAACAAATATTTGTTGGGTACCTACTACATGAAACGCACTGTCCTAGGGCTGAGGATGTAGCAGTGAACAAAACAGACTCCTGTCCTTGTGGGGCCTTCTCTCTAGTGGGAACAGGTGAGATTCCTCAAGGGTGAGTGTGTAAAATGAGACATCAAAGGAGCCAAGACAAAATCAAGAGCAACATCTAATGGTCAGGAGGAGGAGGAGACGCCAAAAGACACTCACTAGTAAGGAACAATTGGCAAGGTAGGAAGATAAACAGCAGAGTATGACATTGAGTAAGCCGAGTGAAGAGAGTTTTACAGATTAGGGAGTGGTAGGAGTGTAAAATAAGTACCAGAAGTCAAGTAAGATGAGAACTGAAAAATATCCATTGACTTGGTATCATAGAGGCTGTTGGTCACTTGGGCCAGAGCAGTTGGGGTGGAAACCAGACTATTTATAGTGAGTTGAAGAGTGAGTGTGAGGTAAGGCAGTAGAAACAAGATAGGCAATTCTTTTGATAAGTTTGGTTTGAGGGGGAGGTGAGAAATGGAGGTATAATTGGAGGAGACATGGAATTAGGAAGGGTCTTTCTTTCTTTCTTTCTTTCTTTCTTTCTTTCTTTCTTTCTTTCTTTCTTTCTTTCTTTCTATTTTTATCCTCACCCGAGGACATTTTTCCATTTTTTACTCAGATAGAGCGGGAAGGAGAGAGAGGAAGAGAGAGAAACATCGATGTGAAAGGGACACATCGAGTGGCCGCCACCCACACGACCCAACCAGGGCCGGGGACAAACTGCAACCAAGGTACATGCCCTTAGCGGGAACCGAACCCAGGTCTCTGTGGACCGCAGGCTGACGCTCTAACTGCTGAGCCAAACTGGCCAGGGCAGGAAGGGTTTTTCTACCTCTTAAGACTAGAGCCACTTATTCTGATTAGCAGAATAGGAGTAGAGAGACTCCTAGATGAGAAGCAGAGAAAGGTCCTGTGGAAGGAGAGAGGCAGGTTCTAGACCTGGGGAGATGAGGGAATGCTTTCTGCAGTTGTCTGTAAATTTGATTTGGGATTTTGAAGGAGTTTCTTATCTTTCTTTTTTGTTTGTTTGTTAATCCTCACCTGTGGCTATTTTATTCATTGATTTTTAGAGAGAATGGAAGGAAGGGATGAGGAGAGAGAGAGAAACATCAATGTGAGAGAGACTCATCAATTGGTTGTCTACCACATGCGCCCCCACTGGTGCCAGGGATCGAACCTGCAACCCAGGTACATGCCCTTGACTGGGAATCAAACCTGTGACCCTTTGGTGCATAGGCTGATGCTCAAACCACTGACCCACACTGGCCAGGCCTTTTTTTTTTAAAACAACACAAATTATCTTAATAGTTGTGGAAGTTAGAAGTCTAAAAACTAGCCCTGGCCGGTTTGGCTCAGCGGTTAGAGTGTCGGCCTGCGGTCCCGAGAGACCCAGGTTCGGTTCCCGCTAAGGGCATGTACCTCGGTTGCAGTTTGTCCCTGGCCATGGTTGGTTGTGCGGGTGGCAGCCACTCGATGTGTCCCTTTCACATCGATGTTTCTCTCTCTCTCTCTTCCTCTCTCTCCCTCCCACTCTATCTGAACAAAAAATGGAAAAATGTCCTCGGGTGAGGATTAAAAAAAAAAAAAAAAAAGAAGTCTAAAAACTAGTCACAAGTTATCTTAATAGTTCTGGAAGTTATAAGTCTAAAAACTAGTCTTAGGGGTTTAAAATCCAGGTGTAGGCAGGGCTGGCTCCTTCTGGAGGCTCTAGGGGAGAATCTGTTCCCATGCCTTTTTTAGCTTCTAGAGGCCATTGAATTCCTTGGTCCTGCACCACTCCAACTTTTGGTTCTGTTGTCACATCTCATTCTTTCCAAGGAAGTTTCTGATGGATGGTCTGGGTCATTCTGGGGAGGTCCCTTGTCCCAGTTTGGAGGGATCTTTGTTCTTTCCAGGAAAAGAACAGAGCACAGGAAACCCTTAGGAAGGTATTCCACATAGAAAGTATGAGTGGGAGCTTCTAGGAGAAAGTGGGAGGCTATGTGGAAGAGGAAATAAAGCAGGACCTTTGTTGTTAGTACAGGTGGGTTGGGATTATTCATCCTTTACTTATTTATTGATATTGGCAAATCAATTTTCTTATCTCCAATGTTCTTTGTTAGAACATGGTAACACTAATGAGAATTAAGTGAGATAACATAGATAGATTTTCTGAATGACTGTACCTTAGTCATTGTGACAGATGACACACACTTTTTTCCTTCCTTTCCTTCACTCTTCTTTTTTTTTTAATCCTCACCCGAGGACATTTTTTCCCTTTTTTACTCATAGAGTGGGAAGGAGAGAGAGGAAGAGAGAGAAACATCGATGTGAAAGGGACACATCGAGTGGCCGCCACCCACACGACCCAACCAGGGCCGGGGACAAACTGCAGCCAAGGTACATGCCCTTAGCGGGAACCGAACCCGGGTCTCTGTGGACCGCAGGCTGATGCTCTAACCGCTGAGCCAAATCGGCCAGGGCTCCTTCACTCTTCTTGCCTGCCATACTTCAAGAGCCAAGAGGATCCAGTCTTGGTGTGCTAGATGGGTAGAGTTTCAGATGTATAAATCTCGGAGGAGGGGGCAGTGGTAGAGAGCAAGGGATGTAGAGAAAGGCTGTGTATGGGGAGATCTATGCAGTATGAAGCCAGCTAGAACAGGATCAGGGGCCCAACCTGCAGGAGAGAAGAGGGAAGCAGGCACTGCTAGCCAAGAGTTGAGCAGAGACCTGGAACAGGGGATGGAGAAAGTCTGGGTCCCTGAGAGACTGGGCCAGGAGGAGCAGGAGGAGTCATAGGTTAAACTGCTGTCCCAGAAAGTTGCTGTGAAACTCAGAGGGATTGAGTCCTAGCTATATGCTTTAGCCCCAGGGCAGAATACAGATTATCCCCAACAGGAGCTGGTGCAGTGGGAGCTCTTGATGATCTCCTTGTTTAGAATCCTGTTTTCATCTCAGTTTCACAGCAGCCTATGAGGTATAGATATTGAAACTGATTCTCAGAGAAGTTAAATAAGTGCTCTGAGTTATAATACTAGATAGTGATGGAGCAAAATTTGAACCCTGGTCTGCATGATTTTAAAACTAGTTCTCTTCGATACCACCTAGACTTGGGAATCTCTGTAACACATCTGATTTAAACTGCTTTCTGCTTTCCTTCCACTGTTTCCAAGCTGCCTCATCCTTCATACGACTAACTCTGGAACTGAAGGCCAGGTTCTGCAGTGGCCTGAGGTACGTATGGTCCCAGGCAAAATTGTCAAGGAGCCAGCATCCTTCTTGACTGGACAAGTGGAAATTTCTGACTAGTGTGGTTTAATCTAAAAGGACCATGGTGGGATTGACACAGTGTCAGAATTACTCAGTAATTGGTGAGATGAGCAGGATATGCTTCTATATCTTTTTTAATTGATTTTTTTAGAGAGAAAGGAAGAGAGAGAGAAATAGAAATGCTCCTACATGTTCCCTACTGGGGATCAAGCCTGCAGCCAGGAATCAAACCAGGACTTCTCAGTCCATGGGACGACAGTCAATCCACTGAGCCACACCAACCAGGCTCTAGCATTTTTTTTTTTTTTTTTATCCACACCCGAGGACATTTTTGCATTTATCTTCAGATAGAGCAGGAGGGAGAAAGGAAAGAAGAGAGAGAGAGAGAGAAGGAAACATCAGTGTGAGAGAGACACATTGACTAGTTGCCACCCTCACAACCCCAACCGGGGCTGGGGACAAACTGCAACCAAGGTACGTGCCCTTAGGGGAACCAAACCCGGGACTCTCCAGTCCGCAGGCTGATGCTCTAACCGCTTAGCCAAACCGGCCAGGGCTGATGTGTCTCTTTCATATCAATTGTTTTCTCTCCCTCTCTTTGTACCTCCCTCTCTCTCTTGCTCCCTCCCCCTCCCTCCTTTTGACTCTCTCTGAAAAAATCAACAGAAAAAATATCCTAAGGTGAGGATTAACAACAACAACAACAACAAAAGAGTCATATTCTAGTTGCCACCAGCCCAGCAATTCCAGAGGAGAAATTCTCTTATTCCAAGTAGAGGTTGCTGCCTCAGTCTATCTTGTTGGGTTTCTGTTTTTCAAGAAAATTTTAATTGTTTTTTAGAGGAAGGGAGAGAGAGAAAAAAAAACACCAGTGTGCGAGAGAAACATCGATCAGTTGCCTCTGGCATGTGCCCTGACCAGAATCAAACATGCCACCTTTTTGTGTACAAGACAATATTCCAACCAACTGAGCCACAGCGGCCAGGGCTGGAGCAGCCTCTGAACCTTCCCATTAATGATTTGCCACCTGTCTCTGCACGTACTTGGCAGGTTCCTTTCATTAATGCCTACAGCCTGCAAAGTGACCACAATGCAGTATTTAGCTCTCCTTTCATGTCTCTGAATAGAACACCCAGTGTTCAGAGGAAAATTCTGGGATCCATCTGGATTTAAAGCCACAATTTTGGTTATTTGTAGTTCTTGAGTACCCGTCTTGCGTTCAACAGCTTCCTCTCTTTCTAGTATTCCTCAGCCTTTTCCTGATCAGGTACACTTTTTTTTTTTTTTTAATTCATATTCAGTTTATTAAACTTAAAAGCCAAATTTTTTGTTTGTATGTTTTGTGAAACTGGAACTTAGTAGCCCTCCTTGATTTATTTTTTCAGCAGATGTTTAGTCAATACCTGTATGGACCAAGTGCCTAAGTCATAATTCAGCAGCAGGTTCCATACTTACTTTTTAAAAAATCCTCACCCCAGGACATGCTTGGACAGAGGAAGGGAGGGAGAGAAGAAAAAGAGAAGAGAAGAGAGGAGAGGAGGAGACAGAGACGGAGAAGAGAAGAGCAACATCCATTGGTTGCCTTCCCTGTGCTCCCTTACTGGGGATCAAACCTGAAACCCAGGTATGTGCCCTGACCAGGAATTGAACCGGCAACCTTTCTGTGCACAGAATAATGCTCGACCAATGCACTACTTCAGCCAGGCTCCATATTTACTTTTTTGTTTTTGTTAATCCTCACCTGAGGATATTTTTTCCATTGATTTTAAGGGGAGGGGGAGAGAGAGAGAAACATTGATATGCGAGGGACCACGTTGATTGGTTGCTTTTCGAACATGCCTTGAGCAGGGCTGGGGATTGAACCTGCAACCCAGGTACATGTCCTTGACCTGGAATCAAACCTGTGACCCTTGGTGCATGGGCCAACACTCTAACCACTGAGCCACAATGGCCAGGGTCCATATTTACTTTTTTTTTTTATCCTCACCCAAGGACATTTTTCTATTTTTTGTTCAGATAGAGTGGGAGGGAGAGAGAGGAAGAGAGAGAGAGAGAGAAACATCGACGTGAAAGGGACACATCGAGTGGTTGCCACCTGCACGACCCAACCAGGGTTGGGGACAAACCGCAACCGAGGCACATGCCCCTAAGCAGGAACTGAACCCGGGTCTCTCCGGACTGCAGGCCGACGCTCTAACTGCTGAGCCAAACTGACCAGGGCCCATATTTACTTTTTTATAGCCACCTCTGGACCTCCTCTACCGGCATCATGATTAGAATATCACTGGGCTCTGGCACAAAGCAGTGGTGCCCCAGTATATGGTAGGGATAATGCTGTCCCAACCAAAGTAGCAATGTCTTCTCTCTTTGCTCTTCGTTTTCTCCAAGTCATTCAGCTCTAAACCAGATGTGTGCCAGTTTCCTCTACTCCTTGTGCATCAACCTCCTCTCAGCTCCAGAGAATACAGGTCCACCTTCCCAAGAAGGTAAGATGCTGCTATTTGACTACTCATGAGGTCTGTGGTGGTCTTTCAGAGTCTGGATGCCTTATCATTTGGCTGGGTAGTGAGTCAATTCAATAAGATCCCTTTGCTTGAAGCTGCCCAGAAGGGCCATGGAATCATGGAATGATGGAACTATTGGCTGATTTCTAGGGAGATGAGATAATAAAACCAGAAAATGATGGAATCCAAGACTCCTGGACCCTTAGACTCTAAGGGTCCAGAAGGACCCTACAGCTCATCAAACCCATTTTCTCCCTCGACCATGTGCTCCGCCACATCCCCCACAATAGACCTCTTGCTCTCTGCTTGTTACCTGCATAGACACCTGCTCAAAATATCTTTAACAGACTGGTTCGTTTCTTCATTCAAGAAATATTTCTTGAACATCTAATGTGTGTCGGACTCTACTCCAGACTCTGCTGATAGAGCTAGGATATAAAGTCCTGTTCTCATGGAGTGGGAGAGGCAGACAATAAACACATAAATACAGTGTCAGGGATAGATAGGTGCTATGAAAAAAATAAAACTGGGCAAGAGGACTTAGGGCTGATAGAGGAAGGTGATATATGTTAGACAGAGTGGTCAGGGAAGACCCCTGTGAGGAGGTGACATTTTATCAGTGGTCTGAGTGAGGTAAAGGAAACCCATGCAGAAGGCAGGGCTGACAGCTCAAAGTTTTCCCTTCATTGAATATTCAGTGAGCTTCTGCTACATGCCAGGGGAGGCCTAGATTCTGCTGGGGATACGATATGTTCTTTGCTCTAAGGAGTTCCTCTATCCTAGACCTCTCTCTTATGTATAACATAAAACAATTTAATCATTTTAGTCATTCAACAAATAATATATCTTTATTTTGGGTAAGACATAATGCCACTCATGTTTCCTCTATTTTTTTTTTTTTTAATCCTCACCCAAGGACATTTTTTCATTTTTTGTTCAGATAGAGTGGGAGGGAGAGAGAGAGAAACATCCATGTGAAAGGGACACATCGAGTGGTTGCCACCCTCATGACCCAACCAGGGCTGGGACAAACTGCAACCAAGGTACGTGCCCTTAGTGGGAACCGAATCCGGGTCCCTCTGGACCGCAAGTCGATGCTCTAACCAGCCCTGAGCCAAACCAGCCAGGGCTGTTTCCTCTTTTTAAAAAAATCCTTACCCGCCCTGGCCGGTTTGGCTCAGCGGTGAGAGCGTTGGCCTGCGGTCAGGAGAGACCCGGGTTCAGTTCCCGCTAAGGGCACGTACATCGGTTGCAGTTTGTCCCCAGCCCTGGTTGGTCGTGCGGGTGGCAGCTACTCGATGTGTCCCTTCACATCGATGTTTCTCTCTCTCTCTCTCTTCCTCTCTCTCCCTCCCACTCTATCTGTACAAAAAATGGAAAAATATCCTCGGGTGAGGATAAAAAATAATAATAAAATAAAATAAATAAAAAAATCCTTACCCGAGGATATTTTTCCATTTATTTCTAGACAGAATAGGAAGGAGAGAGGGCGAGAGAAATATCGATGTGAGAGAAACAGATCGACTGGTTGCCTCCCACATGACCCCTACCAGGGCCCTTGACCAGAATCGAACCCATGACTCTTTGGTCAGCGGGCTGACACTCTAACCACTGAGCCAAACTAACCAGGGCTCGTGTTTCCTCTTTTTACATTTATGGTGCCTGTCAACTCCCTCACTTTCTGAACCTCTTTCTCTTTTGTCCTTCTCAAACACCATGCTGAGAGAGAGAGAGAGAGAGAAACCCAGGTGAGCATTTTCATTCCTTCCATCCTGGCTTTGCTCCTAGTTCTCTCATTGCACTGCCGTTCCTCTCTGCTGGTCCAAGCTCTCTGCCTGTTCAGGTGTGGTCTGGCCTGCAGAGAGAATAGCACAAGGATTTCTGCCATGGAGCCACATCACTGGGGCTTCTTGTGCTCAACAATGCCAACCCCACTGCTGCTGGCAGCTCCCTCTCTCATCAGATACAAGAAGCTCCACATATCTGCCTCCTGGGCACTGAGATGTCAAATCTCAGATCACCAGGAAGAGCAGCCAACTTTATTACAGACGCACTGCTTCTTTAAAATATGAGAAGAGAGGGCAGGTGGGTGTGTGAGGCTCAAGAATATTAGTTTCGTTGTCATCATAATGCTCATAGTGCACTTTGGTGGAAAAAGGACTAAACTTAATATTAGGAAACTTGACCTGGCTCTGCTACCATATTGCAGTTGGGACAGTCTCCATTTTCATCTTCTACTTGGCCCTAGGTCTACTGCAGTTGCAGGATGGGCCCTTTTGTTTGACTTCCAACTTTCAGTCTTTGAAAGACTTCCATTTTCAGTCTTTCATCCTCCACCCTGTCTCTATCCATGCTGGAAGAATCTATCTGAAAACCAGGTCTTAACATCTTAACTCCTCTGGCTTTCAGCCATGGTTCCCAAACATTCGTCTATGGGGCACTGTCAGACAGTGATGGAGTTTTTTCTGGTCTGTGATGAAATGTGGAAAATTAAGATAATGTAGTAAATTTTTCACAATGTTGACTTTATTAAAATTTTAAGCTCTGATGTCCTTTTCTTTCATATTGTTTTGGTATTAAAATACCCTTTCTTTTATGAAACAGAGGTTTCATAAGAAATCTAGGAATCTAAAAAAAAAAGAAATCTAGGAATCTGCTCTCAGGATGAAATCTGAATTCTTTTAAATTAAAAAAAATTTTTTTTTCCTTGCGAATTCTCCCTTGAGTATACATTTCCATTAATTCTCAGATAGAGTTGGAATGGAGGTAGGGGGAGAGAGAGAGAGAGAAACATTGATGTGAGAGAGAACATAGATTAGCTACCTTCCACATGACCCTGACCAGGGCCAGGGATCGAACCTGCAACCCAGATACATGCCCTTGACTGGGAATCAAACCCGAGACCCTTCAGTCTGAGAGCCGAAACTCTGACCACTGAGCCAAACCTGCCAGGGCTAAAATCCGAATTCTTTACTCAGCCATCAAGGTCTTTCACAGTCTAGCTACAAATTACGTAACTAACACTCCTAACACTCCACATCTATTCACTGACAGTCCAATCACACTGAATTCCTTGCCACCCGATAAACATGACATGACATGTCTTCTTATGCCTCCAGGCCTCTGAACACCTTGTTTACTGTCCCTAGTTTATTTTCTTTTCCTTCTCTGCCTGTTATTTGCTCACCCTCCATAGTTCCCTCCTTTGAGCTTGTTTTCATTCCAGGAGGCATGAGGTACTCCCTCTTCTACTTGAACATGGCACTGATCATATGTCCTGCAGTTATTTGTTTCATTATCTGTTTTTCCCCACCAGCTGCCTGGAGGTAGGGCCTGTGTCTCACAGCCTGGCCTAGAGTAGCCTCTGGGTGAACATTTGCCAAATGAATGAATGAATGAATGAATGTATCCATGTCATCTTTAGTCTCTTCTGGTTGGCTGAAAGCTGCATAAAGGAAGAAGGGGTTCTGATTTGCTGTTATCCGATGTACCCTTGCTACCTTGTGCAGTACTCTTCATATAGTAGATACCCATGTGCTCATTGCCTGTTCTCCTGTGTTCTCTGTGTGGTTTTCTCCTGCTTATTTTCTCCCTAGAACTCTCTACAGTGTCCGAGGTCCTGCAGCATGGGCTACCCCAGATAAGCAGCAGGAGCCCTGAAAGCCTTGCCTTCCTGTCAGATTGCCAGGAGGGAACTGCTCGTCAGAGACAGTACTGCATCCTGCTCCTCTTCTACCTGGCCTACATCCATGAGGACAGGTCAGTGCTCAGAGCTGGTGGCTGGCGATGGGTTCTGAGACCCGCATCTGCAGCCCAATTCAATTTAATATTTACAGAGGCATCTTTTCTAAGCCTGGTGTTGGGCACTGGGGACACAGATAAGTGGAAAATGGGTTGTATTATTGAGTGGGAGGGAGAGAGAGAGAGAGAAACATCCATGTGAAAGGGACACATCGAGTGGCTGCCACCTACACGACCCAACCAGGGCCGGGGACAAACTGCAACCGAGGTACGCGCCCCTAGCGGGAACTGAACCCGGGTTTCTCTGGACCATAGGCCAACGCTCTAACCGCTGAGCCAAACTGGCCAGGGCTCTTCTTCTTTTTTTTTTTTTTTTTTTTATCCTCACCCAAGGACATTTTTGCATTTATCTTCAGAAAGAGCGGGAGGGAGAGAGGGAGGAAGAGAGAGAAACATTGATGTGAGAGAGACATATCGACTGGTTGCCACCCGCAGGACCTCAACCGGGGCTGGGGATGAACTGCAACCGAGGTATGCGTCCCTAGCAGGAACCGAACCCAGGACTCTCTGGTCTGCAGTCCTATACTCTAACTGCTGAGCCAAACTGGCCAGGTTGTATATCTTGTTTTGAAGAAATGTCTATTCAAGTCCTGTGCTCATTTTTTAATCAGATTGATATGTTTTATTGTTGAAATTTAGGAGTTTTATATATATTCTAGATATTAATTTGTTATTAGGTATATTATTTACAAATACTGTTTTACATTCTGTGGGTTGCCTTTTTATTCTGTTGATAGTGTCTTTTGATGCACAAAATTTAAAAACTTTTACAAAGTCCAATTTGTCTATTTTTTTGTTGTTATCTGTGCCTTTGGTGTCATATCCAGGAAATTGTTGCTAAATCTGATGTCATGAAACTTTTGCCATATGTTTTCCTTCAAGAGTTTTATAGTTTTAGGTCTTACATTTATGTCTGGATCCATTTGGGGTTAATTTTTTAATATTGTGTTAGGCAAGTATCCAACTTCATTATTTTGCATGTGATACCCAGTTTTCCCAGCACCATTTGTTGAAAATGTCTTCCCTGCTCTTTCTTTTCTGTTCTAGGAACAGTCTAGCATACCACATTGCATTTAATATTACCCATTTAAAAAAATTTTTTATACTTAATCTGATACACCTATCATACATACTCATGGTAGAAAATGTAAAAGGTATAAAAATATATATAGTGAAAAGTCAGTCTTCTTACCCTCATCTCTCTTGCATATACAAGCATAGATGTCTCCCTCCCCCAGAAATGAGCCCACTGAACATACAAATATTTAATGATAAATACGAGAGGTGTGGACTGGCTGCCAGAGCAGGGCCTCGTGACCCCCAGAAGTAGCATCCTTCTTTTTAACCATGTTGGTCTACCTGGCTGATGTTTCACCTTCTAGGTGTGAGTGAGGAGTCTCTGGGCCCTAACAGCCTTGCACAAAGCATAGAACCATGTGTTGTGCGTGTGATAATGCTTTATAAGCATATATGGCATTCTCTTTGTACAAGGTGTCACTGGGCTGTGGACATACTGGAGCAGAATGACAGTGGCTAAGTGGGGATGTGGCAAGGCAGGACAGCTATCTCTTCCTTTCTCACTCAGACTTTCTTTGGTTGACAGGTTTGTCTCAGAGGCAGACTTATTTGTGGCTGTGCAAAGCTTCCTACTGTCTCTGCAGGACCAGGGTGAGCACCCTCCACTTGTGGTTTTCAGAGCATCGATCTATCTGCTTGCTGTCTGCCAGGACAAAGACAATGCACTAGATGAGGTATGGGCCAAAACTCCTGTCATTCTTCCTCCTCCTGCACCTCTGTACATTGTGATTCCTTGAGAGACCGTGAGTTTATATGTATAGAGAAGCGGGAGTGGGAGAGAGAGAATTGGGGGAGGGGAGTAGAGAGGGTAGGGTTCAGACACATACAGAGCCTATGTATTTATCTAATTCTCTCAACAATCCTGGGAGTCAGAGATTATTATTTCCTTTTTACAGACAAGAAAATCAAGTCTTGGGTTAGTCATTTTCTCTAGGTCATGATGGGAGGGCTCCAACTCACACTTGACCAACTCCCAACGCTCTTTTCTTAGTACCAACTCTGGTTTGTGCTCGAGGAGAGAGGTGTGAGGTATTTCCTTCTGGTAACAGTTTATCAAACAAAGTGGGTTACTGGGGACCAGATTGTTAATCAGGCTGATCTCAAATAACTTTTGATGGTGTTTATGGATGTTCAAGTTTTTTCTTCTCTAGTTCCTTCATAAACTCTTGGGGAACAAGGACTATGTCTGATTCATCACTGAATCTCTCTCCTTTTTTAACTAAAGATTGCTTCTGTTCCTTAGATGTAGACTCTTCAGCCTCAACCTGAGGATGCTCTTCCTTCACTGACTATTAATCTTGTCTCTTTCTCTTTTTTTTATCCTTACCCGAGGACACTTTTGCATTTATCTTCAGACAGAGTGGGAGGGAGAGAGGGAGGAAGAGAGAGAGAGAGAGAAACTTCAATGTGAGAGAGACACATTGAGTGGCTTCCACCCATACGACCCCAACCGGGGCCAGGAACAAATTGCAACCGAGGTATATGCCTCTAATGGGAACCAAACCCGCAACTCTCCGGTCCACTGGCTGACGCTCTAACCGCTGAGCCAAACCAGCCAGGGCAGTTTGTTTCTTTTTGATTACTGTTGGGAAATGTGATATAAGTGAACTTGGTTTAATTTGAATGGAAGCAGAAAGGAAAGTGTAGAAGTGCAATGGATTTTTAAGTGAGATAGACATAGATATACAAATTCCCATTGTCTCTCTTTTTGTGTTATTAGCAGCCATTGGTGATCACTGCATTGATTCATTAATTCATTAGGGATTACAAAATAATAATATACTAATTTGTCATTCTCTTTGTTTATTAACTGGAATACTTGTATAAAAGAAACTTCCCTCATCAACTATTTGGTTACTATGAATGATAGATTGTATAGGAAGAATAGGTTGAATATTTGATCCTTTCTCTTAAACCTCACCTGAGATATTTTTCCACTGATTCTTTTAGATAGAGTGGAATGGAGTGGGGAGGGAGAGAGAGAAGCATCCATGTGACAGAGACACACAGATTGGTAGTCTCCCAAACAACCCCGAATGGAATTGGGGGTCAGACCTGGAACCCAGAAATCAAATCCACAACCTTTCGATCCACAGGCCAACACTCTAACCAACGAGCCAAACCAGCCAGGGCTAATTATCAGTTTTGTTTTGTTTTTTTATCCTCACCCGAGGGCATTTTTCCATTTTTTTTTCAGATAGAGTGGGAGGGAGAGAGAGAGAGAAACATCGATGTGTCTCTTCACATCGATGTTTCTCTTTCTCTCTCTTCTTCTCTCTCCCTCCCGCTCTATCTGAACAAAAAATGGAAAAATGTCCTCGGGTGAGGAAAAAAAAAAAAAAAAATGAATTGGTTGCCTAGCATTCTCCAAAGGTGACCAAGGATATTTTTTTAGTATTGTTATGAACTCGTGGATTTAAAAATATTTGATGTGTTTCAATTCTCTATAGTTACTAGCCTTTTGAGGCTCAATTTGTTCTATCTTTGGCCAGTCAGCGTCTGTTCATGGTAGTTCCTAAGCCCTTTTGACACAACCCTAGTAGTCTTTTTTTTTTTTTTTTTTTTATCCTCACCCGAGGACATTTTTCGGTATTTTATTCAGATAGAGTGGGAGGGAGAGAGAGAGAGACATAGACGTGAAAGGGACACACCGAGTGGCTGCCACCCACACGACCAACCAGGGCCGGGGACAAACTGCAACCGAGGTACGTGCCCTTAGCGGGAACCGAACCCGGGTCTCTCTGGACCGCAGGCCGATGCTCTAACCGCTGAGCCAAACCGGCCAGCGCAACCCTAGTAGTCTTTAACAGAGTTTGGGCTTTCTAGTATGACGAGATACTTCTGGGTGTGTGTGTGAGGACCCCCAGTAGGTGTAGTGTGGGTGTTTCTGGGGAATGGACTTTTCAGAGTTTCAAGCCCTACTTATTCCTGGAAGCTCTTTCTTTTTAGTAACTTCTCTCCAGTTTTATCAGCATTTCCTAAGCCCTTGAACACTACTCAAATAAATAAGCACATTTTTTATTTGTCTCTCAACATTTTAGCAACTCAGATAATGTAGATTAACCACTTGACATATGGCAGGTGCCATGTGAGGCCATGTCAGGGTTGAGGTGCATCAGACACATTCTCTCCCCTCCGGGACCACTGGTTTTCCAGGAAAGACAAAAATATTTCCTATACAGCAGGCAGAAGCAGCAGTGAGTGCTCTCCTGGAACCTGAAGGGACTGGCCAAGAGGTACGAAGACACATGGGAGATTGTTGCATCAGGAGAGACTTCCTGGAGGAGGTTAAGGTGAAGGGAGAATTTTCAGGCTGAGAATAGAGATTTAAGAAGTGGCCCAGTCTAGCCCTGGCCGGTTTGGCTCAGCGGTTAGAGCGTCAGCCTGCGGTCCGGAGATACCCTGGTTCGGTTCCTGCTAAGGGCACGTACTTCGGTTGCAGTTTGTCCCCGGCCCTGGTTGGTCGTGCGGTGGCAGCCACTCGATGTGTCCCTTCACGTCGATGTTTCTCTCTCTGTCTCTTCCTCTCTCTCCCTCCCACTCTATCTGTACAAAAAATGGAAAAATGTCCTCGGGTGAGGATTAAAAAAAAAAAAAAAAAAGAAGTGGCCCAGTCTAAATATTTAAGGAAGGGATCCTAGTTTAATGCGCCTTTGCTAAGACATGGAAGACAGTGGAGAGAAGCCAAAAAGGCAAACTTTTAATAACCTTTAATAACATGCTTGAAAATGAAGTTAAGAAAATAACTATATTTATAGCAGTATCAATAAATAATATACGTAGAAAAAATATTTAACTAAAAGTACAAGGACTTGTACATTGAAAATTACAAAACATCATTGAAATAAATTAAAGAAGACCTAAATAAATAGACATTCTTTTGTGTTCGTGAATCAGAAGACTTAATAGCCAGCTATAAGATAAGTTCTGGGGATGTAATATACAACACAATGACTATAGCTAACAATAATACTATTTTGTATATTTGAAAGCTGCTGCCCTGGCCAGTTTGGCAGAGTGGTTAGAGTGTTTGCCAGAGGATTGAGGGTCTTGGGTTCAATTCCTGGTCAAGGGCATGTACCTGGGTTGCAGATTTGATCCTGGCCCCTGGTTGGGTTGAGAGAGGCAACAAATCAATGTGCCTCTCTCATATAATGTTTCTCTTTTTCTCTCCCCCTCCCTCTCTCCCTTCCACTCTACCTGAAAAATAAATAAATAAATAAATGGAAAAAATCCTCGAGTGAGGATTAAATAAATAAATAAATTCATTTAAAAAAGAAAGTTGCTAAGAGATTAGATCTTTAAAGTTGTCATCACAAGGAAAAAACTTGTAACTATGTGAGGTAGTCGATATTAACTAAACTTTTTGTGTTAATCATTTCACAACATATACACTTATCACATCCTTATATTGTACATCATAAATTTATACCATGTTCTGTGTCAATTATATCACAATAAAACTGGAAAAGACAAAAGCCCTGGCCAGTTTGGCTTAGTGGTTAGAATGTCAGCCTGCAGACCAAAGAGTTGTAGGTTCGATTCCAGTCAAGGGCATGTACCTCGGTTGCCGTTTGGTCCCTGGCCCTGGTCCGGGTCTTGTGGGAGGCAGCCAATTGATGTCTCTCTTACATCGATGTTTCTTTCTCTCTCCTTCCCATGCTATCTGAAGATAAATGAAAAAAAAATATCTTCAGGTGAGGATTTAAAAAAAAAGAAAAGACAGTAGTGTTCAGATGGCAGTACTCTGCAAATTGATCCATAGAGTCAACACAATCCTGATCAAAATTTTAGTTGCCTTTTTTTTTCTTTCAGAAATGGACAAGTTGATCCTAAAATTTATATAGAAATGCAAGAGATCCAAAATACCCAAAATAATTTTGAGAAAGAAGATCAAAGTTAGAAGACTCACACTTAAAATGGAAAATTTTTAGTGATTGATATTTGAAAGAGAGGGAGGAAGGGAGAGAGGGAGAGAGAGAAGTGTCAATTTGTTATTCCACTTGTTTATGCATTTACCAGTTGATTCTTGTATGTGCCCTGATTGGGGATTGAACCCTCAACCTTGGCATATCAGGACAATGCTCCAACCAACTGAACCACCTGGCCAGGGCAGGTCTTGCACTTTTTTATTTCAATGCTACAGTAATCAAGACAGTGTGGTTTTGGAATAAGAATAGACATCTAAATCAATGGAATAGAATTGAGAGTCCAAAACTAAACCCATAGCCCTGGCCAGTTTGGTTCAGCGGTTAGAGCATTGGCCTCTGGATCAATGAGTCAAGGGTTCAATTCTGGATGACAATCAAGCCATACCAGCCGGGCATGTCCTGTTTTATAGGGTATTTAGTGGTATCCCTGCTCTCTACCGCTAGATGTCAGTAGCACTCCCTTAATCAAGACCATCCAAAATGTCTAACCAGCCCAGCTGGTGTGGCTCAGTGGTTGAGAGTGGACCCATGCACCAAAATGTCACTGGTTTGATTCCTGGTCAGGGCACATGCCCAGGGTTGTGGGCTCGATCCCTAGTGTGTGGCATGCAGGAGGCAGCTGATCATTGTTTCTATCCCTGTCTCCTTCTTTCCTCTCCCTCTAAAAACCAATAAAAACATTAAAAAAACGGTCTAACCCTGGGAACAAAATCACCCCCAGTTGAGAACTACTGTCCTAAGGTAAGCACAGTGGGGTTTTCTTCTTCCAGGAGGGCTCTAGGGTGAGCCAGTGCAGGTGTCCTTGAGTACTGAGATGCCAGTACATTTTTTCCAGTCATGTCTTGGTTATGTTTGGTGGGGTCTCTTGGGTCTTCTGCAAGGTATATTTAACCTCTTTCTTTATTTGCCTCCAGGCTATGGTTGGTGTCATCAGAAACTTTCTAGAGGGCATCTCCGACCTGCACCTCATCTACACCCATCACCCCCTCCTGCTCAGGTTCTTCCTCTTGTATCCAGAGCTGATGAGTAGGTTTGGGCATCGTGTCCTGGAACTTTGGTTTTCCTGGGAAGACAGCAGCTATGAGGAGCTGGATGATGTCCCCTCTGCTGGACATCCCACCCTTCCTGCCAGCTTAGGAGACTTGTTCCACATACTCAGAAGCAGCCCCAGCATCCTGCTTATTTTGCTGGTAGGTGACCACTTGCTCATTTCTGCATTTAGAAATAATGGGCTCTCTCTCTCAGGAGCTGGTTTACTGAGGTCAGGAGGCAACAACAGCTGCTTCTGCTCACCTCTGGACTTAATGCTGTTCCCATTTGAGTAGGAAGTCCTTCTGGCTGGCAGGTGCCTAGTTTCTGTAAGTCTGTACCTTGTCCTAAGTCTGATGGAAGTCTGTTCACTGAGAGATATGTGACCTTGTCTTTTCCAGGGGATAGAATTATGAGATGCTGATATCAGCCACCATTCCCTCTCACCTCCCTGTCTTTAAAACAGATTTTGTGCCCTGGCTGGTTTGGCTCAGCCTACAGACCAATGAGTAGCGGGTTCAATTCCGGTCAAGGGCACATACCTCAGTTGCGATCTGTCCCCTGGCCGTGGTTGGGGTCGTGCGAGAGGCCACCACTCGATGTGTCCCTTTCACATCAATGTTTCTCTCTCTCTCTCTCTCTCCCTCTCTCTCTCTCCCTCCCACTCTATCTGAACAAAAATGGAAAAATGTCCTTGGGTGAGTATTAGAAAATAAATAAATAAAGCAGATTCCGCTAAGAAGGGTTTAATGTCAAAGGACATTCCTGGGACATGTAGATGGAGATGTCTGATTGCGGACACATTGACTTTAACTTTGCCTTTTTTTCTTTCATTCAAGAAAGCACATTGAAAACCAATGAAAGAGAATGATATAATTATAGAGGTAACTGTTGTAACTTATATATTTAAAAATTATTTTTATATTTGATACTTTGTATTTAATGAGCAATTACTAGTGACTGGCAGGTCCTAAACTGATTGCAGCACACCACTGCCTTCAATGTTAGTACACATGCTTGGCCCTTCCTTAGTCCAGAAAGAATGACACAGCCCATCAGAGACAATGAGATTCCTTTGATGTTCTTACTGGAGTGATGTGGTAAAAATAACACTTGCATGTTATCTATCCCACATTCTTAGGTACCTGTCTCTGCCCACATTCACACATGCACACACTCCCCACTCAGTCTTCATCTCCCATCTCTTAGAACTGTCATCTTGTGCAGTCACACATGTGTTGGCTTGATAAGGACCACATTCATGCTTTAGCTTCGTGGAGGAAGGAAAATGGAGAAGGAATGGGTTAAAAATAAAGCATTAGTCCAGCTGGTGTGACAGATGGTTGAGCATTGTCCCATGGACCAAGAGGTCGCCAGTTTGATTCCTGGTCAGGGCACATGCCCAGGTTGTGGGCTTGATCCCCAGTGGGAGATGTGAGGATGCTTCTCATCTATGTATCTGTCTTTCTCTCCCTCTCCCTTCCTCTCTCTGTAAAATAAAAAAAAAAGACTTATTTTATTTATTTATTTAAACTTATCTTTATTGTTGAATGAATTACAGATGTCCCTCCTTTTCCCCCTGTTGACCTCCTCCCCAGTCCTGCACTGCCTGCCTTCCCTACACTATTATCTTTGTACATTGGTTATGCATATATACATATAAGTTCTTTAGTTTATCTCTTCCTCCCTCTCTTCCCCCTTCCTTTTGAGGTTTGTCCATCTAACAACCAATTAGTACTTCTTTTTTTGTTTTATCCTCACCTGAGGACATTTTTTTGCATTTATCTTCAGATAGAGCAGGAGGGAGAGAGGGAGGAAGAGAGAAACATTGATGTAAGAGAGACACATCGAGTGGTCACCACCCACACAATCCCAACCAGGGCCGGGGACAAACTGCAACCATGGTACGTACCCTTAGCAGGAACCAAACCTGGGACTCTTTGGTCCACGGGCCAACGCTCTAACTGCTGAGCCAAACCGGCCAGGGCCAATTTGTACTTCTTAATCCCTTTGCCTTTTTTACCCATTCCCCCAACCCCCTCCCATCGAGCAACCAACAAAAAATTCTCTGTATCTATGAATCTGTTTCTGTTCTACTTGTTCATTTTGTTTGTAGATTCAATTGCTGGTGTGTATTTATTGCTATTTTATTGTTCCTATATATATATATGTTTTGGTACGTGCCCCTAGCGGGAACCAAACCCAGGACTCTCTGGTCCGCAGGCTGATGCTCCAGCTGCTGAGCCAAACCGGCCAGGGCTGTTCATATTTTTTTATCTTCTTTTTCTTCAAGAATACCCTTCAACATTTCATATAACACTGGTTTGGTGGTAATGAACTCCTTTAACTTTTTCCTGTCTGGGAAACTCTTTATATGTCCATCAATTCTAAATGATAGCTTTGCAGAATAGAATAATCTTGATTGTAGGTTCTTGCTTTACATCACTTTGAGTATTTCTTGCTACTCCCTCTGGCCTGCAAAATTTCTTTTGAGAAATCAGCCGAAAGTCTTATGGGAACTCCCTTGTAGGTAACTAACTGCTTTTCTCTTGCTGCTTTTAAGATTCTCTCTTTATCTATAACCTTTTGCGTTTTGATGATCTTGTGTCTTAGCATGGGCCTCTTTGAGTTCATCTTGTTTGGGACTCTCTGTGCTTCCAGGACTTGTATGTCTGTTTCCTTTGGCAAGTTAGGGAAGTTTTCTGTCATTATTTTTTCAAATAGGTTTTCAATTTCTTGCTCTCTTTTTTCTCCTTCTGGCACCCCCATGATGTGAATGTTGGTATGCTTGAAGTTGTCCCACAGGCTCCTTACACTATCCTCATTTTTTTGGGCCTCTTTGAGTTCATCTTGTTTGGGACTCTCTGTGCTTCCAGGACTTGTATGTCTGTTTCCTTTGGCAAGTTAGGGAAGTTTTCTGTCATTATTTTTTCAAATAGGTTTTCAATTTCTTGCTCTCTTTTTTCTCCTTCTGGCACCCCCATGATGTGAATGTTGGTATGCTTGAAGTTGTCCCACAGGCTCCTTACACTATCCTCATTTTTTTGGGCCTCTTTGAGTTCATCTTGTTTGGGACTCTCTGTGCTTCCAGGACTTGTATGTCTGTTTCCTTTGGCAAGTTAGGGAAGTTTTCTGTCATTATTTTTTCAAATAGGTTTTCAATTTCTTGCTCTCTTTTTTCTCCTTCTGGCACCCCCATGATGTGAATGTTGGTATGCTTGAAGTTGTCCCACAGGCTCCTTACACTATCCTCATTTTTTTGGATTCTTTTTACTTTTTGCTGTTCTGATCGGATGTTTTTGCTTTCTTATATTCCAAATCGATGATTTGCTTCTAAGTTTCACCTACTCTACTATTGATTCCCTGTAAATTATTCTTTTTTTTTTTTCCATTTTTGTATTTATTTTATTTTGTTATTTTTAATTTTGTTACAGATGTTTCTCTTTCCCCCCCATTGACACCTTCCTCCCAATTCTGCCTTCCACCCCCAGCATTGTTCTCTATGTCCATGGTTACACATACATGCATATAAGTTCTGTGGTTTATCTCTTCCCTCCCTGCCATTCCCCTCTTCTGAGGTTTGTCATTCTGTAACCTACTTCTATGTCTCTGGGTCTGTTTTGTTCATCAGCTTGTTTTGTTCATTAAATTCCACAAATAAGTGAGATCATGTGATATTTTTCTGTCTCTGATTGGCTTGTTTCGCTGAGGATAATACTGTCCACGTCTCTCCCTGTCATCTCAAAGGGTAAGAGATCTTTCTTTCTTACAGCTGCATAGTACTCCATTGTGTATATGTACCACAGCTTTTTCTTTTTTTTCTTCAGTGATTTTAGAGAGAGAGGAAGGGAGAAGTAGGGAGAGATAGAAACATCAATGAGAGAGAACATCGATTGGCCACCTCCTGCATGCCCCCCACTGGGGATTGGGCCCACAACCTGGGCATGTGCCCTGACTGGGCATCGAGCTGGCAACCTCTTGGTTCATGGGTCAGTGCTCAACCACTGAGCCACACCAGCCAGGCAAGAGACCAAATTATTAAGAGAGTACCTGTCCCACACAAGCTGGAGCAGGTACCCCAACTGTTATTGTGGTGACCCAGTTCTTGTCCTTGAATGTACATCATCCTCTTCACTCCTCCTTCTTGGGATGGGGGTTCAGGGCAGAGAGGAGCCTTGAGCTTTGCCAGGTAGAGCTCAACAGGAAGGAACTGCACTTAGGGCTGGATGCTACATACAGGTCCTGGAAGATGAAGGCATCTCTAAGCTTCACTTTTCTCATGTATAAAATGGAGATAATGGGAGGTAAATGAAAGAATACATAGGAACACTCTTGGTATGCTGTACACAGTAGGTTAATCATTTACTGATCATTGACTGACTGAACCACAGAAAATGTTAATCTTAGAGAAGCTTATTAAATTGCCTAAGGTCATATAGCTAATAGAGGTGGTGACCTGCCCTGGCCAGTTTGGCTCAGCAGTTGGAGCATCGGCTTGCGGACCAGAGGGTCCCGGGTTCGGTTCCTGGTAGGGGCATGTACCAAAAAAGAAAAGGAAAAAAAAAAAGGGTCATGGCCATGATTGGAGCCTAACATTAATGAGTTTTACACTAAATCAGATCCTAGTAACATCAGTGGTTAAAAAAACCAAAATAGTGAGGAACAACTTTGTTGTCTGTTATGTATATAATTCCTACCATTCCTCCCCAGCCTTTAGCCACAGGAGGGGAAAAGAGTCTAAAAATATGTGTCGGTACCAATTTCTGTTTTTGATATGGGCAATAATTAACAACTGAAAACAAAGCTGTTAATTGCCACTCTTATCAGTGGATGGTCTTTTATGTAGGTTGTTTAGATGTGAAAAACAATGATGTCAGAAGCTCTGTTCCATACTAGGCCATGGCACCCTGGTTGGTCCAGTCCCAGAGAATTCTGGACAGCTCTGGGCAGGAGAGATTATAGAGTGGGTTGTGTTCCGCCCAGAACCTTCCCACTGACCCATGTGGTGGGATGCACCATTTTCCTAGCATTCACCATAGCCACCAAAGGCTGAGTAGCCCCCTTTCTTTTGGGCCTTTAAAATGTACTAACTTAGGTTTCTAAGGGACCAGATCTGGCAATTAGGCAGACACTTGCTGTTGAAGGAGGAGGATCTGGAAACTAGTTTGACCGTGGGCAAATCACACCCATTCTGGGCATCAATCTCATACTCAGTGTAAAGTAAAAGTTTTGATGGAAATGAACTGAGATTCCCTCTAGCACTCCCATTCTGTGACCCTGTCCTTCCAGAGATGTTTTCTCAGTCCTACAAGGTGACAAAGATGAAGCTGACCTCATCCCTACCCTTCATTAACTCATGGTTAAAATGCCACTGCTTTATTTTTTTTTAATCTTCACTGGAGGATATTTTTCCATTGGTTTTTTGTTTCAGGTAGAGAAGGAGGGAGGGACAGAAACATGGAAGTGAGAGACAGGTCAGGGTGTCACTGCTTTCTTGATAGGGAAACGACTTAGTTTGCCCCAGTTTCCTCATTTGAAAACTTGGGGTGACTCCTACCTGGAAGAGTTATTATGAAGACAGATAAACAAACATATAGCTACTATTTAAACATAGCATAGTACCTGACATTACTAGGCCATAATTGAGTGGTTGTTATTGAGATTATAGTTGTTTCTCTGGCAGCTATGGAGATTTGTGAAGAGCCAAGGCCAGACACTCGTGCCATCCAGTGATCAGCACATCTGGAGTTGTCTGGTCAGGTGCCCTATATCCATGTCTCTGTGTGTCAGGAGCTGTACTTTCTGGAAAGGGAGTCTGTGTGTGACTTTGGCTTCATTGCACAGCCCTAACTGGCTCAGCACGTTAGCCTGTCCAAATAAATTGGCTTGTTCAAGCTGGTAGGTGCTAGGAGCCATCAGTGGGATAGCCTCTGGTACAGCTTCTGACTGGCTTTACCTTTAACATATACTCATTAAAATAACTGTGAAAACAAATAAAATGCAATGTCTTTTCCCACCTTCTGAACCAAGGCCTTTATAGCTTGGAGCAGAAATAGCCAGATTGCCATGGCAGAGAAAAGGCCTGACCTGGTCCTCACTTCTCCCTGTACCCCGAGTCTGTCCTAACCCATCATGTGGCATCTCCATCCCCCTATTTTTTTCCTTTAAGGCACAATTAGATCTGCTGTTCTGAAATAATCTTTTCTTGACCCTGATACCTTCATATGCATGAGAGAGGCATCCTCGAAAGTAGAAAGAACTTTGGGCTTGGAGTTAGATGTGCATTCAAATCTTAGTTGTGCCACATACTGGCTTATGTGACCTTTAGCACATCATTGCCCATGTAAGAAATGTCCAAACCTGTAGAGAATTTTTATGAGTTTATTTGAGCCAAACTGATGACAATTGCTGGGAAGCAAAATCTCAATAGAGACAGTGCTCCAGAGAATGGCAGTCTTGCAGTTTATCTTATACATTAGAATCAGAGGAGGAGACATAAGGAAGGTTACATGAAATCCATTGGTAAATTAAGGAGGCGGGAGAAAACAAATGGGGTTAGGGGTGTGGGAAGTAGGGGTGAGGAATCTCTGGGATTGGATAAAAAGTGAATCTGAGAGACATACTTCCCTTACATTGTTGGGTATAGGATAGTTAACAGTTAAGTATAGCACATAGCGATGGTATGTGTGCCTTGAGGGATCTGGAAAAGGAGATTACTCTGACATTTCAAAGATATGCTGTTTTAGCTATAAAAAGACAATAGGCTCACTTTTAAGGTAAAGATTGACCTTTGTCAAGAATGCTACAGGCCTAGGATGTGACTACCTGGCATGACTCACTTTTACTTTTATTTATTTTTTTAATATGTTTTATTGATTATTTTAGAGAGAAAGGAAGGGAAAGAGATAGAAACATTGATGTGAGAGAGAGACATCGGTTGCCTCCTGCACACCCCATCCTGGGGATAGAGCCCCCAATCCAGGCATGTGCCCTGATCAGGAATGAAACCAGGACCTTTTAGTCCATGAGGTGACACTCGATCCACTAAACCACACTGGCCAGGCAATCCATGACTCACTTTTAGTTAGGGACTTTTTTTTATCCTCATCCGAGGATATTTTTCCATTGATTTTTAGATAGAGTGGAAAGGAGGGTGGGAGAGAGAAAGAAACATCGATGTGAGAGAGACATTGATTGATTGCCTCTCTTACAACCCCAACTGGGCCAGGGATCGAACCTGCAACCCAGAATCAATGCTCTAACTGCTAAGCCAAACTGGCCAGGGCTTAGTTAGGAATTTTTATGTTCAAACCATCCTGTGTGGTTATTTTTTATCTCTGAGTTTATAGGGTCTGCCATGCTGGACTCCTGAGCTTGTCAGGTTTAGTATGTGGCCCCTTTTTCCTCTACATCATGTAATCTCTTTAAACCTCATTTCCTCCTTCTTAGAATGGACCTATAGGCTGTCAGGGTGGTACAAAATCGGTGCTACGTAAGTGAGAGCTTCTTTCCCCAGGTTCTGTGGTATCATCATCCTGGGCCCTTTCCAAGCCCCTCTTTTCTCTACTGTCTACCTGTCTCTAACCATGATGCCCTTTGAGCTCTGACTTTCTTCTTTCCTGCTCAGGATCTCATCTATTCCAGCCCTGGGGACATAGCCCACAAGGTACTGATCGTCCTGAGGACCTTTTTGAGAAGACATGAGGATGTCCAAGTGGGTGGTCTCATCCGAGGTCACTTCCTGCTGATCCTACAGCATCTGCTGGTGGAACATGGGACCTCCCCATCAGAAGGTCAGTCTGTAGCTTCTGGGGGCACATTTTGACCTAAAGGTCAGTAAGACGTGGGCATCTGCCCTGATGAGATCTGCTCCAGGAGAGAGAATCAAAGTTTTCTCTGCAAAAAATATGTCAGGCCAGTGTGGCATCAAACTGAACTTTACTTCCTTCCTCTTATTGGAGAGTGGGTGCTCAACATATTTGGTTTGGGGTGTGTGTGTGAGTGTTTTTATGTTTAATGACTGTGTGTTTAGCATGGGTGGGTGTGTTTGATGTATGTGTGCATGTTCCCACCCTGCATGGCATGTTCTCAGAGCTGTTTGTCACAAGAATGGCAGCCTCCAGGTGGGAAGAAGAAAGCTGGAATGTGGGCGAGGCCAGGGAGGCAGCAGCAGCCAGCAGGAGTCTATGAGGGGGTTGATCAGTGGTGTATTTGAAGCTCCCAGTGAGATCCAAAGGGATAGTTTCCAAATCTGGAATGGGACTCCCTGGAGTAAAGGAAGTTTGTGTTTGGTACAGTATGAAGACACTGAAAAGGTTGGGATTGGTTTGCCTTTTCTTATTTTTAGAAAGTTGAACTTTTAAATTCAATTTCCAAGCAATTTAGTGCTGAGAAATTAGAAGAGAGCTGTGGCATTTGCTCTAGTCCTGACTTGAGGCAGGAATTGGGCGGTGGAAATAGATTTAAGGGTGTCTGGAGGAGCCAAGCCTTTCCTTTGCAGGAAGGATAAACCATATCTAACTGACAACAGTGTTTAAGAGCCATGAGATTTTGTGGACACACATAGTGGAAAGACTGTGGGCATTGAATTCAGATTTGGGTTCAAGTCCTAGTCCTGTCACTTATTAGCTGCAGGACCTTGAAGAAGTCACTCAGTCTCTCTAGGCCTCAGTTTTATTTTATTTTTTAAATTATCTTTATATCTTATTGTTGAAAGTATTACAGAAATTTCTTCCTCTTTTCCCCCATTGACACCCTCCTCCCTGCTCTGCCTACCCCCTTCACCACACTGTTGTCTGTATCCATTGGTTATGCATAAGTTCTTTGGGTTATCTCTTCCCACCCCCCTCCCCACCCTCCTTCCCTCTGAGATTTGTCAGTCTGTTCTGTTCCCTACTTTCATGTCTCTGGGTCTATTTTGTTCATCAGCTTATTTTGTTCATTATATTCCTCAAATAAGTGAGACCAGGTGATACTTGTCTTTCTCTGATTGGCTTATTTCGCTCAGTTTTCTTTACTGCAAAATAGGAATGACAATCCCTGTTTCACATGGTTTAAGGGGATTAAGTGAAATACTGAATTCCTGGTACCCAACCCAGAGTTGGCACTCAGTATGTCAGTTGCCACTGTGCCCAGTAAAGAAGGAAGAATGTAGGAAATATGGGTAAATCCCAACAAACATTTTACAGCCAGATGGGTATCTGTCTGACCTTGAGGTGATTTGAGTGTCAGGCCCCTGACTATTCCTCCTTCTTCTTCACAGTGTCAGGGAACCTGCCATTGCTGCTGAGCCTCCTCTCTGTAGTGCAGCTAAGGAACGAGTCAGAGCAAGAATTGGACAGCATGGCCATGAAGCTGCTTCACCAAGGTGCTGGCTGCTTGGGACAGTGCTTGAGAGCCCAGGGCTGGACGTGCTGGGGGTGCTCCTTTCTTCCCTCCTTTCATCCCTTTGGAAGAAGCTAATGAATCTGTTCCTGTGGGCTTCTTGCTAAGTGACCTTTCAGATCTTTCTCTGCTTATTCCCTATGAGTGTTTGGGAGACACTCCCCAAAATAGATGTATATATAAAATTATGTGATAAGCACAAGCAGTGGAGTTTGGGAAGTCCTGGGTTTGTTTTTAGGTTAATCACTAGCTATATAGCTTTGGACAATCACCTAGCCTCTGTGAGCCTTATGTTCCTCATAGGTTAAAAAATAGCACTGCCTGATTTAGGGTTAAGACAAGGAATAACTGTAAGTATAGAATTCCACACAGTGCTTGGCACACAGTAGGCCTACAATGGATACTGTCCATGTAGATTTATTTTTTTCGTCACAGTTTTACTTCATCTCACCCACAGCTGACTTAGTATCTGATAATCCAGTCCACAGTTCTAGGCCTCTTTTCTACCCCCTACTCCAAACCTTATTAGGACCTTTCACTGCTCATTAATGCAGTTGTTGCTACATAGGCAGTACCCTCAGGAAGATTTGTTGAGGAAAGGTTGAAATTAATAGGAAAAATGGCATGTCTTCAGTATCTGTGGACTGTCACATTTTTCTGGCCAAAAGTGAGGATGGTCCTTTTCCTGCTTGGAGCTCAGACCTCCTCAAAAAGGACCTCCAGCTCCAGCCAGGTGGCTCAGTTGGTTGGAGCATTGTCCAGTACACCAGAAGGTAATTCCCAGTCAGGGCACATACCCGGGTTGCGGGTTTGATCCCTGGTTGGTGTGTGTGCAGGAGGCAATGGATTGATGTTTCTTTCTCTCTAAAACAAAAACAAAAACAAAAAAACCCTCCAGGCCCAGCTTTGTGCTGGTCATTGTCAGTCTGTCAGGTCAAGAGTAACACTCAACTGGGAGTGAGGTCTGTGTGTGACTGAATTAGCCATCATAGGGTTGCTGACATGGTGGAATAATGGGCTGAAACACACATGTTAAATATAATATACATTTACATATAACCCCTGAGTACTTTTTTTTTTAACAACTACTCATTTTCTTTTCTTTTTAAAATTTTTTTTTCTTTATTAATTTGAGAGAGAGAGAAAGAGAGAAGGAGAGAGAGATAGAAACATTGATGAGCGAGAACATTGATTGGTCGCCTCCTTCATGCTCCCTACTGGGGATTTGGCCTGACTGGGAATCGAACCGGTGACCTCTTGGTGCGTGGGTTAACACTCAACCACTGAGCCACACCGGCTGGGTCCCCTGAGTACTTTTATTTGAGAGTTTTGGTGGTAGAGGACTATATTTCAGGGGTGAGGGTATGTGTTTTTTGGAGGGGGTAGTGCTTGATTATCTGGTTGACTACAAGCCAATTAGAAGTCAAGTGTGATGTGATTGACAAAAAAGTAAATGGAAACTTAGGTAGGTTTTATATTGGAGTCATGGGGGCAAGAGAGCAAGGAGTAGCAATTCCCAGGAGGAAAGGGATGTGTTCTTTAGGAGTCTACTTTACAGCATGATAATGCCCTGAGGAGGCTGAGGGAGCACCAAGAGGCATCTCATCTTGCCTGGAGAGGTTAAGGCAGGCTTCATGGGGGAGGTGAACTTTGAGCTGAATTTGTTTTTTTTTAAATCCTCACCCAAGGATATTTTTCCATTTTATCTTCAGATAGAGTGTGTGTGAGAGAGAGAGAGAGAGAGAGAAACATCAATGTGAGAGAGACACATCAATTGGTTGCCTCCTGCACTACCCCGACCAGGGCCGGGGACCAAACTACAACTGAGGTATGTGCCCTTGACTGGAATTGAACCCGAGACTCTTTGGTCCCTGGGCTAATGCTCTAACCCCTGAGCCAAACTGGTTAGGGCTTTGAGCTGAATCTTGATTGCTGAATAGGAATTAAGGAGTTAGCCAGATGGGGATGATGTGAGAGAGAATATGAAAGTTCAGGGAATTGCACATGGATGGTTACAGAGCTCCTCTGGGAAGGTGGTTAGTGCCCCATTGCTGGGAGAATTCAGAGGCTGGATCTTCTTCTTGTTAAGGGTAGCACGTTGGCCTGGATGACCTCTGCACATTCTCCAACCTGGAATCTGTGCTCGCATGAGCACTGTACAGTATGCCTCTTGATCACCTAAACTTGTGCAGTCTGCTCTAATGTACAGATGTGGGCTGCTTGCCTGATGTTTGTTTAGATGGAAGGTGTGAAGATACCTTCAGATTTGTAACTGTTTTTCTTTTTATTGGCTGTAGTACTGAGGATACTTAGTTTGTGTTTGATCCCCAACACTGAAATCTGAAGTTACTCAGTTGAGGGCCATTATCTGTGAAGAGTGTGAGCGTTGGTGTGCATTAAAACCAGAATGCTGCCCGATGGGTGCCTGGGAACTCTCATCTTTTGCAGTGAGCAAGCTGTGTGGGAAGTGCAGCCCCACTGACATGGACATCCTACAGCCCTCCTTCAACTTCCTGTATTGGAGCCTTCATCAGACCACACTGGGCAGTCAGAAAAGAGGTGCTGGGTCCCAGGCTGTGATAGTGAAGAGGAGGGGTGCTGGGCAGTGTCTGTGGCCCTTGCTGTCCTCTGTTTTTCCATCTTAAAATAATAAGGTGGGATGTGGCTGGACCAGATGGTCATAAGGTCCTTTCTGGTTCTGATTACCTGTGGCTCTGGAATGAAGCAGGGACCCTCAGAACCTCAAGCTGATCCTTGGGTTCATACACAGTATGTGTGAAGCCCTCTTTGGGTGCTAACTAACCACCATGTTGGCACTGAGCTGTGCTCCTGTATAACTAATGTGGCCCCTGCTCTGCTGGACCCTCTACAGCTGCTGCAGTGCTCCTGAGCAGCACAGCCCTGATAGAACTTCTCGAGAAGATGCTGGCGCTCACCTGGGCCGAGGAGGGCTCTCCCAGGACTACACTACTCTGCTCTGCCTGGCTGCTCACTGCCTCCTTTTCTGCCCAGCAGCACGATGGCAGCCTCCAGGTTAGTCTCTAACCTCTGTGGCTTTGGGGCATAGGGTGGGATAAAGATTCTGAGTTCTGGTCCCAGCTCTATGGCTTATTAGCTGTGTAGCCTTGGCAAGATAGTTAACTTGAGTAACCTTGGCAAGGTATTTAACTTTCAGAGCTTTAGTACATTCAGGGAGTTGTCAGGTTAGTTAATGTTAATCCATTTAGCACACATGGATCCACCTATGGGCCAGCCTGTATTCTAGACACAGGAGTAATCAATGAATACAGCATGTACCCCACACTTGGGGAACTTGTATTTGTAGGTAAAGATAGTGGGGAAAGGCATTCTGGGTAAAGAGAACAATATGAGCAAAGGCATGCACTGCATACATTTAGGACATGGTGTATATATTTGGAGAGTGGTGAGGTATTCTTTAGTTAGAAGGTAGGGAATGGACTCTCAGGCTGAAGCCTACCTCTGACCTTGAAGTGTTGGGTGGCAAGCTGTCATTGTGATTGTTCAAGAAGATAACGCAGGGTACAGGGAACAGTGGATATGTCCACAAAGTCCCTCCTTTTCTCTCAGCCCTTCCCCCTGTAGGACTTGTCATCACAGTGCCTTGCATGAGCTCCTTTGTGGGCTGCTTTACATTCAGGTGTCTCCTCCCTAAGATTGGCTGCTCCTTGTGGTCAGAAACCACCTCCTAGTTTTCAAGGTATCCTCACACTATGCCCAGCCCTGTGCCAATATAGTGCCAGGCACACACTCATTGGTGTAGAAATGAAGTCACTTTTAAATTGTGGCCTCTAGGGTGGCAGCAAGCTGTGGCGGATCTATGCTATAGCAGATCTGCAGGTGTGCAGGAACCTTTCCTGCTTTCTTGTGTGAAGCTGTTGGACTTCCCCATAGCCTTGCAGTCACCTGCCTGGGTGGAAGACTGTACCTGTCCTTGGCTCTGCCCTGGCCCTCAACTCACACCTAGCCAATGACCTAACTACCTTTACTCCAAGGTCCTCCCCACTACCCTAGAGCTTAGGCCTGATTGTTTATCCTCATCACTAATGTGGCCTATTGATAATCTCCTGGCCCCTATCCTCTCCTCTCCTCCACATCTGTCCCCATGGCCACAGTCTGTCCACACTGCCCCTCTGCCTATACTCCTTTGGATTTTTGTTCTGCACATGGCTGCTGACACCCTTCTTAACCAGCCCCTCCGCAGCCTTATTTTCTGCCATTTCATCTCCTGCCCTGTTTTCTTATCATGTGTTTTTTAAGTTCTCCCAGTCAGCTGTGCTCTTTTATATCTCCATACCTTTGTTTGTTTATTTGTTCTTGATTGATTTTTAATAGCTTTTATTTTTAGAACAGTTTTAGATTTACAGAAAAATTGAGCCGACAGCACAGAGAGTGCCTATATAATCCTCATACAATTTCCTCTATTAACATCTTACATTAGTGTGGACTCTCCATACCTTTATACAATTCGGTCTTCTGCCTAGGACCTGCTGATCACTAGGATCAGCCAACACGCATTTTTGAGGAACTGCTTTGTGCCAGAGTGTGATAGATCCAAGCAGAGGAGAAGTAGTTCCTGCCTTCAGGCAGCTTGTGTTCTGGATGAGGAATACAGAGCAGGCTCATGGCTTTGAATCTGCCACCCCTACGAACCCCTCAGTTTGGTCATCCTTTGACCTTAAGGAGCATATTCACCAGTGCTGCCCCTCACCAGTGCTGTATTTCATGATAGCCCTGGAGGGAGTGAAATAGGTGGCATTGTCCCATTTCATAGATGAAGGAAGTAAAGCAGGCAAGTAGGTACAGTGGCTTGCCCACAGCCACACAGCTGGCTAGTGACAGAGCCAGGATTTTGATTCTGGTCTGTATGACTCCAGATCTAAGTTAGTTGGATGGTGGACTGAGGCAGAGACTGAACCACAGATGAGGCCAGGGAAGGTTCCCTGGTGGAGGAGGTCCTTGAGAATGGAGGAGATTTGGGAGAAGTGAGATTCTTCAGGTAAAGGTTTGATTTCCCTCCTTATGTTCCTGAATCCAGGACTGGTGAGGTTCACAACTGTCCTTTTGTTGTTAATTCTCGCCTGAGGATATTTTTTTTCCATTGATTTTTAGACAGAGTGGAAGGGAGGGAGGGAGTAAGAGGGAGGGAGGAAGGGAGAGAGAGAAAGAGAGAGAGAAAGAGAAAGAAACATTGATGTGAAAGACACATCAATTGGTTGCCTCCTGCATGACCCTGACCAAGGCTGGTGATCAAACCTGTAACCCAGGTACGTGCCCTTTACCAGGAAGTGAACCCTTGGCCTCTTGGTTCTTGGGCTGATGGTCTAACTGCTGAGCCAAACTAGCCAGGGTTCCCCTGTCCTTCTTGATGAGTCTAGTATGTGTGGGTGGGTAGAACCTATATTGGGATAGGATATTTTCTGCCTACACTCCCAGAATATAAGGGTTATCCCTTTACCCCCTGCCCTGCCAGGTTCACCAGACAATGTCCGTGGAACTGGACCAAGTATTGAAGTCCCTCAGCTTTCCAAAGAAAAATGCTGCTCTGCTCTCAGGTGTGGGCCCAGGGTTCTCTAGCAGTAAAAGAAAAGTTTTCTCCTGGATTCTGAGATGGACCACCCTTCCCAGACCAGCCTATGGTCACTCCTTTATTATCTTCATTGTTTTCCCCTTCTGACAGAGCTGGGTGGAGGTGGGGAAGAAGGCAGGGACTGGGTGTAAGGAGTTTCTTGCTTTCAGCTGCTATCTTGCGCTTCCTACGGACAGCCCTGCAACAAAGCTTTTCCTCTGCCCTGGTAACTCTGGTGCCCTCAGGAGCCCTGCCTCTGCAAGCCCCTGAGGACTCTGTCCTAGCTCCAATGGGAACATCACAAGTGCTGTCCCTGGTCATTGGACTGCAGAACCTCTTGGTGCAGGTAAGGCCCTTGCTGAGTGAGTCCCTGGGAGTGGAGTCCGCTTCTCCCAGGACAAGAAGAGGAAGGAGTGGCTGGCTGCCTCTCAAGGCCTGGAGGGTGGATTGATTGGGACTTTTAAAGTTACAGTGACAGAAATGAAACTCAGATTGGCTCATAACTAAGAAGTCCAGGGGTCAATACTGGTTTCAGACACAGCTGGATCCCGAAGGCTCAGACAATGTCATCAGACCTGCCTCCAGCTCTTGGCTTTATTGTCATGGGATGACCAACAACTGCCCCTGGCTTTTATCCTTCCAGCAGAAAGGTTTCTCTGCTTCCCATTAGTCCCTAGAATTGAGTCTTATTAGCCTGCCTTGGGTGATGTGCCAATCACTGTAGCTGGAGCATGGGATTCTCTGATTGGCCTGGCTTGGGTCAGTACCCTCTCCTGGAGGCTATGGTCAGCTCTCCATAACCCACATGGACTGAATATGAGAGAAAGATGGTCCACAAAAGAAAACTGTTCTCAGAAGAAGGAGGAATAGATCCTGGGCAAGCAAAAACAGTAGATGTTCACCCAAGAGGGGTTTGTGTTTTACAGCTTAGAGGATTCTTGGAGATCACTGTTTACCCACCCATCACATACTGTAAAGTATGGTGGGTGCATGGAGATAAGTCAGGTGCCTGCCTTTGAACATTTAACAGGTGGAGAGAGGATGGTGCCTTGTAGACAGGGAGTGATAACAGTGTGGCCAGTGCTGGGCTAACACACTGCACTATGGGGCACGGGATGTAACCAATAGGCTGGTGTAGGGTGAGTGTGGGGCTGACTGTCAGAAGGCTTCTTGGGGGAGGTGCTTGAGCTGGGCTAGAAAGACCGAGTGACTTGTCCTAGTTTCCCAAAGGCAGGAGGCATCAGAGGTGGGATTGATCTGGGCAGCAGCACCATTTCAGTCTCTGATATGGATTCATTCCCTGTCCCTGGCCTTGTGGCCTGTTTCTTACCCCTAACTCTGAAGGAGTTTAGCAAGTCACTTCCTCTTATTGATCCTCATTTTCTCTATCTGCAAAATAAAAGTCAGCATTAAGCAATTTGGGCCTATGAGAACAGTTTTCATTCTCCCAGGAATGGAGCATAGTGCAGAGAAGTTTTGGTTGAATTGATAATGGAGACAGTGTCCAGGGTTCCCCATGCTGGGTCACACTGGGGGAAGAGGACAGATCTGTGGCAGTAGAGAGGTCCAAAGAAGGGCTGTGGTCACTAGTGTGATTTGGGTGCCATGGGGTAAGGAGGAGCCAGGGGCAGGCTTCTCTTTTGCTTAGTTTTAAAAGGGCTACAGGACTGTAAATCTCAGTGTCCTCAAGAGCATAAAAGAAGTGGGTTTGTTCCAATTTCTGAAGATTGGGATGTAGGCAAGTGGGTGGAGCTACAGGAAGGCAGGAAGAGGCCCTTTCTCATGGCCAGGACTGTCTAACTACAGAATGGGAGGAATGGAAAGGAGTGTCTTGTGGCTGGGGGCTTCCAAGCAGAAACCAGATGTCCCCAGCAAGAACTGCTAGAGCAGTGGTTCTCAACCTTCCTAATGCTGCGACCCTTTAATACAATTCCTCATAAAATTATTTTCGTTGCTACTTCATAACTGTAATTTTGCTACTGTTGTGTCTTAGGCAACCCCTGTGAAAGGGTCATTCCACCCCCAAAGGGATCGTGACCCACAGATTGAGAACTGCTGTGCTAGAGGTTGGGAAGGGCATTGGTTTAGGTGACCTTTAAGGTTTCTTTCAATACTGGGATTCTGTTTTAGGTGAAGGGAATCCTCATTAAACAGAGGCCCAGGAGTATACTGTAGAAGGACACACCCAAGTCACTGAGAAGGAGACTGGAAGTAGAATTAAAAAGAGCAATGTCAGCAAACATTATATAGTTAAAACACTTTTCAGATTCCCAAGTCCTCTATATCTGTGATCTCGTGGGTCTCACACAAGCCAACCCTATGAGATAGAAAACTGTAGATCAGAGGTCATGTGACTGTCATAGGGTCACAGAGCTTGTGAGGTGACCTGGGATTAGAAGTGGAGAAAGAACAGAGCAAATGAAGTTCTTTTTTTTTTTTTCATCCTCACCCGAGGACATTTTTCTATTTTTTGTTCAGATAGAGCGGGAGGGAGAGAGAGGAAGAGAGAGAGAGGGAAACATCGATGTGAAAGGGACACATCGAGTGGCTGCCACCCGCACGACCAACCAGGGCCGGGGACAAACTGCAATCGAGGTATGCGCCCTTAGCGGGAACCGAACCTGGGTCTCTCTGTACCGCAGGCCGATGCTCTAACCGCTGAGCCAAACCGGCCAGGGCGCAAATGAAGTTCTTAAGAGGCTCATCTCCTGGCAGAGCTGGGCAGCAGTCCATTTTGTCATGGGCACAAGCAGCCATGGGAATGTAATGAACACTGCTGACTAGAACTCCAGGAATTGTGTGTGGTTAGAAGGAAATACTGTACAAACTGGGGCAGAAGGTGAAACCCTTGATTGGGATTAGAGGGCCAAAAAGAAGTGTTCCAGTCCCATATCCCACCATCTCCCTTTGAAACTATTTGGGTGGTAGATACAGAAATCAGATGAAGATAAAAACTTCCGTTTTCTTGGTAAAGCCAAAGAAATGGCTTTGGACACAGTGGCCTTCTGATAACCTCACCACAGAATTAAATGTACTCATCCAGTCACAGGTAGATCTGGAAAATCCCAGGACTCATTCCCACACCTCCTAGTGAGCCTACCCTTTGGCCAAGAGTAGACCAAACCATCCCTCTCTATAGACAATGGGTTCAAGTGAATGTCTGCTGTAGAGGCTGAGCTGAGGGTATTTCTCCTCAAAGAATATCAGTTGGTCTAGTCATTCCTTTTCTTTGGGGAGGAGTTGGTCACAGGCAGAGGTGGGTCTTAACTCTGGGAGAGGAAATGTGAAGATGCTCTGAAGTGATAGCTGGCGGTTTGTATCTCTGGAAGAGGGTGGGATTGCAGGGTTTGGGACTGGCTGAGTGGAATATACTGAGGGGAGATAGGTGCTTCCAAAGGCTGCTTCCTCCACCCACTGCCCCAGTGCTCAGACCTTTAAGAATGCACTAAACAGATGTTGACAAGTATCAAGTTTGAAGGGTTATAGTGGCTTAGTCTGCTCAGCCACCTGTCTTCATCTGGCCCCACACCTGGAGGTTCAGAATGAGGCTCCCTGGACTGGTTGGTTTTGCTTTCTTTACTTTTCTAACCAGAGTCAGATGGTCTTGGTGCTCTTTCAGGCTTACTTCTCTAATTCCGGTGCAGCTGCTATATCCCTGGGGAGTCTTGGGGGAGGGGAAGGGTAGACCTGAGACACATCCTTTGTGCTCAGACTTGGCTTTCTGATTGGGATGGAAGTGGAATGTGTTATCAGATTGGAAATCAGGGGGCTAATCTGTTTTACAAGACTTGAGGCTTTGAGTGCAAAGATCATTCCTACAAAGAGTAGATGTTGATGTTAGGTTAAGGGACTAAGAGAGTAGAAGGTGGAGAGGATGGGGAGATAACCTTTACTGAGTGCCTACTCTGTGCAAGCACTTGACCTGTTATTTATTCACCATGACTCTCTAAAGTAGAAATGATCACCTCAATTTTATAGACAAAAAAACAGAGTCCTAGAGATACTAAGTAACTTGCCTAAGGTCACACACTTTTAGGTCAGGATTCAAACCTGAGTCTTTTGGCTACAAGACCTATGTTCTTTCAATGTCCCAAGAAGTGTGTCTTGTGAACAGGAGCCATTGTTACCTGAGTGGTAGTCCCTGGTATTCCTAATGCCTAGTGATCCCCAGCTCCTCAGCCACCATCCAGGGTGTCCTTGCTGGTTGTATGGGGTAATAGGACACACAGAGAGTGGCACTGTGGCCACAGCTCCTTACCAGGTGGGGAAACTGAGGCATGCTGGCCCATGGCTGTATGGTCTTATGTGCCTGGCGAGAGACTGGAAGTGCCCACTGGTTAAGAGTTAATTTTAGATTGGAGGAGAAAGGGCGCAAAGCTGTTAATCTAAAAAGAAAAGTCCTTTCAAAGTGAGAGCCAACAAGCCTTTATTTGAAATTTGAAAAAAATAATAGCTATTTGGGGAGCAATGATTCAGGCAGAAACCCAAACAGGATTCCAATTAGGAGGCAAAGGCAAGGGGTATTTATGAGAAAGAAATGGGAACAATTACATCCAGAGAAGGAAGACATTTCTTTCTTTTCTTTTGTTTTTTAAATCTTCACCAGAGGATATTTTTTCATTGATTTTTTTTTTTTTCAGATAGGGAGGGAGGGAGAGAGAAAGAAAGAAACATTGATGTGAGAGAGACACATCGATGGTTGCCCCCTGCATGACCACCACTGGGGCCAGGGATCGAACCTGCAACTGAGGTATGTGCCCTTGACCAGGAATCAAACCTGTGACTCTTAGGACCGCCGAGTCAATCTGGCCAGGGAAAGAAGGAAGGCATTTCTATTGGTGCAATAAGCTAACGTAGTGATGCTAATACTAAACAGTAGGAATAGAAATTTTTAATTTTCAGTCTGGTAGCCATAGGTCTGCTAGTCATAGTATCTGCTTTCTTCTTATCTTTGCCAACAGTTCTTTGGGACACAGACACAGTGTTGCTTTGGGCCCAGTTGAAAGGTTATTCTGTCCTGTTTGGAAGCATAAGACTTGCAAAGCAGCCTGGCCGGTATGGCTTAGTGGATTGAGTGTTGTCCCATGGACTGAGAGGTTCCGGTTCGATTCCCAGTTAGGGCACATGCGTGGGTTGTGGGTTCAATCCCCAATAGGGGGCATACAGGAGGCAGCTGATAGATGGTTCTCACATCGATGTTTCTCTCTCCTCCCTTCCTCTCTCTCTAAAACTCAATAAAAATATATTTTTAAAAAAAACAAAAAAACTTGCCAAGCAGTTCCTCTGGGATGGCAGCTTCAACTGCATTTTAAAGTGGCTCCATCACCCTGGCCAGTTAGGCTCAGCGGTTGAGCATTGGCCTGCGGACCAGAGAGTCCCGGGTTCGGTTCCTGCTAGGGACACGTACCACAAATGGAAAAAAAAAATCTATAAAGTGGCTCCATTTATATTATTTTATTTATTTATTTATTTATTTATTTATTTATTTATTTATTTATTGTTACAAGGCCTATGGTTTGGTCTAGACTTGCCACCTACTACCCAGGTATCCTCAAGTCAAATATTTTTTTCTCTGGGCCTTATTTCCTCTGCTTTAAAATGAGGTTAGTGTGTTAGCTCAACCACTTCAAGCTGTGTGCCTTGGAGGTCTTAGGGGTTCTGTGGAAGACTCAGGGCTTGTTAAAGAGGGAGCATGTTTGCTCCCTGTTCTGCATTTCACTGAGATATTCACTATTTATTGAGTGTTTACTCTGTGCCAAGCACTAGTTAAACACTATTTTTCTCATTTAACCCTCTCAGCAACCCAGGTAACCTTTTTATTCCTACTCAGCAAGGTTAAGTAACTTTAGCCAGGATCACACAAACAGTAAGTGACTAAGCAAGGACTCAAATCTGAGTCTGCCCCATACCTTTAACCACCCGGCTTCTGCCTTCCAAAGACTAGCATGAGGAGAGCATAGGATTATTTTGTTAGTTTGTTTTTACATTTTAAAAAATCTGTTTTATTGCGCTATAACTTACATGTACTAAAATTCACTGATTTTTAAGTGTAGAATTAGGTGAGTTTTAATTCTCATGCTATGGAACATTTCCATCACCCAAAAGTTTCCTTGTGCCTCTTTGAAGTCAGTCCCCTCTACCCATCCCTGATGCTCGGCAAACACCAATCTGCTGTCATTATAGTTTTACTATGTCTAGAATTTCATATAAATGAAATCATACAATATGTTGTCTTGTGTGTCTAGCTTCTTTCACATAGGTTGATGCTTTTAAGATTCATTCATATTGTTGTATGTATCATTACTTTATTTCTTTTTACTGATGAGTAGTAGTTCATTATATGGCTATGTCACAATTTGTTTATCCATTGACCTACTGATACATGGTATTTGGAACTGCCAGATTTTTGGCTGTTATGAATTAAGTAGCTCTTAAAATTGAAGTACAAGTCTTGGTGTGGATATATGTTTTCATTTCTTTTGGGGTAAAAACGTAAGAGTGGGATTCCTAGGTCAAATGATGTATTAGTTTTCTATTGCTGTGTAACAAGTTACCACAAACTTAATGGCTTAACACAATAACCATTTATTATCCCACAGTCTTTGTCAGAAGTCTGGGTAGGCTCAACTAGGTTCTTAGGGTCTCAGAAGGCTGAAAACGAGGTGTTGGCTAGGCTGGGTACTTATCTCGGGTATCTGGGAAATAACTCACTTCTTCCTCAGAGGCCTCTTTCAACTCTTTAAGGTTGCCCACATGGCCCCTCTTCTTCAGACCAGCAATGCATGTTGAGTCCTTATCACATTTCTTGTCTCTCTGGTTCTTCTGCCATCAGCCAGAGAAACTCTGTTTTTTTTGTTTTTTGTTTTTTTTATCCTCACTCGAGGACACTTTTCCACTTTTTGTTCAGAGAGAGTGGGAGGAAGAGAGAGAGAGAGAGAAACATCGATGTGAAAGGGACACATGGAGTGGCTGCCACCCGCACGACCCAACCAGGGCCGGGGACAAACTGCAACCGAGGCATGTGCCCTTAGTGGGAACCAAACCCGGGTCTCTCTGGACCGCAGGCCAACATTCTAACCGCTGAGCCAAACCGGCCAGGGTGAAACTCTGTTTAAAAAAAAAAAAATTTTTTCTTTATTGACTTTAGAGAGAGAAGAAGGGAGAAGGAGAGAGATAGAAACATCGATGAGAGAGAACATCAGTTGGCCGCCTCCTGCATGCCCCTTACTGGGAATTGGGCCTACAACCTGGGCATGTGGCCTGACCGGGAATCGAACTGGTGACCTCTTGGTGCATGGGTCAACACTCAACAACTGAGCCACACCGGCTGGGCGAGAAACTCTGCTTTTAAAGTCTGGTGTAAATTGATTTGACCCACCCAAACAATCTTCCTTTTGCCATTTAATGTAACACAATCACAGGAGTAACATCTGGAAGCAAAGGTCATGGGACCATCTTTTTTTTTTTAATTTATTGATTTGAGAAAGAGAGAGATTTGTTGTTCCACTTATGTATACATTCATTGGTTGATTCTTTTTTTTTTTTAATCCTCACCCGAGGATATTTTTCCCTTTTTGTTCAGATAGAGTGGGAGGGAGAGGGAGGAAAAGAGAGAGAGAAACATTGATGTGAGAGGGACACATAGAGTGGTTGCCTCCCCCATGATCCCAGTCAGGACCAGGGATGAATCGCAACTGAGGTGCGTGCCCTTGATGGGAATCTAACCCACAATTCATTGGTCCGTGGGCTGATGCTATAACCACTGAGCCAAACTGATCAGGGCAGTTGGTTGATTCTTGTATGTGCCCTGACTGCAACCTTGGCATATAGGGATGATGCTCTAACCAACTGAACTACCCGGCCAGAGCCTCATGGGACCATCTTAAAATTCTGTCTTCCACATATGCTAAGTGTATGTTTAGCTTTATATAAGAAATCATCAGCCCTGATCAGTTTGACTCAGGCCCTGGCTGGTTTAGGTCGGTGGTTAGAGCATTGGCCCGTAGACCAGAGTCCCGGGTTCGGTTCCCGCTAAGGGCACATACCTGGGTTGCAGTTCATCCCAGCCCTGGTTGGGGTTGTGTGGGTGGCAACCAGTTGATGTGTCTCTCTCACATCGATGTTTCTCTTTCTTCCTCCCTCTCTCTCTCTCCCACTGTATCTGAAGAGCAATACAAAAATGTCCTTGAGTGAGGATAAAACAAAACCAAACCATCAAACTATTTTCCAATGGCTGCACCATTTTACCTTCCCAACATAAGCATATGAGAGTTTCAATTGCTCAACATTCTGGCCAGCACTTGGTATTGTTAGTCTTTTTAATTTTCGCTATTGGTGAGTGTGAAGTGGTATCTCATGGTGGTTTAAATTTGCATTTCCCTAATGACTATGATAATGAGATCTTTTCACATGCTTATTAGAGCATAAAATTTTGTTTGATGAAAGGTTCAGCTGCTTTAAAAAAAAAATGTTGCCCTGGCCAGTTTGGCTCAGCAGTAGAGTGTCAGCCCTTGGACCAAAGAGTCATAGGTTCCATTCTGGTCAAAGGCATGTACCTCAATTGCGGTTAGTCTCCGGTAGTGCAGAAGGCAGCCAGTTGATGTGTCTCTCTCACATGGATGTTTCTCTCTTTCTCTTACCCCCTCCTTCCCACTCTATCTGAAAATAAACAGAAAAATGTCCTTGGGTAAGGATTTAAAAAAAAATGTTGAAACCCACTAGCTTAGCTAAACTATCTATAAATCTCTTACTGGGGCCCTGGGTCCATCTCCTTTTCTGAAATAAAATAGTCTCTCAAATGTAGGTAGAATGTAGTGAATCATCAGTATAAGCACTGTGCTCTGTGTGGGTGAGAGATGAAACAAACAAACATATCTTCATTACTTACATAGTGACAATTCCAAATCTGAAGTTATAAAATCCAAATTGTTCTGAAAACAAAATTTTTTTCTTGGTTGGCTCCAAAACCCATTGGTAGCAAAAACTGACATGAACATCTGTGTTTTTTGTTTTCTTACAGAAGGACCCTTTATTGTCCTATGCCTGTGTTGGCTGCCTGGAGGCCTTGCTTGACTACCTGCATGCCAGGAGCCCAGACATGGGTAGAAACCCTGCCCATTATCTGATGTTCCCATGAGGGTGATGGGAGGGGGCCAGCTCCACCATCTCCCGCTCCAGGCTGCCATCCCCTGTTCTGTGAATCACATTTATTTCGTGTAATTCTTTTAACAACACTGCATGGGCACTGTTACACCCAATTTACAGATGAGGACACTGAGGTTCAGAGACGTCAAGAACTTACTCAACCACAAAGCTCTTAAGTGGCAAAGCTCTTCCTGTTGCCTGCCTCCCACAATAGTGGGATATATGGTCTCCTGAGCCAGGCAGCATAGTGGATAGAAGCCCAGGGAAGAAACCTCCTGGAGTCAGCTTGTCCAATGCCCTGCCTGTAGCTGAATAGCCCTTTTTGAGCCAATAGGAGAAAGTTCTCCTTAATAATGTTCCAAGGACTTTGGAAAAGCAGCACTAACATCCCAGGGTGACTGGTGTTTCCCATAGCACTACATGTGGCCTCCCAGCCCTGGAATCGGTTTTTGCTGTTTACCCTCCTGGATGCTGGAGAGAATTCTTTCCTTAGACCTGAGATCTTGAGGCTCGTGACGCTGGTAAGTGTAGAAAGGATGGTCTTGTGGTCTAAAGAATGTCATGAGCTAGGTGGTCCTGAGGAGGCCAGGGACATCTTACTTTAGGTAACTCTAATCCTCAAAGAAGGTAGAGGGGACTTGGCAGGCCTTCATCCTACAAGAGGCCTACTCAGAGAATTCCTCTCAATGTCCACGTCTCCTCACCCAGAAGAGCCGGACAGTCTTTCTCAATTCACCCACTCATAAATCATTGACCAGAGCCTAGCTGCCATATGCCAGGTCCTATACTAGGTACCAAAGATGACAATGAGCCAAATGCTCTGCCTTTAAGGATCTCAGTATAGAGAAGGAGACATACAAGGAAACTACAGTTAAAGTGTGATGTTATTAGTGGTAGAGTAGAAAAGATGCTAAGTGCTTGGTACACAGTAAGTGCCCATTGAATATACAACAAAGCAGCAAGCCTGTGAATGATAGTGAAGTGGATCAGTGAATAAATCAGTGCTAGCTGTGGGAAGAGAGTAAGTGACCCTGAAGAAGAGAGCAAGTACTCTGCCAGAGCTGGGAGAGAGATGAATAATGTAGTCGGCACTAGATGAAAGAACATTCAATAGTGAAGGTAACATTTTAGCTGAGGCTTGAAGGATTAATAGGCAGAGGAGGAAGAAATGCAATCCAGGTGGTAAAGTGAGAGCTGTGGGATATGAGTACATGGTGGAGTGTGAGGTGCAAGGCAGAGGGGTGGGAGTGGGGCAGTACTGAAGGCTTCAGCAAGGCCAACTCTCAGGGTCTCACGTTCTGCCTCATTAACCCCACTCTCCCATGACACAACCCCACTCTTGCTTACCAATTCTGAGCTTCTTGAAGGCAGGGTGCTTTGGGCTACTGATCTGTTCTCAGCCCAGTGCTGAGCACAGCAGAAATACAGGAAATGTCTGTGAATGAAGGAGATGCTGAATCACTGCATGGTTGGGGCTTCTCTTCCCGGGCTAGTTTATGCGGTTCCAGAGCAGCAGCATCCTCACTCATGAAGAGGTGGGTCTTGTTCTGCAAGGTGCAGCTTTGGCTGACCTCTCTACCCTCTCAAACACCACACTCCAGGCTCTGCGTGGTTTCCTCCTGCAGGTGTGTAAGAAGGGGATGCGTGTAGCCACTGTGATGCTAGACCCTCCATACCATCTTCTCTGTGGAGGGTGGGAGCTCTAGCCACAGCAGCCATTGGGAGGTCAGGAGTACTGGGGGTGGAGGATAGAGGGCCTGTGTGGAGTAGGCTCAGAGAAGGTTTGTCTTCCCTCAGGTCCAGAGCATGGGCCTCCTGGCTGATCATAACATGGCCCAGACCCTGCAGGCCTCCTTGGAGGGCCTTTCCCCCAAGGCCTTCTCAGCCCAGCCACCCCTGCAGGACATGCTGTATCCTTTCTTGTACCTGGGAGCTTTGGCCTATGCAGAGTCACCCAGGCTATGGGATGGTGTGGCATCATGTTTTCAGGACAGAGAGGTGCACTGTCTACAGCCCTGTCCTCTAAAGTAAGCAGGGGTCAGTGAGAATAATTACTGGTAGCAATGACAATGACTTGTTCTGTTTATTAAGATCCTACCAAGGGCCAGTCACATTACACTGTATCTAATCCTCACAGCAGCTAGGAGTGTTAATGTAGTTGTAACTTAGACCAGAGAGGTTAAATGACATGCCAAAAATTCCATCAGCATTTGATCCCAGATTTGCCTGTTTCCAAAGCTACATCACCAAACTCAGAAAGGAGCTAGTTTTTCCCCAGGAGCTTTGGAGAAAGTCGTCCAGCCCAGTTGGCACAGGTGCTTCCCTCAGTCCAACGTGGGGGTTGCTGAGTGACTGGCATGTCCCTGAGAAAGCCTGGGGTTGTAAGCAGCGGTCAGAGGCCCACTGGGGGGTGGTTGTGGTGCTCCAGAGACACTTTGGTCAGGAGGTGTGGGTATGTGTATGGAGTGCTACCTCCCACCCCCTACTGGCTGCCTTCCTGGCTCTTTTTCCTAGTTCCTGTTGTATACACCTACCTAGCCCAGTGTTTAGGTGTCAATTTTAGAATCTAGCCCACTCTTCTTAGGAGCACCTCTGTTCGTCTGACCGTTTTTACCCTTCTGGGGCTATAAGTGTGGTTCTCCCATGGTTGGTCCTACCTCTCTGCTGTTTTCCTCTCATGTTTTGCTGCCAGCTGCCTGGGAGGGGTGGCCATATCCCTGTCCCACATCAGAGACTGACCCTCAACAACTGAAGGCCCAGCAATGGAGAGAACTGAGAACTGGAGAAGACAGGCACAGTGGTTCAGGGGAATGGATGACAACTGCAGCCATTCTTCTGGAGCCATTTACTCCATTGTTGAATCAGGAAATAAAATGATAAACCCACATGCCTGTGTGAGCACTCCAAAATCATTTCACTCTCAATTTACCTTGGCCTCTCCAGCAGGTTCCTCAGCCAGGATGGGTGGCCTCCTCAGGGAAGGAAGGGGTGGGACTGGCCCTCCTAACACATAAGGAGCACCAGTGCTAGCTAGTTGCCTCAGCTGTACCCAGAAAACACTAGCCAGGCCATCCATCCTCAAGGCTGGAAGAGCAGAGAAAGGCCATGTGTTCTGTGCTACTATAATCCAAGTGCTCTGAGAGGCACTTGACCTGTTGCCTCACCTCCCACGAAAGTGGAAAGAATTTCCAGGCAAGGAAGCTGAGCAGATCAAATCCTTGTCAGCTTTTCTAGCTGAGGGGGACTGTCCCAGCTCAGCCCTTCCCTGGCTAAAGCAGGTCCCCTGTGTTCCTTTAACGAGCCTCCTTGGAGCTTGTACACCCACGTGTGCGGTTCTTTTCATGTCTGCGCCCCACAGCTGCCGGCTCCTCCGAGCTCAGCCCACTGGGCCACTAGCTCCTTTCCTCGCCCGCCTGCCTCTGAGGGCCCCGGTGCCCAGAACTGGCCAGCCCACCCTTCCTTCTCGGGTACGGACCTCGCACGAAAGTGATCCGAACTCTTCTAATGAACCGACTGGGACGCCCCCGATAAACTGGGTTTAGAACTTGGTGGGCCGAGGGGCCGAGCAGGGGTTGTGCCAACTTCACACAGCTGGTTACTTAAAAAAAGAAAGTGTTAGTCACGACCCACTAAAGTGATCTTGACGAAACGGTTTCGAGGAGGGCGCCGGCTGGGCCAGGGCCCCAGTTTGCTGACGCGCCCTCAAATTTTGGTGCCGACTTAACTTTCCTCAACCCCGCCTTTACCGAGCACCGCGCAACCGAGCCCGGCGCAGGCTGAACACGACCAGACTCCAGCGGCCTGCGCAAGAGCCTAGCGCCAGAGCCCGGCGGGGCGGAGCCGGAAGTGAGGACGCCGTCCCGGTCGTCGCGGCCCAGGCTCATTGGCCAGGAGCAGCGCGGTGGGTGGGACGGCGCTCGGCGGCCCCAGCGCTTACTGACTGCGGATCCGCTCTCTTGCCGGTCTCCCGGCGGTGCTCGAGCTGCACGCCAAGGGCCCACCCGGCCACCTGTTCCGGCACCCCCGGCCTGGTAGGTGGCAGTGAGGTCGCCGGGTGGGTAGGTTCCCGATGGGGGAGTGGAGAACGAGGGTTCCCGAACTGACTGCTTGGGGTGGGAGGTAAGATTCGCCCCTTCTCTTTGGCAAGATTCCTTCTCGCCCCCGGAGCCTCAAAGACTGGGGACAGCAACCGGAGTCTGCAAGCCCAGGTAGCTGGCCCCCCGATACCACCGCGCCACTCGTGCAAAATGGGTTCAGAGTAACTCGCGGAACTGGAAAGGGCTCTAGGAACGCACGGGCCATGAGCGGGATCGGGAGGCCGGATAAGTGGGAGTAACGGTAGAGAAGGCAGAATCCTCCCCCACGCAACCTGGTTTTTCTGCTTTCTTTTCCCATTCTTCCCCTGTTTCTGTCATTACCTGCTGTCTGATAATATCCCCTGGCCCCAAGTTCCCCTTGTGTCCAGTTCCCTTGAGTCGTGCCATTGAAAGTTAGGGAGTCCTGGGTGAACTTGGACTACTTTTCATTTTCTAGGTTTCAATTATATCATCTGTATGGGGTGAGGGTGGTTCTCTGGGTGACCTCTGCAGGATCTGTCAGTAACTGACCATCTCTCTCCCTTGGGCAGGTGTCCTGGTAGAAGAGTCCTGCTCTGAGATAGACTATACTCTTGATTTAGCATGGGGAATAGCGGAGTGACTGGACAGTTACCTCGCTTTTTTGTGCCTTGATTTCCACATTGGTAAAATTGGGCCCCTGTCATCTGAGTGTGAAGGCTTTTTCAAACACTGTATTGAATATTGCACCTCACTGACTCCCACTCATTCTTCTGTGCTTGTTTTCCAAGTTTATTGGTTATCTCTTACTCCTACTGTGGAAGTAACTGCCATGAGTGCAGGGAGTTTTATCTTATTCACTGCTGTATTCCCAGCTCTAAAATGGGCCCAGAACACCATAAGTACTCAATAAATAATTGCAAAATGTTGCTTGAGTAGGAATAGTGTTGCTTATGGTGCCTACAGTTCCGAAGTGAATGAGTGGCATCCCTTTTACCCCCAAAACTGCCCTGACTCCCATCCTGCCCTGTGTTCCTTCCTTTCTGATGACAGAAATCAGGGAAAGGGGGAAACATCAGAAGTTTTACATCCCCTCTGACTGCCTGGGCCTCTTTGACCAGATGCCTTTCTGGGACGCCAGGATGGAGAGGGGGGGTTGAGAAGGAATGATATTGACCAGCTCCACCTTCCCCAGGCACAAGGCCTCACCCACTCCTTGCCCCCTGAAGCAGGGAGGTGACCTCTTTATTTCTGTTTTACAGTGAGGAAGCTGAGGCTCAGAGAGGCTGAGCAGTTTGCCCAGTGTTCTAGTTGGGAAGAGACAGGGCTCCAGCTCAGAGCTCCAGATGGGGACCCCTGTGCTCTAAGCATCCCAGCATTGCTGACATTTATCTTGCTCCCTCCTGCCTTCTATCCCATAGTCTTTATTCTGTGTCTGCTGGTCATGGGCCCTAGGCTAGGGACTGGGGCTCCAGGGCTCCCCAAAGTTGGGGTCTTGGTATTTGGAGGCTATGCCATGTCACAGGAAGTTGCCATTCACCTCATTCTGGTTTTTTTTTTTTATCCTCACTTGAGGACATCGTTCCATTTTTTGTTCAGATAGAGTGGGAGGGAGAGAGAGGAAGAGAGAGAAACATTGACGTGAAGGGGACACATCGAGTGGCTGCCTCCTGCATGACCCAACCAGGGCTGGGGACAAACTGCAACCAAGGTATGTGCCCTTAGTGGGAACTGAACCTGGGTCTCTCTGGACCACAGGCCAATGCTCCAACTGCTGAGCCAAACCGGCCAGGGCTCATTCTGTTTTATATAACACCAAGCTCTGGGTCTCACCTCCTTTTTCTGGGTTACTCTCCTAGCTCCAGGGTCATGGATATGGACCTTTTACAGTTCCTGGTGTTCCTGTTTATCCTGCTAGCATCTGGGACAGGAGTCACAGGCACCCTGAGGACCTCCCTTGACCCAAGCCTGGAGATCTGTATCCTTTGGGGTTGGAGGTAGGGTTCATGAACTGTACCTGAGCAGTCTATAAATGAGGTATCTATACTCAGAAACCCTTGGGGCATTCTAGGGATGGATCAGGCCCAGCTGATGGGAATAGGAAAGAAAAGGTAGGGTACTCTCATCAAACCTTGATCAAGCCCACTGTCTTCTGAGCCTCAGTTTCTCTATTATGTTAAACAGAGAAGGCAAGGCACATCTCTCAGAGCCATGAGGTCTCTGAGAATTGTACATATGTGCCTGGCACCTGGGCCTGGGTAGGAGACTCAGGCCCTGACATTCTGGGCCACCTATTGTGGTCCAGATCTTAGGAACACAAAGATGAATTAGAACCAGTCCCTGGCTTTGAGGACTTCACAGGCCTCACATTGTACTTCGTGATCACTGCTCTGGCTTTTGAACTAGTTCTTGAAGGAACAAAACTCATAGATGCCCTGGCTGGGTGACTCGTTGGAGCATTGTCCCATACACCAAAAGGTTGCTTGTTCAATTCCCAGTTAGGGCATATACCTAGATTGTGGGTTTGATCCCTGGTCAGGGCACGTATGGGAGGCAACCAATTGATGTTTTCTCTCACATTGATGTCTCTCTCCCTTCCTCTCTCTAAAATTTATAAAAACATATACCCAGGTGAGGATTAAAGAAATAAGCCTCATAGAGAAGGGTTGGGGGATATCCCAGGTGAGTATCCAGTTAGAGCAGAGGAGTGGAGGTTCTGGGAATAGTGAATGGTTGGGGGAGATGGTAGGAAGACCATGGGGTGGGGAGAACAGGAGCCAGGTCCTGAAGGGTTGTGTTCAGGCCTTCGGGTGTGGAATCCTTATAAACATTGCAGGATGTGAACTGCTTCTCTGTTTGTTACGTCCCTGCAGGGGAGGGCCTCAGACATGGGCATCTGTGGCCTTTGCAGCTATTTGTTGGTTTGGAATGGGCCTTCTGGGTTGCGACCACTGGATTATCCAGGCAGAAGTATTGGTGCCAGCTCCTTAACTTAATGCTGTTCAGACAAGAAGATGTTTGAGGTGAAGCGGCGGGAGCAGCTGTTGGCATTGAAAAACCTGGTACAGCTGAATGATGTCCACCAGCAGTACAAGATCCTTGATGTCATGCTCAAGGGGCTCTTTAAGGTGCATGCAGGCATGGGGCAGCTCATGACAGGCCTAGTCTTTGATCTGGGCATTGAAGGATGAGTAGGAGTTCCTTAAGGGGATGGTACTCAATTAGAGGGAACTGCATGAACCAAAGATTTGAGGTAGGGTTTAAGTAAATGGCTGCAGCTGGTTTGTGAAGGCCTCTGCAAAGCCACTCAGCCAGGCGGGGTTCCCTCAGGTGCTGGAGGACTCCCGGACAGTGCTCATTGCTGCAGACGTGCTCCCAGATGGGCCCTTCCCCCAGGACGAGAAACTAAAGGATGGTATGGTCTTCCTAATCCCTCCCTCTCCTCTTCCCCACCACCTTGATCTTCTCTGGTTGTTTCTTCCCTCCTGTTTTTGTCACTCTTTTTTTCTCTCTCTGGAAATACCTTCTTGTGGCACTTTCCAAGTGTTCCCCTTTGCTGGATAGGCACTTAGTATATGGTTCTCCAAAAATTTCTGGGCTTCAGAGCCAATTTCAGTGTCCCTGACACAAATGTATTCCTTTATGCTGTCCTGTGCTCAGAGCAGGGGAACCAGGGACGAAGCTTTGCCCACTACCACTCAGGGACCTTTGCCTTCACCACCCTGACCTTTCTGGTAGAGAAGGCAAGGGCTATTCCCATTTACAGGAGAAAAAAGAGGCCTACTGGAGTGACTGGACAGTGGGGGCGGCTGTCCACATTCTTGACTACCCTTCTAAAAGCCTCAACCTCCTTAAATCCTTTTTGAGACTAGATGGGACAAACATAGAAAAATAAGGTAAAATAATATGCTGTGTCTCTTCATTCCTTCTTCCAAGAATTTCTCTCCAGTGGTAATTTTCCCATTAACTGATGATATTTTTACAATAAAATTCCTTAGATCACACTGAGAGAGGATGGATGTAGCCTCTACATATTGAATGGTGGGTACTTTGACGAATATCACTGCTTACCTCTGAGTGTGGCCCGGCCAGAGCTGGAGAGGGCTGCCTGGGCCTTATCTGCAGGGTGCTTGGACAGGAGCTGCCACCAGGGCTGGGTCTGTACTTAGTTTTCACGCTAGCCTGGGCCAGGGGGACCTGCCACCGTGATGGACACTAAACACAGTCTAGGCTGACCTGTTGACCAGAGGAAGGATATTAGTGGGGAAACTGATGAAATTCAAATAAGGTTTAGGGATGTATTACATCAATGTTAACTTCTAATGTAGATAGTTGTACATTGGTTATGTAAGATGGTAACAATACAGGAAGCTACGTGAAGGAATTTTATGGTGTATTGTTTAAGCCCGAAATTATTCCAAAATAAGTGCTGAAGAAGCATTTACAATTAAATAAAACTGGAGGAGTATTTTTTAAAAACAAACCCTGACATATTCCCTGGCCATGCTAACAGACCTGACCCCACACAGACACTGGTTGTGCTAACACCAGGCTCTGGACATTTGATACCAAGTCGTGGAGAGAGGCCTCATCAAAGCCTCATGTGATGCATATGCCTCGGTGTGCAGAACAACACCCACATCTCCGGTCCCCACAGCAAATGAGTCTTCTAAGCCATGAGATACGAGGGAGAGAGCAGGGCCTTTGCAGTCAAGACAGAGCTGGGTTTGCAGCCCGTGTTTGCCACGCACTTTCTCCAATGTAAAATGGGAACAGCAGCCTGGCCGGTGTGGCTCAGTGGTTAAGCAGTGACCCATGTAACAGGAGGTCACCATTTCGATTCCCGGTCAGAGCACATGCTCAGGTTGTGGGCCCAAACCCCAGTGGGGGGCATGCAGGAGGTGGCCAGTTGATGTCCTCTCTCATCAGTATTTCTATCTCTCTCTCTCTCCCTTCCTCTGTAAAATCAATAAGGAAAAAATATTTAAAAACAAAATAAAATGGGAACAGCTGCCACATGTCCCTCTAAAGGTGGTTTGAGGATTCAGTGATCTGGTGGACATAAAATCCTGAGCACATAGTGCATATGTGGGCAGCAGGCAGTGGTCCTTCTCTGCTTAGTGGGCTTGGTTGGCTTGCCTCCATTCTCTGGGGGGGTGCCTGGGGCTGGCCAGGAGGTCAGTAGAAGGGCATCTGTCCTGGGCACTCATCAGGTTCCTCTCTCCAGCTTTCTCCCAAGTGGTGGAGAACACAGCCTTCTTCGGCGACGTGGTGCTACGCTTTCCAAGGATTGTGCACCACTACTTTGACCACAGCTCCAACTGGAATCTCCTTATCCGCTGGGGCATCAGTTTCTGCAACCAGTCGGGCGTTTTTGACCAGGGGCCCCACTCGCCCATCCTCAACCTGGTAAGGACTGGGTGGAAGCAGTCTGGAGCCCGGCTCCCATGTCCTGTGAGCTTCACAATTACCTGCAGCTGGGCCTAAATGTCAGCTCTTGGTTGCGTTTTCTGTGATAAGCCTCAGGGCCCCTTGAGGTGCCATCTCAAAGGGTTCTATGCTGACCTGGGTCCCTGTGGGTCATCACCTGGCCCACATGTGCCCAAGTCTTGGGCCCTGGGTTCCAATGTGGAGGGAGTGGCCCGTGGGTGAGCAAGAGGAAGGAGAAGGCAGAAGAAGACTAACTTTTCCTTGTCTGCAGATGGCCCAGGAGCTGGGGATCAGTGAGAAAGACTCTGACTTCCAGAACCCATTTAAAGTAGACCACACAGAGGTGAGCTCTGGGGGGCTTGTGGCCGTGTCTGCTATGTTTCTCCTGGGCCATGGGAAGCCAGGTCCTGCAAGGGTTGGGGTGCCTGGGGTGAAGTGTGAGGACTTTGGACTTGGAGCCAGGTATGCCCAGGTGTGGGTCCAGGAACCATCACTCATTCACAGGTGCCATTGGGCAAGCCATTGCCCTTGTCTTAGCCTCAAGTTGCCTATCTATTCATGAAGTGGGGACCCCAGCTGTGGGGGGCAGTCAGAGGCTGTGAATACACCCTTCCTTCTGTACAGTAGGCACCCCACATCAGGTAGATGTGCGGGAAGCCAGGGGAGGTCATGTCGTGCTCTTCTCTGTCCTTAAGCCTCTGTTTACCCAGCTGGGTTTCTGTCCTACATTCTTGTACGTTCTCTCATTCTAGGGGCCTGACGTGGGCTCTTAGGGCTGGAGGCTTTGGGGTAGGATGACAGATGGGGACACGTACAGTAGAGAAGAGGAGGGGATCAGAGTTGGCCAGAAGGGAAGGAAGGAAGGACTGGGCTCTTCAAGTCACAGGCTCGCCCCTGGTATAAGGAGGGAAGGGGTGTCAGAGTTCATGAGGGGTCTCAGATTTTACCCCGTTTGTAGGCTAACAAGCTAGCCTACTTCTGTTGCTTGGATACTGACAGGTCAGAGACCAGAGTTTATTTCAGCAAAAGCATTATCCAGACTGTTGGACTGGTCATGTTGGTTTTTCCGAGTCCCACAGGGGTGACACACGGGCCCAGGTGGGTGCCACAAAGTCAGTAGCTAGAGAATGTCAGCTTGGGAAATTTACCACTTTTATAGTGAACGGAAGCAAACCTGCTCTTCATTTGTGGAGGCGGCATCACCTCATCCTTCAGGGTTTGCTGCAAACAGTCCTGAGAAATGGCCCAGGTACAGAGTGGTCAGGGCTTTGCATTCATGGTGTACCCAGCAAGAACATGTAGGGATGCTCAGGCCATGGTGGATTGCCTCCCCCACAAGCCATCCCTCAGCCCTACATGTCTTGGCTTAACTCACATTTCCACATGAATGTGCTATTCCATCTATTAATCTGACTGATAGAGGCTAGGATCATATTTGTTCAAGTTGTCTCATACTGCATTTAATTAAGGCTGCAGTCAACAGGACTAAGCAGCAGGATGAGGTCAGCCTGCAGTATCGATCTCAGCCATGTGCTCCAGGGTCCCAGACTCAGCCAGCTGTGATCAGTTTTGGGGGGAACAATAGAGCTTATTTTAGATAATCATATGTGGTCTAAGGCCAATCTGTTACCCATTACCACCCACACAGGAGTTTAAATTGCCTGATCTCTGATGTTATTGCCAATAAACACAAGGGCAATAGATGGACCCGCAGCAACCCTCATCCCCTGTGGAGAGAGACTCCATGGCCCACTGTCTCCCACATGTTACACTGGATTTGGGTCACCATTACCGTCTTTGGCTGAATCCTGAGTGTCACTGTGGAGTTGCAGCCTCAGTTGCCCTACAAGATAGAACCCCAGGCCCCTCAGCATCAGGAGAAAGAGATGGATTTGTATCTGACAGATTGAGACAAGTTGTACTGGCATATGTTTCTGCACAGGGTCACTTCAGGAGCTGCCTTTGCTGACATCTGCCCACCAGAATAGTTCAGTACCCACGTGGTGGAGAGTGACACATCCAGCAGCTGGTCAGATTGTCATCTGCAGCTGCCACTTGGCCTGGGCAGACCCTAGGATTGTTTTGTCAAGTGGCAGTGCTGGATATGACACAAAGAGGATTAATTGTTCCCCATACTTCCTGAGATCTAAGGTGATCTCTCCCTAGAGACTGGGATTACTGCTACGAAATCAATGCACCACATCCCAGGTGTCATTATTTCGCCTATCATCCCCTCCTCTCAACTAGATCTTTGTCCAGAAGGGTCAGATGTGAATGGGACAAGGGTGTTTTTAGAAAAATTTCAGAGGCATATCATATCTCCCATCTTGGTCCACATGGGCCACTGTGAGGGGAGTTGGCAAGTAACGTACAACCACTTAGTCATTATCCTAATGGTCTTGGGCTGCACTATTCCAACCTGGGACTCCAGGTATTCAAACCAGAAATACAGAGTCTGTTTTGTGCCACTCCGTGGTGGCAGGGGTGTTGCTTCATCTAGTACGATGATGCATTCAGGTGGCAATGACTGCCATCTGAGTAGACTTACTCAGCAGTTTGATTCTGGTCAGTCTCATCAGAGAAGGGGCCTTATTATGGGCATCTAAGTGAGCGACTCAGATTGTCCAGTTGTCAACCACAATTTGTTTCCACAGTTCATGGCCCCAAAGAGGGATGACCATCTGATCCACCAGTCTGTAGTCTTCTGAGTGGTAGACCAGATATCTAGGACACTGACACTAGTTAGTAAAAATATAATATTCCTGGCCATTAGGAGTATCGTCTAGGTAAGGGGTGATGGCTTTTAATTCAGATCATTGTATGACTGGCCTTTGTGGCAGCTAGTTTTTCATTGTCACTGGGGCTGATGGCTGCTGCCACCCATGCACAGCTATATCAGGGGTCCCCCAAACCACCCCCAGGTTGATGATTCACTAGGACTCAGTGCATGGTTATGCTCACAACCATGACTTATTATAGTGAAAACACACAAAATCAGCAAAGGGAAAAGGCTCGTGGGTGAAGTCTGAGGGAAACTGGGCACAAGCTCCCAAGAGTCCCCTCCCAATGGCGTCACAAGGCACACCTAATCCTCCCAGCACCACGTGACAACACATGTAAAAGGTTGTCTATGAGGGCAGTTTATTAAAGACTCAGTGCCCAGGGGTTTTATTGGGAGCTGGCTGGTCATGTAGGCACCCTCTGCCTGGCACATACCAAAATTCCAGACTCCCAGAAGGAAAGCAGGTGTCCAGCATAAACCACCGACAGCTTAGGTACAGGGAGCCACTCTTATCAATTAGGGTGGTGGGTGCCCTTCCAGAATCCAAGTTCCCAGACACCAGCCCAGGGCCAGCCTTGGGAGCAGGCCTTCAGAAATAGCAGTCAGTGACTCTTCCGCACAGCACCATTGGCTAGTAATTCAGCTGAACTATCAGTGGACTGAGCACTTAGGGTAACTTCTGAATTGAGGGCCCTGTTGAGCCAGTGGTTTTGTCACCCTTTCATGTAAATCCAAGGTGACATGTTCCCCAAGGTTGCTTACTACAATCACAGTCCTGATAAATGGCCCCGGTAAGGAACAGTCTGGGCTGGGTTCTTGGTGTACCTAGCAAGATCATGCAGGGACGCTCAAGACCGTGGCAGGTTGCCTTTCCCAGTGTGGGAGCGCCCACAGGGATGCGTTCTTGCTGTGACACGCTCTCCTCGCCCTGCAGTCATGGACGCTTCACACAGGAGGAGGGTGAAAGTGTAGGCCTCCAGAAAGAATGGGCTCCAGGGTAGACTGAGTTTAGCCTCATCGTAACATGCTCTGCTTGGACAGAACCATAGCAGCAACATACTTTCCTTCTCATTGTCTAGGGACAGCCCCAAGGTTTTACACACTTGATGTCCAGCTGGACCTGTCCGTCGGCATAGCCTGGTCTTGCTCAGCTCCCCTCATGCACTCCCTCTACACTGGCTAGTGTTCTGGGGTCCTTTCCTCCTGTATGTAGCCTTTTCTAGTGCCAACTTGTGTCAGGTTGGGTGCTGGCCACTGTCCTGTTCTGAGGGGCGGCCCTCTCTCTGCTCTTCAGATGCACACAGTCTGATGGGGAAAGCAGCAGAGAAACACAGTCCCAGTCCAGTGTGATCACTGTGCCAGTGTAGGAGGGAAGATGTGAGCATGGGACCCCTGAGAAGGACCTGACCCAGCCTCTACTGGTAGGTGGTGAAGGCTCTGGGATAAGTAAGAGTTGCCAGGTGGACTAGCTCAGGGAAGACCTTCCAGGCAGAGGGACTAGCTTAAACAAAGGTTCAGCGACATACACATTCATTCAGTTATTTAACATTTAGTGAGCACCTAATGAATCCCAGCCACTAGAGAAACAGACTCGCCCTGCTGTCCCTGGAAGGGACATTCTAGTTGGAGGAGACAGGCAGTCAATAAAGAATATAGCCCTTGCCCTGGCCGGTTTCGCTGAGTGGTTAGAGCGTTGACCCGCGGACCAGAAAGACCTGGGTTTGGTTCCCGCTAAGGGCATGTACCTTGGTTGCAGTTTGTTCCTGGCCCCGGTTGGGGCTGTGTGGGTGGCAACCAGTCAATATGTCTCTCTCACACTGATGTTTCTCTCTCTCTCTCTTCTTCCCTTTTTCCCTCCTGTTCTATCTGAAGATAAGTGCAACAACAAAAAAAATGTCCTCAGGTGAGGATAAAAAAAAAAAGAATATAGCCCTGGCCGGTGTGACTCAATTGATTGAGCATTGTCCCATGCACTGAGGAGTCTCCAGTTCAATTCACAGTCAGAGCACATGCTTGGGTTGTAGATTCAGTCCCCAGTTGGGGCATGTAATGGGAGGCAACCAATTAATGTTTCTCTCCCTTTCCTTTTCCCTCTCTCCAAAATTAAAAGCCCAGCCAGTATGACTCAGTGGTTGAACATTAACCCATGCATCAAGAGGTTGCTGGTTCAATTCCTGGTCAGGGCACAGGCCCAGGTTGTGGGCCCGATCCACACTGGGGAGCATGCAGGAGGTGGCCAGTTGATGTTCTCTCTCATCGATGTTTTTATCTCTCTCCCTTTCCCTTCCTCTCTTTCTAAAATCAATAAAGAAAAAAAGAAAAGAAAAGAAAAAGAATAACACTTTATCTTGAAAAGGCTTATCTTTAAAAATATATACATATACCATGGTAAGTGGTGACAAAAGCTGTGGAGAAAAATTGGGGGGAATGTGGTTAAGGAATTCTGGGGTAAGATGGAGGTACAGTTGCTATTTTTTTTTTATCCTCACCTGAGGACATTTTTGCATTTATTTTCAGATAGAGCAGGAGGGAGAGAGGGAGGAAGAGAGAGAGAGAAACGTCAATGTGAGAGAGACACATCAACTAGTTGCCACCTGCATGACCTCAACCGGGGCCGGGGACGAACTGCAACCTACCTACGTGCCCTTAGGGGAACTGAACCCGGGACTCTCTGGTCCATGGGCCGACACTCTAACCACTGAGCCAAACCGGCCCGGGCATTTTTTTTTTTTTATCCTCACACGAGGATATTTTTCTATTTATCTTCAGATAGAGTGGAAGGGAGAGAGAGGGAGAGAAGGAGAGAGAAACATCGGTGTGCGAGGGACACGTTGACTGGTTGCCTCCCGCACAACCCCTACCAGAGCCGAAGATGAACCTACAGTTGTTAGTTTTCATGACTGGACACAGAGAGTCTCACTGAGAAGACCTGAAGGAAATGAGAGTCAGAATATAGTTGAGGGTTAGGGAGTAGAACATTCCTGGCTGAAGGAGCAGCAGGTGCAAAGGCCCTGAGTTGGAGGCTTATTTGGAGGGGTGGGGACTGCAAGGAGGTGAAGTCAGAGTTGTGGGCCAGGTCACAAGGCCCTTGGGAGGTTTCTCAGGGGCCTTGGCATTTACTCTGAGAGACATGGAAAGCAGGGTGGTGGGCTCTGACTTACCCCTTTAAAGGATCAGCCTGGCTGCTATGTGGAGAGTGGTCTGGGTGACCAGGGTGGAGACAGGGACACTGGTGAGGAGGCTCTTGTGCTTTTCCATTTGGGAGTTGATGGTGGCTTGAACTGGGTGGCAGCAGTGGGGCTGGTGAGATTTCGGTTCTGTTTTGAAGGCAGAGACACTAGGATTTGCTAAGGAAGCAGATGTGGAGTGAGGGAGAAGCATTAAGGATGATTGAAGATTTTTGGTCTGAGCATGTGGAAGAATTGGGGCTGCCGTTTTCTAAAATGGGCAGATGTGGTGGGAGCAGGTTGAAGGCTGGATCGGGGATCAAGATTTTGTGTCAACCTGATGAGCATCTGAATGAAAATGTCATGGAGGCAATTGGCTGTATGACTAGATTTCACGGGAGAGGTTGAAGCTCAAGCTACAAATGTGAGAGTCATGCATATAAAGAAAATATCAAAATCTGTGGCCAGGATGCCATCACTTGGGGGTGTAGTCAGGGCAGATGGAGAAGCAGTCTAAGGACTAAGGCCTGAGATGTGGCTGCAATTAGAAGTTGGGGGAATGTGGAGGAACTAGCAAAGAAGGAAGTCAGCATGAGAGTAGAAAACCCAAGAGAGTTGGTTCCCAGAGGCCACATGAAGTAAGTTAGAGGAGGGAGTGATGGCCTATCAAACCCTGCTGGAGGGCCAGGAAATAGGAGGCCTGAGAACCATCCACTGGATTTAGCAAGGTGGAGGCCATCAGATACCCTAATAAAAGCTGTTTTGGTAGAAGGGTGAGGATAAAAGATTGGATTTCAAGAAAATGAGGGGAAAGGAAGTGGGTGCAGGAAGTATAGACAACCCTTTTGAAGAGTTTTCAAGGGGAGCGGAGCAGTGGGAGAGGAGCTGGAGGGCGGTGTGGGTTCGAGGGGAAACGTAATCATATGGGAGGAGCTGTCATGTCTGGATGTTGATGGAAACAGCCCACTAGGGAGGAAGAACTGATGGTGCGGAGGTAGGAGAGTTGCTCCATTGCCAGGCAGCACAAAGAGCCCACTTGAGTTCAGCATCGGGAATTTAAAGTAGGCATTAGCCAGGCTTCCTGGGGAAGGGATCCAGGAAAGGGAAGGGCTGTGTTTCTCTTCCAGGTTTGGACTCTCCTGGTGAGGCTGAGCCACCTGGGGATGAAAGGACTAGGATCTCTCTCTCTTTTTTGTTGTTGTTGTTAATTTTTTCATTTATTTTTAGAGAGAGTGGAAGGGAGGGAGGGAGACAGAGAAACATTGATGTGAGAGAGAGATACACCGATTAGTAGCCTTCTGCATGACCCTGAATGTGGTCAGGGATCGAACCTACGTGCCCTTGACCAGAATCAAACCCGAGACCTTTTGGTCCTCGGGCCTATACTCTAACCATTGAGCGAAACTGGCTATTCCCCAGTCAGAGCCAGAAGGTATGGGGGTGGCCTGAGGGGTCTGCCAGCTCCCCATCTCCCGCAGGAGGGCCAGAATGAGCTCGTAAGGCTAGGAGGTAGCATGTGGTAGGAGAAGCACTGTTCATGAGGACAGTGACACTGGAAGGAGACTGGGTTTTGGAGAGATGGAGCCATACCCAGTTGGGGGCACGTCTGGGACATCCCAGTGGAGGTGCCAGGCAGGCACTTAGGTGTGGAGGTGCACACTGGAGTCATCTAGCCATACAGACATAACAGAAGCCAGGCGTTTGGAGAGAGCGGAGGGAGAAGAGTGCAGGGCCCAGGACTGCACTTGAAGAGTGCCCCCAACTGAAGTCCTCGTCCTCCTCCCACACTGCTCACCCGTGTTCGCGTTCTCACCGGCGCCACTATCCACCATCTGTGGAAGCTTGAGCCTGGGCACTATTGCCTTCTCTCCCTCCCACCCCTTCCCAGGGGCTGTCAGATTGACCTCTGATCTGCCTGCTTCCTGTGCACACTTGTGGAGGCTGTGTGCCTGCTGTCTGTTCTCACTGGCTGCCCTCCCTCCTCAGGTGTGGTAGCCCAGGCTTCGGGGGAGGCCTGGTCTGTGGTGTCCAGCACTCAGCCCCCTCACCCTGGGAGGAGTCTGTTTATGTTCCTCTGATGCCCGCCCTTGTTCATACCTTGGCGCCTGTTCCTCTGCCAGGAATGTCCTCCTTCCCTCACCCTGTTTGCTGTCAGCCTCTTGCCTGTCTTTCAGGACCCACCTAGATGTCCCCAAGCCCATTTAACCATCTCCGTGCATTGGCTCCCTGAGGGCAGGGCCTGCTCTAAGTAGCCCTGCTGTCCCCACAGCCCCAGCGGCCTAGCGCAGAGTACACTGCTGCCAGCCGACTAAATCAGACCATCTGCTCTTCCCCTCAGTTCCTTTCTAGCACCGACCCTTTTCAGAAGGCCCTGAGAGAAGAGAATAAACGCCGGAAGAAAGAGGAAAAGCGGAAAGAGATCCGAAAAGGCCCGCGGATCTCACGTTCCCGGTCTGAGTTATAGCCCTGTTGCAGCCCAGAGTTCAAGGGGCCAGGAGGAAGAGGAGGAGGCAGCGTGGCCAAGATGAAGCGGCACTGACTGGTTGGCGGTGAGAGTCATCCCTGTGAGAGCAGAGGCCATGTTTACTTGGCCCCCTGGAGCCAGCTTTGAGCCCTAGCTGAAGGGACTGGGCCACAGAGGGCCAGATTTCCTCCCAGGGGCCTCCTGGAGGGGACGCTGAAGGGACCTTCAGAGGCCGCTGTGCGGCAGACTTAACCCTGCGGAGAGGCTGGGGGAGGTAGGAGGGGTCCAGGGCTGGACCTTCCTGGTGGGTTAGGACTGATGGCTGGCTGGTTGCTGCCCTCTGTGGGGAGGTAGCAGAACCAGGCTTTGCGGAGCCACACCTGCTGCTGGCTCCACTGTGTCACTGAGCCAAGTAGCACAGGTTTCAGCCCCCTGCAGAGACATAATAAAAGCCAGCAAACCCTCTGGGCAAGTCACAGCTGGTTTTGTCCCTAGGTATCTGTGAGCAGGCAGGTGGCAAGGGGCCTGGGTTGGGGAACCAGAGGCCCTCAAAGATGTAGAGAGCACCTTAGAGAATGTTCCCACCTCAGCAGGGGAGCCCCAGGCCCTGGTGGGACAGCGATGCAGGGGCTTGGCTTAGGCCTCCTATTCCCTTCTCAGACTGTCCTTGACAAAGGATCAGTGTTGGAAAGGGACTGGAAGTGTCCTGGGAGGATGTTTATCCAAGATGACCTTGGAGCAACATGATCTGTATCCTCAGCTATCTGAGGACAGTCATAGAGCAGGCACAGGAAAGAGTCAACTTGTCTTCTCTGGCAATGCTGGGAGACCCTCAGCCTATGGGTGGGGGCTAGGGAGACAGGCTGCAGCTCTGCAGAAGGCTGTGCTTTGTAATGGCAGGGCTGCCCCGAGCTGGATCGGTCAGACTGAGCTCTCTGGCTCAGGAGGTATGCAAGACAGACCAGTGGTCACAGGGCAGGGAAGCTGCAGAGGCCCTGAGCGAGCAGCTGCCCTTCAGCTGTGCTCATCTCAGGCAGAGGAGGGAGGGGCTCTGGTGGGAATTCCAGCTCTGTGTCTTTGACCTTGCCAAGCCAGGGTCTGCTGCTTTTTTTTGGAGCTTTCCATAAGGTAAGATTTATTGATTTAAATTTTTTTTTTAAATAAGGCAATATCATGAATTCCATTCCAGTTTTTGAAGGAAAGTCGATGCTCAGTTCAAATGGGTTCACTCATGACAAACGAAGCAGTACACACAGGAATTTGGATATGTAACATTATTAGAGCTTCATAATGGGCAGGCACTCATGGGGCATATTCATTTCTGTTGTACACACTCTTTTGATAATAACTACACCAAACGTCCTTAATGTGAAGTTTTACCAAAAATATACAAGCAGCAGCCAGTAGTGAAGATAGCAACCAAGAAAGCTGTCATCTTTTCCATAAAGAACAATGTGATATGTACTAGCATTCTTTCAGTCAAGTTTCCTAACAAATCCTCACAGGCTCGGTTCTCTTGATGATCTAGGGCTATGGCTCCATTGTGAGAATCTCATATATTTCTACACTGGCCCTCCCTCTGTTATTGTGGTTGGGAGGGAGGTAAAAATCGCAACCCACGCTTCCTACCCAGGGTCTTCTTCTTAAAAGGGGACAGACCCAGAAACCACCACCACCACCGCCAACAGAACCCAATGGAGACCTGAGTCTTGCCTCAGCCCATCAGACTTGCTGAATAACCCTGGCCCACCCCTTCTCTGTGCTGTGGCTTCAGTGGTAGAATGAATTTGATAATGTCTCAATTGCCTGCCCAGCCCTGAACTGCTTCTCCAAGGCTGGGTCTTGACAGGTATCTTTCTCTGATGGTTCTTCATTGGTTCCATAGATTTGCTGGACACCCACTGTAAGCATAGCCAAAGAGAGAGGCCCAGTCTTACCTACCTTCTCTGCCTCATCTGGTACCTTCATTCTCCTTGGCCCTTCCTTCTATACCTTCAGCCTTTCTCCATCTTGGCTGATATCTTCCTGTCCATCTTCAAAAGGTTACAAGTTTTCCCATCTGACACCTTCAGAGAAACAAACAGAATCACCCTGCTTTCTCCCACCCCTTCGCTGCACTGTTGATTATTGTGGTCACTTGTTCCCAGAACTCCACCATGAGTCTTACTATGAGCAGAGCCTGTCCACTTCCCCTACCAGGAGCTGTAGAAGCCCTAGGGCACTTTTTTGTCCAGCCTCCTTGCAGCTAGCATTCAGTTCTGTGACTGAAGTGCCACCAACCAGATGCACCAGCCTATGTGAGTGGTGCTGGTGGAAGCCCTGGCCACAGGGGGCAGGGGTATTCCTAGTGGCCAGACCAGCTCCAGGGGTGCCTAATGGTGGCAACAGAGATGTCTTCAGTGGTGTTTTCAGTATAGTCTTGGACATTGTTCCTTTCTGTTGGGCTTCCAGACCCAATCTGAGACACCCGTGGAAAGTCTGGGAGCTCCCAATATCCCCTAAGGCAAGGCTTCTCAACAGTGGCACTGTTTACATTTAGGACCAGATACTGCGTTGTGAATGTGAGGAGGTCTGTGTGTATTATAGGATATTTAGCAGCATGTTTGGAGTAATCTCCTAGCTATAAACCAAAAATGTCTCCAGACATTGCTAGATGTCCCCTGGGCGCAAAACCTCCCTGACCCACAACCCTTCTCCCTCCTTATCTCAGCCCCACATCTTCCTTTGCTATCCTGAGTCCCTGCCCACAGGAGATGCTATTGACAGTTCCTAAGGATCCTCCCAGGTTTCTGGTGTTGTCCTGGTTCCCTTGGTTGGAGTTGGCTCTGTCTCTTCCCAGTTTCTTTCCTCACCTGCGCCCTGAACAGTTTTTTGGTCTCTCCTCTGCTCTTCTTTACAACTTTATCCTCTACGACCACAGAGCTGATGGCACTTGCCCTGTCACCACCTGATAACCCTCAGTACTAGGTTTCAGCTTCTCCAAAACCAAATGTTTTCATTTCCCACCCTGAAGCCTCACCTCTGTCAAACGATGGGGTACATGCTTTTGCTTAATCCTGGAGGAAATGATACCTGAACTGAATCTGGAAAGATTAGGGGAGCAGGGAGAAGGAGACAGGCATTGTGAGCAGAGGCCTAGAAGGGAAGGTACCAAAAGTAGTAAATGAAAAAAAACATGCAAAGTTCTCTTCTGTGACCTGTAGTAAGTGCCCAGTACATGGTGGGTGTTGGACATAATGGTCATTTAGTCCAATCCCCCCCTTTTCAGATGAAGAACCCAGGTCCTGAGGAGTGTCTTGTCTGAGGCTGCTCCACCCCTGGGAGCCAGCCTCAGTTCTCCTGGCCAAGGCAAGGTGCCAACTGGGAGAGGTTAAGTTAGGTGAGGTCCAAGGCCGGAGGAGGAATGTCAGTGTTTTGCTGAGGCTGAGTTCAGTGCCACCACCTTCCGCAGCTTCTCAAAGCCTTCATTTGTGCGCCGTCAGGCCACTTTGCTAGGAATCAGGGCCTCTGAGCAGGTCCAGCTGGAAGCCTGGGAACAGCTGTGTCCACCTACCTGACCTGATGCTCCTTCAGCCTTCTGTGGGGACAGGGGAGGTTACTGACACTGAGGGGTGGGAGGGCACTGGACCAAAGTGAGTCACAGGGTAGGCCAGCAGATGGTCACTCCCCCTTCTCCCCCCAGTGTAGGGAGCCCAGTGAGAGCCACTGTTGAAGGTCACATTGTCCAGCTCAGTGCCCAGTCCAGAGCAGGGCAGCAGGGTTTGGTTTTCTGTTTCAGGGTGAGACTGGTATAGTCAACACCAACTCTCTAGCCTGTAAATAATGAGAACATTCCTGTCTTTTTCTTTTTTTCAAAATAAAGACTGTTTATGTTATACAAGTTCACTATAAAAAAGTATACTGAAATATCAAGAAGAAAGTAAAATTCACCCTAAACCCACCATTCCCATAACCATGACTGACAGTCAGCGGTTGGGACTTCCATCTATTTGCCCTTCAGGTGAGCATATAGATTCCTGTTTTTTTCCATTACAATCGCTACCTTATACTGGCATTTACTATACACCAGGCCTTATGCCAAGTGCTGGGTGCCAGCAGCTTCTGCTGCCTCAGGGCCCTTGCCCATGTTGTCTGTTACCCCAGCTAAACCATACACAGTTCTCTTCTCATGTTAGGTTTCATCTTAAATGCCAGAGGCCTTTCCTGACATCCCAAGTCAGATCCCTTGTTAGTTTCATTACACCCTTGCTTTCCCTTGATCACTTACACTATTGCCTGTTACTTATTTTTATGTTTTGTCTGTTGTTTACTAGACTGGAAGCTCTCAGAGGGCAGGAACTATTTGTTTGCCTGCCACAGAGGTATTCGATAAATATCATAAATGTGCAGATGATCCCATTTAATCCTCACAACTATGAGGGGGCATTATTCCCATTTTATTTATTTATTTATTCCTCACCTGAGGATATTTTTCTACTTACTATCAGATAGAGTGGGAGGGAGAGAGAGAGAGAGAAACATCGATGTGATAGAGCCACATCAATTGGTTGCCTCCCACACAACCCCAACCAGGGCTGGGGGTAAACCACAACTGAGGTATGTGCCCTTGACAGAATCGAACCCGTGACTCTTTGGTCTGCAGGCCCATGCTCTATTTACTGAGCCTCACCATCCAGGGCACTATTCCCATTTTAGAGATGGCAAAACTAAGGCTTAGAATACTTCAATTGCCCAAGGTCACCCTGCATAAGTGGGTCCATATGTCTGCCTCCAAATGCCTATGTGCTCCTGAGTCTTGACCACAAAGCAACAGCTGCTTCTCACACTTATAGGGAATATATTTTCACCTTTTTATTATCTTTATTTTTTTTTATCCTCACCCGAGGACATGTTTGCATTTATCTTCAGACAGAGCGAGGGGGAAAGAGACAGAAACATCAATGTGAGAGACACATTGAGTGGCTGCCACCCACAGGACCCCAACTGGGACAGGACAAACCGCAGTTGAGGCACATGTCCTTAGCGGGAAGGAACCCTGGACTCCCTGGTCTGCAGGACTATGCTCTAACTGCTGAGCCAAACCGGCCAGGGCTATTTTTACCTTTTAACAATATATTGTGAAAGTCTGTCAATAGCTATACATTCTCTATGTAAAGTTTAATGATGCCGTGGTATCCCTATTGCGTGGATGTAATTTATTCATTCAGTCCCTTATTGGGCTTCCCAATTTTTCAGTTACAGGGGACTTTGGGACGAGCGTCTTTGAACACATACTTTCATACTTCTTTGAGCACTCCCTTAGGATAAACTAGAAATTTGCACATTTGTGTACATCGTGACCAGCTGCAGGATAGGGCAGTGGAGTGCTTGAAGGAATGGGAATGTGGGTGGGCTGCGCGGCAGAATTCCTGCGGAAGTTGGTCAAAATGCTCATGCCGGGCCGCCTCGGGAGGCTAGTGGTGGCGGCCCAGGGCACCGGCATTGTTTTAAAGGTCTGCCAGCGGTTCCGAGGTACCTTAGGGGTGAGAACCCGAGGAAAAAGCACAGTCGCAGCAGGTGCCAAGGCGCAGAGGCTGTCGACTTGCGCTCTGTAGTTGGACAACTCGCGGTCCACGTCAGACCTTCGTTTCCGCCTTTGTAAGGGGCGTGGGAGGAACCCGATTTGAATGGTCTGCAGACTCCGGGGCCCAGGTTTGATTCCACCCGCTTTCCCAGGCGGGCGTGGCGGGGGACAGCTGGGAAGATGACGTAATGTGCCCACAGCTTGCTGGGGAAGGGGGCGACCAGAGGACGAGAGTAGAGCGTGTTAACTCTTCAATTCCCGGCAAGTGGATGGAACAGCTTGTGCAGCGGACCCAAAGGAAAAGAGAGCGGCTCCTTTAAACAAGGGGAAGGAGGTTGGGCTGAGGACCTGGAAACTTCTCTTCTCAGTCGCTACGAGACCGCGAGGGGCGGGGCCTCGCTATGCAAATCGAAGCTGCTGATCGCTGACGCGCCATCACCCCACGCGCCGCTTGAAGCACCGATTGGTCACGACGAACCTGGTCCCATTGACAACAAACGGGAGCGCGCGACCTGGGGCGGGGCCGCAGAGGGCGCGGATTGGGGCGGGGTTCCGCCCCGCCCCTCCTGCGCGGCGCAAACATGGCGGAGGGTGGCACCGGCCGGTGAGGCGGTACCGGGCGGGGGCTGTCGGGTGTCATGGGTGGTGGCGGCGGCACCGCCCCCGCGTGTCTCTGAACGGGCTGGTAGGGAGGCCTCTTCGCCGAGCGGGCGATGGACGAGAGCAGCGAGCTGGGCGGTCTGGAGACCATGGAGACGCTCACGGAGCTGGGCGACGAGCTGACCCTGGGGGATATAGATGGTGAGTGGTGAGTGGGTGAGTGGGAGTGCGGGGAGGAAGGGGTTACGGCGGCGCGCGCCGGTGCGCTTGCGCCCCCCGTCCGGAGTCCCGGCTCGCGCGGGAAGAACCCGCACACGCGGTTGCCCCGGAGCTCGTCAGGCTTTCCAGGCTCTGCGGGTTTGAACCGCGGCCCGAGCGCTCCGTTCCGACAGGCCGTGGGATCCGCTCTCGGCCTCGGGTGTCCTTAAGCGGAGCGAGGGTCCTGAGGCCGGGAGCGCGGAGCCGAGGGCGTCGCGGCGGCCGGGCGGTAGCGACGTGAGGAGAGCGCGCGGCCGCGGTCTTCCTCGCGCGCCTACACACGCCGCCTCAGTTCCCCTTCTCCCGCCGCCCCGCGTCGCACCTGTCACTCCCCGCCCCGCCGCGGGGCCAGCTTTGGGATTCCCGGAACCTGGCCCTAGGGCCCTGCGCCCCAGGCATGGTCTTCTGGGGTTGATTAACGAGGCGTCTCCTGCGCTCGGGAAACTTTGGGCGGCGAGCTGCGGCCAGAGCAAGTTGCTGATGGAAGGAGCGGTGGTGGCGGATTATGGACGCATCTATGTGGGATGAAGATGCGGGCTCTCCTGCTGTTGCCCTGCAAAGGGAGTTGAGCAGCAGGAATTTTGAATTGTGGCCCTTTGGGCTCAGGCTGGGGAGCGGGTGGCCTGTGTTCCAGCGGCCTTAACAGTGGAGTGGGAAAGCTGGTAGGAGCCCAGGGATCCTTTCTTGCAATGCTCTCTTTTTGTTACCACGGGAATCCAAAGTTTGGAAAGAATCAGCGACCTGTACAAGGTCATCCACCTGGTTACAGAACCCAGTTCCTGGGCCAGTCTGTATCATGCTTCCACCTGATCCTTGAGGGTGAGAAGGCCAGATTAATAGGTTAATAATTATAATAACTCTCAATAGTTGGACTCTTCTGATGTTCTAGGCCCCACATACTTTAAATGGTTTCACTTATTCCTCACTACAATCCCATGAGATAGATATTCTTATTCCTTCTGTTTACAGGAAACTGAGTCCAGGAGATGTTAAATTGTCTAAGGTCACACCTTAAATTGTTCAGAACCCATGCTCTTAAACAGTAACTCGGGTGCACTGCGCTCTTGCCTTTGCAAAGTGCTTTCACATTCAGGATCTCAGTACAGCTTTGCAGACAGGAATGGTGGCTCCATCCCTATTGTACAGATGAAGAAACCAAGGCAGCAGAAGGTTATCTTCTAGGAGAAGAGATAATTGGCAGCAGCTAATTGGAAAGGGCCAATTTCCCATTTTGCTTCTATAACATTTGACCCCTTGGTCTGTCCTTGCTTTCCATTTTTGGTCATCTCTGCAGTGAGGTAAGACCTTTCATTGAAGCCCAAGTCTAACTACAGTCTTTTCCACTAAGTGCTCCTAAAACAGAGATGTGTTAGTAAATGGGGAAGGGTAGTTTTGGGAACTTAACAAGGGCAACTAACATGCTTTGAGCACTTCCATGCTAGGTACTCTGTTAAGTATCCATATACATTAATGTCCTCAATTCTTAACAGGCAGAGGCTACCATTATACTACTCTCATCCCCTCTCATAGATCCTGAAACCGAGGCTCAAGGCAGTTTATTCCTTTACCCAAGGTCACGCAGCCAGTAGGAAATATGTCTGAAGTTGCCTACCAGGAGGCTTACACGAAGAAATTTATGTCCATTTTGCATTTCCATTTCATAATTGATCCCTACTTGTTTTAATTTGTAATGTGTTAAATTACTTAGTGGTTAAGTATTAACTTTATCTCCATAGATTTCTGAGTAAATTATATATTCTGGAAACTACCACAGTGTTCATTGGCTTCGTGGGTCTCTCCATACCAGATTTGGGGAGAAGTGGTTCCCTGCCTTTAATTGGTCAACAAGTTAGAATGCCAGCTGTGGTTTCTGTGCCGTAGAGAACACGAAAGATAAGAAAGACAATTTTATGGCCTCATGGAACTTGAGATGAATAACAATAAAACTGCAGTGCTGAGTATAGAACAGCCCACAATTGCACAGAGCAGTAAGTGAAAGTTAGTGTCGAAGGAGCTTGATGAAGATTGGCTTACCAGGAACACTACTACATCAAGGAGGTGGCCCTTCACCTGGGCCTTGGAGGGCAAGAAAGTTTGGGTAGGCTGAAGGCCAGGCGGTCTGCAGGTACACATATCCCTGAATATTTACCCCCATCCCCCCTCCAGAATGTCAGTACCATGAGGGTAAGGGCCTTTGTTTTGTTCACACTGTAGTTTTTGCACCTAGAACTAAATATTTGTGGAATGCTTGGATGAACCCAGGACCTTGGACTGGGCAGTATTCTAAGTTGTACTAGACACAGTCCTTGGGTTGGGTTAGATCAGGAGTGGCCAGCTCAGATGCTTCTAGGAGCCAGTCAAAGGAGAAAGTGACTGAATATAAATACATATATTGTTGTATGTGTGTGATGGGAGAGGGGGGGATACTTGCAACCTAGAGAGCTCATACCTGCCTCTAGGAGGGGCAGGCAGGTGGGCAGAATTCTTCATTTTGCATCATCCGCTCTGCTGCAGTCCACAAGAGTGTGGGCCCGAGGAGGTCATATCCATTCACTCATAAAGCACGGCCCTTGCCCTGCTGGTGTGGCTCACTGGTTGAGCATGATCCATGTACCAAGAGGTCTCCCGTTTGATTCCCAGTCAGGACACATGCCCAGATTGTGGGCCAAATCCCCAGTGGGGGGCATACAGGAGGCAGCCAGTCAATGTTCTCTCTCATCGATGTTTTTATCTTTCTCTCCCTCTCCCTTCCTTTCTCTAAAATCAATAAAGAAAAAGAAAAAAAAAAAGAGCACGTCTCTTGAGTGGCTTTTAAGTACACCCCCCACCCCAAGATGGCCAGAGCTCTGAGAATAGCTTTGAACAAGACATTCAAGGTCTCTTCTCTTTCAGGAAACTTCAGTTCTATGAAAATAAAATGGGTCCATGTTATGGAGAGTGACTGGTAGCCAAATTTAGACTAAGTAGGCAAGGGAGGACTCAGAAGAGGGATCAGCATCTCTTTTTTAAGAGATACCCAAGACTGGATTTTTTTTGTGAAATACCCAGGTTTTTAAATATTGGCCCAACAAAGCATATGTGTGAATTGATCTCCAGGGCCTTGTTCCACTGCAGAATGCTCTGGTGTCACAGGCTACGAGGCCTTTTATTATAGGATATCTAGAACACTGTCTTATGTGGTAGTTGTCTGTATTATGAGACAGGGTCTCACTCATTGTGATGAGCCAGGTGTTCTGGAAAGGCACAGTCGTAGAGATGTGTTCGTATGTGTTTTTTGCTGGACCCAAAAGGACGGATGAGAGAAGGGACATGACAAGCAGGTGAAAGGAGAAGGATCAAAAAATAAAAGATTACAAACGATTTCTTGGAATATATGGTGTGTGTAAGGAAACAGTAGAAGATAAATTCTGAAAGGTGAGTTGGAGCCAAATTGTGGGAAGTCTTCATATAAGACGTAGATATTTTGTGGTGTGTAGGGAGGGTTTTCAAGTTGGGTGATGACACATTAATCATGGATTTTAAGGAAATTCAACTGTGATGGGCAAGGAAGATTGGAGTCAGGGAGCTGCAGCCATTCAGGTATGAAATGCTACTAAGAAGGTGATGGGACTTGGATAGGAAGTGGCCATTGTGCAAGTTGCTGGGTGTGACAGGACTAGACCTCTGAAGGCTTAGCCCTGAAGACAGAGCAGAGGTGGAATTCGATTCCCATCAAGGCTTTGATCCTTCTGAGTTCAGAAGCTAGTAGGAAGAACTGGTTTGGAGAGATAAAAATTTGTCTTTCTTTTTTTTTTCTTTATATTGATTTTAGACAGAGAGATAGAAACATTGATGAAAGAAGACACATCAATTGGCTCCTGCATGCCTCCCACCAGGGATTTGGCCCACAACCTGGGCATATGCCCTGACCAGGAATCGAACTGGTGATCTCTTGGTGCAAGGGTTGACGCTTAACCACTGAGCCACACCAGCTGGGCAAAATTTGTCTTAAGTGGGCTAAAATTAAGGTATACAGGGGATCATCCACTAGGAAATGGGAGGCAGATACTCAGGAAAAGATCAAAACTGGAGAGTTGGAGGAGTAGTCACTATTGATGAGGATAGAAGTGGGATTAGACAGAACCAGGAGGTGAGCTTTTTGAAGAGCAGTTAATGGATGGAGACAGTGCTATGGACAGCAAGGATGACAAGGCCATGAAAGGACTCATGGGATCTGGCAGTCAGGAGGTCAGTCTTTGACAGCAGTCAGATAAGTGAGTCTAAGGTTGCATAAACCAGAAAGGAGCCGGGTGAGTAGACGATGGACCAGTGGAGGCAACTATTCTCTTCAGAGGAGGATAAAGAAACTTCAGCGAGCTAATCTACTTACAGTAAACCCTAGATTTTTTAGACCTTGATTTAATGGGCTTCAGATTTAATGGACAAAATTTCCAGTTGGTATGTCATATATGAAAGTTAACACCCTGTTAATTTAAAAAATTTTTTAACCAAGATTTGCTTACAATTAAATAGGTTATTTTTTTTTTGTTATTAATTTGCCGTTACTATTTTTTTTAATCCTCACCAGAGGATATTTTTCTATTTATCTTCAGATAGAGTCTGTATGGGGGGAGGGGCGGCGCCGACATGAGAGAAACACACTGACTGGTCACCTCCTGTTCAACCCCAGCCAGGGCTGGACACTGAACCACAACCAAGATACATGCCCTTGACTGGAATCGAGCTTTGGTCCATGGGCTACACTCTAACTACTGAGAAAACCGGCCAAGGCAGTTCACTGTTATTTTTAACAAATTTTAGTGAATAGGCCATATGTTGGAAAAATTTGCTGCAGTAATTTTGTCAACATAAATATTACATATCTACAACTATAGTCTACATATTTAAATCCAAGAGTCACCACTAGTAAACAATGTTTGGCGAATGATTAGCACACGATCACACCCCATCACAACAGTAATTGGTTCTGTTGTCACCTGGTATGACTTTCTGCAAGTTAAAATTTTTTTTTTCTTTATTGATTTTTAGAGAGAGAGGAAAGGAAAGGGAGAGAGAGATAGAAACATCGATGAGACAGAACATTGATTGGCTGCCTCCTGCATGCCCCCCAACTGGGGTTTGGTTTACAACCTGGGCATATGGCCAGACTGGGAATTGAACTGGCAACCTCTGGGTGCATGGGTCGATGCTCAACCACTGAGCACACCAGCCAGGCTCTGCAGCAGTTTTAACTTATGACGTACACTAAGCCTAAGCTACACCCCAGCCAGTTGGTGATTGGTGAATGCACACATTTACTAGACCTATTCATTAAAATTACAGTGATAATTACAGAAAACTTTTCTGTGAAATTAAACTTTTCATACTTAATTTTAATTACACAAATGTGTCTACATAAGTAAAAACAGGGAAGCTAACTAATTTGTCAATTTTTTAACATATGCCTTCAGAAAACCTTTATTATATAGTGGACTTTCAGCTTTAACTGGCAATCCCTTGCCCGAATTAGCCCGTTATATGGAGGTTTTACTGGACTGACTTCATGGATTTGCCTATTCTGGACATTTCATACAAATGGAATAATACATTATGTGGTTTAATTTTGTTCAGGTCCATCGGTGTTGCTACGTGGTGTTCCCTTGTATGGATACACCATGTTTTGTTTATTCATTCATCAGTTGATGGACATTTAGGCTGCTCCACTTTTTGGCTATTATAAATGAAACTACTATGAATATTTGTGTGTGGGGGGTTGTTGTTTTTATTTTCACCTGAGGACATTTTTGCATGTATCTTCAGATGGAGCAGGAGGGAGAGAGGGAGGAAGAAAGAGAGAGACACATCAAGTGGTTGCCATCCACACGACCCCAGCTGGGGCCGGGGACAAACTGCAACCCAGGTACGTGCCCTTAGTGGAAACCAAACCCAGGTCTCTCTGGTCTGCGGACCAACGCTCTTAACTGCTGAGCCAAACCGGCCAGGGCTTTGTGTGTGTTTTTGAGTAGACGTTTTCATTTCTCTTGGGTAGATCCTCTACATTTTTTGTTGCTGTTTGTATTTTCCTAGGGCTTATAACAGCCTCATTAATTCACTTACTTCCCATGTTCCTGTAACTAATTCAGCTCTAAATCTTATAACAGAAACTCTCAATATGGTGGTCAGTTCTTTTTATCCCCCTTGTTGATATCTTTCCTAGAGCCCTCCCCTCTTCTACCCCATCTGATGTTGGTTGTCCAGGTCTGCTGTCCTTCACTTATCCTGACTACCCTTAGCCATCACCACGGGGACAATGTTGAAGCCACTGTTCCCTAGTTCTTGTTTTTCTTTTTTTTCCCTCTTTATTGATTTTAGAGAGAGAGAGGAAGGGAGAGGGAGAGAGAGAGAGAAACATCAATGAGAGAGAATATCGATTGGCTGCCTCCTGCATACCCCACACTCAGGATCAGGCCCACAACCTGGGCATGTGTCCTGACCGGGAATCAAACTGGCAACCTCCTGCTGCATGGGTCAACGCTCAACCACTGAGCCACACCAGCCAGACTAGTTTTTGTTTTTCATTCTCTTGTTTTGATGGAGCACATCTTCCAGTAGCTTCCTGAAAAAGAGTACATTGGAGGTAAATTTTGGGACCTTGCCTGTATAAAAGTAAGTTGATTCTACCCTCACTCCAATTTGATAGTTTAGTTAAGTCTAGAATTTTAAAGTTGGACATACTTTATTTCAGAATTTTAAAGGCATCGCCTAATTATCTTCTAGCCTCTAGTAGTTAAGAAATCTGATACCATTATGATCCTGATTCTTTGTGTGTGACCTGTTTTCTCCTCTTTAAGCTTGTAGGATCTTGTCTTTAGTGTTCTGTAAAAGGTCTGAGCTGGCGGGAGATCATATCCACAACACAAGGCTAATGTAGAACAAGATGGCTTTATTGCAAATGCCTGGGTGTAGGCGGGCTGAGCGGAGAAGGGTTCAGCATCAAATCAGGGTTGGGGTGTTGGTTATATACTCTACTTTTAGCCTCTAGCAGTTCCTGCTAATGTACTCTGGCCCACTATCCACTTTGCAGTAGGACTGGTCCGGTATCTCATCCGTGTGGCATCTGCTGGGTTACCCATTTGCCTTGTGGATATCCAGATAATCCTTATCCATACTCAACAGAAGGTCGAGCAAAGGTCATACAAGCAACACAATTTCCACAGTTTTTTGCCTTTTGCAAATTTTTACCTTTACCCTTTAAGACATTACTATCCCTTTCATTCTGAAGTCCATGACCTGCTACACTGATGCGACTGAGCTGTCAGTCACTGTTCCTACTTAATGGGCTCTGGAGGGCTTATTATATCAGATACTTGCATTCATGCAGTCCTCTTGCTGATAGCCCACCCTGCACCCCAGCCTTTGAGGAACTTTCAGTCCCTGAACGTTTTGGTGGCACTGTCTTGGGTCTCTTCTGGCTTTTCCCTACAGTCAGTACCATCTTTGACAGAGTCCTCAGATAGTACCTGGCACTGAGGCACTCTGTAAAGGGATGTCTGATGAAAGTACTTGAAGTTTAGGGTGTTGTGTGGTTCCCAGCCTAGGTGTCCACATCACTGGGAAGGCTGTATTGGCCAACCCAGTGAGCCGTGAGCCAGGGGTGAGAGTTGGGAGGGTGTGGCCAGCATACCACTGGGAGGTGGTGGTGAGGAGAAGGTAGAAACTGACTTCCCATTTTACCAATGAGTCATAATTTGGAAAAACTGCGCAGTGAGGTGAAGCACAGATCTACTTTTCACCCTGTCTACTTTTTTCAAGACATCAGCTTTGTTTTGACACTTGAATATATGTCACTTGCTAATATTTGGGTTGAAAGAGCTGCTGTTACTCACAGCTTATTTATTTCCACCCATTTTTAGCTCCTGATCTCATCTAAGTCCATTTTTGGGGGTTGCTCAGACCACTAAACCAGTCTCTTGGGTTTCTTCTTCCTGGGTCATTTTGGCCTCGCCCTTAACAAACATTCTTCACATTCACACCCAGGCCTTTGGCCTAATGTTCTTCAGTGCTGCCTGCCTCTCACTGAACAGGCTTTCCTGTGGTTCTCATACTCATTTCAAGTCTTTGCTTTTTTTTTTTAATCCTCACCTGAGGATATTTTTCCATTGATATTTAAACCGAGTGGGGGGAGGGGGTTGGGCAACATTGATGTGAGAGAGCAAGTCTTTGCATTTAAATAAATAAATAAATAAATAAATAAATAAATAAATAAATAAATACATAAAAGCCTGGCTGGTGTGGCTCAGGGGTTGAACATTGACCTATGCACCAGGAGGGCCCCAATTCGAGTCCTGGTCAGGGAATGTGCCAGAGTTGCCAGCTCCATCCCCAGTGTGGGGCCTGCAGGAAGCAGCCAATCAATGTTTCCCTCATCATCAATGTTTCTGTCTTCCTCTCCCTTCCTCTCTCTGAAATTAAGAACAATATGTATTTTTTAAAATACATTTTTACTTCTTGCTCAACTAGGTCTTTTCTCTCCTCAATTTTATAATTAAATATAAAGAAGTTCTTAAGCAACTTTTCATATAGCACTTGGATATCAAAATTATCTGTATCCTTCTGAAGTCTGTTCGAACTTTATGAACTTGCACACATATTGTTACATTTTCACACACAGGTTGCTATATGTTGAAACAGTTGAGGTGTAATAGCCATGATCCGTGTGAAAGGCAAACACTTGCATATATCCATGTCCCTGTGGGACACTTGTGTCATTTGTCATTTGGAGTTTTTCATCAGCATAAGGACTGTTGCTCCAAACATGGATGAACAAATCACCTTGTAGTTAATTTATTGATGTGTGTTTCCCAAAGAAGACTCTTCCAGCCAAGAGCTAGGTTACAGCTCTTTCACACTGCCAGCTGTACCCTTTCATTTTTAATACCTTTTCAGTGCTATAAGTTACTGTGTTGATTGGGACTTATGACTTGGAGACTATTTAAATTTTTTTTAGAAAAGGTAATACATTCATATAGCAAAATAAAAATATTAGAAGGTACTGGGAAAGTCTTGCTTTCAATCCTGTCTACCATCTGTTTAGGGTCCACAACCCTCACCTCCTCACAACAAATTAATTATTTAGTTTTTTTTTTTTTTTTACCTCCTTCAAAACTTAATGCAGACTTCCAGTCAAGAGGGCAGCATAGGTAAACACGGTATTGCATCCTCCCACAACCACATCAAAGGTACAACTAAACTACAGAACAGCCATCATTCAAAACCGCCTGAAATCAAGCTGAATGGAAGTCCTACAACTACGGAATTAAAGAAGCTGCATCGAGACTGGTAGGAGGGTAGAGGTGGACGGGCTGGTCCCATACGCACGTGTGGTGGATACAAATCAGGAGGATACCTCAGCTGGGAAGGTCCTCCCTGAGGACTGAGGGTCCCTGTACCACACCAGGCACCCAGCTCAGGGTTCCATTTCCAGGAGGAGAAGTCTCCATAACTTCTGGCTGGAAAAACCAGTGAGAACTGAGGCTCAGGGAGGCTGAGGTGGCTGGAGCCCCAGGCAGCTTTTCTTAAAGGGCCCGCACATGGACTTATTGAACTCTCTCCCTCTAAGCTTGGAGGGGAGGCAGCTGGAGGGGCGCCAGAGACATACAGGGAAGAACTGAGCTGTTTGGCATTGGAGAGGGGGCTTTCTCCTGGACAGATGTGCTGTCAGAGGCCTTTGTTCCTTTGGTGAGCCCTTCCCTGGGGTGGCAGACAGCCATCATATCTGGAACTCCAGCAACCTGGCTCACACTGGTAGCCCCTTCCTGTTGATTCCCTGAGGCCCTGCCCCACCCAACTCTCAGGCCCACCCAAGCTGTTGCCTGTGGGTTAACTATAGGATTGGCCTGTCTTGGATCCTGCTTCAGGTTTTCCTAAATTCTTTCAAACAAGCAGCATCTGATCTTAGCTAGTCCCATACCTCTTGTTAAGTAATACATCGAAACAAACACAGGGAGGCAGCCAAAACGAGGAGACAAAGAAACAGGTCCCAAATGAAAGAACAGAACAAAACCCCAGGGAAAGAACTAAGCAAAATGGAGATAAGCAACCTAACAGATGCTGAGTTCAAAATACTGCTTATAAGGATGCTCACTGAACTTAGTGAGAACCTCCGTGAACTTAGTTAGGGCCTCAAGAGCATAAAAAAGGACCAGTCAGAAATGAAGGAGGCACTAACTGAAATAAAGCGTAATTTACAGATTCAATAATAGAGTAGGTAAAGCCAAGAAGCAAACCATTGATTTGGAACCAATCAGAACAGCAAAAACAAAAAAGAACCCACAAAAATGAGGAGAGTTTAAGGAGCCTCTGGGACAGCTTCAAGCGTGCCAACATTCACATGTTGGGGGTTCCAGGAGAAGAGAGAACAAGAAATCAAAAGTCTTTTTGAAACAATAATGGCAGAAAACTTCCCTAACTTGGTGAAGGAAACAGACATACGAGTCCAGGAAGCACAGAAAGTCCCAAACAAGATGAACTCCAAGAGGCCCACACCAAGACACATCATCAAAATGCAGAAGGTTCAAAACAAAGAGAGAATCTTAAAATCAGCAAGAGAAAGGCAGTTAGTTACCTACAAGGGAGTTCCCATAAGACTGTCACCTTATTTCTCCAAAGAAACTTTGCAGGCCAGAAGGGAGTGGCAAGAAATATTCAGAGTGATGAAAAGCAAGAACCTACAACCAAGCAAAGCTGTCATTTAGAATCGATGGCCATATAAAGAGTTTCCCAGGCAAGGAAGAACTAAAGGAGTTCACCACCACCAAACTGTTATTATATGAAATGTTGAAGGGTCTTCTTGAAGAAAAAGATAAAAAATATGAACAAACAAAATGGCAATGAATACATAGCTATCAATAATTGAATCTACAAACAAAATGAACAAACAGAACAGAAACATTCTCATAGATATAGAGAACATTTTATTGGTTGCCAGATGGGATGGGGGATGGGGGAATGGGTGAAAAAAGTGAAGGGATTAAGTACAAATTGGTTGCTAGACTGACAAACCTCAAAGAGAAGGGGAGTTGGGGTGGTGGGAAGAAATAACCAAAGAACTTATATGCATATATGCATAACCAATGGACACAGACAACAGTGTGGGAAAAGGTGGTGGTGGGGGGGTGATGAGGGAGTCAATGGGGGGAAAAATGAGGAACATCTGTAATACATTCAACAATAAAGATAAAAAACTTAATGCAAATATAAACAAATAACAAGTATGGATTTTCGTATTTTGCTCCCTCTTTCTTATACACAAATAGATAGCATTCTCTAAGCTTTGTTCTTCTTCACCTTCCCCCTTTCTCACATAAGAATATGTATTAGAGTCCGGCCGGTGTGGCTCAGTGGTTGAGCGTCAACCTATGCACCTCTAAGAGGTCTTCGGTTCTATTCCCAGTCAGGACATATGCCCAGGTTGTGGGCCCGATCCCCAGTTGGGTGTATGCAGGAGGCGGCCAGTTGATGATCTCACTCATCAGTGTTTCTATCTCTCTCTCCCTCTCCCTTCCTCTCTGTCTAAAATCAATAGAGAAAAAAAAAAGAATGTGTCTTAGAGATCTTTCCAGTTCTTTTCACTGCTGCGTGCTTTTTCATTAGTCCCTTTATGGTAGACATTTGAAGGTGTTTCAGTCATACTACTAAAAACAGTGCTGTGACTTTGTAAATTTGGCACCTGTGCAGGAGTATGTGCAGGATAAATAACTGGCAGTGGGATTGCTGCATGCATATATTTGCTAATAAATATGGGACCGTTTCGTCTGGATCCTGCGCAGACGCGTACTGTCCTTTATCCTGAGATGCATCAGTGTTCTCTGGGTGAATGAGACTCGTCTTTTCTTAGTTGTTAACTGTCTCTGCAGTCACCTCTACTTTTCCATCTTTCATCAGGGTTTGTTTTTTGTTAATCCTCACCCTAGGATAGTTTTCCATTGATTTTTAGATAGAAAAGGAGGGAGGGAGCGAGGGAGAGTGAGAGGTGTGAGAGAGACACATCGATTGGTTGCCTCCTGCACAACCTGGACCAGGGCTGGGAATCAAACCTGGGACCCTTGGGTCTGAGGGCTGATGTTCTAACTACTGAGCCATACTGGCCAGGGCCTTTCATCGGGGTTTGAAAATCTCAGTGTAGGCAGAACCTGCCATGTGGCCAGCATCAGTCTGGTCACACCCACAGTTCAGACCCTCACAGGGGGCCTGTTTTGTGCTAGGCTCTGCAGGGTAAGCAAGGTCCCTGCCCTCACACAGTGTGTATGGCCCTTTATCTCCATGGTCTAATATGTTTTGCTTTTAATCCTTTCTCCAATTCGATGATACACTACAGATAAAGAAACTAAGGGCCAGATCACACAACTACTAGGTGATAGAATGGTGACCTCAGTTCAGACCTGTCCAACTCAAACTCACATACTTTTGCTGTGCGCCATGCCACAGCCCTGCCTGGTATAAGCAGGCTTCTAAGTTGTAAACACAAGGTGGTGTGGTGGGTTGCAACTAGAGAGACCTGGAAGGATCTGCTCTATGCCAGCACTTACAGTGACTTCCCTGAGTCCCATAGCACTTCTATAAGCCTCAGTTTCCACTGTAAAGTGGGGGTGGGGTGGAGATGTCTACTTGAAAGGTGCTGCAAAGACCTCAGTGACCTAAAGCACGGAGAAGAAGAGGCAGGAACTCACCTCTTTTGACCCTGAGAATGAATGAGGAACTTCAGTTTGCAAGTTGACTTTTTAGGACCAAGGGACCTTTTTTTAGAATACCGTTTTGCAATGTTTATTTTTTTCTTTTAAAAGGGCTTTTGTAGGTGTGGGTGGTACACAAAGGAGCAGTTACAGAGGGCAGCGTAAAGTGTCCAGTTTCTGGACCACAAGATTCAAGGGTTAAACTTTGTTGACATGATGGAATTTTTTAAAGAGTAGCAGGATTGGCCCTGGCTGGTTTGCTCAGTGGTTAGAGCGTCGGCCTATAAACCAGAGAGTTCTAGGTTCGGTTCCCGCTAAGGGCACGTACCTCGGTTGCAGTTTGTCCCCGGCCCCAGTTGGGGTTATGTGGGTGGCGACCAGTCTATATGTCTCTCTCACATCGATGTTTCTCTCTCTATTTCTCCCTCTCTTCCTCCCTCTTTCCCTCCCGCCCTCGCACTCTGTCTGAAGATGGATGCAAAAATGTCCTCGGGTGAGGATATTTAAAAAAAAGGGGGGGGGGGTAGTGGGATTCCAGAGCCTGAGACTCAAGGTAAGGCTCCCTGAGGAATCTCTGTTTAGAAACTAATCTTAAACTATTGAAGGGCTGGTTAACTGGAAAACAGAGCTCTGTTTCCATCTCTTAGGTCTTTGCAATTGCTAATGAATATGTGTCTAAATGTCTCTAATAATCTAGCTTCTGCATCTGGCCCCGTGGAACTGGTCTGTTGGGTTTGGGGTCTGGTTTGGAACAATGACGAAATTTTGGCTGCAGGACCAGAGGTGGACCTGCCTTCCTCACCATTCCTCAGCAATTGGGAAAGCATACTTCTTCCTCACAGTTCAGTGAGGCTTGTACTTTACACACAAGACCTGATATACTTGTCTTTCCTCTCAGTGCTCTGAGGCAGGTGCTTGATTTTCATTCCCATTTTGCAGATGAGACACCAAAACAGAGGTAAAATGATTTGCACTAGGTTTCCTATGCTGATGAAGTGGCATTAGGAGTTGAACTTGGGCATCCTGACGTGGGATCCCCTACTCATTCTTACGCTGTGGGACTAAGATGGGAGATGTCCTGACTCAGGAAGCCTGCTCTGGTCAGAAGTTGTTCTTAAATTTTTTAATTCAACTTAAAAAATTAGTTCAACCCAATTCATCTTGAATGCATATGTGCTATATTCCCAACACAGTGCTAGAGATAAATGAAACAGTTCTGACTTTCAGGGAGTTGACATCTAAACAAGCAGTCCTGATACAAAGCAAAATACAACAGAGGCCATACAGAGGTACAAACTCCAAGGTTTAGGAGCACAAGGAAGGGAATTAGGCAGATTTTCACAGGGACTGGCATTTGAGTTGATGGGTGAGTGAACAGAATTTTTTAAAGGAGTAGGGTTAGGGTGTTCATTTTGACAGAATTGAACCAAAATTTGGAATAATTTGGTATGTTCTGGGAACATGTGATTCAGTGTGGCCAGAGTACAGTCTAGAACAGGGCTTCTCAAACTTTAAGAGCCTATGAAACCATCAGAGTACACCCCAAAAGATCTGAATCTGGAAGGTCTGGGACAGGGTTCAGGAAGGTCTCCTAACTAGTGGAGAGGTAGGATCAGAGAAGCCTTTCTGTGGGGGAGGTAGCTCGGAAGCTGTGGTCTTAAGGTTAAAGGGGTGGTAGAAGAGAGGAGCGGAGCCATTTTCCAGACTGAGGGAACAGCCCTTTCGAAAGGAGTAGCCAGTGCTGGGGTGTGTGGGCAATTTGCAGTCTCTACTCTTGATATGTTCTTTCTCAGAGTTTGGATTAGGCCCCTCTTCTGCTTCAGTGTGTTGTGTGTCAAGCAGGAGTCTTGGTGATAAGCAGCATTAACTACCGGTGGCTGCCCGAACGGAAAAGGTGTTGACCACAGGGCTTTTCAACCTGCGTGCTACAAGGATTTCTAAAATGGGCACTGACCTCTTTTCCCTCAGATTGTCAAACTAAAAAATGACAACAGCCAATACAATAGCCATCCAGTGTGAATAAGTCAAAATTATACTTTTTTTTTTGTCAGATTGGCAAAAAACATACAGTGTCCCCAAAAAATGTATACACACAAAAAAGGGGTAATTATAAAGCCAGTGTATATTAAAATACATTTCATTTTCAAAATATCATAGAATCTACAGACATGCTATATACATATTTTTGGCACACTATATATTTTTTTATTGGTGTGCTGCAGAATTTTAGTAACTTATGTATGCCATGAGATGAAAAGGACTGAAAATCGCCGGTTTATGGGACAGATGGTGCAGAGACTGACCAAAAATACTGGCGAACTGGACTTGGAGAATGGGCCGAACCAAGGGAGGCTCAGCAGCTGAGGCTAGCCTCAGAGCAACTGGGTTAGGACCCTGCCACCATAGTAATTTCTGCCATATCTCTGCTTTCCTGGGTCACTGCTGAAAGGGTCGTGTTCCTGGTGGGAGCATGTGTCAAATCAGACTGACTGGCAGGAAGCCTTTCCTCCCACCAAGAACACCCAGTGGGAGTTCTCTAAAAGGAAGCTCAGGAGGGTAGATGATGGACCCACAAAATAAAATAAAAGTGGCAAATGTCTACTATATTTGCTGTGTCTCTCCTTGCCTCTGTAATAAAGTCAGATGCCATATGGTACCATTGAGACCTTTCACAGCTTTACTGTAAGCAGCTGCATCTCCACTCTGGTCCATGATCTGATTTGAGCAATTTGGGGAGGACACTTCTTGGTGGGTTTGCTCAGACTTTCCTTGACCTACAGCAATGTCCTTCCTTCTCTCTGACTCTCAAAACTCTCTTCATCCTTCTAGGTTCAGCTTCCACCACCTCCCAGGATGGATGAGTCCTTTCTCTACACTCTGACAGCCCTTCCTTTGTGAGGCACTTATCCGTGCCTGTCCTTTTCATAACTCCGTCCAGTTGGTTAGGTTTCTCTGTTTTCCCTGAGATTGGGATGTGTGAAGGAAACCAACACTTTGGAGTCCTTGCTCTGTGCTGGGTCCTGTGCCTGACACTCATGATTCTTCAGCTCCCAGCCATATTACCCAGGGGCTGGGTAGATGTTTGCAGCATGATTTGATAACCTGCTTTGCAAGTATTATTTTTATCCTTAGTCTTAGGGAGATTTGGGGTGTGGTAATGAATGGAAGGGTGGGATGGTGAGTTGTTGGGAGACTGCCCCCAGGAAGTCAGTTCCAGGCTTCTGGCTGACTCTGCTGACACTCAGTTACCTGGCATTGCAAGATGCGAGTCCCTGGTCTTACAGAACAGGGGAACCATGATCATGCAGCATGGGTTCCTTGAAGTCTTACTTGCCACTCTTGCTTAACTTTCAGTCTCTTGTTCTGGGAGATTGAGAGAACAGTACAGTGCAGGGTGGAAGCAGGTGAAGAGCCAGGAAATACTGGAAGGAAGGGCTGGGATGACACTTCCCTTCCTGTGCTTGGGGTGTTTGTGCTCATTCATGAATAAGGCATTTAACTGAGCACCTGCCCAGTGCCAGGCTGTATTTAATAGCATCCATACAATAATAGAACCAAAGCATCTATCCAGTGTGGTGGCTAAGAGCATGACTTTATTATTATTATTTTTTATTTTATCTTTTTATTTTTATTTTTTATCCTCACCCGAGGATATTTTTCCATTTTTTGTTCAGGTAGAGTGGGAGGGAGAAAGAGAGGAACAGAGAGAGAGAGAGAGAGAGAGAGAAACATCGATGTGAAAGGGACACATCGAGTGGCTGCCACCCGCACGACTGACCAGAGCTGGGGACAAACTGCAACCAAGGTATGCGCCCTTAGCGGGAACCGAACCTGGGTCTCTCAGGACCACAGGCCAACGCTTTAACCGCTGAGCCAAACCGGCCAGGGCTATTTTTTTATTTTTATTTAAAAAAATTTTTTTTTCCTTTATTGATTTTAAGTGAGAAGGAGAGAGAGATAAAAACATCGATGAGAGAGAACATCGATTGGCTGCCTCCTCCATGCCCCACACTGGGGATTGGGCCCACAACCTGGGCATGTGTCCTGACCAGGAATCGAACCAGTGACCTCTTGGTGCATGGGTCGACGCTCAACCACTGAGCCACACCATCCGGACTAAGAGCATGACTTTAAATCCCAGTGCCACCACCTGCAGACTGGGTGATGCTGGACAAGTTATTTACCCTCTCTGTGCCTCATTTTCCTTGTCTATGAAGTGGAGGGATAATAGCATCTACCTCTAAGTGTTGTGGTTAAATGAGGAAATGTATGCAAAGTGCTGAACATAATTGTTGACACATAGTAAGAGCTCAGTACATTTTAACAATTACTGTACTATTTTTATTACTACTAATTGATTCAGGTTTTTTCGTTGTAATTCTCTAGTTTTGACCTCTTTTTAAGAGCAGGCATTTCAAAGTCATAAATGGAATAAAATAGACAGCTTCTCAAACATGGGGTGCCAACAATCTAATGCCTGTAATTTGGTGTTAGGTAAGGATTGGAGGCATGGGTTCCCTCGCTGGACACTGGATGGGGCTTTTGCTTGGGCTGGGGACTGGTGTTGGCATTTGGTTGTTGACTGCGGCATTCTAAAGGCCAGCCACAGGGAGGGACTCTGAAGAGGAAGCCCCCAGTGTGTTTGTTATGGTGAAGTCTGGAGCAGTGTGCTTGTGGAGAGTCAGGGACTTCATAGAAGGAGGAGGTTCCTCGTTGGTGGGCTGCTTGCTTACTCGCCTGCCTGAGACTGTGTGCTGTTTGCCCCTCTTTATATTTTCTTTTTTTTTCTTTTTTTTGGTACGTGCCCCTAGTGGGAACCAAACCCGGTACTCTCTGGTCCGCAGGCCGACGCTCCAGCCGCTGAGTCAGACCGGCCAGAGCTGTTTGCCCCCTCTTTAAACTTGGACTTGTTTCTTCCTGTGTAACCACCACCACCACCATTCCTCAAGAACTTAGGTGCTTTACACGTAGGGTAGTAACCCATTTAAAAGAGTGCACCCAGCCCTGGCCGGTTTGGCTTAGCGGTTAGAGCATCGGCCTGCGGTCCAGAGAGACCTGGGTTCAGTTCCCGCTAAGGGCACCTACATCGGTTGTAGTTTGTCCCCGGCCCTGGTTGGTCGTGTGGGTGGCGACCACTCGATGTGTCCCTTTCACGTCAATGTTTCTCTCCCTCCCTCCCTCCCACTATCTGAACAACAACAACAAAAAAGAGTGCACCCAGCCCTGGCAGATGTTTGCACAGGGTTTCTCTACCAGAACATGTGCTTCTTGAAGGCATTTAATTTTGTGTCTGGCATATAGTAGGCTCAGTTAATATTTGTTGAATACATGTCTTCAGGGATGTGTTTTTATTGATTTGTTCTCTATTTAGAGAGAGACTGTTCTAGAAAGGGATATCTTGTTAAAGTAGGTCACATTTGGAGAATAATTTAATAATTTGTGCCCAGCCAATGTGGCTCAGTGGATTGAGCATCGCCCCATGGACTGAGAGGTCCCAGTTTGATTCCCGTTCAGGGCACATGCTTGGGTTGGGCTCGATCCTCAGTAGGGGTTGTGCAGGAGGCAGCCGATCAATGTTTCTCTTTTTCATCGGTGTTTCTCTCTCTCTCTTTGAAAAAATCAATAAAAACTTTTTTTTCTTTTTTTTAAATTGAGGTATTGCCTAGGCTGGTGTGCTCAGTGGTTAGATCATCAGCCCAAGCACCAAAGGGGTCATGGGTTCATTTCCCTGTCAAGGCACGTACCTCTGTTGTAAGTTCAATCCCTACCCTGGTTGGGGTACATTCAGGAAGCAACCAATCAATGTTTCTCACATGGATGTTTTTCTCTCCCTCTCCCTCTCCCTCTCCCCCCCTCCACTCTCTAAAAATCAATGGAAAAACTATCCTCAGCAGAGGAGTAACAAAATAATAATAATAATAACCATTTGAATAATTTGGTTAGCAAGGTATACTTGCAAAAACAACCAGGCAGAAATCTCCCCTATTCCCCCTGATGAGTCAAGCACATGCACACTTACCCTGAAATTAATTTTCCATTAGCATTGAACTTAATATTGGAAGTAATGAGATGGACTATATAAAGTGACCCCCTCCACACACACACCCCACATCCTTTTTACTTTATTGTCATTCCAGGTCTCTTTTGCATCTGCCAAGTTATGATGAGCGTAAATAAAAATCCAAGAAATGTTTGTTTTGTGGGAGAACATAGTGTGCATAGAAGAGAGACTCAGACAAGCCTAAATGCAGACTTAAATCCAAATCAAGTACTAAGTATCAGTGGTAACAATTCTTTTGTTGTTGTTAATCCTCACCCAAGGATATTTTTTCCATTGATTTTTAGAGAGTGGGACGGAGGGAGGAAGAGAGCGAGGAGGAGAGAGATACATCAGTTGGTTGCTTCCCGTGTGACCCCAACCAGGGCTGGAGATGGAACCTGCAACCCAAGTACATGCCCTTGACCAGGAATTGAACCTGAGACCCTTTGGTGCGCAGGCCAATTTCTAACCACTGAACCATGCTGGCCAGGGTTCAGAATGATTTTTTTTTAATCTTCACCCGAGGACATTTTTCCATTTTTTTGTTCAAACGGAGTGGGAGGGAGAGAGAGAGAAACATCGATGCGAAAGGGACACATAGAGTGGCTGCCTCCCGCACAACCCAACCAGGGCCGGGGACAAATTGCAACCGAGGTACGCACCCCTAGCGGGAACCGAACCCGGGTCTCTCTGGACCGCAGGCCAAACTGGCCAGGGCTCTTCTTTTTTTTTTTTATCCTCACCCAAGGACATTTTTGCATTTATCTTCAGGAAGAGAGGGAAGGAGAGAGAGAAAGAAGCATCGATGTGAGAAAGACACATTGAGTGGCTGTCACCCACAGGGCCCCAACCGGGGCCAGGGACAAACCTCAACCAAGGTATGTGCCCTTAGCGGGAAATGAACCCAGGACTCTCTGGTCTGCAGGCTGATGCTCTAACTGCTGAGTCAGACTGGCCAGGGCAAGGAAAGGATTTAAAAATACAATTTGCTGGATGTAATGAAACAACATTAAATTTTTGAAATGTTAAAAACATACTTGTACTAATATTTTAAAGATTTATTAACATTATAAGCAAGAAAAACAAACAGAATGACAAAGTTGGGTCAAAGGTAAATGCAAAAAATTGATATTTACATACTAGAAAAAGGATAAGATTGCAAATTTAGATGCAAAACTGGTTAATGTCCTATAGGTCAATAGAAACAAAGCTTTGCCCTGCCTGTTTTGCTCAGTGATTACAGCATCTGCTAGAAGACTGAAGGGTCACAATTCTCTTCCAGGTCTAGGGCACATACCTGGGTTGCAGGTTCTATCCCCAGCCCTAGTTGGAGTCATGTGGGAGGCAACCAATCGATGTGTCTCTCTCACATTGATATTACCCTCTCTTTCCCTCCCTCCCTTTCTTCCACTCTATCAAAAATCAGGGGAAAGATATCCTTGGGTGAGGATTGAAAAGAAACAAACAAAGCGTTCAAGGTTATCTTTTTTGCCAGACAGAAATCATTTGTAATTATGAGTTTTCTACAGGTAAATATCCAACTTTATAGAATGTGGGCTTACTCAGTAGTAAACAGAAAGTTGAACAAGTTTATGTTGCCATAGAGCATCAGGTGACTTTTAGATGGGCAAGTTAGACATGCCCATCTCTATGACTTAAAAGGGACATTGTCCTTTTTTTCTGCCTTATTTTCAAGTTTTAGATAATTTTATTTAAGAAATCACAATTGGGTTTAAAAGCTAAAAGATAACTGAATCTGAGGTGGAAGAGAGTCCTTGGTGAAAGTAATTGTTTTTTCTTTTTTTAATCCTCACCTGAGGACATTTTTCCATTTTTTGTTCAGCTAGAGTGGGAGGGAGGGAGAGGAAGAGAAAGAGAGAGAGAAACATCGACGTGGCTGCCACCTGCACAACCCAACCAAGGCTGGGGACAAACTGCAACTGAGGTACGTGCCCTTAGCGGGAACCGAACCTGGGTCTCTCCGGACCACAGGCCGATGCTCTAACCGCTGAGCAAAACTGGCCAGGGCAGTAATTGTATGTTTGAAATGGAATTGTGAAATTCAGACAGGAAGAAAGTGGTAAGCAGCAGAAAAGGTGAGGCATGGTAATCACATTCAGAGAAAGATCCCTGCCCTGACCATCCAGAGGCAGGTACGGATGATAAGATGGGTTACTGGGAAGTGAAGTCTCTTGGAGTCAGAGGGAGCAATTGGTAGGAAGCTTTGTTTAAGAAATTTGATTTGGTTTGAAAGGCTGTTGGACCAACAAGATACTCAAAAGAATATGATTGTCACTGGGTAGGAGGCTGTGGTTGAGATAGGCAGAGCAGGGAAGTGGAGCAGAGGTAACTTTGACACATGGAAGGAGACCTGCCAGAAATTCAAAACAAACTTAATCACAAAGGAAAGAAGAAAGAGCAATTCAAGGTGGTGTGGTGCTGAAGATCACTGTCCTGGTTGAAACTCTGAGAGCCAGCTCAGATCCCCTGCTGTGTTGGAGAAGCCAGGACTGGCCAGTGTAGCTGGAACCCTCTGAGGCTGCCCCTGAGACAGAGCCAAGCAGAGCAGACTGGAGAACTATTTGAGAGTGACTTTGGCTTCCCTTTATGCTTTCTAATTTTCTTAATTTTCAAATATTTTGTTTTTTTAAAGTTGATATATGCAAATGCATATATGACACATTTGTGTGTTTATAAAACACAGGCATTTGAGAAACTCCATCTCCCCACCCAATTTTTTATTTTATAGTTTTTTTTTGCCAGTAAAAAGAGTTCACTCATCTTTTACTCAAAATATAGTATGCCTTCCCTGGCCGGTTTGGCTCAGCGGTTGGAGTGTTAGCCCATGGACCAAAGACTTGTGGGTTTGATTCTGGTCAAGGGCATGTACCTCAGTTGTGGTTCAATCCCTGGCCCTGGCCCTGGCCCTGGCCCTGGCCAGGATTGTGCAGGAGGTGACTGGTCAGTGTGTCTCTCTCTCATTGATGTTTCTCTCTCTCTCTCCCTCCCACTGTACCTGAAAATCAATGGAAATGTCCTCGGATGAGGATTTAAAAAAAAAGCATGCAGTAAAAACCAATGGGCTTGTATATGTGTGTGTGTGTGTGGGGGGGGGTGATTACAATACTAAAAAAAATTTAGTGGTAACAAAAAATGATAAATAAAAGGTAGGAACCTAATAAAACTGCAGTTTTAAAGATGTTACGTGGCTCAAGAAGTCTATAAATACCACAATAAATATGGCAGTTTACTTGAAAAAGAGGTAAGGTTTGCTTGTGGAAGTAGGCATTGGAAGGTTATAGCCTATGACTTGCTGTGAAGTGACAGGAGGAGGGCTACCTGAAATCAATGGAAAGTTCTGATCTTTGTGATAGAAAGTAAATGGTTATGGTTTAGAATACATGCAGTGACCTGACAAGCTGGTGCATATTTAAGGTGAGTGCATGTGTGCATTGTATGTATTCCTATGCAGTTCATTTCAGCTGGATACAGTTTTCTGCATTTTCTAGTATTCTCTCATGTATAAGTAAACACAAAATTCATGTTATGCTCAAATTGTTCCCTTAATATATCCAATGCATTAGAACAAATTTGCATTTTCAAAATAAGAGAAAGCAGAACTAACAGTAAAAAAAACACTATGAATAAATTGTATTACCTACTACTAAGTGCCAGGTACCAAGCTATAAATTCTGTGTGAATTCTTTCTCAACAACCCCATGGGTTAGGGATAATTGTCAGCCACATTTTATAGATGAGAAAACTCCAGCTCAGAGAGGTGAAACTTGCCCCAAGTTACAAGGGTAGGACATGATCACTCTTAATCACTATGCCATTCTCTTTCCTGAACAAATGAAAAGTAATAAAGTGTGGCCCTGGCTGGTTTGGTTCAGCGGTTAGAGCGTCGGCCCGCAGACCAATGAGTCGTGGATTCAATTCCGGAATGGCACATACCTCTGCTGTGGTTCATCCCCGGCCCTGGTCGGGTCGTGTGGAAGGCAACCAGTCAATTTGTCTTTTTCACATCGATGTTTTTCTCTCTCCCTCCCACTCTATCTGATGATAAATGGAAAAATGTCCTCAGGTGAGGATTTAAAAAAAAAAAAGGTAACAAAGTGTGGCAAATATATAAGAAAGAGCAAATATCTGTAATATATGACCTTTTTTTCAAATCAATAAATAGAGACAAATAGTTCAATAGAAAAATGGACAAAGGTTGGGAGCAGGCAATTTACAAAGGAAGAAATACAAATGGCCAATAAAATTGGCAGGAGAGACATTCAACCTCATTAGTACTCATTCATACAATTCAAAACAATTAGATATCATTTTTCCCACTGTCTGTTGGACAGAAGTAAGTGTGGGAAATGCTGACAGGAACAGAGATTGTTGTAACCTTTCCAAAGCACACCTGTCCTTTGACTCAGCCATTTAATGCTAGAAATTTATCCAAGAAAAGAATGAGAGCCCTGGCCGGATTGGCTCAGCGGTTAGAGTGTGTCGGCCTGCGGTCTGGAGAGACCCGGGTTCGGTTCCTGCTAGGGGCACGTACCTCGGTTGCAGTTTGTCCCCGGCCCTGATTGGGTCGTGTGGGTGGCAGCCACTTGATGTGTCCCTTTCACGTTGATGTTTCTTTCTCTCTCTCTCCCTCCCACTCTATCTGAACAAAATATCAAAAAAATGTCCTCAGGTGAGGATAAAAAAAAAAAGATCAGATAAGTGGGGAAAGATTTTTGTAAGAATTATTAATGATGCTGAAAAATTGAAAACACCCATCCATCATTACTTACTGGTTACATTCTTGTGCATCAATGTGGTATAGTGCTTTGAACTCTCAAAAAGGATGATATTATAACCAATATTCATCATGGTTGACAATGAATATACTTCATGCTTTACTAAACAGAAGGAGCAGGGTACAAAATAGCATCTTTGGTGTGATCCTATTTTCACAAAACCATTCACACACATATGCATGGTGGCTTGTACAATGAAGTCCTGTATAAGAAAAAGTCTGGAATGACACATAGTTTGGAGACAATGTTATCCCCCTTAGGGCTTCAGACTTGTTATTGCTGACCAGAATTAACCTGACCATATGTACTGTTAACTCATTATCAGGTAGGTGCCGGTAGGCTGAACAGGACAAAGTAATTTATTTTACTTCCAGGTCACAAGCTCCATAAAGGGCATGTGAACTTGGGATCTCTTTGGATGACTGGTTTCAGTGCATAGGTGACAACTGGAGTCTCTGATTTTGATTACCAGCTTTTAAGGATCCCAAAACCCAGGTACAGTTTTTTAGGCCCAGTCCACGTTATTAGCCACTTAATTCTTAGTTTAAGAAGCAGCTAAGCCCGGCCGGTGTGGCTGAATGGTTGAGCATCGACCCATGCACCAAGAGATTGCCTGTGTTGATTTCCGGTCAGGGAACATGCCCAGGTTGTGGCCATATCCCCAGTGGAGGGCATGCAGGAGGGGCCAATCGATGTTCTCTCTCATGGATGTTTCTATCTCTCTCTCCCTCTCCCTTCTTCTCTATAAAATCAATAAAGAAAAAAAAAAGACAGCTAAAAACAGGAATGTGGCTTGCAGGGTAGGGGGGGAGGGTAACTGCTAATTGTGGCCCACCCAGCTCTAAGGAGACCCGACCCGTGTCTGACTTTCAGCTCTGGGGGTCTCAACTTCTCATGCAAGAACCAGAACTTCATTTTCAAAGCTTCATAAAACCTGAGCCTCCTCCCAGGCCTGCCTTTTCTAGGTTTCATGGCTCTCTGTGGAAATGTCATAGGAGCAGGAAACAGCAAGGAGACATTAGGATGTTCCCACAGGGGCTGGGGGTGGCTTGGAGTTACAGAGTAAAACTGCTCTTCGGGTGGGCCTGCTGCGCCTTGTTTCTCCTGGCCTCATTCTGGTTGGTGGGACCCCCCCCACACTTCTTTGTCACTGAAGACCAGATGGAGGTTCCAGGGAGGCCCATGCTCCCTGCTGAAGCAGTGGCTCAAAAAGCTTCTACCCGTTACTTCTTCCTTCAAATGCTGGGTCTTAATGAGCCCTCCGCGCCAATCAGCCCAGTGCCCATCTGCCCGGCTGGAGAGAACACCACTGGAGCTTGTCAAGTGTGGGTTGAAAGGATTTATTTTTTTAATTTAAGTAGTTGTATTCCATCTGCCTACACACTCTCACCCTGCTCTGTGAACTAAGCTTTGTGACCTCTGCAAGTTACTTCGCCAACCATGTCTTCCCCACAAAAGGGTTTGGAAAGCACTCGGCAGAATGACGTAAGTAGAGCCAAGTGCCCATGTGGTAGGTGCTCTAGCAGCACCACTAAGAGGGACCTTTATAAAGTTCTGACCCTCACCAGGCACTTGGCATAAATTATTTTACTAATCTTCACAACAGAAAAGCCAAGTGAGTGTTCTTAAGGCAGTCTTTTGTGGTGAGGAGATCAAGAGAAGTGACTTACCCTTGTTCACACAGCAGGTTAGGTGGGTGCCTTGAGACCCACCTAGTGCCAAAGCTGTGCTCATCTATCAGGCCTCTGGCCTCTCTTGCCTTTTTCTCTTTGGTGCTCCATGGATGAAAACAAGATTCCAAGTACTGGAGGTGGCCTCACAGATCAGCAGGGGCGATACTTTTTTGGCACAAAGCAAGCTTCTGTGTCGGTTCCCAGACTCAGCATTTTATGAGAGTTCTGGAAAGCTCAACAAATTATTAGGTTTCTTTTCATTGTTTTCTTAAAGCTTTTTTTTTTTCGTTTATTGATTTTAGAACGAGAGGGAAAGAGAGAGAACTATCAATGAGAGAGAACATTGATTGGCTGCCTCCTACATGCTCCCCACTGGGGATCTTGCCCACAACCTGGGCATGTCCTGACTGGGAATTGAACCAGCGACCTCCTGGTACATGGGTGGACGCTCAACCACTGGACATAAAGCTTTTTATAATATTGTGTTTTGTTTAAAGTTTGTGCTGAGTTTGAGGACATTTCTTAGTTTAATTGTATACTAAGGAACTGAAATTGGTTGGTACAAGTGATAGTATCTGTGGCAGTCTGCCCATTTCTCCTCACAACAGGCTGCGTGGAGACAGAGCAGTGGAGAGGTATTGGTAAAGAACACAAGTATGCAGTCCTTAATCTTGTTAGAGATGCTCTTTTGCCAGCAGGTTGAATTGACCAGAAATGTAAAGTGCTGAACAACTAAACTCTAGTTATCTGAAATGGAGGTCACACTAGAAACCTCCAGTAGCATTTTGCTTGCCTAACATAAGACTGTTCATAGCCCAGACCCCATCCCTACCCTGTGCTGTTAGAGACCTGGGTGGAGGTTTGGGGAAAATAATGGAAGTGGTGTTTGGGGGCATTGTTTTTGTTTTGGTGACCAAGTCAGAGCATCCTATGGCCTTGAGGGGTTGGAGAGCAGGGTACCGCGGTTTATATTCTTTGGGAATGTATTAGAGAGGAAAGGTGAGGGTGCGGTAGATAGTGTAGAGAATTGTAGATCCAAAAATACCTGGGATAAAGCCAAGGCTCCAGACTCCTAACAGGGACCAGCCCTATGAGAAGGAAGGAGAGTCGGGAGAGATGAGTTGTGGATTAGGTTAGGTTTTGATAAACCTTTGGGAGGATGGACCAGGTGAAGAGGCTCTGGAAGCAGGCTTGAAGTCTTCTGGACCAGAGATTCAGGGGTCCCAGATACTTGGAGCATGATCTAGAGAAGGGGCATGGCCTCCAGGTGGACACATCCTGTTAGTCCCACAGATTCCTTGCCCAGGGGGAAGAGGAGGGCCAGACTGAACCCTCTAAAGCATGGAGTCCAGGGCCCAGGTTGCTCTGCCCTGACCTCCTGGCAGTGAATGCACTGTGGTGCGGTAGAGAAACACAAAGCTAAGGGGCAGAGTCCTGGCTGTGTCCTGATGAACTGTGTGACCTTGGCCAAGTTATTTCCCTGTTCTGGACTTCATGGGTGATTTTCTATCCATTCTACCCCTAAAGATTTATGACTTGGGTCCCATCAATTTCAATGTCCCTGAGTTTTCTTGGGGGTACCAGTAGTGCCCATCCAGGAGGGAAGGCTGACCGCGGTGAGGGAGAGTTAGGGTCCATCATAGCTCTGCATCCAGATCTACATGACTCCTGCTCTACCATAGGAGCAGGGCTGCAGCTGGAGGTGGCCTCACAGAGCAAGATGAGCTCTAGGGCCTTAGGACAGTGACTACCCACTTTCTACCCTAGTATCCCCAATTGTAAAACGTAACCCACTATAACCTTTAAAAGCATTCCTCACCCACCACAGTGGCTTCTGATGATAGGCCTGACACAATCAGGAAGGTGGATAAAGGCCTGGAGGTGGGGTCAGGAGAGAGAACATCAAACAGATGAAGTTCTGGCCCACTGTCCCTTGGTGGCTGTCTTGGCCCAGATGATAACCCCACATGAGAGAGAGATGAAGGTTTCCTGACACGTTTCTGCTCTGATCTTGGGAACACCATCTTAAGCAAATTTGAAGGTTAAATATTTTGGATGTCAATAAAATGATTCCTTTTCATTTCTTCACAGAGATGCTGCAGTTTGTCAGCAATCAAGTGGGAGAGTTTTCTGACTTGTTCTCGGAGCAGCTGTGTAGCTCCTTCCCTGGCGGCAGTGGAAGCAGCAACAGCAGCAGCAGTAATGGCGGGGGCAGCGGTGGCGGAGCCGGGGACCCCTCAATGCAGCGCTCCTTCAGCCAGGTCCCATTACCTTCCTTCTCTCCCTCGGCCACCTCCCCCCAGGCTCCAACCCTACAGGTCAAGGTTTCCCCCACCTCGGTTCTTACTCCACCAAGGGCAACTCCCGTTCTTCAGCCCCGCCCCCAACCCCAGCCTCAAGCTCAGCTGCAGCAGCAGACGGTAATGATCACCCCGACATTCAGCACTGCTCCCCAGACGAGGATCATCCAGCAGCCTTTGATATACCAGAATGCGGCTACCAGCTTTCAAGGTGATTCAGAAGTCAGATATGATAGTGATGGTTGTTAAAAAGATTGCATCAGTTTGCTGATACTTCCAAGGTAGACTGTAAATAGTTCTATCCTCTTTGGGGATGACAGAACCTATCGGTTCGATCCTCTCTAAATTAGGTTTTGGAAACTGGCAGTCAGAACAGTGGTACAGGAACAGTTCATATCCTGCCTCTTCAAATGCCTTAATAGCTGTTGTGCCTGCTTCAAAGAGTCCAGCAAGCAGAGTAGACACGGGCTGTCCTGGTAACTAGAGGTGGAGGCTTGAGTAAAATTAGTCTTGAAACTTATCCAGGCAGCAGCCAGACTTTGGCACCTGTAGGTTGAGAACTGTTCATTCAGCAAACATCTCCTGAGTAGTCACTACAGAGAATACGACTTTTAACGTGGGTCCTGGGCCTCTGAGTAGCAGGCCTCCTAGTAGGCCTTCGGTGTGTTGAGTGAAGGAGTGACTTTTCCTGTTATTCTGTGTCCCAGCGCCTTTTCATCAGATACCCTCTGGCCCTGTGGGGAGCCCCGGGTGGGGTTAGTATTGCTTTGATAGTTCTTCAGCAGGTTTCCAGGGTTAGGGGCTGGGGCAGACATCAAGGCAAAAAGCTGAGACAGACATCCCAAAGTACATTTTCTTTTTTGGTCCACGGGCCGACACACTAACTGCTGAGCCAAACCAGCCAGGGCAATAGATACTTTATTATTATTATTTTTTTTTATCCTCACCCGAGGACATTTTTGCATCTATTTTCAGATAGAGCGGGAGGGGGAGAGAGAGAGAGAGAGAGAGAGAGAGAGAGAGAGAGAAAGAGAAACGGCGGCATGAGAGAGACACATCAAGTGGTTGCCACCCACAGGACCCCAGCCGGGGCCAGGGACAACTGAGGTACACGCCCTTAGTGGGGACCGAACCCGGGACTCTCTGGTCTGTGGGCCAATGCTCTAACCGTTGAGCCAAACCGGCCAGGGCCAAAGTACATTTTCTGTTCGCTCTGTTAACCCCCTTTCTGGGTGTAATCATTTGCTAATTAGCTTCCCTCACCTCCATCCCAGCACCCAGAATAATAAAATAATTTGCACTCGTTCCCTCAGAAATTGATGCAGCCCTTCTGGGATGTTCTTGTTATCTAGATGAGGTTGTAAATGACTGTGCACGTCTCCTTCAACAGCAGGTGGGGTGTTGGGATCACTCCATCCTCAGTTATTGCTGCAGCTGCAGTGACAGAATGCATTCCTTATCCATGTGACTTTTATTCCTCTTCTTCCAAGTCCTTCAGCCTCAAGTCCAAAGCCTAGTGACATCCTCCCAGGTGCAGCCAGTCACCATCCAGCAGCAGGTGCAAACAGTGCAGGCCCAGCGGGTGCTGACGCAGACAGCTAATGGCACGCTGCAGACCCTCGCCCCGGCCACGGTGCAGACAGTTGCTGCGCCCCAAGTGCAGCAGGTCCCGGTAGGTGGCTGACAAGGATTCAGGAAGGCACTGCTTGGGGCTGTTAGCTGTTCTCCATCGAAGATGTGGTCTACATACTAAGAAGGACCATTGGAGTGTGAGGAAGCGGTTTGTAGGGTGGGCAGGGATGTCTGGGGGCCTGCAAGGCACCAGTGAGCTTGGTATAGAGATCTGGCTGAGATGGCATCTGAGAATGTACACTGGCATGCACATAGAGTCAGTAAATGCAGGTCTGTTATTTGCACAGATAATGGGCATAAAACTGGAAAGAAATGTGCTAAAATATTTTTAAGTCATATATCATAGTGGCACTGTATTTTCTTGACTCACAAAGTAATTTATCTTACAAAAAATTCTTGGTTTATCATTTTTGTTTCCCCAGCCAGGTTCTCAGCCAGGCTTTCTTGAGTATGTCCAGAATCAGATCTCTCTCCCCCTACCACCACTCACCCCAAGCCATGCCCACTCTTCCCCTGATAGGCCACTGGCACTGCTCTCCTCAAAGCCTTTCAACCTTAACACTTAGGACCCTCTTTAGCTGTACTCTCTTTCTTCCCTCAACCCACTAATCAAGCTGTATTCTCAATTTCATCAAAATTTATTTTTCTTTCTTAAAGGGTTTATGCAATAAGAAGCTAATGCAAAATAGAAAATTAGTGCACCTCCTTCTTCCTTTTCTTCCTTCTCCATCCAGGTCCTGGTACAGCCTCAGATCATCAAGACAGATTCCCTTGTTCTGACCACACTGAAGACAGATGGCAGCCCTGTCATGGCTGCAGTCCAGAACCCAGCCCTCACCGCCCTCACGGCCCCCATCCAGACAGCCGCCCTGCAAGTACCAGTAAGAGCCACCTTCCCCACTGCCCTCCACCTCCGCCTCCTTTCTGGGAGATGTTAGGTCTCAGCGATGTTAACAGCCTCTGTGCTGAGTTGCAGAAGCTTTATGGAATGTGTCAGTCACACTGCAAATATCACCCTTGAGAAGTACCAGCAATGTGTGCTACATGGGAGTGCCAGGGTCTAGCAGGGAGAGAGGAACAGCAGAGGAGCCCCAGTTCCTAGGCAGTATCTCCACATAGGACCATCTGCCTCTCAGATCTTGTTATCTAGATGAGGTTGTAAATGACTGTGCACGTCTCCTTCAACAGCAGGTGGGGTATTGGGATCACTCCATCCTCAGTTATTGGCTTCCGAAGGACCCTAGAGTCCCTAAGCAGAGAGAACTCTAAGGTGAGGGACATGGAAGGCACCCATTCTTCATTTATAGGGTTTCTGCTAGTCTCAGTATCTTAGCAAGAGAGTCTGACAGAGCCCCGGCCGGTTTGGCTCAGCGATTAGAGTGTCAGCCCGCAGACCAGAGAATCCCAGGTTTGGTTCCCACTAAGGGCACGTGCCTTGGTTGCAGTTTGTCCCTGGTCCTGGTTGGGGTCGTGTGGGTGGCAACCAGTCGATGTGTCTCTCTTACATCAATGTTTTTCTCTCTTCCTCCCTCTCTTTCTCTCCCGCTCTATCTGAATATAAATGCAAAAATGTCCTCGGGTGAGGATAAAAAGAGAGAGAGAGAGAGAGTCTGACGGAGTAAACAGTGATCAAAATTTGAAAGCAAGCTTTATTCATAAAAGCCAAAAACTGTAAACAACCCAAATGTCCATCCAAAAAGAACTATTGATACATGTGATTACATGATTGAACCTCAAATATAGTATGTTGAGCAAAAGATGCCTGTCCAGAAAGAGCTTGTGCTAGTGATTCTACTTATATGAAGTTCAGGAAGAGCAAACTAAGCTGTGGTGATAGAGATCGGAATAATTACAAGAGGCAGGTGTTGCTGGAAAGAGGCATGCGGGAACTTTCTAGGGCATGGAAATGCCCTGTGTTTTGGTCTAGGTATCTTAGTTACTACACGCATCGTATACATACATAAAAAATAAGCTGTACATTAAAAAAAGCGTGTTTTTTATTATGTGCACATTATTTCTTGGTAATTAATGAAATTGAGCAGCTTTTATTTGTGTTGGTCATTTGGATATTTGAGGCCATTTATGGGACAAAATAAAACTAAAATTAGTAAAAATTGACCCAGAGGGGAAAGCAGATTTGAGGGGAGCACTGGGGGAAGCCTGTATGGTTGGCCTATTTATTTAATAAAATGGATCTGGTTAGTTCTGTCCTTGAGCTTTTTGATGGCCAGATTGTATAGGAAATGTAGTAAGTTGCTTCATTGTCATATGAGGGGAAAAAAATATGTCATACACTAGGAAAATGTTTTCCCTGGCGCCAGAGTGATATAGCATGCTGTATGTGAGCTTATAGATGCCTGATGGTTTGACAGCAAAGCAGAAATCATGACTTGTTTCTGGACCCCTAGATCAAAGGATAAGACAAATTTATCCACATTAATCCTACTGAAGTGTTATTTATGGACAGTGATTCTGAAAGAGGCATAGTTACAGAGGTACCATGGCTCCTCGGGCTTCTTGGGGCCTGACAACCTAGAATGGGTCTCAGGCCACCCAGAGCATTGCCAGGTGATGCTACATGGACAAGCCACAGGTTTGTCTTGTGAGGTTGCTTTATTCCAACTAACCAAGGGGTAATTGTGCCCTCGGTCTGTGCCTGTTCTAGACCCTGGTGGGCAGCAGTGGGACCATTCTGACTACAATGCCTGTGATGATGGGACAAGAGAAAGTGCCCATTAAGCAGGTACCCGGGGGAGTCAAGCAGCTCGAACCCCCCAAAGAAGGAGAAAGACGAACAACACACAATATCATTGAGAAGCGGTATCGCTCCTCCATCAATGACAAAATCATTGAGTTGAAGGACCTGGTCATGGGGACCGATGCCAAGGTAGGTGCCAAGCAAAATGGTGTTGCATGCCCTACTGTCTCCCCTTTTATTGTCTTTGCCTCAGAAATATAGGAATCTCCAGGCCCAGGCTGAGTGAATGTATATTAGGTGCTTTCTCATTAAAGCATTTAGGGATTTTCAAGATTATAAAATATTAACCAATATAATATAAGGGGAGTGTTAGGGGTTGGTAAGTCAGTGTCCTTCCTGGACCTTTGACTGCTCTGCAGTGATCATGGACCCCAGAGTCACAGGCAGAGAAATGCCTGCCACTCACTGGGGGCCAGATACATGATTATATTATCTTGAAGTCAGCTGATGGCATTGCTGGCCTATGTTTAATTGTGCTCAGGGTGGGTAGCAATACTTTTACCTGTTAGGGAAGAGAGAAACTGGAATTAGGTCTGGATCAACAACAGATAGAGGAAATAGATTTTTCATATATTTCTGATATTTCAATGAATGTATCTTCTGGCACATAGATTTTCTTTTTTACCTATTTGTTTATCTTCACCTCTATTTTGAAAGAAAATTTTACTTTCCTTTGAAGCCTACAAATCTGAAAGGTACTAATATACCTTTACTTAAGATGACCATCCCACAGTGCTCTGGCTTTTTGTCATTTGTTTTCCGTAAAGTTTGTTTGGTGCTGAGATTATTATAGAAAGTAGTCATATAGCTAAATTTATTTATTTAGTGTCTGTGTGCCAGGCTAAGAGCTAAGCTCTTCCCTGTATTATTTCATTTAGCCCTCAGTGCATGCCTGTGAGTTATATAATTATCATTATCTCCATTTTAAGGAGGAAGAAAGTGAGGTTCAGAGATGTCAGGTATCTTGTCCTAATAGCAGAGCTAGTCAGTGGAAGAGCCAGCATCTGAACCAGGCACCTCTCACCCCAGAGCCACGCTGTCACTCCATGAGCTCTGAGCCTGTTCTCACTGTGCAGCCTGCTCTGAAGCCTCTGTTTTCACCCGTCTCCTTCCCAGATGCACAAGTCTGGCGTTCTGAGAAAGGCCATTGACTACATCAAATACTTGCAGCAGGTCAATCACAAACTGCGCCAGGAGAACATGGTGCTGAAGCTGGCGAGTCAGAAAAACAGTGAGTGTGCTCATTGAGAGAAGGGCTGTCAGACCTGGTTACAGGAGCAGTCCTGTGCCGGGCACCAGGGAGGGCCCACTAGTGCGGAAGAGGTGCCTCTGGCAGTGGAACAGGGGCCATGCGCCCCTCATCTAGCCCTGCCCATCCCTGCCTTGGCTTGGCCCAGGTGGGGGTCTGTAAAAACAGATTGTTTGCCAGGTAGGGTTTTCTTTGCAGAGCTCCTGAAGGGCATCGACCTAGGCAGCCTGGTGGACAATGATGTGGACCTGAAGATGGATGACTTTAATCAGAATGTGCTTCTCATGTCCCCTCCGGCCTCTGACTCGGGATCCCAGGCCGGCTTCTCCCCCTACTCTATCGACTCTGAGCCCGGAAGCCCTCTGTTAGATGAGGCAAAGGTATGTGTGAGCTTTTTAAATCCTCCAACCCCTGGATCTTTCCCATTTTCTGAAGTTTATAGTGGGGGCGGTGGGGCACAGACAGTCACCAGGCCTGGTGTTCAGAGGACCTGAGCTGGAAAGGAACTCTGTGAAATTAGCCAGATCTTGGAGAATAAAGAAAGAAAACTGACTGTGGGGGAAATAGGGCTGTTTAACTGGTTCATTGTAGTCTGGTTAAACTGGTCTTTGCTGAAACAGCCCATCAGAGAGGAATGAGGGCCAGATCCAGAGCAGAAACAGCAGCTGTCATGTGGGCGCGAGGCATTGCTAGAGGCGCCTCATTACTTCCCTTGCCCGTAATGGGCCTGGCAAGACCACTTTGTGAGGTTCATCAGCTGGTTTAGGATGAGGCTGCCTCTGGGCCCTCTTCCGGAAATGATTACAGTGTGCAATCTAACAAATAACTTCAAACCAGGGGCCTTTAATAGACCAAGAAAGCCCCCCCGGCAATTGCTGTTTAATGGAATTGATTAAAAAAGAGGCTTGAGCCTAATGATCTTCCTGGGACCCTGCAGAGACCACTGAGTCTGCACTGTATTTTGACACTGGCGCTTTCTGACTCTGAAATAACAAAATTTCCTTCCAAAGTGTGTTTCAGTCAAACTGTTCGTAGTATCATATACTCACTATTTTTGAAATATTTAGTAAATATGATTTTGTTAGGTAACAAAAGTCCGTATGGCATATACGTCAAATTAATTAGATATCTCAACATCATAAGAAATGTTCAAATGATTTTAAAATATTGAAAGGGAATGTTATGGTATGTGTACATTGGGAGTCAGGAGATTCAACCCCAGCCTCCCTTCCTTTCTGGGGGCTCCCAGGTAGACAAGGCCTCTGCCTCCAGTTTTCCCTCTGTAAAGTGGGGAGGAGAAAAAAGGCAACATTTAAAACATCTTGATTTTAAAACAGGCACACTCTTTTTTTTTCCTCACCCGAGGACATTTTTCCATTTTTTGCTCAGATAGAGTGGGAGGGAGAGAGAGGAAGAGAGAAAGAGAGAGAAACATACACATTGAGTGGCTGCCACCCGCACGACCAACCAGAGCCAGGAACAAACCGCAACTGAGGTATGTGCCCTTAGCGGGAACCGAACCCAGTCTCTCTCGACCGCAGGTCGACGCTCTAACCGCTGAGCAAAACCAGCCAGGGCCACGCTCTTGTACATAGATCCACACTGAAGCATGGTCTTTAATCAACTCTATTATAGATGTATAATTTATGTGTAATAAAGTACACCTATTTTTAGTATCACACAATATCATACATACTCTTAAATATAACTATCACTATAATCAAAGATACAGTACCTTTTCATCACCCATGAAGCTCCTTCATACACCTGTGCAGGTAGTTCATATACCCCTCTCCAGCTGCAGACCACCGCTCCGTTTTCTGTCACTTGATGACTCTTGCCTGTTGTGAGAGAGCTCTGTTTGGAAGGTACAGCTCCTGTGCTTTGGACTTTAGAACGTGTTCTTTTCCAGGTGGCAAGAGGGAGAGTGCCACAGAGTTGGAGCGGTAGTTTCCTCCTGGCTTTACTCCTGTCTGGCTCAGTGGTCTTGGATTTAAATCTCACAGTCCGATTCTGATCTATATAAAAGTACAATGCTGTGAAAACCCATGCAGCATTTATTCACTCTAACCTCATGGCTCTCTGTTGAAGGTCAAAGATGAACCGGACTCTCCTCCCATAGCGCTGGGCATGGTGGACCGCTCTCGAATCCTGTTGTGTGTCCTCACCTTCCTGTGCCTGTCCTTTAACCCCCTGACTGCCCTGCTGCAATGGGGCGGGGCCCACGACTCTGACCAGCACCCATACTCAGGCTCTGGCCGCAGTGTACTGTCATTCGAGTCAGGTGGGTGAAGGCTCCTGTGTGCAGACTGCTCTGCTTGTCCACAAGGTCCCAAAGGGCTTTGGTAGTGACCCTTGCCTGCTTGCCTTCTGATAGGGACTGGCATAAGTCACATTTTGGAAGTGACGGAGCAAACTTGAATTCAGTCAGAAAGAGCAAAATAAACTGAACTCACACTGCTATAATTCCCTGGGGATGGGATTGGGGTGGAAGGGCTGTTTGAAAGAGGATGTGGTATTTTTGCCTCAGTTGTAAAACCAGTGGTCTGACCCCCTTGGCTAACAAAGATTTTTGTGGCACTCAACTCCATAGTGACAAGGATTACAGTGTTCCTATTTAGGCTCTAGAATTGTTTCACATTTCCCTGTAGTGTGGTTTATTCCTGTTCTGAGATGTTGTTAGTAATGAAACAGTCTTGTTATCGCCCTTCTGAAAAGGAGATAGAAGGCTCTTTCCTGTGCAATGTTAGGGGTCAGCCAGGTGCCCTGCAGTCCCAGGGCTGCTCCAAGGGGGTCAACTGAGACTCTGCTCTTTAGGTTCTGGGGGCTGGTTTGACTGGATGATGCCAACGCTCCTCTTGTGGCTGGTCAATGGTGTGATTGTCCTGAGCGTCTTTGTGAAGCTGCTGGTCCATGGGGAGCCAGTGATCCGACCACATTCGCGCTCCTCAGTCACCTTCTGGAGGCACCGGAAGCAGGCAGACCTGGACCTCGCCAAGGTGAGTTCCATCGTTCACCTTTCCCCTTCTTCCCCCAGGATCAGCCCAAAACTTAGGAAGTTGTGTTGAATACCCCAGTGAATGAAGTCCTGTGGTAGGTGCTTGCAGGGAAAGGGGGGGGTGTTTCTGAGAGGAGGAAGGGACCTGCCCCTAACCGTCACAGGGCAGCAGAGCAGAGACACTTATGCATAAATAATCCTATGGATCGGTTCCCGCTAAGGGCATGTACCTTGGCTGCAGTTTGTCCCCGGCCCTGGTTGGGTCGTGTGGGTGGCGGCCACTCGATGTGTCCCTTTCACATCGATGTTTCTCTCTCTTCCTCTCTCTCCTTCCCGCTCTATCTGAGTAAAAAATGGAAAAATATCCTCAGGTGAGGATAAAAAAATAATAATAATAATAATCCTATGGACACAAGATGACAGAGGAAGAAAGACTAAGGTGCTGCGGGAGTTTGGGGCAGAAGAGGCATTCTGGCTGAGGGAATCGGGGCTTGAGCAGAGTGGTCAAGGGCAGGAAGGACCTGTCACACAGGAAGGCATGAATACATGGGAAATTTGGGGACCAGCAAGTGGATGGGTGTGTCTGGAATGTAGGGAATGGCAGGAGACAGGAGGGCTGAGGCTGGTAGTGTAGCTGGGGCCCCAACAAGAGAGGTCTTTGACTAGTAACTGATTAGGGGCTTTGTTCCCAGTTTTGTGGAGAACCAGGAAGATTTTTGAGCAGGAAAATTAGCTGAAAGTTTTCTTTTGAAATCAGCAAAAGAGTTTATAGGTAGGATTCTGGGGCAACTCATCCCTGAAGGAAGAGTTAAACATGCCTGCCCTGACCAGTTGCTAAGTGGTTAGAGCGTGGGCCCCGCGGACCAGTGAATCTCAGGTTTGATGCTGGTCAAGGTCACATACCTCAGTTGCGGTTCATTCTTAGCCCTGGTTGGGGTCATGAGGGAGGCAACCAGTCGAAATGTCCCTCTCTCTCCCTGTCTTCCTCTCTCTCCTTCCCACTCTATCTAAACAAAAATGGAAAAATATCCCTGGGTGAGGATTTAGAAAAAAAGAGTTAAACATGCCCATCTTGGGAGACACAAGAACCAGAACACCCCTCAGAAGCAGAAAACCGTGGGCCTGCCTTCCCCTGCTGAAGCAGCCTGGGTCTGCGTGCTCACCCCGGGCTATGGCTCCTGAATGTAGGTGTGGTTGTTGTGGGCTTACCCCTTGGAGAGGGACTGTTCCCAGAGAACAATCTCAGGACATGTGTCCTGGAGACAGGTTTTGGTCAGCGCTTCATTCTGGTGGCTGAACGAAGGACGGGTTAGAGGAGGAGACACGAGATGCACAGGAGTAAATATGGGGCAGTGGCAGGGACCTGGAATTGAAAGGAAAGGCATGTCAAAGAAGATTTGAGATGTAAAATGGAAAGAAAGTGACAGTGACTCAAAGATGGAGGAGGCTGGAAGATGTAGGCTGTAAGCCGCGGTGTTTGGATGCACTGTGAGAGGGCCCTGTAGCGTGAGACCACCAGACAGCAGTGGGGGCTGAGGCGGGTCAGGACCAGAGTGTGTAGGAAGCTATGCACCTGCGAGGAGGGTGCCTGAGGAGAGTTGGAAAAGGCAGGAGTCAAAGCCTGAGCCTTGGAAACAGCACACCTTCCTGGGAAAGATGGGGAAGAGGAGCCCTAGGCACAAGGAAAGGCCACCTCCTTTAGCATATGTAAATACAGGTGCTTCTCCTGGCTGGAAAGATGCCACCACCACCTTAGAGACTGCCACTCCCAGAGCATTGGCATTCACTTTCCTCTTGTAATAATCTACTTTCCTGTAATGACGCAGGAAGACAAACACAGGTGTCATACTCACTGCATGACATGTGGGAAAAGAGAGGAGAAATTACTTCAGTTTCCTAAGACGGTAGCCTGCGTCTTTAAACCACCAGTAATGAGAGAAACAGAAAAAAGGCTTCAGTACAGGGGCATAGACTCTCAGGTTTGTGGAACAGTTCATCCACATCCTTGACTAGAGTAGTTCAGTAGTGTATTTGCTAAAACTGTGGTTTTCAAATTTTAGCAGGCATCAGACTCAGGTGCTAGGCCCAACTCCAGAGGTTCTGGTTTAGTAGGTCCAGGAGGGCTGGACTAGGACAGCTAGGATTTGTCTTGCTAACAAGATTCTAGGGGCTGGTCTCCAGGGACCACCCACACACTTTGAGAGCCTAAAAGATCACATAAACTCATCATCTAAATCCGTGTTATCATTTTATGTATAAAAGCTACTGTGAGAAACTCTGAAGATTATTTGCTCAAAGATAGAACACAGTTCAATCTCAATTTAGTAAAAGGACTAGGAGGAAATACTTTTAAATGTCAGTAGTCATTCTTTCTGTGGGATAAGATTACAAATGATTTCACTTTTTTTTGTAGCTTTCTGAATTTTCCCAGATTTTCTTTAGTGAGCATGTATCACTCTGATAATCTGGAGAATGAAGGGAGAATAACATTTCTATTAAAACATACCGAAAGGCCATAGTAAGGCCAGTGAACAGTATACTTTCTTGCTACTTTCTAGGGGGATTTTGCAGCTGCTGCAGCCAATCTACAAACCTGCCTGTCGGTGTTGGGCCGGGCACTGCCCACATCCCGCCTGGACCTGGCCTGCAGCCTCTCCTGGAACGTGATTCGCTACAGCCTGCAGAAGCTGCGCCTGGTGCGCTGGCTGCTCAAGAAGGTCTTTCAGTGCCGGCGGGCCACCCCAGCCACCGCAGCAGGCTTTGAAGACGAAGCCAAGGCCAGTGCCAGGGACGCAGCCCTGGCCTATCACAGACTGCACCAGCTGCACATCACAGGTGAGGAGCCCACCGCTGCCTGGCTTGCCTCAAGGTGACCCATGCCCTCTCTCCACCTTGGCTTGGTTTGCCAATTTTCCACCCCATTCGCTGTCCCTTTTTTTTTTTTTCTTTAAATCCTCACCCGAGGACATTTTTTCATTTTTTCTTCAGATAGAGTGGGAGGGAGAGAGAGGAACAGAGAGAGAGAGAGAGACATCGACGTGAAAGGGACACATTGAGTGGCTGCCACCCACACGACCAACCAGGGCCGGGGACAAACCACAACCGAGGTTCGCGCCCTTAGTGGGAACCAAACCTGGGTCTCTCTGGACCGCAGGCCGACGCTCTAACCGCTGAGCCAAACCGGCCAGGGCCACTGTCCCTTTTGCACTGCTCTCTTAGATGGTTGGACAGACCTTCCACCTGCATCCACAGCTGTAAGTGTGGCTCATTACTGTAGTTTGGTTTAAGGCACACACTTCTTTTTCTCAGTATCATCTCTACACTTGGGCTGTTCCTCTACATAGCGGCATGTCATGGTTGCATTGGCAGTGTTTTTTCCTTAGTGGTATTTAAATTATGGTGAAACTTAAAATCGATACCATCTTAGATTCAGTGAAATATGATCATTTATTTCATTCAACAAACTCCTCTAATAGAGAGGCAGACAGGTCAGCAAATGTAGTGGAAGGAGTAGAAGAATCAGATTTCCCTGGGGGTGGGTACTTGTTGGGGAGAGGTTAGGAAAGGCTTGGCTTTGCATGGAAGGATGCATAGCATTCACTGGTTCTGCAGTGCTGTGGGCCAGGTGCTGTGAAAGGCACTGACTGAGGGGACAGAGGTAAATAAAACATGGTTCCCACACTACCCTCTGCCCTCCCTCCCTCAAAGGAGAAAACTCGGTGGTACCTTCTGGAGGAAACTGACTCCTGATACCTATGCAGAATGAAGTGTGGGGGCTGAGGTCTCCCTACTCGGATAGGAAAGACCAGGGGGGCAGAGTGGTCCAGTGGGAAGAATGTAAGGCTGGGTGAGGTTGAGAGACTTGGCTTGGCTACCATCTGGGGACCTTTGACATGGGCCCACCTGGAGGCTCAGCTTTAGCGAAGTGAGGAGACGCTTGCCCTGGCCACCTCCCGGCCCTGTAGTGAGGACCAAAGTAAGCAACAGTGGGAAAGCTTCAGAGCCCTTTGGGCCCTCGTGCCTTTGCAGGGTCACTTCAGCCCCTGACTTCTGGGTCACCCCAGATGAGCTGTGCATCCCTCACACAGGAGGGTGTATCAGCCTTTCCTGATACACCCTTTTCCATGCAGCTACTAACCCAAGATGTGTCTGGCCATTATCGTTCAGTTTTGTGTTACTTCCTCCCTCAAAAGGGTGCGTGGTTATATACTGTGGGAGTCTGTTTAAGTGAAAATAAATTCAAATCAGGTGATTTTAAGTTTTTTCATTACCTCTCACAAGGTTTGAAGACACGGGACTTTAGTAGCAGAACATGGCTGTGCTATTGACACTGTTTTGGAAAATGTTACAGTGTACACCTCTGAGTCCTCTGCAGGTCCCCATTGATACAGAACCATGTGCCATGACATGCATTTTCTCTTGTCACTTCTGTGAGGTGGGAAGAAACATGCAGCTAGTAAGTTGCAGAGCCTGGCACCCCATCCAGGACTATCTGATCACAGAGTTCACTTACTTTCTCGTTTGGTTCTCCTGTAACTCTGTGCTAGGAAAGCAGGAAAAAGCTTGGTTTGGGAAATCTGTCAACAATAGTGTCTGTTTCTGCCTCCACAGGGAAGCTCCCTGCGGGATCTGCCTGTTCAGATGTCCACATGGCTTTGTGCGCTGTGAACCTGGCTGAATGTGCAGAGGAGAAAATCCCTCCAAGCACACTGGTGGAGATCCACCTGACTGCCGCTATGGGGCTCAAGACGCGCTGTGGAGGCAAGCTGGGCTTCCTGGCTGTGAGTACCTTCATTCCTTCCTGCAAACCTCCGAACCTTCACTGAGCGTCTCTCCCCCGGCCAGGAGCTAAGATGCAAAAATAGATGTGGGCCCTGCCCTTGGGTACTGAGGTAGACATTCACTCAGTGAGTCATTCCACAAGTACTTAGAGCAGTGAACAAAACAGACCAAAATATCCCCCTTGTGGCCCTTACCAGCAAAAGCAGGACATTTTGGTGCCATGAGATAAGATTGATTCGGTGATATAGAGTGACCCATATTTGGGAGTTAATATGGACTCTTCTGCTCTTCAAATGGCGATAAAAATTCTTGGAATCTTCTGATCGTGTCTCTTGGCTCGTTTATTTGCTCAAAAAGGTATTTATTGGGTACCTTGTGTTGATCATGGCACTGCGGATCCAGACATGGAAATGGTGCATGTCTGCAAGGAGCCCAGGTCAGACCCGGGGTGGGAGCTGTGGTCATCAGGTGCCCCCAGTGTGTATGGTGTGGATCCAGCCTTGGGAATTCACAAAGGCGATTCACAGGCCCTATTATCAACTAGTTCACAGGCTTTCTCTTACTCCAGCAGAGGCGGGCATGTTTTTTTCAGTGCCTGCTTTGGGGAGGCTGTGAATACATCAGCTGTGTTTAAAACAGTGACCACATCTCCATTTGTTCTCATATCTCAGTAATGGCACTGAGGAGCTGAGAGTGAACAGGAACATCCCCTGTGGTGACACTGATGTTTCCTGTAGTGTATCACAATAGTCTAAGTGACAAAGGGCATATCTCAACCCTGTCTTCGTGACTCTAGATAAGAGGTTCATTCAGCAAACATTACTGAGTTCCTGCTCTGGGCCAGCACTTCTCAGAGTGGAAATGCAGCAGTGAGCAGGACGTTTGCATTGTCCTTGGGGAGCATACAGTCTGGCGAGGAATCCAGACAAAGACCAGACCTTCGGGACAGTAGAATGAGTGAGGTAGAGCCAAGCTGGCTGCCCGAGAGCACACTAGAGTCCTGACCTGGTCTTAGGGGAAGTCGGGGGTGGCTTTTGGGGCAAGGTGAATCTAGGCTGAGAGCAGGAGGCGTTGACCAGGCTGCTCTTCCATTCTATTTATTTGTCCTAGTGCCCTGGGCTGGTGTCATCACACTTGTAACTTCTCTGCCCCCAGAAGGTATTTGAAGGCATTAATTTTACTGAAATACCATGTACATACAGGAAAATGCACACATTTACAGTTTGGTGAATTTTCACAAAGTGAACTCTCCCATGTAGTAGCCAACCAGATCAAAGAGTAGAATATGCCCTGGATGGGTCGCTCAGTTGATTAGAGCATCATCCCAGTATGCAAGGTTTGCAGGTTTGATCCCCAGTCGGCACTTAAAAGAATCAACCAATGAATGCGCAACTAAGTGGAATAATAAATAGATGTTTCTCTCCTCTCCCCTGCCCCCAAATCGACAAATAAAAAAAAAAAAAAACCTCCCATCACCCCCACAAGCCTTCTACAGACCTTCTCCACTTGCCCTGCCCCCCACAAAGGTAACCATTATTCTGAATTCTGTCATCATAGTTTATTCTGCCTGTTGTTTGTTGTTTCTGTAAATTTTTTATTGAAGTATAATGTACATGTAGAAAAGTACGCAGATCATAAATATATACAGTATATAGTTTAGTGACTTCACAAATTACACACTCATATATATAATCAGCAGACAGAGCAAGAAACAGAACACAGACAATACCCCAGAACCCTCCCTTGGCCTCCCTTGCAGTCAACAAACTGCCTGTCCCCCTGGCTCTCCAGCCAGAATAACCAAGGTCCTGATCACCTCAGCCGTGTGTCCTCTATTGACACTCTATACATGGAGTCATAGATTATGTTCTGTTGTGTGTCTGGATGCTTCTTAGTGTCATGTGTAATTTCATTCATGTTGTATGTGGTTGTGGATTGGCCATTCTCATTGCTTTATAGTATTCCACCGTAGGACTAGACCCTTATAGATGGACTTTTGAGTTGTTTCCTGGTTTTGCTTATTGTGACTAGTGAGTGCTGCTGTGAATGTCCCTGTTCATCTCTCAGTGAGCATGTGACTGCATCTCTAGGAATGGCATTGCTGGGTCAGAGGTTCAGCTTTAGTAGATGGTGCCTAACAGTTTTCCAAAGTAGTTGTACTGACTCCCACTCTACCAGCAGTATCCAGTTGTTCTTCATCCTCACCAAACACATGACAGCCCTTCTGCTGGTATCTCATTGTGGTTTTCATTTTTATTTCCCAGGTGATCAATGATGTTGAGCACTTTTTCATTGGCCATTTAGATGATATGTTGGCTATTTGGGTAGTCTCTTTTGTGAAAACCCTAGTCAAGCCTTTTTCCTATTTTTTATTTGGGGAGTCTGACTTTTTATGGATCTGAGGAGATCTTTGTCATCTGGCTGTAATCTGGCTGTGGTTCTTTGTTGGATATGTGCATTGTGTATGTCTTCTCCCACTCTATGGCTTGCCTATTCTCTCAGTGGTGTCGACTGATGAGCACAAGTTCTTAATGTTCATGAAATCCAGATTATTAGTCTTTTCTTCACAGTTAGGCTTTTTATGTCCTATTTAATCAATCTTTGTCCAATCTCAAAGTCCTGAAGATAGTCTCCTGTATTATCTGCTAGATGCTTTATTTTATACTTTTCACACAGAGGCCCTTATTCACCTGGAATTGATTATTGTGTGAATTGGAGGTAGGGGTGCAAGATCTACTTTTTTTCCACATGGATGTGTCCTTGCCTCAGATCTCTTATTAAAATGACTGTCCTTTCCCTCTGCACCGAGGCCCCTTTTTCCTAAATCAAATGCTCCTGTGTGATGGGTCTGCTTCTGGACACTAGTGTGTTCCAGTGCCCTCACACCACACACCCATAGTGGCCAAGCCTTGTTATATATCTTGGTATCTGGAAGTGTCAGTCCTCTAGCTTAAGTGACTAGTGTTTGCTCTTCACCTTCCCATATAAATTTTGGGATCATCTCATCATCCCAAAAACCCCACTGGGGGTTTCCATTGTTCTTATTGCTAAGACACAACTGTCCTTTAAAGGGAATTAGAGAGCCCATTTGTGGGAGATATGTGTGGCAGCTGAGGATCGGGAAGATGGTTCCCTTGAAACTGCCCCTGCCCATGAGCCCCTGCCTCCCAGAAAATATTTAGTATGTCTGACTAGCAGTGAACAGTTTGATGTGTCTTTCCTCAGAATGTTCTTCCTGCACATGCTAATATATATATGTGTGTATATACACACACACACACACATGATCATAAACAGAAACCCTGTTTTGCCTCTTGATTTTTTTCAACCTAACAGTAAGTCTTGGGCCTCCTTCTTTGTCACCTTGTTACTCCAGCATGTGTTTGTACCATTGTTGGTGTAGCCAGTTCCTACTAATGTTACAAACAGTGCCGCAAGGAGTGTCCTTTCAGTCTTCACCCACTTCAGGTGAAAACTCTAGAAAGTGGTGGTGCTGGGTCAGAGGGTGTAAATATTAGAACAGCAATGGTATTGACATTTTGTAATTTTTTCAGGAAGGTGGGGAAAGGAGAGGACCTGACCTCTAGGACAGTTAATTGCCCCTTTCATCTGCTTGCTTCTCTTGGGAAGGGACAGATTAAGAGACCCAGACAATAATTTCTTTCTTTTTTTTTTTTTTTTTATCCTCACCCGAGGACATTTTTCCATTTTTTGTTCAGGTAGAGTGGGAGGGAGAGAGGAACAGAGAGAGAGAGAGAAACATCGATGTGAAAGGAACACATCGAGTGGCCGCCACCCGCACAACCGACCAGGGCCGGGGACAAACCGCAACCGAGGTACGCGCCCTTAGCGGGAACCGAACCCGGGTCTCTCAGGACCGCAGGCCGACGCTCCAACCGCTGAACCAAACCGGCCAGGGCCAGACAATAATTTCTTAAAGAGGAAGGAGCTTTTAATTCAGTTGAATATATTTAGCTAGCAAATGAGTCAGGTTTGGGGGCAAGCAGAGGCCTCTGAAAATGGTTTAGGCCTGAGGTTCCCTGTCTTTCTCAGTTCGGCACCCTTTGTGTCTCAGTGATTTTTTTCATGTTTTGTCTGAGCTAAAAGAATATCGTAATAATATTTATGTCTTAACAATTTAGTAGCTATTAAAAAATAATACACAAAATTGAAAGGAGAAATTTTTTATTGTTAACCATAATTACTAATGGGATGTGTGTGTCTTTGGGCACCACACACTTTCTCAGACTTCACAAACAGATTGGACACCACCACCTTCATTTTCACACAGTACTTGCTTTTTATTACGACATCCTCCAAAAAGTCAGCTTCATAAAGATGTAACATCATCCAAAGGAAGGTCGTGTGATCTTGCACTGTGACTGAACTACCTCTATCTAGTAGTTTACATGGTGTCCGACTCATGTTGAGTATTGCTGTATTTACCTTAAAAATGTAACATCCAGTTCAACATACACACCAATTATTATGTGTACTATTATGTGTGCTATAGTGTCCAACAAATTAAATTTTAGCCAGATTATCTCAGAAACATATACAATCTGGACAGGGAGAAAGTCCTTTTGCCTTCTCGGTAAAAGGATTAGAGAAGCGGGAGAAAATAAAGGCTGGCAATAAACTGTGCCAGCCACTCATTAACATTGACTTACTCATTTCATTGTTACAATCATGCCATGAGTTCACTGTGGTGCTTTACGGCACCTTGGCCCCTAGGCCCCTAGGCCCCTATTTGAAAACCATAAGGTCACAGTCGAGTTGGGACTGGCTCCCAAGATCTAAACAGTTCTGAGTCTCCTGCTTCAGCTGCTGGATTTGGCAATTAGCAGGTGAGTTATAGGGGAGAGGGCTCCCAGGCCCCAGCCTGGGTGAATTCTGGTGTCCATAAAATTTAGGGAAATTATCATCGGATGATAATGCCAAGAAAATTAAATGAGCAGCAGAAGTTATTTTCTCATTTTCTCTTCTGGAAGCCATACTATGGATGACTATTGCCCAGGATTTATATTTCTTATTAATTCAAACCACTAAACTCAAACTTCTCCATCATCCCCAACGGAGATTTGTTATAACAAAGGGTTTTTTTAAATTCTTTTTAAAGAATTCAGCTTTAAAATGTATTTTGACTTAATGACTTTCTAAATGGCTTCTCTGAGTTCCTCTTCCAATACTACCCAAACAGGCTTTGTTTCTGTTTCTGTTGGTGGGTGATTTTGGGCCATTGTCCCCAGTTTCCCCTGGAGCGGCCATCAGGCAGGTGCTCTCAGGGGAGAGTTTGAGAGAATTGGAGAGTTTCCAGCTGTTAGAAGGTTCTCTGACTTCAGAGGCCCTAGCATTGCCACTGGCCCACCCCCAGCCTACATTCGGAGCCTGGCAGCTGCTCTAAGCAGCCATACCAAGTTTGAATTCAGTAAGTGCTCTCTTGAGGGTCAAGGGAAGGTATGGGATCCCTTTGCATTTGCTCTCCAGGGCCTTTTTTCAGGTATGGTATGAGTGCCATGGTAACATTCGGTGTCTGTAGAGCAGTTGGTCATTTTTTTTGAATTCAGGCGCTGTCTCCAGACTCCCACAGAGAGAAGCAGTGTTATTGGTCCATGTTCCTTAAGTGATGCTTTGGCAGTGCTATTTCTGACCCTGGCATTCAAGTCTTCTGAAGCCGTTAACGTTAGCTGATGGCTGCTTAGAGCCCAGTAAAGGTCAGAACCATCCGACTGAACCAAACCAGGAGACAGCTCCCCTTATGGTAGAGACCAGGGTAGCAGTGTGACAGTCTGGGTCTGTGGGCCTGGCCCAGTCTCTCTGCTGGGCTCCTGAGCTCCCTGTGCCTTGTGCTCCCTCCATCCCCTATCCTTCTTTGCTCATTCAGGTTGGTCTTCATCAGGTGGGTCTATGGGATTTAGAATAAAGATACCTTCACTCAAAAAACCGGCCAGTGTTGCTCAGTGGTTGAGTGTTAATCCATGCACCAAGAGGTCGATGGTTCGATTCCTAGTCAGGGTACATGCCCAGGTTGTTGGCCAAATCCCCAGCAGGGGGCATGCAGGAGGCAGCCAATAGATGTTCTCTCATCAGTGTTTCTATCTCCCTTCCTCTCTCTAAAAATCAATAAAGAAAAAAGAAAAAATACAGAATTTCTGAAAGCATGAACAGACAGCATTATCTCTGTAGTTCTCATTCCTGGAGCCCTGAAGTCATGTTATCTTGCAGGCAGAGGAGGGGCCCAAGAGACTGGGGTGCTGGCTCTTTGAAATACCCAGCAAAGAGGCTTTCAAAGTTTTTCTTGGTCTTTTCTCGCAGGCCAGACTCTGGGCCACTTGCCCTAGTTTCAGTGGTGGCATTTACTTTCAGGTACATGAGAGTCCCAGCCCTCCCGTTGATTTTTCCCTGACCTGCTGCCATCCTGGTGTCACCTGTGGTCCTTGTCCTTGTCCTTCCAGAGCTACTTCCTCAGTCGAGCCCAGAATCTGTGTGGCCCTGAGCGCAGTGCTGTCCCTGACTCATTGCGCTGGCTCTGCCACCCCCTTGGTCAGAAGTTTTTCATGGAGCGGAGCTGGTCAGTGAAGTCGGCTGCCAAGGAGAGTCTGTACTGTTCCCAGAGGAACCCAGGTAAGAAACCCCTGCATCCATGGCGAACTGGAAAAAGATATGAGAACCTCCAGGATGTCAGGGTGTCTGCATCCCAGACACATGGAAATACAGGATATCCCTGTCTTGCTTTTTCCAAAGCTTAGGGAGGTCATGAGCCTGGTCAGCAGCTAAGCTGGGTTTGCAACTTGCCTCTCTCTGACAGTCAAAGCCCATGCTCCTTACATCAGTCAGACTGTATTTTTGCCCTTGTTCTGGGTGCTTTGGAGACATAAGGGATGTGGCTGTTCCCTGGCCCAGGTCCCACTGGAAAGCAGACAGACATATACGGAGCAGTCAGGGAACAATAGGCGACAGGCAGTCATCAAGTGCTCAGAGTGGTGGCAGGGACAGGGCTCCAGGCGTCGGGAAGAGATGCCTTCTTATTGTCCCTGGCATTTGACAGTGATTAGAGTTGACCTCCTCGGCCTCATAGTGGTAGAGGCTGGACGGGTTGACACAGATTTGAGTAGCCAGTGGCTTTCTGCTCTCTGTGCTGTTCCCCTCTCTACACTGGTATCTGGGAAGAGTGGGGCATGTTCCACAGACACAGTGTATGTGTGTCAAACATTTTAAGTTTATTTTCATTATTTTTTTAATTGATTTTTAGAGAGAGAAGAAGAGAGGAAGGGAGAGGGAAAGATAGATAAAGACATCAATGAGAGATGCATGGGTCAGTGCTCAACAATTGGGCCATACCAGCCAGGCTCCACTATCCTTCTTAAAAAATACTTTTAGCCCTGGCCTGTTTGGCTCAGCGGTTGGAGCATCGGCCTATGAACCAGAGAGTCCCGGATTCCGTTCCTGCTAAGGGCACGTACCTCGGTTGCATTTTGTCCCCACTCCAATTGGGGTCATATGGGTGGCAACCAGTTGATGTGTCTCTCACATTAATGTTTCTCTCTCTATCTTCTCCCCTCTCTTTCCTGCTCTATCTGAAGATAAATGCAAAAAAGACCCAAAAAAACTTTAGCCCTGGCTGGTTTGGCTCAGTAGAGCGTCAGCCCGTGGACCAAAGAGTCTCGGGTTCTATTCTGTTCAAAGGCATATACCTTGGTTGCAGCCCAGTCCCTGGCCCTGGTCGAGGTTGTGCGGGAGGCAACCAGTCGATGTGTCAGTCTTGCATTGATGTCTCTCTCTCTCTCTCTCTCTCTCTCTCTCTCTCTCCCTCCCTCCGCCCCCCCCCCCCCCCCATCCACTCTATCTGAAGATAAATGGAAAAATATCCTCGGGTGAGGATTTAAAAAAAACAATAACTTTATTGCTCAATATAAGAATTGTGTACAGTTTCCTGGCTGGTATGCTTTAACCACTGAGCATCAGCCATGCACCAAAGAGTAACAGATTCAATTCCCAGTCAAGGGCACGTACCTGGGTTGTAGATTTGATCCCTGGCCTTAGAGCACATACAGGAGCCAACAGTCCATGTGTCTCTCACATCATATCGATGTTTCTCTCTCTCTTCCTCCTTCCCTTTCTCCCACCCTTCACTCTCTCTAGAAATCAGTGGAAAAAAATATCCTCAGGTGAGGATTAACCAAAAAAAAAAAATGGTGTACAGCACCAAAAAGTAAGGATGAAAGCAAAAGCCAACCTTAATTTCTCAGCCCCTCTCCACTGTTTGCTTTGTCCACACCTAGTCTTTCACTGGCTTTCTTACCTCTTGCAGGCTCTGGTTCGAGTCTTGTCACCCGGAATGTGTTCAAAGTGTCCTGCCTCCTTGTTCTTGTCAGATTTAAGCCCGCACATATGTGCATGTGAGGGGAGGGAAGGGGCTGGTGACACCCTGCTTTGGGCCTGCCGGCAGGGAACTTAATGGTGTCAGTCAGTTACTGCAAGGCCCCTCGTTTATTAATCAGCTCTGCCAAACCACTGCTGGCCACAAGTCCCGTGACAAGGCTTTAGAAACAGGAACAGAGTCTTCTCATGTCAAGGCAGCAGCCGCCTCCTTTTCCTCCTTGGCTGGTTGTCCTCCTGAGCCACAGGGAGAAGAGCTAGTAGACTCTGAGACTTAGGGGAGCCATCTGCCTTCCCATTTTCTGTTTTCTGACAAGGCTTGCAGCCACCACCTCACAGCCTCCAGCCTTGAACAGAAGTGCTGAGCTCAGTGCCAAGACACCATGCATACATGCACACGCACACACGCATACAATCTGTCCACAATCATGCATGGTCTTGGGCTCTGCACTCCGAGGCTGATCGCTCTCTATCCCCAACCCCAACTTTTATGGATAGGATAGCTATTTCTTGGGTTCCCCTCCTCACCCTTTATTTTCTATGACAAAATGGGTTTATAGGTACAAATCCATTTAACCCTTCTCCTGGACTTACTTTTCTTTAGCTGACCCCATCGCCCAGGTCCACCAGGCCTTCTGCAAGAACTTGCTGGAGCGAGCTGTGGAGTCCTTGGTGAAACCTCAGGCCAAGAAGAAGGCTGGAGACCAGGAAGAAGAGAGCTGGTAATGTCCGCAGGATGTTTGCCTTGACCATCTGTCTGGGGCGTTCTCCAGGGCAGCTGTGAGGCCCGAGCTCCTAGAGGGAAACAGGCCCTAGTGTAGGGTCTGCAGGAAATGGAATTATTCCTTTGTATTTATTCCTCCAACTTGACTTCTGCCCTTTTTTCCCAGACTGAGTAACTTTCCCCCTTTTGTCCCTTTTTTTACCTATCCCTTTAGCAAATGGAGTCAGTTCCAGGAGCAGGTTAGGGATTTGATTTCCTTGGGGTGGGGAGGAATGGCCTGTTAAGGGGATAGGAATGGAATATGGAGAGTTCACTTCTGACCCAGGCATCTTGGAAACCCAGACTTTCACTGACTGTGCCAACAATTCTTATTCTTGCATAGTTAATAAGCACCGTCTTTTCTTCAGGGGTAAGACTACTCTTGTACAAGGCCCAGGTCCTGACAGGAGTGCACCTGAGTGGGAAGGGGAAGGCATTTCTGCCCAGGAGATCTGAAAAGTTCTGGGAGATGACATTTGAATTGGGCTGTGAGGGGAAGAGTCATGTTTCAGGGCCAGGAATGAAAGAGAAAGCCTGGCCCTGCAGAGGGAAGAGTGTCAGTAACAGAAAGAAGGAAGGCCTGTGGAGAGAGTAAATGGCATAGCGGGCAGAGCTCAGGTATGCCTGGCATGGTGGAGGAGAAAGGCCAGAAATGAGCATTGGGTCTCAGAGCTGGAGGACTGAACAGGCAGGCTACGAGTGTGATCCTTGTGTTCCTTTTGATGTACATGGGATTTTTCTCTTCTTTTTAGTGAATTCACCAGTGCTCTAGAGTACCTGAAATTGCTTAATTCTTTTGTGGACTCTGTGGGGATTGTGACCCCACCCTTCTTCAGCAGCTCCGTGCTCAAGTCAGCCCTTGGTAAGCATCTTGCAGGGTGGCTTCCCAGGCCCAGGTTGCTTGACCCCTCTTTCATAGCCCCTTTTTCCTAGGACTCCCAGCTAATTGTGAGTACACACTCAGGAATCTTCAGGATCTGAGACTTGTACCTGCAGCTCCCCCAAAGCTCTAACCCACAATTCTCCCTGCTAGGCAGCATTCTGGGGTCAGGAAATAATGATTCTCCTAGAAGTGGATAAGCAAGTAAATGTCTTCTCTAGGTCTTAGCCATTAGGACAGGTCAGCAACCTTCCCAAACACCCAGAACAGGTAGCAAGTGGCCAAGGCACCAGGGGCTGGTTGGGACACTCACTTTTCAGACACATAGTTCCTCTACCCCACCACAGGCTTCCCTTGGGTCTGACCCTTTCTGATGAAGAGACCTTTCATCTGAGCATCTGTACTGCTCCGGCTATTCATGGCCTTGGGTGACACAACGCAGTCTGTCGACTGAATTTGTACCAGGATATTCTTTGCTTCTGTCCCTAAAATGCCATCAGGGTGATGGCACGTCAGCTGCCACCTCTCAGGCTTCTGAGGCTGCTGGGAGAAAGGGGGTGTCGTGCTCCCTTCTAGTCAATCTCCCTAGGAAGAGAAGGATCCCAGAAAACCGCCCCATCGCAACCACTGACTTCGTGGCTTGTCTTTATTTCCAAGTTAAGAACATGCACTTAGGCCTTTTATTTTACACGTCCATTCCATTGGCATCTTGAGATCACTGGTGTCATAAATTTGCATCTGAGAAAACTAAGCCTCAGAGAGGAAAAGACTTAAAAGATTCTAACATGAGACTTGTTCCTATGGATACCTTTGAAATACCATTTGTTATGGCCACTGGACATTCAAATTGTTTCCAGCTCTTATAGATAATGTTATATTTTTGTTAAACTACTTTTCTTAATTTTAGGCCAATTTATTTGTAATAAATTGGCCAAAATGGGCTTATCTGGTTATTAGGAGTGAACATATTTTTTAAATGTGTTTTCATTGATTTCAGATAAAGGAAGGGAGAGGGAGAGAGAAACATCAATGAGAGAGAACCATTGATTGGCTGCCTCCTGCACACCCCCTACTGGGGATCGAGCCTGCAACCCAGGCATGTGCCCTGACCAGGAATCGAACCCAGTGACTCCTGATGCATGGGACGATGTTCAACCAACTGAGCCATACTGGCTGGGCAGGAGTGAACATTTTTAAGGCTCTCAGTACATATTAACCTGAAGTTTTTGGTGATGCTTCCACCAGAATGTGTGAGGGCAGCCCTGACTGGTATTGCTTAGTTGGGCGTCACCCCATGCACCAAGAGGTCTCTAGTTTGATTATTATTCAAAGCATATACCTGGGTTTCGGGCTCGAGTCCCAGTAGGAGGCATGCAGGAGGAAGCCAATCAGTGTTTCTCTCTTCCACTTCCTTTTTCTAAAATCAATAAAAACATATTTTTTTTTTTTGTACAGATAGAGTGGGAGGGAGAGAGAGTGAGAAACATCGACGTGAAGGGACACATCAAGTGGCTGTCACCCGCACAACCAACCAGGGCCGGGGACAAACTGCAACCGAGGCACGTGTCCTTAGCGGGAACCGAACCCGGGTCTCTCCGGACCGCAGGCCGACGCTCTAACCGCTGAGCCAAACTGGCCAGGGCAAAACATATTTTTATTAAAAAATTTTTTTTCTTTATTGATTTTAGAGAGAGAGGAAGGCAGAGGGAGAAGGAGATAGCAACATTGATGAGAGAGAACATTGGCCGCCTCCTGCATGCCTCCCCACTGGGGATTTGGCCCACAACCTGGGCATGTGTTCTGACTGGGAATCAAACTGGCAACCTCTTGGTGCATGGGTCGATGCTCAACCACTGAGCCACACTGGCTGGGCAATAAGAACATATTTTTAAAAAAGAGAACGAGGAAGGAAGGAAGGAAAAAATGTGTGAGGGCAACAGAGGCCCCTGGCCCATTGCCAGAAGGTAAAGATGTCACGCTACATGGGGACTGGGTGCTGCCAGTGGTCTGAGTGCCAGAGGTCTGGTTTCTGTGGATGCTAAAGGGATGTTTGGTATCATTCCGCCCCAGGTCCAGACATCATCTGTCGTTGGTGGACATCTGCAATCACTATGGCCATCAGCTGGCTCCAGGGAGATGACGCGGCTGTGCGTGCTTATTTTACTGAAGTAGAGCGTGTCCCCAAGGCCCTGGAAGTGACTGAGTGAGTAAGCCTCCTTGACCACTTACTTAATTCTCTACAGGGGAATCCAAAATGCTGGGTGTGCCAGGCTCACGTGTCGGTGTAGCAGGAGGGAGCAGGTCTGGGTGGCCATCAGGGTGAAGGGTCAGGCAACCTGGGGACCAAATGATATATGGAGATAGTAAAAGGGAGGACAGGGGCACCATGGAGAAACTGAGCTTGGTAAGCACATCTGTCTGTGTGTGTCAGCTGTCTCAGCAGCTGTCAACGCTGTTTCTGGGGCCTCCTCCCACGGCCTCCATGGAGTCACAGGCTGACAGGGGAGTGTGGTGTGACTCCCAGCATCTTTAGAAGCTCATGGCGGAGCCAGTCAATGTGGTGGTGGCTCACGGCCAGCGGAGGGCTTATGAGGCTCCAAAGATCCTTTCAGCCTCCCTCTACCCCCATCAGCCTCCCCCGACCTCCATTAGCCTCCCCCTACCCCCATTATCCTCCTCCTACCCCTATCAGCCTCCCCCTATTTCCATCTGCCTCCCTCTACACCTATCAGCTTCCCTTTACCTGCCATCAGCCCTGTCACTCACAGGGCCTTTAGCATGAGCATAGCCAGAGTCTTTGACATCCCTCTTTGGGGGCTCATGCCTGTGGACATTTGGCCTGTAGTGATGGGCAGCCCCACTTGCTGACACCATGTCTGTTTCTGACTGGATGTGGGTGTCCAGTGACTGACAGGAAAGGCACAAAGTCCCCGAGGAAGTCCCTAAGAGCCGAAGCTGCATGCAGCACTTACTGTCAAGCAGACTGTTACCCAGTAAGGCTGGAGGGAGCTCAGGAAAGTGGGTATAGACAGGTTCCCTAACGTAGGTCTGACACCCTTGTTTCATTTAAGTAACCCTTTTTTTTTAATGCTCACCCAAGGATATTTTTTCTTTTCTTTTTTTTTTTTGTAATGGGAGGGAGGGAGGGAGAAACATAGATGTGAGAGAGGCACATCAATTGGTTGTCTTTCCACACGACCCCAACTGGGGTCAGGGATTAAACCCGCAGTTGAGGTACATACCCTTGATCAGGAATCAGATCTGTGACTCTTTGGTCCATGGGCCAATGCTCTAACCACTGAGAAAACCATCCACGGCTAAGTAACTCTTTTAAAAAATATATATGTTTTTATTGCTTTTTTAAAGAGAGGAAGGGAGAGAAAGATAGAAACATCGATGTAAGAGAGAGACATCGATCAGCTGCCTCCTGCAACCCCCTACTGGGGATCAAGCCTGCAACCCGGGCATGTGCCCTGACCAGGAATTGAACCGGGACCTCTCAGTCCATGGGACGATGCTCAATCCACTGAGCCACACCGGCCGGGCTAAGTAGCCCATTTTAATTTTTTAATTTATTTATTTTTAAGGATTTTTTTCTTTATTGATTTTCAGAGAGAGAGGAAGGGAGGGGGAGAAAGAGAAACATAGATGAGAGAGAACATTGACTGGCTGCCTCCTACATGCCCCCCACTGGGGATCAGACCCACAACCTGGGCATGTGCCCTGACTGGGAATCGAGCCAGAGACCTCTTGGTGCATGAGTCAACACTCAACCACTGAGCCACACCAGTTGGGCTAAGTAACCCATTTTTAAGCACCCCAATCAGTGAGCACCCGCCCTGCACTAAGCCCTGTATTAGCACTTCACCTTGTGTGTGTCTTTCAGCTGCATGCCTGAGGCTTGGCATATAAATTGTCTAAAGTCACTTCACTTCTAAGCAACAGAGCCCAGCTAAGACCCTCAGCAAGCATTTCTTCCCCCTGAATTCAGTTACTCTGGGGTCCTTTTGCTCTTCAGGGATGACGATGCTGTGGGAACCCTCTCCTAATCCAACCTTCACATCCTCTCCTCAGTTTGCTCTATGAAAAGACACTTTCTTGGGAGAGTTTAATACCAGCTTCTGGGGGAATAGCCTCTTAGAGAGCAGTACTAATAATGGGGCCAACGCTGTAACCATAGGCAGCAGCAGGTGGTATTGTGGCCACTCGATAGATGAGGAAATTGAAGCACAGATGGTTTGAATGACCATCTTCAGTAGCTTTTTAGTGGCAGTCCTGGTGGTTGAGCCTGGGTCTTTTCATCCCTTCCTCTTGGCCACCCGCCCCACTCTGGGGTCTCCTATACTGTCCAAGGTTCCATCATTCATTCAGCAAATACTTAGCTGAGGGCCTACTTAGTGCAGGCTGCATTTTGGGCTCTAGGAGGCAGCAGTGAGCAGGATAGCAAGTTAGGGTCATAAGCAAATAGGCGGTGACCCATCCTGCACAAGCACTCTCCTGTGAGGGATTGTTGCCATGGCTTCTGTGAAGCAGCCAGTGTATCTCTTTACATGGAGAGGTTCTGGGCCAGAGGCAGCTCAACCTTTGAGAGTTCATGCAGCTTCTGGTGAGGGAGGGAGGCCCATAAACCAAGAGCTGGTGTCGGGGGAGCAGAGGTTGGTACAAAGGGCCTGTCCCAGTGGGCAGCCAGTAGAGGCTCATAGGGGCAGGAAGTAGAGCTGGCAAGACAGAAGGTGGGCCAGAGGGGCCCAGCAGGTGGAATAAGTCTCAGATGAGTGGGAAAGGGTGAGAAAGGGTTTTCCAGATAAAAGGCACTCATGTTAGCAGAGGACAGGAGTGAGAAAGGGGCAGGGGATGTGTCTAATAGCCTGAGCCCAGAGCAGGGTCAGAGGCAGACAAGAGACAGACCATGACTAGTCTAGGAAGGGCCTTGTTTGGCCATGATTAACCCTGCAGCTTACTCTCCTTCCACTCCCCTCACCTCCTCCTCTCCAGCCTCGCTGACTTCTGGATATTCTCACATACGTCAGACACTCAGGGCTTTTGCACAGGCTTCTCCTCTATCTGGAACCCTCCTCCCTAGAAATCCACTCAGCTTGCTCCCCCAATTCCTTCAGGTCTCTGCTCAAATGTCATCTTTCCAGAGAGGACATCCTTGATCCTTATTTATCAGTGCCACCCTTTCCTCTGGTTGACCTTTCTTCATGGCCGTTGCATCACCCACCATTGTATATTCAGCATTTAACATGTTTACTATTCAACTCCCTCACTAGAAAATGAGTGCTTAAAGGATGTGCTGTAGGGGTGGGGAGCCCACCCTTGCTCAGGGCTGGCACTTCAGATCTGGAGCTGGGGACCTGGAACTACTGTGGTAGCATTTGAGTTGACAGATCCACGTGTCATGGCAGTTTAGAGTGTGGTGGTTACCTGTTCAGGCTCCTCATGTTACCTCCTTCCTCTCACTCCCCAGGAGCCCCCTGGTGAAGGCCGTCCTCCACACCTGCAGAGCCATGCATGCCTCGCTCCCTGGGAAGGCAGATGGACAGCAGAGTGCTTTCTGCCACTGTGAGAGGGCCAGCGGTCACCTGTGGAGCAGCCTCAATGTCAGTGGGGCCACCTGCGACACCACCCTCAACCACGTGAGTAGGGGCTTATCTGGCCCCTCTGGGAGGTGCCCAGCTGTGGTGAATAAGAATACTCTGACTTGCCTTGAGCTTACCCAGCCTGTGGGGCCTCCTTCTCCAAAACGTAGCCTGTTGGCCCAGGTGGGCTTCCTGTTTAGTCCTGGGGACAGGCGTGTTCCACCTGCACCTTTTCTAGACTTTGAGTTCCAGATCCCATTGGCCGGGGCTCTGGATTTGCTCCAGGCAGCTTGCACGACCCCCCAGGCTCCTGTAGGCCAGCTTTGGAGGGGGCCCTCACCCCTCATGCACACACACCCCAAGCAGACCGGCCGCATACTCCTAGCGAGCAGCTGTGGTGCATTGTAGTTGCATTGCATGTTCTGGCAGTACCTGTGCAATGTTTCCACAGTGCATCACGGAGGCTTGCCTGGCCCTCGAGAGACTTCCACCCTGGCCTTGTCGGAGGACACAGTTGGGTCCCAGGCATTGCCATCCTGGGAGAGGGGAGGGGAGGTGTGCACACAGCTGAAAGTGCTGCATCATCTGGGAGGAGCGTGGTTTCACTCCAGAAAGGGAGGGATGAGGTATGTCCTGGAGGGTCAGACTCTGAGCCTCTCACTGGGCTTTGGCCTGTGGTGGCCAGGCTGGCATTTCTGGCTAGAGGTTGCCAGTTGCCCAGGACGTTGGGATAAACCCAGGACAGCATACCAGCCCTACAGGACAGGCAGTGTGCAAATGGGCCCAAGACCAAAGGCCTGTGGGGGAGCCACATCTTACTTGTGCCTTTCATCTGCTGGTCTTCATGAGAGAACCAAACCGTCTCACCTGAATTTGGGGAATGAGAGAGGGGCTGCCAGCACCCTTGGGGCTATGTTCCTGGGTGGGAGAATGGGCCCAGAAGAGGGAGACCCCATCCAGCCTCACAGCTCTCAGAATCAGTCCCAGGCAACTGTCCCACCTAAAGGTGCTCCCCCCTCCTCACCTCTTAGAAGTGCCAGGTTTTGTTTAAGGTGGGGTGGCCTTGTGCTGGAGCTGCCGGGTTTGGGCCAGGGACAGCCTGGTAGGTGCTGGGATGCCTGCCCTAGCAATAGACCCGTCATCTGTCTCCTCCCCTGTGGCCCACCCCACAGGTGGTCCAGCTACTGATCTCTGACCTGCTACTGTCTCAGCGGACAGCACTCTGGCAAAAGCAGGCAGGAGCCAGCCAGGCCCTGGGTGAGACCTACCACGCTTCAGGTGCTGAGCTGGCTGGCTTCCAGCGGGACCTGGGCAGCCTGCGCAGGCTGGCACACAGTTTCTGCCCAGCCTACCACAAGGTGAGACCCAGCTAACTGGTGGAGGAGGGCAGATTGGAGGCCCCTCAGGGCCCAGCGCAGCAGTAACAGCAGCAGCCGCAGCAGCAGCACGGGGTCAAGGAGTTGGTTCTTGGAAGTCACCCAGCTGACCTGTCAAACACTGGGTTGGATGCCATGTGCCCTTTTGTTCTGTTCCTGTGGGTTGAGTACCTGCTGTGTGCCTGGCCCTGGAATGTGGTAGTGAGCAGGTCACGTGGGCCCCCAGACAGAGGGGCTGGCACCTCTACCAATCAAAGGCTGGGGCGGGGGCTCCTGGCCCCATCTGGAGTGGGGTGGGAAATACCCGAGGGAGCTCTTCTCTGGTTTTATTAGCTGGTGTCAGTGACAGAATCTCCTTAGAGCTGCATTTAATCTTTTTCCTGAGCTATGGGGAGCTGGGGTTCTGCTGCCTGGGTCTCTCCACGTAACGTCCCTTTGGCTATGGCCATGGGGTCTGACATAAGTCTCAGACCTCTCAGTTGTCTAATGGGATTACTGGGCTTCAATCATTTCCTTGTATGTTTTATTTTTAACTGCTGACTAGAGTAATATAATCTACATATATTTGCCTGGATTATTTTCAAAAACTTCAAGTGAGGAAGTCAGAATATTAGTGAGGGGGAAGGGCACAGAAAAGGAGAAGGTCTCTGAGTGAGGCTGCCCTCACCCAAGGGTGCTGTGGGACCCTCACAGAGTTACACTGTGACCACTGTGTGCAGCGGGCCAGGACAGACAGCAGACAAAACAATCATCAGAAAGCCACCCCTTCTGGAAAAAGGAAGTGTACCCCAAGGTTTGGTGGCCCCCTGGCCTGCTCTGGGCATGGCTGGCCTGAGGCCTCCCTTGAAGCCCTGTTTTCATCCAGCCCCAGCCATGCTAGAACCCTTCAGTGGCTCCCCACTGCCTCCTGGGTGGTGCTCAGGACCCTCCTGGCACTGAGACAGTGATATATAAAAGAGCCTTCAGATTGTACAAAATAAGAGACCTAGGCCTGGTCTTCCACCCCCAGCTCCTGACTCCTATTTACAGAACAGTTGCAGAGTTTCACCTGGGAACATTCTGGACTCTTCTTCTCTGAAGAAACAGGACTCTGGACCCCCTGGTACCTGCCCAGCTGTCCCCCCCGTCCCTGCCTCACCTGTCCTATTTTCAAACTCAGAGGCAGCCTCGGAGGGTTTGAGGCTTCGTCACTGGTAGCCGTTTGCCTTTCTCTCTCGTCTGGCTCGTGCCCCTGCCAGCTGGCCTGTGCTGTGGTCCTTGCTCCTGCCACTCTTCCAGGTTTCTGGCTTGTATCAGGTCAGAGTGAGGACAACAGGGGTTACTCTCAGGGTGAGCAAGGCAAGGTAGTATGAATAGAACGGGTGTCATTAGGTGGCAGATGAGATGCTGCAGGGAGTGGCACCTGTACCTACTGAGGCACAGACTGGAGAGGACCAGGGCTTCACTGTGTCTCCCCTGCACCTGCAACTCCCTAGGTGTTCCTGCATGAAGCCACCGTGCGCCTGATGGCAGGAGCCAGCCCCACCCGCACCCACCAGCTGCTGGAGCACAGCCTGCGGCGGCGCACTACTCAGAGCACCAAGCACGGTGAGTCCATTGGCACCCCAGCCCCAAGGCCTGGTGTGGGCCCTGCCTGAGCAGGGGCACCTGGCCAGCACTGACCTCAGCGGTGTTCTCAGAGGTGGTGTGAAAATGAGAAAAGCCCAAAGCTTGACTTGGTGGGGTTGCCTGGGAGGGTTCACAAAGGCACTGTTGGGTCGGGTTGTTTTGGTTCCAGCCTCAGGAATGGGGAGCGGAGGGCTGGGGATATTGTCCCAGTGCAGGAGCTGGAGTAGCAGCATGGGCCCTGGAGCCAGACTGCATGACTCCTTCTCAGTGCCTCCCCTCCTTGATAGCCGTATGATGCCAGCCAAGTTCGTCTCATCTCCCCTGTAAACTGGGGAGGGCACTGGGGCCCACCTTCCTCCGGCGGGTGTGAGGACTGAAGAAATGAGTCCACATTGAGCCCTCGGAGTAGCACCTGCATTCTGGCAGGCTCTCAGCGAGCAGTTCCCATACCTATCCCTCATTCCCACAGGAGAGGTGGACGCCTGGCCTGGCCAGCGAGAGCGGGCCACCGCCATCCTGCTGGCCTGCCGACACCTTCCCCTGTCCTTCCTCTCCTCCCCGGGCCAGCGGGCAGTGCTGCTGGCCGAGGCAGCTCGCACCCTGGAGAAGGTGGGTGACCGGCGCTCCTGCAACGACTGCCAGCAGATGATTGTCAAGCTGGGGGGTGGCACCGCCATCGCTGCCTCCTGACCACTGGGCCATGCCCACCTCGGCCCACCACTTTCCTGTCTTTCAGTCTCTCTCCTTCTTCTCTGTCTCTCAGTCTCTCTCCCTCCCCTCTATCTCTGTCTCTCTTTCTCCTCTCTCTCAATCTCCCACCCTCCTCTATCTCTCTGTCTCTTTCTTCTCTCTCTAGAAGCTGGGAGATGAGTCTTGTCTTCTGAGGTGTCACCTGCCAAGGCTTTTGGACTACCTCAGTCCAGTGGACCCCTGGGCAAAGCCCATTATAGCTGATATGGGTAGATGCTGATGGTCCAGGGCCCAGTGGGCCTGAGAGGAAAGACAGAGCGGGCAGGAATTGGGGAGGTACCCTGACTTGAAAGCAGCAGGGGGATCTCCGAGGCTACCCAGCCTGTCTCCAGCCCTTCCAAAATTCTTTCTCTGTATGTCTCTTCTCCCCTTTCCAGCTTCCTTGTTTTTTATCAGGCTTTTCCTGTGGGGGACATGGATCTCTGGGTACCAGAGCACTTCACCCTTGGCACTGTGCCCAGCATGCCCTCTTCCCCCTTTTTTATATGAATGTTTTTATATCAGTGTGCTTGGGTTTGCCGTGATGCAGTACTAAGTTGCTGTGGCATCTTTATTTCTCTCCCTGGGTCTGCGTCCCCTTCCCTGTGCCTGACAAAGCCAGTTCATTGTTTTCTCTATCACACAGGACAGCCAGGGAAGGAGGAGGGGAGCCCAGTCCCGGGGAGGCGATAGGGAGGCAGAGGGCGAGCCTGAGAATGGATGAAATAATGTCGGCATTCTTTTTTAATTTTTTAAAAAATAAATGGTATCTTACTTAATTGTCCTGTTCCTTCCCACTCCCACACCCCCTGGGATTTCGGCCCAAGCTCGGGGTAGGCCCAGGGACTGGGAGAGATGAAGCCACCCATTGGGACTGGGGACTGGGGTCTTCGGCGTGGGTTCTCAGTTCCCTCCCACCCAACTCCTACCTCTGTGCTCTGTTTTATCCCTAATTCTTGGCCTGAAAAAAAAGCCAGGGTGGTAGGGACTAGCCCCCAGTGACAAGCCCCATTTTGGGGTGGGCACCAGGAATGAGGCCTCCTGCCTCAACTTGGGTCCTAGGAGGAAAAGTGGTCCCACTTTTCTGGATTCCCTGGCTGGTGCCTCCTCTGAGGTTGTTTCTCCAGGGCCTGAGGACTGCTTGGCAACCCACAGCCTCCTGGGAGGCCGAGAGGGGACTGTTCTCCCTCCCTCCCTGAGCTTCTCATCCCCTCAGGCTGGGTAGGGTGGAGAGTGGCAGAGGCCCAGCACAGATTGGGGCATGCACACAGCAGGGGCTCCCCTGACAAGGAGTGCAGGTCAGAACAGTCAGCTTGGACCATGCCCATTTTCTCTCTCTTGGCCCTCCCCCTTCACTGTCATTGACGGCCCCTGGCCACTGGGTGAGCCAGCCCTGTGTCATGTGTATATACTGTGCCTTTCTCATTATTGTTTAGAGGTGGGAGGGGTTGGTTTTCCACTTAAAGGGGGGATACACCTATAGCAGCCTTGATGTGGAATCATTCACCATGTCCTGGATGTAGGTTATTCAATAAACACAGATTGGTACCACCCAGCATGAGGTGTATGAGGGTTTGTAGTGTGACCGCTTGGTGACTAGCCAGGTGGCTGTATGGCTTGGCCTCCAGTGGGCCAGGGATGAGGACAGCCCCTCCCTCTGTGCTTAGTGGCCCTGGAAGCTTTATTCGAATGGAGCTCCCTCCCCGACCCATGCACCTGGCCCCTTCCTTCCAGCACTGGCTGCTTGGCACAACTCCAGGGCTGGTTCAGGACCTGGTCACTGCATCCAGGACAAAGAGCTGGCAGTTTGGCTGACAGCAGCAGTTCTTTGGGATTTGGGGTGCTAAGCCCTTCTATGTTCACCCCTCTGAAATACATCCCTCCCTTATTGGATGGGCTGCCCCTCAGTTTCCCCATCCTCCCTAGAGGCAGTGAGCCTCTGATACTTAACTGGCCCACAAGTCAAATCTAAGTCCAACTCTTATAATTCCCAGCTGGGTCACCTTGGGTGGGATGTGGCCTCAGTCAGGACTTCCACATGCACAGAATGGGGATGACAATCCCTGCCTTTGGCTATAGTCCCCATAGGTTGGCTGGTTTGAGTGTGCCAGTTTATGGTAAGTGTCTTGTGAGGCTGGTGAGGAGCCAGACAGACCACAGGAGTGGTGGGGATGGTAGAGCTGGGCTGACGGGAGATAGAGTCCGGAGTGCCATGTGGTAATGAGCCTGGGGGCTGAAATTCACGGTCACCCAGCCTGGCTGAGAAATGGGCCCAGGCCCCTCAGCTCTCTTAGCCACTGCCTTCTCTGAAGGTCAGTCACAGCAGGCCATACTGTCCCAAGGGTAAGAGCAGTTAGGAGACGTCCAGCTGCAGGTGGTCCCTGTCCACAGTTAATAAAGCAGCATTTCCACTGGTGGCCTGGGCTGCACCTGGCCCTCTGGGATGGAGATCCAGGGCCCTTGGGACTTAGAAAGAGAAGAGAGGTAGAGACCACCTCCCCCAGCACCGCACAGCCAGGGCTTTCGTCACTAGGGTGGGTGATTGTGGGTGGCCAATGTGCTCAGGAATCTAATCCTTTTTTGTGAGTCTGGGCTGGCTACATGACTCAGTACCCACTCCACCTCCCCCAGCTCTACACAGCTGCAGGATAGGACCTGGAGCAACCCACCCCCACCCTGGGTTGAGAGTGTGAGGCTATCTCCCCAACAAGCCATTTGGACCCTCGCTGCAAGCAGGACCATGGACTCTAGGCTCTGCTCTGTCTTGGGGCTTCTGGGCCTTGGTTTCCTCAACAGCCATTACACAGAGGTGGACCATCCTGCAAGGAGAGAGCTGGTGGGTTTGAGGGCCTCAAGGCAGCCCACCCAGTGGGAGGAAGGTCTGAGACTGCCTATATCCTGGAAGGAGGAGTCCTCTCTACCAACACACATGTTCATAACCTTCCCTCCTCCAACTACCCACTGCCTGCCATTCCACCATCAGGGTTACAGTAGCGGCAGAATATGCAAGAGTCCTAAACTGGAGTCAGCTAAATTACCTTGGCAAGTTACTTAGGTGTCAGTTTTCTTTATTTGTAAAGCCACATACCCATGGGGCTTCTGTGAAGATTAAATGAAAGAAACAGCAACAAATGGTGGCCATTGTTATTAAAACAGTATACCATGCCTAGGGTACACGGGGAAAAGGCCCAAGTGGGTGGCATTGTTGAGGTCACACAACGAGGGTCACAGCCCAGCCCTCAACCTCCTTAATAGTACTTGTCACAGTCAGTGTACACAGGCTGCTGGCACTGCCCTGGTACCTGGAGCCTGCCTGGCAAGAAAGGGGAGAGCTGGCAGTGCCAAGCATGTATGGTGTTTGCACCCCTGTGGGGCACTGACTAGTCTCAGGGTCCAGCAGCACCATCCCCTTCTCCTCCACAGCAGCTACTGGGAGGAGGCTCTGCCATCCTGAGCAACCAGCTGTCCACCCGGCGGCCCATTGCCCACACCCATTAGGGGGTTGGCTCTGGGCCAAGTTGACCAAGTGGCCTGTAGGCCAGGGGCCGGCCCAGTGCCAGACTTTGTCAATGAGGATCAGCCTGGCTTAGCCAACTCAGGCTGTAGAGTGTGTGATCCACTGGAGAGGGTGCTCACCCACTCTCCATGGTGGGCATGGACCCTCCAGTCCTCTCACCTGTGCCCGAGCCTCAAGATGGCTAGGGCCTAACTGCTGCCCTCCCATAGGTCCACTGGTGTTGACGTTAAGCCTGGCATTCAGCCCTGACCATCCCCTCCAGCCGCTTCTTCCCGCATCGCATCCTAGAACACAACCGAGAGCCCTCAGGAACAGTCCTCTGCTTTTACACATGCTGTGTCCTCAGCCTCTCTCAGGGCCAAGCCTGGGCCCCTTTATTCTCAGGAATGGGAGCCACAGAAAAGGGTTTATTTACATGAGGAACCCGGGCCCTAGGGTTCCTAGGACAGGCCCCTCCTTAACCCTGCAGGCTCCAAAGCCCCCAATCCAGTTTGGGCAGGGGAAGGGCAGGCCCTTCGCGGACAGCGCCCCTACCCCATCCCACCCCATCCCACTCCACCCCCGTGGCCTGGGCCCCTGGACCAGGCCAATGGCGGATCCCTGGCAGATGGAATGCTTCTGAAAGACCAGCAGCCCCGTCTTCATACGGTGACTTCAGTTTTGCTGTTGGTGCTCAGGTGTCGGGGTCCGCGAACCGCGCAGCCGTAAAGGACAGGGGGTTGCGGGCCGAAGGCCTTGGGCGGCTTCTCCCCGTGCCGGGGCGGGTGGCCGGACCGCCGGGGAGGCGGGGAGGCCTGAGCCGCCAGGTGGCCGCGGGGGGTGGGGCGGGCCGGGCGGCTGGCGGTCCAGGACTTGCAGTGGCCCGTGGGGGCGGGGCCGGCGGGGGGCGCGTAGCCGGGCGGGGCCCAGGGGCAGGCGTCCAACAGCGCGGGCAAGTCCTCTGGGGGCCGCAGGGCCCGCGCCGGAAGGGTCAGTGGGGCGGGGGCGGGCGCTGGAAAATGCTGGTAGAAGTCCTGCGGGGGAGCCTCTGTGGAGACAGAGCAGGGCGAGTCGGGGGGCGGGGTCAGGCCTGGGAGGCGGGGCCTCAACCCCTCCGGGGCGGGGTCAGGCCTGGGAGGCGGGGCCTCCGCCCCTCCGGGCCGGGCCGGGCCGGGCCGGGCCGGGCCGGGGCGGGGCGGGGCGGGGCGGGGCGGGGCGGGGCGGGGCGCGGATAGGCCGCCTGGGGCGCGACTTTCTCGCCCGGGCTCGAGGTCCCGCTAGGGTCCCAGCCAGTCTGCCTAGTCAGGGATGGGGTACAACTGAGGCGTAGGCGCCATACAGAAACTGGCTGGAGCGCAGACCCGCAAAGCTGGGATCCTGGCACCCCGGTGGGCCCCGCGCTACCCGCACAAACGGCACTCACCCGAGGCCTTGAGTCCGGCTGCCTTGAGGGTGGCGTACTTGGCGTAGCCCGGCTGCTGCGTCATGCTGCCTCCGCCCTGCAGTCGGGGGCCGCGCGGGGGTCCCAGTGTGGCCGACCCCAGGGGCACATTGCTGTGGCGTTTCTTGTCTAGAGCCGGGAGGGGGGAGATGAGACTCGAGGACACTCTGCACCTACACTCCCACCTCCTCGAAGCCCTCTCCCCAACCGCAGTTAAGTTGGGGGCTATTTGAGCGAGACTGAAAGTGGAACCTGTCTTCGAGGCAGAATCTCCAGCGCCAGGAACAGGGCCTGGCTCATAGTAACGAATAGCAGCCAGTCCTGAGTGGGTGCTAAACTAATGGATGACTCGCCAGCATGTTCAGCTTGAGCCAGGCACTGAGTCCCCCAGGACCTGCTCCTGGTGGAGATGGAGGTAATGTCTGAGGATTAGAATCCCACATAGGGGAGTTTGGGGGGGGGGGTGCAGTCAAGCCTGACTACTAGAGGCCAAGAAGACTCCAGCCTGGAGGAAAAGGCCCACAGGAGGCCACAGAACCTGGTCAGGCCGACCCCCGGGTGCTGAACGAGAGCCTAGAACCGATGCCTGAGCCAGGGATCCCTGAATGTGGAACCTTTCTCACAGAGTCCTTGAGGCTGGAGGTTGCAGGACCCCTCAGAGGGTTTCTCTCCACCAAGGGGAGCTGAACAGGCTGCCCAGCCCCCACTTACACACCTGTAGAGGCAGGCAGCTCGTTTCCATTTGGGAAGCAGTCTGCTCAGAGCCTCTTGCCCCTCAGCATACCCCTTCCCTTGCTCCCAGGCCCATGTTAGACAAGGGAGGCCTGATGCTGTAGATCAGCAAGTCCCGCTCACCAGCCTACTCACCTATGCTGTTGTGAGGGGAGCCCCGGGGGAGGCCATCACCCATCTGCACCTGGACACAGCTACCCAGCGGTGGGCCCAGAGGTGGAGGCAGTGGCTCCTGGGGGCCTGGCTGCTTCAGAAGTTCTGTCAGTGTCCTGTGAGGAAACAGTGATGAAAAGCAGCCTTCCTAGCCTGCTTCCCCACCGGCCACCACTGCCTCATTGTGTGGCCCCAGGCAGCTCTTTCAACCTCTCTGGGCCTCCCTTCTCCCCTGTGATTGACCTTACACATCTAGTTTCCACTACCAGGCACAACCTGTGGCCCCAATGTGGACTTCCCACAGCAGGTCAGGACACTCAAATGGGGTCATGTGTAAGCAGGGCCACCTTATTTTCCAACTCCCCCCCCACCACCACCATGCCCCTTTCCTAGAGTCCACTCTCCAAGACCCTCCAAGTTCAGCCTCCTCCCAACACAAGTTCTGTGAGCGTATCAGTCTCCTGGACCTTGCTTGCGCTGCTGCTTCTGTTGACAATATCCTTTCCTCCATCTCCTCCCATAACACTACCCATTCTTGCTACCTAAATCCCCTCCCGCAGCAGGGACTTCTGCTGGGTCCTGGAACAGAGCTGCCAGCATTGGCATGGAGGACAGACAGATGAGGGTAAGGGGACTTAGGAGATCCCCCTGTGGCAGCCCAACATCAAAGGCTGTGTGACCTTGGGCAGTGGCCTCCCTGGGTATGAGGATACCCAACCCTGCACAGCTGTGACAGTATCTGACTTAGCCTTTCCAGCAGACAGCCAGGCCCAGCCTTCAGCCCAGCTGCCTTCAGCGCCCAGAACCCATAATTTTCTCCTAGCTCCATCTGACCCTCCTTCTGGGGTTGGGGCTTCAAATGGCTGATTCATGAAGAAGTACCCTGGAGGTGGGACACCTGGGGCTGGCATGATTTGGCGGCAACGTGGCAGGGTCTGAAAGCCTCCTAGTGCCTGCCTGAGCTGACCTTCATGCCCTACCCACTCCTCAGCTGCCCACCCCTTTGTTCTCCCATCTCTTGGCAAACACCCCTCAGCTAACTCTCCCAAACACCTGAGTGCCTTTGGGCCTTTGCACAAACTTTCTCTAGGGACAGACTCCAGCTCCCCTCCAAGACCTCTGAGAAGTCTTTCCTGACCATCAATCTCAATATGGCAGAATTAAGGGCAAGACTTGGGGAGAGCACAGGGATTCACAGCACACCCACACGTGAGCTCAGGTTGGTTCCAGGTCTCCCCAGAGGAGAAAAGGGAGTCAGGGCACATGGGAACCTGAACCTCAGAGAAGAAAGGACTGACCCTGCCATATAGCACCTTAGGGGTGGGCCAGGGCTTCCTGAAGGTTCACCAGACCTGGGCAGATGAAGTAGGTTCAAGGTGAACATGTCAGCTAGGCTGCCCCAGTCACCCCCTCTATACCATCATAGCCCTCAGTTCCTGCTGCCCTACTCTGGTCAAGGACATGGTCCATTCTCTCCCCTCACCCAGCATGAGGGACTCCAAGCCCCAGGCCCTGCCCCTGCAGCATTCAGGACCCAGCCTGAGAACCTCCACATCACAAACGCAGCACAGAATTGAGACCAGGGTTCCCCACCCAGCTCTGCCCTGCAACTGTCTGGGAGGTGTGGACTAAATGGTCTGGGGACAAGGGGTACTGTGGAGTGCCAAGGAAGCACTCATCCTCTGTCCCTGAGGTCTAGGAGGGGGGAAGCATCCACAGCTGGCCTACCCAGGCATGGGGGCTTCTCTCTATTGGCACTTCTAAATACCAGCCTGTCACATGCAGCCTACATGCCCAAGGGAGACAGAACCTGGGTGAGTGAGGAGGACCAAGACCCCAGGATATGAAGGTGGCTGGGGGCATGTGAGTGTGTGGGTGTGGGTGAGGGTTCCAGGGTCGACACTGAATCCCTGAATCCCTAACCCAGTGAGGAAGGTACATCCCACTTTACACAAAGCTCGAACTCAGCCAGCACCTGTCTCAGCCTCCCACGTATTCATGGAACCCTTTCTAAGCAGGGAGACCCTGACCCTGCCCTATGGGTATTGAGTGGGGTGAGTTGGGGAGGCCTTCTGAAACCCCAGGGAAAGGTCAGACCTGAGTCACAGTTATGAGAGGGCAGGAAGGGAGATGGAAGGAGGGAGGGAAAAGTGAGGTGAGAAACTGGAAGGAGAGAGCCAAGAGAAGTACAGAACATTCCTCTCCCTCCATTCCCTAGGGGCCCAAGACACCCAACACTACATCAGCCCCCGCTCCCACCCCGCGCTAATGGGGCTCAGGCCCCAGGCCCCCTCCCCTGGGCGGACATCTTGCCCTCTGTTAGGCGACCAGCCCTCCCCGCCCACTCGGAGGAGGCGGGGTGCCGCGGAGGAGGTGGCCCAGCACCCAGTTCCGCTGGAAGGTCAAGGGGAGACAGGGCGGTATCAGCTGTCTCCCTCCGTGGGGATAGGGGGGTGGGAGCAGACCTGGAGACAGAGACCCGGAGGAAGAACCAGGAGGAGGGGGCTGTTAAGAGGACCAGAGTTCGAAGGGTCGCAAGGAGATGCCCACCAGGCAGGCACGGCCGTCCACGCGGAATGTTCGGGGATCCCCGGCCGTAACCTGGCAGGTGCGCGGTGTGCACTCACCTGGTCACCGTGCGCCGCGCGCGCGGGCTGTGTGCTCTCTCCAGGCCCAGGCGCACCCCGATGCCGACCAGCACCAGCAACGCGGCGACGCCGCACACCGCGTAGACGGCCGTGTGGCTGCGCTCGCGACCCGGGTCCCGGGGCACGGCGGTGTCGCGGGCCCGCGCGGGCGGCCGGCCGGTCTGCACCCAGGCCGGCGTGTCGTAGTTGGAGCAGCGGCTCTGATCAAGTCGCCGTGGCCCGTCGTGGCAGCAAAAGCGGTAGCCGCACGTGCCACAGCAGAAGCTGTAGGCGCCCGAGCTGCAGTTGAAGGGCGGGTCCCACTGGCCCATCACGTCGTAGTAACCGCGGCAGCGGTCGCCGCCGACCGGGGCCGCCGTGCCGGGTGCCGCGGGCTCCTGAGCCTCGGGGGCCCCCGCGCGACCCGACGGCGGCCGCGCCAGCAGCAGCAACAGCCCGAGCGCGAGCCGGAGCCCCGGCGGGCCGTGGCCACCGCGCAGCACCCGCACCCTGGCCCGCTCCATCGGGCCCGCACCTTCGGCTACAGCGCCCCTCGCATGGCGGCTCCCTCCGCGCCCGCACGGCTCTCGCGGGGCCCGCTGCCCCGGCGCTGGCTCCCGGACGATGCCTCCTCGGCTGTCAGTCTCCTCCGAGAACCCCAAACCCGGTGGGCTCCACCTGACCTCTCGGGACCGGTGAGCGCGCCCTCCGCCTGGGCTCACCTCGGACCCGAGCCTGCCAGTCCGCGCCTGGGACGTCCTCCGGGCCGGCGGCGGCTCCCCGCCTGCGCACAGTCCCGTGCCTCCCCGCCGGCGGGTGTGCAGGTCTGGGGCCTAGCGGGGCGGCCGGCCGCCGGACACAGCCGCCTTCCCGCGCCCGCTCCGCGCTGCCCGCGCTCTGGCTGCGGCTGCGGCTCCGGCTCCCGCTCCGCGCGGGCTCGGCGGGCGGGGGAGGAGGGAGCGCGGGCAGGAGGGCGGGAAGGAGCGAGCAGAGCCGGGGGAGGAGCGCGGCCGCCGCCAGGGCCTCCCTAAATCAGTCCTGTAACTGGAAACTCTAGGGGTTCAGCTACAGCCCTCGGGACTGTTGCGTCGGACGCCCGGCCCGCCGCGGGCCCGCCTGTGTTTTACAGGTGAGGGGACTGAGCAGCCACGGGTGTGTCGTTGCCACCCCCACCCCTCCGCCTCCTGCTCGCCCCCTCCACCAGTTCTGATGGAAACAGAGAGGGGTGACATGAGGAAGGTCCTTTCCCTCTGCATCTCGGTTTTCCCACCTGTCAAGTGGGAAGGGAACCGCCAGCAGAGCCGCTGCGCAGGGCCAAATATGGGTCCCCTCCGCGCTGCCTGGGGCGCCGCGTCAACCCAGGTGCTCGCGCCCTGGTCTCAGAATCTCCAGGACGCTGGATTGGGGTCCTGGGGTGTCCCCACACTTCTATGGCAGCGATAGTCTTGGCCTTGTCCGAGCCATCCCGAGATGGCTCTGCCACCCTGCGTGTAAGGGGGAGGAAACTGGGCTAGCCCCTGCCATCCAAGGAGGGGCTGAAGCCATTGGCCGACCCTCTGCGCGGCCCTCTGCGGACCCTCCACTCCTAACCCTAACCCTGGGCAAGGTGGTGGGGCGGGTATGGAACGTGGATTGGCCGAGAGCATGCTCAGTCTTGTTTTCCGAAGTTGGGTTTTACTGGAGAATATGACCGAGCATTAGCTCTTTGCTTCTCTCTGCCTCCGTTTCTCATCTTAACATAAAAATCTCTTCCTAGGGGGGCAGATTCATCATGCAGGGGTCAATATGGTGTCTCCGGTTGTCCACATGGGAACATCAAGAGGCTTCGGTTTAGCCCAGTGTCTCCACAGAGCGCGAGCCTCTGAAATACCAAAATATTGGCTGAATGAATGAAGTGACTAGTCTCTAGTGTCTACAAAATGAAGAATTTGAGCTCCTAGGGACTGCTCCTCTCTGCATCCTCTCTTCATTCAGGGACTGGGAGCAGCTTATAAAAATGGAGGAGGTGGGCGAAGAGGGAGAAGGATTTACATTTTAAGGAGGATCAAGTCCAGTTGCTGAGACCAGGGCTGACAGACTAATTTCAGGTATTAGTGGGGAAGACAGGAAGGGGGGGTGACCTCTCTACAACACCCACCGCCTCAGGGTGATTCCTTGTGCCCTGGCCAAAGACAGCCACACACCCCCCTCCACCCACAAACAAGCTTCTGATTCAGCCCTGATGACCCTATCTCATTAAAAAAAACTATTACGAATTTTGAGAAAAAGAAAAAAAGTGAGCAAAAGAATGAAATGAAATCACCTTAATCCCATCACCAGGAACAACTGATGCCAAAACATGTCCCACTTTACATACTGTTTTGTTACTGGTTTTTACTTTACTTTAAAAAAAAATCACTTTCCATCACCATACATTTGGCTCCTTTTACTTCACTTTAAAACAAATAATTTTTTGTTAATCCTTACTCGACGATATTTTTTGCCATTGTTTTTCACAGAAACTGGAAGGGAGGGAGGAAGGGAGGAGAAGAAGAGAGAGAGAGAAACATCGATGTGAGAGAGACACACACTAATTGGTTGCCCAGGATTGAACCTGCAACCCAGGTACATGTCCTTCCTGGGAATCAAACCCGAGATCCTTCAGTGCATGGCTGATGCTTAGTCCACTGAGCCACATGGGCCAGGCACGTAGTTCACTTATTTTTTTTTAATGTTTTTATTGATTTTAGGGAGAGAGAAACATTGATCAGCTGTGTCCTGCATTCCCCTTACATGCTCCTGGGGATCAAGCCCACAACCTGGGCATGTGCCCTGACCAAAAATCAAACTGGTGACCTTTTGGTGCATGGGATGACACTCAACCACTGAGCCACACCAGCCAGGGCTTAGTTTACTTTTTTGATGTCAAACTTTCAGTTGTTATTCTGCTTAGAACTTTGTAGCTATATTTGCTGATGCATCCTTTTCTGCTTCCTTAGGGAGTATTCCTGGAAACAGAATCCATGGCACAATCCGGTTTGTATCAGTGCCCCACACACACTCTGCCAGGCTGCCCTCTAAGTTACCCAGACTCTGAGGGCGGCTGATTCTCCTTTTTCCACCCTACTGCTGGTCACGAGGTTTAAAGGGTCTAGTCTCTGCCTCCTCGGACTGTGACCTCTTCTTCCCAAGTAGGGTGACTCTACTGGGCCCAGAGCCCCTCTCCCTTAGTCCAAAAAAGCAGCAGATTTCAGTCACCTCCCACCCCCAAGGACTGATGTCCAACCTCCAACTCCTCCCACACCCACACTTCCTACCCGTCTCTGTCTGGTTCAGTGGTCAGCCAGCAACCATAGATGCCCACATCTATCAGGTCCATGTCAGTCACCCACTGCGCTCTTCATGTGAACACACAGTCTGGGGTGTGGGGAGGGAGTAGGAGGGAGTAAAGGCAAAGACAGACCACAGCTGGCTGGCTGAGCCCTGGGAGCTGATCATTTATTCAACTAACACCACCCCCATGTACCCTGCCATGTGCCACACAAGGGGATTGACACATGGACTGGCCCAGCTTTGGAGTGACCCCTTTGCCCAGGCTGCTGTCCCTGGACCTGGGGTTTCCTTCCATAGCATGGCACCAGAGTACTTGCTCCTTGTCTCCTCTGCTCGCCCCCCCAGCCTGTGTCACCAAAAATTGTCCATTGATCCAGGCTTAAAATAACCCTTGGCATCTGCAGTGAGCCCCACGGGGCGGGCAGAGGAGCCGTTTCTCTGAGCCTGAAGGACACCTGCCCCACCCCCCAGCTGTGAGAGCTGGCAGCTTGAGTGTGCGGGTGTCTGTGTGTTCATGAATTTGAGTGAGAGTACATGTCTGGGGCTAGTGTGACTATGGGTGCCTTCCCTGCACCATGGGCACATGTGTACACATGTGTGTGTCAGTGTGAATGCACTTGTGAAAACATCTCCTTGAGCCCTCACTCAGCACCCAGCTCTGGGTGCTGAGAGGTTGTGGGCGTTAGGGAAAGCCTGTGCTGCACCTCAGTGTCCCCATTTTAGATGGCGGTGACCAGTTTGCCCAACCCTGGGCCAGGGGATTTGGGATTTCCTAGAGAGAAACCGAAGACCCAGAGAGGGGAAGTGACTGCTGTGCCTGGCACATAGCCAGGAAGGCCAGGGTCTGGCCTGGAACCTGCGCTGCGAGCCCCAAACCTACCTTCTGGCTACTTCAGTACAAACAGAGAGAAGTTGGAGGACCCTGGCCCAGAGCAGTGTTCCAACATCCTGACAGCACACCCAGTACCTGACTGAACACCTGACCAATGCCTGGTGCACCCTGACTCCTGCATGAGCCCCGGGCCTTCCCACAGGCGGGCTTCTCTTCCTGGGATGCCTTCCCAGCGACTCAAACTGAGAGTCCTACTTGTCCTTCATTCTGGAACCAAACTAATGTGGACTGCAATTTCTGCTCTAATAGGGCCATTCCACCTTTCTAGGCCTCGTCTGCAAGATGGGCTGCTAGCATCTCTTCAACAATGCTGCAGAGAGAAGCCAGTGGGTCCCTGACTGGGAAGCACTCAGAGACAGGCAGCCTCAGTGGGGGCCCTCACCACCGCTGGGCTGAGAAGCTGGAGATTGCCACCGGGGGTGCCATCCACAAATTCAGAGCCCCCACTCCCAAGCCCGTTTGGCTTCCATTTCCTCCATGAGGGAGGCAGAGGCTGTAGGCAGAAGGCTATGAACTCCCTGCTGGCGCAGATGGATGCCAGTATAGGAAGGGGGTCTGGAGGGGAGGGCCCTCCACTCCTTTGTCTCCCGGAGAGGCAGCTGGTGACTCAGGCTCCAGCTGCCTGTGGGAGGGAGGGGGTGCTGGGGCTCCTGAGGTCGTGAGGGAGTAGAGGGAGTAGTGGATCAGGGTACTGGGAGCTGGGCTTAGCTTCCTGCTCCAATTCCCCAAGCACCCTCTCCCCAGCTCTGCCCTCCGCTCCCCAGCCTTGGGGAGTCCTGCTGCACACATCACAGTTAACCCCTCTGCCTGGAGTCCCCCCCAATTTGTTCCACCCCTCGGGATCCTCCAAAGGCCCCAGTGAACACACAAGTCCGGAGCTGGCCACCAGGACCCTGGGATGGAAACAGATCCAGAGAGAACAGGGCTCCGCAGACCCACACAGTGTGTCCACCTGGGTCACGCCCGCCCTGCCCGCAGGTTCCTGGGCCACAACTGCCAGGTCAGCTCTGAGCCCAGAATGCGGGGGGAGGCGTCCTGAGCCCGCACACACACCTCCCCGCAAAGTCCGGGACACGCGCTGCGTCTGGGTCTCTCTGGCTCGGGAGGCACGTGGGGACCGGGACCCCGTGTGAGCGCGGAGACCAGCTTTGGAGAAGTGTATGGCTGACCTTGTTCCCATCGACCACCGGATTACTCCCTTTTCCCTCGGCCCTCCTCCGCCCCCCGCCTTGAACCCCTGCCTCTTCTACTTGCCTTTGGCCCCGCCCCTTTCCGGCAACTCAGAGGCCTGGGTACCTCCGCCCCACCCCTCTCCTCGACCCCGCCCCCTGCCGTGCCTCCCGCCCGGGCCCCGTCCCTTCCGGAACCGAGTCCAGGTCCCGGCGCCAAGCGGTTGGCAGTCAAGGTGCCACTGTGGCTGACCGCAGGAACCGCGCAGGTAGACTTTCCCTGGCACCGTCCTGGATCCGTCTGGACGTGGGGCCGGACCCCAGAGTCGGTGCAGCTCAAAGGAGTGAAGAGATGCTCAGAGGCCTTCTGGGCGCTGGGACCCCTGCTGTGTTCCCAGGGCAGCTTCCCCACCTGCCGGGGAAGAGCAGAGCCTGAACACGGGCAACTGTGTCTTCCTGGCTTCTTCCCACTCTCCGTGTGACCCTGGGCTGTTGCTCCTACCCTACCCTGACCCCGGGTCAGGACCCGGCAGCTGGGGAGGGGCACAGATTGGAGAGGTCAGTTTCAGCTCTAGGTAAGGAAGAATTTGGCCTGAGCCACCCACAGCAGAGCAGGTAGGAGCTCATTCCGCCTAGAGGAATGCCAGGGGGGTCTGGTGGCCTCAGGAAAGGGTGACACCAAATATAGGGGGCTGGAGGAGCCCTCGGGGGTTCCTGAGGGTGGCTGCCCCTGTGTGCCCCGGGCAGGCACAGCACAAAGAAGGCTCTTAACATAGCCAGTCCTGGTACTCTGGCCAAGCTGCCCAACACTCCAGCCCCCCCCCCCCCGCCCCTGCTACTTGACCCTCCTGTCCCCTCTCCTTGAGACCTTGGCTTCGAGCAGCCTGGGGCAGGGGTGCCAGTTCTCTGCTCCATTCCCAGGGAGAACTGCCTCAGTATTCAGAACACACCTCGACTCTTCCACAGTCCCTGGATGCTGGTTAGTCACTCCTCTGCTTGGGACATTCCCGGCCCTGGCAGGGATACTCTGTCATCATTATGTCCTACTCTGTCTCTCCCATCAGACCAGGACCCAAAGGCAGGGCCTGGAGATGACCTCAGGCACCACCCAGAGTGGCCCTGGCACAGGCAGGCTCGTCCGGGATCCAGTGTGACCCATGAATAGTAGTGATGCAGTGGTAAGCTGGTAGTAACCAGCTCTGGGAAACTGACTTCCCAGAGGAGGTTGCTAAAGGCTGGGGGCTCTGGGCAGGAAGTCTCTGTGTCCCAGGGAAGGAAGGAGATGGAAGCATTCCTAGGTGGAGACCCTACTTGCCACATGACCTCTTCAATCTTGAGCAGTTGGGTGGCCCTCAGGCTCCATGTTGAAGATTGGGAGGCAGGCCCAGAGAGATGCCACCAGCTTCTAAAGGTAAGGGCTGTGTAGGGCCATCCTTGCTGAGACAGAGGGAGGTAAGGAGTCAGGTCCCTCCTTCCTGGCCTCACCAGCTGGGCCTCCCCACCCCCACCCCAGCCCAGGGCTGCAGGGCAGGAAGTGAAAGGTGCCTGCAGGAAACCCCAGGAGGAACTGAGACTTCAGCCAGCCCCACCCCAGACCCTCCTTCAGGAAAAACTGGCCAGACCCACAGGCTAGGGGGTGGGGGGACTGCTTCCCTCTGTTCCCACCCCAACAAGCAGTTCTTCCAGAGTCTATCTTGGATCCCTCTTACTGCCAAAAGAGACCAGTTGGAGAGAGAAATCTTTGAGTACAGGTGAAAGCAAGGAGTAAGGCCTACGGTCAAGCCCTGCAGTCAGCCCCTCAAGGAGAGCACCTGGGTCAGTCACCTTCTGGATGGGACCGGGGCCGGGGCCGGGACTGGAGCCTGGGTCTAGCCCAGCTCCACCGCAGCTTATTGTAGCTCTGGCCAGATTCCTTCACCTCTCTGGGCCTCTCTGTTCCTATCAGCAAAATGGGCCATAAAATCCTCCTTCATGGACATGAACTGGTCCAGATTTGCAGAAAAACAATTCAACCACCAGGGGCTTTTAAAAAGGTCAAAGCCTTTGGTTGTAACAACTCTTCTTCTGGGACACAGAGACTCAGGCAAAGATTTAAGTACAAGAAGATGCTACTGCCTTACCTACAACATAGAGCAGTCCCCTTATCCGTGGGAGAATGGGTTCAAGACCCCAGTGAATGCCAGAAACCAGCGATAGTACCGAAGCCTATATATGCTGTTTTTTCCTACACACATACCTATGATAAACTTTAATTTATAAATTAGGTACAGTAAGAGATTAACAATACTTATAGTCAAACAGAACAATTCTAACAATATACTGTAATAAAAGGTATGTGAGTGTGGCCACTCCGCAGCCTCCGTACGGGCTCAATCTTTCTGACGCAACACGGTGCCATGGGCCCGAACGTGTTTCCCGCTCTCTCCTCTGGTCCTTTGGGGCCATTATTAAGTAGAATAAGGGTGACTTAAACACCAGCATTGTCTCTGATAACCGAGATGGCTAGGTGACTAAGGGGCAGGAGTGTGTACAGTATGGAGACACTGGTCAAAGGGATGATTCATCCCAGGCAGGTCAGAGCAGGACATCGCAAGAGTCCATTGCCCTACTTAGAACAGTGTGCGATTTAAAACTTACACATTGTTGCCCTGGCTGGTTTCGCTCAGCCGTTAGGATGGAAGGGTCTCAGGTTCGATTCCCGGTCAAGAGCACATACCTGGGTTGCAAGTTCGATTCCCAGCCTCGGTCATGCGGGAGGCAACCAGTCAATATGTCTCTCACATGGATGTTTCTCTCTCTCTCTCTCTCTCTCTCTCTCTCCACCTCTCCCCCTTCCACCCACTCTGTCTAAAAATCGATGAAAAAATAACCTCGGGTAAGGATTAACAAAAAATGATAATAATAAAATAAAACATACACATTGTTTATTTCTGGAATCTTACATTTAATATTTTTGGCCCATGGTTGACCCCAGATAACCAAAAGGGAAACTGTGGATAAGGGGGACCACTGTGACAACTGGAAAGAACAGAGTGCTCCAGTGGCAAACGTTTCAACATTTGCAAGGTTTTCATCTTGTTTATGAAGTGCTTAAAGAGGAAACTCACCAAATGTGACAGTCATGGTATTAACTTGTATGTATAGAATGATTACGCTTATGTAGGAAATCCACCACTTGGGCCTGGTGTTGCTGGATTTGGGGTCATTTCTCTGTGGACTCCATCTGGATTGCTGTCTGAAACTTCCCAAAATGTCTACAAAATACATTCCTTGATTTTTTAAATAAAATACATTTGTTTGAAGCAAACACAAACACCCCCACCCCTCCTCTAGGTTCTACCATCAAGGTCAAATGCGGTGACCTTGCCAAGGTTCCTTGAAAGCAATGCCTAGGACAGAGGGCCAGAGGACGGAGGCCCCTGGGAGGTGGGGTCCGTTTCGGGGCCTGGGGGAGACTCACCCCCCCTTGCCCACCTCTCCCTGGCCTCTGCTCCTGGTTCTTCCCTAACAAACTCCCCTTCTGCTCTTTGCTGGATGACAATGACACCAAGTCTTTTCTTTCTCTGGCCCCAGTTTCCTCATCTGCAAAATGGGGGAGGGCATGAGGATTCTCTAAGGTTCCTTCCAGCCCTTCTCCACTTTGCATCCAGCCCCTCATTTTTCAGAAAAGGAAACCGAGACTGGAGAGGAAGCTGCACAGGGGCTCAGCCGGGACACAGTGGTACCCGAGGTTTGCATGTCTAGGCCCCAGAGGAGTTTCAACCACTTGTTTCACCTCCAGGGTCCAGCCGCCTGCTCTGGGGCTCTGGTGGAAAAGGTGGGTTGGGGGATGAAGCGGCCAGAAACAGCCCAGACTCCCCCAACCCCCGAGATGGAGGAGAGTTGATGATTGGGGTCTGCCCCTCACTCTCCTGCCTGCCTACCACCTGATCTCACTCCAGCTACCTGGCTCCCTGGAAGGAGGGGCATCTGAGATGGGTTCGGGGGGTGGTGGCTAGGAAGAGACTTAGACACTTAGACGTGAGTGTCCAGGTCCTGGGGGCTCTGCATGCTGCAGGCTGCTGACTGTCTTCTGTGCTCGGAAGGAAGGACGAGTATTGGCTGGGCACCTCTGATGTCAAGTCAGGAAGAGGCAAGCTGGAAACGTTGATGTGTGGCCAAAGTCCTACAGTGGGACAAAATGGTATCCAGAACCCCTTCTTCTGATTCCCTGTCCAGTGATCCTTCCAAAGATGCTGAGTTGTAAGAAGTTCCAAAGTGCTTTCCAGGGTGGAGTTCTGGGCAGGAGGGCTGGCAGGAGAGGCTAAGCACAGTGTGTTCCAGAACTGGGCTCGAATCCTCATCCCCACCCAGAGCAAGCGGCCTCACCACCAGGAGGCAGTTCTACTGGGATGGTGGGTGATCTCGGGTTGGCACCGACTGGCCAAGTGACTCCAGCACTTGGGCCAGTGCCTGGGGAGGGCAGGCCACAGAGGGAAAGGAGCTCAAGAAATATCTGGTCCTGTTGGTTCAAGGCCACAGGCCTATGAAGAAGCATGTTGAAGGTCCTGGGCCCTGCCCTGTGTCCGGCTGAGTGAGCTTTGGAGGTAGCTGGGACCCAGGGGGTCTCTGAGGGGGATGGCTGTCAGTGATCCTTCAGCATGAGTGCAGTCCCTCCCAGAAGCTGCAGACTCATCCCAAGTGCAAGCCTTGGGCTCTGGAAGCTGCCCCTGGAGCGCAAATGGTATCACAGGTCCTAGCGGACTGGGCTAAGCTCAGGGTTGACACTGGGGTACAGACACCTGAGAATCAGCACAATCCAGGCTACTTCTTCAAATCAGCTTGTATTAAATCCCAAAGCAAACCCATTGATTGGCTTTTGGTCAGCGCTGCAGCCATGTGCATCAGCTGGAAAGCAGGGCAGCTCTGAGAGCAAGTATTAAAGAAATACAATCCCCAGCTACAAAGTGTGCCTCTTCCCACATGGTCCTGCTCCTGGGTTCATTCTGGCTTAATGGTGGCTTCCCCACTCTAAAGGAAAAGCCTCCTACTCAAAGTGCCCTGACAACTCAAAAGCACAGGTGCTCAGTCACAAACTTCAAGGGCTCAAAGATGGTAGGGTTTTAAGCCAAACACTGACGTGCCATAGGGTACCGTGCCAGCTGAACCCTGAGGGGTGCAGTGTCTGTGTCCTGCAGGGTTAGCTGGGGAGCAGCCTGGTTCCCAGAAAGGGGCAGGTGGACGCTGGGATGAAGAGCCGAACCAAACCTCCAATCCCCTGGCGGATGGCCCACAGGGAGGGCAGGGGCCACCTCCTGCCCCTTCCATTGCTACTGTTGCTCAGGGCCAGCTGTCTTGGTGGTCACCAGCTCAGTGGAGCCCAGCTCTGTGGCTGGCACAGGAACATTGTGGGCAGGAGGGATGGTGGTTGGATTTTCTCCGGGTGGAGGCCAGACAGGAGCTGTGGCATCAAGGGGTCCAGAAGAGAGGATGATGACATTGTCTAGGGGCTCTGGTGGGGGGGAGGCAGGGTCAGGATTGGGTCACAGCCTCTCTGGCAGGACAGCCCTCCCACTGAGAGATAAATGGGCCAAGCCCCGCTACAGGGGTGACATAAGACCAGCCCTCAGGACAGGAAGTGCTGAGAGGGCAGCAAAATGGGGTGCTGACAGAGGAGAGAGGAAGTATGGCAGCCAGTCTAGCCACCCCGAGAGGACAGGACCCGCCTCTTTCTCACTGGGCTCCCCAGCCTGTGTCTCATCCTCACGTGGGTCTCGGACGCCACAGCTGTGTCCCTCACTTGAACTGGGGTCTCTGCCTGAGATGCTCAGAGCAGCTCTTTCCCCCCCTTTTTTGCATCCCCCAGAGCCCTGCCCCCTTTACACTGCCTCCATCCCTCACGGTGGGACCCTCTCCGACTGGGCATGCCCTCGGCCCCTAGACGCGGAACTTACCGTCTCCGTCCGGGGCCTCGGAGGGAGCCGCCCCTCGGAGCCGCCGCCGCCTGCAGCTCACCACGGACACCAGGACCAGGGCCAGCGCCAGGCCCAGCAGCGCGGGGACGCCGAAGAGCAGCGCGGGGAGCGGCAGCGCCTCGCCGGGGCCCGCCACCCCCGAGCCCGCCGACTCCTGCGGCTGCACCGCGGTCCCGGGCGCCAGGCTGCTCGGCTCGGCTGCTGGGGACGGACGAGGGGAGGGGTTGAGAGAGGGGTCCAGCAGGGGGCGCGCGGGGGGCGGGCAGGGAGGGCAGGGGCGGCGGGGGCCACGCGGTGCTGGCTGGGCCCGTCGAGGCCCCCGCCCCCGCCCCCGCCACTCGTTGCCCCTCCGTCCCGGCCGAGGGGTGCTCTGCGCCGGCTCCGGCGGGGGTCCCCGTGGCGGCCGACCGTCCCCCTCCTCCCCAGGCCTCCCCGCGGCCCCGTCGGTGAGCCGGCTCTTACGCGGTCCGGGCTCCGGCGTCCGTAGGAGCCTGCAGGCCACGCAGCCGCGGACCAGCGGGTCGAAGCACAGGGTCTGGACGCACTGCGTGGGGGCCGGGCCGCCCTTGCCCCGTGGGCTCCTCGCCGCTCGCCTCATGCTGCCTGAGCGCCGCACAGCCGGCGGGGACCCAGCCGCCTTCGCTGCCACCGGCGGGAGCTGGGAGGGGCCACGATCAGCGCCCCAGAACCGCCCTCCTGCCCGCCCGGGTGGAACCGCTGGGGTGGGACTTCTCTGAGCCCGGGCCCCAGGGCCCTGCACCCCAGACCTTCTCTTTCTCCCTGTGGTTCCTCCATTCAACCACTCAACCATCACCCCAGTCGCCTGCCGGGCGGCCCTCTGCCGGGACTGGGACTAGGCTAAGGGCCTGCGGTCGGGCAGCAGAGGACCGGCCCTGCAGCCAGTGCGCAGACCTCGCGGTGGCTTCCTCTGTCCTGCTCCCAAGGCCAGCTTATAGCCCCAGATAATCCCCACCAGCCATCTCCCCACACCTGCCTCCTCCTCCGAGGAGCCCTCCTGCCTTCCCAGGCAGAGCTGCTTCAGTTCATCAGTCACACCCTGCGTTCCCACACTGGATGTGTCCTGAGGGACTTCCACACTGCCGTGGTGACGGGGAGACCATGCTAGTCCTCGCCACAGAGGGTGCAAGAAGGCTTTTTGGAGATGAGGAGGAGGTTGCTGGGTGGAGCGGGGCCTATGGAGAGAAGCTTGAAGGAGAAGGGCCCAGGGTGAGCAAAGGCCTCGAGGCCGAGGCCCAAATACGAAGGCCGGGGAGTGCTATAACCAGAGGGCTGGCCTGGCCTTGACTGAGGGTTAGGAGCTAGGACTCTGGCCAGAAGGCCCTGGGGAGCCATGCAGGGCTTTAAGCAGGGAACGTCACAGATCTGTATGTTAGCTAGGAGCCTCTGGCCGAGCTGCGAGCACAGAGGGCGCAGGGGGTGAGCAGCCAACGGCCCAGAGACAGCCGAGTCTCCAGATCCCAAGCAGGGAGGAGAAAGATCAACAGCTGGACAGGCAGGCCAGGACCCAGCAGGTGGCTCACCCACCCCGACCTTTTCCAGGACTGTGCGTGTCCTGGGCTGCTCACCTCTGTGTCTCACTGAGGCCCCTCCTGTTGGTCTTTACTCCACAGTGTTTGGGTTTCCCCACTTGCCTCTCACCCGTGTCCCCCAGACTGACTCTCAGACACACACACACACAAGCTCCCTAGGCCTTCCCAGGGCTGGCAGAGATTCTCAGCATGGAGCTCGGGCTCAGGGCCTCATGGTGAGCCACGCCAGCCCAGCGCTCTAGGGTGGGGGGCACAGAGAAAGAAGTGACTGTCCCGGGGACAGGGTGGGAGCTTGGGGGGCAGGAGCGCTTCTTTAGCAGATATAAGGACCAGGGAAACCTTCTAGGGAGAGGGACCAGTAAGGGCAAAGGCCTGGAGTAGGAAAGGGGAGCTTTCTCTGGGCCGGGCATGGCCCCTGCCTCAGGGTATGCTGAGCAGTGGAGAGGGAGGGAAGGAGCCTGAGGCTGTGGCCACAGGCGGCCAGGCAGTGAGGAGCCCCAGGAGGTATCTGAGTGGAGGGACAGACCCTCTGAGCTGTGCTTTGGGAGGGACCGTGTCTGTGGCTGCCGTGGAGTTGGAGACCGGACGGGTGAGCGGAGCAGCAAGGAGGCTGGCACCGTGGTCCAGGGCAGGGCCATGTCTCCGATGTTTAGGAGGAGTGAGTAATGCTGTGGAGTGAGGGAAGCAAGGCTGGTCCTGGGGTTCTGTCTTGGGGGACCCTGAGGACTCACACAGAACCCCAAGTGGGCCAGCCTTGCGGAGCCCTGGTCCACTGCCTCTCCAGCCCCTGCCCACGGGCCAGCAACCCCACGGCAGGAAGGTGTAGGTGGTGGAGCAGCTGCAAAGGAGAAGTGGGTGTGGGTGTGTGGTGAGGGGGTGGAGGAGCCAGGAGCCTGGACAGGAGCCCAGGCAGGGAAGGCCCTCCTGTGGGGCAGAGGGGCAGGGGCAAGGGGAGAAGACTGAGCCCCTATCACCACTCGTGTCATTACCTGTCACCCTCAGGACTGCAGAGCCCCCACTTAAACCTCGTGCCAGACATTCCGGCAGAGCAGGCGGAGGCCTATGGGAACCCAGGAGGGAACTGATCCTGGGAGAGTATGGGCCAGGTCTGAGGTCATGTATATGGGCCACCTCTGACTCCTCAGGCAGAGAGCAGAGGAGGTGGCCCTTGGGGCCCAAGCCAGAGCGGGGAGTTGCATATCGGCACTCCTGCACGTTGGCACGGTCAGCCCTGGGGGTGAAGCAGGGGTACTCATTGGCCAGAATATCTACTGGGTGCCTCCTTTTGCCCGAACAGGGCAGGTGCCAAGGACAAAGCTGGCGACAGCAAATGGCCTGTGGGACTCGTGTCAGGGGTCTGTGCAGGTGCCTGACCCTCGCAAACCTTTTCACTTAAGCCTCCTAAATGGGGAAGGGGGGAGGCCTCAAGGTTCTGCTTGGATGACTTCTTAGTTAAAAAGAGAAATTTCGCCATTAGACCAATGTGGTAAATGTCAGGTTACTCCTCAATGTATTCTTTTCTTTTTCTTAGCAGTTAAGTTGTTTGTTAATTTCTTTGTTCAAGTCTTCTACATCACTTTTTGATTTTGAGATGTGACCGAGAGAGAAGTTAGTTTCTAAATTCGATGTGGTTCTTGCAAATTGTCCTTGTTCTTTTAATAGTTTTTACTTTAAATAGCTTGGCGTCATCACCTCAATGTATTCTTGAGTAGAAAATAAGAGACTTTGTTGCTGAAAATCCCTTAGTTTTCTCAAGTTTTCATTCACTGATGAGTTTTTTAAAAAGATGATTAATTTGGGGTATGTCAGAGAGAAGGGAGTCTCCCTTGATTTTTGCCCCCAAAACTCCCCTCAAGACACCCTGCCAGTGGCCCTGACCCTGGCACTGTAATGAGGTTCGTGTTTGCAGATGGCGAAAGCGAGGCTCTGGGGGACAGAGGGATGACCCAGCACATATGAGGGGCCCGGACAGGGTCTGTGTTCAGCCGACTGCAAAGCGTGGCCTGTGCCCTTCATGCCTCGGGGACAGGGTGGGGGAAGTGAGGAAAGTCAAGGCCTGTTGGACAAGCTGGGTGTTACAGGGGGCAGCCCCTGGGGGCAGAGCGGCCCAGCCCCCCAGATCTGGATATGAAAGTGCTCTGAGACCCAGAAAGCGCTCAGCACTGGGCTCAGCATTCGTTCTGTGTGATGTTCTATGAGTAATACCTGGAGACGTTCTCATGAAAAACCCTCACTCAACACAGAGTGTCCGAGTAAGGAAGGGCATTCCCCTGTGCTCCCCAAGGAGCCTCTTTTCACTTGGGGGTCTTTCATTCTGGTCCCGTGTAATGCCTTTAAATTCTTGCGCGTGTGTGTGGAGAAACAGGTTTTGTGTTTCCTGAGGGGGCCGCACAGAGGGAGCTGTTCTGTTGGCCTTCCCCATCCCCTCAGCCCTGGGCCTGGTACTGAGTCGGCTCTCTCCATTTTTTTTTTTTTTCAATCCTCACCTGAGGGTATTTTTCTATTTATCTTCAGATGGAGTGGATGGGAGAGAGAGAAACATCGATGTGAGGATACATCCACTGGTTGCCTCCCACAGGACCCCGACCAGGGCAGGGATGAACAACCGAGGTACCTGCCCTTGACTGGAACCGAACCCTCGACTCATTCGTCCAAGAGTCAATGCTCCAACCGCTGAGCCAAACTGGCCAGGGCTCGCTCGCTCTTCTTTCTTTCTTTCTTTCTTTCTTTCTTTCTTTCTTTCTTCTTCTTTCTTTCTTCCTTTCTTCCTTCTTCCTTCTTCCTTTCTTCCTTTCTTCCTTTCTTCCTTTCTTCCTTCTTCCTTTCTTCCTTTCTTCTTTCTTTCTTTCTTTCTTTCTTTCTTCTTTCTCTTATCTTTATTGTTGCGTGTATTACAGAAGGCCTACCTTTTCACCCATTGACCCCTTCTCCTCACTCCCACCCCCCTCCTGCCTTCCCCACACTGTTGCCTGTGTCCACTGGTTATGCATATATGCAAATGTTCTTGGTTTATCTCTTCCCACCCTTCCTCCCCTCTTCTCTTTGAGGTTCATCAGTCTAACAACCAATCTGTATTTCTTAATCCCTTCATCGTTTTTCACCCATCTCCCTAGCCCCTCCCATCTGGCATCCAATAAATTTCTCTATATCTATGAGTCTGTTTCTGTCCTGCCTGCTCATTTTGTTTGTAGATTCAATTGTTGATAGATATGTATTTATTGCCATTTTATTGTTCATATTTTTGTTCTTCTGCAAGAAGACCCTTCAACATTTCATATAATACTGGTTTGGTGGTGATGAACTCCTTTAGCTTTTTCTTGTCTGAGAAATTATTTATATGGTCATCGATTCTAAATGATAGCTTTGCAGGATAGAGTAGTCTTGGTTGTAGGTCTTTGCTTTTTATCATTTTAACTATTTCTTTAAAAAAATTTATTTTCTTTTATTCCTCACCTGAAGACGCTTTTGCATTTATCTTAATAGAGAGGGAGGAAGAGAGAGAGAAAAACATCGATGTGAGAGACACATCGAGTGACTGCCACCCACATGACCCCAACCAGGGCACGGGACAAACCACAACTGAGGTATGTGCCCTTAGCAGGAACCGAACCTGGGACTCTCTGGTCCACAGGTTGACACTGTAACCACTGAGCCAAACTGACCAGGGCACTTTAATTCGCTTCTGGCTTGCAAAATTTCTTTTGAGAAATCTTTTGACAGTCTTATGGGAGCTCCCTTTTAGGTAATTAACTGCCTTTCCCTTGCTGCTTTTTTCTTTATCCTCACCCGAGGACATTTTTTGATATTTTGTTCAGATAGAGTGGGAGGGAGAGAGAGAGAGAGAGAGAAACATTGGCGTGAAAGGGACACATCGAGTGGTTGCCATCCACACGACCCAACCAGGGCCAGGGACAAACTGCAACCGAGGTACATGCCCTTAGTGGGAACCGAACCCAGGTCTCTCTGGACCACAGGCCGACACTCTAACCGCTGAGCCAAACTGGCCAGGGCCCTTGCTGCTTTTAAGAGTCTCTCTTTGTCTTTAACATTTTGCATTTTAATGATGATGTGTCTTGGTGTGGGCCTCTTGGGGTTCATCTTGTTTGGGACTCTTTGTGCTTCCTGGACTTGTATGTTTGTTTCCTTCACCAAGTTAGGGAAATTTTCTGTCATTATTTTTTAAAATAGGTTATCAACTTCTTGCTTTCCCTCTTCTCCTTCTGGCACCCCCATGATGTGAATGTTGGTACACTTGAAGTTGTCCCAGAGACTCCTTACACTATCCTCATTTTTTTTGGATTCTTTGTTCTTATTGGGTGTTTTTTGCTTCCTTATATTCTAAATTGATGATTTGCTTCTTAGCTTCACCTACTCTACTATTGATTCCCTGCAAATTATTCTTTTTTAAAAATTCCTTGTGGGGATGGGGGGTTGGTGAATGGACAGTTTGTAACTTTGTGATATGCATTCTCACAACCTGGTCAGCCTAGGATCAAAGTATGCATGTGGATAGATAAGATTTGCCTGAAGGGTAGAAACGCCACCCTGTCTGAACTGAGTGTGTTCTATATATGTGAATAGATAAGGTTTGCATGACAAAGAGTTGGAAGACCATTCAGCGAGGACAATGGGCCGTAGGCCTAGGCGTGGCTGGATTTGTTACTTTTTAGCTTTAAAGTCTCTTTCCACTGTAAAAAGCGAGAGACAAGGCTAGGCTGTATGGTTTGCAGAGACACCATCTCAAGGAAATAATTTACATAAATCCCTTTGTAACCTGGGGGAACCAATCTGCAAATAAATGGGACTGCGTCCAAAGATCTGAAGCTTTTGCTCCCTTGCAAAGCTCCCTCTCACTCCAACCAGTGTGTGCTTGTAGTTCATTGCGATCCTGGCAGGCCAAGAAATGGCAATTCCTCACCTGAGGGTAATTCCTCACCAGATAGAGTGGGAGGAAGGGAGGGAGAGAGAGAGAGACAGAGAGAAATATCGATGTGATAGAGCCACACCGACTGGTTGCTTCCTGCACAACCCCAACAAGGGCCGGGGACAAACCACAACCGAGATACGTGCCCTTGACCAGAATCGAACCTGCGGCTCCTTAGTTCATGGGCTGACACTCTAACCGCTGAGCTAAACCAACCAGGGTGTAAATTATTCTTTATTTCAGCTAGTGCTTCCTTTATTTCTGACTGGTCCCTTTTTATGCTCTTGAAATCCTCACTAAGTTCATTGACGTTCTCACAAAGTTCCTTGAAATTTTCACTAAGTTCCTTGAGCATCCTATAACCAGTGCTTTGGACTCTGCATCTGTTAGACTGCTTATCTCCATTTTGTTTAGTTCTTTTTCTGGAGTTTTGTTCTGTTCTTTCATTTGGGACATGTTTCTTTGTCTCTCATTTTTGCTGCCTCCCTGTGTTTGTTTCTATGTATTAGGTAGACCTGCTATGTCTCCTAGGCTTCCTAGGGTGGCCTGTTATAGGTGTCCTATAGGGTCCAGTGGCACAGCCTCCCTGGTCACCCCAGCGGGGCCCTTGAGATGCACCCCTCGTGTGGACTGTACACCCTTCTGTTGTAATTGAGTCTTGATTGCTGTTGGCGATGGAAGGGGTTTATTCAGGCTGATCAGCTGCAAGGACTGACTTTGCCTGCTGACCACCAGCCTCTGACTCCCTTGGAGGGTCAGCTATGCAGGGACCACTACACAGAGCAGGACTTACTTCAGCGGGGCTCTGGTACCCACTGAGTCCACTCCTTGAGTGTGTTGCTTGTGGAGGTGATTGAGTGGTGGTGCTTCGCCATGGTCTAAAGCTGTCCATTGGGTGTGCTGGTTCTGGGGCAAGGTCAGCCTCTGCCTGTGTTCTACCTGGGGCCACCAGGCATAAGCTACAAAGTGATCTGCAGATGGCTGCTTCTTGTGCTGGGCTTGGAGGTGTCCAGGCAAAGCTAAGTTGTGAGCCAAGGCTGGCTGCTTCTAGTGCCAGGCCCAGGACCACTTAACGAGAGGTATGGGGCACGCTGAGGTCAGATGCTGCTTGTTTGAGAGAATTTAGGAAAATCTGAGGCAGGATCCAAAACAGGCCAATTCTATGGTAAAGCCACTGGCAACAGATTGGGTGGGCCCGAAAGGTGGGTGGGGCCGGGCCTCAGGGAATCACCAGGGCGGGGCAAACAGTATGAGCCAGGTTGCTGGAGTCCCAGATATGTTGCCAGCTGCCTGCCCTGTGGGGGAAGGGCTCACCAAAGGGACATCAGCCGCTAACAGCACATCTGTCCAGGAGAAAGCTGCCTCTCCAGCCCTTGCTTTCAAGCGGCCTCCCCTGATCTGGAGCCTGGAAGATAGGAGTCTGAGTAAGTCCATGCACAGGCCCTTTAAGAGGAGCTGCCTGGGGCTCCCAGAGCCTCAGTTCCCGCTGGTTTTTCCAGCCAGAAGTGATGGGGATTCTCTTCCTGGCACTGGAACCCTGAGCTGGGAGCCTGGTGTGAGACGGGGACCCCTCAGTCCTCAGGGAGGACCTTCCCAGCCGAGGTGTCCTTTTGATTTTTATCCGCCACACGTGGATGTGGGACCAGCCCTTTCCCTCCGCCCTCCTACCAGTCTCGTGGCTGCTGCTTTAATCTCGTAGTTGTAGGACTTCCATTCAGCTGGATGTCAGGTGGTTTTGAATGATGGTTGTGTTGTTCAGCTGTCATTTTGATGTGGTTGTGGGAGAAAGGGTCCCTTTGTGTCCGAATCCTGCCAGGTAAGCCTGGCCCAGCACCAGCTGTGTGGGGGAGGGGGCAAGCTGAGGCAGGGCTTTAGCTCAAACTCCTAGCCCACCTGGTCCACCACAGCCCTGGGCACAACCAGCCAGCCCTCAGGGGTCACCGTCTGTGGATGGCAGACAAGCATGGTGAGGGTCAGAGTCTTTGTTTTTTGTTTTTTAATAATCAGATAGAGTGAGAGGGAGGGAGAGAGAGAGACAGAAAGAAACATTGATACGATAGAGCCACATCGACTAGTTGCCTCCCTCACAAGCCCAATCAGAGCCGGGGACAAACCGCAACCAAAGTACGTGCCCTTGGCCGAGAATTGAACTCGTGACTCTGGTCTGCGGGCCGACGCTCTAACCGCTGAGCCAAACCGGCCAGGGCCAGAGTCTTTGTTTTTTCTGAGCCTCACAGGAACCTCCAGAGGCTCTGGGGTTCAGGGACAGGAAGTGAACTGCACCAGGTGACGCTGCAGGTTGGCCACAGACCCCGTCAGTGGGACTCAGAGGCCCGGTCCTTTCCCACTGCATCACTTCCCCTCTGCGGCCAGGCTCCCTGTCTCAGCCACAGCCCCGGCTGCCCCGCCTTTGCTCGCCGAGGGGTGGAGACAGGTGCCATGCTGCAGAGCCCCCTCCTCACCAGTGGGGCCCTCTTCCTTGGCAGCAACGGGAAAGACCATAACTGGGGTCAGCATGCCTGGGCCTGGGCCACCTCCTACGCAAACATGAGTCCCCTGCGGCAGGCCCAAGGGTTGCCCACAGCCAGGTGGCCTGAGGGGACAAAAGAGCCTATGACCTTGAACAGGCCCTACCCCTCTGAAAGCCTCGATGCCTCATCCTTGCAGCAGGGGCCTGAACACCCCACTGCTTCCTATGCTCAGAGAGCAAGGGCCCGGCAGCTTCGGCAGGAGTCTCGGGCCACCCACCCCATTAGGCCTGTATCTAATAGCTACCTCCTTGTGACCACCTGGGGACCATGGCCAGCCTGCGAGCTCTTAGCCTTTGTTTCTAGCTTTGTTTGAAATACTTTATCATTCTCAGTCCTCCCAACCAGCTGGGGAAAGGCATTCATTAGCCTGACCCCATTCTACAGTTGAAACTGAGGCTCAGGAGGGTAAACCTGCCTAAGGTCACGAGCTCAGTGAGCAGCCAAGCACGGCAGGCAGCAGTTCTGGGCACCGGTGTGCAGGCTGGTCTTCCGTGGCTCCCCTTTGTCGACTGGCTTCTGCACAGGACAGAGCAGCCGCTGGAGAAGCCGCTGACGGCCATGGAGTGGTTGCTCAGCCCCACCGTGAGGCAGGGGTGGCCTCTGGGTTCTAGGGCTCCTGCCAACCCCGCTGGAGCTGGCAGCAGGGATGGCATCGTGTTCCCTCAGCACTTGGACGGCTTCCAGATCCTCAGCTAGAGAAGGCAGTGCCACTTTTCTTGTTAAATGGCACCAGGTGGCAAAGAAAACGTGGCACAGGGATTGAAGAGAGACAAAGGGTGCCCCATGCTGGTTGTGGGGGAGTCTAGGGGGTGATGGGGAGAACCTGCCCTTGTCCCCAGTGAAAAGTGACATGCCCGGAAAGGCCAGGCTGGCTGTGCCCACACTACCCTGCTCACTGCCCTCTCCTCAAAGCCTCCCTTTGCACTGCGGTACAGCGGCGCGTCCTGAGGCGCAGACCCCACCCGTGGGAGGGCTGCCCTTCCAGACAGCTGCTTTCTCAGGCACGAGGCGCATCCGCTTCTGTTCCTAGTTCAGGGCCTACTGAGCAGACGCCCGAGCCTTTGATCACCAGTGAGCCCGTAAGAAACGCCTGTAAGCAAACTGGAGAAGCAGAGGTTGGCTCTGCCACCAATCGGCTCTGGCCGCACCTCTGATTACAAGTCTCAGTTTCATTAACTGTGAAGTGGGGAAATATTACTGACCTCACAGGTCTGTTGGGAGGAGACAGGAGCGACTGTGAGAAGCATGTGGCATGCGGACCAGGCTCTGCAGAGCGTGACGCGCCCTGCCAATGTCCCCTGACATGTGGGGCCTCAACCGAAATCTACCAGCTGAGCTGCTGGGGGAGGGGGTGCAGGAGGCTCTCAGCCAGGCAGGCGTCTGTGAAACCTGATTGAGCCCCGGGGGGAGGAAGCCATGGGGAGAAAGGGCCCTACCCTCAGGATGCCTGAGTCTCAAGTTGGCCCCCCTCCAATGAAGATCATGACCACTGGCCGTGATGGTGACGTCAAAGCAGAGGCCCTGTGGTGCTGGCACTGCCCAGGGCTCCAACCAGGGACCGTCCTGACACCTGAGGATGGAGGGCAGGCCTGGCACAAGGAAGGTGAGGTTGCAGAGGTGCTGCCATGCTCCAAGGGAGCCAGGACGTGGCTCTCTCCCACTAGACCTCCGTTCGCCATCCCCCAAGCTGCCATGTCCCAGCTGGCCACAGGGGAGGGCAGGAGCCCAGCCTGGCTGGCAGATTTCTGGCACTTCCCCAGGTTCGGATTAGACCCAAGGGAGAAGGGAGGCAAGAGTTATGCATAGCCTGTTGCTGCCAACGCAGAACCCAGCCTCCCAGCCAGCGTATCTCAATTCATTCTCACGAAGGAATTCAATGTGTAACCCTGGGTTTGCACCAGCTTTTGAATGAGCTCTGTGATTTCAAATCACAGTCACTGTTCACGGAGTGCTTACCTGGCACCGTTCGAGGTATTAACACAATTTATTTTTCTTTATTGATTTTAGAGATGGAAACATCAATGAGAGAGAACATCGATTGGCCGCCTCCTGCAGGCCCCCCACTGGGGATCGGGCCCACAACCTGGGCATGTGCCCTGACTGGGAATCAAACGGGTGAACTCTTGGTGCAGGAGCTGACGCTCACACTGAGCCACATCGGCTGGGCTGTTAACATAATTTATTAAGAAATACATCAGCACACAAACAGGCACAGGGGTAACACCAGCTCAGACCCTTCACTGTTGTCCTGTCAGTCAGCCCTCACAGCCCAAGGGAGAACGAGCTCACTTCACCTGGGGAAACTGAGGTGCCAAGAGGCAACAACCAGGTTCTCTAAGAATAGCAAGGCTCAGAGGTGGAGTCAAACTGGGCTCATGGAGACCAAGTTCCCCTCCCCAACCCTACTCTTAAGTGTTCTGAGTCAGTTCATCTGCAAAATCAAAGTGGTGGGTGAGACCATGAATTTCAAGTTGTTTTTAGCTACAGACCCTTTGTTCAAATGAAGTCTTGAGTGGAAATGGACCATGTCCAGTGGATAAAGACAAGGCTCTGCTGGAGTGAGTGTGGGGGGAGGGGGCTGGTCCCACCACTGGGACTCCCAGCCCAGCACTCCCTGCCCGAGCACAGATGAGGGGCCTGCGGAGCCTTAAGCAGCCTTCAGCCGGGCGCCCTCACAGGTCCTCTGGGAAGGGGCTCTCGGAGCTCCTCAGCAGAGACAGCAGGCTCAGGGCTGAGACGCCGGGCACGTGGCCAGCGCAGATCTGCAGCATGCGGACCAGGCGCTGCGCCATGGTGACGCGGAAGCCCTCCACCTGCAGGGGAAGAGCAGAGAACAGCGGTCAGAGCAGCTGCACGGGCTGCCGAGGCGGGCTGGGGTCCGAGACCTGTGCACCACTGCCCATCACGGCACGACCTTGTCCATGGCAGCTCTCCAGGCAGCTTCCAAGGCCTTCAGGGACCCCAGAGGCGATGAGCCCCGCTACAGAGGAAACGAAGGCTCAGCAGCGGGGCTGGCGAGGTAGGTCAACTGCCTGGAGTCAAACTCTGGTGACCACAGAGCTGGCATCTCAACCAGAGGCCAGTTCTGACCACCACCCAGGGGGCCAGAGACCCCGAAGGCTCCCGTATCTGGATCTGAGAGCCACTCCAGGGATGTGAAGAGGGGTGGACAGAGTGGCCCTCACCGGGAATAGGGAAATGGCATCAACAAAGAGCTCCTTTATCCAGGCTTCTGTGGGCCGCTGGGCCTGCGGAGCTGTGGGTGAGACGGTCCCAGGGCCTGGCACTAGCTCGCGAGGAAAACTGAGACTCCATAAATGCTTGTTGAAGAACAAACAGTGTTGTTCAGGTGTCCTCCCTGGCAACAGGTGGCCAGGAAAACATCTCCTCTTCCCCCTGTTCCCTCTCCAGCTGGGGAAGGGGTGTCACTGTCCACCCAATGGCCCAAACTAGAGCCCAGGCATCCTCACGTGCTGTTGCTCTTACCCCCACTGTGTATCACTTGTCACCTCGGTTCTAAATCCAGGGGTCAAGTCTCGGTCCTCATTGAACCGGCCTCATTCTCACCAAGACTCTCCAGTAGAATCGGACTCAGCCCCTCCCTTCCTCCCTCCTTGAAATGCTTCCCCCCCTCGCTCCTAGGTCCCTACAGTCACCCAGCTTTCCCACCTCCCAGGCTGTCCACCTCTGTCCAGCATCTAAATGCTGGGGCTCCAGTGCCTGGCCTTTGCACCCCATCTCCCCACACTGACTCCCTAGGTTACTGCGCCCAGTTCTGTGGCTCAAAAACCATCTCCATCCCAAATTCTATCTCCAGACCTTTCCTCTGAATGTCAGACACACGTATCAGCTGCCTACTCGGTTTCTGTGTAGATACCTAAGAGACACCTTAACCTCAGCATGTTAACCTCCAAAGTGGGGTCCCTGGGAATCCCCCAAACCTGCTCCTCCTGTGGTGGACCCATCTCAGCCAAAGGCCAAAAACTCCAGAGTCCCCTCGACATTCCTTACTCTCATGCCTCATACCCAGGCCACCAAAACAGTCCATTGGTGCCGCCCCGGAAACAGCCAGTGTGGTAGACCACCTCGTCTCCCTCTTCCCTGGCACCACCGAGTCCAGACCACTGTCAGCTCTCCAGAAACAGCCTCTGGGCCTGTCTCCCCACTCCTGCCCTTGCCTGCCTTCAGTCTACTCTCCTCCCAAGAGATGCAGGGGTCCACTGAAAACCCCAGCCAGGCCACATCCTGCCCTGGTCCACTCCCTGCAGTGGCTCCAGTTCTACTCAGAGCAAAAGCCACTGCCTTGACTCCGACCCACAAGGCCCTACAGGTCTGGCCACTGACCATCTCCCACTGCTCTGCCCTTGTCTGCTCTGCTCGAGCCATCCACGCGTCCCTGGGACCCGGAACACACCAGGCAAGTTCCAAACTCAGGGCCTTTGCACTTGCTGCTTCTGCCTAGAGTGCTTCCCACCCGGAGCCGCCATGGCTTGCCTTCTCACCCGTCTTTCCTTAGAGGTCGCTTTTCTAGTCAACTCCCTCCCTGCCACCCTGGCTGAACTTCACCGACACCTGACATGTCACCCCCCCCGCCATTTTCCACTGCTTTGTTCTACGCTGCATCTAGACATGTAAAAAATATTTGTTGAATACATCCTCTTACTCTAAGTTCTGTGGCCTTTACCCCCCCCCCCAAATATAGCTCCAAACTGCTGACCTCACTCAGGCTCCACAGCCTGCCGCCTGCCTCCGGCCAAGCCTTCTCCAATCACACACCACACTCCAGACACGTGGCCCCCAAACCCGGCTGACCACATCCCGAGGGCCCCTGTCATCTACAGGAAGGGATGACTTAATCCCACTGCCAGGCTTCCAAAGCTCTGCAAATTCTCTGTTGCATATAGAACGTGTCAGCCCATCTCACTAATTCTCAGAGGGGAGGGCCAATGTCTGACTCATTTGTGTTCTCAGGACCAGAACTAGGAAATCAGCAGAGCTAGGAAACAATTTCCCTCGGTGGATCCCACACCACGCTGAGTGGGTTTCCTCATGTGTAAAATGGGGCGATAAGTTTTGCCACACAAAGGCCTCAAAATATGGTGAGGCCCAAACTTGATTATGCGGAGGAGTGTGCCCCGAAAGGACGACACAGGTTTGCGGGTGATGACTGTCCAAGCACTGTGTGCCTCCTCTGAGGACGCCAGATCTGAGTCCGCAGCAGGTCAGCAGCTGGCTGGAAAGAGCAGGTCACAGGCCTTTTCTCAAGTTCTCAGGGTCCAGGGTAACCCAGGACCTGGTGTGGACTGCCACCTACTGGCCATACACAGAACTGCACCACCCGCCACAAGGTGAGCTGGCACCCACGCACACCTGCTATTTCTATTGGCAACAGTCACAGGTTCTGCTACTACTACTGACATCTCTTGCCTACACTCATAACGCTAAATTTCACTTAGAGGTTAGTAAAATATAAGAAGTAATTTTCTTCACAACCAAGTTCACAGATCCCCTCAATTCTACTCAGATCAGAGAGGTCCACAGACACCAGAATAAGAAGCCCAGATCCAAATGGTGGTGAAGGACCGTATGCTGACTCAGTTCTCACTGTGTTACACCACTTTGCCTTTGGGAACAGAACAGGGAAGAGACACAAGTCTTCTAAATGAAGCTCAAAGCCAGTAATCAGACCCCAAAACCACCTGAGCTGGCCTGGCACATGGAGCCCTCGGCAGACTTCCCAGAGGGAGCAGCATCACCTCCTGCTCAGGACCCGGTAGCAGTTGTCAGGATTCCTACTGCAGAAGGAAGCTGAAGAGCAAAACAGAAATCTGCTCGGCACCCCCATCAGGGCTCACCTCGAGGAAAGCACCAACGTGAGTCAGGGCAGAACCAACACCATGTGCATCCTTCCAACACCTACGCCCCACTCACCGTTCGCTGCCTGTTAGGCCTGTCATCAGAGAGGTAAGGGTAGGCAGTCTGACCGCGGAGGGTCACAAGGATGCACTGGACTCACAGAACTTACTCCCTAGTAAGAATGAGATATCAACCTGGACCCACAAATAACACACAAGACTTGGTTATGAGCAGAGAAAACAAAAGAAAAGGCAAGAGAACAAGTGATAGCACTTGGCAAATAAGAGGCACTCAAGATGAATGTATGTCATCACGCCACTTCACACCTGTGTGCTATGGCTTAGGGTGACCCACCCAAGTCACAGCCAGTGAGCAGAAAAGCCAGGATTCAAACCAGGACTTATGTCTCCACATCAGGAGCCCCTCACGCAGTACTCGGGGATCCTCCACTGTGTGCTCAGTCCTCACCTCCAGGTCACAGAAGAGCAGGGGGCTCCGGTAGGCTTGGGCCAGCTTCGGCACAGTGTTCCGGTGGATGCAGCAGTGACTCTCCCGCCCAGCTGCAAAGAAGCCGTGAGCGCTAGTGTAACCACTACTTCGTGCTGCAATCTAGGAAGCACAGGGCAAAGCAGTTCATGTCCCTCTCTCTGGGCCTGTTTCTGACTAGTCAGGGAGGGACAGTCCTGTTCCACCTTCTCTCCAGGGCTGTCGAGAGAGGACTGTATGAAAACAGTTTTCTCATCTATAAAATGAGGATAGTAACAGCTCCACTGAGTTACTATAGAGACTCAGTGAATTGATATATAAAAATGACCTGGTATTCATTTATTCACCAATGCTTTTTATTCCTATTTTTATTTTTTTAAAGGTTTTTTTAATTGATTTTTTTTTCTTTATCCTCACCCGAGGACATTTTTGCATAGAACCAGAGGGAGAGAGAGAGGATGAGAGAAAGAAACATCAATGTAAGAGAGATACATCGAGTGGCTGCCATCCACACGACCCCAGTGGGGCAGGGGACAAACTGCACCAAGATATCTGCCCTTAACGGGAACCGAACCTGCGTCTCTCTGGACTGCAGGTTGACACTCTAACCGCTGAGCCAAACCGGCAAGGGCTAATTGATTTTTTTTAGAGAAACACTGATGTAAGAGTGAAACACTTATCAGTTGCCTCCTGCATGCCCCCTACTGGGCATTGAGCCCACACCTGGACATGTGCCCTGACTGGGAATCGAACCGGCAACCTTTTGGTGCATGGGTCAACACCAACTGAGCCATACCAGCCAGGGCTCACCAATGCTTTCTGAGAATAACCTGTGCTGGCCCTTCCCCAAAAGAAGCTCACAGTTCAGCCTGGGGGGCAGATAGGTCAGACACACCCTCGGTGCAGGATGGGTGTCCTGAAGGTCCGGATCGCAGGGCTGCTTGGGGAGGCTTCCCCCAGGATGCAGAAAAGAGGGTTAGGTAGACAGAAGAGGAAGAGTATCTGAGAGAAGCCACATGGCTCAGAAATATGACTACAGCCGGCCCTTGTTTATCACAGTTAATCAGTTCCAGACTCTACTGTGATAAATGAATTTCCGCAAAGCAGAATTATTTACATACCGTCATCCCTCGCCACGTCACACTTTGACTTGCGCGGCTTCACAAACTATCACGGTTTTTCAAATAAACCGAATTAAAAAACTGTGATAGAGTGAAGCCGCGCAAGTCAAAGCATGACGTGGCGAGGGACGACTGTATCTAGGTATGAATCTCAGCTCTACCACTTTTTATTTTTGTATTTATTTTAATTTTTTTTCTTTATTGATTTTAGAGAGAGAGGAAGGGAAAGGGAGATAGAAACATCGACGAGAGAACATCGATGGCCGCCTCCTGCATGCCCCCTACTGGGGATCGGGCCCACAACCTGGGCATGTGCCCTGACTAGGAATTGAACTGGCGACCTCTTGCTGCAAGGGTTGATGCTCAACCACTGAGTCACACCGGCTGGGCAGCTCTACCACATTTTAGCTATGAGGACTTGGGCAAGTTAACCTCATGCCAGTTTCCTCAGCTATAAAAGAGAGTTAGTAATGCCAGCCGCAAAGGGTTGCTTGCTGTGAAGATGAGTGGCAGAATCGAGGCACTCGGAGAGCGGCATCTGCAGACACTGAGTGCCCACCAAAGGCTGGCTATCGTATCTGCACAGTCGGCAAGACAAAGTCAGAGACAGCAGAACTACAAGCTGAACCAAAGAATGAGAGAGTGGTAGGAGGTGAGGCTGGCGGGAAGGCAGAGGCCAAGTTGCAGAACTCACTGTGCCTTTTCGGGAGTTTGGGTTTTACTCGAAAACCACCAGGCAACTCTAAACAATGATCTCAGCAGAGTGAACTCAGTGAAACGACCTGCTCAGATGTGCTTTCAGAAAGCCGACAACAGGTCAGATTCTAAAGCCCGGGTTCCTGCCATCAGCCAGGAGCCTTAGCAAGGAGCCCACCACATGGCAAACTGCCCTGGGCTGGGGGTGGGCAGCAGCGGGGCCAGATGCACTTACCGCCGGTGGCCAGGAAGCTCACCTTCCCCAGGAAGAAGGTGGCGTCCACATGGTGCAGGGACTCCTCCACGTTCTGCAGGCTGATGTGGCCAGGCCAGGGCGAGAAAACAAACCAGAGGACAACCTTACAACAGAGAAGGCAGTGCCCCCACTCCTCATCCCAGAGGCCAGAGAACGAGGGGAGGGTGACAGGAAACTGCCCAGAGTATTGCAATACTTTGTCCTTTCATTTTTTTAAAACTACTTTTAATTACAAAGTGACTCGAGCCTGTAAAATAATGAAATAGTAAATATGGATGTATAATAAAAAGTAAAAGCCCCCCTCCAGCACTAGCCTTTAGTCCCAACTCCCCTGAGGAATTGAACAACAGTTTAGGGTATAGTTCTAGAAGTTTCACACGTAAATGCAATAACAGGTACGAGCATTTAGCTGGGTTTAGTTGGTTTCGAGGCATCTGTTTCATTGTCTGGAATGTCCACGGCAACATATGTTTCCCAGGGACGGACATTCCCGCGGTCTCCACTTCTTTCTTGGTACAAAGATGCTGCAGGAACATCCGTTTACACGCCCAAGCAAACGTGTCTGGAGGACAGGACAACTGCTCGGTCACAGTATGTGTCTTTTTAATGTGTGTGTGTGTGTATTGCCAAGTTACTTTCCAATAAGGCTACAGTATTTAGACAAGGGTACCTTGACCTCCAGGCCAAGGCTTTCATTCCCTGGTGTCCGGCCTTGAGTGACGAAGGAGTCTATGGTCTCCTGCTAAAAAGCCATCTTGGTCAGGTGGCCCCAGCCCAGGTTTCAGCCTGAACAAACAAGGCCAACAGCAGATGTCCCTGTCCCCAAGAGTGGCTGGAGAGCAGGATCTCTCCAAAGACCAGCCAGGGTCCCTTTCGGTGAAGAGAGGCTTCACCCAAACAGCAATAGGTCTGCTGGGCCAGGACCCTCAGGCAGTCACGGCAGATCTCACACTTGCTCAGCCCTCCACAGGCTCAAGTCACTGCTGACTAGTTCCACCTGGTCAGGTGGCGAGTCTGGACTTAATCCTGATGCTGTGTGTATCTGGTGTCTCTAAGTCCCTGGGATCCAGGTGTTTCCCCCACAGCCTTCCCCTGACCCCCACCATCTGACCAGGGGTCTGTGTTGGTTTCTGTCCTGGACCCTGTGCCCTGCCTAACCTCAGTCAGCTGTCCCCCAGGAGGGAGAGGGCAGACCTTCCTTGTGTGCTCCTCAGACTGGCTGCAGTCCTATCCCCGGTGCTGCCGGCACCACGGGGAGGCCAGGCCGGGCCACTCTTGCTGCCGCTGCCGTCGCCCCACACTAGGCTGGGCTCCTGACCTCGCACAGGCCTTAACAGTCCTCTAAACACACTAGACTTTTTTTTTCTATTTATCATTAGGTAGAGTGGAAGGGAGGGACGGAGAGAAAGAAACATCGATGTGATAGAGACACATCAACTGGTTGCCTCCCGCACGACCCAACCAGGGCCGGGGACAAACTGCAACCCAGCTACGTGCCCTTAACTAGAATCGAACCTGTGACTCATAGGTCCGCAGGCCAATGCTCTAACTGGTAAGCCAAACCAGCCAGGGCAAAATACACTATACTTTTTATATGAACTCTTCACCTGGAACTTTGTGCTCACTCCTATCTTTACCTGGCCAACTCTTCACCTTTCGGGTGTTGATTTAGGTGTCACCGCCACCAGAAAGTCTACCCCGACAGCCCCGAGAGCCAGAGGTCTTGTGTGGGTTCTCAGTGTTCAAAAGTCCAGCTCCTCCCGGAACGGACTCAGAGCACGTTGAGGTCAGGGGTCTGTGTCATCCATCTCTGTACCTGCTATCAGGGATACAGAGTAGACCTCAGAGAGCATTAGCCAAATGACAGACGACATTGCTAGGATTCATCCACGTCTTTTAAACATCTTGCACTGGCCCTGGCTGGTTTGGCTCAGCGGTTAGAGCATCGGCCTGCGGTCCGGAGAGGCCCGGGTTCGGTTCCCGCTAAGGGCATGTACCTCGGTTGCGGTTTGTCCCCGGCCCTGGTTGGTTGTGCGGGTGGCAGCCACTCGATGTGTCCCTTTCACGTCGATGTTTCTCTCTCTCTCTTCCTCTCCCTCCCTCCCACTCTATCTGTACAAAAAATGGAAAAATGTCCTCGGGTGAGGATAAAAAATAAAAATAAAAATAAACATCTTGCACTGGCCACTGGCTCCCCCTCCTCACCCTCTAGGTTAGCCCCAGGCAGCCTCTCCCCTCCTCCTCTCCTTTCCATCATAAGTGAGGTCACTGACCCAGCATACCCCTAAGTCAGGTCCACATGAGCCCCGACAGCCCCATACTCTAGCTCTCACCTGTATTTGCTGTGAAGGTTGATCAAGAACACAATTAGGTCAATTCTGGGGCGACTCACATTGGAAGGCAGAGGGAGGGAATGAGCCAAGTGGCTGAAAAACAAGAAATTGCACGCAACAATAACCTATAATGTATAACTTTGGCAAGTTTAGGATTCAATTTTTCTGAACTATTTTCATTGAATATATGAATTTTTTGTCTCTGAAAAAAATGTAAATGTATGTCATTGGATGCATAAAAGAAGTACCTTATATATACCTGTTGAACATTTAATGCTTACACTTTTCCTTATTATAAATAAAAATTCAATGAAATTCTTCTATATAAAAAAAAAAGAAGAAGAAATTGCAGGACTAAAGATACATGCCCACATGCCTGTGACCTGTGACCATTCATATGCTGTCCCTCACAGCAAAAGGCTGTCAAAGGCACCTCCCCTATTCACCTGACGCCCTTCTGAGCAAGACTCCGCTGGTGCGCAGAGGGGCAGGGCAGAGACGGTCCTATCCAGATTACTTTCTGTGGCTCCTCTGGCAGAAAGGAATTCTGTTTGGTAACCGCCTTAAGAGGCAGCTTCGGATGGAAGATGGCGTGGACTAGCGAGCTACACTGCATGCTGGGAGGAAGACCTGGCTCAGAAGACAGAGTGTTGAATTATGAACTTTATGGGTTAAGACAATTCCTTTGGAATGTGACAGAAGCGGGTTCAAATCCCAGTTCTGCCAATTACCATCTGTGTGACCTTGGACAAATCACCCTCATCATTCTCATCTGGACTTGGTCTCTGGTTGTCAAATACCCACCTGAAGTGAACCCTCTACTTCTGTACATTTCCACATATTCCTATTACCCATTTCCTCCCACCCCCTCACAATTCAGGAAACAACAAAAAATACAAAAGTTAAACACACACACACACACTCACTCCTAAAAGTCCAGTCACCTAGAAATTACTACTATTAATTAACATTAGAGTATTTGCCCTGGCCGGTTTGGCTCAGCGGTTAGAGCGTCGGCCTGCGGTCCAGAGAGACCGGGTTCGGTTCCCGCGAAGGGCACGTACCTCGGTTGCAGTTTGTCCCTGGCCCTGGTTGGTCGTGTGGGTGGCAACCACTCGATGTGTCCCTTCACATTGATGTTTCTCTCTCTCTCTCTTCCTCTCTCTCCCTCCCGCTCTGTCTGAATAAAAAATGCAAAAATGTCCTAGGGTGAGGATAAAAAACAAAAAACAAAAACAAAAACAAAACAACAACAAAAAAAACATTAGAGTATTTTTCTAAACATCTCCTCATGTATATAACATAGTATACACATTCAGACACTAAAATAGGTATAATCTAGAAATAGGATAATAGGCCCTGGCTGGTTTGGCAGTGGATAGAGCATAGGCCCTCAGATCGAAGGGTCTCAGGTTCAATTCCAGGTCAAAGGCATGTATCTCAGTTGCAAGTTCGATCCCCTACCCTGTCGGGGTCGTGTGGGTGACAACCAATCGATGTGTCTCTCTGACATCAATGTTTCTCTCTCCCTCCCTCCCTTCCACTCTAACTAAAAATGGAAAAATATCCTCGGGTGAGGATTAACAAATAAATAAATAGAATAAAAACAGGATAATAGTATTAATTTAACTTTACTTGCATTTAATGAAAGCAAAATAACTAAAGTAGAACTGAAAATAATAAATGAACTTGGATAAATTATTTTTTAATCACAGAGATTGTTTCCTGAAAGAACTCAATTAAGAAAAATTATGAAAGAAATTAGTAAATGTATGTCATTTTAAACCATATGTTTCAATTTAATCTATACTGGATTCTGTATTATGAAAAATGGGTTTTTATTATACATATTTACATCTTGCCCTAACTATAACCTTGGACCTAGGCTGATGAAGCTGCCACTCTGGAATGCTGCTGGTCACCATGAGAGAGGCACAGGGTGCTGAGGAGACTCTCACTATCAATTACATTGTTCATCAATAAAGACACAATCATTTTTCTGCTTATATCTCATTGGCCAGAACTAGCACATGCCTCCACACAACCACAAAAGGTCAAAAAGTGCAATCCTGATTCCTGCTATATGCTCCAAATGCAGACGCTGGAAACATCCGGCAACTTAGTGAACAGATGACCAAATGGGTGATTTGCCTTTTCTGCCAAAGAATGAAGAATCAGCCCAGCTGGTGTGGCTCTGTGGTTGAGAGTCAACCCATGCACCAAGAGGTCGCTGGTTCAATTCCTGGTCAGGGCAAATGCCCCGGTTGTGGGCCCAATCCCCAGTGTGGGGCAGGCTGGAGGTGGCCAATCGATGCTCTCTCTTATTGATGTTTCTATCTCTTTCCCTCTCCAAAATCAATAAAGAAAAAAAAAATCAAATGCACACGCTCTTTACAAAAAAATGAAGAATCATTTACCCTTGAAGTTCAACTTAACTTGACAAAGTGGTCTGTCTGTTTTTCCTAGAATAAGATACATATTCCTTTTTTAATGGAAAAATTAAACTCTTCACTCATTTCAGAGAAGTTTTCTTCTATTACATCTTTGAACACTTTTGCTGTGATTTTCTCAAATCTTTCTTCTTTGTAAACAATTCAGTGCTCAACCACATCTACTCTGATCCTTGCTGTTTCTATTTGTTAGATCCCATATAGTATTATTTTTGGCCTTTTTTTTGCCCTTAGCTCTGCAACCTCCCTTTTCCTCTCGTTCTGTTGTTTTAAGAACCCTTAAAAATTCAGGTTCTTATTAAATGTCTCAATGTCACAATAGTCTCAAAAAGGAGATTGCTTCTTTTTCCAAGGTGAGTTCTTCATTAGAGTTCTGCATGTCACGTGACTTGCCCTTTTTTGGCAAGGGTTTCCATGACACCTCTTTCCATCCCGCTCAATTTAGGCAATTTTGTCCACAGTTTCCATTTACCCTGATGCCAATTAAATGAATTATTTTTTTTAAATCCTTTCCTGTTTCTAAGCTATGGGTTTGAGACTGTTGGTTGTGTGTGACATTCTGTGGCCTAAGAGCCTAGCAAGATGGGTAAAGCGCAGACAGACCTATCAACAATCTTTATTTAGAAGAAAAAGATTATGTTCCCTCACCAGAGATTCTTAAAAGTTCTGTAACAGGGTTTATTCTGTCTAGTACGGGGGCATTCCCAGTTCCCATGGAGGAAATGCCCTTTAGATTTGGAACATTCTCCTTCAGCATGTACCCCGGAAGCTTATCTTTCTACCTGGGCAAACACCACCCACATACATAGTCACCTGACTCCCTCAGCAGCTGTTTCTACTTTCTATCAGTTGGAAGGAAAACAAATTTTTTTCTCCAAATTTGGGGGGCGGGTATATCTACACTGGGCCAGGCAAGGCTCAAGGCACTGGGGATTCACCAGTGAATCAAAGTCAAAGTCCCTGCCCTCAAGGGGCTGACCTTTGGGGTCCATGGGCATGGTAGACTGGAAACAAGTGAACAAACAGGTGAACAAGGACATTTCTCATGGTGACAAGTGTTAGAGGAAGAGAACAACTGCGTGACGGACGGCGATGGAGGATTCCTTAGACAGGGTGCTACCAGACGCCGGCAGATCGCGCGTTGAGGCCGGTCAAGGGGTTGACCAACCAGCTTCACCTGCGCCCGCTTCTCGGGCGGAGCCTCGCTCTCCCTCACGCCCAGCCCGAGTTCCGACCACAGCCGAGCGAGCGGACACCCCCAGCCTCAGCTACTTACACCTTCAGCTGCGAGGCGCAGTCCTCCTTGAGCATCGCATCGGCCAGCTGCTGCAGAAGAGCATCCTCCGTGCCCACCAGCTGCCCAGAGAGAGAAGGCGGCCGATTGACACCTGGGCGCGGCAGTCCCTCTGGAGGGCGCGGGGCTCCGGGCGCGGACCGAAGGCGGCCACGACCCCCAGCAGACAGGCTCCAACGCGCAGGGCGTCATTTACCGAGAGAAGACTCCGCCAGGCACGGATTGAGCGCCTGAGGTTTGCGCCCTCTCGGGTCCTGTCCGCACAGCACTTACTACTTTCCGGACTCTCCCTCCGACTGCCTGGCCACTCCGGGAGGCCAGACTCTGAAACGCGGGAAAACCGAGTCCCTACCCGGGGCGGAACTCTGCCCCCCCCCCCGACCCGGAAACCAATAAAAAAAAAAACAGGAAAGAGCACGCCGCACACCTATTGGTGGGGGCGTCCGTCAGCCTCAGAGGGCGGCTACTTCGATTGGTTCAGAGTGTGGCTATCCCGCCCACCACCCCAGCGCGCGCCAGCACCAGGGAGAGCGCAGAGAACCCGGCCGCTGAAGCAAAGTCGAGGAGGAGAGGCCCGCCGGGAAGCGGGGCTGCTGACGCCTACCAAGATGGTGGCCGCGTTCAGGCCAGGCAGCTGGTCCTGCGGCCGCAACACCGACATCCCGGTCGCGGGCCGAACCGCCGCTCAGGTGGTGCGCGCCTTGCTTTCAAACCGCGCCGCGGCCAGTCCCTAGTGCTCCTGCAGAGGTACGTAACCCTCTCTGGGCGGAGTTTCGCGAGGCCGCGCCCTCTTAAAGGAAACGCTACCTCTTTTCTGAGAGGGTGTTCCCGCGCTGGCCCCAGACTCCGAAGGTCTACCGGTTGGACAGGCCTTCTATTTTGTGTCGCTCAGGAAGAAGGTATTCAGTGAGTCATTCGTTCACTCATGCGCATCCCCTGTACGCTTTTTTTCCTTCAATCCTCACTGAGGATATGCTTTAACTGACTTCCAGAGACAGAGGGAGAGATGTGAAACATCGATCACATCGATGGATTGCCTTCCGAACGCACCCAACCCGGGGTCGAACCCGCAACCTAATCATGGAGGGAATCAACCCGCAAACTCCTCGGGCTCAGACGCTCCAACCAACCGAGCCACCGGCTCACCATACCAGGGCAGGGGTTCCATGAAGCCATTTACTTCCTGCTCTTTCTAAGCAAGATATTAGTGTCATGAGCAGCGAGAAGGGTTTACGTTAAACAGGGAGTATACCTCTGCTCTCCCAGATGTCACAGCAAATAACACACTGTGGTTTCGGCCTGACTTCCCCAGTAAACTGAGTTGATCGATAATGTCTGTTCCATCCATGTTCTCAGGGTGGGGCATTGGGTCTGCCCTAGGAAATAATGACTAAGTCACTGCTGAGAATGAATGAATGAATGAATATACATCAACCCATTCATTCAACAAATATCTATTGAGCAACTACCATGTACCAGACACTTTTTATTTTATTTTATTATTGTTTTTTTTAATCCTCACACGAGGATACTTTTCCATTTATCTTCAGATAGAGCGGAAGGGAGAGAGGAGAGAGAGAAAGAAAGAGAAACATCAATGTGAGAAAGACCCATCGACTGGTTGCCTCCCGAACCACCCTGTCCAGGGCCAGGGATGATCGGCAACCGAGGTACATGCCCTTGGCCGGAATCAAACCCAGGTCTCTGGTCTGCAGGACTACACTCTAACCACTGAGCCAAACTGGCCAGGGCAAGTACCAGACACTTTTTTTTTTTAAATCCTCACCTGAGGACACTTTTGCATTTATCTTCAGATAGAGAGAGAGGGAGAGAGGGAGGGAGAGAGAGAGAGAAACATCAATGTGAGAGAGACACATCAAGTGGCTCTCACCCACACGACCCCAACCGGGGCCGGGGACAAACTGCAACTGGTTTACGTGCCCTTAGCGGGAACTGAACCTGGGACTCTCTGGTCTGCGGGGCGACGCTCCAACTGCTGAGCCAAACCAGCCAGGGCACCAGACACTTTTTAAAGTGCTGGGTATGCCTGGCCAGTGTGGCTCACTGGTTGAGCGTTGACCCATGTACCAAGAGATTGCCGGTTTGATTCACAGTCAGGGCGCATGCCTGGGTTGTGGGCCCAATCCCCAGTAGGGGGCATGCAGGAGGTGGCCAGCTGATGTTCTCTCTCATCGATGTTTCTATTTCTCCCTCTCTCTTCCTCTCTCTCTAAAATCAATAAAGAAAAAAAAAATGTTTTTTTATCCTCACCCGAGGACATTTTGGCATAGAGTGAGAGGGAGAGAGAGAGAAAGAGAGAGACACATCGATGTGAGAGAGACACATCGACTGATTGCCACCCACACTACCCCAACCGGGGCAGGGGACAAACTGCAGCCGAGGTACATGCCCTTAGCAGGAACCGAACCCAAGTCTCTCTGGACCACAGGCCGATGCTCTAACCGCTGAGCCAAATCGGCCAGGGCAAGAAAAAATATTTTAAATAAAAAATAAAGTGATGGGTATACAAACTGGCAGTCTCTGCCCTCATGTATCTTACGCTCTGGTTGGAAAGATAAGAAGCAAGTAAGTATATAACTGTTGGGAGAAGCCATCTGCCATGGGCCCTGATCATCCCTGAGTATGCCAAGAATACAAGATCCCGAGAGCTCTTTGCCCAGGCCATTTCTCAGGGCTGTGCTTGCAGCCAGCAACCTTGAGGAATGAGGTAACATCTCCGCCAGAGAAAAGAATAGGCCTACCACTCCCTATGAAAGCAGTGAACCTCCGCTCTTGTAATGTCATCCACAAGGTGCACAGGCATCCGTACGGGTGCTTCCCAGGGGTTGGAGGGCATGGGGATCTGACAAACACAAAGCCCTGGCTGCTGCTTTCTCCATGAGTAACCAGGTCCCTTGGCTCTTACTGAGGAACTGCATGGCTTCTGCCAGCATCCAGGTGAGTGGGGGCTTGTCACATGGGCAGTGCAATAGAAACTAGTTGTGTGTAGGGGCCATGCTGTGATGAAAGGTAGGGATTGGCAGGGAGGCCAGACCCAGGCCTGGAGATTTTGTACCAAGAACACCCTGGCAGGGCCATTAGAGACCCTCTGGGCCAGTGGTTTTCAAATTGGCTTCTTCAGAGCACTGGGGAGATGTCTCAGGGACACTTGAAGGGCAGGGCGGAACTTCGTGGGCAGGGTCCAGGAACTCCACCCCACCATTTAACAAAGCAGCTCTGGCTTTATCGTTGTTATACATTGAGTTTCCTGTAAGTTTTTGTCTGAATAAAGAATCATGAGGTTAAAACAATACCTAAAGGCCACTGATCACATTTTTTTACAGATTTATTATAGTGGACATATAATAAGCTGTACGTGTTTAAAATATACAATTTGGTAAGTCACGACTTATGTGTACACCTAGAAAACCACCACCACAGTCAGGATAATGAACAAGCCCATGACTCCCACCCTGTTTCTCCACACCCCTTTGACGTCCCTCCCCCCACTCCTCCCCACCCTCCCCACCTCCTACTGTGGAAAAGCACCTCAGCAGCTTTGCTGTCAGTAGCCCAGCACTGGAGACAACCCAAACGTCCCTCAGTGGTGAAGAGACAAAGGAACTGTGGTGCACTGATTCAGGTACCATCAATGAATGGCGAAAGCGTAGCGCTGAGCGACAAGCCAGACACAAAAGAGTACATGCTGTGTGGTCCCATTGATAGGAAATACAAACACAAGCAAAAGTGATCTGTGGCGATAGAATCAGATCGGTGAGTGCCTTTGGGAAGGAGGTACTGACTGGCCAGGCAGGCGGGAACTGTCTAGGGTGACGGAATATCCCAGACATTGATCTGGGTGGTGGTTGCACAAGTGTAAAGGCAGGTAAAAATTCATCACTTAAGATTTGTGTTTTCCTGTATGTTCCTTATATCTCAGTGGAAATCCCTCTGTGAAGTCCACCTCACTCTCCTTGCCCCACAAACTGCTGGAGAGGACCCACCAGCCTTGCAGGGGCCCAGATGGTTCCAGAGCTGGCAGAGTGTCTCTGGGTGGGGGACCCGGGGTCCTGAAGTCGGCTACCCACAGCCTTTCCCACCTGCCTGTCCTCGGTTTCTGGGCATGAACTCCCTGGGGAGAGCCTCCTCTCTGCCCTGTGGGCCTCTGGGGCTGCCCTCTCCCTGGGAGACAAAACCACTGCTGTTTATGGAATGCTCACTGAGCACCGGACACTTTGCAGACACTGTTAACACAGGAAGGACGACCCAGGCTTGGGAAGTGGACCCCACCCCCACTCCCTCCCCAGCTTTGTCATGGCGAAGCTGAGTGACCCAGAAGAAGGAGAAGGTAAGCGCTTTACCTCTGAGCTGTAGCCCTCATCCCACAGTGGGTTCATAATACTAACCCAGTTGGAGGACCAATGTGGGGGGCCATGCCTGGCATATGGGGATGCTCAGTGCCTGGGACCCACAATTACCTTAGGCCATATCCCAGCCAGAGGGCCTGTGGGGCTGGGAGCCAGACCAGGGCTCAGGCCCTGGCACTGTGACCTTGCCCTGTGATCCCGAGTGATGGATAAATGAGTTCACATAAAGCACTGAAAGAAGTGTCTGGCACATGACAAATGCCACATTAGACCAATGTGTCAAGACTCTCGGTCTCAATCTTGGTCCTTCCCTGTACAACATATGACCATCATTGGCTTTTGGTGACTGCTTGTGTCCCCATCCACTTGCCAGGAACCCCAATCTCTCCCTGTTCTCAAACGGCAAGCCTCCAAACCCTCCCAGTTATCTCAGCCGGGGTTCCCTCCTCTCAAAGGCCCTCCAGCTGTGGGGCCCAGCAGCCTGCTGTGTGGCTCCCACTCCTCTCTGGATTTCCCCAAACCCGCCCTGCCTGTCATCTCTGTACCACGTGCACAGTTCCAGGGATCCAGAAGAAAAGGCTAGTTGCCAGGGCAACAGAGGATAAAGCCCTGAATCTACCAGGCTGTTGATTGGCTGAGACAGGTCCCACCTCTCGCCATCCTGAGGGTGGGGGGCAGAGGAAAGGGCCTCTGATGGGCAGGGAGAGGTACCAGGGTGCTGAGCCAGTCCAGGACTGTCCCCTTCTGGCCCAGCCCAAAGCCTTGGGCCTGGGAAGCTCTGTCTCCCGTGGGGGGCATTAGCCTCACCCTTTCTCTGCCTCCAGCACCCAGGACCGCCACAGATGGCAGTGTCTCTGGGGGTAGCAGCTGTGACTAAGTCCACAGGCCAATGCTGAGCCGCTGAGCCGCTAGGCTGAGGTGGTGTGCTCAGTGCGGAGTCCCCGGAACAGGCATCTGCAGGACGTGAGGTGGGTCTGTGGGCACGTGGTGGGTGGGAGACCGAGTGGTGTCAATGGCTTGGGAGGCAGGGAGAGGGGCTCTGCAACCCTCACACTGTTCTGGACAGGCCCTTGGCTGGAATGGGACTGGAAAATTCCTTCTAGATCATCTGATAACTCCCCACCCCCACCCTGTCACTGTACATGGGAACCCTGAGGTCCAGAAAGGGTGAGGGGTGGCCCAAGGTCACAAAGAAGGCCAGTGAATGTTTTACTTCAACTAGGCCAGTCCACCGAGAAGCCAGGCAAAGGGCTAGGAGTCCTCAGTCTGCCCCTGAATGCCAGGGATTTTGTTCATAGAGTTGGGGGACCCTGAACTCTGCTTCATAGAGCCACAGCATTGCGGCTGAAACACTTCTGCTCTGCCTAAGCACCCCATTCTTGTGTTTCAGCTAAAAGGAGACTGGGGTCGTGACTGGGGCCAGGGGAGGGGCCACGGATCACCTTGGCTTTAGTCAGGCTAGTGTGGAGCCCCCTTTCTGTTCGGGGACCCCGTTCCCCACCCTAAGCAGTCCCAGGCAATTCTGAACTCTAACTTTGCGCTCCAGGAAGGCACACAGAAAGGAGGGCACTGTGCTGGTCTGACTGCATGCCCTCGCAGCACTTTCGTCTGATTCCTCCATGATTTGGAGACAGAGGTCCCAGAAGCTGGGGCTTCTCATCAGCCTGCCCTGGAGGTCATTTCATCCGGTCCCTTTCCTTCCTCCCCAGAAGCCAAGGTGGGCCTCTGCTCCTGTGTCTGTCCCCACCCAGGGGGACTCAAACCTCAGGACATCGCTGGGGTTTGGGGTCCAGCTCTGACACTTCCCATTGAGTAACCCAGACCAAGTGAGTGAACCCATCTGGGCCTCAGGTTCTGTCAAATGTGGACAGCCACACCTACCCATAGGCCTCCGTAAGGTTTCTGCCCGCTTTCCAGTCGTTCCTTCCTCCCCGGCAGGCAGAGGGTGCTCCTCACCGCGACCCTTACAGCTCAGGAAAGGCTTGAGGGTGGGTTAAATGGTCCTGCTTTATCTCATTTCTGGAGCAGATTACCTGTGATCTGGCTTTTGAAGTATGGATAGGAGTTTGCCATGTGAATGTGACACAAAGGGCATTCCAGGGAAAATGACAGCATATGCAGAGATGGGGACTATGACACCCAGGTGCACACAGGTGGCAGACAAGCGGTTCCACTGGACGGCATGTCGGGTGGGAGGCAAGGCTGGGGAGGTCGGCAGAGAGCAGATGTGAGCACTTCTGGGCCATTCTAACGAGTCTGGGTGTAACATTTGCCAAGCGCCTTATATTTGCTGCCTCCCACTTTCCTGTCTGGTTCACCGGAAATAATAGCTAGTATTCGGGGAGTACTGATGCTGTGCCAAGCCGCCTGGTGCTGAATGTGTTTTAGGCATTGTCTCGTTAACATTCACAATGACCTTAAGAAGTGGGTACTACTTTGATCCCCATTTTATGGATAAGGAAACTGAGGCTCAGAGAAGAAGAACAAACGGCTATGTAACACGTGCCAGGCACTGGTTCTGAGCATTTCACATTAATGAATTCACTGAGCGGTCACCACAGCCCTATGACCGTAGGTACTGTTTTTGTTCCCATTTTACAGATGTGGAAACCAAGGCCCAAGGTTTTGGGCCGGCGCCTGCGTCCGTACTCCTGTAACTATGCAATTGGGCCTGAATTCGGGAGCCTGTGGCCTCTGTTGTTTTCAACCAGGTCCCCTGGGGATGGGTATTTGTTTACCATGCTTTCACCAGCCACACCTGGCCAGGATGTGTGGGTGGCCGGGGACCCACCCATCTGTGAGGGGACTGGCAAGCCACAGCTTCTGTAACTAACTAACTGCGCAGTTGGGGCAGCTCAGAGGAGGCATCGCCCAAGTTGTCCTTTACTGAGTGCTCTGGGGGCCAGGCACCTCAGAGAGCCCCAAGGCTCTGTTAGCCCCCTTCCACAGGGCAGGACGCTGAGGCGCAGAGAGGGTAGGCGGCTTGCCTGAGGCAATGTGCTGGAGAGGGCCTGAGCCACAGCCATGAGCCTCCTTTTTTTTTTATCCTCACCCAAGGACATTTTTGCATTAATCTTCAGATAGAGAAGGAGAGAGAGGGAGAAAGAGAATCGATGTAAGAGAGACACATCGAGTGGCTGCCACCCACACGACCCCAACTGGGGCCGGGGACAAACTGCAACCGAGGTACGTGCCCTTAGCGGGAACCAAACCCGGTTCTCTCTGGACCGCAGGCCAATGCTCTAACCATTGAGCCAAACCGGCCAGGGCGTGAGCCTCCTTCTTCAATGGTGACTAGGAGCTGGGTGGGCCCCCAGCGATGGGGGCAGCTCTGTGCTTGGTCAGGGGTCCGGTCTTGATCAGGCCCCCCACTCTCCTGAGCCTCAGTCTTCCCATCTATAAAGTGATGCTGATGTTCGGACCTCCTGGCTCTGTGGACCTCTGTGGACCTCCTTGGGTGGACGGGCAGGACAAGGGTCGCCTCTGCTGGCCCTCACCACCTGTGTCTCAGCAGCAGAGGCCACCGCGATGCCGCACTTCCTGGATTGGTTCGTGCCTGTCTACCTGGTCATCTCTGTCCTCATCCTGGTGGGCTTTGGCGCCTGTATCTACTACTTCGAGCCTGGCCTGCAGGAGGCGCACAAGTGGCGTGTGCAACGCCCCACGGTGGACCGTGACCTCCGCAAGACACTGATGGTCCGAGACAATCTGGCCTTTGGAGGCCCAGAGGTCTGAACTGGGGGTTGGGCACCAGGCACCCTCCCCAGCCCTGCCCATCCTGGAGACCTGGGGCAAAGGGGGATGACCTCTGGGCCTTCAGGCCATGCCTCCCAGCAGATGCCCCTGGGTGCTCTGGCCAGGCCCTGGCTGTGGAAAGATGGGCACCCGAGTGCCTGAGGTGTTGCTGCTGCTGGCCTAGGGCTTGCTCCCCACGTGGAGCTAGCTTAGCCCACGCCCGCCTTCCTGGCTCCGGGACACCCCCCACTGGCCCCCAGTGCCTTGGCACTGCCTCCACTCCCGCCCCTCTCTTCACCTGGAGTCCTGAGCCTCCAGGTCTCCCTCTTCCCCACTGAACCCCCAGTTACACTCAGATGGCACCTACCCACGGCTTCACATGGCAGCCTTCCAAGCTGACCCAAGGAAAGGGCCCCCTCAGCAGGGAAATCAGCGTGGTCCAGACCGGCCCCCATCCCTTTGGACTCAGACTTGGCACTGGTGTGTGTGGAGAGGTGTGAGAGGGGCAAGAGCATAGGGAAGGAGGTGTGTGTGTGTGTGTGTGTGTGTGTGCGTGTGTGAGAGAGAGGGAAAGTGGGGGCCCCAGGCAGGGCAGGAGGTGTGGCCATGGGGTGAGCTCCGTGTGCAGTGTGGAGGTGGCCAGCAGCTCCTGCCCCTTTCTTCTGCTGGACTTCCCTATCCCTCCTTGTTCTCCTCATCCTCTACTGCATTCCAGGGTAGAGCCCAGCCCCCCCAGAGCCAGGCCCCCAGCCCCCCAATCCCCGGAGCACTGCTGCCTCACTGTGGACAGAATGACAACCTGCCTCACTCTCCTCTCTGGGCTTCCATCTTAATTTGTTGCAATAAAAAGACGTCACGACTATCTTTGCGGGACTGTCTTCTTCCCAAAGGTAGGATCATGTCTATCATCTCACTGGGCGTGCACAGAACACGTGATAGGGACGGAGATACTGAATCTCAGAGAGGGCAGAGCAGACTTTCTCAACAACGGCACCACTGACCCTCTGGACCAGATCACTTCTCTGTCGTGAGCGCTGTGCTGTGTTGTAGGATGTTGAGCACCACTGGGTCTCCACCCAGCAGCACTTGCCCCCCTCCCCCGAGTTGGGACAACCAAAACTGCTAACAGCAATCCCTGGGGTAGAAAACCAGTTAGAATATAAAATGAGGAACAGAGATGCAAAACAGCAGGGCCTTACACCAAATAGAATTTTCTGTCTTCCTCATGGTGCACTCTGTGGGGAGGTTGTTCAGAACTGCTCTGGTGTCCGGTTCCACACAGTGGTCAGGCACCTGAGTTGTTTGACTCTGGCTGCTTCACGGTGCCTAGGACATTGGCCCAGTTCTGGAGGATCCTCTATATCCCAAGCAGCAAAGGGGTGAGAGGGTAGAAGGGGCCACCCCCTCCCTTGATAGACACTCCCTGATGGCTGTACCTCTTACTTTCCCTTACATCCCACTCATCAGTACTTAGCTGCATGGCTACTCCTAGCTGCAAGGGAGTCTAGGAAGTGTAGTCTTTAGCTGAGTGGCTGCACGTCTATTTAAGAAGCCCATTTCCGGGGCATGCAGGAGACGGCCAATCAATGTTCTCTCTCACCGATGTTTCTATCTCTTTCCCTCTCCCTTCCCCTCTCTCTAGATCAATAAAGAAATTAATAATAATAAAATAAGCCCACTTCCTTAAAAGAGGGAGAACAGGTGAGAAAGCTACCATTTCATTTTTATAGGGATTTGCCCAAGGCCACAGGGCAGTGGGCTGAGAGGTGGACAGGCTCTCTGGACCCAGACCAGGGCTCGCTCTTGTACATACCCGCTTGGAGGAGTCAGGGAGGGCAGAGCCGCCTTCTCTCACCTTGAGGGGATGCTGCTGCCAGGATCTGTGTTGCAGAGCTGGGCCAGGGTGAGGCCAGAGAGGCTCTCAGGGCCACAGCTGAGTGCCTCCTTCAGTGCCGTGTCCTGGGCGCCTCTCTTGTCCCATCCTGGCCCGGCACTGCTCTTCTGAACCTTGGGGTCCTGATCTCTGCACCCTCTCCAGGGAGCTTCCCCTCACCGCCGAGACGCTTGCAGGCACAAGAGGCCAAACAGAGAACAGCTGAAATCAAAGGTTCTGTCCTGGACTCCAGCTGGACCCTAGGGCTCCAGGATGTCACCGGGACGTGGACTGTCTGCACGCAGAGGTAAGGTGCGCTGGCAGCCCCAGACTCACGCAGCCCTTAGCGCCTCGATTTCAGGGGACAGCACGTGTCTTGTTCCAGCAAAAGCTCAGGATGTGGACTCCCATGGGCTCCCAGGGCTCGTGAGCTCTGGGGATGGGGTGCCCTGTTCTGGAGGCAGCTCTGGTCCCCACCACTGGAGCCGGGAGGGGTCAGCTCTACTATCACATGGTCTGAGGGTGTAGGTCGCTGCTATTAGTGAAAGGCGGGGAAGGGATGCTGGGTGAAAAATGAGATTTTTTTTTTTTTTTTTAATCCTCACCTGAGGCCCTGGCTGGTTTTGCTCAGCGGTTAGAGCTCTATCTCTCTCTTTCTCCCTCCCTCTCTAAAATCAATAAAGAAAAAAATTAAAAAAAAAAAAAAAAAAAGAATGGAGGGACTAGCACCACCCACTGGGTAGCTAATCCCACACTGCCTCAGTTTCTCTTGCAGTGCCGGCCCCAGTGTATTCTGGGCTCCCTTCCTGAGGGAATTAATGTCCTGCGTTACGAGGCTCTGGACTTCCTTCCATGATAATCGAAGAGAGTAGAGGTGAGGCCAGGACTAGAAGCTCAGTGCTGCGCTGTTGATCAGGAAAGTGCTTCCCAGCCAGGGTCGGAGGCAGGGCAGGAAGGGTCGGAGGCAGGGCAGGAAGGGCGCACGCAGAGGCCAGGCCTGAGTTGGGACTGACAGTTGTGAGGAACACGCCCCAGCTCTACCACTGGGTACGAAGGGGACATGATTGTGAGGACAGGACAGCAGCAGGGGTTCAGGGTGAGAAGCACTCAGACCCCCTCCGGAGTCTCTCTCAGCTTTTCACTCCTGCCGGGAGCACCACTGCACTGGCTCCCCGACCCCACGGACAACGCGCCGGCCAACTGCTGCCAGGTTTCTATCACGTTCCGGCTCCAGTCGCTGGAGAAGTTACCTGGCCCTCTCTGGCCTAAGCAAAAACACCCCCGGGGAGGGATTCACTGGCTCCTCTGAAGCCAGGCACACATTTTATATTTTATATTTATTTATTATCCTCATCCGAGGAGATTTTTCCATTTTTTGTTCAGATAGAGTGGGAGGGAGAGAGAGGAAGAGAGAGAAACATCAATGTGAAAGGGACACATCGAGTGGCTGCCACCCACACAACCCAACCAGGGCCGGGGACAAACTGCAACTGAAGTATGTACCCTTAGCGGGAACCGAACCCGGGTCTCACTGGACCGCAGGCCGATGCTCTAACCTCTGAGCCAAACCGGCCAGGGCCAGGCACCCTTTTAAATTAATCGCCCAAGGCTGGGGCAGGGTTCTAGGAATGGTCCATCTTGAGTCAGGGTCCCCTGGGACCAGCATGACCTGGGTTCGTGTTTCTCAGAACAAGGTAGCTTTCTTGGGATGTTGGGGTGTGTGTTGGGGGGGGACAGGGTTCAGAGGAAATGGTGTAAAGTGCTCCCCCACCCCACCCCACCCACCAGGCAGACTCTGTTGGAGGTGGATTGGGCTTGACGGGGTGGGCCTCAGGCTAGATCTGGCCCGCAGCCAAGTTTGGTTTGTCAAGTACAGTGTTTGGAAAAAATGCAGATTAGTTGGCAACATTTATAAGTCAGAAGATTTCACATGAAAATCTGTTTTTCCGACTCCGCTTTAAAAATAAAAATCCTGGCCGCACTAGGTCTGAAGTGTGAACATGTTCAAGGTTATGAGCTCTGTGGCCTCAGCAGGGAGGATGTTGACCTTGACCTCCTCTGTCCAAGGGCTGCAGCAGGGCCTCACACCTGGGCTGCCCAGGAGGAGCCCGAGGGCAAGGGATTTGCCCGAGCCTTCCTTCCGCTCTTAAACCTGGGCCCTTTCCCAGTTCCCAGCAGGGCTTATCACTTAAATCTTTCTTGCTTTCTTTTTTTAAAAATCCTCACTGGAGGATACTTTTTCAAATATCTTCAGAAGGGGGGTGGGGAGAGGGAAACATCCACGTGAGAGAGACACATCGATTGGCTGCCTCCCCACTACCCCAACCAAGGCCTTGGATGAACCGCAACCAAGGTACATGTCCTTGGGCGGGAATGGAACCCGGGACTCTTTGGTCTGTGGGCTGACACTCTACTGCTGAGACAAACTGGCCAGGGCTAAATGTTTCTTTACATATGCTCTTCCCATAGAGGACCTAAGAAGGTTTCAGTCGAAGGAACCACATAACATGGGAGTGAGAAGGAAATGTTCTGATTCTGACTACTACTATAGTACTATTACTTATCTCTGAGCTTCCTGGCAGCCAGAGAGAAAGGGGAAACACAGAGAGCTCATTTTATTCCTCTTTGTGTTTCAGGAATACAAAGAGGATCAGGGGAAGGTCCTAGGTCATGTGAGAGAAGGGAGAGATGGACTCTTCTTGAAAGACAAATTTTCTGATTCTAAATACTAAAAAGAAATATCTCAAATGGGATCAACAGACTGTGTCCTCAGCATTTTTTTTTTCACAAGGGGGAGGATTGACCCAAATAGCAGAGCCTACAGAAACAGGCCAGTTCACACAGAGGCAGATTTTTCCATCTGCCAGGGCACGCCAGAGGACTGTACTGGGAACAACTTGAGGTTACAGCTTGACAATAATATCTTCTGTAAAACTGTTTAAATTGCATGTCTCGCCTTGGCAGGTTGATCAGTGGTTAGAGCATTGGCCTGCAGACCAGAGAGCCCAGGGTTTGGTTCCCGCTAAGGGCATGGACCTCGCTTGCAGTTCGTCCCCGCCCCGGTTGGGATCATGTGGGTGACAACCAGTTGATGTGTCTCTCTCACATCAATGTCTCTCTCCCCCCCCCTCCCCTGCTCTAACTGAAGACAAATGCAAAAATGTCCTCAGGTGAGGATAAATAAATAAATAAATAAATTGCATGTCTCGCCCTGGCCAGGTAGCTCAGTTGGTGAGAGCATCATTCCGATACACCAAGGTTGTGGATTGGATCCCCAGTCAGGGCACAAATAAGAATCAACCAATGAATGTATAAATAAATGGAACAACAAATCAATGTTGTTCCTCTCTCTTCCTCTCTCTAAAGTCAATAAAATAAAATAAGCAAAGAAATTCCTAGGTTCTCCAAGGAAGAAATGGGCTACAATTATTAAATAAATAAACAAACAAATTGCATGTCTTTGGCAAGTTTCAGTAGCTCTCAGACACATGACTGAATTGTGTGTGCCAGACACTGAGAATCACAGATGATTAAAGTCCAGATAAATGTCCGCTGCCAGAGCCCGACACTGTGCTCAGCTCATGTCAAGTTCTCCGTGGAGAGCTGGTTGTTTTCCCGTCACTCCTGCCCTGCCTGCCTCACCAGGTTGTGGCAACCGCCAGAGGAGACAGGCAGGAAGAAAGCCCTGCACAGATGTCGGCATCACACACGAGCTCCTTGAGCTCTGCAGAGGAGTGCCATGCACCTGCTCTACCCCTGCACTTGGCCTGGCACCAAGAATGCGAAGACAGAGAACATATAGCTCCTGAATCAAAAGTGCTGACAAGTGGGAGGGGCAGATGGGTGTGTAAACAAATTATAACACGAAGTGTGGCAAGAGAAGTATGTGTGAGAAACGAAAACAGAGCTGGAGAGGTGCCTAACTCTGGCGCTTTGTCAAGGAAGGTTTCCTGGAGGATACAAGTACTGAGCTGGGTTTTGAAAGTGGCACATGAGTTTGCTCTGAAAGGGGAAAAGGAGCTGGCAAGAGACCAGACAGAACCCCAGTCCTTCTAAGACCAGTGAGTGGTGTCGTGTGGTTGAAGCACAGAATGCCAGTAAGTGGTGGGAGGGGAGACTGAACAACCAGAAGGTGGTTTTCCAAATAAGGATTAAGTCCAGGGAGAGAATCTGACGACCTAACAGTTGCCACCTCCTCCAGGAAGGCTTCCCTGACCCCACCGGCAGCTTTCCCCACTCTAGCCTTAATCTTGTGTTGTGATTTTGTTCACGTGTCTGTGGAGAGCAGTGGCGGCGTCTTGTCTCAGGCCAAGCCTGCCTGGGCCTCCATGAAAGAGAATGCTTGTTGGATGAATGGGCCCGTCTTTTCGGAAGTCTTGCCAGAGGCTACCAGTCTGCTTAGACTGAGATCTTAGAGAGGCTTGAAGGCTTCCTGGGGGTCCGGCTGCTGTGTAGTTTTTTAAATGCCTTGGGAGGTTTATGCAAAGTCCTGGGTGCTTTCCCTTCCCACCATCTGGGAGCTGTCAGCCACGGTGGGTGTGTCTGGGCTGGGCTCAGAGCAGGATGGGAGGCGGGAATGTGCAGGATCCCTGCGTAGGAACGGCCACAATGTTCAGACTCTGGTGGGGGGTGGCACAGGCTCGTCATTGTTCCACCCCCTCGGCTCTCCTCGCTGCAAAGCGGGAAGGGCTTGGGAAGGCTGAGAGACCAGCTTTGGGGTGAGGGCAGAGGCTGCAGTCTCCTTCAAAAGACTGTCACAATGTCAGTCAACACCGTTACAGAGAACCCTGGCTGGGAAAATCCCCTCCAGCCCCACCCCATAATGTGGGAGGGGCTCAGAATCTGGATCCTGGAGACCCACGTGTCCAGCGACTGGTTCACTGTGTGAATCTTGGCAAGTGTATTCCCCTCTCTATATCTGCAGCTGTGAACAGCTGGAATTGATCCCGAAGTCACAGGAAACCATGAGAAGAAATAAAAAAGAAATCAGAATTATAAGGCAATGATTTTAATGGCTGACATGGGCTGAGCTCATCACACTCCTCACTGCATTCTTACAGCCATGCGAGTGGGCGGGCAGTGCTGCTCACCAAACATTCCTAGCTCCTCAGCTCTCAAAGGTGGTAGGGTCACACCTCTTCGTGCTGAGTGGGGCCATGTGACTAGTTCTCACCTGTGAGCTGTGATCAGAAATACGTCCAGGCCAAAGCATCTAACAGCGAGTGAGTGATTCAGCATGCTCTCCTTCCCTCTGCCACAATGACCAGTGGCTCCTGAAGGTGGTTGCTGGTTCCCAGATTGAAGATGATGTAGAGCAGAGCCTCAGCTGACCCAAAACACAGTGCACATGAGGCGTGAGTGAGAAGTAAACCTTCACTGTTATAAACCACTGGGATTTTGGAATTGTTTGTTATTGCAGCATAATTTAACCCATCCTGACTGATACAATCCCCATTTTACAGGTGGAGAAACTGGAGCTCAGAGAGATTTGTGACCTGTTCAAAATTGCACAGCTGTAACAAACCCAGATTTGAGACTCCAGACCCTGTGCCACTTGTCTGGGAGGCCACCACAATGATTTTTTTTTTGCTTAGGTGGTCTGTCCTCCAAGGCCACTTCCAGGCCTATCCATCTTTCCTTTGGTGGGAAAGGTTGTGTATGTGAGGTAATAGTCACTTTGGGCCACTAGAGGGCAGCTGAACCCAGGTTTGTAATGACTGTACTGGTCCGGCAGTGTCCTCAGCCCCTCACCACAGGAAGAGAGAGCCAGGCAAATGGGCTGGGGGAATAGAGATGAAGGACATTCATTCCTTGCTCTCAAGGACTTAACAGCCTGGCGGGGAGTGAGATGAAAGAATTCGAGATCTTCAAGCTAGAAGAGACTACATGAGGACATCTGGTCCCTATTTGAAAAGGCAACCAGGGCCCAGAAGGGCAAGTGATCTGATAGAATGAGGACCCAGGACCTCTGGCTTCAGCTCAGGGTTTCTGCACCTCATAGATAATGCAGTCTAGTGGAAGGTGGCCAGTAAAGGTTCCCCCCACCCTATCTGGCCAGGCAGAACGTGCCGCCCCTCCTCCAGCCCCCCTCCGTTCTTCCTCACATCCGGCTGGCCCTCAGCCCTCCAGGCAAGAAGGGAAGGGGGTTAGAACTCCAGAAGGCTCTTCTCCCCCGCCCACTGGCCAGCCAGCAGGTTGCCCTGGTAGCAACAACACAGCCAAGTTTGAAAACCCATAGCTCCAACGGGAGAGAATGGATCAGGGGAAGGTCCTAGGTCCATATATTCACCATTCATTTGTTTATTGATTCATTGAAAGTAAAATTTTATAGAATTTTACTGAGGCTGATTCTTGCCAGGCCCTGGGACCCAGCAAAGAATGAAGTCCAGGCCCTTCAGGACTGTGCTGTCCAACATGATAACCACTAAATAAAATGAAATAAAATGAACAATTCAGTTCCTTGGTCACTGGAGCTCCATTTTAAGTGCTCAATAGCCACCGATGGCTAGGGGCTATTCCACTGGACAGCACAGATACGGAACATTTCCATTATCGCGGACAGTTCTATTGGCTCCCAAAGCTCACTCGCTGAGGGCGATGCACAGGAAACAGACCGGACCACATGGCATTGTGTGGGCTGCGGTGTCCTCACCAGCAAAAGGCAGGCGACAAGGCAAAGATGAAAGGAGGTGCAGAGAGAACGCTTAGCCTAGTTCCTGGTTCAGGGTGAGTGCTGGGAGGGTCGCCTACTGTCGCTGCTGTATTCTAGTTATCATAAGGATCTGTTAACACAACCACCTTCCTAAGCAGAATGAGGGTTCCTCACCAGCCCTGGCACTTAGTAAGTGGTCAGTAAATGGTAGCCATTATTATCACCATCTTTATTATTACTATTCCTTGATAGAGGCAGAAGAGGGTGCCCAGCCCAGCCCACACTGCCAGAGCCAGGCTGGATGGCCTTATGGGTCTCCACAGGCCCAGGACTGGGCTCTCGTTGAGTCCTCAGGGCCTTAGTGCAGGGGCCAGCTGGAGCGAACCGGGGCTCAGGGAATAGTTGTTGAAGCTGACAATCCCTCCTTTAGCCTCCAGGAATTCCAGCTTATTCAAGGGAAGACCTCAGCTAGGTGGGCAAGGTGGCCCGAGGGTCCCAGAACTAAAGAGGATGTGGGGACAATGCAGAGGGAAAGCAGAAATGAGGATGGCACTGTGATCACTTCAGAGTACGATAGGCATTTGCATCTAAAAGTGAGTATAGCCGTATTCGGAGTATCCGTCTTCTGGCCGGAGACATCTCTCCAGGGTCCGAGTCTGTGGGAGAGCAGATTTGGGGAGGACAGGCCACAGCACGGAGCCCCAGATGGCCTTGAATCCAGGGCAGCTCAGTCTGACTGTTATGAGCCTCCCATGGCCCTTTGGGATTCCAGAGGCTCAGAGCAGCCATTCACTGCCGCCCACTCCAGAGAAGCCAGCCCCTCCCTGCCCCAGAGCCTAGCCCAGCTGGGGATGTAGCTGGTGGGACAGGTCAGGAGAGGGCTGGGCCCTCAGCCTGAGGACTGTGGCCTGGAGGAGTGGAAGCCTATGAGGGGACCACAGGGCTGAGGCCCCTGAGCTGGTTGCATGGCCAGACTTGGGGCACAGAGGAGGTGAGGGGCCTGCACCAGCCTCAGCTTCCCAGACCAAAGACCGCCGGACCTTTCTTGTTCTCTGATCAAGGTGGGTGGACGTTTCTGTGTACTGGGGGGTAGGGATAGGATTAAGGGATTGACTGGTGGGGGGCTCTGGAAACCCTGTCCTCTAGCCTACTCTCTGTGGGTGTGCACACTGAGGGTAGATGTTTGTGGTTACATGCAGGGTAAGTGTACACGTACAAGTTGTGAATAGGGCAGGGCTGCAGGGAGGTGATGGAGGGTGGCACAGTTTTGGGTACAAATTTATGGCTGCAGAGGGATGAGGGTCTGGGGCACCACTGTGAGGGATGGTGTAGACCCCCTGCTCCTGACCTTAGGGATCTGGCCAAAGGAGCACCCTCCTCTCCCATGAGCCCCTCCTGCCAGCCCTGGCTGCCCCTTAGCATCATGTTCCAGCTGCTGTGCTGAAAGCAACAGAAACAGCTTTGTTCCCGAGGGTGAGTTTTATGGAGCCTAGGGCGTGCACCAGCTGCCCATCTGGGGTTCCCAGAGCCCTCCTCAGGGAAGGGCTCATCTATGCAGACCACCAGCCAGAGCCCTCGACCACCTCTTCTCTCCCCCCTACTTCCCACCTGCAGGCAGCCCTGAAGCTTCTAGCCCTGTTATGCAGCCTTGTCCGCCCCACCCCCAGCCCACAGTCTCAACAGTGTCCTCGCCCATTTCCTTGCCTCCCCTTCTGTTCCCCTCTCATGTCTCTGTCACACTGCCCCGGGGTGACCATTCCCACCTGCAGATCCGACTGGGTCATCTTCCAGGGCCTGAGCATGCGCCTGCAGCCTTGTGCCTCCCCCCGCCCAAATACACTCTGGAAATCCTCACTGCTTTGACACCAACGCTGACCTCTGGCATAGCCCTGCCCGCTTCTCTGCTGGGCAGGTTCCCTGGGGGCATGGACGGGGCTTGTTCACTGGACAAGTGTCCTCCTGTGAGCACTTGTGACTGCTCCACTTAGGTCCCACCTTCTCCAGGGTTCTCCTCAGCTCAGCCTCCAGCAGGAGGCCAGCGCAGGGCTCTCTCCAGGTTCAGAGGGGAGGCCCCAGACGCAGACCCTGTCCCCAAGCCAAACTGCTCATCCCTCAGCCTCCTACCTGGATGCCGGCTCCTATTTTGGCTGCTGTGGGTGGGAACCCAGAGCCCTCTGGCTCCTTCTAGAAGAGGCAGGGGTGGATGGGCTTCCAATAGCCAATGCCCTTCTCCAGGGTCCCTGAACACAAGTGTGTGACCTCCACAGAGTTGTCCATGGAAAGAGGGGATAAGTTGGGGCCCAGGGAGAAGTAACCCCCCCACCTCGAGTTCTGTCATAACAGAAGCGGCCTGTCCACTGGAGGCCACCATTGCTGGAACATCCTCCCACATCCACCTGTGTGTACCTGGGTAGGGGTGTGTGTGAGAGGGCCTGTGTGTGAGGTGTGTGTAGGTATGTCACAGTTGGAGCTGTAGGAGGCCTAGAAGAAGGGACATATGTACTCCACCGAGGACAGTCCCCAGCGAAGCCCCTTCAGGCCTGGCAGTGTTAGCTCTGGTGGGCGGGGGGCACGGGACAACGACACCTCCAAGCCTAGCACCTCCCCTCGGCTTGGCCCTCTCTCTGTTGATTGCCTCAGGGGAAGACGAAAGACCTAGATGGACCACAACTTTGAGATGCAGCCACGTGGAGCCCCAGGGCCTGAAACCTCCTTCTCCCGAAGCCACCTGCTGGGGCGCCCTGCCCACCCCTCAAGGCTCCCTGGAGGGGTGCCCCCTCTTATCCCTGTCCTCAGGAAGACCATCCGTCTGGATGCCTTCCCGCAAAGCCACCTCCCACAGGCTGCTGGCCGGCAGGGCCTAGGAGCCAGGGCCCGGAGTGTGCCTCCGCAGGAGCCCAGTAACAGCCTCGTGCCCAGGAAGCTCAGCTCCATCTCCCTAACGCTCCGTCAGAACAGCCAGGCGTGGGGAGAGGGGTCCACCCCTGGCAGGGAGGCTGCTACCCACGGACGAGGGAGGCTGCCCATTCTGGACTCATCATCTGTGACTCTAGTGTCAGGGGGCAGGGTCCATTCTGAGGGCCCAGGGAACCCAGGTCTGGCCAAACCCAGCAGGATGCCCACAGTGGAGAAGCCTCTGGTGAGTTCCTACCTGGCTCTACCTTTCCAATCGCGGTTAGCCCAGAATCCAGCAAGCCCTGCAGGGCCGGGCTCCATGGGCCAGAGGCACCCTGTCCCAACAACTGCCCAAGTGCCTACCAGAGCTTCACCAGGAAGAGGCAAGTCCAGGTCCAGGGGTATCCCGAGATCCCGGCTGCATCTCCAAAGGGCCACTCCTACCACAGGACCAGCGATGGCCATGGATTGGGCGACTCTGGACACGAGGCCAGGCACAGTCAGACATTTAGCCCCAGTGGCCACCAACAGACCTAGCTTGGCTGTCAACTTAGCCACACCAAACCACATCCACACCACATCCAGACTGGACATAGGCACAGCCACAGAACTGGCTGTCACACTGGGCACAGCCACAGAACTGGCTACAGCAGGCACAGCCAAGCCACATCCAACCACGGGGGCCACTGCTGTGGACTTGGCAGCCCCACACCCAGTCAAGGTGGACACAGCCAGGCCAGACAGAGTGCTGGCTTCTGACAGAGCGAACCCAGACAGGCCGCACATAACTACGGGTTCTCTCGCTTTGTGCACAAGCAGGCTGGGCATAGCCACGGGTGTGGTTGTGCCGGTCACCCTAAACCCAGCCATTGGAGAGACCACACAGGACAGTGTCATTAACCTGACCACATCAGACACTGTCACCTCCCCACTGATGTTGAGCAGAAGCACAGACCCAGCCCTGGACCGTTCTACAGCAGATGCTGCCACAGATCTGGCCAGAAAAACCAAAGGTAAATTCAGAGAACTTGGCAGGGGATGCACTGGGCTACTGGGGGTGGGGAGGGGGACGAGGGTGGTGGTGGAAGGGCCTGGAGACGGAGGATACTTGGATAGGTCGGAAAGGGAGGAAAGACTGTAAGGTCAGAGTCAAATGCACTGGGGGGGGGGACAGGGTTGAGGGGCAGAACACAGGGGACACACCAGGGGCTGGGTCCCAACCTGCCAGTCAGAACCACGCTGAGGGAAGTCACCAGAAGGGAAGTTTACGAGGGTAACTTGTGGAGGATCCATTATGCAGAGTCCTTCTGCAGCAGCTGCCATGGTTGTTTCTGTGTTCCCTGAAGCGCTGGAGTACTCAGGTGGTTGATAGGTGAGCGGAGCTTTGGAGCAAACCACCTACATGAAATCCCAGACCAGCACTCAGTAAGTGGTGACTGCCTAATAGTCGTCGCTGCTGAGCTCCTCTAGATGTGAACAGTGACCTCCCCTGAGACCTCAGTCATCCAAGGTCAGCCTTTCAGATATCTGTTGCTTAAAAGGTGCCTCACCTGGACTTCTTTCTTGATCCTCCACCCCCATTCGTTTAGCCCTGAAAAGTGAGTTGGAAACATGTATGTAGGGAAGTCCTACACAGAACTATAAATAGGTCAGCACAAGGGCTGGACATTCATTTCATCTCAGAGAGGCTGTGACATGCTTGAAGTCATGTAGCTGGCTAGTGGCAGAAAGCTAATGGGAACCTGGATCTTAGAATTCTACTTTGGGCCATCTCATTCCCAACATTTCCAAGGCTGAGGTCTGGCAGATGCTTGGAAGGCACCCAGTCCAGCACCCTCACTGGGGCTTCAGGCGCCAGACCCCTCCCATCACACCACACTGGGTCTGGGGGAGCTCACCCAGGCTCCAGTCTCCACACTTCCTGCTGCAACCTCAGCACTCTCTTCTGAAATGCAGGTGTGGACAGCCAGGAGCCTGCCGGACCCCTGTACCTAGATGTCTCTCGGCCATGTCCAGAGGCAGCCCTTTTCTTCCCAAACTAACTCCTGCCCTCCCTGGTCTCACTCTCTCAGCTGCAGAAACCTGGGCACCCTCCTCTGTTCTCTCTCCTCCATCCCCTCCAGTCTATTTCCAACTCTGCTGATTTACCTCCCCAACTGCGGATCCCTTCCTCTCCACCCCTCTGCCCTATGATGCCACAGCCCCTCCCCCAGGGCTCTCCCTCTCCCACGCAGCTGCCACAGGAACTCACATATTTGATGGCAGCACTTTGAGCTTAACAGTCGTTGATGACTCACCATTATCTTCCCTTAAAGTCCAGCTCCTTAACCTGGCTTCCAAGGGTTCCAACTTCTCCAGCCTCTTAGCTGCATATCCCTGTCCGGAATGTTCCCACCTTCGCTGCTCCAGGGAGCCCTGAGCGGCCCACCCACACCACGCAGCTCTCACCTCTGAGTGCCTCCCCTCTGCTGCCCCCCTCCACAGAATGCCCCTCCACGGCTCTTCCCTCCCACCTCCTTTCCCCTTTCTCCTCCGGTTGCCACCTCCGTGCCCCCGCAGTACCCTGTGCATACCCTACTCCCTGCATTCGGCCAGTCCAGTTTTCTGTCTCTTCTACTAGACCCAGAGCCCTTTGAGGACAGGGATGGTCATCCTCATCCCTCATGCCCCAGGGCCTGGAAACGTGCTGTCCATTAATGCTAATGGCATGCATGGCAGATTTTTCTGATAGGTAAATTAAGGCTCAGGAAAGTTCCCGAGCAGCTCAAGGTCATAGGGCCCATCATCCCGGAGCCAGGCCTGGAACCTGGGCCCCGGACTCAGGTCTCTACAGGCACCCGCGCCTGGGCAGAGCGGCGCTGAGCCAGCGCAATATCCCAACCACCGCGTGACTCACGAGCACGCACCGCCGCCCGCTACTGCCACCGGTCCCCTGCGCCCCCCGCCCCGCCCTAGCCTAGAGTAAGAGGCCGGAGCCGAATCCAGGGGAAGGGACCAGGGCTGGGATGCAGGCACCTTCCTCGGTCCGGCATCCCGAGCCTGCGGGTACAGCGCCCCTGCGTGCCTCCCGGGCCGCCTGCAGCTGGGTGCCCGCTCCCGCGTGCGGAGGCGCAGGGAGCTGGTGCGGGCAGCTGGTGCGGGCTCGGGTGCCGTGGGAGGGGGAGGGGCTCTCAGCGGGGCCGGCGGGCGCGCGGGTCACGTGGTGCGGGTGGCAGCGGCGGCGGCGGCGGCATCGGTGCGCGCGGGCAGGGGCAGCGCGGCGCCGAGCGAGCGGAGGCGAGGTCCCGGGCGGGTGCGGCGGCGCGGGGCGCAGGGGCGGCGCGGCCGGGCCGCGGGCCGGGCGGGTGGGCGGAGAGCGCGGAGGGGCGAGGCCCGGCTGCAGGGGCCGCTCGGCCCGGGAGGAGCCCGCGCCCCGCTCAGCCTTGCAGCCCCGCGCCCTGAGCATCTCCCGGGAGAAACGGAGACAAAGGAGGATTCATGTCCAAAGGTAGGGCCGCTGGCCGGGCCACCGGCGCCCGCCGGTTGGAGGCTGCGATCTCGGAAAGCCCGGCTGGAGGTGCTAGCAGGGGAAGGGTTACTGCGCCGAGGAGCCCACGCGCGGTGACATATGCACAGACACACGCGCGCACGGTGGCACACACCCCAAGATATACATGCCCAGAGAAATTCACCCACAGGAACGTGGGGAGATACCGAGACACACCGACACGCAAGTAGGGATCCAGATGCGCACAGAAAGCCCCACACTGGAGCCCACCAAGACACACACACACATGCACACCACGCACAGGTATCAGCCACCTACCACCAGATACGAGACCTATGTGTGCGCTGACACATAGACCCCTTCCCCCACACACAGACAGGCACCAGCTGGTGGTCTCCTAGGGAACTCGTTGGCCTCCAGAGAACTGGGTGGGGGAAGGGGGTGTCCCAGGGCCCTTTGCTCCTGAGAATAGGAAAGGACTAAGATATCTTTTGTGATTCTTTTTCTGAGAGTGGAGGCTGGAGCTGGGGTGGACTGGAATTGCCTCTGCGGGTGGGGGTGGGGGTCTGGGGAAGGTCTTCAGCTCAGGAAGGAAGGAAGAGCCTCCCTACCCCCCACCGCACTAAGCCAAGGAGGCAGGTGCTATTCCGGAAAGGTCTCCTCCCCCTGCTGCCACCTTCCCAACTAAGGGGTGGGGTCCATGGGCCAGACAAAGACAAAGCCATTCATTTGCCTGTAAAAGAAAGCACCAGAGCCCTTGCTTGGCATGGTGACGGAGGTGCTGTTTCTGTGGGGGACTCGGCCAGCACTGAGTCAGGTGGACAATGCCTCTCTCCCTTGAGCACTCATGGGGCAGGTGGCTCCTGGCAGGGGGTGCTGCAGACAGATTTTCCTTTCCAGGGCCCTGGGAGAGCTTGGAGCCTAGGAGGGGCTCCAAGGACCATTTAGGCAGGATGGCATACTTGAGCTATGTTGTGCTGTGACCCCATCCTGAGCTCTTCTCACCCTTGGGGAGCCAGCCCCTTTCAATCCCTATTGTGGGGGAGGAAGCAGGTCTTTCTTAACAGAGTCTACACCCTTGACTGTGGCCTACACACAAGAGCCATTTGCTGGCCGGGGGTCAACTGCTTGGCTAGAGGAGCTTCTGAGGGAGGAGAAAAGTGACATCTGCCTAGCAGTGAGGCATGCATGCATGCATGCATTCATTCATTGCTGAGTACCTGTGTTATGCTGGGTACATTGGGGCACAGAGATCAGTAAGATATGGCTCTAGCCCTGAAGAAGGGTGGAAACCAGCGTATGTTCAATACCAGGTAATTTATGTCCATGCTTTTGTGTAACCTTCACAGCAACCCAGCAAGGTGGGTACTCTCCCCATTTTCCTGAGAACAGTGGGGCCACCCAGCTAGGGATCAAGCCTGGCCAGCTCCCCATCTGGGGTTGGCAGGTGGGACAGGGGCAGAATGGGGGAATGTAGGGGCAGAGGATGGAGCTACAGAATTCTAGAGCAGTATTTGTCCTGCACCCTGGAGATTTTTGTGTACTGTCAGGCACCCTCACCAGAGAGTGGGCCCTAGCGGACAATGACCTTGTCTGGGGTCCAAAAGTGTCCTTGGCATTTAGTCTAGGGTTTGGCTGGAGTAGGCTCCCATTTGACAGCAAGTGAAGTGGCCTGGCAGGGATGAACAGAATGAATGAATGAATGAATGAATGAATGCCTCAAGGGCTGAGGCAGCAGGAAGAAGGGCATCTACACCAGCCAGGAGGGAAAGCAGAGGCTTTCCTGAGGGGTAGCCCTTGGGCTGATGGAGAAAGAAGAGCAGGAGTTAGCCAGGGGCTGGAGTGGGCAAGGGTCTTCCAGCAAAGGTTGTGACACAGTGACCGCCCCAGGTTTGTAGTACTTGTGGCTGGTGGTGGTTAGCATGTAACTGGTATGCAATTGGCATGTGTTTGGGGGCGACTTGCCAGCAGGTGCTCTTTACAGTGAGCTCAGTGGGTGTTAATAGGTGCTCGCTGGGAGAAGGAGGTGATGTCTGTTCATGTACTGGCCCTGCAGTAGGTCTGCTGTGGCCCCTAGGAGTTGCCTGGGAATCTGGTAGGCAGGCCCCTTCTTGCAGCCAGGGTCTGTCTTTTAAAAAAAAAATATTTTTTTCTTTATTGATTTTAGAAAGAGAGGAAGTGGGAGAGAGAGAGAGAAACATCGATGAGAGAGAACATTGATTGGTCACCTCCTGCATGCTCCCCACTGGGGCTTGGGCCCATAACCTGGGCATGTGCCTTGGCCAGGAATTGAACCAGCGACTTCTTGGTGCATGGGTCAATGCTCAAGCACTGAGCCATACCAGCTGGGCAGGGTCTGTCTTTTGAGAATGCTCTTTTAAGAAGCCAGCGCTGAGCAGGCCATGGTGAGGACATCCACTTTATATGACTACTTGGGAAAGCTCCCAGAAAAAAGTACAAGAGTCACTTTCCAGGTGTGTAAAATGGGGTTACCCCCCTAATCACACACACACACACACACACACACACACACAGATCTATCTCACAGTGTGTGGAGACCAAATGGGCTCAGCTGGAGAGGCACAAGGGAAATGGGAAGGGCCAGTGTGTGAGCAGCTGGGCAGGGGAAATGGGGCACTGGCCCCAGTGCAGGTGTGCTGAGTGGGCCAGGAGTCACGTGGGGGAGCAGGCCCAGCTGTGAGAGTCAGCTGCTGTGGGCTGAGCCCATCTCTCTGCCCACTGCCTGGCTAGCAGCAGCTTCCTGGGAAAGCCAGGCCCTGGGGAAGTCCTGAAGCTTTGTCGGATTTACCTGTGTTGGAGAGTGACAAGGAAAGAACATTTTCCCCCTGGGAGAGAGAGTCTTGCCAGGATCCGTGGAAGGACCAGGCGGTGCAGTATGGGAACAGAGTCCTGGCTGTGTTGGAGAGTGGGGGAGGGCAGCGCTCCCATCCCCTCGCCCTGTTGCCCACGGGCTGTTCATCAGCCCTCCTGTAAGCTTGAGACTGCAGGGCAGAAACCGTGAACCCCAGGATTCTAGAATGGCAAACTGGAAAGGTGCTTGAGAGAGTGTGGAGTCCAACACTGCGCCTTGTAGTTAGCGTCCGGGTACCTCCCTTGGACAGTGCTTACACACGTACCACCTCGTCTCCTCTGACAAGTCCGTGAACTCGAAAGGGGCTGGGGCAAGAGGGCCTGGAACTGTGAGGCACTGTGTGGGCGCTTCTAGGCTTCATAGCTCATGTACCGCGCACCACAGTCTTCATCACGATCCTAACCAGTTTACAGCAAGGAAGCGGCTCCTGGGGGGAGTGCTTTGCCCAGGTCCACAGAGCTGGCATGTAGCGGAGCTTGGCTCTTCCCACTTCACCACATACACCCTGTTTTGCGGGTGGGAGATGCGGCTGCTATCCTGAACCCGAGCCTGGTGGACAGTGGCCCGATGGGGAGACGCACCGGTTTCTCTTGTGTGTGGAGGTTCCCAGGGCCTGCCAGACCCAGGGGCTGTGTGCCTTCCCCACTGGAGCAGGGCAGCCCTTCGGCCTCCCCTTTCCTCTGCCACCCACCACTCCAAGGACATCCTGCATCATCTCAGGCAAGTGACTGCCTAGCTGAGCCTCATCCTCTCCCACTGGTCAAAGGGGAGACTGATTCCTCCAGTAGATTCAAAACTATAGTCGCCCCTCGCCGCTTCGCGCTTTGACGTTCGCGGCTTCACTCCATCGCGCTTTTTTCAAATAGTATGCCATATTTTACTTACTTAATTTATTTATTTTTTATCCTCACCCAAGGACATTTTTCCATTTTTTGTTCAGATAGAGTGGGAGGGGGGGAGAGGGAGAGAGAGAGAGAGAGAGAAACATCGACGTGAAAGGGACACATCGAGTGGCTGCCACCCGCACGACCAACCAGGGCCGGGGACAAACTGCAACCGAGGTACGTGCCCTTAGCGGGAACCGAACCCGGGTCTCTCCGGACCGCAGGCGGACGCTCTAACCGCTGAGCCAAACCAGCCAGGGCAGTATACCATATTTTTTAAAAACCGCGATAGAGTGAAGCCGGAACGTCAAAGCGCGAAGTGGCGAGGGAGGACTGTGTATAAATAACCCTACTTCGCGGAAATTCATTTATCGCGGTAGAGTCTGGAACTGACTAACCGCGATAAATGAGGGCCGACCGTATAGCTAGGAGGGTGCCTGGGGCTCCTCAGGGCACAGGCACCCTTACTTTGCAGCGGTGCTCATGGAACAGAGGGGACACTGAGGCTGGAAGGCAGGAGTGATGCTCGCGCTGCAGAGAGGGGTAGCCCTATTTGCTTCTAAAAGACAAAGCAGCTGAGGTGAGTGGCAGACTGTCAACAGGTGTCTGGTCCAGTATCCTAGAAGGTCTTTGCCCTTTATTTGTGGAGTCTGGATACAGGCTGGAATAACCCAGACATCTCTTAGACCAGTGGTCCCCCACTAAGGCCATGTTGTCCCCAGGGGACATCTGGCACAGTCTGAAGATATTTTTGGCTGTCACTACTGGGGGGCTATTCCTGGCATCTAGTAGAGGCCAGGGATGCCACTGAACATCTTGCAATGCACAGGACAGCTCCTCACAATAATTATTCCACCCAAAATGTCAGTAGTGCCAAGGAGGAGAAACCTCTGCGTTAGACACACAGATGTGCTTCGTAGCAGTGAGTGCACTTGAAGGGGCCCCAGCATCTGGAGAGCTGGTTCTGGTCCAGCCTTTGCATCTGACTTGCTCTGTATTCTTAAGCAAGTCCTTTCCTCCAGGCCTCAGTCTCATCTGCGAAGCGAGGGACCCATACTGGATGACATCTGAGATCCCTTGCTCCACTCTGTGTGATTCTGTTTCAAGTGAATAGTGCTGTGGCTTCCAAATGACCTCTGCAGCCCACCCCTTCCACCTTGGCTTTGCAGGGCTCCCAGAGACCAGGACGGACGCAGCCATGTCAGAGCTGGTGCCCGAGCCCAGGCCTAAGCCGGCAGTGCCCATGAAACCCGTCAGCATCAACTCCAACCTGCTGGGCTACATTGGCATCGACACCATCATCGAACAGATGCGTAAGAAGACCATGAAGACTGGGTTCGACTTTAACATCATGGTTGTTGGTATGGAAGGCCGTGGGGTCACTGGAGGCCCTGGTGGTGGGCAGTACTGAGGATCCCGTTTCTCTCCCAAGGATGATCTCAATCCTGGCTTCTCTAGGATGAGCTCTTTCCTGGAGGGAAATTTTAATTGACCCTCTTTTCCCCTTAAGACTCGCTGGTCCAGGATGGGAGCCATGAGTGGATGGTCAGTCTGGCCCCATCACCAGCTAGGTGTACATGGACAGCCTGTAGCCACTCTCAGCCTGCTTTTAGGTGTGTGGCATGGGGGACTCATCAGTGTCCTTCCCCACCTTCGAGAGCTGGGGCGAGGATCGGATGGAGGGTGGTCTTATTTCTGAATGTTTGTAGTGCTTTAAAGCTTAGGGAGACTTTTTAGGACACTGATTGGTCACTACGTAGTGTCACCAGCTCACAGAATGATCTCAGTGAGGTATTCAGTCAGTTGCTGGAACAGGGACCTGGGCATCGTTTCTTCTTCCTTTATGTCCTGACCCAATCAATCAAGTCCTGTCAGTTTACTTGTACATATCTCTCAAGTCTGTCTACTTCTCCCCATCTCCACTGCTACCCCCCTAGGCTGAGCCAGGTTTTTCACCTGGACGCCACGGCCACCTGACTCAGTGCTGCTCAAAGAAAAGGAGCTGGGCCAGAGTGCAGACCATCTGGAAAATCTTGCTGTAAAAAACATCCGCTGTACTAAACAGCAACATAGTTGACTTACTTTCCGGTGCAAACTTCTTATTTCAATAACTAGTAACAAATGGTTCATGGACCGTGGCCACGAGCCACACTTTGAGTAGTATTGACCCTCCTTCTGTCTCCTTTCCTCTTCAATCCATTGCCTACCAGTGTCCGAATACTTTTCCAGCCTGCAAAACTCATCAGGCCACGCATCAGTGAGTGTACGAGTTCAAACTGCTGGTCTGGCCTGGTACTACCTCTCCACACATCTCTTGCCACCTCCCGTGTAGCATTGTACTCACAAGGGACAGTTCTCCTGGATGCTCTTGCCATACTCTTTTCTACCTCTGAGGCTTTGCATATGCTATTCCCTCTGTCTAGAAACCCCTTGCAGCTTCTCCTGGGTCATTTTGAAGTCACTCTTCAGCTTACAGCTTAGTGTTGCTTCTTCCTGGAAGTACTTCTTGATCCCAGAGAGTCTGGATTCGATTCCCTTCAGTCTGCTGTTACAGCACCCTGTGGTTCTCTCCTTTACAGTGATTAATGCAACCTGTTATAATTGTTTGCTTATGTTTCAGTCTCTCTCACGCTAAATGGGTCTCTGAGAGTAAGGATGATGTCTCACTTACCACTCTACCTCCAATTCTAGCACAGCACTTGACACTCAAGAATACTTAATGAATAAATGACCTTAGAAAACATCCAGAGCAAGAATGTCGTGTACAAAACAGGTGGGCCACTTCCGTCCCCAGCAGCACCGTGGCAGAGTCCTGGCACACGTGCAGTCTGAGCCCAGATGCAGCCTCTTTGACATGTCGGCCTCGGTGACTACTACCAGTTGATCAGTTGGGATGAGAAATGCACCTTATTTGCCATCCCCGGTCTCATTCAGTCCCTTCCTTCCCTCCATGTTATCAGTAAAGAAACCGAGGGGAAGTGCACCCATTCCTCGGTGTTCAGGGAAACAGCCCGGCTGGTGTAGACTCTAGGACCTCAGGCTCTTCCTGGACCTTTTTCTAATCTACCATAGGAATGCTCCGAATCAGCACTTCTGACTTTATGTCCATATGACTCACCCGGAAGTCCCGTTACAATGCAGATTCTGAACCATAGGGCTGGGGTGGGGCCTGGGACCCTGCGTTTCCTCCCAGCGTCCGGGCCATGCTGGTGCTGTCATCGGTGGCGGGGCTTACTGTGATTCTGTGCGTGTTAAAGTTTGAGAAGCACTGCTCAGACCGGTGGTTTCAAACGCCTTGTAGTTGTGTGACTCCTTTTTATTTACTGCTCGGATTGAACTCTGTAGCCTGGTCAATGGGCACCATCGTGAAGGAAGCAGAGGTGACCCTCTCACAGGGTCCTTTCAGATATCTCTCTCCACAAGGCACTAATCACTGCACTACGATAAAGAGTGGATGTTGGCCAAGAGGTGCCTTGGGTTCAAGTCCTGGTCTAGCATTTGAGTTATGCTACCTTGCACAAGGTTGATGTGAGATGGGAATCAGTCTCTCCAGGGCCCCTTCAACGGGGATTAAAGATAGCGCTGCTGGGGGAGTCACAGGGCTGATGGAAGGCACGTTTTGCTAACGGGTGAAAGTGCACACACAGTGAGTCTGTACCAGAGCGCAAAGTAATTCTGTCATGACGTAGGTAGTAGTGAAGACTAAAGACGTAAGCAGAAACAAAGCAACCACTACACAAATGCAGAGGCTGTGCGGTTTCCCCATGGTCCAGGGGCTCCAGGGAGGAGAGAGTGTGGATCTGACAGGTTGGCCCCAGTCCTTCTCCAACACACAGGAAACCATCCCCGCCTGCCTGCAGTCCCTGCTCAGCCCCGCCCTCCGCAGCGAGTGTCCAAACAAGGGCGTGGCCAGCTCCCGGATTCTGTAAGCTCCTGGGAGAGACTCAGGACGTGGATGTGGGGTCTCCCTGCCTTCTCATCCTCCTGTCTTGCTCAGGTCAGAGTGGACTGGGCAAGTCAACACTGGTCAACACGCTCTTCAAATCCCAAGTGAGCCGCAAGGCCTCCAGCTGGAATCGGGAGGAGAAGATCCCCAAGACAGTGGAGATCAAGGCTATTGGGCACGGTGAGGACCAGGCAGGGACCCTGTGGGATTGGTCAGGGGGGGCCTCTGCCAGAAAGGGGGAAGCATGGGGCTTACTGGGAAATGAGGCAAGTGAAAGGCCATCTCAGTACAGAATAGAATTAAGCCCTACACTCTGTGGAGCCAGCGCCTTAAACTGTAAGTCCAGAGGGGGCAGGAAGAGGGATTGGAAAGGAAAGAAACGGGACTTGAGCTGGACATTAAGGCCTGCGTGGGATGCAGACAGGCAGAAAGGAGTAGGGAGGTCATTCCAGGTGCAGGGAACAGCACGGACAGAGGTACTGAGGTAGGGAAGACCCTGGACTTGACTTTTCCAATAATTGGTCCTGAAGAAGGAAGGAGCCCGGGTCTCCCTGGCTGGGGGGCGGCAGGGCACCTGGCATCAGCTGGAAGAGTCAGCTCCCTGGTGTCTTTTTGTTCGTCCCCTAGTGATAGAGGAAGGTGGTGTCAAAATGAAGCTGACTGTCATCGACACCCCTGGCTTTGGAGACCAGATCAACAATGAAAATTGGTATGTGTCTGCCTGTGAGATTTCTGCCCTAAAGACCACACGGAAGGCGCTGAGTGCTGTACAGATTCATTCCTGTTGAGAGCCACCTGCGCCCTCCGTGCTGAGGCTTCGGGATCTCCCTGAAGGACGGGGCAGGTGTTTGTAAGAGGCGAGGGAAGAGGCCAGATGGGGGCCAGAGAGTTGCCTGGAGGTGGCAGTGGGGCAAGGCAGACAGAACGAGGGAACCTGGGGTGCAGATCCAGGCTGACCTGAAGACAGCAGCAGACAGCGTGGCCTGGGCAAAGGGAAGACGAGTGAGAAACAGGAGGGAGGGGAGTCGCCATGAGAGGAGAGTCTCGGGGACTCCACAGAGCAAAGCTGCAGTCAGCGAGCCTCCAAGAAGGGGGTGTATGCACTGCCCGGAACGTAGATGGAAGGTTCCAGGCAGAAGTTTGCTTTCAGATCGGGCTGGAGACCACAGTGCTTCAGTGAGGGAGCTGGGGCTGCTGCTGGCAGGCAGGGCCCCGAACAAGACAGCTAGCACAGCCTCGGAAAAGGGACTGGATGCCTCTTCTCTGGTTACATGCCTGCCCCTTGACAGAGAAAGGTAATAAGGGCAATGACAGTAGTCATGATAATGAATCGTTGCCATGACTGAGTACTTTCTGTGTGCTGTTGCTGTGCTAAGGACTGAGCATCTGTTCTTTCTGATCCTATGTGTGTCCCGCCGGATGCATCCCTACTCCCATTTTACTCATGAGAAAACTGAGCCTCAGAAAGGTGCAGAGCCTTCCCAGGGCCTCCCAGTAAGGGTGCTGGGGAAGGGGTGCGTTGCTTTCTGAGCACAGTGGAGCTCTGCAGGCTCCCACAGCCCGGCGAGGGGGCCAGGTCCCTGTGGGAGTCCCAGCCTTGCTAACGGGGATAGCCATCCATGAGGGGCCCAGAGACAATAGTCAACAGGTCCCCTCGACGACCCCCAGGGGAAGTAGGAAATGAGAAGGGTGTGAGGGGGCCATGCCTAAGATGAACTCCCAGGTCGTGTCCTTCTGGGACATCCGGCTGCTTTCTTCCCACCCCCAGCTGGGAGCCCATTGAGAAATACATCAATGAACAGTACGAGAAGTTCCTGAAGGAGGAGGTGAATATCGCCAGGAAGAAACGCATCCCTGACACTCGTGTCCACTGCTGCCTCTACTTCATCTCCCCGACGGGACACTCGTATGTACCAGTCCCACCCCCACGCTGGGGCCTGGCTCTGCTTTGCACCATCTGTGCCTATTCTGTGGTTGATAACCAGTACCCAGACTCAGCTGGGGAGAGCCAGAAGGGCCCCACTATAGTCATGGCCCTCTGACTCCCCAGACTTTCCCCAAGAATGTCTGGCTTCCTTAACAGGAGAGTAAAGCTTACCAGCATCGGCCCCCATGCTGCCCACTGGTGTTCTGGTACCATGGCATGATGGTGCCAGTAGAGAGAGGCTGGTATGTGTGAGCAGAGTCCCTATTTATTCCGTAGATACCTGCTTTGCACCAGGCTGGGCAGTAAGAAGGGTGAAATGGGGGCAGGGTTACTGGCTTGGGGCTGGTGTTTTGGGTGGAGATTGAGACCCAGCTGTAGATATTTGGACGATGGCCAGCCCAGCACAAGGTGTCTAGAAATGAAGCTGGCAACAAGCAGGGCATGCTGGGAACTCTGGCTGTGAGTGGCAGGCGGCTGCCTGAGAGGGAGTGAGGGCGGAGGACAGAGATCCACGTGGGCAAGCAGACAGCCGTCCTGTTGGGGGAGGTTCTCATAACTTACAACTATGCCCTGCTGCTGGGCTAGAATTCAGTTCTTGAGAGGTTGGCACAAGAAAGGCCGATACCAAATTTTGTCTTTTTTTTTTTTATTCCTCACCTGAGGATATTTTTCTGCTTATCAGATAGAGTAGGAGGGAGGGAGGGAGAGAGAGAGAGAGAGAGACAGAGAGAAACATCGATGTAATAGAGCCACATTGACTGGTTGCCTGCCGGGGACGAACCACAACCAAGATACATGCCCTTGACTGAAACTGAACCTGCAACTCATTGGTCTGTGGGCCGACACTCTAACTGCTGAGCCAAATCAGCCAGGGCTTGTCTTTAAAAAAAAATTTTTTTTCCTTTATTGATTTTAGAGAGCGAGGAAGTAGGAGGGAGAGATAGAAACATCAATGAGAGAGAACATCGATTGGCCACCTCCTGCATGCTCCCACTGGGGATCAGGCCCACAACCTGGGTATGTGCCCTGACCGGGAATCAAACCGGCGATCTCTTGGTGCATGGGTTGATGCTCAACCACTGAGTGACACTGGCCAGGCTTTTTTTCCCTCCAGATCCCAAATTTTGGAAGAATAGGGTACTCAGCGGGTATTTAATGGGGGTGGGGAGAGCCCAGGAATTCAATAAAATGGTTAGCTTTATCCCTCCTTAGAACCTGGACTCAAGGTCTGCAAGGCAGCAGGCAACCTGATTTAATAAGTGCCCCAGACTACAGATTGGAGCCAGATTGGGACCCCAGAGCCTGGAGGGAGCTGGGCAAAGCCCTACTTGGACCCCTGCGGGACTAATTGGAGCTGGGAGGAGGCCGTCAGAACATGATACATAAAAGTAACCATGACACAGAGACAGATGGGGGCTGATACTTCATAGCTGTTCTAGGTCAGAAAAGGTGGTTTGACTGGGGCTTAGGGGCAGGATCTGAGGAGAAGGGGAGATGGCGGACCGTGCGTGGGCAGAGTCAAGGCCTGTTCGGAAGATGTTGAGATGGTGGGTATGTGTCAGGAGAGACAGCAGCCTCTTGACCTCAGCCAGGTTCCCAGCCTAGTCCTCCTGTCCCACGGGTGGCCCTGGAGTGGTGGCAGTGGCTGAGTGGGAGAGGGCAAGGTGGCTCAGACACTGCCTTCTCTGGGCCCCAGCTTGCGACCTCTCGATCTGGAGTTCATGAAACACCTCAGCAAAGTTGTGAACATCATCCCCGTCATCGCCAAGGCTGACACCATGACCCTGGAGGAGAAGTCTGAGTTCAAGCAAAGGGTGAGAAGGCCCCTCCTCTTCCTGTCCCCATCCCGCCTCCCGCTCCTCTGGTCCAAGCCTCGCCTATCCTCTATTATTACACGCCCCCTTCCCACCGCCCCCTTCCCACCCAGCTCCTACTTAACCATTAAAGAGACTGGACTGGACCACTGGTGGAGAGGAGTTAGTGCATCCTCAGGCTTGCCTCCTTCCCACCCTCCAAACTGACCCCTAAAGACCACTGACTACGTGAATCATCACGAACATCAATCACCCCTCAACGTTAGGTGCTTGAGGGACTGATCGCTCAAGGCTCTCTAGTCCTTACTGGTGTCCTCTGTAAACTCCTGTACGCAAAGCCTGCAGGTGGGGAGGGGGCTGGGAAGTGTGAGACAAGGATGAAGACAGTCACTGCCTTTGAGTAGACCACTGAAGGGTCCTGGATAGCTTCCTGGAAGAGGTGGGACTTAAGCTTACTAAGCTTTGAAAGAGGGAAACAGAGAGGCTTGGGGTGGGGGGACTCATCTCTCTTCCCTGCAAACAGGAATATGACACATAACAGCATGAGCACTGCCCGTGTGAAATCAGTACTCAGCGGTGCTTGTCAAAATCTGAACTTGACAGACCCTGCGATGAGCAAGCTGCACCCCCAGGCTGTTCCTCATCTCAGGCTGGGCTCTGGTAATCGTACGACTGGGGTTCACAGTCATTCAGGATCATCCTGCTGCCCGGGGCCTCAGAGTTAGAGTCGTCTGTGAATTTTCAAGGCTGTGTTTATGCCTCTGACTTCAGTGAGCGTACACGCACCTCCCGTTATCCTGACACTTGGCTTCCTTGCTTCTCTTCCCGGCCTCTAGGTTCGCAAGGAGCTTGAAGCACACGGCATTGAGTTCTACCCACAGAAGGAATTTGATGAGGATTTGGAGGACAAGACGGAGAATGACAAAATCCGGGTGGGTGCCTGGGGCTCCGTTCATCCCACATGCCCCCCTTGGTACCTGTGGGATGTGTATCCCGTGCTGCTTCTGGCTTCCCCCCTGCTTTTCCCTTCCGTACTCCCTACTGCACCCTGCCTGACCCAGACCAGCAGTGACATGGGAGAGGGTGAGGACTAGGGGCTCCCGCCAGGATGGTGAACGCTGCACCCATAGCCGAGGCTCTCGTCCACCCCCAGACCACACAGGGATTGGCAAAGCTGGGGTGTGGGGTGTTGGAGGGCACCGGCAGGAAAACATTAGGCTGGGGTCCAAGGTACCTATGTGCTAGCAGAGCTCTGCCTCAGTTTCCCCTCCACAAAATGCAGAGGTCAGACTAGGTGAGTGGCTTATAGGTTGTTGTTTTTTTCCTGAAAGAACCTTTTAAGAAAATGAAATGTCAGACAGAACTCCAATATATAACACATGCAAACAGAGCTGCTTTGGCTGTGGCGTGGGCACAGAGCCTGGCCTTCTCGGCGGGCCCTGGGGTATCTCCCGGGAAACGGGGCTTCAGGGAACCTGGCTTGTAAACCTTCAGCTTGTGTGATTTCTAAGCTCCCTTTCGATTCTAAGCCTCTGCCACCTGGGATTCTACCTCAGAATCCCGAGTGCTAGTCTGGGCTCTTCTACTAACCCCTGTAACAAACCACTCCCTTGCTTTGGTCTTGGGTCTCCTCCGACAAGTATAGAATCCCCTCAGCTGATGCCGTGAGACCGGTGGTTGGTCAGTTCATTTTGAAACATTTTGAAATAATTATTTTACTAAATTTTTAAGTTAAAATAACTTAAAACATACACATCACATCCATTATACATCTTTTCATGTAGAGACAAGGCTTTTCTTGGAGATTACATTCACTCTTTGTGCAAAAGCAACTCATCTTTATCAAGTTCTTCAGAAACATTCAACTTAATTTTCAGAGAAACAGCTCTCTACCCTCATATGTCCTCAGCTTATATAATAGTGATTTTATCCAGTTATGACAACAAGCACATATCGTTTGAGCCCTGGCCGGTTTTGCTCAGTGGTTAGAGGTAGGCCCGCAGACCAAAGAGTCACGGGTTTGATTCCGGTCAAGGGCATGTTCCTCAGTTGCGGTTTGGTCCCGGGCCCTGGTCCGGGTCGTGCAGGAGGCTACCAGTCGATGTGTCTCTCTCACATCAATGTTTCTCTGTTTCTCTCTCTCTCTTTCCCCTCCTCCCTCCCTCCCACTCTATCTGAAGATAAATGGAAAAATATCCTCAGGTGAGGATTAAAAAAAATACGTTTGGGAGCAAACAGCTGGCTCTTGGTGAACATACAGCCCATGTGGTAGAGCCGAGGGGCCTACGCACGTCAGAAAGTGGCCTTCCGCTCGGGCAGGCTGGCGGGTGTGGGCCTCTGCCTGTAGGTTTCATGGGAGGCCGTGTAAAGCAGGTTATTTCGGCTGTCTGTTGGGTGGGTATCATTTAAAGGAGGTCTGTCTGTCCTGCTCGCTCACAGAGTTGTTCCAGATCAAACCAAATGTGGAAAGTGCTCTGAAAAGCCTGAAGCATTCTCCTATTGTGGGAAGGCGACTCACTGAGGCTGACCAGTGAGGCAGGGTGCAGTCAGGACTGGGGACTACCAGTCCAGTGCTCTTTAAAAGGCAAGAGCCTTGCCTTGGCCGGTTTGGCTCAGCGGTTAGAGCGTCAGCCTGTGGTCCAGAGAGACCTGGGTTTGGTTCCCACTAAGGGCACGTGCCTCGGTTGCAGTTAGTCCCCGGCCCTGGTTGGTTGTGAGGGTGGCAGCCACTAGATGTGTCCCTTTCACGTCGATGTTTCTCTCTCTCTCTCTCCCTCTCTCTCCCTTCCACTCTATCTGAACAAAAAATGAAAAAATGTCCTTGGGGGTGAGGATAAAAAAAAAAGACAAGAGCCTTGCCCTGGCTGGTTTGGCTCAGAGGTTAGAGTGTCAGCCTGCGGACCAGAGAGACCCGGGTTTGGTTTTCGCTAAGGGCACATACCTTGGTTGCGAATTCGTACCCGACCCTGGTTGGTGTTGTGCAGGAGGAGACCAGTCGATGTGTCCCTCTCAGGTCGATGTTTCTCTCTCTTTCCCTCTCTCTCCTTCTCCCTCCCACTCTATCTGAAGATAAATAGAAACATATCCTCAGGTGAGGATTAAAAGATTAAATGAAATAAAAAAATAAAAGACAAGACCCTTGCCCTTGCCATCAGTGGGATCATTGAATGAACCTCAGAAGGTTGGGGGGCCCAGGAGCGTATGCCCCCCTGCCCTTGGAGGCCCAGACTGTAGAGGGTGACGTGCACGTGTGTCTGGTTTGTCAGCAGGAGAGCATGCCCTTTGCTGTGGTGGGAAGTGACAAGGAATACCAAGTGAATGGCAAGCGGGTCCTCGGCAGAAAAACTCCCTGGGGGATCATTGAAGGTAATTCAATGTATCTTTTTGAAGAACTGGCTGCTGGCCAATTATGCTGATTTATTAAGTATGTCTAGGTCAAGGCACAGTCCTAGGATGTAAGATACAAAAAGAGTGCCAGGCAGACCCTGCCATAAGGGGCTTACAGTCTAATTGAGAAATGAGACTCCCAAAGCAGGAAGCAATAAAAGACCGATTTAGCACCTGTCTGGGAGGCCCCGACTCACATGTCAAAGGTCTTCAGAACATGGAGAGATTAATAAGGACTGGAAATGCCAGAGAAAGGTTTCCACATGAAAGGGAATGTGATGTGACAAATTGCTGAAGGGTTGTTCAGATGTTGCCATTTTCATTTTATTATGAATGGATGTGACCTTGAGAAGGTTATAATGACTGCAAGTTTTCAAAGAATTGCTTCAGTGATCTCATTCAATATGATAACCCTCTGAGGGGAGCAGGGTAGGTGTGACTTTCCAGGGCATCGGCTGCCAAGGCTCTGGAATCTCAGACAGGTTCCATGTCTTGCCCAGAATCACACAACTTGTTAGTGGTGACACTTGGATTTCAGACCTGGATATTTTGATTCTGAAACCAAGTTCATCCTATTGGATCATGTTGTCTCTCATTTCCCTATGATGTTTTGTTGAAAACATTTTAAAATTTTTGTGATTTTTTTGTTTGCTTTTATTGAATTTATTGGGGTGACATCATTGGTTAGTACAATTACATAGGTTTCAGGGGTACAATTCCATAATACATCATCTGTATATTGTATGTAATTTTTTTTATTTTTCTATCCTCACCCGAGGACATTTTTCCATTTTTTGTTCAGACAGAGTGGGAGGGAGAGAGAGGAAGAGAGAGAGAAACACCGATGTGAAAGGGACACATCGAGTGGCTGCCTCCTGCATGACCCAACCAGGGCTGGGAACAAACTGCAACTGAGGTACGTGCCCTTAGCGGGAACCAAACCCGGACCTCTCTGGACCACAGGCCGACGCTCTAACCACTGAGCAACCGGCCAGGGCTGTATGGAATTTTTTAATAGCATTTTTTTCATCATCTGCCTTGAATTGGAACTATTTATGAGAATGTCTGTCCTACCCATTAGATTGTGAGACTATGGGGTTCATGTCTTAATCCTCTTCTGCTCCCACAATCCTTGGCAAGTGATTTGCAAATAGTAGGCATTCAATGTATGTTGAATTAGATTTATCATGTAGTACATGACCTTTTTTAAGATGGCTCGATTGTTATTTTCTATGTGTTACTGTCTTCCAATCTGATTATAAGCTCCTTAAGGATAGGAATTGTGTCTTAGGCCTTGGGCAACTTTCTCCGACTCCCTGTGTATTCGTGGGGCATACAATAGTCTCTATGAGCTTAAGTTATTCCACAGAGTCTAGAATAGTATTGTGCCATTGTAGCTGCTTAATACATGTTCAAGGAGTAAAATCCAGTGCACTGGAGTGCCAAGATGCACAAAGCTCTGGACGGGTTGCAATCACCGGTCCTGGGGCTCTCGTAACTGCCTCCATGACCTGGACAGACGTGCACCTGCTAGGTGTTGCTGCATTAGTGAAATCACCACCTGTTTTGTTTTGTTCACAGTGGAAAATCTCAACCACTGTGAGTTTGCCCTGCTTCGAGACTTTGTCATCAGGTAAGATGAAACGCTGCCCTCAGATGGCAGGTTTAATGATTTGGGGTCAGGAGGCCATCTGTTCCGATCCACTGCCTCAGCCTTCAGGTCTCTTTGACGAGCTCTCTGCCCCAGTTCAGCTCCCGTCCTGAAGCACAAGGGGCTGCAGAAGTACCGTGGCTCTCTGGAGTCGGTCCCACTGTGGCCGGGCCATGGAAGGGAAGGGTTAACCTTGGATGTGGGTCACCTCTTCCTCCTCCCACCCCTAATAACATCCCTCTCTTTTCACCTGTGTCCCTCAGGACCCACCTCCAGGACCTCAAGGAAGTGACACACAACATCCACTATGAGACCTACAGGGCCAAGCGGCTCAATGACAATGGAGGCCTCCCTCCGGTGAGCGTGGACACAGAGGGAAGCCACGACAGTAATCCATGACGACCCTTTCTCTATATCATCACACATACCCACTTCTCCACACACACATCCCAAATACCACCACCAACCACCTTCTTCCTTTCTACTCTGTCCCACAGGCCTGTCTGATATTTGTGGAGCATCTTGTCTACAGAGTGTGTGTGTGTGTGTGTGTGTGTGTGTGTTTGAGAGGGAAAGAGAGAGTCTGTGTGTATGTGAGTGTGTATTCAGGGGTGAGGTATTTTCATTGCCCTCCCTGGAAAGTCCCTTGTAAGTTTGGTTTCTCCATGGCTGTCCATTATCTGTCTCCTTTCCTTGTGTCCCAGAACAAAACCGTGTGCCTCACTCAAGAGGTCTGGGGAGGTTTCACTTAAACAGGAGGGTGCAGGTGAGCCACAGGTAACTTTTTCTTATCTCTGAACCTGCCCACACACTGGGACTGCAGAGATTCTCTGAGGACAGGCTGCAGAGCCAGGGCTCGGAGGGGGCTAGGAGTTGAGACTTATCCCTCCCTGGAAGCCTGGGTGGTCTGGGGTAAAGCCAGGACTTCCTGGGAAAAGGAAGGTCAAGGGACAGCAGAGAAGTAGGCCAAGCTGGACACCTGCCGGAAGAATTAGTGCCTAGAAGTGGAGACGAGAGGTCCACCCTTCGGTCTGTGTTGCATTCACTGTCCCAAAGCTGCTGCCTGTCCCCGTCGCAGACTGCTGTTCTCCACACATCACTCGCCTCGTCTTCCATTTTCTCTTTTTCTCCTTTCCCTCATCTCTTCATCCTGCTCCTCCCTCACTTCTTTCATCTCCTTGTAGATTAATCCACTTTAGCTACATTTCTATATTTAGAATGTATGCCCAGCCTACTTCCAAAAATGACTTTAGGCCACCTTAAAATAAAATCATAGCTAAAAGCATGGGGTAGTACAAACTGGGACTATGAGAAAAGAGATCCACAGAGAGGAACGGGAAAGCGTTGGCACAGTCGCGCGAGACTGGCCCTGAGTGGGCAGCCTGGGCAAAGGAGGAGGCACAGCAAGTGATGTGCTTTCCGGTGTCTGGTTAAAGAAGCACGCAGGCTGGTCAAATGAAACACCCTTTTCAAGGCATTAAGTTCTAGAATAGCTGAGTCTAAAGAAGTATCAAGAACAATATAGAATATTTATCTTCCTTGGTAGTTTGCATCAGAGACATATTTTAAACGTCACTTCCTTGCTCTCCATTAGGATTCTTCCTCCTTAAAAGCTGGTTTCTCTGGTGCTCCCTTCTCATATGTACTCGACCCTCTCTTCCCTCCTCCTCTGTTCTCTCTCCCTTTAGTGCTGAAGCTAATTGCATTTTGTCTGTCTGTCTTTCTCTGCTGCTTTTCCCGTTCCCCCTCCTGACACCTGTAGACATTCCCAGCAACACCCATACATTTAGCCTTTTCTTGCCTTTCCCTTCAGCCTTGTATTTATTAATGCATATATATCCCATTTGTTTTACAAACAAGTTACTCTTTCTCCTTTAGTCAGTGAGGTGGCTAAAATTGGGGGCTAAGGAAACAATGTAGCCTTAGGCAAGGGAAAACACCAAGGGACACAGTTTACAGTGACCTCATACAACTTCCTGTTCCATGTCCTGGTCCAACCCTGGGGGTTTTACAGGTCCCCTGCAAATCCCAGCATTTATAGTCCCTTTTCACTCAGGTGCTAGGAAAACACAAAGACGTAAGACCAAGATTCAGTGCACCAGGGGGAAGAGGTGGGTGATAGATCTCTAATGACCCAACACCTAAGATCTTAATCTTTCCTGGAGGCTCTTCACAAATCCAACCCACATTCTCCCTTGCCCACAAAATTATTTCAGGGTAGGCACCTGTCAGGATAGAACAGCAGTAGGGATAGAGCCCAGAGGTTGCTATATTTCAACAAAAGAGGAATCAGTGGCTCATACATTGGGCAGTTCTGTATGGAGCTGTGGGACTAGACGCCTAAGGCCTAGCAGAGAAGACCGAGGGCTGAGGGTGGAGGGTATTGGAGAGGCTGAATAAGAGAATGATGCTTGGTGCCCCTAAACCATGATCTCAGCCTCCTTGGAGAAGCTGTTTTATATGTCTGGTGTCCACACCCTCAACTATTCTCAACCCCCTGCAGGGAGAAGGCCTCCTTCCACCCGTGCCAGCCACCCCCTGCCCCACTGCTGAATGAAGGCCATTTCAAGTGCTGCTTCTCCCTCCATTCCTCTCAGCTGTTATTGCTGCAGGGCCATGACCTTTAAGGGCTGTTTGTCCAGCCTACTTCTATAGCCCCCCTCCCCCCTCTGGCCCTCAGCAGGTGGGAGGGGCCAGCTGCTTTAGGACAGTCGCCTTCTCCATTTATCCAAACACCCCTCTCCTCCTGCTGGAATGGAGTTCTCGCCAGCATTGCCCTGCTCCATTGTCTGTCAGCTGGTCCCAGCCCATCTGTAGGGTGAAAGAACTCATCAAGAGCTTTTGCCCTGGCAAATCCATACCAGCTACTTGTAACCATCTCCAAGGGAAATGGCATTGCTCCCTGTCCATCTGCATGAGCTACTCTTGGCTTCCTTAAAGGGTCAAGAAAGCCACTTTTCTGCTTGTCAGATTCATTGATGTCAGCTATGTGAGCCCCGATGTGGGACAAGGGTGTCTCCTTCATTGCTTAAAGCTTATTTATAAGGATGGGTCACTACAGATGTTGGGGAGCAAGGGCTAGGATCTCTTCTTTAAAAATCATCACTTGTGGCTGGCCCAGAGTGCGGGTACACACCCTCCCCACCCCATAATGCAGCCACGTAGGAAGAATGGTTTTCCTGAAGAGACGTTTCTGGAGTTGACTTCCCCTATCCTCAATCTAAAAAAAAAAAAAAAGAAAAGAAAAAGAGAACTAAATACAGACAAAAGACTCCAGAACCCCATGAGATGTGAACCCTAGGAAGAAAAAACACACCCATCTGTCTACTTAGCAATAAAAGGGATCTCTTCCCACCTATATTGACTATTCCTACCCCTCAACCTGTTAATGTGAGTAATAAATTAGTCTGGCCACAGTTGGTCACTGTAGGCTAGTGGAAAATACCCAGTGGAGGGCAAAGGCCCTCATCAGATGCATGAATGTTTGCGAATGTCAGCTGCCACTGCCCCATGCACTGTCTTTATGGAATCTCTCCCTGCCCTCCCCTCCCCATCTCCACCTGGACACAACTTGCTCAAAGGCTGGTGACTTGTGGGCCATTCATCTACGACCACATCCTTATGGAGCAAGAGGCCCAAGCCTAGGGGATGCAAGAACGACCCATTTCTTAAATGTTACCAGTCCCAGCCAACCTTTTGGTGACATTATGGTTAAATTTCCCAATTGAAAACAAGCCAACAACACTAAAACCGGTTGTGTAAATGTTGCTAGACTTTATGTGTTGTACAACTAAACATTGCTGTTTGAACAATAACTGCCTGGCCTGTGTCTTATTTGTGCTCCTCATTCCTTGGTCAAATAAACATTACATCATCTCACCCATGTGTAGAGGGTAACTGGAACTGTCTTAGTAAGAAGTAGCCACAGAATTAGATAGAAAATGTTTTGTGAGGTCAGTTCATCTTTAGTTGGCATGAAGTTGGACCCCAATCATTATTCCCTGGGATTTTTTATCCAAAATGAGTGATGAAGTTAGCACACTTGATCTTGAGGGAGGTTTTGCATAGCCTGTTTCCTTCAATGAAAACTATATTTATTTTCATTCAGCTTATTTTATTAGCTCCCCCACCCCCTTTCTCCCGGAGGCATAAAAACCAATTCTATCAAAGGAGTGAACCCATCTTGCCTAGAGACCTTCCTACTTTACAATGAATACTTTAAGAGTTAAGAATTTGTGCCCTGGCCAGTTTTCTCAGTGGTTAGAGCGTTGGCCTGCAGTCCAGAGAGACCCGGGTTCAGTTCCCGCTAAGGGCATGTACCTTGGTTGTGATTTGTCCCTGGCCCTGGTTGGGTTGTGTGGGTGGCAGCCACTCGATGTGTCCCTTTCACGTCGATGTTTCTCTTTCCCTCCCACTCTATCTGAACAAAAAATGGAAAGGTGTCCTCGGGTGAGGATAAAAAAACAAACAAACAAAAAGAATTTTCCCTGGCCGGTTTGTGTCAATGGTTAGAGCATTGGCCTGTGGACTAGTGAGTCATAGGTTTGATTCCGGTCAAGGGCATGTACCTTGGTTGCAGTTCATCCCCGGCCCTGGTCAGGGTCACGCAGGAGGCAACCAGTTGATGTGTCTCTCACATCAATGTCTCTCTCTCTCTCCCTCCCTTCCTCCCTCCCACTTTATCTGAACAAAAGTGGAAAAGTATTCTCGGATTTTAAAAAAAGTTAAGAATTTAAGAGGTAAAGCACTAGCTTGCCTCTTTTTTCTAAAACCTATCCTACCTCTCTTGGAGGTTTATCCTCTCTTCTGTAGCCAGCAAATAACACAACTCTCACCTGTATATTATTTCTCTAAATTTGAATGTGATAAGTCCATACATATGATTATGTTTGAGGCCTCAATAATCTGTAGGGTGAGTGCAAGGTATAGATGAACAATGAGGGGTCAAGACTGGTGAAGACAAGTCAGGAGGTTCTTGGGAGTCATTTAAGTAAAATGATAAGGGCCAGAACTAGAGTGCAACGCCACAACCGGATGGAGATATGAAGCTTTGAGTAACAGCGTTTTTTTTTTTTTTTAACTTGATAGCTCTAGAAGAAACCTAAGAGTTCTTCTAGTCCAATGCCTTTATACACATATGGAAATCAAAGTCCAGAGAGCATAATCATCTTGCCTAAAGTTACACACTTAAGTACCAACGCAAGACGAAGACTAGATATCAATTATTGTTCCACTGCTTTACACCATTCCTATTGTACTTCATTTGTTCTAACTGTCTTGTACTTAAAAATATATATATATATAAGGACACAGTTTACAACTGATGACATGTTAGTTTATTTGGCAACATTTTTTTCTTAGTGGTATATTTAAAAATGGTGCACCTTCTAACTGACAGCATCTTAAGTTTGATGAAATACAGTAATCCAGATGTTAACGTCCTTTCTCTTTGAAGCCCACCGATGCTATCTGTGAAGTTTAAAGGAAACAAGAATATGTACAACAGTTTAGTCTTCAAAGCAATTCTGGTATGATGTATCCCACCTGATCTTTACAATCTCCCTTTGGAGGTGGTCGGGCAGGTACGATGAATGACACAGGCTCTCTCCACCTTGGAGCAGGCACGAACTCCCCTTTGAGTTCCTGACCCAGCTCACCCATCCTGTTCTGTAAGCCACGTCGCAAGAATCTGGCTCTGATTCCAGGTTTTCTCTGGTGGGAAAAAGTTTTCACCTTAGAATTGACGAATCATTCTGGATTCTTTCTCCAAAGGGCAGAAGCTTCTTGACCCAGGTCAGAGAGGACTCAGGAAACTCTTTTTAACTGGTTCCTGATTAAGACGAGTTCAAGTGCATGCTAATGATGCACTGCAGGCTGGTGGAGGTCCTGAAGGCCCCTCACCGATCACTCATCCCTCCTCGCCCTGGGGGCGGAGTCAACTACCTGGACCCGCCCCCTCCCCAAGTCAGGAGGTGTCTCAACTGTGACCCCACCTGGTCCTCGGCCCACTGCCGCTTGCGTAGCCAGCTGCCTTGCCTGCTCATTCCTTGTCTTTGCGCAATAATCTCCACCCTCCTTTAGAGCCCCGCCCCACGGCATGGTGCAGGCCACGCCCCTTCCCATCTGAGGGGCGGCAGGAGGGGCCAGGAGCAAGATGGCGATGAACCAGAGCCACACCGAAGACCGCCGAGGGGCCATCATCCCTGTTGGCGAGAGGTGCCTGAGGGGAAGCCCGGGGTGTTGGTTGTCAGAGGAGGGAGGAGACAGACTGGGTAGAACTGGCGGCCTGCGAATTCTCAGCGAATCAGGGGTTTCCCCGCCTTTTCCGCGCTCCTTGCTCAGCTCCGCCTCCGACGTTCGCGCATGTGCGCCGCGCACGCCTGTTGCGCGCTGTGGAGGTGGCGGGAGCCGGAGCGTGTGGCCCCGCAGGTGTGAGGTGCAGCGCGCCTCCCGGTGAGTGAGGGCGGGCAGTTAGCGCCTGGAGAGAGGGGCACGTCGCCCCAGAACGAACGTGAGAGCGCCCTGGCGGTGGCGGGGAGTCGCACCGTCCCCGCGGGTGGCGTGGCGCTGCCGAGGGGCGGGGGCTTGCGACCTTTGTAGGGTGACGGCCGTGGCCGCGCTTCCTCCTCCGGCTCCGGGGAACAAGGCCGCAGACTTGAGGCGGAAGAGGCACGTGCGTGGAAAATCATAGAAAGATCCCAAACTGCCGGGGGCCTCTCCTGCCCCCAGAACTCCCCAAAGCCCCGTTCTTTTTGGCCCCAGCCCGGGAGAAGCTTGTCCTTTATGGAGAAGATGGGGACCCCAAAGGAAGAGGCGCCTGGGGAGAATGGCGCCCCCTCGGCCTCGCGGGCGCTTTGGGGTTTGCCCGGAGGCGGAGGCGCAGCGCGATGCCTGCAGTGTCGCCCGCCCTTCTCTGGCCGCTCTCAGGCTCGGTCTGGAGGGAGTTGGTTTTCGCCTCCCCACCTCATGCTTCGACTTCGACTTCCCTCCCCTACCTCCCCGGCCCCCAGTTTCTCAGAGTCCTTGTAGCTCCCTGCCGAGCTCCTCTTAATCATGCTCCTTTCTGCTGCCATTGCCCTCGTTTTCCTTTGTGGCCGCCTGGCCGTGTGGCCCTGAAACCCAGGGCTGTGCTCAGGTGAGGCCGAGCGCGCCTGCGGGCTTGGAATGCGTTTGTCGGGAGGATCCACTGACACAGTTCCAGATGCTGATGTCCTGATCTTTTTTGTATGCTTCCTTCCCCCTACTATTTACTTGACAGATTTACACGGGCCGCCAAGGCTATGCAGCCTCCCTTGTTCCCAAGGGCTCCTGCTCTTTCTTCTTTTTTTTGTTTTTTAAATTTATTTTGTTATTCCTCACCCGAGGATATTTTTCCATTTCTCAGCAGAGAGGGACGGCCAGGGCTATTTTCATAGTCTTTTAAAAAGACCTTTTTTTTAATCCACTCACCACCACTCTAGTTCAGTTTTTATTATCTCACATCAGGACTATTTTTGGAACTCTTTTTTTATCCTTACCAAGGATACTTTTTCGGTTTTTGTTCAGATAGAGTGGGAGGGAGAGAGAGGAAGAGACAGAGAGAGAAACATCAACGTGAAAGGGACACATCAAGTGGCTGCCACCCACACGACCCAACCAGTGCAAACTGCAACCAAGGTACATGCCCTTAGTGGGAACCGAACCGGGTCTCTCTGGACCCCGGGCCAACGCTCTAACCCCTGAGCCAAACCGGCCAGGGCTATTTTTGGAACTCTTAAACTAGCTCCTGGATAAACCACCACATCCTTGACTATGTGACTACCTGGCTGAGACAGCTGCAGCTCACAGTCTCTCCTTGCCTATCAAATGATACCTCCAAGCTCTAGTGCCAGCAAGGCTTTCTACCGTTATCTCACTATTCCTCCCAATCTTACTTCCACACTGTTGTTTAATTTATTATTATTATTTTTTTATCCTTACCCGAGGACATTTTTCCTTTTTTTTTTAAATCCTCACCTGAGGACATTTTTCCACTTTTTGTTCAGATAGAGTGGGAGGGAGAGAGAGGAACAGAGAGAGAGAGAGAGAGAGAAACATCGACGTGAAAGGGACACATTGAGTGGCTGCCACCCACATGACTAACTGGGGCCAGGGATAAACTGCAACCAAGGTACATGCCCTTAGCGGGAACCAAACCTGGGTCTCTCTGGACCACAGGCTGACGCTCTAACCGCTGAGTCAAACTGGCCAGGGCCACACTGTTGTTTAATTTATATTATTTTTTAAAATATACTTTTATTGACTCTTTAAAAGAGAGATAGGAACATCAATGTGAGAGAAAAACATCAATTGGCTGCCTCCTGCATGCCTCCTACTGGGGATCAAGCCCTTAACCCGGGCATGTGCCCTGACTGGGAATCAAAGGGGAACCTCCACACCAGCCGGGCAACTACCGTGGCCAGTTTTGCTCAGCGGTTAGAGTGTTGGCCTGCAGACCGGAGAGTCCCGGGTTCAGTTCCCACTAAGGGCATATGCCTTGGTTGTAGTTTGTCCCTGGCCCCTGTTGGGGTTGTGTGGGTGGCAACCAGTCGATGTGTTTCTCTTACATCGGTGTTTCTCTCTCTCTCGCCCCCTCTCTCCCTCCGGCTCTATCTGAAGATAAATGCAAAAAATGTCTTCGGGTGAGGATTTAAAAAAAGAAATAAAGAAAGAAAAATACAGTAATAGGACTCTATGAGTAAGAGTAGGATAAATCCTTTAGGTTAAGAATGAGGGGAGACTATGGAAGGCAGAGAGAGCAACATGTCGGAAAATTCTGGAGCATTCTACTACATGCCTTACCTTCTGTAACTTAATTTCTATTAGCACAGTGCTTAATAATTACTGCACAAGAAGTTTAAGAATTAATGAATAGACTTCTGGTCAAGATGGTGGTGTAAGTAAACGTGATATCATGTGCTCCCACAACCACATCAAAGTTACAACTAAACTACAGAACAACCATCATTCAGAAACCACCTGACATCAAGCTGAATGGAAGTCCTACAACTATGGAATTAAAGAAGCAGCCAAATCGAGACTGGTAGGAGGTGCGGAGGCGCAGACGGGCTGGTCCCACACCCACGTGTGGCAGATAAAAATCAGGAGGACACCTCAGCAGGGAAGGTCCTCCCTGAGGACTGAGGGGTCCCTGTCCCACACCAGGAAGCCCACTCAGGGTTCCATTGCCAGGAAGACAATCCCCATAACTTTTGGCTGGAAAAACCAGCGGGAACTGAGGCTCAGGGAGGCTGAGGTGGCTGGAGCCCCAGGCAGCTCCTCTTAAAGGGCCCGCACACGGACTTATCGGACTTATTCCCTCTCAGCTTGGAGGGGCGCCAGAGACATACAGAGAAGAACTGAACAGTTTGGCACTGGAGCGAGGGCTGGAGAGAGGGCTTTCTCCAGGAGAGACGTGCTGTCAGAGGCCTTTGTTCCTTTGGTGAGCCCTTCCCTGGGGTGGCAGACAGCAGCCATATCTGGGACTCCAGCAACCTGGCTCACACTGGTCGCCCCACCCTGGTGATTCCCTGAGGCCCCACCCCACCCAACTTTCAGGCCCACCCAAGCTGTTGCCAGTTGGTTAACTATAGGATTGGCCTGTCTCAGATCCTGTTTCAGATTTTCCTAAATTCTTTCAAACAAGCAGCAAATTCTTTCAAACAAGCAGCATCTGATCTTAGCCCCATACCTCTCGTTAAGTAATACACAGAAACAAACACAGGGAGGCAGCCATAATGAGGAGACAAAGAAACAGGTCCCAAATGAAAGAACAGAACAAAACCCCAGGAAAAGAACTAAGTGAAGTGGAGATAAGCAACCTAACAGATGCTGAGTTCAAAACACTGCTTATAAGGATGCTCAACGGACTTAGTGAGAACCTCAGTGAACTTAGTGAGGGCCTCAAGAGCATAAAAAAGGACCAGTCAGAAATGAAGGATGCACAGTCAGAAATGAAGAAAGCACTAAGTGAAATAAAGAATAATTTACACAGATTCAGTAGTAGAGTAGGTAAAGCCAAGAAGCAAACCATAAACTTGGAATATAAGGAAGCAAAAAACACCCAATCAGAACAGCAAAAAGAGAAAAGAATTTTAAAAAATGAGGATAGTGTAAGGAGCCTCTGGGACAACTTCAAGCGTGCCAACATTCGCATCTTGGGGTGCCAGAAGGAGAAGAGAGAGAACAAGAAATCGAAAACCTGTTTGAAACAGCAAGAGAAAAGCATTTAGTTACCTACAAAGGAGTTCCCATAAGACTGTCAGCTGATTCCTCAAAAGAAACTTTGCAGGCCAGAAGGGAGTAGCAAGAAATATCAGAGTGATGAAACATAAGAACCTACAACCAAGATTATTCTATCCTGCAGAGCTGTCATTTAGAATCGATGGCCATATAAAGAGTTTCCCAGACAAAGAAAAGCTAAAGGAGTTCATCACCACCAAACCATTATTATATGAAATGTTGAAGGGTCTTCTTGAAGAAAAAGATAAAAAATATGAACAAACAAAATGGCAATGAATATTTATCGACAATTGAATCTGCAAATAAAATGAACAAGCAGAACAGAAACATTCTCATAGATACAGAGAACATTTTGTTGGTTGCCAGATGGGAGGGGGTTTGGGGGAATGGGTGCAAAAGGTGAAGGGATTAAGAAGTACGAATTGGTTGCTAGACTGACAAATCTCAAAGGGAAGGGGGTGGGAAGAAATAATCCAAAGAATTTATATGCATATATGCATAACCAATGGACAGACAACAGTGTGGGGAAAGGTAGGAGGGGGACGGGAGTGGGAAGGAGGGGGTCAGTGGGGGAAAAATGAGGAACATCTGTAATACATTCAACAATAAAGATAAAAAGAATTAATGAATAAACAGTAAGAATACAAGTAGCTTTATAAGTAAAAGATTGCTGCCCTGGCCGGTTTGGCTCAGCGGTTAGAGCATTGGCCTGCGGTCCTGAGAGACCCAGGTTCGGTTCCCGCTAAGGGCATGTGCCTCAGCTGCAGTTTGTTCCTGGCCGTAGCTGGGTCGTGTGGGTGGCAACCACTCGACGTGTCCCTTTCATGTCAATGTTTCTCTCTCTCTCTTCCTCCCACTCTATTTGAACAAAAGGTGGAAAGAATGTCCTCTCATGTCGATGTGTCCCTTTCATGTCGATGTTTCTCTCTCTTCCTCCCACTCTATTTGAACAAAAGGTGGAAAGAATGTCCTCTCATGTCGATGTTTCTCATGTCGATGTTTCTCATGTCGATGTTTCTCTCTCTCTCTCCCTCCCACTCTATTTGAACAAAAGGTGGAAAGAATGTTGCCAATTTGATTTTCAGTCAAGGCACATACCTAGGTTGTGGCCATCTATCCCCGTTTGGGGGCGTGCAGGAGGCAGCCCATTGAGGTTTCGCTCTCACATTGATGTTTCTCTCTCTTGCTCTCCCCTTCTCTCTCTAAATATCAATTTTTAAAAATATCTTTTAAAAAAAGATACAAGTTTTCTGACTGATTTTATTTTATTTATTTCCTTTTTAATTTGAGAGAGAGAGGAAGTGAGGAGAGAGAGATAGAAACATCGATGAGAGAGAACATTGATTGACCACCTGAGGAGAGAGAGATAGAAACATCGATGAGAGAGAACATTGATTGACCACCTCCTGCATGTTCCCCACTGGGGTTGGGCCCACAACATGGGCTTGTGACCTGACCGGGAATCATACTGGCGAACTCTTGGTGCATGGGTCAATGCTCAACCACTGAGCCATACTGGCCGGACTTTTTTTTTTTTTTAAATAAATACAATAGAAATTTAAAATAAGGTAAAAAAGAGAAATGCAGTACTTGCCTCCTCCCACAACCACATCAAAATTACAACTAAACTACAGATCCAAAATTGAGCCACATTAAGACTGGTAAGAGGGGCGGAGGTGCAGACAGACTGGTCACACACCCACGTGTGAAGGATAAATATCAGGAGGGTTACCTTGGCTAGGACCCCCTGAGGAGCAATGGGTCCCCGTCCCACATCAGATACCCCAGCTTAGGGTTCCAGTACCAGAGAGAGAAGTCCCATAACTTCTGGCTATAAAAACCAGCGGGAATTGAGGCTGAGGGAAGCTGAGTCAGCTGTAGTCTCAGGCAGTTCCTCTTAAAGGGCCTGCTCACGGACATACCGGTAAGAACTGAGTTGTTTAGCATTGGGATGAGAGCTAGAGAGGCAGCTTTCTCTTGGAGAGACATGCTGGTGGAGGCCATTGTTTCTTTGTTGAGTCCTTCCTCCACAGGGCAGTCAGATGCCATATCTAGGACTCCAACAACCTGGCTTGCACTATTTGCCCCACCCTGGAGATTCCCTGAGGCCCTGCCCTACCCAACTTTCAGGCCCACCCAAGCTGTTTCCAGTGGCTTTACCATAGGATTGGCCTGTCTTGGCTCTTGCTTCATGTTTTCCTAGTCTCTCAAATAGTACCTACTTCAGTGAGCTCCATAACTCCAGCTAACTGGCTTGAGGCCTGGCACTAGAAGCAGCCAGCCTTGGTTCACAGCTTGGCTTTGTCTGGGCTATTCCAAGCCTAGCACAAGAAGCAGCTATCTGTAGATTGCTTTGTAGCTTATGCCTGGTGGTCCCAGGAAGAACACAGGCAGAGGCTGACCTTGCCCCAGAGCCAGCACACCCAGTGGTAAGCTTCAGACCACATCAAAGCACCACCACCCAAACACCTCCACAAGCAACATACTCAAGGAGTAGATTCAGTGAATACCAGAGCCCTGCTTAAGTAAGTCTTGCTCTGTGTGGTGGGCTCTGCACAGCTGATCCTCCAAGAGTCAGTGGTCAGTGGGCACAGCCAGTCCTTATAGCTGATTAGCCTGAGTAAATCCCTCCCATTGACATGCCAGCAGCAGTCAAGATTCAATTACAAACAGAAGGGTGTACCTCGAGGGCCCAGCTGAGGTGACCAGGGAGGCTGTGCCATTGGACCCTACAGGACACCTACTACAATAGGCTACCCTGGGAAGCCTAGGAGACATAGCAACTCTACTTAATATAGAAACAAAAACAGGGAGGCAGTCAAAATGAGGAGACAAAGAACATGTCCCAAATGAAAGATCAGAAAGAAACTCCAGGAAAAGAACTAACCGAAATGGAAATAAGCAACCTAACAGATGCAGAGTTCAAAACACTAGTTATAAGGATGTTTAATGAACTTAATGAGAATTTCAAGTAACTTAGTAAAAAAGGACCAGTCAGAAATTATGCACTAACTGAAATAAAGAATAATTGACATGGCCCTGGCCAGTTTGGCTCAGCGGTTAGAGCGTCGGCCTGTGGTCCGGAGAGACCCGGGTTCGGTTCCCGCTAAGGGCACATACTTCGGTTGCAGTTTGTCCCCGGCCCTGGTTGGTCGTGCGGGTGGCAGCCACTCGATGTGTCCCTTTCACGTCGATGTTTCTCTCTCTCTCTCTCCCTTCCTCTCTCTCCCTCCCACTCTATCTGTACAAAAAATGGAAAAATATCCTCGGGTGAGGATAAAAAAAATAAAATAAAAAAATAATTGACATGGAATCAATAGTAGAGTAGGTGAAGGTAAGAAGCAAACCATCGATTTAGAATATAAGGAAGAAAAAACACCCAATCAGAACAAAGAATACAAAAAAATGAGGACAGTGCAAAGAGCCTCTGGGACAATTTCAACTGTACCAACATTGTCATCATGGGGGTGCCAGAAGAAGAGAGAGAGCAAGAAATTGAAAACGTATTTGAAAAAATAATGACTGAAAGACGTCCTTAACTCGGTCAACGAAACAGACATAAAAGTCTAGGAAGCACAGAGTCCCAAACAAGATGAACCCAAAGAGGGCCACACCAAGACACATCATTATCAAAATGCAAAAGGTTAAAGACAAAGAATCTTAAAAGCAGAAAGACAAAAGCATTTAGTTACCTACAAGGGAACTCTCAAGACTGTCAGCTGATTTTTCAAAAGAAACTTTTCAGGCTAGAAAGCAGTGGCAAGAGATATTCAAAGTGATGAACAACTACAACTTACAACCAAGATAAATTTGTAAAGCTATCATTTAGAATCAATGGACATATAAAGAGTTTCTCAGACTAGAAAAAGACAAAGGAATTCATGACCACCAAACCAGTATTATATGAAATGTTGATGGGTCTTCTTGAAGAAGAAGGAGGAGGGAGAGGAGAAGAGCAATAAAATGGCAATGGATACATATCTATCAACAATTGACTCTATAAAGAAAATGAGAAAGCAGAACAGAAATCATAGATACAGAGAACTTTTTGACAGTTGCCAGATGGGAGGGGCTGGGGGGATGAAAAAGGTGAAGGAATTAAGAAGTACAAATTGTTTGTTAGACTGATGAACCTCAAAGGGAAGGGGAAGGGAGGGTGGGAAGAGATGAATTAAGGAACTTATATGCATAACCAATGTACACAGGCAATAGTGTGAGGAAGGCAGAAGGGAGGCGGGAGCTGGGAGGAGGGGTCAATGGGGGGAAAATGTATGTATAATACATTCAACAATAAAGATAAGTTTACAAAGAAAAATTTAAAAAAAAAAAAAAGAATCCAGAGATAAAGAGGGAGAAGAATAAATGTGAGTTGTCAGAGAATGAAATGGTTTAAATTCCTTTTATGTCAATAAAGGTAGTAGTAGTAGCAGCAGCTAACATTTATTGAGTGCTTGTCCAGGCTAGGAACTGTGTTAAGAGCTTTATGTTTGTCACTTTACGTAACTTCTAAATTGTGTGCTATCTGCGTTTTTTCTGTTCTGCAGTATTTTGAGTCAGTGTCAAGATGTGAACCTCTCCTTCCTACAGCAACCAAAGGAATCCAATTTCTTTAGTGGTACAAAGAGGGGAACATTGTTTCTCACTTCACACCGGGTAACTTCTATTGCTACTTCTGCTTTGATCTGATTAACTCTACATTTGTTTTCCTTGAAATGGAGAGAGTTTAACCATTGAGTTTCAAAGTACTTTAAAACATTTGCACTGAGATTTTTTATGTTGAAGAACGATGGAAGAAAATGGGTGATGCTTCTCAATTAGGCCAGGATGCCAAAGCAACTTTGATCTTAGAATTGCTTGCAACTTTGATCTTAGAATTGCTTTTTATGTCTTAACCCATGGACAAATTGCATTGCTTTTCCAAAGTTTCTTTCCTCTTAGGTGATCTTTGTGACTTCACGCTCAGTCAGTGATCCCATGTTTTCTTTCATGATGCCATTTGATCTGATGAGTAACTGCACCGTTGAACAACCAGTCTTTGCCCCCAACTACATTAAAGGAAACATTCAGGCAGCTCCAGATGGTAAGTGTTTACACTCAGAAGTGTATTTTTTTCTCAAAAGCTTCCAGAGGTTTAAGATTCCGACGTGACTCATGTTGGAATTCAGATGAAAGAAAGCTGCTCTGCTTCTTTGGGTAATGCTTCTGTCAGTGTTTGTGGTAGTCCTGCAGTTACCAGCTGTGCCAGCCTGCCTCTTAGTGAGTGTGTGCCATTTCTTCCCCCAGGTGGCTGGGAAGGAGAGGCTACTTTTAAATTAGCCTTCAGACACGGAGGTGCCATCCAATTTTTCTATTTGATGAAGAAAGCTGCCTTTGCTGGTGAGCAATAATGATAAAGCTATTAAGCACTTTGGGTTTTTGAGGCTTGGGGAATTGAAGTAGGACTGTTACCCAGTTAAGACTTTCTGGCCTCTGTGAATAGGCACTTGGTAGTTGCACATGTATTCAGCAAGCATTTCCTGAGCCTACCCACTATGTGCCAAGTACAATACTACCAGCTAGGAAAACAGTATTCAGTCCCTCCCTGTCTGGAGGGAGTTTGCAGTCTAGTAGGAGCTTACAATCAGATACCTGAATGACTGATTGTACCTGGTAATCTTTATGCTGGTCTCAGATATCAGTAAACTAGTCTCTCTCTCTTTTTTTGGTACGTGCCCCTAGCGGGAATAGAACCCAGGACTCTCTGGTTTGCAGGCCGACGCTCCAGCTGCTGAGCCAAACCAGCCAGGGCAGTAACTAGTCTCTTTTTCATGTTAGGAAGCCCCACTTGCCTTAGCTTTTATTCCCCTGACATGCGTTTTTGTCCTCCTTTTTTGTGGCTTTGCCTTTGTTCTCTTAGGCTTAGTCCCCATCTTTGAGGAGAGGAGGGAAGAGGTACTGTCAAGTCTTCTAGCACTGCTATAGTGGATGTAACAGAGAACTCTTTCAAATTTTGAATACAAATAACTTTAATGATATATTTTTATTCAGTCTAGCCTCACTTTATGCTCTTCACTCTCACCTTTTATACTCCAATCCAACTGGACTTCTGTGTGCCTTGTTCTCTCATCTCTGTGCCTTCATGATATGTCCTCTGTCTGGAATGCTCTTTCCCTTTCTCCCTTGCCTTCCACCCCAACTTCAAGCTGGTTGAGACTAACACAATCTAGTAGAGACAGACATATGCGAATATGTTATCTTATAGTATGTGCTGTAATAGAGACATGGACAAAGTGCTGGGACACACAGAAGGATGGAGTGACGTTTTTAGCTTAGAAGAGTGACTGAATCATGATGGTATAAACCATGGTCAAGAATATAAGAGACAGTCTAAGTTGGGCAGGAAATGAGTTTAATTTTAGACCTAGTAATACTAGCTAACATTTATTCAATGTTTACCATATACTGGAGTATTCCAAGTCCTTTACATGTGTCAATTTATTTAATGTTCACAAAAAACGTATAACGTAGTTACTAATTATCATCCCTGACTTATAGCTGGGGAAACCAAATCAGTAATGGTTACATAATTTCCTAAGGCTATACAGTTAGTAAGTGATGGAGCTGGACTTCGGACCCTAAACCCACTCTTTCTCTCTTATTAAAGATTTTATTTGGAAAAAAATTAATTTATTGAAAAGTTGCAAGAACTCCCTTAGACCTTTCCTCTAGATTCACCTACCCATTATTAACATTTTGCCACATTTGCTAATTCTTTTTTATTTTTACTTTTGTTGAACTATTTGGAAGTAAGTCACAAAGGTCATTTTCTTTATTACTTGATCCTAAGAACAAGGGGATTCTCTTATCTAGCCTCAGTGTACTTATAACATTCCGAAAATTTAACCTTGAAACGATATTATTTAATATATAGTTTATATTAAAATCTAAATGATTAGTCCATTACTGTTCCTAATTCTAATAACACTTTTTTTTCCAATGCAGGATCTAATCCTCAGACATTGAGTTTAGTTGTCTTATTTCTTCATTATCCTTTCATCTGGAATCAGCCTTTCCTTTTTTTTTTTTTTTTTTTTTTTTGAGTGGGAGGGAGGGAGACAGAGAGAGAAACGTCAATGTGAGAGAGACACATTGATTGACGCCTCTCCCACAAACTCAGCCGGAGTTGGGGATCAAACCTGCAACCGAGGTACGTGCCCTTGACTGGGAATCGAACCCTCAACTCTTTGGTCTGAGATCTGACTCTCTAACCACTGAGCAAAACCAGCCACGGCTGGACTCAGCCTTTTTTTGCCTGTTATGACACTAGAATTATAAAATGAGTATAGGTTTATTGTTTTGTAGAACGTCCCTAATTTGGGTTTGTCTGTTTCCTCATGATTATATTCAGATTATATTTTGGTAAGAATACTATATAAGGGATGTTGTGTTCTTTTGAGACTACATTCTTAACCCCTATGTAGGTGTGAGGTACTTGGGAATGCCAGAGGCTAGTGGACATACAGTTTGGAGCTCCAGAGATGAACCATATCTAGAGACTGATTTGGAAATCTTGAGCACACCAGTCATCTCTGGACCCATGTGATTGATGGGCTCATTCAATGAATTAAAGATGGTATTCCAGGGGTCCTGAACATTTAAGGAATGGGCAAGGAGGAATAACCTGTAATGAAGATTGGGAAGGGGCTGACTGAGAGGTAGGAGGAGAATCAAGTGAGATGGGCTTCCTTGAGGCCTTTGGAATTAGCTACCCATCCTACTTCATGATCTGATTTATTGACCAGGCAAGATTCCTTTCCTCTCTGCAGAGTGGATTTGTTAGGGCTGTTTGAGTTGTTTTTAACAAATATATATTGAATACTTACTGTATGCCAAATCCTAGGTGAGACAATTGGGAACACAACAGTGAATAAGACATACATAGGTCCCTGATTTTGTTTTGATTCCAGTCAAGGGCACGTATACCTCAGTTGCAGTTTGGTCCCTGGCCCTGGACAGGGTTGTGCGGGAGGTAACCAATCAATGTGTCTCTCTCGCATCAATGTTTCTCTCTGTCTCTCCCATTCTATCTGAAGATAAATGGAAAAATAACCTTAGGTAAGGATTAAAAAAAAAAAAGGCAAATATAGCCCAGCTGATGTGGTGATGTGGTTGAGTGGATTGAGCATCGTCCCATAGACTGAGAGATCCTGGTTTGATTCCCAGTCAGGGCACATCCAGGTTAAGGGCTCCATCCCTAATAGAGGGCATGCAAGAGGCAGCCGATCAATGTTTCTCATATCTATGTTTCTATCTGTTGCTTCTTTCCTCTCTCTCTAAAACAATCAATTTAAAAGAAAGCAAATATATAAGTGAATAAAATAATTACTTCTTTAGCAGGGCCAAAAGAGGAATCTGTTCCACATAGCCCTTCAAGGACCCAGGGTAATAGAGTCTATGCCATCTTAAATACATGGCTTTCATGGCCTCTTGGATAGCTGACAGAGAGAGGAAGAGAGTAGATCTTACCTGGGAAGTTTTCACGGGCCAGGCCTGGAAGTGATGTACATTACTTCTGCTCATAGTGTGATAGGCTTATAATGACTCTCAAATATATCCATGCTCTAGTCCTCAGAACCTGTGAATGTTACCTTATTTGTAAAAAGAAGTCTTTGAGGATATAATTAATTTAAAGATCTTGAGATGAAGAGACTACCCTCAATTATCTAGGTGGGCCCCAAATGTCATTACAAGTGTCCTCAGAAGAGAGATGCTGAGGGAGACAAACAGAAGTGCTTTCTGCTGTACCACACGGCCATTAAATTGGTTTTTAATGGATGTGTCTTGACAACTTGATAGAATTTCTCACTTGGAAATCTTTTCCGAGTACATATTATGGTAGGTCTTATGCTAGACCCTGAATAAACACAGGCAAATTAGCGACAATCTCTGCCCTCAAGAAGCTTAGAGTTCAGGACAAGGGCAGTGTATATCTTTTTATCTTGTATCCTGGAAACATTGTTGGAATCTCAGGTAAGGTGATAGTTAATACTCTGTTAATTTTTTGGTTGATAGCTGCTGCTATACATCTGACTTAAAAGAATTAAGAGTTCTTATTTTGCCAAATTTGTCTTCTCAGCTGCCCAAGGAGTTCCACTTCAAAGTATAAGTTACTGGATTGGTGCTCCAGGACTGTTTGTCATTAGTGGGCAGGGGAACACGATGTGCAACCGACAGATGCCTTATCCAGGTAAGGTATGGCAGGGAGGTTCTTCCTGGGGGGTGGAGAAGTATGGCAGGGACTTAAAGATACATTCACTGCTAGCTTGCCTCCAACTCTGCTGCAGGAGAAGTAACAGAGGTTTGGGGGTTGGAAAAATGGTTGAGTTCATGATTTCATTTCCAGACTGAAACCCAGTGGTAAGTTAGCAAGTTTCAGGCTTACTTTTAATTATAATATACAGATATGGAACATACTTGGGCAACTCCCATTAGTGGGAACAGTCACCTCCTGCTTGCAGCCTGAGCAGAAAATGTATGCTCTTGTTCACTTCCCCCTTCCCATTTCACACAAGCATAGCCATCAAGCTTGTACCATGACCTTCCACCTCACTAAGGACTCCAGCCCTGGGCTTTTTTTTTTTTTTTCCTTATCCTCACCCGAGGACATTTTTGCATTTATCTTCAGATAGAGTGGGAGGGAAAGAGGGAGGAAGAGTGAGAGAGAAACATCAATGTGAAAGAGACACATTGATTTGTTGCCACCTACACAATCCCAGCTGGGGCCAGGGACAAACTGCAACTGAGATATGTGCCCTTAGCGGGAACCAAACCCGGGCCTCTCTGGTCTGCGGGCTGACACTCTAACTGCTGAACCAAACTGGCCAGGGCCAGCCCTGGGCTTTATGCCCTGTGCCCTTTAAAAAGTGTGCCTGTTCACAGCTGCTGAGTCATATTCCTGGAGGTGATAGATCATTGACTCTAAAATACTGTCCACCACCTACTGGTAGGCCACAAAGAATCTCCTAAGAGGCTGCCAACAGATCCCAAATGTGGGCCCTTTCTTGGGTTCTTCTTGGAGCATGACATGTATGTCCACTGGCTTTTAGCTTTGTATACAACTGAAGGATACTTATTTGTAACCTTAATAGTAACCTTAGTTTTAAAAGGTTATTAAAATTAATACTTGCCCTGCCGTTGTGGCTAAGTGGATTGAGTGTCGTCCTATGGACTGAGAGGTCCTAGTTCAATTCCTGATCAGGGCACATGCCCAGGTTGCGGCTCAATCCTCAGGAGGGGATTGCAGGAGGCAGCTGATCAATGTTTCTATCTCGCTAAAAAAAAATCAATAAAAACATATTTTAAAAAATTAATACTCAAAATCTAAAAGTGTTGCTAAGGTTTTACAAAAAATTTATATTGAGTTGAAATTCACATAACATAAAAACAACTATTTAAAAATGTACAATTTGGTGGTATTTAGTATATTCACATGTGTTGCAACCAATCAGCTCTCTCTAGTTTAAAAATTTTTTATCATCCCATAAAACACCCCATAATTCCTTACTAAGTGATAATTCCCCACAAGTTTTCATTTTTCTTGGGTATCTATGTAGGATTGGAATTACTGGGCCATATCATAATTTAATGTTTCACTTTTTGAAGAACCACCAAACTGTTTTCCACAGCAACTGCACCAATTTATATTTCCACCAGCAATGTACAAGTTCCTATTTCTCCATATCCTTGCCAATACTTGTTGTTATCCTTTTTGTTCATATTAAAGACATCCTAGTGAGTGTAAGGTAGTATCTCATTGTGGGTTTTTTTTTATCCTCACCTAAGAACATTTTTGCATTTATCTTTAGATAGAGCGGGAGGGAGAGAGAGAGGAAGAGAGAGGAAAACATTGATGTGAGAGAGACACACTGATTGGTGTGACCCGCACAACCCCAATCGGGCTGGGGACAAAGTGCAACTGAGGTACGTGCCCTCAGCGGGAACTGAACCCGGGACTCTCTGGTCCGCAGGCTGAAGCTCCAACCGCTCAGCCAAACCGGCCAGGGCTCATTGTGGTTTTAATTTGCATTTCTTTAATGACGAATGATGTAAAATATGTTTTCATGTACTTGTTGGCCATTTATATATCTTCTTTGGAGACACATCTATCCAATTCCTTTGCCCATTTTTTTCCTTGGGTAGTTTATCATTTTGTTGTTGAGTTGAAAGAGTTCTTTATATATTCTCGATATTTATTATTATATATGGGATTTGCACATGTGTTTTCTTATTCTGTAGGTTGTCTTTCACATTCTTGTGTGTGTATGTGTGTGTGTGTGTGTGTGTGTGTGTGTGTATATAATTTTCCTTTATTGATTTTAGAGAGAAAGGAAGGGATAGGAAGAGAGATAGAGATATTAATGAGAGAGAATGTTGATTGGCTGCCTCCTGCATGCCCCTCACTGAGGATTGGGGCCCACAACCTGGGCATGTTCCCTGACTGGGAATCGAACTGGTGACTTGTTGGTGCTTGGGTCAATGCTCAACCACTGAGCCACACCAGCCGGGCAGCTTTCATATTCTTAATAATGTCCTTTGATGCACAAAAGTTTTAAATTTTTATTGAACTTACCTGTTTTTCCTCTCTTGTTGCTTATGATTTTGATATCAAATTTAAAGTCCATTGATGCCTGGCCAGTGTGACTCAGTTGGTTGTACCAGGAGGTTGCTAGTTCAATTACCAGTCAGGGCTCATGCCTGGGTTGAGGGCTTGATCCTGGTGGCGGGTGTGTGAGAGGCAGCCGATCAATGTTTCTCTCCCATTGATATTTCTGTTTCTCTCCTTCTCCCTTCCTCTGTCTCTAAATATATATATATATTTTTAAAGAGAATCCATTGCCAAGTCCAATGTCATGAAGATCTACTCCTACATTTTCATCTATGACCCTGGCTGGTTTGGTTCAACAGTTAGAGCATTGACTCTCAGATCATTTTCATCTAAGAGTGTTATAACTTTGGCTCTTAAATTTAGATTATCAATTTACTATGAGGTAATTTTTGTATGTGGAGTGAGGTGGGGTCTAACTTTATTCTTTTGCATGTGGTTATCCTGTTGTACCAGAATCATTTGTTGACAAGACTGTTATTTCCTTATTGAACAGTCTCGTATCCTTGTTGCAAATCAGTTGGTTATAGATGTTTAGGTTTATTTCTGGACTCTCAATTCTATTCCATTGGTATATGTCTATCTTTTTAAATTTTTTTTTCCCCTCACCCGAGGACATTTTTCCATTTTTTGTACAGATAGAGTGGGAGGGAGAGAGAAGAAGAGAGAGAGAGAGAAACATCGACGTGAAAGGGACACATTGAGTGGCTGCCACCCACACGACCAACCAGGGCCGGGGACAAACTGCAACCGAGGTACGTGCCCCTAACGGGAACCAAACCCGAGTCTCTCTGGACTGCAGGCCGACACTCTACTGCTGAGCCAAATCAGCCAGGGCAGTATAATGTCTATCTCTTTGCTATTACCATTATTGTTTTGATGATTCTATCTTTGTAGTAAGTTTTCAAATAGGGAAGTATGAGTACTCCTATTTTGAATACCTTTTGTTTAATCCTCATCTGAGGATATTTTTCCATTGTTTTTTGATAGAGTGGAAGGGAAAGAGGGAGGGAGGAAGAGAGAGAGAGAAACAGAGAAACAGAGAAACACTGATATGAGAGAGACACATCAATTGGTTGCCTCCCGCACAACCCTAGGGTCAGGGATTGAACCCACAACCTAGGTTCAAGCCCTTGACCAGAATTTGAGAACCAGCTTTTCTATTTCTGTGGAAATGGGCTTTGGAATTTTGATGGATATTTACCTGTAGAAAACTCATAATTGCAAATGATTTCTGTCTGGCAGAAAAGTTAACCTTGTGGGTGTGGCTCGGTGGTTGAGGTTGACTCATGCAACAAGAGGTTGTCGGTTCAATTCCGGTCAGGGCACATGCCCAGGTTGTGGGCATGCTGTTTAACTGCTGAGCCAAACTGGCCAGGGCCATTCCATTCTTTTTTTTTTTTTAATCCTCACCTGAGGATGTTTTTCTGTTTATCTTCAGATAGTGTGGGAGGGAGAGAGAGGGAGAGGGACACGTTGACTGGTTTCCTCCCGCAGAATCCCGACCAGGGCCAGGACGAACTGCAATCGAGGTATGTGCCCTTGGTTGGAATCGAACGCGAGACTTATTGGTCCATGGGCTGACACTACCACTGAGCCAAACTGGCCAGGGCAATTTTTTTTTTTTTAAGTATAAATTTTTATTTTGTCTTTTCCCTTTCTTTAGCTTTCAGTCGATTTGTATGTTTGTATCTAAAGTAGCGGCTCTCAACCTGTGGGTCCCGACCCCTTTGGAGGTCGAACGACCCTTTCCCAGGGGTCGCCTAAGACATAACAGTAGCGAAATTATAGTTATGAAGTAGCAATGAAAATAATTTTATGGTTGGGGGTCACCACAACAGGAGGAACTGTATTAAAGGCATTAGGAAGGTTGAGAACCACTGATCTAAAGTCTCTTGTACACAGCATGTAATTGAATCTTGAGTTTTTAATAATTTTGTCAATCTCTTGTTGGAAGAGGTCATCAAGCAGATGACACCACCAGTTGTCTCAAAAGCTGACCCAAGCACAACTGTAGGTCCCTCACCCGCCCCCCCCTTGTCCTTAGAATGTTCCTTCTGCTAGCCTTCCCTGCTCCAAGGATAAAGCCTTGAGATAGAAATGTGGTGTTGAACTCTTTGGATGGTATGCATGACAGAATTCAGTTAGGGCCTCTATATAAAAACTTTTAAGATTTGGCGGTGGGTGCAGAAATCTCATCTTGTGGCCACCCTAGACAACCTCATAAATAAGTTCCCTTATTTATTAAAACTGCCTCTTACCAATCTGGAGTGGTCTGCCTCTTTTTTTGGTCTTTTCCTGCCCCCTGCGCATGAGTTCCCAGTTTTAGATTACACTGGGAAGTTGCTGAGGAGGTTGTGAACTAACATCTCTGTAGATTGGAGTGTTAATCCATTTACATTTAAAGTAATTACTACAATATGGGTCTTATTTCTGTTATTTGCTATATACTGGATGGTGTTTTTGTCCCTCATTTCTTGCATCACTGTCTTCCTTTGTGTTAAGTTGATATTTTTATAGTGAAAAGTTTAAATTCCTTTCTCATTTCCTTTGTCTATAGTTTATAGCTATTTTCTTTGTGTTTACCATGGGGGTTACATTTAATATCCAAAAGTTATAACATTAATATGAATCTTTACCAGCTTAACTTCAGTAAAATACAAATATTTTGCATCTTTACAGTTCCTTCTTGATACATTTCAGTTGATGTCACAAAATTACATCTTTTTTTTTATCCTCACTTGAGGACATCTTTCCATTTTTTGTTCAGATAGAGTGAGAGGGAGAGAGAGGAAGAGAGAGAGAGAGAAACATCGACGTGAAAGGGACACATCGAGTGGCTGCCACCCGCACAACCCAACCAGGGCCAGGGACAAACTGCAACTGAGGTACATGCCCTTAGCGGGAATCGAACCCGGGTCTCTCCGAACCACAGGCCGATACTCTAACTGCTGAGCCAAACTGACCAGGGCACAAAATTACATCTTTATACAATGTGTGCCCCAAATCATTTAGTAATTCTTTTTTTCTTTATTGATTTTAGAGAGAGAGGAAAGAAGGAGAGAGAAATAGAAATGTTGATGAGAGAGAACATCAACTGGCCACCTCCTGCATGCCCGCCGCTGGGGACTTGGCCCACAACCTAGGCATGTGCCCTAACTGGGAATCTAACCAGTGACCTTTTGGTGCATGGGTCGACGCTCAGCCACTGAGCCACACTGGCTGGACTAATAATTCTTTTTTTTTTTTTTTTTATTCTTACCCGAGGACATTTTTCCATTTTTTCTTCAGACAGAGTAGGAGGGAGAGAGAGAAACATCGACGTGAAGGGGACACATCGAGTGGCTGCCTCCTGCATGACCCAACCGAGGTCAAGGACAAACTGCAGCCAAGGCATACACCCTTAGCGGCAACCGAACCCGGGTCTCTCTGGACCGCAGGCCGACGCTCTAACTGCTGAACCAAACCAGACAAGGCCTTTTTTTAAAACTTTATTTTTATTGTTGACAGTATTACAGATGTCCCCATTTCCCCCCTTTGCCCACCTTCACCCAGCTCTTGCACCCCCTTCGCTCTGGCCATCACCGCACTGTTGTTTGCGGTTCAGTGAAGCCACAAACATAGAAGTGCGAAGTGGCAATGGACAACTGTATTAATTTTAGAGAGAGAGGAAGGGGGAGCAGCATCGATTGCTGCCTCTTGCACGCCCCCTACTGAACATTGAGCCTGAAACCCAGGCATGTGCCCTGAGTGAGAATTGAACTTTTTGGTGCAGGAGGTGACACTCATCCAACTGATCCACACTGGCCAGAGCTCTGTTTCTATTTTATTCGTCAGTTTATTTTGTTCATGATATTCCATAAATAAGTGAGATGGTATGGTACTTGACTTTCAATCACATAATTTGCTGAATAAAATAAGCCAGTCAGAGAAAGACAAGTACCATATGATGTCACTTATATGTGGAATCTCATGAACAAAATAAGCAGACGATCAAAATAGATCCAGAGCCCTGGCCAGTTTGGCTCAGTGGTTAAAGCGTCAGCCTTTGGACTGGGGAGCCCAGGGTTTGGTTCCTGCTAAGGGCAGGTACTTCGGTTGCAGTTCGTCCCCGGCCCTGGTTGGTGTCGTGTGGGTAGCGACCACTCAATGTGTCTCTCTCACATTGATGTTTCTCTCTCTCTCTTCCTCTCTCTTCTTCCTCTCTCCCTCTTGCTCTGTCTGAAGATGAATGCAAAAATGTCCTCGGGTGAGGATTTAAAAAAATAAAAAGATCTAGAGACATGGAAGTAGGAAACAGATAAACCTCAGAGGGAAGGGGGTTGGGAAGAGATAAACCAAATAACTTATGTGCATATATGCATAATTGGGTCAAAAAGCAGTTACATTTTTAATTTTTTGAGGAAACTCCATACTGTGTTCCACAGTGACTACACTGCATTATTCTTTTTTGTTTGTAGGTTAATCCTCACCCAAGGATATTTTTTCATTGAGTTTTAGATAGAGTGGAAGGGAGGGAAGCGGGGGGGTGGGGGGGGGAGGGGGGAAGAGAGAGACATTGATGTGAAAGAGACACATGGATTGGTTGCCTCACACGTGACTCCAACCAGGGTCAGAGATTGAACCTGCAACCCAGGTATGTGTCCTTGACTGGGAATCAAATCTGCAACCTTTCAATCTGCAGGCTGGTACTCTAACCACTGAGCAAAACTGGCCAGGGCTGCATTATTCTTTTTAACACATTAGTCTCTTAAATTATGTAGAAAACAAAAAATGGAATTACAAACAATTGTTACAATAATATTAGCTTTTATAATTGCCCAATGATTTACCTATATTGAGATCTTAATTTCTTCAGTTTACTGCTTCAAATTACTGTTTGGTGTCCTTTCATTTCACCCTGCAGGACTTCCTTAAGCATTTCTTGCAGGGTAAGTCTAGTGGTAATGAATGTTCTCAGCTTTTATATATCTGGGAACGTCTTAATCTCTTTCACTCTTGAAGAAACTTGGCCAGAATAGAAGATATTTGTTTGACAGTTTCTTTCTGGCCTTAATAATTTCTGATGAGAAATTTATCTTAATGAGAATCTCTTGCATATAATGATTCATGTCTCTCTTACTGCTTTCAAGATTCTCTCTTTGTCTTTGGCTTTTGCAAGTTTTGCAAGTAATGTGTCTTGGTATGGATCTCTTTGAGTTCATCTTCTACAGTTTCTTGAGATTCTTAGATATTTATATTCATGTCTTTTATCAAATTTGGGAAGTTTCCAGCTATTATTTCTTCAAATATCCTACCCTTCTCTTCTCCTTTTGAGACTTCCACACAGTGTGTATGTTGTTGGTCTGCTTGATGGTGTCCCAATGGTTCCTTAGGCTCAATTCACCTTTCTTCAATCTATTATCTTTCTGTTCCTCAGTCTCAACAATTTCCATCATCTTTAATTTCACTGATTTTCTTTTTAATCCTCACTTGAGGATATTTTTCTATTTATCATCAGATAGAGTATGAGGGAGGGGGAGAGAGAGAGAGAGAGACGTAGACATCGATTGGTTGCCTCCCGCATGACCCGGCCAGGGTCAGGGACTAACCACAACCGAGGTACGTGCCCTTGTCCAGAATCAAACCCACAACTCATTGGTCCTCAGACTGATGCTCTAACCACTGAACAAAACTGGCCAGGGCAGTTCACTGATTCTTTCTTCTGCCTGCTCAAATCTGAATTTGAATCCCTCTAGTGAATTTTTGATTTCAGTTTTTGTACTTTTCAGCCCCAGAATTTCTTTTTGCTTATTTGTTAGGTTTTCTATCTTTATCAGTATTTCTATTTTGTTCACACATCATTTTGTTGACTTTCTCCATAGTTTCCTTTAGTTCTTTGAGTATCTTTAAGAAAGTGTTTTAAATTTTTTTGTAACTAACTTAAACATAAATATGGATTGTAGCAAAATAACTTGACAATTGTCCTTTCACCTGACCCAGTTAAATCACTTTGGGAATATAGTCAAGGAAATAAATAAAACCCATGTTCATTGTAATATTAATTGGAAAGTTGGAAACAACATGCTGTCCTATAACAGGAATTTAGTAGCACCGATCCACACAATAAAATATTGCCCAGCTTTTAATTTATGAAATACATTAATAATATAAACAATTTTTGTATAATGTCAAGTAAAAAAAGCCACATAAAAAATTGTAGTTATTCAATTCCTAGTCAGGGCATATACCTAGGTTGTAGGTTTGATCCCCAGCCCTGGTTGGGGTGCATGCGGGAGGTAACCGAACACTGTTTCTCACATCAATGTTTCTCTCTCTAAAAAATCAATGAAGCCCTGGCCGGTTTGGCTCAGCGGTTAGAGCGTCGGCCTGCGGTCCTGAGAGACCCGGGTTCGGTTCCCGCTAAGGGCGCGTACCTCGGTTGCAGTTTGTCCCCGGCCCTGGTCGGTTGTGCGGGTGGCAGCCACTCGATGTGTTCCTTTCACATTGATGTTTCTCTCTTTCTCTCTGTTCCTCTCTCTCCCTCCCACTCTACCTGAACAAAATAAAAAATGGAAAAATGTCCTCAGGTGAGGATAAAAAAATAAAAATAAAAAAAATAAAAATAAAAAAAATAAAAAATCAATGAAAATGTCCTCAGATGAGGATTAAAAAAAAGTATTTAAAAAATTGTACAATTATAATCATGATTGCAAAACATATTAAAAGATATTCTATAAAGAAATACATTAAAGTACTAAGTTTTCTATTTGATAATTGCATTATAGATGACTTTAAAATTCATCCTTTTTTATTTTCCAAATACACATTCCTCATTAAGCACATATTACTTTTTTCATAATCAAAATAAACTTGAGCCCAGCCAGTGTGGCTCAGCAGATTGAGTGTCATCCCATGGACTGAGAGGTTCGGGTTCGATTCCTGGTCGGGGCAATGACCCGGTTGCGGGCTCGATCCCCAGTAGGGAACGTGCAGGGGGCAGCTGATCCATGTTTCTTTCTCAATCTCCCCTCCTCTCTCTCTAAAAAAAAAAATCAATAAAAACATATTTTTAGCCCTGGCCAGTTTGGCTCAGCGGTTAGACCGTTGGCGTGCGGTCTGGAGAGACCCGGGTTCAGTTCCCGCTAAGGGCACGTACCTCGGTTGCAGTTTGTCCCCAGCCCTGGTTGGGTCGTGTGGGTGGCAACCACTCAACGTGTCCCTTTCACGTTGATGTTTCTCTCTATCCCTCCCACTCTATCTGAACAAAAATATCAAAAAATGTCCTCGGGTGAGGATTTAAAAAAAAACAAACATATTTTTAAAAAATAAACTTTATTAAAAAATAAACATATATCTCTATACACAGCTATAAGTAATACCAAGATAAAACTGTAGGGTTGTTTTCAGGTTAATTGAATCCCTCCACCACAGGAACTGATAAAACCTTTAACTGGTGGTGGCTGAAGGATCTGGCTGTACCATTTTTCTGCCTGATTCTCTTCCTGTGTTAGTTTGCTTCAGCATAATTTTTTTCTTCCTCCTTCTCACTTATTCCTTGTCCACTCTAAAAATAAATAACTGATTTTTTTTCTTTCCTTCTCATCCTACCCAGTTATTGTCCATGGGCCCCCACCTGTAAGATGTGGAGCCCCGCCAGCGGGGTATGGCGCCCCACCAGCGGGGTATGGCGCTCCGCCACCGGGATATGGAGCCCCGCCACCGGGATATGGAGCCCCGCCACCGGGATATGGAGCCCCACCACCGGGATATGGAGCCCCTCCAGAGGGATCTGAAGCCCTGCCTGTGGAATACAGATCACCACCAGCTAGAAATGAAGCCCCACCTCTGGGATATGCAGTTCCACCTGCTAGTAATACAGCTGGCTCTCACAATTCTGTGGCTGCCCAGCCTGCTGGATATGAAGCTTCTCTTCCTTCCACCTCATTTTCTCAGTCCCGTTCACCACCTTCTATGAAGTGAACCCTGAAGACTCACCAAGCAAAGTGGCACCCTAAAACTGAAGTCAGGATAGGTAGGAGTACTCAGGTATGTGTTTAAAGGCCTTTCTCAAGTAGTTGTCCCACCCTTTGGAAAGGTAATCTTAAGGAGAAAGTGAAGTTTTACTTCCATGCCTAGATTTTAGAAGTAGAGCAACTCTTGATTAGATAGGCTAGAGGAGAAGTAGAATTGTAAGGCTAATTTCCAATAATTTGGTTGACATTGGGCTGTATTTTTTTTTTTTTTGGTACACGCCCCTAGCGGGAACTGAACCCGGGACTCTCTGGTCCACAGGCCGATGCTCCAACTGTTGAGCCAAACCGGCCTGGGCTGAGCTGCATTTTTTTTAACATACCTTGACTGTGACTATGGAAAAAGTTTTCTGCCTTTCTCCCCTCCCCCATCCAAGAAACATTTATTATGTTTAGTTTTCTAGGCACTGAGATATGTGTTAGAAATATCAAGTTGAACACTTATTTTCCACAGCATTCTTTATATCAGTGAAAGGATGGAACAGACTAAATTTCTAATGGTGAGAGAGAATTTCATAAATTATGATCTATCCATGATCTATCCATGGATAGATATAATGCAGCCATTGAAAATGATGTCTAGAGGTAGAAAAGCCTTCTTTAACAAGACCCAAACCAGTAAAATAGTAAAGGAAAACATAAGTAAACATAAATTTGAATATATTGAAATTTTAAAATTCTCTATGACCAAAGTTAAAAGATAAGCAACAGTCCGGCTGGTGTGGCTCAGTAGTTGAGTGTCGACCCATGCACCAGGAGGTCGCCGGTATGATTCCGGGTCAGGACACATGCCCAGGTTGTGGGCCTGATTCCCAGCGGGGAACATGCAGGAGACAGCCAGTCGATGTTCTCTCTCATTGATGTTTCTGTCTCTCCTTCCCTCTCGCTTCCTCTCTCTCTAAAATAAATAAAAGAAAAATAAATAAATAAAAGAAAAAAAATTTATTAAAAAAAAATATATGTAAGCAACAGACTTGGAGAAAGTAATTTCCAACATAGATATTAAACAAATAACTTTTAGTCAGAATATATGAACTCCTACAAATCAACCTAAAAGAAAAATGGACAAAAGATATGAATACCCTATTAACTGAAGCAATAAAGTAGCTAGCCAAGAAACATTAGAAAAGATGTTCAACTCAACTAGTTAGGAAAGTACAACTTGTGAGAAACACTTTATTTCCAAATTTTTACAGATATTAAGCCCGGCCCGTGTGGCTCAGTGATTGAGCATTGACCCATGTACCAAGAGGTCACCAGTTCAATTCTCGGTCAGAGCACATGCCCAGGTTGTGGGCCAAATCCCCAGTAAGGGGCATTCAGGAGGTGACCAGTCGATGTTCTCTCTCATTGATGTTTCTATCTCTCTCTCCCTTTCCCTTCCTCTCTAAAATCAATATAGAAAAAACAATTTTTTTTTAAAGATTGAAAAAATCAAGTGTTGGGAAGAATGTGGGGGACTGATTATTGCTATAAACTGTTGGAGGGAGTTTATATTGGTGTGCCTTTTTAGAAAGAAATTCAGGAGTACTTTTTATTTCTTTTTAATTATTTTATTTGTAATCCTCACCCAACCAAGGATATGTTTTTATTGACTTTAGAGAGAGAGAGAAGCATTGATGTGAGAGAGAAACATTGATCAGTTGTCTCCTGTATGTGTTTGGGGATCGAACCTGCAATCTAGGTATGTGCCCTGACCAGTAATTGAACTCAAAACCTTTGGGTATAGGAAACGAACCTCCAACTGACAGAGCCACGCAGCCAGGGCCAGCAGTGTGTTTTAAAAGTTAAAATGTATCTACTCTTGATTTAGTCACTGGTTTGGCTTCTCAGTATCTATTCCTATAAAATACTTGCATGTGTGCACAAAGATATATGTGGGGCCCTGGCTGGTTTGGCTCAGTGATTAGAACATCGGCCTGCGGTCCCAAGAGACCCAGGTTAGGTTCCCGCTAAGGGCACGTACCTTGGTTGCAGTTTGTCCCCGGCCCTGGTTGGGTCGTGCAGGTGGCAACTACTCGATGTGTCCCTTTCACATCGATGTTTCTCTCTCTCTTCTCTCTCCTTCCCACTCTATCTGAACAAAAAATGAAAAAATGTCCTCAGGTGAGGATTAAAAAAAAAAGATATATGTGGGAATATTTCATTATATTCATTGTTTCTAACAGCACAAAATTAGAAATAACCTATAGGTTTATTAATAGGAAATATTTAAATAAACATGGTACGTCCATGCCACATATGCAAAAACTTCTAAGTCTTATTGTTAAATGAGAAAAGCAAGTTTTAAATTTTATTTATTTATTTTTATTAATTAATTTTTGTTATAGATATTTCTCCTTTTCCCCCCCAGACACCTTCCTTCCAATCCCAATTCTGCCCCCCGCCCCCAAACATTGTTGTCTATGTCCACTGGTTATGCGTATATGCATATAAGTTCTCTGGTTATCTCATCCCTCCCCACAACCCCCTCCTCTGAGGTTTATCAATCTGAACCATACTCCTTTCTGTGTCTCTAGGTCTATTTTGTTCATCAGTTTATTTTGTTCATTATATTCCACAAATGAGTGTGATGATATGGTATATGTCTTTTTCTGATTGGCTTATTTCGCTTAGCATAATACTCTCCAGGTCCTTCCATGTCATCTCAAAGGATATGAGCTCTTTCTTTCTTACAGCTGCATAGTGTTCCATTGTGTATATGTACCACAGCTTTTTTATCCACTCATCAATTGATGGACACTTGGGCTGTTTCCAGATATTAGCGATTGTAAATAGTGCTGCTATGAACATGGGGCTACATATATTCTTTCTGATTGGTGTTTCAGGCTTCTTAGGATATATTCCTAGACGTGAGATCACTGGGTCAAATGGCAGTTCAGTTTTTAATTTTTTGAGGAAACACCATATTGTTTTCCATAGTGTCTGCACCAGTCTGCATTCCCACCAGCAGTGTACTAGAGTCTCCTTTTCTTTTTTCCAGCACTTGTTGTTTGATGATTTGTTGATGGCAGCCATTCTGGCAGGTGTGAGGTGATACCTCATAATCCTTTTAATTTACATCTCTGATGATTAGTGAGACATTGAGCATTTTTTCATATGTCTCTTGGCCATTCGTATGTCCTTTTTGGAGAGGTATCTGTTTAGGCCCTCTGCCCATTTTTTTTTTTTATCCTCACCCGAGGACATTTTTTCATTTTTTGTTCAGATAGAGTGGGAGGGAGAGAGAAGAGAGAGAGAGAGAAACATCGACGTGAAAGTGGTTGCCACCCTCACGACCCATCCAGGACCGGGGACAAACTGCAACTGAGGTACATGCCCTTAGCGGGAACTGAATGTGGGTCTCTCTGGACCACAGGCCAACGCTCTAACCGCTGAGCCAAACCGGCCAGGGCAGCCCATTTTTTAATTGGGTTATTTGTCTACCTTTTGTTGAGTTGTATGAGTACTCTATATATTTTGGAAATTAACCCCTTATCTGATGTATCATTGGCAGTATGCCCTCCCATATAGTGGGTTCCCTTTCCATTTTGATAGTTGTTTCTTTTGCCGTGCAGAAGCTTTTTAGTTTGATGTAGTCCCGTGTATTAATTTTTTCCATTGTTTTTCTTGCCTTTGGGACCAGTGGTTCTCAACCTGTGGGTCGCAACCCCTTTGGGAGTTGAACAACCCTTTCACAGGGGTCGCCTAAGACATAACAATAACAAAATGACAGTTATGAAGTAGCAACGAAAATAATTTTATGGTTGGGGGTTCACCACAACATGCGGAACTGTATCAAAGGGTCACGGCATTAGGAAGGTTGAGAACCACTGCCTCAGGTGTTGTATCAATGAAAATTCTGCTGAGTGTGATGTCTGATATTTTGTTGCCTACATTTTCTTCTAAGATTTTTATGGATTCATTAGTCACATTTAAGACTTTTATTCACTTTGAGTTTAGTTTCATTTTCTTGCCTATAGCTGTCCAATTTTCCCAACACCATTTATTAAAGAGGTTGTCTTTCCTCCATTGTATGCTCTTGCCACCTTTGTCAAATATTAATTAAGCATAATGTCTTGGGTCAATTTCCAGGTTCTCTATTCTGTTTCATTGATCTATATGCCTGTTCTTGTGCCAGTACCAGTCTGTTTTGATTACAGTGGCTTGGTAGTATAACCTGATATATGGTATTGTGATCCCTCCTACTTTGTTGTTCTTTTTCGAGATTGCTGTGGCTATTTGGGTTTTTTTTTTTCTTTTTTTTTTTTTTTTGGTTCCATATGAACTTTTAAAGTATTTGTTCTAGTTCTGTGAAATATATGTCGTTGTTATTTTGATGGGGATTGTGTTGAATCTATAGATTGCTTTGGGTAGTATGGACATTTTAATTATGTTAATTCTTCCAATACATGAACAAGGTATATGCTTCTACTTTTTTATATCACCCTTTATTTCTTTTTTCAGTGTCCTGTAGTTTTCTGCAAGTAGGTCCTTTACGTCTTTGGTTAAGTTTATTCCTAGGTATCTTAATTTTTTTGCCTCAATGGTAGATGGGCTTGTTTTTTTTTTTTAGTTTCTCTTTCTGTGAGTTCATTATTGTATAAGATTGCCATCAAGCCCTGGCCAGTTTGGCTCAGCGGTTAGAGCGTCAGCCTGCAGACCATTAAGTCCTGGGTTCGGTTCCCACTAAGGGCATGTACCTCGGTTGCAGTTTGGTAGGCATCGTGTGGTCTCTCTCACATCGATGTTTCTCTCTCTCTTCCCCCCTTCTTTCCTGCTCTATCTGGAAATAGCCCAAGTGTCCATCAATAGATGAGTGGATGAAAAAGCTGTGGTACATATACACAATGGAACACTATGCAGCTGTAAGAAAGAAAGAGCTCATATCCTTTGAGATGACATGGAAGGACCTGGAGAGTATTATGCTAAGCGAAATAAGCCAATCAGAGAAAGACATATACCACATCATCATACTCATTTATGGAATATAATGAACAAAATAAGCTGATGAACAAAATAGACCCAGAGACATAGAAAGGAGTATGGTTCAGATTGATAAACCTCAGAGGAGGGGGTTGTGCGGAGGGATGAGATAACCAGAGAACTTATATGCATGTACGCATAACCAGTGGACATAGACAACAATGCTTGGGGGTGGGGGGCAGAATTGGGATTGGAAGGAAGGTGTCTGGGGGGGAAAAGGAGAAATATCTATAACAAAAATTAATTAATAAAAATAAATAAATAAAATTAAAAACTTGCTTTTCTCATTTAACAATAAGACTTAGAAGTTTTTGCATATGTGGCATGGACGTACCATGTTTATTTAAATATTTCCTATTAATAAACCTATAGGTTATTTCTAATTTTGTGCTGTTAGAAACAATGAATATAATGAAATATTCCCACATATATCTTTTTTTTTATTTTTTATTTTTTTCCACATCTTTATTGTTGGATGTAAAATGCATTACAGATGTTCCACATTTTTCCCCCATTGACCCCCTCCTCCCCACTCCCGCCCCCCTCCCACCTTTTCCCAAACTATTGTCCGTGTCCATTGGTTATGCATATAAGTTCTTTGGTTTATTTCTTCCCACCCCCCCAACCCCTTTCCCTTTGAGGTTTGTCAGTCTAGCAATGAATTTGTGCTTCTTAATCCCTTCACCTTTTTCATCCATTCCCCCAACCCCTTTCCCAACTGGCAACCAACAAAATGTTCTCTGTATCTATGAGAATGTTCCTGTTCTTCCTGTTCATTTTGTTTGTAGATTCCATTGTTGATAGATATGTATTCATTGCCATTTTGTTTGTTCATACATTTTATCTTTTTCTTTAAAAAGACCCTTCATCATTTCATATAATAACGGTTTGGTAGTGATGAACTCCTTTAACTTTTTCTTGTCTGGGAAAGTTTTTATATGTCCATTGATTCTAAATGACAGCTTTGCAGGATAGAGTAATTTTGGTTGTAGGTTCTTGGTTTTCATCACTCTGAATATTTCTTGCCACTCCCTTCTGGCCTGCAAAGTTTCTTTTGAGATATCAGCTGACAGCCTAATGGGAACTCCCTTGTAGGTAACTAGCTGCCTTTCTCTTGGTGCTTTTAGGATTCTCTCTTTGTCTTGAACCTTTTGCATTTTGATGATGATGTGTCTTGGTGTGGGCCTCTTGGGGTTCATCTTGTTTGGGACTCTCTGTGCTTCCTGGACTTGTATGTCTGTTTCCTTCACCAAGTTAGGAAAGTTTTCTGCCATTATTGTTTCAAACAGGTTTTCGATTTCTTGTTCTCTCTCTTCTCCTTCCGGCACCCCCAAGATGCGAATGTTGGCACGCTTGAAGTTGTCCCAGAGGCTCCTTACACTATCCTCATTTTTTTGGATTCTTTTTTCTTTTTGCTGTTCTGGTTGGGCGTTTTTTGCTTCCTTATATTCCAAATCGATGGTTTGCTCCTTGGATTTACGTACTCTATTATTGAAGCTATGTAAATTATTCTTTATTTCAGTTAAAGCCTCCTTCGTTTCTAACTGTGCAGCGATCATTTCTGACTGGTACTTTTTTATGCTCTTGAGGCCCTCACTGAGTTCATTGAGCATCCTTATAAGCAGTATTTTGAACTCAGCATCTGTTAGGTTGCTTATCTCCTTTTCGCTTAGTTCTTTTCTTGGGGTTTTGTTCTGTTCTTTCATTTGGGACCTGTTTCTTTGTATCCTCATTTTGGCTGCCTCTCTGTGTTTGTTTCTGTGTATTACTTAATGAGAGGTATGGGGCTCGCTGAGACCCGATGCTGCTTGTTTGAAAGAATTTAGGAAAAACCTGAAGCAGGATCCAAGACAGGCCAATCCTATGGTTAAGCAAGTAGCAACAGCTTGGGTGGGCTTGAAAGTTGTGTGGGGCGGGGCGGGGCGGGGCCTCAGGGAGTCAGCAGGGTGGGGCTACCAGTGTGAGCCAGGTTGCTGGAGTCCCAGATATGGCGGCTGTCTGCCGCTCCAGGGAAGGGCTCACCAAAGGAACAAAGGCCTCTTACAGCACGTTTGTCCCCGAGAAAGCTCCCTCTCCAGCCCTCGCTCCAGTGCCAAACAGCTCAGTTCTTTTCTGTATGTCTCTGGTGCCCCTTGAGCTGCCTCCCCTCCGAGCTTAGAGGGAGAGAGTCCGATAAGTCCGTGCGCGGGCCCTTTAGGGAGCTGCCTGTGGCTCCAGCCAGGTCAGCTTCCCTGAGCCTCAGTTTCTGCTGGTTTTTCCAGCCAGAAGTTATGGGAACTTCTCTTCCTGGCACTGGAAACCTGAGCGGGGCACCTGGTGTGGGACGGGGACCCCTCAGTCCTCAGGAAGGACCTTCCCAGCCACGGGAGCCTCCTGATTTTTATCCGCCACACGTGGGTGTGGGACCAGCCCGTCGCGCCGCCACACCACCGCCGCCCCTCCTACCGGTCTGGATGTAGCTGCTTTTTTTTTTTTTTTAATTACGTAGTTGTAGGACTTCCATTCAGCTTGATGTCAGGCGGTTTTGGATGATGGTTGTTCTGTAGTTTTGTTGTAACTTGGATGTGGTTGTGGCAGAACGCGATACTGCGTTTCCCTACGCCGCCATCTTGACCGGAAGTCTATCTTTTTTTTTTAATCCTCACCTGAGGACATTTTTTTATTTTTTGTTCAGATAGAGTGGGAGGGAGAGAGGAGAGAGAGAGGGAGAAACATCGATGTGAAAGGGACACATCGAGTAGTTGCCACCCGCACGACCCAACCAGAGCCGGGGACAAACTGCAACCGAGGTACGTGCCCTTAGCGGGAACCGAACCCGGGTCTCTCGGGACCACAGGCCAACTCTCTAACTGCTGAGCCAAACTGGCCAGGGCCTCTCTGTGCTTCTTGTACTTGTATACCTTTTTTTTTTTTCACCAAGTTAGGGAAGTTTTCTGTCACTATTTTTTCAAATATATTGTTTTGTTTTGTTTTGTTTTGTTTCTTTTTGGTTATCTGATTGGGCAATTTTTTCTACCCTGTCTTCTAATTCACTGATCCAGTCCTTGGCCTCCTCTGCTCTGCTGGTTATTCCTTCCAATGTGTTCTTTATTTTTTTTATGTCATTCTTTATTTCCAATTGGTTGGTTTTAAATGCTTCTATATCTTTACTCATGCTGTTGAGCTTCCTTGTGATTATTACTCTGAACTCTCCTTCTGATATCTTGCTCAAATCCCTTACATTTATTTCATATTCTGTCAAATTATCTTGTTCTTTCATTTGGGATTTGCTTCTTTGTTTCACCATTTTGGCTGTCTCAGTGGGTTTTAGAGCCTGCCAAATTTTCCCTGTGGGTGTTGGTGTTCTGCTGGTTGGAGCTCCCTCTACTGCATTTGGATGAGTGTGGGAGGACCCACGTTAAACAACACTGTCAAGTCTTCATTTCCTGGGTAGATTTATAAGCCCGGGAAAGGTTCGGTTATCCTGTATCTTTATGCCTGGAGGCTATTAGTTTCAGTTACTTGATGAGCCTTGGGTTGTAGCCCTGAACTGAATGAAAAAATTCCTCAGGTGTTCAGGATAAGAGGATTTCCAGAGGGTGGGACAGATGCTGGCTGGCTGTTAATGATCCTCAATTTCTCTGGCCTAGCTGTTGCTCCTCCCCCCGCTTCCTGCTCTGGGAAGGGGCTCTTTGAGTAAGATGACTACTGTCCTAAGAGAGAGTGATTCAGCACAAAACTCCCAGTGCCCTCCCAGCTCTCCAAATCCACGTTTCTCTACACAGTTCCAGTCTAGTCTGCCCTCCCTCTGTAGAAGCCCAAGATGAGTGGCCTTAGTTAATTTAGTGCTAGGTCCCAGCCCTGTGCCCTGTGGAGCTGGCTTGGGATTTTAACCTCAAGGGAGCTGCTCACAGCTAAAACAGCTGCTGTCCATGGGCTCTGAGCCCACTGTCTTATGCCTCCACAGTTCCTACCAGGCTTGATTTAGTGTCCTCTTTCTGTCCGTGGTTATACGGGTCCTCTCCAGCTGCTTTTTTGTTGTTTTTTCCTCACAATTTGTCTTTATTTTAGTTATAATTCCAGTTTGGTCCTGGGAGATGGTCTATGTAGCTTCCATTCACTCCACTGCCATTTTGGAACCTCTCGAAAAGCAAGTTTTTTAAAGATTTGTTTGTTTTAAATATGTATTTATTGATTTTTTTTAGAGAGAGAGAGAAACATCAATGTGAGAGAGAAACATCGATCAGCTGCCTTCTGCACCCCCCTCTGCTGGGAATTGAGTCCACAACCCAGACATGTGCCCTGACCAGGAATCAAATTGCGACCTCTCAGTCCATGGGACAACACTCAATTCACTGAGCAACACCGGCCAGGCAAGAAAAGAAAGTTTTATGGAATATATACTACAGAGATTTTCAATGCCATCTGACTGAATGCCCCCTATTATAACTAATATTTTATAGTGTCTCCTTTACTTCACTGGAACGAAATCTGTAGGCAATTGCATGTAATTCCACCCCATTTCAACCAAAATCTATATAATATTATAAATGTGATATAAAGAAGAAATAATAAGCCCTGGCAGGTGGGGCTTAGTTGTTTGAGCATTGTCCCATGCACTGAAAGGTCATTGGTTCGATTTCTAGTCAGGGCACATGCCCAGGTTGTGGGCTTGACCCCTGCCCAGGTACATACAAGAGGCAATCTATCAATGTTTCTCTCTCACATTGATTTTTTTTCTTTCTCCCCTCTCCCTTCTCTCTCTAGAATAAAACTTTTTTTTTTAAGGAGAAATAATAGAAAAGTAGTTTGTAGTAAAATTTTAACATATAAATTCTGAGATTCCACTATACTAGAAGACATAATGAAGTAATCAAGTGGTAACAGGGTGGCCTGTGGACTGAGGAACTGCATGGCTGGGGAAAGGATGGAGAGGGAGACTTAGTTTTTTATTGTATTAAGTGTATGTGTACTATATGTATCTTTGAAAAAAAATTTTTTTCTTTATTGATGTATTAGAGAGACAGAGGGAGAGAGAGATGGAAACATCAATGAGAGAGAACATCAATTGGCCTCCTCCTGCATGCTCCCTACTGGGGATCGGGCCCACAACCTGGGCATGTGCCCTGACCAGGAATTGAACTGGCGACCTCTTACTGAGCCACACCAGCTGGGCTAAAATAAATTTTTGTTGTTAATCCTCACCAGAGGATATTTTTTCCATTGATTTTAGAGAGTGGAAAGGAGGGAGGGAGGGAGGGAGGGAGGGAGAGAGAGAGAAAGAGAGAGAGAGAAAAACATTGATGTGAGAAAGAGACATCAATTGGTTGCCTCCTGCACATGCCCCAACCAGGGCTGGGAATCAAACCTTCAACCCAGGCATATATTCTTGGCCAGGAATCAAACCCATGGCCCCTTGGTGTATGGGCTGACATTCTAACTGCTGAGACACATAAGTCAGGGCTGTACTATATGTTTCTCTCTTTAGAAATGAATACTTTTGAAGCTAAATTAATAGTATGGTAGGCTCTATCTTGCTTATAAAGTGTGCAGTGGCTCCTCATAGCCTTCAGGATAAAGTCCAAACTCCTGGTTTTCATGTATACGTGGATCATATCATTGTATGTTCCTTCATACTCAAGGCCCTGCACAGACAGTTTGGCCCCTCCAGTGACCTCTCCAGATGTGGGATTCAGCTGAGCAGAACTAAATGCAGACACTGACCTGTATGACCTCTGCCTCTGCCTTCCTCCCCACAGCATTCTACTTCTCTTTCAAAACAGCCCAGAAGTTCTTCTGAGAACTTTGTTCTAAGCTCCCCTTCTAGGGTATTGCCCTTCTACCAAGCTTGTATTGTACCCTCACATGTTTCTGGCAAAATACAGTGCCAATTCACCCTGGCCAGGTGGCTCAGTTGGTTGGAGTGTTGTCCAGTGCACCAGAGAGTCTCAGGTTCAATTTCCAGTCAGGGCACATACCTAGGTTGTAGGTTTGATTCCTGATCAGGGCACATACAAGAGGCAACCAAAAAGTGTTTCTCACATTGATGTTTCCTTTTCTATCTCCCTTTCTCTCTCTCTGAAATCAATAAAAATATATCCTTGGATGAGGATTAAAAAATAAATAAATACTGTGTTAATCCTGTTGGGATTGATCTCCTCTATAACCTGTGAGCTCCTTGAGAGCAGAGGCTGTATCCCATTGCAGGGGCCTAGGGAAGGCAAGGGACACAGTGGTGTCTAGTAAACATTTGTAAAGTGAGTGAAGACATAAATAAATCGTGATTCTTGACTTATATACATACATATACAACACATGTATACACCATGAGTTTTGGCTACCAGCTGAAGATTAAATTTTTTTAAAAATCCTCACCCCAGGATATTTCTCTGTTGATTTTACAGAGAGAGTAGAAGGGAAGGAGGGAGAGAGAGAGAAAGAAACATCAATGCGAGAGAGACACATCAGTTGGATGCCTCCTGCACCACCCCGACCAGGGTGGAGATTGAACCTGCAACCTTGATGGGAATTGAACCCATGACCCTTCTGTAGGAGGGCTGACGCTCTAACCACTGAACAACCCCAGCCAGGGCTACAGAATCAGTTTTGTTTGGCAAACTGTTAGGATTAGAAACTTAAATTTCAGATTTTAGAGAAAGTTGTCCTCTCTCTTGCTGGTTGAATTGAACAGTCCTGAAGGCATGGTTATATTTCACCTCTTCCTATGTCACAGCCATGGTTTATATGGTTCATACTGGCCAAAACCACCTCTGGCAAGGTGTCCCATAGTACTCATCTGGTGCTTAAAGGACTTTGAGTGAGCAAATGATCAATGCTATAGTTGGGTGCCAGGCAGTGTGCTAAGGCACTTCATAAGCATTATCTCACTTAATCCCTCACTTAAAACAGTGAAGTGGGCATTGTTAATAGCTTCATTGTTCAGCTAAGCATACTAAGCTTGGAGACCTTAGGAAACCAACGAATTTGTTAACTATTGAGTAGTGGAGGCAGGAATTGAACCCAGGGTGGCCCCAGAGCCTGGGACCCTAACCTCTGATTGGGGAATCTGCTCCCTAGCATTACCTTTTTATTCCACAGGTGCCAAGCAGTAGGAGGAGCTGCCTGAGCATGTAGTGGCCTGATCTGCATCTGTGAGGTCTTGGTGAGCTCCGAATCCCTTTTCCTACTGCAGGCTTGAACTCTGATGGTCAGAGGGCCTTGAAAAATCTATAGTGCAAAGGTGGTATAGTAGGTCAAAGGAGGGTTCAGATTTCCCATAGATCAGAAGATTGGTTCCAGATCTTCTGTGGCTATGTAAATGAAGTGTGGGGGTTGCTGGGAGCCTGCAACCAGCTGTTCTTGAACCAGCTCAGCTGGCATAAGAAAGAGAGAATCCTGAGATACTTGAGTTTTTCACAGCCTCATGGCCTCATCCCTTCAGCACAGCCCCAGACCTGGGCTCCACTCATTAATTGCCTTAGAGATGCCTGGGTAAAGGGTATTTATAACAACTGGAAGGTGAAGACTAAGAAGGGCAGTAATTATGTCAATTGGCTAATTTATTAACTGTTTGTCTGTGCTGAGCATCCTGCCAGGCACTGTACATGCAAACTTTAGCAAGGAAAGTGTTTGGACCCCAATTTCATAGATGAAGAAACTGGGGCTGAGAGGGAAGCAAATTGCCTAAGGCACACAGCTGGCTAGTTAACGACAGGGCAGGGTCTGAACATAGGTTTCCCTTCTCATCCACACACCTATTTATTGAATGCCTTGTATGTGTCATTTCTGTGTGGTTGGGAGATCAGTGAACAAAACAGACAAAAATTTCTGCTCTTATGGAGCTTACATCCTTGTAATACTAAGATGCAGTCAATGCATATTTTGTTATGTGATATAACTAGGCATATCTTATTTAAGCTGCAGAAAAAGCAGACAGAGATGTTGATAAAAGCTATAAAAAATAGAGCAAAGTAAGGGAGATTAGGAGTGCTGGGGGCTTGGCAGAGGGAGCAGTTTGCAATAGATCCTGTTGAGAAGGTAATATTTGAGTAAAGATTTGGACAATAAAGAAGGTGTGGGAGCTAACCATGCAGACCTGGGGAAGAATGTTCTAGGCATAGGCAACAGCTAGTGTAAAGGCAGCTGAATTCCAAGGTGCTCTTCCCTTACACCCAGTGCCTCAAAACATAGATAAATATGAGAAGACTCCTGTTCTCAAGGAAGGAAAACTTGAAAACAGATTGCAAACCAACCAGAGAGGAAGAGGTCTGAACCAGTCCACATAGAACAGCTTGGGAATGGAGACTGATTTCTGGATCCTCACTAGAACAGGCCTCTGTCCTGCCTACATCCTGAGGACAAAGGGAGTTAAAGTAACTGAAGAGGCAGCGTCACCCTGGTTTTACATTCTTAATTAAAGTCTGTTTGCTGTTGCACACCTCTGCCGTGGTCTTGGTGTCTCTGTTTCTGAGGGCATCTGTGATTTGCATGGCCTGGTGCTGGTCCCTTGGGACCACTCAGTAAGGCAGCTTGGATGTGCCCAGGCTCTCAGCTTCTTGGCTGGGCTCTGCACTTGTCCTACTTCAGCTGTTCATTATCTGATTCCAAGAGAGATGGATCGTCTCAGTGCTGAAGTGCCCTTTAATGGAGCACTTGCCTAAGTTGGGGAAGCCTGTTCTCCAACTTTCCTTGGAGGAGAGGGCCAGAATAAATCGAGTGCTTTTGAGTTGAACACTTGTTTGTTGTGCTACCCAGGATTGTGCTCAGGGCTTCCTAAGGATCAGTTCAGGTCAAGTACTTAACTGAAGCTACTCTGTGCCAACCCTGTGCTCAAGTAGTACACAGACTGCTCCAGAGAGAGATGATTTCATATATTTTGCAAGTGTCCACCCTGTCTTGGACCTGCCCACCCCAAAATATAGGATGGGAGCAGGTAGGCACTTCACCCTCTGTGTGGTCGCCCTGCGGAGATTGTCTGGACCCCTTCCTGTTGGCTTGCTCTGATGGTCTTACTTTCCCTCGTCCTCAGCCCTCTGTTTGGGCCTTGGAGTACCTCATTCTGGGAACTATTTTAGAAATACTTATGCTCAAGTTCGGGCTTTTCCCTTAGACCCTAATCTGACATTAGACCTCTGGCTTTTATCTGATGACCAATAAGAAAGAGGGACACCCTTAATTTCTTTTTTTTTTTTTTTTAATCCTCATCCGAGGACATTTTTCCATTTTTTGTACAGACAGTGTGGGAGGGAGAGAGAGGAAGAGAGAGAGAGGGAAACATCGATGTGAAAGGGACACATCGAGTGGCTGCCACCCGCACGACCAACCAGGGCCGGGGACAAACTGCAACCAAGGTACATGCCCTTAGCGGGAACCGAACCCGGGTCTCTCCGGACCGCAGGCGGACGCTCTAACCGCTGAGCCAAACCGGCCAGGGCGGGACACCCTTAATTTCTGACAAAAGTACAATGACAGAGGTCTGCCCAGGGTTTGGAGGAGGGGTTCTGACCAGCTTAAGGTGGTCCTGTCAGCTTCCTGGAGAAGGGTATGCCTGCATTGTTTAGATGCCCCAACCAGGAAGGCCTTTGGTCTGAACATAGGGTCCAGCCTTGGTAAGACCAGATGTCTCCTTGGTGCAAATATTCCTTGCCTGCAAAATCTTCCTGCTCCCTTCACAGATTGGTTCCTAAAAAGGAGATGAAAGTTTTCTGCTCTGGCATGTAAGGAGGTTGGAAGTCAACAGTCTCATCCTTACAAGAAAAAAGCTGAATAAATTAAAAATCAGTTACCCCTCTTAGATCCATTAGAAATCATAGGGCAAACTGCCTGCAAAATTGGAGTGACAGGTGGATACAGAGAATCACAATTCACCAAAAGCAAAAGCTCAGGAAAGGAACCTTTTTTTTTTTATCCTCACCTGAGGACATTTTAGAATTTATCTTCAGAGAGAGCGGGAGTGAGAGAGGGAGGAAGAGAGAGAGAGAGAAACATCGATGTGAGAGTCACATCGACTGGTTGCCACCCACACGACCCCAGCCGGGGCCGGGGACAAACTGCAACCGAGGTACGTGCCCTTAGCGGGAATCGAACCCAGGTGTCTCTGGTCCATGGGCCAACACTCTAACCGCTGAGCCAAAATGGCCAGGGCAGGAAAGGAACCTTTTGATGGAGCCAGTATGAAGGTAGAAAAATATAAACTCTAATTGATGAATTGGGGGAGGTTTTGTGTAGACAAGCTTGAAAGTTAAAAATTTCAGGGATGGCCAGTCTTAGGGAGGAGCCCAACATTTGTGTGGGTTTTACCTCCAGGAGCCCTACCAAGTCCCCGCAGGAAAGAGTGAAGAAAAAACCCCTGTGCTTCTTAGCAGGGGGAATGGAAGGAATAGCTGTTTTGAAAATGCACCCATGTCTATGATTATTCTATCCCAAACCTGAATTTCTGTTGTTGAAAAACTTAATACAGATCTAGCTTCTGAGATAGACCACTGTAAGGACAATAGCATTAAAAAAAATAAATTTAGAGTAAGTTCTGACATATATGCTTGTATGCATAAGCATGGACATAGACAACAATGCTGGGGACGGGGCAGAGGGGGGATCGGGAGGAGGGTGTCAATGGAGGAAAAAGGGAAAACATTTGTAACAAAAATAAATTTTAAAAAATTAAAAATAAAGTAAGTTCTGAAAAAAAGAAAAAAAGAAAATACACCCAAAACATTCTGTTCTCCTTAACATGGCCTGCCCTCAACAGAAACTATTTAGCTAGAGCCTAACTGACCTGGGGAAGGGAGATACCCAACTCTAGCATACTGCAGCCTTTCATGTAGGTAAAGGGAAATACCTAAATCCAGAGCCCCTTAGCCTTTCTGCCTCAACTAAGGGGTGTGCGGTGATGGGTGGGGGGACCCAACAACTGGGAAACACTAGTGAATGTCAAAGCCCAGGGGCAGAGGCTCACTAAAAGACTGACACCTAATCATAGGACTATAGAATACTCCCCTTCCAAGACCTTGCTATCAATCAGGCCCCTGCATAAGAACTGGATTACAGTGGAAAGAATTACACATCTCAGACTTTATTTGAAAAGCCTCTAGGGAAACAAAGCAGAGAAGACAAAAACAAGGACACCAGAAGAAATTTTAGCCTCTAACACCTACAACTACAGCAAACAGTAAACATAGCCTAACTCCAAGCCAGATAAACATAAAGCCTCACACTAAAGGCTTATTTACCTCAGTTCCTTTTACATAGTGTGTCATGTATGGCATTCATAAAACTACAAGGCATACTAAAAGACAACACAGCTTGAACAGACCAAATATCAGAACCAGATTCAGATGTGGCAAAGATGTTGGGATTATCAGACTGGATGTTTAAACAACTGATTAATATGCTAAGAGCTCTAATGGAAAAAGTGGACAATATGCACGACTAGATGGGTAATGTAAGCAGGGAGATGGAAACTCTAAGAAACAATAAAAAAAATTCTAGAAATAAAAAATCACTGTAACAGAAATGAAGAATGTGTTTGATCAAGTTATCAGTAGACTAGACATGGCCAAGGAAACAATCAATCAGTGAGCTTGAACATATGTCAGTAGTAACCTCCAAAACTGAAATGCAAAGAGAAAAAAGAAAAATACGGAACAATATCCAAGAACTGCTGGACAATTACAAAATGTGTAGCTTACATACAGAGCATATATATACATATGGGACTACCAGAGAAGAAAAAACAGAAAGGGACAGAATAAATATTTGAAGATTAATGACTGAGAGTTTTCCAAAATTAATGACAGATACCAAACCACAGCTCTAGGAATCTCAGAGTAAATAATAAAACATCTACAACTGGCCATATCATGTTGAAGCTGCAGAAGCATCCAAGACGAAGAGAAAATCTTGAAAGAAGCCAGAGGGGGCAAATCTTACTTAGAGAGGAAAAAAGATAAGAATTACATCAGTCTTCTTTTAAGAAACTATGCCAGTAAGAAAAGAGTGGAGTTAAATATTTAAATTATATTTTAAAATGTAGAATTCTGTATCCAGTGAAATTATCCTTCAAAAATGAAGTACTTTATCAGACAAACAAAAATTAAGGGAATTTGTCACCAACAGAGCTGCCTTGCAAGAAATGTTAAAAGAAGTTCTTCAGAGCAAAGATTTATCAGGGAGAAACAGAGGCATTATATAATGATAAAAGAGTTAATTCCCCAAGAAGACATAACAGTTCTTAATGCATATGAATGTAACAATAGAGAACCACAACATGTGAGGCAAAAACAGAGTACTATGCCTGTGCCTGTGTGGCTCAGTTGGGCATCATCCTGTGCACTGAAAGGTCGCCTGTTCAATTCCTGGTCAGGGCACACAACCAGGCTGAGGGTTCAATCCCTGGTCAGGTGTGTTCGGGAGGCAGCCGATCAATGTTTCTCTCTCACATCGATGTTTTTATCTCTCTAAAAATCAATAAAAATACATATTTTTTAAAAACAGTCTCATGGGCTGAGAGGTCCCAGTTCAATTCTTGGTCAGGGCACATGCCCAGGTTGCAGGAGGTGTGCAGGAGGCAGCCAATCAATGTTTCTCACATCAATGTTTCTCTCTCTCTCCCTTCCCCTCTCTAAAAAGATCAATAAAAACGTATTTTTTTATCCTCACCTGAGGACATTTTTCCATATTCTGTTCAGATAGAGTGGGAGGGAGAGAGAAATATCAACACGAAAGGGACACATCGAGTGGCTGACTCCCGCATGACCCATCCAGAGCTTGGGACAAACTGCAACCGAGGTACGCGTGCCCTTAGCAGGAACTGAATCCGGGTCTCTCTGGATCGCAGGCCAACGCACTAACCGCTGAGCAAAACCGGCCAGGGCTAAAAACGGATTTTTAAAAAATAGTTTAATAAATAAAAAAGAGAACTACAAGAAGAAATCGACAAATCCACTATTACAGTTGGAAATCCAACACCCCTCTATCTGTTATGACGTGTCCAGCATGCAGAAAATCAGTGAGGACATAGTTGAACCAAACAGCAGTATCTAACTATTTCTAATTGACATTTATAAAATACATAATTCAACAATACACATTCTTCCCAAGCTCACATAGAACATTCACCAAGATATACCAATTCTGAGACACAAAGGCTCTCTCATTTGTGGGTGATTTTTCTACAACAGTGTTCTCCAGCGTCTCCCAGACCATGGCTACAGCCAGTTCACAGGTCACGGCAGGATCCACAGCCAGGAACAAGGTCTGTATGCCTATTACATGATGCACAGGTGAGCAAGACTTCTCCCTGGTACCTAGGCATATAGTGCTGGATCTCACAGCTCCCACAGGCACTCTTGTCCACGGATGGATGGCAAAGAATTGTTGAGCAGGTGATACATGAGGGGTATCTTATTTAGCCATGTTGCTGAAATCACCACGCTTTTTAAATTCTTACTACTTACCCTGAATACAGAGGGTAGTCTCCCCTCTCATCTGGTTCACCCTTTTATGGATGGAAATGACCTGGAGAAGAGTGAGCTGGCTCTGTCCCTGGAGCCATCTGATGTTCAGGTAAGGATGGCAGAAAAGTTTGGGTGACACTGAATGGGAGAAAATGATTACAATATCATTTTGCATTTTATCAGGAGTCTGGAAAAAGAAGGAAGTAGAGCAAGAATCATTAATGGGAAGTTGACATCTAACTCTGATATGCACATTCGCCAACAGGGGTAGGGAGGGTGTTCATCCCTAATGACACCCACCCTTCCATCCTTCTTCCTTCATCCCCTTGGGCATCCCAGGAGATGGAAGATGTGTACTTCTGGATTGGATTCCCCTTTTCTTCGTATATGTGGTTGTGTTCCTGGGGAATGCTGCTGTCCTGTTTGTGATCCAGACTGAACGTATTCTCTATGAGTACATGAACTATTTTCTAGCCGTGTTGGACTCGATTGACCTGGGCTTGTCCATGGCCACTATCCCTAAAATACTGGGCATCTTCTGGTTCACTCTCAGGGATATATATTTTTTGTTTGTTTGTTAATCTTCACCAGAGGATATTTTTAAAATTTTTTTCTTTGTTGATTTTAGGGAGAGAGGAAGGGAGAGGGAGAGAGAGATAGAAACATTAATGAAAGAAAACATCAATTGGCTGTCTCCTGCATGCCCCCCACTGGGGATTTGGCCTGGGCATGTGCCCTGACCAGGAACGTACCAACAACCCCTTGGTGGTGCATGGGTCAATGCTGAACCACTGAGCCACACCGGCCAGGCGCCAGAGGATGTTTTTACAATGGATTTTTAGAGAGAGTGGGAGGGAGGGAGGGAGGGAGGAACATCGATGTGAGAGAGACGCGTCGACTGGTTGCCTCTTGCACAAGCCCTGACTGGGGCCAGAGATCAAACCTATAATCCAGGTACATACCCTTGACAGGGAATAGAACCCATGACCCTTCAGTGTGTGAGCTGGTGCTCTAACCATTGAGAAACACCAGCCAGGGCAGGGATATATCTTTTTATCCCCTTAATTTCATTTATTTATTTATTTTAGAGAAAGAGGAAGGAAGAGAGAGAGAAACATCGATGAGAGAGAACATCAACTGGCCGCCTCCTGCATGCCCCCCACTGGGGATCGGGCCCACAACCCGGGCATGTGCCCTGACCCAGAATTGAACCAGCAACCTCTTGGTGCATAGGTGGATGCTCAACCTCTGAGCCACACCGGCCGGGTGGGATACATTTTTTTTAAAAAGACTGTAGTAAAAATCACAACATAAATTTTTTCTTTTTTTAAGTGTGTACTTCAGTAGTGTTAGCTATACAGGTTTTCCCCACTCTATGAAAGTAGAGTGTTCCTATGAAACCTTTCATAAACCAAACGGGCCTGGCCAGTGTGGCTCAGTGGATTGAGCATTGTCCCAGTTCGATTCCTGGTCAAGGCACATGCCCAGGTTGTGGGCTCAATCCCCAGTAGGGGGCGTGCAGGAGGCAGCTGATCAATATTTCTCTCACATTAATGTTTCTATCTCTCCTTTCCTTTCTCTCTCTCTAAAAAAAGCCAAATGACATAAAGGGAAGAGTATCTCTTCTCGAAAAGTTTGCATCATGCCACTTTGCTTTCATGAAATACCTATATTAGTATAGTAATGTCTTTTTCATAAAAGCAAAAATCCTGTTAGGATTTCTTTTGATTAGCAAAAACAGGTACTAATATTGGTCTTTCCTAAAAAAAGTGTAGAAACATAAGTTTTTGGAAACTGGGCGATGCCTGTACTCACTGCTGTGCAGTGAATCTTTAACTAAAACTGTTTCGTTTTGCAAGACTGAGACTAGTACTCATTTCCCTCTCTCCTACTCCCCTGGTAACCACCATGCTACTTTCTGTTTCTATGAAATTAACTACTCTAGATACCTCATGTAAGTGAAATGACACAGTATTTGTGGGTTTTTGTTTGTTTTTGCTTATTTTGTGACTGGCTTATTTCACATAGCATAATATCCTCAAGATTCATCAATGTAGTAGCATGTGACAGCACTTCCTTCTTTTTCAAAGCTAATATTTCCTTGTATGAATATACTTTCTTTTCTTTTCTTTTTTTTTTTTATCCTCACCTGAGGACATTTTCCCATTTTTTTGTTCAGGTAGAGTGGGAGGGAGAGAGAGGAACAGAGAGAGAGAGAGAAATATCGATGTGAAAGGAACACATCGAGTGGCTGCCACCCGCACGACCGACCAGGGCCTGGGACAAACTGCAACCGAGGTACGCGCCCTTAGCGGGAACTGAACCTGTGTCTCTCAGGACCGCAGGTCGACGCTCTAACCGCTGAGCCAAACCGGCCAGGGCTATACTTTATTTTCTTTATCCATTCATCCATCAATGGACATTCGGGTTGCTTACAGATCTTGGATCTTGTGAATAATAATACGGCGATAGACATAGGTGTAAGGTTTTTTTTGTTTTTTTGTTTAAGAGCCTTATTGGTATTTAATTCACATATCACATAGTCCATCCATTTTAATGTGTACATTCAGTGATTTGTATTATATTCACAGAATGTGCAGCCATCACTCCAGTCAATTTAGGAACATTTCCATCACGTCAGAAAGAAACCTCGTACCTTTTAGATGCTGTCCCCTCTCCCCCATCTTCCCTACCGAGCCCTAAGCATCCACTGATCTGTCTCGGTATAGATTTTCCTATACCAGACTTTCATATAATATGTGGTCTTCGTGACTAATTTCTTTCCTTTAGCATCATGTTTTCAAGATTCAACCATGTAGCATGTCAGTATTTCACTCCATTTTTTTTTTTTATCCTCACCCAAGGACATTTCTCCATATTTTGTTCAGATAGAGTGGGAGGGAGAGAGAGAGAGAGAGAAACATCAATGTGAAAGGGACACATCGAGTGGTTGCCACCTGCACGACCCAACCAGGGCCGGGGACAGACTGCAACCGAGGTACGTGCCCTTAGCAGGAACTGAACTTGGGTCTCTCTGGACCGCAGTCTGATTCTCTAATAGCTGAGCCAAACTGGCCAGGGCTTCACTCCATTTTGAGACTGAATAATATTCCATCGGTGCATGGGTCGACACTCAACCACTGAGCCACACTGGACAATATTCCGTTGTATGGTTAACCATGTTTTGTTTATTCATTCATCAGGTGGACATTTGGATTGTTTCCACCTTTGGCTGTTATAAATAGTGCTGCTATAAACATTTATTTGTTTATGAGGTTTCGTGTGGATGTGTGTTTTCATTTCTTTTGGGTATATACCCAGATGTGGAATAGCTGTCTGTCATATGATGACTCTAAGTTTAATCACGAGGAATTGCCAAACCGTCTTTCACAGTAGCTGTACCAGTTTTACATTCCTACCAGCAGTGGATGAGGTTCCAACCGTATCTTTGCCAATACTTGTTACCTCACATTTTTATTCTAGCCACCCTTTTGGGTTTCAAGTGGTATCTCACTGTTTTATGTGCATTTTCCTAATGGTTAGTGATGTTGAGCACTGGCTGTTTCATATGTTCCTTGGAAAAATGTCTCTTCAGATTCTTTGCCCATTCATAATTGGGCTATTTCTTTTTATTACTGAATTTTAAGAGTTCTTTATAGTCCAGCTGGTGCGGCTCAGTTGTTGAGCATTGATCCATGCACCAAGAGGTTGCTGGTTTGATTCCCAGTCAGGACACATGCCCAGGTTGTAGGCCCAATCCCCAATTAGGGGCATGTAGGAGGCGGCCAACCGATGTTCTCTCTCATCGATGTTTCTCTCTCTCTCCCCCTCTCACTTCCTCTCTCTCTAAAATCAATAAAGGGAAAAAAAATTAAAACACAAAAAGAATTCCTTATATATTTTAAATAGAAGTCCCTTATCAGCCCTGGCCAGTGTGGCTCAGTTGGCTGGGCATTGTACAGTGCACCGAAAGGTTGCCAGTTTGATTCCCAGTCAGGGCATATGCCCCAGTTGCAGAATTGTTCCCCATTTGTGGAATTGTTCCCCGGTAGGGGATATAACCGATGTTTCCCTTTACATCATTCTTTCTCTCTCTCTTTTCCTCTCCTTTCCTCTCTCTCTAAAAACCAATTTTAAAATATTTTTTTAAAAAGTCCCTTATCAGCCTGGCTGGTGTGGCTTAATGGTTGTGTGTTGACCCATGCAACAAGAGGTCACCGATTGGATTCCCGGTCAAGGCATATGCCCAGGTTGTGGGCCAAATCCCCAGTGGGGAGCATGCAGGTGGTGGCCAATTGTTGTTCTCTCTCATAATGTTTTTATCTCTCTCTCCCTCTCCATTCCTCTCTCTCCAAAAATCAATAAAGAAAAAAAATTTTTAAGTCCCTTATCAGAAATATTAATTGCAGATATTTTCTCCCATTATGTGTTGTCTTTACACTCTTTTTAATATAGGCAAGTTATAGCTATACATTTCCCTCTGATCACTATTTTCACTCCTAAATTTTGGTATGTTGCATTTTAGTATTTTTGGAATGTTATGTATTTATTTTCATTGCTCTCAAAGTATTTTCTCTTGGATATGTTGAGTTGCTTCTGTTTTGCTGTTTTCATAATTCTCCCTTTGTCCTTTGAGAGTCTGAATATGATGGGTCTGGGTATGGATTAATTAATATTTGCCATCAAATATGGGAAGTTTTGAGCCATTATTTTTTTAAATAGTCTTTCTGCCCTTTCTTCTTTATATGTGTGTTGGTATGTTGCTTGGTGTCCCATGAGCCTCTGTTTACTTATTTTATTGATGAGAGAGAGAGAGGAAGGGGGGAGGGAAAAAGAGAGAAAACACTGATTTGTTCCACTCATCCACACATTCACCAGTCGATTCTTGTTTGTGTCCTGACCAGGGATCGAACCTGCAACCTTAGTGTATCGAACAATGCTGTAACCAACTGAGCTACCCTGTCAGGCCCGTTTATTTATTTTTTAAAATCTTCACCCAATGATATTTTCCCACCCACATTCAGACAGAGGGGGGGAGAGGGAGGGAAGGGGGGGGAAGAGAAACATTGATGTGAGAGAGACACATTGACTGGTTGCCTCCCGAACGACCTTGACCAAGGCCAGACCGAACCGCAATCAAGGTATGTGCCCTTGACTGGAATTGAACCCAAGACTCTTTGGTCTGCAGGCCAATGCTCTAACTGCTGAGCCAAACTGGCTAGCCTATCTTTCTTCATTCTTATTTCTAGTCCTCAGATAGGTTAATTTCAATGGCCTATCTTCAAGTTTGCTGATTTTTTTTCTGCTTGGTCATCTCTACTGATCCACTGAGCCCCCCTAGTGAAATGTTTTTGTTACTGTACTTTTCAATTCTAGAATTTCTATTTGGTTCCTTTCTGTAATTTCTGTCTTATACTCTATTTGGTGAGACATCATTCTTATTCTTTTCTTTAGTTTTTTAGACATGGTTTCCTTTAGTTCTATGAACATCTTAAAAGCTGATTTAGAATGTGATGCTAGGGGAAGATAAAACACTACAAAGCTTGCTGTTCTTACCAAAATTCTACTACTATATTTTTTTTCTCTTTTTTAAATCTTTATTGTTGAATGTATTACAGATGTTCCTCATTTTTCCCCCATCGACCCCCTCCCCCCACCCCCGCCCCCCTCCTGCCTTTTCCCACACTGTTGTCTGTGTCTATTGGTTATGCATATATGCACATAGTTCTTTGGTTTATTTCTCCCCCCCCTTCCGACCCTCTTCCCTTTGAGATTTGTCAGTCTAGCAACCAATTTGTACTTCTTAATCCCTTCACCTTTTTCACCCATTCCCCTAACCCTCCTCCCATCTGGCAACCAACAAAATGTCCTCTGTATCTATGAGAATGTTTCTGTTCTGCCTGTTCATTTTGTTTGTAGATTCAATTGTTGATAGCTATGAATTCATTGCCATTTTGTTTGTTCATATTTTTTATCTTTTTCTTCAAGAAGACCCTTCAACATTTCATATAATAATGGTTTGGTGGTGATGAACTCCTTTAGCTTTTCCTTGTCTGGGAAAGTCTTTATATGGCCATCGATTCTAAATGACAGCTTTGCAGGATAGAGTAATCTTGGTTGTAGGTTCTTGGTTTTCATCACTCCGAATATTTCTTGCCACTCCCTTCTGGCCTGCAAAGTTTCTTTTGAGATATCAGCTGACAGTCTAATGGGAACTCCCTTGTAGGTAACTAACTGCTTTTCTCTTGCAGATTTTAAGATTCTCTCTTTGTCTTGAACCTTTTGCATTTTGATGATGATGTGTCTTGGTGTGCACCTCTTGGGGTTCATCTTGCTTGAGACTCTGTGCTTCCTGGACGTGTATGTCTGTTTCCTTCACCAAGTTAGGGAAGTTTTCTGTCATTATTGTTTCAAACAGGTTTTCGATTTCTTGTTCTCTCTCATCTCCTTCTGGCACCCCCAAGATGCGAATGTTGGCACGCTTGAAGTTGTCCCAGAGGCTCCTTACACTATCCTCATTTTTTTGGATTCTTTTCTCTTTTTGCTGTTCTGATTGGGTGTTTTTTGCTTCCTTATATTCCAAGTTGATGGTTTGCTTCTTGGCTTTACCTACTCTAATAACCCTTATAAGCAGTATTTTGAACTCAGCATTTCACTTAGTTCTTTTCCTGGGGTTTTGTTCTGTTCTTTCATTTGGGACCTGTTTCTTTGTCTCCTCATTTTGGCTGCCTCCCTGTGTTTGTTTTTATGTATTACTTAACGAGAGGTATGGGGCTAGCTGAGACCAGATGCTGCTTGTTTGAAATAATTCAGGAAAACCTGAAGCGGGATCCAAGACAGGCCAATCCTATAGTTAAGCAACTGGCAACAGCTCGGATGGGCCTGAAAGTTGGGTGGGGCGGGGCCTCAGGGAATCACCAGGAAGGGGCTACCAGTGTAAGCCAGGTTGCTGGAGTCCCAGATATGCTGGCTGTCTGCCGCCCCAGGGAAGGGCTCACCAAAGGAACAAAGGAGTCCAACAGCACGTTTGTCCCGGAGAAAGCCCCCTCTCCAGCCCTCGATGCAATGCCAAACAGCTCAGTTCTTCCCTGTATGTCTCTGGCGCCCCTCGAGCTGCTTCCCCTCCGAGTGTAGAGGGAGTGAGTCTGTAAGTCGGAGTGCGGGCCCTTTAAGGAGCTGCCTGGGGCTCCAGCCGCCTCAGCCTCGCTGAGCCTCAGTTCCCGCTGGTTTTTCCAGCCAGAAGTGATGGGGATTCTCTTCCTGGCACTGGAACCCTGAGCGGGGCACCTGGTGTGGGACAGGGACCCCTCAGTCCTCAGGGAGGACCTTCCCAGCCGAGGTGTCCTCCTGATTTTTATCCGCCACACGTGGGTGTGGGACCAGCCCGTCCCCTCCGCCCTCCTATCAGTCTCGATGCGGCTGCTGCTTTAATTCCGTAGTCGTATGACTTCCATTCAGCTTGATTTCAGGCAGTTTTGAATGATGATTGTTCTGTAGTTTAGCTGTAACTTTGATGTGGTTGTGGGAGGACGGATACCACGTTTACCTACCCGCCTTCTTGACCGGAAGTCTCTCCACTACCTTTCTTGACTGAATGCTCTCTGGGTTGCTGCAGGTCTTTGGTTAATTTCCAGAATTCTGTGAAAGTTGATTCTGATAATATATGGCAAGTTGTTTATTGCTTTTATGGAGGAAACAAACTTTTGGTGGTTCTTACTAGACCATTTTTGTTGATCCCTTGCTTGGATTTTGAGGCAAATTATAGAAAGATACTTTTGAGACGATTGGCAGAAACTGAACACAGATTGGATATTAGATTATTAAAAATTATATTTTGTTGGATAGAAAAATTGCTTACAGTCACATATATTTTTAAAGGCCATATCTGTTTGAGCTGCACAGTGATGTTCAGCGTTTTCTTTGATTTGCTTTCAAATACTCCAGCTCCCATGCAAAAAATGTATGTGTGGGAAGACAGATACAAAACAATGGCACATGTTGATGGTTGTTGCAGCTGGGTGATGGGTACGTGGAGGTTTACTGTACCATTTTATATTTGTGTTTGAAAATTTGTATAATAAAAAGTTTAAAAGGAAAAAGGGTGCTCTTGGGTCCAAATAGGCTTCCTTGAACTGAGAAAAAAAATAGAATTGAGTCTCTCACTGGCCTTGGGTAGAATGGAGTGAAACTGTCCTGGAAGATTTGGCAGGATGTGTGTTGAGAGAATTAAGGCTAGCCCAGCCGGTGTGGCTCAGTGGCTGAGTGTCAACCACGCACCAAGAGGCTGCTGGTTCGATTCCCGGTCAAGGCACACGCCCAGGTTGTGGCCCCAATCCTCGGTGGGGGGCATGCAGGAAGCAGCCAATGTTCTCTCTCATTGATGTTTCTATCTCTCTCTCCCCGTTTTTTTCTCTCTCTCTAAAAATAAGGAAAGAAAAAAAGTTTTTTTAAAAATAGAGAATTAAGGCTAAAGAGAGAATTAATCAGGCACCCCCAGGATAAAAGGACAAGTTATACAGCAGGTAAAGAAATGTAACCATCTCTGGGTCTGGAACGCAAAAGTATTGACTGATTAAGTCCAGGCTGATCCCTAACCCCAACTCCCAAGACCATAGTCTCAACCACTATACTCCACCCGATCCCAGGATGGTGTGAAAGACTTCTTTCCTGGGGCTGACAAAAAAAGTATTCCCACCCGAGGTCATTCCATGAGAAAGACCCAGGCAGGAGGTATACCCAGGGTGGCAGCCCTCCAGGGGCAGAGGCCTGGGATGAGGTAGGATTCTGTCCTCCTGAGTGACCACAGCCTCCAGACTACAAGCGGGGAAAGGCAGCTTTCTCTGATGACTCTAGACTCATCAGCAAAGCTCCAGTCCGGTCGTTTCAAATGATATTGTAAAATGTGCACTTTACACCATACTGTAAATACAAGAACCTCAAACCCTCAGGGAGGGAGTGTGGAAGATCCACCAGAAGAGTTCCCACAGGCAGGGTAGTGCAAAGCCTGGGGCACTGGGTGCTCCCACATCCAGAGCCTAAGGAGAACCTACCTAGCCTGCTCTGCGGCCAGCTTTCCGAGTGGGGGCAAGGACCATCGGGGAGACGGGCCCTGTTTCAACTAAGGAAGAGAGCTTAGGAAACAGGATCCAAAGGAAGGCAGTGAAGAGCGTGCCATGAGGAGCAGGAAACATGTTTTAAAACACAAAGAGCCGCCCTGGCTGGTTTGGCTCAGTGGTTAGAGCGTCAGCCTGCGGTCCTGAGAGACCCGGGTTCGGTTCCCGCTAAGGGCGCGTACCTCGGTTGCAGTTTGTCCCCGGCCCTGGTCGGTTGTGTGGGTGGCAGCCACTCGATGTGTTCCTTTCACATCGATGTTTCTCTCTCTCTCTGTTCCTCTCTCTCCCTCCCACTCTACCTGAACAAAAAATGGAAAAATGTCCTCGGGTTAGGATGAAAAAAAAAAAGAAAACACAAAGAGCCTGGCCAGTGTGGCTTAGTGGTTGAGCACTGACCCATGCACCAAGAGGTTGCCAGTTCGATTCCCAGTCAGGGCACATGCCCAGGTTGTGGGCCCGATCCCCAGTGGGGGGCATGCAGGAGGCGGCCAGTCGATGTTCTCACTCATTGATGTTTCTATCTCTCTCTCCCTTTCCCTTCCTCTCTCTCTAAAATCAATAAAGAAAAAAATTTGAGGAGTTAGCGACAGGGAGGGGCATGTGCTGGCCTAGATTTAAAAAGAAAGAAGAGAGAAAGAGAGAAAGAGAGAAAGAGAGAAAGAGAGAGAAAGAGAGAAAGAGAGAAAGAGAGAGAAAGAAAGAAAGAAAGAAAGAAAGAAAGAAAGAAAGAAAGAAAGAAAGAAAGAAAGAAAGAAAGAAAATTAACATGAAGAGTCCCTGGATTTGTCTTTGGACACAGCTGTGGGATTTGAATCTCTTTTGCGTTCAGGTTAGGAGAGGAGAAACTAGGAGAAGGGTCAGGGGGCACTGCAGGGCAGAGGACAAGCTGTGGGGCCCTGTGGGAGAAAGGTAGAGCTGTCCCCACTTAGCCCTACCCAAACCCTGAGAGCCCCTGAATGAAGCCCTATCAGAAAAGGGGGAGGAGCCAAAAGATACCTAAAACAGTGCAAAGTTCTTTAGCAGATAGGCCTTTTTTTAAAAATCCTCCCCCGAGGACATTTTTGCATTTATTTTCAGATAGAGCAGGAGGGAGAGAGGGAGGAAGAGAGAGAGAGAGAGAGAGAGAAACATTATTGTGAGAGAGACACATCCCGGACACCACGACTGAGGTACATGCCCTTAGTGGGAACCAAACCCAGGACTCTCTGGTCTGCGGGCTGAGGCTCTAACCGCTGAGCCAAACCAGCCAGGGCCAGATCAAGCCTTTCAATGTGCAGCAAAGGGGCTGGTGAGAGTGGGGCCATGGCCAGCAGAGCACGGAACATCCGGATGCGGTGGGGAAGGGATGCCCAAGACAATGGGCCTGGACCACTGCTGCTCCGCCTCACTGTGGTCACACCACCTCCACTCTGTTGGGCACAGCAGGGATAGCCCCCCGGTGTGAGGCAAGTCTGGACTGTCTGGAAGTAAAATCTGCAGGTCACTTTGGAGAATGAGGGGTCAGAAGATGCCAAACATCTTCCATGTGAGGTGTGATTTAAAACCAGCACCCTCCCTGTGTACTGACACCCAGAGTCCTTAACTGAAGGTGCCCATAGCCCCAGGTCCATGTTACAACTATTTGAGCAGCTTTATTGGAGACCTGAGGGAGCCAAGGTCACTCCCCAGTAATGTCAGTCTGCAAGGCCTCCTCCGGGTAGGAAAGCCAATCACACGACTCAGGTAAGTTCCTGACAAGAAGTCCCATCTCCATTCCTAATTATAAGAAAATTCTCACATCTTGATTTCAGAATGAACAAAAGTTCAGAGACTTCGTCCCGATGAGGAGGCTGGCTGAGTTGTCCAGCAACGTCTGCGGGGCCGTGCAGACGAGGTAAGAGGCCAGGCGGCCACAGGAAACTGCCCAAGACACGTTTCCAGGAGGGTTCACACTTGGGCGGAACCTGGCTCTGAGACTGCACTTTGGGTCTGATGGGGTCAGTCACTGAGCGAGCCTGGGCAGCGGAGAACCTCACCTCCTGGCCCTTGGCATGCCAAGGCTCCATGGTCTGGGTTCAGTGGTGCTGCCACATGTCTTAGCTTCTCATTGCTGGGATATCCCCGGCTTCTTGATAGGATAGAGGTACCACATCACCACACCCGAAGGGTTGACGATCACTGTGAAGATGGTTTCAGGCTGGAGGCCACTGATGACAGCACCCGTGTAGACATCCTGGGCCTGCAGTGGGGAGGGACATACCCAGTGCCACCACGAGAATGGCCATGCAGAGACCCGCTCAGAGGACGCAGAAGTTTGGACTCTGGCCCGTCTGTGCTGGGCCTCGTGTGCACTGCAGAAGTGGGAGCCGTGAATCTCCTGTCACCTCTCCACCGGCACAGCCAGCAGGTGCCCAAGCACAGGAGTGGTGAACGCCCTAGGCCACAGAGAACCTGAGGGCCGTGCCAGCACGGGCTGGCCAGTGAGGGGAGGAGCATTAGGTAACAGGACTCCTCGATACACAGCAGTTCTGTCTGCAAAGCTCCAAGACACCAGTGCAGAGAGCAGTGCCGGCCATGGCCCTCAGTGCCTGCAGCTGCCCCGTGGGCACCTGCCACAGGCCCAAGGCCCTGGCTTAGGGGAGGCCCTGGATGAGTGAGGACCACCCCCAGCAATGCCCTCCCAGGGAAACGAAGGCACTCGCTACCTGCAGGGCACTCACCTCATACAAGCCGGAACACGTGATGTTGAGCCGGGCAAGGGAGGAATGGAAGCGATAAGGCATATCTGTCCTGCGGCTGAAGAAGACTAAGGCGAAGGCATCATTGATCAGGGGCCGCAGGAACACTTCAATGAGGGATTTTTCCTGAGCACAGAAGATGGCGGGGTTACTGGTTAGAGTCCCTGCTCAGGCAGGCCCTGAAGCGCCCTTCCTGGCCCTCCCTTGAGCCCTGGGTCCCCCCAGCCCACAGGCTCTATGTCATGCAAAAGCTTGGGGGCAGTGATACCACAGCCCTCCAGTACCCCAACTTATCTAACTCTACTTTCCTTCCTTCCCTGACTCAGCAGATGCTCCCCAATACTTGCTGTGTGCCAGGCCTCATGCCAGGACACAGAGGTAATGCTGCATGAGGTCCTGCCTCAGAGCTCATAGGATGGTGGGAGGGACAGACGTGGACCGCTGCGGCACTGGAGTGGAGGGCCCTGGCCAGCAGGAACGATGCCCTCTGCCCTGAGCAGCCAGGGGTGTGAACCCCATCCCACAGGGTCCCTCGCCTGGCAGGGATCCGTTTTCCTCTGGGCCTCACCAGTTCTGCAGGTGCATTCTACCGGTGTGGAGATTTCTTTTTACTGGAGAGGGAAGGATCTGTGCTAAAAGCACAGACTTCGGGGTTACACTGCCAGCGTCAATCCTGTTTACTATTTACCAATTGTGGGGCCTTGGGCTAAAGTTACTTAGACTCTTCAAGTCTGTTTCCTCATTTGTAAAACAGGGAAGGAGCATCGACCTTCTGAGAAAATGTGTCTAGAATGCCCAGCACACAGTAGCTGATCAACAAATAGTAGACGCCAGTACGAGTAATAGCCGTATTCCTTGGCTCAAAAAAACCCTCCTAGACACTGTAGGGAAGCCCCAGTTCTCTGCCAGACATCTTATACTTCCAAACTGAGGGCCTCATGTTCCCTGTGTACTGTGTGGCGACAGCTGCCTCCCCCAAATCCCATGAGCTGTCCTGCTCTGGCCCTGCTTTCGCCCAGGGAAGTCGGGGGCAGCTGGTGTAGCTCCCAGTAGTCTTCAACCTAATGCAACCAGCCTTGCAGCCTTTCCTCAGGGGGGCCTAGTTCCTCAGCTTCCCCTTCCTCCCCCATACCTAGTACCTTGAGAATCCTGCGTCCCTGAATGCCTAAGGGATCCTGGTTGATTTTTATCATGAGTGGATTCTGCAGAATGTCCACGTTCTGGGCAGAGATGGTACGCAGGTCTGTGGACATGAAGAGGGGGGCCGCCAGCACTGTCCACAGGGCCATCTGGGCCCGGGCTTGCTCGAAACTGAGGCCGAAGTTCCCAATGAGCAGCTAGGGGCAGAGGAGAGAAGCGGTCAGCCCTGCCCTCTTCAGGGAGGAGGGCACAGGCACCAACCCCAAGCTTGTAGCCAAGGCAAGAGAAAACCGAGATGGGAAGGACGGCCACTGGTTTGAAAGACACCATTTCCCAGCAGTGTGGCCTTGGCATGAGTCGAGTCATTTTCTATGAGCCTCAGCTTTTTATTTCACTGAAAAATGGGGCGCTGGTTGTGCCACAGGTTGTTCTGATGATCCAATGGGATCCTGTTGCCAAAAGCATCCGTAAACTGAAACACCCAAGTCAAGAAACACACCCGGGCCCTGGCCGGTTTGGCTCAGCAGTTAGAGCGTCGGCCCGCAGAACAGTGAGTCGCAGGTTCAATTTTGGTCAAGGTAACGGGCCTCGATTGTGGTTTGTACCCAACCCTGGTTGGGGTTGTGTGGGAGGCAACCAGTCAATGTGTCTCTCTCACATTGTTGTTTTTCTCTCTCTCTTCCTCTCTCCCTCCCTCCCTCCCTCCACTCTGATGATAAATGGAAAAGTATCCTCGGGTAAGGATTAAAAAAAAAAAAAGTAGCTACTATTATTGGCAAAACTGAGGCAACAGAAAAAATTAAGTCACTCGCCTAAGGTACATGGCGGAGCTGGAGCTAGAACGCTAAGGCGGGCCGGTTTCTGTTTCTCCAGGTGCCCCACCATTTGGCTGAGTATTTATTATAATCATCACTATAGGAAATGCTTGACTGAATGAAGAGATAGCTATAAAACTATCGGACAAATTGTAAAGATATCATGTCACCAGGGCTGTGAGTGAGGTGGCGACTCTGCAGGAGGGTGACAGGGTACAGGGCATTGAAGGAAGGGTCAGAGGCAGCCTGGGTGAGGGCAGGCTAGGCAGGGAACGGACAGAAAGTGTGGGATGGTAGTTTTTCACCCTGCAGAGGAAGAGTGTCTCACATAAGAGTCACTACAGACCAAGTTCTCAAGTTTTAAGCATCAGAATTGCCTGGGAAGATTGTCAACAATGGGCATTCCCAGCCCTCCCCCAACATTCTGATTTGAAAGGTGGGGGTGGGGCCCCGGGAACAGAATTGTGAGAAAGCTCCAAGGAGAGTCTAATGCACCTGGTTCAAGGACACATTTCAGAGACATTGATGTAGAACCTGGCAGTGAGCGACCAGTGAGAGGGCTCAGGGCAGTGGGGGCAGGTCCATCATGGATGGTGGGTCTTGGGACATCCCCCTCCTTGTTGGTACCATGTCTGGGTCATTCCAGTGTCCAGGGCCTGCCACTGGCTGTAGTATGTCCTGATGAGCCACAAACCAGTCCAGGATGGAAAGCACACTCGTCCAGGAGTCCTGGATGTCATCATAGTTGCGCCAGAGGTTACAGATTTTTGCCAGCAGACTGTAGTCCACCTGCATGTCAGAGGAGCAGAGTCCAGCACCAGAGTCACACTCTGCTGCCTGGAGGCCCCACAGGCGCTGGGGAGGCTCAGCAGGAGACACAGGGCAGGGAAGGGGAGAGGAGAGCCCTAGCTTTTTCAGGATGGGAAGGCCTTGGAGAGAGTGGCCCTGCTCTGGGACTGCCCAGGCCTTGGCTCTGGGGTGCTGGTGCCACAAGCCTGCCCTGCCCTCCCATGCCAGCTGGGGTCAAACCCAGGGTACAAGCCCAAGCTAGTGTACCAACAACATCCCTGTGGGACACCCACCTTGTGTTGTCACAGTGAGAGTCCCACCCTCTGCCAGTCTGATCCCACCCTTTCTAGTGTCCTAGGTGCTGAGGGGCCCCTGGTGAAGTGCCCACAAGGCCCTGCAGAGACTCGGCCCCATCTGCCTATCCGCACCAGCCTCTGGATCTCCTAGCCCACTCAGTACAACCTACATTCTGACCACTTGATGGGTGCCGTCTGTGGACACATCACATGTGGTTCCCATGCCTTCAGCCCACTGGCTGAGGCCCCCTCTGGGGCGGTCAGGAGCCTCTCTCTAGACCTACAAATCAGCACGTGGGCAACGCTGAGAGCAGCCCTGACTGCACAGGAGGCGAGGAGCCAGGTGTGGGGAACACTGCCAGGTCGGCGCACAGAAAGGCTTACCTTGGGCGGGAGGCCCCCTTCGTAGGCTGGCCAGCTGCAGGAGAAGGCGATGGGGCGGCCTGTGGCATTCAGGGCAGCAGCCATCAAGGGGTACCCTGGAGAATGCCAGCCCTTCCATTTTAGGACCAAGGAGGTACAGGAGGCAGCCTGGGCCTCAGCTCACACCTTCTCCCACCACATGTGAGGAAACTGAGGCTCAACAGAGGTGCTTCCCCCATACCCAATGCCGCAAACCCTTCCTAGGTAGGGCGTGGTGCCAACCCATCTTTAGGGAGCCTGGGAGCCAAGATCCTCCAGCCCCTGGGTGAGAGGAATTGGAAAACACTACTTCCTAGGATCCAGACAGACAGACAGGCTCAGATTGGGGGCCCTTCCATGGCCATCCCTCCCCGTCTACCTGATGGCCCCCAGCCAGCTATGGGACTCACCCTTGGCCCGTTCCTGCCGGGTCGAGAAGCAGCCATCCAGCTTCAGCATGTCCACCTTCCACTTGGCAAAGGTTTGAGCATCCTGGATTATCTTGTCTAGCGTGGTGCCTGGGTAACCCATGCAGGTGAAGTTGCCTATGTCCTCATAGATGCCCAGCTGCAGGCCCAAGGAGTGAACCTATAGGGGGAGTCAAGGACCAGGTGGCTCAGGCAGGACCCTCAGGGAGCTGCCTCATAGGCACATCTGGCCAGTCCCCTTTAAAACCTTCAATGGCGCCCCGATGCCCAAAGGAAAGGGCTCCACTTGCTGGCACAGTCTCTGCCAACTATGGTCCTCCCCCTCCAACACATACACTCCCATTAGCTGTTTCTTGCCTCTAGGCCTTTGCTTCTGCCATCCCCTCTGCCTTAAATGCCTGGGCTCTGGTATCAGCTCAAGAATTGCCTCCTCTTCTAGAGAAACTTCCTGAAATCCCAGACTGGATCAGATGCCCGTTCCTGGTTCTCACTCACCACCATGGGTCAAAACTAGCTGTTTATTTGTTTCCCCCACCAGACTGAGTTCTCCAACAGGGATTGTGGAAATGGAGCACTAAGCAGGATGAAGTGGAAAGAAGGATCTAGCCCCCAGGCCAAGGGGCAGGGCTGGGGTGGGGCTTACATAGTCAGCCAGGAAGGCAATGCCATTGGGGAAGCGCTTGGGATCAGGCACCAGGTAGCCTTGGGCATCACGCCCGCCAATCCAGCAGTCATCGATGTTAAGGTATGTGTAGCCCAGGTCCCGCCATCCATCCTGTGCCAGCCGGTCAGCCATCTCCATGAACAGCCGCTCACTGGCAAGAGGGGCAGGAGATGAAGCAGCTCAGTGGCCTAGCATGTTCCTTGTCCTCAGCACCTTCCTCAGAGCTTCTCAGATGCTCTGAGTGTGAATCCAGGCTATAAGAACCCTGACCTTGCGGCCAGCTGCAGACTAAGCCAGGTAACAACTGTAAATGGCAACGGGGATGTGTCAGGAGCCCTAAGCAGGGTGAAATTGAAAGGAATGATCTGGTCCTCAGACCAAGGGACAGGACTGAGCCAGGAGAAGCACTGTGAGGTCTGGCCTGGCCTTAACAGTTATCTCCTTTCAATTATCTCAGGGACTAGGTCCACTACAAGGTACCTGCCCCACAGGCCTCACAGGCCCCACAGAGGCCCCAAGCATGTCACGAGGCTGAGTGTCAGATGTCCCAAAAGTCACCTCTGGCTGCAGTCTCTCTGGGATGGGTTATGGGAGGGGGGGCTGATCTGCTCTCTTATCTCGATGACCCTTGCCTCCCTGCCGCCACTCCGCAGGGCCTTGGGCACAGCTTGTCAGGTAGTGCGGACCTTACTTACCTGATGCAGTTCTTTGGGTCCTCATCACAGTTAATGTTGCAGCGGAAGCGTTCCCAGGCCAGCCAGCCCATGGGTGGCTTCCGCAGGAGCCCATTCTCCAGCACCAGCACCGGGTCCACCAGGGCCAGTAAGAGCACTGTAGGAGGGTTGGGGGATGACTGTGAGTGGCTCCCATAGCCCTGGCCTTCACCCAAACCCCTCCACATGCTGCTCAGCCCAGCAGAGGCTCCCTGCCTACACATGAGAGGAGCAACTCCTGGGCTTGGGGCGGGATTGACTCTTCCTGCAGCTGCTGGCTCCTGCATGCAGCGAGCTGATGGTGCCTGGAGTAGGTCAATGTGTTTGCGGCCTGGGTCCCCACTTGCTGTTGTTGCCACAGCAGTGCGAGAATTAGCAAAAACTAACAACTGAAGTCATATCCTTTCTATACCCAGACCAGCTCCCTCACACAGAACTTGACAGTACACGGTGGCCAGACTCCAGGTCTCCTGAGTCCTATCCAGGAGCTTTGCTCTCCACCACAGACCTCCAAGAGGCCTCAGAAGGCTAAAGAGATCAGCCATGTGGGATCTGCACCCAGCCAGCTCACCGGGGTGAGCCCTTTTCCTCTCAGGCCTCAGTTTCCTTATCTGTACGATGGGGTTAATGCACTGACTTTACAGCACATGTTGATATCACATAAGATAAGGCCTCTGTTCTTTGGGGAAAAGGAAATGAGAAACAGACCTTTTTAGAGGGGAACCAATTCCTCAGTGGGAAGCATTTCCTTCTATCCCTGCCCAGAATAAGAGGAACATGTCTCCCCACATACCCACATCAGGGGAGGAGGCCCAGACCCAGAGAACTGGACTCCCTCCAGGTAGCTCCCACCCCCAGCTGGTCACCTACCCTCCCAAATTCACCCTCTTCCAGGTAAGTTACCTGTCTTCCACAACATTGCTCTGCACTCAGCGTGTCAGGACCTGGCCAGATCTGCTCTGCTTCTACCAGCTTTGTATGTTGGGCTTTGGAAACTAAAAAACGTTAGAAAAGCACTGGAGTCACTACTGCTGTCTAGCCCTGCAGCCTAAAACCCTGGGCGTGGATCCCCAAAGGGCTTTCACTAACCACACTCCCTCCCCCAGCCATCACTTCCCTTCTTCTTACAGAAATACTAAACAAGGTGTCTGGGACATCAGACCTCACCCTCTCTGCAGTGCTGAGCGCCCCGAAGGCCCAAGGGAGGCCCTCCTCCGGGCTGGGGCCAAAGAGAGGCAGTACCCGCTCCAGGACGCCCAGGAAGAGAGAAAGCACCAGACCCCAGGCCGAGACCAGGCTCCGGACTCCTACCGGGCCTGGGTTGCCGCCTCTGGCCGCCAAAGGCAGTAGGCCCAGGGCGGGAACCTTCACCCCCACCCAGAGGGCCCAGCCCGCGGCACTCACCTGCGGATCTCCGGCCCGCCGCTTCGGCCTCCTGAGCCGCGAAGCCCTGCAGTCTCGGGATTCTGCTACCTGGTTCCAGAGGGGCGGGGCCTGACGCTGGTCAACCTTTCTGGTTGGAGCCTATCAGAATCCCTCCAGTACGTCGTGCCCCGCCCTCTGTGGACCCTACGCTCTCCGAACCTCCCAGAGCCCCGCCCCCTTTGGGCTCCCTCTGGCGGGGCGGGCTAAGGGACTTGAGGTGCTGTCAGCTCTAGCTCCCCAGAGGCTAGACCTTTCTCCTCCGCGGGGTCCCCGTGGGCAAGGATAGTGCCTGGCAAGTTGTAGACGAGCGACAGAGAGCTATGGCGTGAGTACCTGCTAAGGGCTTTGTTAAGAGGAAATGAGCCCTGGCCCGTTTGGCTCAGCGGTTGGAGCTGAGCCAGCGGACCAGAGTCCCTGGTTCGGTTCCCGCTAAGGGGAAGTATAAAAAAAAAAAAAAAATGAGAGGATGCCCTGAAGCGTGGTCCGTAGTAAGCTTCTCAAAACCGGTAGCGGAAGATGATGGGTTTGGGAGGAGAATGAGTTGGGGGAAAGCAAACCAGGTGGAGGGCACAGCTCTTGCCAAGCCAGGAGGCTTTCCATTCCTACCTGACACTGCAGCCACCTGTTATGTTTGCCCAGCCACTGGGCATGTTTCTCCCCAATTTCATTGGTCAGAATTTTATTGACCAACTACTAATGCCAAACACTTCATTCTTGGCCACTTCACTTGGATGATCACGGGCATCTCTAACATAATGGCCCCCAAACCAAACACCTGCCACCTTCCATATCTCAGGTAATGGCAACTGTCCTTCTAGGTGCTCAAGTCAAAACTTCGGAGTCCTCCTTGCCTCCGTGTCCCCTCACTCCCACACTGCCTCTTGGCAAATCCTGTGTTCTCTACCTTCAGAAGGCATTCTGAGTCTGGACACTTCCCCCTCTCCCAGCCCCATCACATCTTGCCTGGATTAGTGCCGCAGTTTACCTTTCCAACCACATTTATTCTCTCCACAGCAGCCTGACTAATCTTTCAAAATATAACTTACTCCAGACCCTGTGCTATCTGTCCATCTCAATATGGAGTAACAGCCCTCACAGATTTACAAAGCCCCACCCACACATTCTGACTCAATTTCCTACTGCTGCCACTTCAGGGCTGCCCAGCCACAAGGGCCTCCTTGCAGTTCCTCAAACACAACAGGCCTCCTAGCCACTGTACTCTGCTCCCTCTGCCTGGAATTGCTCTTCCTCCAGATACTGGCATGACTGGCTCCGTTTCCTTCAAGCATTTCTCAGCGGTCACCTTCTCAATGAAGCCTACCGTGATGATCCTATTTAAAAGTCAACCTCCCGCCCTGGCCAGTTTGGCTCAGCGGTTAGAGCGTCGGCCTGCGGTCCGGAGAGACCCGGGTTCGGTTCCCGCTAAGGGCACGTACTTCGGTTTGCAGTTTGTCCCTGGCCCTGGTTGGTCATGCGGGTGGCAGCCACTCGATGTGTCCCTTCACGTCGATGTTTCTCTCTCTCTCTCCCTCCCACTCTATCTGTACAAAAAATGGAAAAATATCCTCGGGTGAGGATAAAAAAAAAAAAAAAAAGTCAACCTCCCTTCTCCCACCATTTCCAATCTCCCTTACCCTGCTCTGTATTTTCCACACTGAGTACTATCATCTAACACATTTATTTTTATTTATATTATTAATTGAATAAAATTTAGTGAGAGAGACAGATAATACACAAGAAGTAAAAGCATGAGTGTAGGCAAGTTTTCTTTCGTGGTTAGTGCTATAAGGAACATACAACCCAGGAATGTGATAGACTTGAGGGAAGGTGAAAGGGTTCAGAACAGGCCTTCCTAAAATGTGCTGCTTTGGCATGTGGATTATTTTGAAGGCAAGGCAAACCCTGTGGGCTCAGGAGAAACTTCTGCGCTGGCCCCACAACTACCTAAAAGAATTTAGATTAGGGGCCTTGCACATAATAAGAGTTATTACCAGAGATAACATTTTGTGGCCTGTCTATATGGGAGTGCAAACATCAAATTACTGAACACCTGCTCTTTTTATAATCTGTGAATTCTTACTGATCTCCTCGCCTCTGAAGCCAGGCCTCTTATCACATTCCTTAGCTCAGAATGTCATATGGAGAAAGGGGCGAGAGAGAATAATAGGGAACTAATCATAATCATATAAGAAATGCTAAACATTCTTGCTCTGTTAATCGTGGTTGACTTGTTCTGATTAAAGAAACCTGTTCTGACCTGGCTGGGACTTGTATGCCCTGGGAGTTTACCTCAGGAAAGCTGTCCATTCTTCTGCCCTCATCATTAAAGACTAAAAACCTTGGAGCCCTGGAGGCGTGCACTGAAGACAACACTTTGTAGCCCCTAGCCCACATTACTTCCTCATGTCTGTAATCTATAACCATTTACCATTGTTATTCCTTTTTGCCTACCTGCCCTTCCGCAGATAGCTACCCAATATAAGCAACTGTTATTGAGGGAGTAGAGGGCAGATTTTTCAGGGATGACCACTGCTCTCCCATACTGCCAGCAATATTGGAATAAACATTCATATGTGATTCAACCTTGACTCTGCTTAATTGGCTCAAGTAGTGACAGGCAGCCCTGACCCATTCGCTGTCTATTTTCAGTATACACCGTATTTTACCTTTTTGTCTCTTAATCTCTGTGTGTGTGGGATCTCTAACTCTCTCATGTATGTGGGCTTCCTGTACTTATGAATGTAATTAAATTTGATTTTCTCTTGTTAATCTTTCTCATGTTGATTTATTTGACCAGAAGAGAGAACCTGGAAGGGTAGAGGAGGGTTTCTTTCTCCTCCACATGGGCTTCTTTACATGCACGGTTAGGGAGAAGACATCTGAGCTGAGACCTAATTGATGTGAAGGAGCCCTGAACAGTTAAAGCTGAGGGGTGGGGATGAGAAGGAAGAGCATTCTGGGCTGTAGGAACTGCAAGGGGAAAGCTCTGAGTGGGAACCAACAAGTTTGTAGACAGATGGTTTGAGCTCATCGCCTTCCAGAGCTGTAGGGACACCCTAGCCTCCTGCATTTTGGCGTGTGAGTGGGCAGCAAACGTTATACTCGGAGACTGATTCTGTCTTTGCCAACAATTTATTTAGCACAGGTTCATTGTGGAAATTAGAATAATTTCACAAGCCAATAGCATATCTCTTAATAAGACAAACTTCAAACAAAAATGACAGATTAATCACACTATTGTTCTAGGCAAGTGGAGGTGAAGGAATACTGTCAAAATGTAAAATGAGGTGTGCTTTTTTCTATGAGAAAGCACTCTGGACCGAGTCAGCGACCAACCAAAAAGCTGATTTCCAGTTGCCAGAGTAAAAGTCCCCTGTTGCTAGTGCACTGTTGCTAAGGAACCAAAAGGCCAGGGTTGGCCAGGTGGGCTGGGCTGCTCTGAGGATTAACGCTTCTGAGAACGCTGCAAGGTTTAACGCCACAACCCTTCCCCCACCACCAAAAGGTCGCCTTGGCCACTGGTAGGAGCAAATGTCTCGAGGGTCTTTGGAGAGTGTTTAAGTTACAGAAGAGCCGCCTTGCCCAAACTGAAACTGTCAAATAGTCATTACACTCTCAGTATTCACAGTAAATGTCCCCTTGTCATAGTTGCTGCTTCATAGGCCCTTAAGGATAAGCCCCCAGCAGGGCCCGTCAGTGGCTGGGCTGCTGACTGCTTATCAACAACAGATGTAGAATGATGACGTCCTGGCACGACTGCCTTCATACTCATAGCAAAGCAACTTTTTTGGGTCATAAACAAGTGGATTAAAAAAACTTCACTGAAGTCATAAGCAAGTGGATTTGAAATCATATTAAGCTAACACAACACAGGCCTATCCGTTGGGCAGGGCCCAGGCAGAGCCTGGGGGTGGCAGGTGAGTTGCAGGCCATTGGGAGTGGCACAAGCAGAAATAAACTATCGCGAAGCAGAGATCTGGCGGCTCCAGCGGCCCAGCTGAGTGGCCAGGAAGCTGGGCCGGGCCTTGCGGGCTGAGTAGGAGCCCGCCCAGAGGAGGCCGGCCGGGCCTTCCAGGCTCTGCGGAGCAGAGAAGTGGGCGGGGCAGGGGGAAGGTGCTGGAGTGGGCTAGAGGACTCCGAGCCCTCGGGGCGGGAGGGTGGGGGTGGAAGAGAGGAGTGGACAAGTCTGAAGACCAAGGACGGCCAGAGGTGGGGCCCTGGGTTCGTGGCCGCCCGCCACTGCCCAGCTCTGTGCCTCAGGCAGGTCCCGGCCTCTCGGGCCTCAGTTTCCTTCCCGGGAGGATCGAGGGGCATCTGGAAGGTGGGGGCAGCAACTCGCGCTGCCCAGGCGGGTCTCCAGGCTCCCGCAGCCAAGTTCGCTGCCCCGCGGAAGCGTAGGGTCCGCAGACCGGATCGTCCCGGGAAGCCGCCTCGGGCCAGCCCGCGAGCCCCCTCCTGGGCTTCGGCGCGCTCGGCCGCGCGGAGGTGAGAGGGCCCGACGGGCTCCGGGAGGAGGCGGCCCCGGGAAGGTGTGGCCCGCGGGGACGTGGCGGCACAGCCCTTGGCGCGGGCCGGGAGCCCGGGAGCGCAGCGGCGCCCGAGCTCAGGCGTGCGCCGGGGCGTTTCCAGGGAAGCGACCCCTGTTTCAGGGCTCACCGCGGTGGCCACCGGCCGGTCGGTATCGCCCCAGCTGCTCCTCCAACAAAAGAATCCGGAAAAACGTGGTGCAGCCGTCTCCCCCGAGTGTTTGGTCCGGCCTCGCAATCCTGGGCGGGTTTTAGGGGAGCACGCATCCCCAGGCACTCGGCGGGAAAAGGGGGGCAGATCCGTGGGCTCCCGACCCCATCCCTGCGCCTCGGGTGCTGGGCCCAGGGCCCAGGTGGGACCACTTTTCCAGCAAACTTCTGTGATCTCCAACTCCCGGACCCCCCTTCTAGAACGGCCCCACCCCACTTCCCGGGACCCTGCTTATTTCTCTCACAGTCCTTATCATGACCAGTCCTTACGTTATTTAGTATTCAATTATTTTTAATTCATACATTATTATTTATTTTTGTCTGTTTTCAGTGTGTGTCTCCTCCCCCAGGGGAATGAAGGCTGCAGGAGGGAGGGCCTTTGTTTTGCCCACTGTTGGTAGTATTCCCAGTTACTTCAACAAATACTTCCTGAGGGCCGCCCGGAGCCCAGATACTGGGATTACCCCTGGAGCCAAGCCAAGTCCCTGTCTAGACACTCTGGGGCAGGGGACAGCATTGTGAACACAAGGGAGGTCTTTGTGGGATGAAAGAAATGAAAACAAGGGGGCTGTGGTTGGGTCATCTTGGGTCAGACCACTTGGTGGTCAGGAGCATCTCAGAAAATGTGATCGGGGCAGGCATCTCAGATGAGCTGATTTTGCTGCTGTTGTAATCCTCACCGGAGGACATTTTTTTATTTATCTTCAGATAGAGTGTGGGTGTGCGTGGGTGGGGAGGATAAGAGAGAGAGAAACAGAGAAACATTGATGTGAGAAAGACATGTGGACTGGCTGCCTCCTGCACAATCTTGACCAGGGCCAGGGACAAACCTCAGTCAAGGTACATTCCCTTCACCAGAATCAAACCTGCGACTCATTGGTCCTCAGGCCGACGCACTAACCACCAAGCTACCGGTCAGGGCCAGGTTAGTTGATTTAAATTAAAGCCCACAAATAAACCATATGACAAGTGCTAGAAGGGAAAAACCGGAAGCTATGAAGGCACTTAACTCTGACCTAGCCTCAGAGGGCAAGGAACAGGTCTGAATAGTGAAGGTTAAGACAATAGGACAGAGCCACTTAAATTGCTCCTAGCAGCCTGGCCTGGGTAGGTGGGTTGGTAGGGAATTACCAGGGGTCTGGGAAGGCTTCCTGGAGGAGGTGGTGGTTTCACTGGGCCCCAAAGTTAAGAGTTCTCATCCTTTAGGATAGGCTGACTGGGTTTGATAAATACTTTGCAGGTGCACTGGAAATCACGTGGTCAAGTGGTTGAGCCTTGTGGCCAGACAAGAAAGGCCCCTGCCTCTGCCTAGGAAGCTCTGCTGGTAAGTGGGTCATTGCCAAAACTTGCCCCCAGAAGGTGTGAGGGAATCAGGACACCAAACTCTGCTTCTATTGGTCATGTGATTTTGTGGAGTTCACCTTCACTGCTCTGGGCTTCAGTTTTTCATGAGTCAGGAGTGTCATGCCCTGGAGGTTTGACCTTAGGGTTGACACTAAGGGGCCCCCAGATTAGAGGATGGTTTAAGCACAAGGGTTTCTGTGGACTTGGGGTGTATTTCAGCTCTACGGGGCCTGTTACTTTGGATTTTCTTTCTTTCTTTTTTTTTTTTTTTTTGGTATGTTCCCCTAGCGGGAACCAAACCCAGGACTCTCTGGTCCGCAGGCCAATGCTCCAACTGCTGAGCCAAACCGGCAGGGCAACTTTGGATTTTAAAAAGCTGTGTCAAAACCCTGCCACACCTCCTGGTCTCATACCATGACATTATCCTTTTCTCTGAGCCCTCTGATGTCCAGTGTTTTTCATGACCCTCACAACTACCCTTTGAGAGAAAGACAGAGAAAACTAGCTCATTTCATGAATGAAGCCACTGAAAGCCTCACGGCACACAGCAAGGGAGTAGAGGCCACAGGACTGGGGCCCAAGTCTCCTCCAGAGCCAGCACACTTTTCCCCACAGGGACACAGGGGCTGCCTTCCTCTCTGACCCTAGGCCACCTCTCTTGCCTCACAGTTCTTATGGGAGCCATGAAGCTGAACGAGAGAAGTGTGGCCCACTATGCTCTGAGCAACTCCCCAGCAGACCACATGGGCTTCCTGCGCACTTGGGGGGTGCCAGGGACTCCACCTAACCCCAGTGGCACTGGCCGAAGGTGCTGGTTTGTCCTCAAGGGCAACCTGCTGTTCTCCTTCGAGAGTCGAGAGGGCCGGGCCCCTCTGGGGCTGGTGGTGCTGGAGGGCTGCACGGTGGAACTGGCAGAGGCTCCTGTGCCTGAGGAGTTTGCCTTCACCATCTGCTTCAACGCCCCTGGTGTGCGTCCATACCTGCTGGCTGCTGATGGACCTGCAGCCCAGGAGGCCTGGGTGAAGGCGCTGTCCCGGGCAAGCTTTGGCTACATGCGCCTGGTGGTGCGTGAGCTGGAGAACCAGTTGCAGGATGCCCGCCAGAACCTGGCTTTGCATCGCCACTCATCCTGGAAAAGCCGCTGTAAGACCCAGGCTCCTGACCAGCTGTCTCGTGGCCTGGAGAACGGCTACTCCCTCTCCAGGGATTGCAGCCCTATGGGCTTGGTGGAAGTAGGGGGCAGCAGGCCTGCCGGGCGGAGCTTGGCTGAAAGTGAGTTGCAGGGCCCTGCCAGCTTCCTCCTAGGCAGGGGCCAGAGCCCCGTGTCCCCTGAGACCTCTTGCTTCTCTACTCTGCACGACTGGTACGGCCAGCAGATCCTGGAGCTGAGGCGGGGGTGGCTGCAGAGAGCCCAAGGGAGCCAGCCAAAATGTGAGGAACAGGATAGGCCATGAACCTGGGCACTTTGGGTTCTGCCCTTATCCTGCTGGTCAGGACACCAGGGCCAATTCTTTTTAGGAGTTTGATGTTTACTCATTTCCAAAGTTGCTCTTTCTGAGGGGTCTCCTCCAGTTCCATATCTACCCTCATGCCTGCAGAAGACTGAGGAATCATTACTTGTAACCCCTTTATTTCCTGAGGACCAGAGAGCATAGGTGGCTTGCTTAGCAGTCACAGAGTGAGGCAAGTGTTAGACTGTCCCTTTCGTAGGGGATATTAATGAAATGGAGAAAGTAGGGAATTTTATGTGCCTATAGGCCACCTTGCCTTCATCTACATGCCAGACTCAACCATTTCCAACATGGAAGTCTTGTTTGCATTTAAAAACCAGAAGTTGGCTGCAGTGTTGGCTTCAGACTTACAGTATCAGAGAAAGTGGATTTATTATAGCATGGGGGTTTCTGGGCCTCAGCTCTCCCCGAGTGGTGGGAAGACTGGGCATGTGACCCCCATCTACAGTCTGGGAAGGGCCCTTTGGTGGCAGAGGGCCTTCAGCCAATACAGAAGGATTTATTCTGCTCATAAAGTGTTTGTGCCTCGTCCTCCTTCCCCCTCTTCCTGCCTATCCTGGCAGCAGATGGTGCTGGACATTGACCCAGGAAGGGCTGGTATCTTTTATGTCAGCAGACATCCTTGCTGCGTTTGGTCCACAGCTGCCAGCTCCTGAGCTGCCAAGTGGGAAGCTAAAGAAGAGGTGGGCAGGCAGTGTGGCTCCCAAGGAAAGCCCGTTTTATGTTGGTTCTCAGTCCTGAGCATTCTAGGAGCTTGGGCACAGGATTGCTGGTGCCCTGTGATAAAGTCTCTCCTGCCTGGGCTCCTAAAGAGGTGTTCCTGCTCCTGAAACCACCTGGGAACTTGTTCACAGTCCTGCTTGTCATCAGTGTGTACCTGCCAACACCCTCATTGCTACTTTCAATAGCAGGCCAGGTGTTTTATTTTTCCATTATTCTGGGAGGCCAAGTGGCTGGCTCTGTAGAGCCAGAGGCCAGACTAGACTGATGCCCCATGGGCATGGTGGCAGTGGCTAGGCACTAGATGGAAGGCTAGATGGAAGACGCAAAGCTTGGGCAGCACACCCCCACCCCCAATATACACAGTCTGTCCCTTCTTAGCCCCTCTTTCTCCTACTGGGGCCTTGGGCAGCCTGACCAAGGTCCAACTAGGCCTAGAGGCCTCTGAGGCTCAGAGCCTCTTAAGGCCAGGAGGCTGAAATGCAGGCCCACGGTTCAGGACTGGTTCCTACCCGCCTTGTTTCCAAAGAGGAGGAGCTGCCTTCCCAGCCTTCCCCAGCCTCATACCGAAGCTCCACAGCCCACTGCACCTTGTTTTATATGGGCACTCCAGGCTTTTATCTTTCTTATTGTTACAGTATTTTTTGTACGATTAAAACACTACGTGTTTTGGTGGGTCGGTGTGGCTGTGGATTGAACACTGTCCCGTGGACTGAGAGGTCCCAGTCAGGGCACATGCCAGGTTGCAGGCTCCATCCCTAGTGGGGCCATGCAGGGGGCAGCCCATCGATGTTTCTCTCTCTCTCTAAAAATCAATAAAATATATTTTTAAAAAAACAACACTAAGTGTTTTATTATTCATTTCAGTTACTCCAGTTTATTTCAACCACCTGAGGGCTGCTCTGCCAAGCTCTGGTTGTCCTGGGTAGGGAACAATGAAAAAATCTGAACGCTTCCCACGGCCGACCCTAACTCACGGCCCCAACTACCAGCCTGAAATGAGGGAGAAGAACTGAGGGTGCGGCGTGTCCTCGTGATGTCACGACGTCGGACTGGCCCGTGACAAATGCCTCCCTCCCTCCGCAACAGGAACTAAAGCGCACTGCGCCAGGGTGGGGCTGGGCCTCCTCTGCTCCCGAAAACCTCGCGAGGCTTGGGACAGCGTTCTTTCGGAGGGTGTCGCCGGGGTCGGATGCCGGGATGGCGTCCGGAGCGGCTCGCTGGCTGCTGTTAGTACCTGTCCGATCTGGGGTTCTCCGGAGCAGACCGAGCTTGAAGAAAGATGGAGATATCTCTGCCGTTCGGGGTAGCTCAGGGCGGAGCCTGGTACCGTCGAGGTCAGTCATCGTTACTCGCAGCGGCGCCATTTTGCCCAAGCCGGTGAAAGTGAGTGTCTGCTGGAGGCGGGGCAAAGGTGCCGAGGCCAATCATGGTGGGGAATGTGTACGGGTCGCATTTGATTGATAGGAGCAGTGGCCAATCATACTACCGCCTTAGACCGGAAGACGGATCAAGGACAAAGTTTTGTACTAATGCGCTAATTTTGACAGATGGGAAGTGGTCGGGTTAGGTCCCGGTGTTGAGCTGGGTGTATAGAGACCGAAGGGGCGGGGAAGGGCAAGAACTGAGAAAGAGGGCATTTTGGCCTAGCCTATTTTTAGGAGCGCAGTGTTTAGATCTCCAGAGCCAGAAGACTCGGCTTTCTGCGTCCAATGTAAACAAATCTTATCTCTCTGCCCTGTGTACAAGTTGATGGGATCAAGTAACGAATTATGATAGAACTTTGAAAACGAAGTGTACGTGGGACAGGCCTTTTTTATGAGTTTTGACCTAGTACTTAAGTTGTGTGATTTGCAGTCCTAAGAGGTTTGCAGGGGATTATTACAATCAGTGTTTTTGCAAATGAAGAAGGGCTGGGGCAGGGGGCAGAATGGTGTCAAAGCTAGTAGCTGAGTTTGGTTCAGGGATCCGGGTTTCCTGCTAGTACAGCCCCCACCAGCTCCTATTTCTTTCCACCTCTGAATGCTTTTACATGCCCTTAGTACCCTGGGGGTTTTCTAAGCAAAATGTAAACAGTCCCTTATACAAAACAGGTTTGCTTTTTTATTCCAGTACTGTGTGGAAGTTACAAAACAAAATTTCCTTTTTTCAAGAGTGATATATAGCCTTGGCCAGTTTGGCTCAGCGGTTGGAGCATCAGCCTGCAGACCAAAGAGTCCCGGGTTCGGTTCCCGCTAGGGGCATGTACCAAAAAAAAAAAAAGTGATATTTATTTTTTAATTTTTTAAATTGATTTTTGTTAGAAACATCGATGAAGGAGAAACAGTAACATCCATCAGCTGCTTCCCACTTGCCCTCTATGGGGATCAAGCCCACAACCTGGGCATGTGCCCTGACTGGGAGTCAAACTGGCAACCTCCTGGCGCATAGGTCCACACGCGACCATTGTGCCACACCATATGGGCAAAACAAAAATTCTTAAGAGCTAGGCTGGCTTATGCTAGTTCACACAGACAAGTGAGTTCAGGGCTGTTTCATAGCCAGAAGTTGGAAGGTACAGAGTCCACAGTGGGGCATATCTGAAAAATTGTTTTTGAAACTTCATAGGAAAATTCAAGAGGAAATGTTGAGATTTTACGAAACACCCCCATCCACTTAAGAAGCTAGTCTTTCAGTGTAAAGACATGCTCACTTTTCAAAACACGTTTCTAAATTAAATGTAGTGAATTTAAATTTCTTGGTCACCAGGAAACCTGTTACTTCAAGAACTCTATAAAATATCCCTTTATTGTACATCTTTTTGTAATCCATTTTCATGTATTTAGTGTCTTCAAGTAGAGCTGAACTTTATTTCTAGTCCAGCCCTCTTACTACTTTCTCACCTGGTTTGTTTATAGATATCTGCAAGTAATTACCAAGTTTTGCTCCAACTTTTATATTATTTTTTAATCCTCACCCGAGGATATGCTTGTCGATTTGAGAGAGAGGGAGAGACAGAGAAACATTGATGTGAGAGAGAACATCAATTGGTTGCCTTCCATACATACCCCTATCAGAGATTGAACCTGTAACCTAGGCATGTGCCCTGACCAGGATCGAATCCGCAACCTTTTGGTGTACAGGACAACGTTCCAACCAACTGAGCCAGGGCTTGTGTTCCAATTTTTAGATGTCTATAGAGTGCCTTTATTTTATTTTTCCAGTATTCACTTTGATGGCCATAAAATCACTTTATCTCTTCTAATTATTTCTCACTCTGAATATTCCCAAGGACTTTGTTTTTACTTTTTATTTTTTTCTAGAGAGAGAGATAGAAATATTGATTGGCTGCCTCCTGTGTGGCCCCTAGTGGGGTTCAAGCCCACAACCTGGGCATGTGCCCTGACCGGCATTTGAACTGGTGACCTCTTGGTGCATGGGATGATGCTCAATCTACTGAGCCTCACCAGCTGGACTTCCCAAAGACTTTAAAATCAAGTTGCTTATGATGGGTCTGGGGTCCGTAAGAGGGAATGACCCTGAGAGGGCCAAGCCTTCTGCATTCCTGCCATAGTGGGCCCTGGAGCTCACAGCCACTACTCTGACCCTCTGCAGATGTCCTTCGGCCTTCTCCGTGTGTTCTCCATTGTGATTCCCTTTCTCTATGTTGGGACGCTCATTAGTAAGAACTTTGCCGCTCTACTTGAGGAGCATGACATTTTTGTCCCAGAGGATGATGACGATGATGATTAACAGGTAAGATTTGCTATTCCCTTAACATGTGCCAGGTGCAGGAAGGGGGTGGAGTCTGAACTGATACAGATTGGCCTGGTGGCAAGCAGCATCTGGACACTCAAGCAGAAGTCAATTTAATGAATTGACTCCCTTATTGGCTGTTTTTATTTTGCTTTTTTTCTATGCTGGATGAGGGAAACCATCTTATTGACTTAAAAATCACTGGGGTCTCTTCCAGCTAGGTTGGACCCCTGCCAGCCTTTACATTTAACCTTTATTTATTTATTATCCTCGTCCAAGGAGATGTTTTTATTGATTTTTAGAGAGAGAAACATTGATGTGAGAAACATTGATCAGTTGCCTCCTGTATGCACCCCGACTGGGGATCGAACAGCAACCTAGGTGTATGCCCTGACTGGAAATTGAACCTGCAACCTTATGGTATATGGGACGATGCTCCAATCAACTGAGTCACCGGCCAGGGCTCATTTGCCCTTTATGCACCCTCATTCTCAACCCCAGAATTTTTCGACAATTTAATATGCCTAACACATCTACCACAAACAGCTTCATTTCAGTGCTCCACATTAAAATTTAGAAACTAGATTCTCACCACGGACCGCTGTGGTTACCAAGCTCTGCACCAGCACAGCCTGGTCACTGCCCACAAACCCTTCCCCCGTACCTGTCCCATTCAGCTTCCTTGTGTTGACTTCTGGTGCTCTAATATGTGCTGTGTGGCTGCATTACTGTCATAGATAAGGACCTCCTGATTCTTTAGTCTGGCATTCAAAGCTTGCCATGATCTGGTCACACCTGTTGTTCTATCCTCATCTTCCATATTCCCAACCACATACCTATCCCTTAGTATTCACCATTTCTTGAATTACTCACTCTTACTCACTCCCAAGCATTGGCTCATTGTTCCTTCCACTTGGAAGGCTATGTCCCACTGCTCTATTTCCACCATTCTTTATTTATTGTCTTTGATCAAGTCTTCCCACATTCCTCCAGTCGAAAGTGACTGCTCCTTCCTCTGACTGGCCAGTACCTCTCTGTTGACACTCAATATTATGTGCTTAAACACATACATATACCCCAAACTCTACTAGATTGTGAGCTTTTTGCTGGTAAGGAATATGATGTTTATATCTTTGGGGTCCCAGTGCCTGGTCTGTGAATGCTTAGTTAATGTACAAATAAATAATCAAATTTACTCAAAACTGCGTCTCTCTTGCCCTGGCCAATTTGGCTCAGTGGTTGAGCGTCAGACTGCAGACCAGAGAGTCCCGGGTTCGGTTCCCACTAGGGGCACTTACCACAAAAAAACAAAAACTGCTTCTCTCCTGTTTGGTAGAACCATTCTGTGGAATTCTCTTTCAGTATGTGGATAAAGGCCTGCTCTGCTGCCCAGTTCACTGCTGCTTGCCTTTCTTACAGGTCATGGAGGAAGTACAGGAAAGAGAAAGCCCTAACGGAATCAAGAAATGGTGATGCTTACAGCCTCTCCTCCTTGCCTATCAGCAAAAGGGTCTAGGGAAAGCTCTCAGCCTCTCAACTCCAGTGAAGCCTTCTGCATGGTCCACGATCGCAGCCCCACTGACCCAGACTCTGGGACGTTCCCTGAGATGTGCTGTCCACTGAGCATAATCAGATGATGAATAAACATCAGCTGTGTATGACTGAGTGATGGCTGGATTTTCTCAATATGAGTAAAGCTCTAACTGTTGCAGTTTCTTATCTGCTGTTTGTTCGCTAATAGGCCTTTGCTTTACAAACCAGGATCTCCAGGTCCTTATGGATCCATAATTATGGGGGCCTGGGACTTATTTCATTATTTACAAAAGCCCAACAGAAACAGTCTGTTTTCCTGCAATAAAGCTGCACAGGCTTACTAAACCCTCACTTTTTTTGTGTTGAGTAACACTGGCTAATTTTCATATGCCAATCAATCACAGGGGCTTTGGTTGTTCGTTTAGAACTACTTAAAGGAGTTGTTGGTGCTGAAATTTGGGAATCCTAAAGGTGACTGTATACTGAGCCCCTTTCTCCAGCATTTAGACTATCCAGGGAAGGAACGGAGACTGCTATCCAAAGCAGAGATCAGTTCTTTAACCTGGCTCAACATTTATTCTGTCACTTTAAAGCTATACCCATTTGTAAAAATAGTTGGACTATTTCTGTTCTCCATGTGTGTACTGAACATCTGTGGCCCCAGCAGGGAGCCTATTTGAGTAGGAAGTTAATTTCATTTTAAGGACCTGTGCTTGTTGCAGATAGAGGGGCTAGGCCTCTGAGCAGCCCATTTCTTAGAAACCCAGGGAAAAGCCGCCCAGCTTATCTACTTCTGTGACTCTTCGTGCTGCTTTCATCCCTCTCCAGCAGCAAGACCTGGCTAATTTTGGATAATCTGTGCCATGACGCTAACTCTCCAACCCTGGAGTCTGTAGAAACATAGCTAAATTAACGAAGTCATTCAACCTCATATCCAGTATGACAGTTTCTGAAGAGATGGTTTCAACATGTGAGGCTCTGAAAATAATCCAGTCTAATTGACAAGAAACCCCAAACTTCAGGAAAAGGGATCGAACAGGTGGTGTGTATATCCCTGCACCACTTGTTCAGGCATAAAGGGAGAGGCTGCAGAAATGGAACTTCCCATTGGTTCACCAATGGAATCCTATCATGAAGTGACCATCATACACTGAGTTTATTTGTACTCTAAAGTATTTAAATATCAACATGCACCTTTCCACTGAATGACTTCATGGGTCATGGCCAACATAGAACTTGGACAGGAAATCCTTTGGCCTTGGTGCTTCTGTTTCATGGAAGAACCGCATAACGTGTGTCCGCTGCTTCCACACTTTAATCGTTTCCTCCAGTTCCATCTTTCCCTGCACAAGTGAGGGGAGAGGTCTTCAGTCAAAGTGGTCTAATGAAAGGAATACAACACTGAAGGTGCTAGGGTTCTGTTTTCTGCTCTGGCACTGCCATGAGTGACCTTGGCTGGGCAATGTACTCTATCTAGTCCACAGTTTCTGCATCTGGAAACTGAGGTATTGGACTAAATGATCTCTGAGGCCTTTCAAATATTCTTTAACTGTGGCTAACTGGTCTAAGGAGAGATTTCCAGGTCAGTAGGCCCCTGCCACATGATGCCTAATCTGACTGGCTTAACTTATAGTTCTGCTTAACATGCTAAAGCTCCCTCCCATTGATGCTCATGACTGATCAGAGACAGAATCAGGGCTAGGATTTGACCTCATTTACACCAGACCCAGCCAACCGGCCTCCCTCTTCCAGCTGTAAGCTGGCAACCAGGTGAAGTAGTCACTTTTAAGGAAGAGGATAAAGACGAGTTCTAACTTTCATCTCTATATCTTTATTTAGTTATAAAATACAAGCCCCAATGAATTTTTCCCTTGAACAATCTTATTATCTATTTAACCAGGTGATAACCTCCAGTTCAACTGTTTCTTTGAAACACTAGGCAATAGTTGCTGACCCGGCAGTTGCTTTTGTTTGTGTTTTTTTTTTTTTTTATTTATTTACTTCAGAAAGAGAGGGGTGGGGGGAGAGAGAGAGAGAGAGAGAGAGAGAAAATCATGGACATGAGAGAGAAACATGCCTCCTGCACGTCCCCTACTGGGGATGAGCCCACAATCCAGGCATGTGTCCTGACCAGGAATCAAACGGGGACCTCTCAGTTCATGGGAAGTTGCTCAATTCACTGAGCCACATGGGCTGGGCCAGCAGTTGCTATTTATTTATTTATTTATTTATTTATTTATCTATTTATCTATTTATCTATTTTTAATTAATTAATTTTTGTTACAGATGTTTCTCCTTTCCCCCCCAACTGACACCCCCCTTCCCCTCCCTCCCCTGCAGCTGCTTTTTAAACTTGCAACAAAATGTTCACCTGGGGAGACTGAAAAGCTCTGGACAAGCTGGCTGTTCTTTTAAATCAGTTAGGGAGGGTTAGTTACCTTAATGACCAGAAGATCAACCACCCTGGGGTCTGTGACGTGGGCATTCTTCATGAACATTTCTCGGACTTTATCCCGTCCCTGTTTCACAGAGATGTCTAGCTGGAATAAGTTCACTAAAGAGAAAACATGGTTCAGGATAGAAATTATATGGTTAAAACATGTTTTTTAAAAACTGAGTCAATGGATATTCGTTAAGTACATACAGGTTGGCCATTCCCTTCATTCACCAAGTATCAGCCTGACCCCAAGCTCGGTGCTTGAGGATGTAAAGAAGTGAGACGTGGCACTTGCCCTCAAGGAACTTACATTTTGTTTGGGGAGAGAAGTCCACTGCGTTTGAAGGGCAGTGTAGCACAGTTCGAGCATGTGAACAACCTGGGTTCAGATTCCAGCTCTGTCACTTGTCAGCTATATGATCCTGTGCGATTTACTGCTCTGAGCCTGAGTGTACTTATTTATGAGTAAAATGAGGACAACAATAGCACATACAACTCCAGAGCTGTTGGAGGATTCTGACAGTGAGAGATGCTTGGAACAGTGCCTGCATGGAACATGCCCTCAGTTAAGTGTTAGTATTATTATAAGGAACACTTGGCAAAAGATAATAGGTCGAAGTTTAGGTAAAATGATGTGCTGTAGGTTTGTGCACTACACAAACTGAGTTGAGGGAGACTGCTGAGACTGTGCAAGTAGGGAAGGCTTCAATCCAGCCAGCAACTACCATGTTAGGTTCCTGGGAGAAGGAGAGAGAAGTCTTTCATGTAGGTCCTGTTCTCTCAGTCTTAACTACAAACATGAAATCACAATATTCAGCAATCCCTGATTAAATAAGTGCCCAAAATAGTGGCACAGACTCCATGACTTAGGACTTCAGATGAGGCATATGGATGTCCTTTGAACATCAGGCTTCAGTCATTTGTATTCCCGTCCCAGGGCAGTCAGCCTTCAGTGGATTTGCTGCTGATAACAAGGGCATGAACAAGGCCTTGTGTGGTAGGTGGGATAGGACAGAAGAGGGTCCCAACCAGGCTGAATGTGCAGCACAAATGAGGCTCTCAGGGGAGGCTGAGTATTGTGGCAGAGGAAGGAGGGCAAGGTGCTCATTTGGTGAGGTATTTTGTGTTGTCATTCCTGTGACATGTCCATTCCAGTCTACACAACTGTCACAACCAGCTCTGAAAACCACTATTGAGAGCTAGTGACTGACTGAATGAATAATAAAGCTTAAATCTTTAACTATACTCATAACTTACTGACAGAAAAATAAAGCTTGTGTGAGGAAGTACTATGCCATGCTGCAAAGACAACAATGTTTCCGGACCAGCCACAAATGAATACACAGTAGCAGAAATCTAATATGAGGAACTGCATCCCAGCTTCATAGGTCAGTAAGTGTTAACACAGCAGACAGGACTGAGGATCACTCACACTAGACAGAACTCAGCATCCAGTGATGCCCTGGAGCAGGTTCTCATGAGGAGCCAATTCTACACATCTTTCCTCAAATCTGATGCCTCTGCTGACTTCACTTTGGTAGCTTAAAATCAACCATGGTGGGAGCATTTACACCATCAAAAATTGTAAACATTATAAATCAAGGTTTCCCTTCAGAGAGTTGGTTGTTAAAATACTACTGTATCATATTAGGAATTTTAGAAAACAGCAAACAAAGGGACAATAAGACACCAAAACAAATGCAAACTAATATGGATCCTGGAATTTAGCATCTTACCACTTGGGGTGGGGGTGGGGGTGGAGGGAGTGAGGTAGAGAGCACTGTGGGGACTTGCCTGAGGTCATACTACTGGTCCCTGGCAAACTTGGGCCTGGAATCCACAGTGTTTACTGTTTCTTTGTGTTTTAAAATGTACAAACTGGTGCTCTTTGAAGAATAGAAATATGAGGAATCTTCCCCTGCTGTCAGTATAACCCTTTCCTGCATTTTTATATTAGATTCCTGCCCACCTTAGGAGCAAAAAAACAACAAGGTGCCTCTAGGCATACCAGAGGAGCCGGTGTCCATCACTCCCATTCCTCATGACCTCCTGAGCCATACACCAGGGCAATGTATGTATAAATCTTCCACGCACAAAGCAAAGTTTTGCTTACAATGTCTGTTCACCAATCCCTGAATGCCCATCCTCCCAGGTTAAGAACCTTGTCTCACAGAGACAAATTCCATAGCTTTGTTCTAGGTTCCTTCCTCTCATCCTAATCCCTGAACCCAACCCTCCACCAGTGAGAAAGGCTGTAGGAAGGCAAACAGGAACAGCCTAAGCTCTAGCTTACTGAATTGTTCTTTGGTCTATATCAGTGGTTCTCAAACCAGTGGTGACTTTGCAATTCATCCCCCTGCCCCTCCGCCACCCATGTTTGGCAATGTCTGTCTGTCTGTATTTTGGGTCATCACAATTAGGGGGAGAATGCTACTGGCATCTAGTGGGTGAAGGCCAGGGAGGTTGCTAACATCCTACAATGCAAAGGACAGCCCCCTAAAACAAAGAATTGTCCAGCACAAATGTTACTATCGAGAAACGTTAGTGTAAATCAGTTCCAACTGTCCCCTACCCTCTTGCTCCTCCCTGTAACAAGAAAGGGTTCTGGGCACTCATAGACGTATTCTGCTAGGCAAACATCCTGTTTTGAAACATCTGAATTTAAATACTCCACACACACTTGCTACTGTCATTCCCCACACCTATTATCCACTTGTCCTCTGAAGGCATTTGAATTTGCAGTCCCTGAACCAATAGTTCACTCAAGTTTCTCCCTCCCTAGTAGCCTGTAGGTATAAGTTCTGGTCATCAACAATTTCTCAAAAACTCAGCTTGAGCCCAGCCAGTGTGGCCCAGTCGTTGAGTGTCAACCCATGCACCAAGAGGTCGCTGGTTCGATTCCCGGTCAGGGCACGTGTCGTGGGCCTGATCCCCAGAGGCGGCCAGTCAATGTTCTCTCTCATCGATGTTTCCATCTCTCTCTCCTTCTCCCTTCCTCTCTCTCTAAAATCAATAAAGAAAAAATATTAAAAAAAAAAAAAAAAGTCAGCTTGAGACAGGGACACTGTGGAACAATCACAGTTCCTATACATTACAGAATTTCTGCAAGGAGGCTCCTGCTAGGATAAGCCCTATAAATACCAATGGTAATAATAATAATAAAAACAACAGTAGCAGCCAACATTTAATGAGGACCTAAGTGCCAGGCCTCATCCTAAGCACTCTGGATATATTAACCTATTTAAAATGGTAACTCTCTGAAAAAGATACTATTATTATCTTCATGTTATAGATGTGGAAACTGAGGCACAGCAAGATGAAATAACTTGTCCAAGGTCACACAGGAGTAGGGGGCAAGGCCTGGAGGCAAATCCAATAACCACCACATTCTACTCCTCACACACAGGCAGGGAAGTAGCAGCCCTGAAGGGTACCATGGTGCTCCAGCTTAAACACCTTCCCTCTCAGACTAGCAGCAATGGTCTGCATTAAAACACATAAAATCAAAACAACTATGAGGTATCACCTCACACCTGTCAGAATGGCCACCATCAACAAATCATCAAACGTGTTGGCGAGGGTGTGGAGAAAAGGGGACTCTAGTACACTGCTGGTGGGAATGCAGACTGGTGCAGCCACTATGGAAAACAATATGGTGTTACCTCAAAAGTTAATTGAATTGACATTTGACCCAGTGATCCCATTTCTAGGAATATACCCTAAGAAGCCTGAAACACCAATCAGAAAGAGTATATGTACCCCTATGTTCATAGCAGCACTATTTACAATAGCTAAAATCTGGAAACAACCCAGGTGTCCATCAGGAGATGAGTGGATAAAAAAGCTGTGGTACATGTACATAATGGAGTACTATGCAGCTGTTAGAAAGAAAGATCTCTTATCATTTGAAACAACATGGAGGGACCTAGAGAGTATTATGCTAAGCGAAACAAGCCAAGCAGAGAAAGACAAATATCACATGATTTCACTTATTTGTGGAATATAATGAACTAAACAAACTGGTGAACAAAATTGACCCAGAGACATAGAGGTAGGGTACAGACTGACAAACCCCAGAAGAGGGAGGTTTGGGGGGGAGGGGAGAGATAAACCACAGAACTGATATGCATGTATGCATAACCAATGGACATAGACAACAAAGCTGGGGAAGGGGCAGGGAGGATGGGGAGGAGAGTGTCAATGGGGGGAAAAGGAGAAACATCTGTAACAAAAACAAATCAATAAAAGTAATTTAAAAACACACACACATTAAATCAATGAAATAAAACATCCAGTCCCTGACATGTGTACTGACTGCCCTTGACAGTCTAGATGGGATTTACCCTAACCTTTTCATCAGGTACAGAGGGGGGATGTCACGATAAGAAAACAGTCTCTGCACCCCGCAGCTTATATTTTAATCCATCAAGTGAACAGACTGGTTCTCGGACATCTAAGTGATTGCAGGGCTTCTGGTGTAGCAGAGGGCAGGCCAGCAGGGTGGAGAGGAGGAGTTCCTACAGATTACTAGGGGCAGGCAGAAAGAACATAGGGAGCGAGACTTGGGAGACTGAAGGGGGGGAGTGGAGAACATCTCACGGGAGGGAACAGGCATCACTGACTTAAGGATGACCTTGGGAAAGTCCCTTCCCTTCTCCGGTTCAGTTTCTTTTTTTGTGAGAGAGGAGGGCACTGCTGATCGCCTAAGCCCTCCAGCCACTTTGGTTACACAGGTAACCTGGGAGCGTCTGTAACGCTGAAGTTGATTTTGGGGTCCGGATCCATCACGGGATAGCTCTGGGCTTCGGCCGTGTCACTTCGCCTCTCGGTGCCTCAGTTCCCTCCTCTATCAAATGAATACGCCACTGGCAGTCCCTGCTCTCCTTCCCAGGGGTTCGTTAAGAACTGCAGGGGAACAGGGGCGCGAAGGCGTCTAGGAGCGCGGTACGGATGCTGGACACGGCTGGTCTGACCCCGGAGCCGCTGCCAGGTCGGATCCACCAAAGCTCGGGTGACCCTCCTCCCCTGAAACACGCGGGGTCGCCTCTGCCTGGCCCGAGAGAAATCGGAGGCCAGGGCGGCTGTGACCTTGACCGGCTGCCTCCGGGGCCCCGCGTACGCCGATGCCTCTCACCAGTGGTCGGCACCTCCCGATACCAGGCTCGATAGAGCTCGCGCACCCTCCGCTTCGCCTCGTTCATGTCCCGACTGAAAATGGGCTTCACCGAGGTGCTGGCCGCAGCAGCAACCGGGCGGAGGCCGCTCGCCGCCATCTTGCTAAAGAAACCACTTCCCAGCCCCACCCCCGTTCGACCCGCTAGCGCGGCCAAAGGGCAAAAATCTTTCCTCATTGGCTCAAATTGAAAGCCACGCCCTTAAACCCCACGGGTGGGCGGAAAGACGGCTCTGGGGCTCTCTGATTGGCCGAGAGGCCTCTCTCTCTGGGTGGGAGAAAATCCGCCAGAGGCTGTTCACGCTCCTCAGCAGAAACGCACGCAGGTCGGCTGGACGTCCTGAGAGTCGCCCGACGTGCCGCCAGGGGGCGCTCGGGCCCCAGGGTGGCGGCTGGGCCGCGAGCTGGCGCCGGGCCGCGGAGCTGCCAGGTCTTAGCGTCCCGCGGCGCTCGTGCGGTAGCGCCGTTGGCGCGCAGGTCTCGCGGAGCTTCCTCGGTCGGCTCCCGGGGCTCCCAGGGGACGGCTGAGGCCAGTAACGGCGCCTGGACTGCCATGGCGCCGGCGCGGCCCCTCTGTGGCCTTTCTGCAACTTTTTACCCCCATACAGCAACTCTTCCAACGCGCGGTATAGATGTGAAAGCTCTTTCCTGGCCTTTGCTTCTCCGCGCTTCTCCACAGCCTCGGGAGGTAGGTTCTGTCATCAGCCCCATTTTGGACGAGGACATTTTCATCGCAAACTATGGATCTCCGAGAAACAGCCCAGAATTTAGGAGCTGGGAGGCGCCGTTCTGGGCATCTCCTTCTCTCCTGGCGTTCCCCGCGGAGGCTCTCCAGGCACGACGGGGGCCGAGAAGTGTGAAGGGAAAAATAGGTGGACGTGACCGGCGGGGCGCTCGGTAGTTACCTAGCCTTCTTCTTCTTCTTCTTCTTTTTTTCTTTTAATTTTTTTGCCTTTATTGACTTTAGAGAGAGAAGAAGTGAGAGGGAGAGAGAGATAGAAACATCCATGAGAGAGCATCGACCGGCCGCCTCCTGCACACCCCGCACCGGGTGTTGGGCCCACGACCCAGGCATGTGCCCCAACTGGGAATCAAACCCGCCACCTCTTGGTGCATGGGTCTGCGCTCGGCCACTGAGCCACGCCGGCCGGGCCACCTAGCCTTCTTTAATCTCATAGGTCAGGTGGTACTGTTCGCATCCCATTGTGCGGGTGAGGAAACTGAGGCCGTGCCGGGTCTAGGTCGCTGGCAACGTTAGGTCCCCCGCCCCCCCAGCCTGGAGTTCAGGTCTTTTCCGAAAGCACAGTTGCCATGTACCTTGTGAGTGTCGGGAAGGAGCAGGGGCCGGGCTGAGCTGAGCTCTGGGCCCCGGACCAGCACGAGGTATGGCCCTGCATCTAGCCCAGTCTTTCCTATTTTAAAGGGTTAAAAGTTTGGATTGTATTCTCCTTTAAAAAAAAATTGTATCTGTACATTTGAATGTGATATAAAAGAAAGTATGTAACATATATGAATGATAAAGCATGATAATAAAATGAAAACTTTCAAATCCCAGTACCCAACTTAAGAAATGGTAATACAATGAAGGTTTCTATAAGGCACACTATGTACCTGGTAACCACTCTTTTAAGTTCTCCAGGCATATTAACTCGCCTAAACTTCAAAACACACCTGTGAGCCCTGGCCGGTTTGGCTCAGCTGTTAGAGCGTTGGTCCATGGACCAGAGAATCCCGGGTTCAGTTCCCACTAAGGGCATGTACCTTGGTTGCAGTTTGTCCCCGGCTCCAGTTGGGGTCGTGTGGGTGGCAGCCAGTCAGTGTGTCTCTCTCTCGTGGATGTTTTTCTCTCTCTCTCTTCCTCCTTCTCTCCCTCCCGCACTATCTGAAGATGAATGCAAAAATGTCCTCGAGTGAGAATTACATACATACATACACACACACACCTTGAGATAAGCATTGTTGTACCCATTTTACAGATGAGAAAACTCGGTCAGAGACTTAGTTATTTGACAGTATTGGGTTGAGACCTAGGCAGTGGCTCCAGAGTCTGTGCTCTACTGCTCATAGCACCTATATGATCTCTACCTGTGTAATTATAACCTGGTCCATGCTTCTGCTTCCTCTAGGTATAAACACTCATGAATTTAGTGTTTAATATTCCTTTTCATGAAAACAAACAAAAAAAGCCTCTAAAACTACCCACAAACTGGGAGAAAATATTTGCAAATCATATATTCCATAAGGGACTTGTATCTAGAATATATGAAAGGCTCTTACAACTCAGTAATAAAAAGACAAACAGCTCAATTAAAAATGAACAAAGGTGACATCAAATGCTAATGAGGATGTGAAGTAGCAGGAACTCTTATGGCTGGTGAGAATGCAAAATCATACAGCTGCTTTGGAAGACAGTCTGGCAGTTTCTTACAAAACTAAACACACTTTTAACATATGATCCAGCAATCACACTCCTTGGTATTACCCAATCAATTGAAAACTTATGTCCACAGAAAATCTGCACATGGATGTTTATATTCATAATTGCCAGAACTTGGAAGCAACCAAGAAGTCCTTTAGGAGGTGAATGAATAAATAAACAGTGGTACGTGCAGACAATAGGATATTCTTCAGTGCTAGAAGGAAATGAACTATCAAGTCATGAAAAGACACGAAGGAAACTTAAGTGGATATAACTAAGTGAAAGAAGACAATCTGAAAAGGCCACATACGGTGTGATTTCAGCTGTATGACATTCCGGAAAAGGAAAAACTAAGGAGACGATGAAAAGACCATTGGTTGTCAGAGGCTGGGAGGAGGAAGGGATGAATAGGTGCAGACAGAGGGTTTTGAGGGCAGTGAAACTATTCTGTATGATACTGTAATGGTGGATACATGTCATTATATGTTTGTCCAAACCCACAGAGTGAACACTAATGTAAATGATAGACTTTGGGTGACAACGATGTGTCAGTGTAGGTTCATTGATTGTAACGAATGTATCACACTACTGAGGGATGTTGATAGTCGGGGAGGCTGTGAGTGTGTGTGTGGTGGAGTAAGGGGTATATGGAAGTCTCTGTACTTTCCACTCAGTTTTACTGTGAACCTAAAACTACTATAAAAATATTTTTAATAGACAAAGGATCTGAATAGGTATTTCTCCAAATTATATATGCAAATGGCCAGTAAGTATGTGAAAAGACACTCAACATCATTAGTCAAATGGAAATAAAAGCCGTAAGATACCACTCACCCACTAGAATGTCTAGAATAAAAAAGATAGACAATAGTGTTGGCGAAGATGTGGAGAAATGGGAGCCCTCATACATTGCTGGTGGGAATATGAAATGGTGCCGCCACTTTGGAAAACAGTCTGGTAGTTTCTTAAAAAGTTAAATATAGACTTATTATATGATCCAGAAATTCTAATCCTAGGTATCTACCCAGAAAAAAAATAAAAACATTTATCCACACAGACATTTGTATGTAAATATTCATAGCAGCATTATTCATGATAGCCAAAAATAGAAACAACCCAAAGTCCATCAACTAGATGAACAAGGAAAAAAAAGTCTGTAAGCAAATATGATACATCCATATAGTGGAATACTCTTTAGCCATGATGATGATGCACCTTGAAAACGTTATGCTAAGTGAAAGGAGCTAGACACAAAACAGCACATATCAGATAATTCCATTTAAGTGAAGGGTTCAGAAAAGGCAAATGTGTACAAGTAGAAAGTAGATTAGTGGTTGTCAAGGGCTGAGAGTGGAAATGAGGAGTGAATGTAGCATAAAGTTTCTATTTAGGCTGATAAAAATGCTCTAAAATTAGTTTGTAGTGTTAGTGCACAACTTTGTAAATATACTCAAATTCACTGACTTGTACACTTAAATGGGTGAAGTATACATTTTATGGTATGTAAATTATATCTCAATAATGCTTTGGGAAAAATGGTCTCTGATGATTTTTCAAATGTGTAAAATCCAGTATATATCTATATCTATATCTATATGAAAAAAAACGACAAAATTGTTTTCCAGGGCAACTGTACCCTGGAAAACATTCCCATTAGCAAAGTATACGTGAGATCCAGTTTCCGCACATCCTCTTCTGCATGTGGCAGAGCAACTTTTTGTGTGTGTGTGTGTGCTAATCCTCACTCAAGGATATTTTTCCATTGATTTTTTGGTAGGTAGAGTGGAAGGGAGGGAGGGAGAGAGAAACATTGATGTATCGATGTATCCACATTGATTTGTTGCCTCCTGCATGACCCCGACCAGGGCTGGGAATCGAATCTACAACCCAGGTACGTGCCCTTGACGGGGAATCGAATCCAAAACCCTTGGGTCCACGGGCCAACACTCTATAACTGCTGCTGAGCCATGCTGGTCAGGGCAGAGCAACATTTTTATTTTAGCCATTCTGATAGGTATGTGGGGTTAACTCGTTGGTTTTTTTTTTTTAATCCTCACCCGAGGACATTTTTCCATTCTTTATTCAGACAGAGCGGGAGGGAAAGAGAGGAAGAGAGAGAGAGAGAAACATTGATGAGAAAGGGACACATCGAGTGGCTGCCACCCGCAGGACCCAACCAGGACTGGGGACAAACTGCAACCAAATGCCCTTAGCGAGAACTGAACCCGTGTCTCTCTGGACCACAGGTCAACACTCTAACCGCTGAGCCAAACCGGCCAGGGCAACTCATTGTGTTGTTTTAATTTCATTTTCCTAATGGCTAGTGATGTTAAACAGACTTTCACATGCTTATTGCCCATCTTATATTCTCTCCTGTGAACTGTCTTTTCATGTCTTTTGCCCATTTGCCAATTAGATTGTTTACCTGTTGAGGTGTTTGTTTGTTTGTTTTTTATCCTCACCCGAGGACATTTTTCCAATTTTTGTTCAGATAGAGTGGGAGGGAGAGAGGGAGGGAGGGGGAGAGGAGAGAGAGAGAGAGAGAGAGAGAGAGAGAGAGAGAGAGAGAGAGAGGGAGAGAGAGAGAGAGAAACATGGATGTGAAAGGGACACATCGAGTGGCTGCCACCCGCAGGACCCAACCAGGACCGGGGACAAACTGCAACCGAAGTACATGCCCTTAGCGGGAACCGAACCCAGGTCTCTCTGGACCGCAGGCCGACGCTCCAACCGCTGAGCCAAACCAGCCAGGGCTACCTGTTGAGGTTTTGTTTGTTTGTTTGTTTGTTTTTAATCCTCACCCGAGATACTTTTCCATTTATTTTTAGATAAAGTAGGAAGGAGAGAGAGAAGAGACCTGTTGAGTTTTGAGAGTTCTTTTTTTTCTTTATTGATTTTAGAGAGAGAGGAAGGGAGAGGGAGAGGGAAATGAAAACATAGATGAGAGAGAACATTGATTGGCTGCCTCCTGCATGCCCCTCACTGGGGACTTGGCCTGTAACCTGGTCATGTGCCCTGACTGAGAATTGAACCGGCAACCTCTTGGTGCATGGGTCGATGCTCAACTACTGAGCCATACCGGCTGGGCTGCAGCTTGTTTTTAAAATATTTTCAATAGGATCTTTCACAGAGCAAAAGCATTTAATTTGATGAAAGCCAACTTACCAGTTTTTTGTGTGCTATTGCTGTCAAATTTAAGAACCCTTTGCCTAACCCTAAGTCCAGAAGACTTTCTATGATTTTTTATTTTATTTTTTAATTAATTTTTTGTTGTTGTTAATCCTCACCTGAGGATGTTTTTCCATTGATTTTTAGATAGAGTGGAGGGGAGGGAGGGAGAGAAGGAGAAACATTGATGTGAAAGAGACATATTGACTGGTTGCCTCCAGCACAGGGATCAACCCTTGACCTAGAATCAAACCTGAGACCTTTGGTCCGTGGGCCAACACTCTAACTGCTGAACCAAACTGGCCAGGGCACTTTCTATGATTAAAAAACAAGCAACTTTTAGCCCTGGCCGGTTTGGCTCAGCAGTTAGAGCATCAGCCTGCAGTCCAGAGAGACCGATTTTGGTTCCTGCTAAGGGCATGTACCATGGTTGCAGTTTGTCCCACCATGGTTGCAGTTTGTCCCCAGCCCTGGTTGGATCATGAGGTGGCAGCCACTCGATGTGTCCCTTTCACGTAGATGTTTCTCTCTCTCTCCCTCCCACTCTATCTGAACAAAAAATGGAAAAATGTCCTCGGGTGGGGATAAAAAAAGAAAAGCAACTTTTAGGTTTTACATTTAAGTGCATGACCCATTTTTAGTTAATTTTTGTATAAGGTGTTAGATTTAGGCTAAAGCTTTTTTTTTTTTTTTGCCTATGGATGTCTGATTACTCCAGACCCATTTGTTGAAAAGCCAGCCTTTCCTCCACTGAATTGCTTTTGCACCTTTATTAAATGTCAGTGGGGCATATCATTTGGTGACAAAAACAAATTAGTTTTTTCTTTTTCTTTTTTGGGTACGTGACTCTAGCGGGAACCAAACCCGGGACTCTCTAGTCCGCAGGCCGATGCTCTAACCGCTGAGCCAAACCAGCCAGGGCACTCTTAGTTTTTCTTCATCTGAGAATTTCCTGATTTCCTCCCAGCATTCCTGAAGGATATTTTCATTGGATATGGGAGTCCGGGTTGACAGTTCAACACAAAAAAATGTGTGCCACTTCCTCCTGGCCTCTATGGCTTCTGAAGAGTATTCAGCCGTTATTCACATTAATTTTGGAAGACAAAATCGAGGTGTTATTTTTCTGTGGCTACTCTCAAGAGTTCTTTAGTTTTCAGAAGTTTGTGATGCAGCTTGGTGTGGACTTGTTTGAATTTATCTTGCTTGGGATTTGCTCAGCTTGGAGAGAGAGGAAGAGAGAGAGAGAGAGAAGCAGAAACATTGACATGAAAGAGAGACATTGAGTGGCTGCCACCCGCACGACCCAACCAGGGCCGGGACAAACTGCAACTGAGGTACATGCCCTTAGCAGGAACTGAATCCCTGTCTCTCTGGACCGCAGGCCAACGCTCTAACCGCTGAGCCAAACCGGCCAGGGCTCTTTTATCTTCCCTTCCCTTCCCTTCCCTTCCCTTCCCTTCCCTTCCCTTCCCTTCCCTTCCCTTCCCTTCCCTTCCCTTCCCTTCCCTTCCCTTCTCCTTTCTCTCTCTCTCTCTCTCTCTCTCTCTCTCTCTCTCTCTCTCTCTCCCCTGTTTAGATTTTGTAATTCCCATGGTTTTATCTTCCAGATCACTGGTTATTTTATTTCTTCTGCTTTTGAACCCATTCACTGAGCTTTTTATTTCAGTTATTATTCTAAAATTTCTTTCTCGTTCTTCTTTAAATCTGATGTTTCTCTGCTGAGACTATTTTTTATTTTGTTTCAAGCATGTTCAGAATTGCTTGTTGAAGCATGTTTATAATGTCTGCTTTAAATCTTTATCAGATAATTCTACCATCTCTGTCTTCTCACTGCTGGCTTCTAGTGATTGACTTTTTTTTTTCTTATTGATTTTAGAGGGAGAGAGAGATAGAAACATCAATGAGAAAGAACATCAAATGGCCGCCTCCTGCATGCCCCCAACTGGGGTTTTGGCCCACAACCTGGGCTTGTGCCCTGACTGGGAATTGAACTGGTGACCTCTTGGTCGATGCTCAACCACTGAGCCATACCGGCCGAGCTAGTGTTGTCTTTTTTCACTCAGGTTTAAGATGTTCCTTGTTTTTGGTATGAGTGATTTTTCTATTGAAACCTGGACATTTAGGGTATTATGTTATGAGACCCTAGGTCTTATTTTAGCTGGCTTCCTTTGACACAAGCAGGAGAAGTGGAAGAGCCTCCTTGTTACTGTGAGGAGAGAAGTCCAGGTTCCCCACTTGACCTCAGCTGACACTAAGGGATTGGGACCCTGCATAGTAATTAGCAGGAGTCAGAGCTCCAGCTTTCCACTCATCTTCCCCTCATACCTCTCTGGTTGGACAGGATAGGAGTGTCTCATTACTGCTTCTCCTCCTATAGGCTCAGCACATGGGAAAAAGGTTGCTTTTTTACCTATGGTCAAAGGTGAATGTCCTGCCCTGGTTGGTTTGGCTAGAGCGTTAGCCTGTGGACCAAAGAGTCCTGGGTTCAGTTCCATCCAAGGGCATGTACCTCGGGTCTCTCCGGACCGCAGGCCAATGCTCTAACCGCTGTGCCAAACCAGCCAGGGCGCATGTTTCTTTATTGTTATTTAAAACAAAAAATTGCAAATATTTTCTCCTAGTTTATGCCTTGTCTTTCTGTTTATCCTCTCTCTCTTAATTTTTTTTTTTTAATTTTTATTCTCACCAAGGACACTTTCCCATCTATCTACAGATAGAGTAGGAGGGAGAAAGAGAGAGAGAGAAACATCGATGCAAGAGAGACACATTGATTTTCTGCCTCCTGCACGACCCCAACTGAGGCTGGGGACCGAACCGCAACCCAGGTACGTGCCCTTGACCAGAATCAAACCCTCAACTCTTCTGTCCATGGGCGGGCGCTCTAACTGCTGAGCCAAACTGGCCAGAGCTATTCTCTCTCTTTTTTAAAATATGTTTTTATTGATTTTTTAAAGAGAGAGGAAGGGAGAGATAGAAAGATCAATGTGAAAAACATCAATTGGCTGCCTCCTGCATACCCCCTACCGAGGATCAAGCCCACAACCCTTGTGTGTGCTCTGATCAGGAATCGAACTGGGACTTCTCAGGCCATGGGACAAAGCTCAGTTCACTGAGCCACACTAGCTGGGCTCTATTTATTCTCTTAATAGTGTCTTTAGAGGAGCAGAAGATTTCAATTTTGATGAAGTCTAGTTTATCAATTTTTTTTCTTTTATGCATCGTGAGTCAGGTATTATACTTGAGGTATCTTTGCCTAATCCATGGTCACAAAGATTTTCTCTTGTGCTTTCTTCTGGAAGTTTTACAGTTTTAGGTTTTACAGTTTTAAGTTTTACATTTAGGTCTATGGTCAAATTATTATTATTTTTACATTTATCTTCAGATAGAGTGGGAGGGAGAGAGGGGGGAAGAGAGAGAGAGAAACATTGATGAGAGAGAGACACATCGACTGATTGCCACCCACACGACCTCAACTGGGGCCAGGGACAAACTGCTACCGAGGTACATGCCCATAGCGGGAACCTTAGCCGCGTCCCTCTGGTCCGCAGGGCTGATGCTCTAACTGCTGAGCCAAACCAGCCAGGGCTATGGTCAATTTTGAATCAATTTTTTGCATATGGTGTGAGATATGAATCAAAGTCCATTTTTCCCATATAAATATCCAATTGTTCCATGACCATTTATTAAAATGACTATATAGTTCCTCCACTACATTGCATTTGTACCTTTGTCTAAAATTAATTGACAATATATGGATCTATATCTGGACTCTATTCTGTTTCATTTATCTTGACATCAACAATCTCATACTTTCTTGATTACTGTTCAGTTTTGTTTTTTATAAATTTTTGGCTATTCTAGTTTTTGGTATTTCCATCTAAACTTCAGAAACAGCATATTGGTTTCAACAACAAAAATTTGCTGGATTTTATTTTGATTACACTAGGTCATTAGATCATTTTGAGGGTGGAATTGACACATTAATAATATTGGATCTTCTGATCCATGACCGTGGTATATCCTTTCATTTATTTAGGTCTTCTTTAATTTCTTTGGCACTGTTTTGTAGTTTTTAGCATACAGGTCTTACACACATCTTTTGTCAGGTTTGCCCCCAAAGTATTTCATATTTTTGATGATCTGACAAATGGTATTTAAAATTTTTAAATTCCCAATTGTTTATTTCTATTATATAGAAATAAAATTGGCCTGGCTGGTGTGATTCAGTGGTTGAGCATTGACCCATGCACCAAAAGGTCATTGGTTTGATTCCTGATCAGGGCACATGCCCAGGCTGTGGGCCAAATCCCCCGTGAAGGGCATGCGGGAGGCAGCCAGTGGATGTTCTCTCTCATTGATGTTTCTATCTCTCCCTTTCCCTTCCTCTCTCTCTAAAATCAATAAAGAAAAAAAAAAAGAGAAATAGAATTGATTTTTATTTTTAGAGCAGTTTTAGGTTCACAGCAAATATAATTGATTTTTTTATATATTGACCTTATATTCTTCCACCTTACTAAACTCTAGTAATTTTTTGGATGATCCCATAGGATTTTATACACAGTCACGTTGTCTACAAATAAAGACAATTTTAGTTCTTTCTTTCCAATTTGGTTGCATTTCATTTCTCTTTCTTGACTTAGTTCACTGTCCAGAGCTTCTAGTGAAATGTTGTATAGAAGTGATGAAGGCAGATACCCTTGCCTTATTCCTGAATTTAGGGGGATAGCATTCCGTATTTTACTATTGAGTGTATTTACTATTAGCTCTGTATTTTTCATAACTGTTGTTCATCAGGTTAAGGATTTTCCCAACTACTACTAGTTTGCTGAGAGTTTTTTCAGGGACCGATGTTGATTTGATCTATTTTTTTTATGCATCTATTGAGATAATCATATGGTTTTGCTTTTTTAGTCTGTTTATGTGGTGAATTATATGGATTGGTTTTTGAATGTTGAACCAACCTTGCATTCATGAGGATAAACTCCTTTGGTAATGATGTATTATCGTTTTTATATGTTGTTGGTTTCAATTTGATAAGATTTCATTAATAATATTTGCATCTATGTTTATGAGGGATGTTGAGCTGTAGTTTTATTTATTTATTTTTGTTAATCCTCATTCGAGGATATTTTTCCATTTATTTTTACATAGAGTGGAAGGGAGGGAGTGAGGGAGAGAAAAAAAGAGAAACATTGATGTGAAAGAGACACATCAGTTGGTTGCCTCCTGCATACCTTGATCAGGGCCAGGGTTTGAACCTGCAACCCAGGCACATGCCCTTCACCATGAATCAAACCTGGAACCCTTCAGTCCAAGGGCCAATGTTTCAACCACTACGCCAAACCAGCCAGCGTTGTAGTTTTATTTTAGTCTTTGTCTGGTTTTGATATCGAATAATGTTTCCTTCACAGAATGAATTAGGAAGTATTCCTTCATGTTGTTCTGGAAGAGTTTGTATAGAATTTATATTATTTATTTATTTAATCCTTATCTGAGGACATTTTTTCATTTACCTTTTTTTTTTAGACACAGTGGGAGGGGGAGAGAGAGAGAGAGAAATCGATGCAAGAGAGACACATTGACTGATTGTCTCCCATGCGACTTTGACCAGGGCTGGGGACGAACCACAATTGAGGTACGTACCCTTGGTCGGAATCGAACCCAGGCCTCACTGGTCCACAGGCCGATGCTCTAACCACTGAGACAAACCGGCCAGGGCTATATTATTTATTTCTTAAAAGTTTGGTAGAATTTACTAGTGAAGCCAGATGGGTCTGAAGTTTTCTCTGTGGGAAAGTTAAATTAAGTTAGCATCTTTAATAGGTACAGGATTATCCAGGTTATATATTTTTTCTTGCATGAACTTTGGTACTTTGTGTCTTTTAAAGATTTTGTCCATTTTATCTACATTGTCAAACTTATTGGCATAGGGTTGTTCAAACATTCCCTCATTATCATTTTATTTATTTATTTATTTATTATTTATTTATTTATTTTTTAAGAGTGGGAGGGAGGGAGAGAGAGAGAGAGAGAGAAAAACATCGACGTGAAAGGGACACATCGAGTGGCTGCCACCCGCATGACCAACCAGGGCCGGGGACAAACTGCAACCGAAGTACGTGCCCATAGCGGGAACCGAACCCAGGTCTCTCCGAACCGCAGGCCAACGCTCTAACCGCTGAGCCAAACCGGCCAGGGCATCATTTTAGTATCTGTAGCATCAATGTCACCTTCATCATTCTTTTTTAAAATTTTGTTTTCTTTATTGATTTTAGAGAGAGAGGAAGGGAAAGGGAGAGAGAGATAAAAACATCAATGAGACAGAGCATCCATTGGCCGCTTCCTGCATGCCCCCCACTGGGGATTGGGCCCACAACCTGGGCATGTGCCCTGACTGGGAATCGAACTGGCGACCTCTTAATGCATGGGTCGACACTCAACCACTGAGCCTCACTGGCCGAGCACCTTCATCATTCTTGATATTGATCATTTGTGTGTTATTTCTTTTTTTCCCTAATCTATTCTATCTAGAGGATTATATACTTTGCTGGTCTCACAAAACCAGCTTTTGGTTTCATTGATTTTTTTTTCTTTTCTATTTTCTGTTTTATTATTTTCACTCTGATCTTTTTTATTTCTTTCTTGTTCTTACTCTGAGTTTTATTTGCTCCTCCATTTTCCTTTTTTATAAGATAGAAACTAAGGTCATTGATTTAAGACTTTTTCTTATTTTCTAATATAGGTATCTTAGTGCTATAAACTTCTCTCTATGTACTGTGTTAACTGCATCCTACAATTTTTTTTTTTTCATTTCATTCAGTTCAATATACTTTATAACTTTCCTTTTGACTTTTAAAAAATTGATTTTAGAGAGAGAGAGAGCTTTGTTGTTCCACTTATTTATTCATTCATTGGTTGACTCTTGTGTGTGCCCTATCCGAGGATCAAACTCACAACCTTGCTATTTGGGGATGATGCGCTAACCAATTGAGCTACTGGACCAGGGCCCATTTTTACTTTTAATTTTACTCATATGTTATTTAAAGGTATATTGTTTAGTTTCCCAGTATTTGGGGATTTTTTTCAGGGAATGTTTTGTTACTGATTTCTAATTTAATTCCATTGTGGTCAAAAGACATACTTGAAATGATTTTAATATTTTAAAATTTACTGAGACTTGTTTTATGGTCTATCTTGGTTAGTGTTTCATGGGTATGTGAAACTCGGGCATTCCTTGGTTTAAACCATCATAGTTTTGTAATTATTATTTAGCTACATTTATAGTAATTTGGGGAGGGTAGAACTTATTGTCTTGAATAAGAAGATATCGATTTGATGTCTTCAAGCCCCTCAAGGGAAGGCTCTGCATCCTGTTTACCTTTCTGTTCCCTTGGAATTATTCCTGGCCCCAACCGGAAGCTCAGCAGACACTGATTAATGAATGGATGACACTTGGACATTGTCAGGCTGTGTTCTGGTTTTTGATTCAGAAAATATGTTTATTGTATTAGGTGACAAGACTGAATTTTATACACCTTTGTGTCTTTGTGTCCCTACAGGACTTCCTACAGAGCTTGACATATTGTAGTGGCTCAGGCAGTGTTGATGGCATTGAATGGAACCACAGAGATATCCACCAAGGTGCTGGCTCTGACTGGTGGGGATTTAAAACCACCAGAGGCAACTGACAAACTGCGCTGGCCAAGGTTGGAGAGGTTGTCTGTCCTGTCATAAAGCCCCCTAAGATGTGATGTCACACACAGAGAGCACTGTTTTTGCAAAGGGAGGGGCTGTATTCTGGGCTCCTAGGCTTAGCTGGCTCCTGCGCCCTTCGCAGGCTCGGCCCTGGAGCCTGAGGGAGGTGAGCAGGCCGCCTGCACACGTATGGTCAAAGGATACTCTGCAGATTGCTAGTGTCATCGAGGTTGGCATATTTGGTAAGTAGGCTCGAAAGGCAATAAACAACCTAAGCAGGTGAAAATTGTCTTTACTCTCTTAGCCTGCCTTTTGGGCTTCCCTTCCTACTTGGCCTCCCCCTCCTCTCCCTCTTCTCCTTTCCTTCAGGACTCATTTTCTCTCCATTCCTCCTCCAAACCTCCTCTCAGAAAAAGCCTCATACTTCACTCACACTGGTGATAACGACTTAGTTATGAATGGCTGACAAAGCTACTGTTGAAGACATTGCTATCAGCGCTTCCGGAGGGGGTGACCAAGGGGACACTGAAGTGCTGTAGCGAGCGCCCTGCGGAGAATGAAGTGAGCCACGGCCAGAAGGGGCCACTGGATTTGGTGACTAGGGGCACATTGGTGACTTTGGTGAGAGTGTCAGGGACTTACAGGGACGGAAGCAGATTGAGGCGGGCTGTGGGGCGGGGAGAGGTGGAGAGGGGTGAAGACGTGCACTGTAGACGGCTCTCTCAAGGAGACTGGGGTGAAGGCTAGGGAGTAGGTAGGACTGTCACTGGGGAAGGGATATGGGTTCAGAGAGAAGGCCTTTTATTTATTTATTTTTAATCCTCACCTGAGGATATTTTCCCATTGGGATATTTTCCCATTGATTTTTGAGATAGAGTGGGAGGGAGGAAGGAAGGGGAATAGAGAGAGAGAGAGAAAGAGAGAGCGAGCGAGAGAAACATCGATGTGAGAGAGACACATCAACTGGTTGCCTCCCACATGACCCCAACCAGGGCTGGAGATCCAACCACAACCGAGGTACGTGCCCTTGACCAGAATCGAACCTGTGACTCTTTGGTCTGAGGGCCAATGCTCCAACCGCTGAGCCAAACCGGCCAGGGGGAGGCCTTTTTTTTTTAATGGAAGAGATGAGTGATGTGTTTAAATGCTGATAGGAAGGAGCCATTAGAGAAGGAAAGGCTGAATATATGAGAGAGGAGACCCCCCAATGCCCAGGTTGTGAGAGGACCAGATGGAAGGCAGTACAGAAGGGGGCAGGTCCCAGAGAGGGGAGGGCAGCCTCCTCCCTTGAGGAAGAAATGGCTTGTGAGAAGCAGAGAATGAATGGGTGGGTTTGGTGGCAGAAAGTGAAGGGAACTCCCATCGATGGAGGTTTAAATTTTAGAGAGATTCTGAAATAGTCCCTGTGGAAAATGGGAGCTAATTTGGGAAACGGGGGTTCACCAGGCCACATCCAGGGTCCAGCTCACATTGGAGACCTTGACTTTACAATGGCGTCAGTTTGTAGGGAATGCTGACACTGATGGTGGGGATCCAGATAGAATATTCTGGGGAGGTTAGGGACTCTCCCCCGGAATTCCCCAAATTATTCCCCCAATGCTGCATAACCCAGAAAATACTCTAAAGTGTTTCCTATCATTATTATTTACTGTTACAATTCACCACCTACACCTAGGGACATTTTATACCAAATGTTCAATAGAGATATACCTTCTTCCTTCATCCTATCCTCCCCCCTTTCCCATTCTTTGCCCTGGGACCTACCTTCCCATCTTTTCTTTGGGGCTCTGAGGTCTTGGGAGAAATTTCTCTGCATTTCCCAAGCTCCTAGTGCTAGCCCACTCCATCCTGAGTCTGGCCTCCTTCTGTGACCAGCAGGCCATGCGCTGGCTGAGCCCTGCCAGTGGAGGTCCTTGCCATTCCCCCAGCCGCCTCTGGTCTGTTGTGATTCCTGCACGACACGGAGTTAAGGACCACCGGGACCTGGACCTATGAGATACATTGACTGTTGCCTTTCTTTTCTTCTTAGACTGAAAATGGTGTTTGGTATATGCTGCCAGAGGGAGAGGTAAAGTTTAGGTGGGCCCTGGTACCATGTGCCAAATGATCAGAAAGGGGAAACCCCACTAGGGCACAAGAGGAAGGAAAACAGGGTTCTCTGTAACTTTTCCCCTGACTGTGAGAGTGTCTCTGGGACTCGGTCAGGGTGGAGGCTGGGCCTGGCAGGTGGGACATGGCTGTGTTGTGTGTATGTAGGTGGTAACCACTGTCTTGGCAATGCCAAAATGCTCTACTTGTCCCAAGAGAGGGGTCACAGAAAAGGAAGGTGGGTCCTGGGATATGATGTCTAACCCCACGGTGGGATCTCTCAATCCAGAGTAGGGAGGGCTTTGTAGGGTTGTGGGGGAAGAGCTAACCCAGCCCTGAATGGGCACCTGTGAGTGCCCAGCCAAGCTCAGGTCCCTGCTTTCTGGCTGGAGAGGCACGATGGACCCATGGATACAAGGAAGGAAGGAAAGGGGGAGAGGGGGGCTGGGTTCCTTGTCTGCTCCAGGCTCCAAGTCTGGCTTTTGAAGTAGGCAGAGGCACAGAGTCATGACAGCAGTCAGCACGGAGCCCAGGCTGAGCCCTGTGGCAGCTGACAGATTTCTTCATCCACAGTGGTGACTGGACACACCCCAGGAAAGTAGGTCCTGGATTGGGGAGCAAAGCCAGTACCCACTGGTGGGGGCATGAGAGACCCCAGCCTCACACTCAGGCCTGCTTTCCTTCCAGGCTCTGCAAGTTCCTGTACGTAGTGCAGATCTTCATTCTTGCCGGTAAGGGCCTGGGTGCAGGGGTGAGCGGGGGGTGATGGCAGGACCTGGGGAACTGGTTCTCCTCTCAGAGACACCCAGGCCCAGCCGCCCTCCAGGGCTCCCAGAGGCCTGGCTCCCCAGGGGCTGGCACACTGCTCAGAGCCCAGGCGGGCCTTCCCCCTTCTTCCCTCTGCACCTTCACAGTGGGGCTGGCACGAACCTATGAACCCATGTCTAACCCTGATGCCCATGCTCTGTCCCCTGCAGAAACAAAACCAAAAAACAACCACCCACAAGACAAAAAAGCCACACAACCTAATGATGTCCTATAGCAATGACTTTCAAATTTTTGCTTGCATACCTTTAGAAAAACTATTACACCCTCACACATTTTAAGTTAATACCTAATACCTTTCATAGTTTACAAGCAGTTTTTTTTTTTTTTTAATCCTCCCCCGAGGACATTTTTCCATTTTTTGTTCAGGTAGAGTGGGAGGGAGAGAGAGGAACAGAGAGAGAGAGAAACATCGATGTGAAGGGGACACATCAAGTGGCTGCCACCCGCACAACCGACCAGGGCTGGGGACAAACTGCAACTGAGGTACATGCCCTTAGCGGGAACCGAACCCAGGTCTCTCCGGACCGCAGGCGGACGCTCTAACCGCTGAGCCAAACCGGCCAGGGCTACAAGCAGTTTTAAAGGATGTTGTAAATACCAACACTATAAAATAATCAATCACATCACTCTTTTCAATATTTTCACTAGTCTTCCTTTACCGACCTGCAGGAATGATCTACTACTACTTTCAGGAGTCTCTGAGGAACGCAGCTCCTGACCATGAGGTTGCTGGGGAGTCCTCACAGGTGAGCACCTGTCAGGGTCTAGAGGCTGGGGTGGGCTCCCTGGCCTCAAATGGTCAACCGTGTGTGGGTGTGTGTGGGTGTGAATGTGAGGGTTCTGGAGAAATTTCCTGTTTCTGGCAAAGAGTTAAAACACAGGCCCCACCCCTTGTGGCTGGCTGTCTGGTCACCTCAGGGCTCGGTGGCTGTGGCCCAGACAAACTCGGAGCAGGTGACTCCAAATCATGTGAGTAGCACTGGGACATGGTTCTGCATGCATAGGTGAGCAGCATGGTGGTGAACAGGACTCCTGCCTGGGTTCGGACACCCTCTTTGATGTCCCAGGTCCAAGAACCCATGGCAGAAGCCCCTCTCCCAGCCCTTGGTCAGGACACAAGTGGATGCTGGACCCAATGAGGCGCTTCACATCTCTCCTGTGTGGGTGCCCTGGCGGAGCGCAGCCTCCAGGTGCTTCCCGATGGGCGGTCTTGTGATATTACCTACCCGCGAGGGCTTAGTTCATGCTTGTCTGAGAGTGTGGTCGGGTACAGAATTCTACACCAGAAATGATTTTTCCACAGATTCTGAAGATCCTCACAGTCTTCTGGCTTCAAATGTTGGTATTTAAAAGTCTTAGGTTTTCGCCCTGGCCGGTTTGGCTCAGCGGTTAGAGCGTCGGCCTGCGGTACAGAGAGACCCGGGTTTGGTTCCCGCTAAGGGCACGTACCTCGGTTGCAGTTTGTCCCCGGCCCTGGTTGGTCGTGCGGGTGGCAGCCACTCGATGTGTCCCTTCACATCGATGTTTCTCTCTCTCTCTCTTCCTCTCTCTCCCTCCCGCTCTGTCTGAACAAAAAATGCAAAAATGTCCTCAGCTGAGGATAAAAATAAATAAATAAATAAATAAATAAATAAATAAATAAATAAATAAATAAAATAAAAGTCTTAGGTTTTCTTTGTTCTTAGGATTCTAAAATTCACTGAGGACAATCTGGGGTGGGTTTTCTTTATCCATTGTCATGGACACTTGGTTATTCCTTCTCTCCTGCAAACTCATGTCCCTCTTCTTTGGGAAATTGTCTTGATAAAAAATGAATGTATTTGTTTAGGATCTCCTGTCACTCCAGTCTGTTGCCTCTGTTCTGCTTTCAGAAGGATCTATGGTTTAGCTGTTGGTCCTCCTGATATTTTTTTCTTTCTGGGAAATACTTTTTTTCAACTTCATCTTTTACACTGATTGGATTTTTCATTCCCATAATCATATCATAGTTTTGTTTTTCAAGAATTAGAGGCTGATGTTTGAACATTTCTGTTTGAGAGCCTATTCTTGTTTCATTCATGAATGCAAAGTTTTATCTTTCTAGGGACATAAATTGTCATTCGAAGTTCCCTTCAGTGCCGGAGGCCTTTAGGTGTCGGTGGGCACTCACAGTGGGCCAGGAGCCCTCAGCCCACACCTCAGCCCTCCCGCCCTCCTCTCTCCTTCTCATGCAGCCCAGCGGACAGACCTTAAGGCCACTGTGGGGGCTGATGGATAAGTGCTACCCTGTGACAACTCAGGTGGGTGATGGAGGGGACTCTTCCCCCGAGTGAGGTGGCCGTCCTGGGCGCCCTTGGTAGACACAGGGGGAGGCCAGGCTGGGCAGGGAGGGACTCCCAGCCACTCACGGTGGTTCCCCTCTGTAGAGACGCAGAGGCAGGAGCGGGAAGAAGCAAGCCTCTGAGGTGAGTGAGGCCTCTCCTGGAAGGGTCCAGGCTGGGCTCTCTCCTGTCTGCTCCGTGAGTCCCAGGGCAGTGGCAGGGTCCCTCCAGGACGCTAGCAACCCCCCCGCAGCTCCATCTGAGAAGGGAAGGACTTCCCGGGAAACAAAGAACTAGACACACCTCACATATGGGGAATGGGGAGGGATGAGGCGTTCTGAGGGCCCCTGGGCCCGCACGATGCTTACTGGTCTCTTGGCAGGCTGTGACCCCCAAGGCAATGGGAGGACTGAAGGATGCTGCCCCCGAGGAGGAGCCTGGCATCCTGTCTCAGGATGAGGGGGAGGTGAGGTCCCTGGGACAGGAAGCAGCCAGCCCCACTCCTGCTGGGAAGGAAGTGACTGAGGGGAAGGAGGTGGCAGGAACCCCAGGCTGTGAGGTAAGGAGCCTGGTGCCTCAACTGGAGCATCCTAGGTATGAGTCCTACTGAGGAGCCCCAGAGCGCTGGGGGTGGGGGAGGGGAGGAGGGCTGGGGCATCCCCGAGAGGACTGGGCCAAGCTGCCCTGTCTGTGGAGCAGAGAGTGGTCTGAATCCTGGCCTCCCCTGACTTATGTAGTGAGGCCTGTTTCCCCATCTGCACTATGTAGAGCCTGTCTCATCCCCCCACTGTGCTCCTGCTTTCCTAGGGAAATGAAAAGGTCCACACGGAGATGGCTGTATATCCTTCTGGTAAGAGCACCCCACCCTGCCGCAGCAGGCCTGCCCCCCTCGCTCATGTCAGTGCCCCTGCGGAGGTCCCCAGTCACCCAGCTCCTCTCAGACCCTCCTGCCCTGCGGAGGGGAGAAGTCCAGGAAGCCAGAAGCCCCAGCCTTCCTGAGCCTCCTGCCTCCTGCCCTCTCCCTGGCAGGCAGGCCTCCAGACCTGGCACCTGCTGCCTGCTCCGCATCCCCCATCGCGGCACTGGGAGCCCCAGCCCTGGGAAAGGTTCCTGCCAGCGGCCCACAGGGCACGCCTGTTTGTTTTGTAGAGGCCTCTGCGGTGGAGAGCAAGGACAGGCCTGGGGGGTGGGTCCCCCAGCTCCTGAGGACGCTCTGGCTCGGCTGGTTCCCGGCCTCTGACAGCCCTGAGGCTCAGAAGCACAAATGACAAACTGTCCAATAAACATACAAGGTGATGCTGGGGTGGCCCCGCTGCCTCCTTTCAGGGCTCACATCCTTGCAGACCCAGTGTGGCCCATCTGCCCTGCCTGTCCCAACAAGCGTCAGGGACACCACCTCCTGCCACCTGGCCGAAGGGGCCCTGGCTGGCCTTCGACTCCATGTCAACGACAGATCAGTTCCCTTAATGCTGAGCGCCAGGGAGCTCCCTGTCATGAGGGCATTTAGATGACACTGGTGGAACCTGTCAGGGGTGCTGCTGATGCTGTTGGGTGGGGGTCTTCTGCCCTGAGTGTCTGGGGTCCCGAAGCTGCTAACTAAATGCACCAAGTGATCTTCTTGAGACAGGAGTGAGCAGACAGAGTCATTAGAAACCCCTGGGCAGGCCCTGCGCTCAGTCCAGGGCCAGTCCGTTCTGGGGGTGGGCACAGGTGGAGGGTGGCGAGCTAAGGGTCACAGTCCTAGAGTCAGAGCAGGAAGTCAGGACTCAGTGGCCATCTGGTGCAGTCTTCTCATTGGTTGAAGGGGAAACAGAAGCCCAGGGTCACACAGTGTCATGACAGAACAAGGACTAGAGCCAGGGTGTCCTCCTCCAAGGACCCCATGTGCTCCTGTGGCCACCCCTGTCCCTATGCCTACAGCCCACGGACTCATTCCCTGTTCCTGGCCAAGCCTCCTGAGAGCCAGGCCTGACCTGGCCGCTCGGAGAACTGTGCCCGGGGTTGGAGCCCAGACAAGTGTCCCCCAGCTCCAGCCTGGAGGGGCTGGGACATAAGCATCTCCGAGGGGCCAGAGAAGGCAGCCAATTCAATGTTGGGGTGACTGGGAGGCTCAGGGAGGTGGCTGGCTCCTGGGTTGCTCTAGCATCCGATGACAGCCTGGGTGTTAACCTGGCCAGTTCCCAGCCTTCCTGAGCCCCACCTTGTGGGTATCATAGGTGAAGTGGGGAGTAGGTCTGGCTGAACTGCTGGCCTGTGGTGCCAGGTAGGTGCCGTTGGGCCTGAGATTCGGCTTCAGGCTGAGCGAGGCCCTCCCGCTCCTACCGGCCTGAGCAGCCTAGTGTAGCCCCTCCCAGCAGGAACTGGGACCTTTGTGTAGACTTAGTTCCCAACCCAAGTAGCCAGTATTGGGTTTCCATAGGTGACTGAGGGTAAGCTGTCATTTTCTGAGCCTCAGTATACCCATCTCTAAATGGGGTCAAATGCTAGGTAAGGCTGGATAAGGCAAGGTAGGCGCTGGCCCTGGGGAGGCTGCAGGGGCCCCACCACTGCCGGGCTGGTAACGGGCCGGGGTAGGACTCAAAACTAAGGCTGGAGCCACCAGACTGGTTTATTGTACATCAGGGCTCCTGGCTGAGGAGCAGGCCGGGGGCTTGGAATCCCCCTCTAGTGGGGCACAGCACAGAGCTCGTAAGGGGCCGGGGTCACCAGGAAAGAGTAGGCGCCGTGGCTGCTAGGGCGGGGCTGCCCAGCAGGGACGGAGAAGCTGAAGCGCTGCAGGAGGCAGGTGAAGAAGAGGAAGAGCTCCATGCGGGCCAGGGGCTCCCCGAGGCATGAGCGGCGGCCTGTGGGAGGGCGTGGGGGCTTGGTGAGCCTGGGGCCTGGGCTCCATCCCTCCAAGACTCCCTCGGCACCCTGGAGGGGATAGCAAGCTGGGCACCCCACAGGCACCTGCTGAGAAGGGCATGAAAGCCTCAGGCTTGACAAAGCCGCCCTGGGCATCCAGGAAGTGCTCGGGCCGGAAGCGCAAGGGCTCCTTCCAGACAGTCTCGTCTTTTAGCACTGATGACAGGTTGGTGATAATCGTCGTCCCCTGGCAGGAAATGCCGGACGTGGGTAGCGTCTGGGCTGAGGGATGCTGGGACCCCAGCCACCAAACATTCGGGCGCACACTGCCTGGAACACACCTGTCCTGGTGCCCTCCCGGTCCCCATGGGCCATGTAGCTGGCCTCTCACCACCTGGCCCTGCACGCAGGCTCCTCCACCACTGGTCTTTCTTCCCCACCCACCGGGGACTCTGCCTCTGCTCTCATACCCACGCCCACCCAAGACGGCGCAGTCAGTGCCTGTGGACATGACTGGGTGGCTTGGGTTCCAGTCCCTGACCATGTTAGGGCTGCCACATGGTAGGAGGTGCTGAGCGGGGGTGAGGAGGGCCACGGGCCTACCTTAGGGATGAGGAAACCCTGCACTTCAGTGTCACGGGATGTCATGTGGGGCAAGCCCAGTGGGATGATGTCCCCAAAGCGCTGCACTTCATGGACCACGGCCATGGTGAAGGGCATTCGGGCCTGGTCTCCCATCTCTGGTGGCCGCACTTGTCCTATTACCGCATTGATCTCCTCTTGGACACGGCCTGGGCAGACAAGCATCCCCACAGGGTCAGGCTCAGGGCTGGGCTCTGACCTCCAGAGGCTGGGCCCCTGTGGTGGAGGAGGTCACTTTGATCTCAGAGTCAGGACCCAGCCTCTGCTTAGAGCTCATGGTAGCCAAACCAAGCTCAGGGGTCCCAGGCTGTCGTCCCTTTCCTCCCTCACCCATCCCACCTGGCCCCCAGGCTGGGCTCACACTGCACTTCCGGGTACAGGATCATGAGCAGGAGGGCCCAGGTCAGTGTGGTCGAGGTGGTCACCATCCCGGCAATGAAGAGGTCCGCCACCACGATGCGCAAGTTCTCATCACTGAAGCTGCTCTTGGTGTTCTCGTTGGCCTGGGCCATGCAGAGAGGGTGGGCTCGGGCAGAAGGAAGAAGCCCCCAAATGGCTTCCCAATACACCCTGCAGCCTGGGTGCCACATCCCGGGTGACTCAGGCCCCACTCTTTCTGGGCTCACCTCATGGCACAATCAACGACCCTGGGCTCCATCCCTGGCAGCTGCCCCTCACCTTCACCTTGTCCAGGAAGGTGTCAGTCAGGTCTCGGGGTGGCTGGGTGGGGTCCCGGGTCATCCTGTGCTCCGTGATCAGCTCATCCACAATGTCCATGAAGGCCTTCTGCCCCGCGAAGAGCTTGCCAGGGAGCCCCGGGATGCGTAGGAGCACTGGGAACGCGTCTACCACCTGTGCAAGCCACAGTGGGTCCTGGGTGGCCCTTCTGTGGCTCAGGTGTTCTGCTTGACAAGTCAGCGAATTTGAGGTGTTGCCTCTGAGGTGTTGCTACCATTGACTTGGTTCCTCCCTACACGGGGCCTTGACCCTCTCCCCTGGCCTAGACTGCCAGAAGGTTCACCCTTGGTTCTGTGGCTTCTAGCGAAGGAGGTACAGGTTCCTTAGCGCGCTCAGGCGCAGTCTGACCCTGGCCTGCCTCTCCCACCTCTGCTGTGATTTCCTCACCTCCAGGCCTGTCCCTGGCAGTGCCTCCTCTTCTGAAATGCCATTTCTCCAAAGCCCCTCCACATAAACTCTCCTCCCGGGAGCCCTTCGCGCGGCGCAGGCCTGCCTTCCACCGAGCGGCCTAGCTGGCTGCCCGCGGCCGCCCCCCTCCCGGACCTGGCGCAGGGTTGCCGACTCCTCCTTCAGTCCTTCCTCCAGTATGGCCAACAGCTTCAGAAAGAGCGGGTCGGTGTACTCGAAGCGGCGTCCAAAGACAAGGGAGGTGATCACGTTGCTCACCGCTTTATTCAGGAGATCTCTGGGGCTAAAGGGGCGTCCTAGAACAGGGCGGTGCAGATTGGGGGCTGTCCCTCCATCTCTTCGCCAGCCCCTCCATCCGTCTTACCTCTCAGCCCCAGCACTCACCGTCCTGGTCAGCAAAGGCGGCACAGAGGCAGGTGGCCTCCTCGGTCACCCACTGCTCCAGCGACTTCTTGCCCAGGCCGAAGTTGCGTAGGGTGGACACGGAGAAACGCCGCTGCTCGCGCCACGCGTGCCCATAGCGCGCAAGGATCACTCCTGGGTGGCGGGAATCGAACGTGGCTGAGGCCGGGCCTGGCCCCGCCTCTGCCCGCACCGCCTGGAGGCTCCCCTGCCCCGCCCCTCAGGCAGGGACGGTCCTGGCCGGGCGCCGGCCCACAAGTCCCGTCCCTTGTGCTGCAGGTCCCGCCCCCTGCTCTGCCCTCCCTAACTTGTCCTGCACCCCACCCATTCCCGCCAACTTCGACACCCCCTGCCAGCTGGGGGCAGGGCCCACTCTCTGCCCGTCACATTGCTCGCCAGCTCTACCTGCCGGGGGCAGGTCTTGACCCCACTCTCGGCTCGGCCCACATGACCCACAACCCCATTGGGGGAAGGTCCCGCCCACCCACTGCCCCACCCACGCTGATTTGACGTCCTCGTTCCCGCCCACCCAGCCTCCCTCTCAGTAGGCCCCGCCCACACCCTCTCGCCTACCCTCGGCACAGGCTCCCCCCCACCTACCCGCCCCTCAAATTCGCTGACTTCCCTGCGCCACGAGTCCACCACCCCTTCGCCTGGGCCTCCTGGGGCTCGGTCACTGCCGTCTCTGTCCCGCCCTGCCGCGGTGGCCCCCCTCCGCTTGCCTTCGGAGAGCGGCCCGAACCCCAGGTGCTCGTAGATCGGCGTAGGTGGACGGTCGGACGTGTCCTCGCCGCGGCCCACCAGCGCCTCGCGCACGGCCTCCAGCCCATTGACCACGACCACCGGCTTCCAGGCCAGCTGCAGGCTGAACACGTCCCCAAAGCGGCGCCGCAGCTGCAGGCGGAGGGTCCAGGGTGTGGGTGAAGCTTGGCCGCAGTCTCATGGTGCTAGCCTTGCGGGACACCTGGGCCGTCCGCAGCGAACGGTCACCGACTTGATCTGGCCTGGGGACCCTGGGGGTCACATCCTCTATGGTCAAGGGCCGCAGGTTGGATCAGACTACCCAGCTATGACTTTGCAAAGGTCACCAAAATTGTCAAGTTAGCACCCCATTTTACAGGTGAAGAAAGTGAGGTTCATAGAAGTGAGCAGTGAGGCATAAGGACCCACGGAGCAAAACATTTGAACCCGCTCTCTACCTCCCTCAACCATGATTTTCTGACTTAAATGGGGCTCACGACCAGATTCCTCTCCCCCATTCTTAAGACTTTCCCTCCTGATCTAAACAGAAGGGACTCAGACTCACATAATTTAAGCATGGTCCAAACGGAACCCAAACCCACTGCCAATCCCACCCCTTCTCCAAGCCTTTGCCCTCTCTGACCTTTGGGAAATCCTCACTGTCCTTCAGGCCCTGCACTAATGTCCTCCTCAGAAGGCCTCTCAAACCTGCCTCCTCTTCTCAGCTCCTTGTCCAGCCTGCTGCGAGGGGAGGTTTCCAGGACCTCTGCTGCCCACGCCCAGCCCTCCTCACCTGGTTAATACTGAGCAGCATGTCCTGGAGGTCCAGCTGCAGCATGTTGCCCACCCCAGGCAGTGGCATGGGGCCTGGCGGGTAGCGTGCAGCCCAGCGCACACGCCGGTGCATCAGGTCCACCAGGAGCAGGAAGATGGCCACGGCCACAGCCAGGGTCCACAGGGCCTCTCCAGGCAGCAGCCCCATGGCTGTCTCAGTGTCCACTGGGCTCCTCTGGGCGCACTCTCCCCACACCAGGCACCTAGGATCAGGCCAGGCAGGTTACCCGCACCACACCCTGTGGGCTGGCCCAGCCTGGGCTTTACAAAGCGAGCAGAGACTTTTGCCCTTTGCCCTGAGTCAACCTATCTGGGGAGTGACTGTGCCATCAGAGAGTACAGGGAGGGTCAAGGAAGGTCAGGTGCAGGGGTGGTCAGAGTCCAGTCCCTCCAGGTGCTTTCCTAGGGTAGGGGGGAGAAGATGAGACGCCCACCCCCATCTGACTCCCCAGCTCTGTATAGACTCTGAGGAAGAACCGGGGGTTTTCAAACCTGATTCTGCCACCTGTCACGTTAGGCTCACACCTAATGTGGTCACAGCCTTGTCCCTAGAACATGTCCCTGCCTGAGTGGCCTTCACCTCCAAGGTTTGTTACTGACCCTTGACCAGAGCTGCATGGAGGTCACAGGGACTCTGTGGGGGTGGGGGAGGAATAATGTTCTTGGTGTTCCTTCAGTTCACACTAGTCCACTCAACACAGAATTACACACAAAACACAAATTCCCAGACACTACCCACATGTTCACAGACTGACACACAATCACATGCACACCTTTACACACCCACAAAACCACACACACACATGAACACATGCACAGCTTACACACACGTCCCCTCGTTCTCAGTGGGCCCCACCTGGACACAACCCCCACACCGCCAGGTGCTTGCAGTGATGCTGAGGACCCTCACCTGGCTGGCTGCTGACCCAGCTTCCTGGGTTTCGGCCTGGCTGCGGCTGTGGTGAGTTTGAACCTGGGGGTGGGGAGGCAGCAGAATTATTTTAGAGCTCCCTGGTCACCCTGACAAGCCAGTTCGATGGCCCAAGGACCCTTTCTTAAGTTTGTTACAAAATGGTCTTTGGGCCTGGCTGGTGTGGCTCAGTGGATTGAACATCATCCCATGGACTGAGAAGTCCCGGTTTGATTTCTGGTCAGGGAGCATGCCCGGGTTGTGGGCTCGATTCCCAGTGGGGGGGGGGTGTATAGGAGGCAGCCAATCAATGTACCTCTCTCACATTGATCTTTCCCTCTCTCTCCCCCTTCTTCTCTAAAAAATCAATATAAACACATTTAAAAAAATTGATCCTGGACCCCTTAGCTCTGGTGGCCACCTAGGTAACTGTGGGAATGGGGGTTTAGTAGGCATATGATTTGTAACCTTGTGATATGCATTCTCGCAACCTGGCCAGCCTAGGATCAAAGTTTGCCTGAAGGGTAGGAATGCCACCCTGTCTGAACTGTGTTCTGTTTATGTGAATAGATAAGATTTGCATGACAAAGAGTTGGAAGACCACTCAGAGAAGATGATGGGTCATAGGCCCAGGTGTGGAAAAAGTGAGAGACAAGGCTAGGCTGTATGGTTTGCAGAGATGCCATCTCAAGGAAATAATTTACATAAATCCACTTATAACCTTGGGGAACCAATCTACAAATAAATGGGACTGCGTCCTAAGATCTGGAGCATTTGCTCCCTTGCAAAGCTCCCCCTCACTCCAAGCAGCGTGTGCTTGTAGTTCATTGCGTTACACTGATCCCGGCAGGCCGAGATGGCAGGTAATGAATCTCTTCCACTCCTGGGTTCACTTTCCTGACTCAGAGAAACACGGAGCGGGCACTTTCCCTTGTTGACTGAGCTGCTTTCTTCTCCTCATTATTATCATTTGTCCTTGAACATCAGCTGCTCAAACTCTGGGAGACAAGGGGATGGAAACCAAGTAGGGATGACATAGTTTCTTGATACCCTCACAGACCTGCTGAGGACTGTAACAGTAGATTCTCCTGCCTCTCCCTTTGCCAGGTCCCCTTCGCTGTGGTGCCTCAAGGAAAGATGCAAACCTCAGGACCGCCTCCTGCCAGAGCATGCCAACTCCAGGCTGGGACTGTGGCTACCAGGCCCTTCCTCTTGCTCAACCTCTTCACCCCTTCCAAGCAGAGGGTGACTACACTGTGCCAGGGCAGGGCCGCTGCCTGCTGGCCTCAGCACTCTCCTTCGTCCACAGTTAATGAGATGGGATTAGAGTTTTAAACCAGTTAAGCTGGTGGGAACATTGAGGCCAAACCCATTCAAATGCAAAGACCTAGGAGCCCAGAGTTGGGAAGGGGCATTGCCTGGTAAGAATCAGGCCCCTCACCTATCCCAGGAGTATGTGAGGCAAGTTCTCATTCTGGAAACAGCTGGAGCATCCCTGGGTCGTGAAGGGGCTCCCCCCCAGCGGAAGCAGGGCTGGAGGAAGCCCTCCCCACCCACACCCGCTTCTCTCTCTCACTCCCCAACAGGAAGAGCACTGGGTTCTTCCCAGGGTGCCTCCGAACATCAGAGTACTGTGGCCTCTTGGTATTGGTTTTCAGCGTCTGCAGATCCTGCTGGGTGTGTGAATACTGTTCCCCCCTTCCCGAATTCCCGCAGCCTACTCCCCTGCTGGGCCCCAGGCCCAAGGGTGTGGTGTAGCTTGCTGGGGCCCAGCTGGGCCCTTCCTGCACCTCGCTTTGGCCAGGGCTTGGATTTCTGTTTCACCCATGCTGGGCATCCCAGGTGCTGGGTGCTGGGTTGGAGGGTGGGCACCTGCTCCCAGGTCCTTATCCATAGAGGAAGTCAGAGCTGACACGCCAGGCCAGCAGTGCAGACTGCTTTGAGGGTCGTGGGGACACTGCCCCAGGCTGGAGCAGGACTTCCCAGGAAGACTTCACGGAGGACTTTGCCTGGCTTTTGCACTGCAAGCCAAGATGACCTGGCAGTGGGACCACAGCGCCACTGAGAAGTCCTGTGCAGGGCGGGTGAGGAGCGGTGGGAGGGAGGCACTGGAGCCTGGGGCTTTGCAACCTGGCTGAAGACTGGACTGTGGACAACGGCATCCCTGGGCCTCCGGGAAACAGGAAGACCAATCTTTAGGTCAGGAAACAGACCAGAAGGGCAAGACCCACAGGCACCCTGAGGAGTTCTTGGATCCAACCTGGGGCTTCTCTTTGGCCTCAGTTGAATGTCCCTGTCCCAGCGGGCAGCAACTTTCTACCTAGGACTGGGACAGGCAGGACGGTTTGAGTGTTTGAGACACAGTGACCCTCAATAAACTGCCTTCATGTACCCTTTGTTTTGGATGTCCTGCGCTCCCGAGCAGTCATCCTGCAGGGACGTGAAGGGCAGTGACAGACATGCCTGTGATTCAGGCAGTGCCCTCCCCCCACAGGGGCTGTTGTTCAGGACAGGCAGCAGGAGGAAAACCTGCCATCACGAGGCCTGTGGCCTTTTGCCAGGCCATGGTTGCGTAAGATCAGCTTCTGTCGCTCAGGCACGTGCGCCAGGCACGTGTGCCAGGCACTGCTGTTCCCTTGCTGTCCTCCCACAGCCCGTAAGGCCGGTGGCCATGTAGTCTCTAAGGCACAGAGGAGCCTGAGTCTCAGGAACCACTCAGGTTGTTACAGAGCAGCCTCAGGGTCCACCTCAAACCCATGCTTTGCGCTGCTGCTCTGCAGTTTGGGCATAAACTTCTGGAAGGGCCAGCACGGCCAGGCTGGTTCTCCTGCACACACACTCGGGCCACCCTCGGCTCGGTGACGCTGCTGGGGCAGGAGGAGTGAGCGCTCGCCCCCCCCCCATGCGTGTCACAGGTCATCCGCACAGGGGTCCTCTGGACACCGCCACCTGAGACAGAGTCCGGGGTGACGTCAGAGAGATGGCGGGCCGGAAAGCACCGGCCCGGGGCCCCAGGCACGAAGACCGGCCCTGGGCGCCACCGCGGGACCTGGAGCGACCTGGGCGGCTCTGGAAAGCGGGTATGGAGTGGCAGGCACCCAGCAGGCCTGGGGGAGTCAGTGGCATTTAGCGCGCCTCGCCCCTCCCCCCGCACGGCAGCCCCTCCCCCCGCACGGCAGCGCCCGCAGCCCAGCCAGCCCGCCCCGCCCTGGGCCGCCCGGAAGGCTGGAAGCTGCGGCCGGGGGCGGGCGCCGCAGGCCCCGCGCTCACCTGGCCCGGGCGCTGGAGGCCGGCAGGGCGGCTGCGCTTCGCCTCCCGCGGGCTCAGGGCGCAGGGCTTCCGCTTGGCAAGACCAGCAGTTCCGGGGATCCGTTGCGCAATGTAGTAGCACTGCTGAGCTGAAAACTTATCGCAGACTTATCTTGTCAAGAACATAATTTAAAAATTACTTTAAAAAACACACCAACTCTGGCTGGTTTGGCTCCGTGGTCGGAGTGCGGCCCGCGGGCCAAGAGTCACGGGTTCGATTCCGGCCAAGGGCAGTACCCTGGTTGCAGTTCGTCCTGGCCCTGGTCCAGGTTGCGTGGGAGGCAACCAGTCCATGTCTCTCTCCATGTGATGTTTTTCTTTCTCTCTCTCTCTCCCACTCTATCTGAAGATAAATGGAAAAATATCCTCTGGTGAGGATTTAAAAAAACAAAAACATCACCACCACACACCTGTTGGAATGTTCACCCTCCAGAACACTGATGCTCATTAGCTGCTGATGGGTGCACAGGGGTGCAGCCACTTTGGAAGAGAGTTGGGCAGTTCTTTACAAAACCTTCTCTTACAATGATCCAGCAATCGCACTCCTTGGTATTAACCCAAGGGAGCTGAAACGTTATGTCCAAGCAAACACATGGATGTTTATAGTGGCTTTATTCGTAATTGCCAAAACTTGGAAGCAACCAAGGTGTCCTTCATTAAATGAATGGATGAACTGTAGTACCTCCAGACAATGGAGTATCACACAGTACTAAAAAGAAACGAGGTATGGCCCTGGCCAGGTAGCACAGTTGGTTAGAGCATCATCTCCATACACCGAGGTTGCGGGTTCGACCTTTGGTCAGGGCACATACAATACACTTTACAAAATGAACCAATAAATGCATAAGTAAGTGGAACAAATTGATGTTTCTCTCACATCATTAAAATAAAAATAAATGAGCTATCAAGCCATGAAGACATGGAGGAAACTTAATGCTCTCACAAAGTGAAAGAAACCAATCTGAAAAGGCCACATACTGATTCCAACTACATGCCATTCTGGAAACTGTAAAACCATGGAGCCAGTAAGAGGCCGGTGGTGGCCTGGCCGGTGTGGCTCTGTGGATGGAGTGTTGTCCCATGGACTGAGAGGTCCCCGTTTGATTCCTTGTCAGGGCACATGCCCGGGTTTCGGGCTTGATCCCTGGTAGAGGGCGTGCAGAAGGCAGCCCATCGATGTTCCTCTCTCTATATAAAAATCAATTAGAAAAACATTAAAAAAAAAGAGAGACCAGTGGTTGCCAGGGGCTACGGGAGGAAGGGATGAACAGAAGGAACATAGAGGATTTTTAGGGTAGTGAAACCACTTTGTATACTGTGACAGATACATGTCACATGTGTCGGAACCCACTGCTGTAAACTATGGGATTCGAATGACAATGTGCCAGAATGGGCTCATTAATGTAACTCGTGTACCACTGCGCCGGGGGTGGGGTGCTGGCAGTGTATGGTGGGTAAGGCGCGAGGGAGAGGCATACGAGAACTTTCTGTACCTTTGCTTAGCACTATGAATCTAACACTGCTCTAAAAAATTAAATATATTAAATAAAATGCACAGAACCCAAGTGGCGGGAGCTGATGCGCAGGAGCGGCTGCAACTTCTGGGGCCAGGAGGGCGGGGAGCGCAGCCAGGCCGCTGACAGGCCGTTCAGGAGCCGGTCTGAGCAAAGAGCCAGGACACCCACAGGCACCTCCCTCAAGCATCACCAACGAGTCAAAAGGAGACAGGAGAACAAAAGGCAAAATGATGAAGAATCATTTGCCGTCAGGAAAATATTTTCCTCAAGATGCGTATTTTTTCAAGTTTTGTGGTTTAGCCCTCGTCACCTGAAATCCAGCAGTTTCACCTGAACTGTGTTAACGCCAAGGCGAGACCAGCTGCAGGCCCGCAGGGCCCAGGGCCCAGGGCCCACACGGAACGCCACCGCCCCGTCCTGGCGGCGGAGGGAGAAGTGGACCACACTGCTTGATGTAGCCACTAAAACGAAATTAATCTGCCACTCCTGCAGCCCCGCATTGATGAGCGCACAAGAACTCAATTTACAATTGCTTATTTCTACCTCACAACACTCCCGCCAGTATTTCTGTTCTCTAAAAAAGGCCATTAACGTTGCATTATTTTTTTATAACCTTTGAAATTAATGTTGATTGGAAATATGTTCTCAGATCAACTTAAGTAAATCTGATCGTCCCCACGCACTGGCCGAGCCCCCCGCCCCCCCCCCCCCGCCCTTGCTGAGTGGCAGAGGCCAGTCGGCTGCAGGACCAGGGCCACCTTTGGGGGCTGGGATGGGCAGAGAGGCGCGTTTGCTTTATAGTAAACAAATAAGGAAACAAGGTTAAAATGAAGTTTATTATTTTTTTTTTGGATTTTTTTTTTAAATAAAACTGTTTGTGAAACAGCTATTTTATCCCCATGGCAGAGTGACCCCTGAAAGATGCACTAACCCCTTCTTAAGGCCTTAACAAGAATTTTTTTTGTACTTTTTTTCTTTTTTTTTTTTAAAACTCAGATATTTAAAAATTATACACTTTACAAAACAAAACAATACAACATAAAGAATCACGTAGCACGGAGCCGCTCAGCCGACAGCCCCCTTTCCTTTATAAACACGAAAGCAGAACGAATGAAGGGCCTCCCCACACTGCTCAGACAGTCCCTCCCGTGGCCATTCCTGCGCTTGGACTTCCTGTCCTGTCCAGCCCGGGGCAGGGCACCGCTGCCCGGAAGGGCCCTGCCTGCCCCGCACACTCAGCGAGGCACCCAGGGTTCTCACGGCCACGTGACCCAGGACACAGCTGTGACCTCGGGGCATCTGCCAATTTCACCCCCCAAAAAAGATAAAAAATTTTAAAATAATAAATAAATAGTGTTTCTGGAAATGAAAAAATTTATTTTTGTGTTTAAACATCATTCTCCCACTCTTGAAAACAAGGACCATCCCCACTCCCCTCCCCCCGCCTTCCCACGCTGAGACAACGGACGCCCAAGGATGGTTTGGGTGGTTTGTCTGCTCTCAGTCCTGGTCTCGAGCTGTCTGAACTGGCGTGAGACAGGCTAACCGTCAAAGCCACTCTCCCATCCTCCATGAGATGAGTTTGTTCAGTTCAATTTCACATTTAAATTTCACTGTTATTGGAACCAATTTGGAGTTCTTTAACTAGATAATTTTAAAATAGAATCAAAAGGGACAGCGCACCTTTCATTTAAACAAAGTCTTTCCAGACTAAAAATAGATTTATATATATATATTTTTATCCCTCCCTTTTAATTCCCCCCACCCTTTCCCATCACCCCCTCCCTCCCCCCTCCCCCCACATTGTCACTATGGAGATTGTGTCCATGGAAACAGCCATTCTGACTTCTTGGGTCTTTCTTCCCTGTGGTGTCAGGTTGAGTGTGATGTAAGGACTGAGGAGGAGGTGCTGGCGGCAGGCACGGCGGGGCGGGGCAGGGCGGGGCTGCACAGTAGGACCATTTCCATCCATCACGTGTCCACCACCTTCTCATCTCCACAGTCTCACCTGGAAGACAGAACAGACACTGGGTGCTGGGAATTTGCATGTGGTCCAGCAGCCACAGACCCCGTGAATGAGCTGCTGACCTGGAGAGACATCCAAGACCAGTGGTTAGAGCCGCTGGGGACGTGGCTAAGGACAGCAGTGGCCTGTGGCTGTGGGGGACTAGAATGAGGCCCCCATGGAGGGCCCACCTGCCCAGAGCAGGAGAGAAAGCGAGCAGGAGAGGACTCTCCTGGAGCGGCCTCAGTGCCTGGGGGCATGGCGCATTCCTCACGGAGGGGCCAGCGCCCAGCCGGTGCCCGCCTGCTCCGTGCACTTACGGAACCCCGTCCCTGGGGCCAGTCTGCCTGACTCCGGGCCTCCCCTGTGCCAGCATCTCCTCTGCCGGCCCAGCTCCAGGCTCAGGAGGAGCCTGACTACCACGCCTCGGAATGCCCCCGGCCCAGCCCTGTGCGAAGGTCTGAGAGACAGGCCGTTTCTGAGGAATCCAGTCCAGGGACGCTGGCCCAGAAGCCAAGGGCAGCGCAGCCTCACCGCACTCGCCCAGCCTCTCCAAACACACCCCAGGAAACCCAGGCGCCCCGCGTTTCCAGAAAGCTCACTAATACACAACACTGAAGGCTGTCTGCGTGCACCAGCTAAGAACGTTCTAGTTAAAGCACATACACATACCTGCTCTTGCCAAAGAGATTCCTAGCAAAAACACAAATAAATAGGAAGATGTTCTGCGGACGCAGGACAGTGTCCCCATATAAACCCCGGGACTCCGGCCTCCAGGCTCCGGGGACACGGGCCAGCAGTGGAGCCATCCGGCCACTCTCAGGATGCCCGTGCTGACTGTGACCCCCCCGGTCGTGCCTGCCCTCGTGGTCCTCCCAGACACTCCTCACGGGCACGCGGGCTTTCCTGAGGCCGAGGCTGCCAGCGAAGGGCAGCAAAGCGGCCGCCTCTGCTGCCGCCCAGGAACCAAAGGTCCTTTGTGAGTGCAACCGGGCTGCAGCCAGTGCGGGACCTCGAACAATGACAAGCGGGCACCGGTGTGAAAAGGACAGATGCCACACACCCTGCGAGGCTGTTCATGGTGGGAGCACAGGGAAGGGCTGCCCTCCGTCCTGCCCCTTATTCCAGCCTTCCCAACAGCGACTCTCAGACTGGCCCACATACATGGTACCCCGAAGGGAATGGGGCCCTAACTTCTCAGCGTTACTTCGATAGGGAGAATAGGAAGAAATTCTTGAAGCACCTACTATGTGCCAGCCACTCTGCCAGTGGCTTTAGACATGGTTACGCGGTGGAGCCGAGGTGACACGCGTGGCCCAGAGCCAAGCAGCGGCTGGCGGGCCTGGGGCTCACACAGCACAGCTCTTCTGCCTGGGGCCCGGGAACTCGGCCTTCAGCCTCAGTCGCTGCGCGGTCCTGTCTCACCGCGTGGGCACAGCAGGGCCCGGAGCCAGCGCTGGGCCAGCTGCGAGGCATCTCCGTGTCTGCTGGTGAGCAAGGTCTCACCTCGGGCCAAGGCTTCCAACGCTCCTCGTCCCCGCGCCCTGGGCCTGGCGAGGGACTCTCCCCTCGGGCAACCTGCAGACCCCTCTGCAGTGGGCGCAGGACCCTCAATCTACGCTGCCTGAGGGCACAACCGGGGGCACCTGTGGGGCACGGACTCCAACCACGACTCCTTGGCACCCCATGCCCTCCCCACAGGGACACAAAGCTGCTGGCCGGGAGCTGAGGGGTGCAGGAGGCGGCGGAGGCGGGGGCGCTCAGCCGGGGAGAGGAGGGAAGGCCTGTGAGCAGTGAGAAGCCGCTGGCCCAGGGGGAAGGCCGGGCTCCGAGCTGGCGGAGCCGGAGCGGCACAGCCTCGGGGCAGACAGCCACAGGCTTCGGGGCACGGTTAGGGTTCTCGGTGTGACAGAACCTCTGAAGCAGAGAAGGGATAGAGGGGAGGCGGCCACTGGAGCCCCAAGGCCTGGGCTGGGGGTGGCGAGAGGGGGACAGTCAAGTCCTCCTCTGGAAACGCAATCCCAGGACTCACCTGGGCCAGCCGGGGGAATGGGGCTCTAGGTGGGGACCTGCGCTCATCCTCAGGTGGGCTGCAGGGGACGTTCCAACCAGAGGCTGCGGTGTGCGGGGGCTCCGCTTGCACCCAGGACCAGCGGCAGGCGGAGGAAGCACCCGCTTCCCAACCACTGGACGGGCCTGGCGAGGTGGGGTCTCCTTGTTCACTACTTGACAAGACGGGACAATCACAGGGGCCCCACTGTCGGAGCCCCGCCCACAGCCGCCCGGAGCCAGTCAGATGACCCGAGTACAAGGTCAGAGCCCAGGCTTGCCACGAGGCTTCAGAAATGGGCAGGAGATGCCCACTGGATGGCTGCCCAAGGATGTTTGCTCTCTTGCATTGCTGGCCTGGTGAGGGACAAGTGCCAGGTGCCACACATGCTGCGGGGGACGGTGGGCGTAGGGCTCACACCCCAGACCCAGCCTCTTCTGTTGGACTGGGCGGGCCCCGCTCCTGCCCGCGAGGCCAGCAGGCTGAGGCAGCGTGTGTTACTGACACGTGACCGAACCTTCCAACATTTGTTAGTTCTCTTCTTACGGAAGCACAGAGACGTTAAGTGGCCTGATCCTGGTCACACAGCACTGTCGACTCTGAGAAAACGAGGCACCAGGAAGTGGGACTCACATGTACACCCACTGTCCCCTCTGCTTGGCCAGGATACGTGATGACGGTGGCTCTTGTCCCCAGCAGGGACCCCAGACGGATGCTCCTTGAGGGTGGGGCTTGTGTGTCTGTCCCTGCTCGCCGGGCTTCTGCACAATCCACAGAGGGCGACGGCGCCCCTGGGCCTGAAGGACAGGGATGCCCTCAACGTGACTGGTGAACTGAGAAACCAGGACAAAGGGTCCAGCCTTGTGGGGACAGCAGATAAGACACACATTTCAGGGGGACAAGAGAGGACGCAGTATGTCCGTCCTTACCCTCTGAGAGGTCAAGGTTTTGACCTCAACAGACTTAAAACTGCCCGCACTGAGGGGCCACTTGTCACTGAGTGCTGGTCTCTTTTACGTAAAGAGGAACAGTAACGCCAACCTCTGAGGAAGGAATGAGGCTCCTGTCCCTCCGCAGGGCAGGGCTGGCAGCTGGCAGAGCCCAGGAGTGGGCGCAGTGGAAGGACGTGGTGAACAAAACTGCACTCCAAGGAGAGGCCCGGGCCCAGACTGCCTCTCACGGGAGCGGGAGTCCACGGCGACACAAACGGCCCGACGGCAAACGGTGCCTGCCCCGGTCTGCCAGGAACCCCAGGAATGGTCATCGTGGTCCCCAGAGAGGGCAGCGCTGCCCACCTGGGCTGAGCAGAGACGTGAACAGGATGGGGCAGACCCTGCCCGGGACAGTGCCACCACCAAGCAGGACAGGCTGCTTCTTGCTGAGGGCTGCTCAGCGGGAACGACCGTGCCCAGTGGCCGCTGCCGATGACCACGGGTCCACTTGCCTGGCTGCTTCCTGGGACCCAACCCCGTCCTGTCCTGCTCCCCCCACTCCCCGGGAGGAAGAGAGAAAACTGCGCCATCCCCACCCGACGGACCGAGAACATACTGTCAGCCCCCAACAGAGCAGCGGTGAGGCCCTGGGAAGGGAGGGTGCCGTCCCGACACGAAGCCTGTGCCCAGTCACTCTCCGGTCGCCCTGACACAGGCAGACCCGCTGTAAGCAGCAGAGGGACACCCCAAAGGGCCAGGCCCAGCACCCCGCTGGGCCCCTCTCCAGGCCCCTGGACAATAGCCCCAACCCCACCCCGCAGCAGCGAGTGCCTGCTCGCTCGCTCGCTGCCTCTGACCACCTGCCTCAGCCCAGCACCTGGCGGTGAGGGGCCGGATCCTGCCTCAGACACGCGGCCCTGCCCACAGACCACACTCAATCAATGCTAAGGTCTACCCGCCCTGTCAGCGCATCTCCTTCTCTTTGTACTTCTGTGGAAAAGGAATCCTCCCTAGTATGGGAGAAAGGATGTCTAATAACAAAACTTGGGGGATTTTGGTTTTTCAAAGCAAAACCTGCCATAAGCTTTACAGGTAACGTCATAATTAGAAAGAAGAGACGTTGGCTAGAAGCTCTCTGAGATGGGGAGCAGCGGGGCCGCGGCCGCACCCCAGGGGCTGTCCTGGGCCTGGTGCATTCTGGGACACCACACACCAGGCCTGATTTCAGGACAGTCACCTCGAACCCATGGCAACGGGCCAGTTTTAAAGCCCTACCCGCTTTTCCTAAGCAACAAATGGAAACGTTTTCTCCACCTGGAGCTGGAGGTCACAGGATTAAACGCTGGCTGCAGCCGGGCCTGGCGAGCAGAAGGGCAGAGGCCACGACCCCCACTGGAGTGTGGCAGGGGCGACGCCCGACTCACCTGTGCTTGCTGTACTTTCCATTCCCACGGCACACTGCCCCCCTCACCCCCGCTCCGACTGCTCTGTGCTGAGGCTGCCTTTTGCTGTCTTGTTCTGCAAGGCGGGGAGAGGGCATGGGAGGGGAGGCTGCCGCGGGCAAGGCCGAGGGACGGCAGGACGGGCCGAGGAATGCGTGGGTCGGGGGCAGAGGGAGGGGTCGGGGGGCAGAGGGCAGGAAAGGAACAGCACATGGAAAGGAAAGAAAAAGCAGAGTCAGTATCAAGTGACAAACAGGAAATAATCAGACAGGGTTTTCTGAAGCAAATGTGACCATTATAAAAAGGAAGTTTAAAAAGTAAAAACATGTAGATCAAGTAAAAATAGAGTACTATAAGATCCTATAATGCATCTCTGGAAATAATTTTTAGAGAAAAGCATAAGTGAGCATGTTTCAGGAATGCTTTGAGGGCAGACCTGTCAGGATGACCTCTTTCTAGTGTTTCCCAGCCCTGCTTGGGGACTGAAACTGTGCAAGGCCAGTGACCACCAGGTGTCAGTGTGACCCCAGCCAGAGAGAGCGCGGTGCCTGCAGGAAGTTCCAGGTGGTGGTGTCTACACACACACACACACACACACACACACGCGCACACACACACACACCTTTCCTGGGCTCCTTCTCCATCCCCTCTCCTCTCCACACACATACACGCACGTCTTTCCTGGGCTCCTTCACACACATGCACACGCACACACATGCATGTACAATCTCGGAAACAGACCATCACTCCCTTGTCTTCCAACCTTTCCTGGAAGAGGCGACCAAGAGACCACCTCTTGACCCAAGTGGGAAACGAGGCAGCAGCAGCCCCTGGACTGCCACCTGTCACTTCCGCCAAAGACAACTTGGAAGAGGCTCTTACTCCAAACCACAAAGTCTCTCCATTTCCCCGGTTTGGGCAAATGCCTTTGCTTATGTATCAAGGCCAACCGTACCCCATGCCAACCTGCGAACTGGGGTTCTGTTAAATTAAAGTGGAAACCAGTAGTTTGATTTTCTAATTTCTTATAACTAACAAAATTCTCTCCAACACACTTCTCTCAGCAACCCATGCCACACTGGTGCTGACCCCACACCACAGGTCTCCCAGGGCCAGGATGAGGCGAGGTGGCCATGGTCCTACAGTGGCCGAAGGCCTTCCAGGGGGAGCCCCACCCGACGCCTGCTGGGAGTGGCTCTGGGGCTCTGACTCACCTTGTGCTTGGGGCACCTCACCGAGAAGTTCTCCTCATGCAGCAAACAATCTGCAAGACAGAAGGGGCCAGTCAACTGTGGGAGTGGGGCCAGGACAGACAGGTCAGAGGTGGTGACAGGAGGTCCCCACACAGTGATTTCTAACAGGAAAACATTAGAAACACCCCAAGTAAATACGGTAGCACAACATGATGAAATAGCAGTTAAAATCAACATTTCCAAAGAGTGAATGTATATGGGAAACATGATGCAAACTCGCCGGGAAACCAGGGTACACAGATGTGTGAGCACAGTCCTACTCTGTATCAGAGGACACAGGAAATCTCCCAAATTATAACAGTGGTTCTCTCTGGGTGGAAAGATTATAGGTGATTTAATTTCTTCTGTATTTCCATCATGATATATATATATATAAAATATGTTTTTATTGATTTTTTAGAGAAAGAGGAAGGGAGACAAAGATAGAAACACTGATGTGAGAGAAAAACATTCATCGGCTGCCTCCTGCACGCCCCCTACTGGCGATCGAGCCTGCAAGCCGGGCACGTTCCCTGACTGGGAATCAAACCGGGACCTCTGGGTCCATGGGACAACACTCAATCTACTGAGTCATACAGGCCAGGCTATAATATTGTTTTAATAATCAAAAACAATCTCCAGTAAATGTTGTTTTTAAAATCCCTGGTTCTAGGCTAAGCCCACCTCCCAGGCCCCAGTCAAAGCTTCCTGGTGACAACACTGAGTCTGCAGGCATCGGTTCCCGTCAAGAGCTACATGTCAGAGACAAGGAGGAGGACAGGCCTGAGAGCCCGCTGTCCCGTTCGCCCCACAGCCCACAGAGACAGGGAGAAGTCCCACATGAGCTACGTCATCCACACTAAATGCTTCAGAGGAGAGAACCCCGAGAAGGGCCATTAGTCCTTTGAGAAAAATGATCCATTCCAACTTGTAGCCCGGTGACAGCCTCCTCAATGACAGCCTCCAGGTGAGCCGAGCTCTGAGCGCAAGAGTGGTGCGAGGCACAGCGAGGACACCTCATTAACGAGTCCACGCTGCACACCACAGCTCCCGGAGACCGACAACCAGGTCACTGGTGCAAGATGCGGTGGCAGAATGCTAATAAATATCGATCGCACATTCTCAGATTGCTCCCAGGCACCATGGCGGGAGGCAGCCGTGGTCCTTAGCCTTGTTAAATTTGCAATTTAACTCAGGTTTAAACGAAGGCCCAGGTTAGCAGCCTGAGTACCCACAGATTTCAAGTGAAAAAGCAAGGGAACACACAAATGAAAAAATCTGAGGTCCTTTTATGCCAAACAAATAAAAAGGTCCTTTCATAATTTGGCTTAGGCCTGCACCATCCCTACCCCCTTCCAGAACCTGGAATATCTACGAGGTGAACGCCGGGCTCAGCAGGCCTGCGCCCTTCCCGGAGCAGGGCAGCAAATGAAGCGTGTGATCTAAAACCCACAAGTACATGCACGACCGGGCTCCTGCCACGCGACGTGCGGAGAGCGCGCTTCCAAGCGGCAGAGGGGACCGGCGCTCCCGGGCCGCCTCCTTCCCTGGGCCGGGCGCTGCTTGCCGGCGGTCTCCAGTTTGGGCCAAGGAGAAACAGCGGAGCCCACGTGGGGCTGCTACCCGTATGCCACAGCGGTTCTCAGAAAGGACGAGGGGACCATGTCACCTGGCAAAAGTGCACCAGAAAGGCAAGAGGGGCCTCAGCCCCCCGCAGCCACGAGCAGCTGTGATGAACTACTAGTAAAATACATCCGGTTAGGAAACGTGTTCCCTTCACAGTAAGAAGCAGAAAAGAAATAACATAAGCACACAGTAAAGGCAGCCTGGAGCTAACGTCAGGCACTCGTGGAAACGGAGTCTTCTAAACACATCTGTCAGAGGCGGCGTCCGCCTTGGCGAGGCCCCCACGTGGGAGCCCTTCAGACAAGCGCTCTCGTCTGCTCTCAGACCCACAGGCCACCAGCAGGTGCAAGTCCCGTTCCTGGCAGGGCGAGACCCTGGCTGGAGAGCTGACCTCTGTACAGCAGGGGGACCTGTCCCTGCTCAGAGGCAAGTCAAGAATGGCAAGAAGGGTAGTAAACCTCTCCAGAGACCTGTGCACAGGCGCCTGGGCCCGCAGCCAGGCAGCGGGTCTCTCAGCCCGTTTCCTGAAGGCCCTGGCAGTGCCCTACACTGACCGGGCAGGGGCCTTGTCAGCACTTTCACAGGGAAGTAAAAGCAAATGGCTCGCTGGTCATCATAGGAGCTGGAAAAGACTCAAGGTTGTCCGGTCAACAAAATGGCTTCCAGACAGGCTGATCTCAGCAGCCCAGAAAGGACAGCTCGCTTCTCTCTGAGCTCACACACAGAGCTCCTTTGTGGGGCTCCTCCTACCAGGCCTAGTGGACTCCCACACGCACCCATGCAGACCCCAGGCTGAGGATGGTGAGCCCAAGGCGGGAGGTCTGATGAACATGCTCTGCATCTGCCAGGCCCCAGACACTGTCTCCAGCTCAGCTACAACTGACCTCAGAGCTACCGTTAGTTCGTATCTGGACAGAATCCAGGCTGGGACCATCGGCCTCACCCTGCCTTACTGAGGGGAGTAACAGGCAGGAGCAAGGAAGGCCCCAGAACCGCTCTCTGTGATGCTGAGTGATCTCTCCAGGGAGGGGCGGACACGCAGGGCTGAACCCTGGCTGCAAGATCCCAGTCTGCAAGCAGAGAGAGCAGCGTTGGGGCTGCAGTGACCTTCCCAGCTGTGCGTCTTCGTGAGGGTTGGAGGATGGAGGAGAGTCCCCTCCAGGGAAGGTTCTTTATGCTCGGTGGAATTATTAATGAGCCGGCACAGCGCTTTTTTCCTTTGGCCTTAATTGGTGTGGCTCATTGCATTAAATACATTAAATCTTTGTTTTTTCAAAACCAGTACTCATGTTCTTCTTACTGAATTTCCCACCTGGAGCCAAATCTGGTGCCAGTGACATAACAGCCACACAAAACAGCTAACCACGATGTCACAAATGTATGGGGCGGGAAGCTGCAGGAGCCATGGAGCTGCAGGGCACAGATTCGGTTTCCACGGAGATGTTGGCCCCAGCAATCAAACTTCCCCCGAGGCATCAATAGCTCTGAAAGGTCTGGGCAGTGGGCTGCAAGGAAGAGGTGAAAATGTCCAACTTTCCCTCACTCTGTATAGAGATAAGGGACTCTCAGACCTGGGACTTGCAACCTGCCTCCCAGGGCAGCACAGGCCTCTGGGTCACTGTGACTCAGGTCATTAAAGACCCATAAATGCCCAAGACGTGATACCTTGCAAAACTGCAGCAGCGAGGCCAGAAAAGCCAGGGGGCCAAGGCCCCGCCGACCCAGGCAGCCTCCTTCTCACTGGGTACTCGGCCACCAACTTCTGCTAAACAGAGATGCTACCTACTTATCTGAGCAGGCCACACAGGACAGGCTCAGAGAGAGGGACAAATGCCATTTGCTCACTAACCCTAAGCTGGCAAAGTAGCCTCACTGGGGAGGAGAAAAGCCCTGCACCCTAACCCCACCCCTGAGCTCGACCAAGGTGGCTTCCAGCCAAGGGCTGTCTAGCTGCCAGCCACGAGTGGCCATGTACACTTCAGTTTAAATAAAATAAACTAAGTCCACCTCTATTCCCATGAGCCACATTTCGGTGCTCAGTGGTCTCCTGCGCTGTGGCTACTATACTGGAGCGTACAGGTCCAGAACATCTGGCATCGCAGGAAGTTCTGCTGAGCAGCTGCTCAATCCCTTGAGGAACGCCCAGGAGGCAGGCTGAGAGCCCCAGTGTGCAGACAGGAGTGCATCCTGGGGCATGAGGTGACCGGCCTGCACCCACCTCAGGGGTCTGAGCAGAGCCTCAGGGCAGGAGAAGACTCTGACCCCGCCACTGAGTGGGAGAGCCAACTCTTACAGCATCCCCCACGTAAAACCCAGACCCCCAAACTAATACTTAAGAATCTTCACTTAAAAGCTACAAAGCTTGCCCGGCCAGGGTGGCTCAGAGGATTGAGTGCTGTCCCATGGACTGAGAGGTTCGATTCCTGGTCGGGGCCCATGCCCGGGTTTTGGGCTCAATCTCCAGTGGGGGCATGCAGGAGGCAGCTGATTGATATTTTTCTCACATCGATGTTTTTAGCTCTCTCTCCCTTCCTCTCTCTCTCAGAAATCAATAAAAAACACAAAACAAAACAAAAAAGCCCCACAAAGCTTGCCCGGCCGCTGTGGCTCAGTGGATTGAGCATCGTCCCATGGACTGAGATGTCCTGGTTCGATTCCCAGTTAGGGCACATGCCCGGGTTTCGGGTTCGATCCCTAGTGGAGGCATGTAGGAGGCGGCCGATCGATGTTTCTTTCTCATACTGATGTTTCTACCCCTCTCTCTGTCTAAAAAACAAAACAAAGCAAAAAATAAATATAAAAACCACAAAGCTTAAAGTAGAAAATGAAACATTCTGATGCCGGGGCAATGTGCAAATGAGAAAAGGCAACGGTCGGCTCTCGAGTGAGCAGGACTTCCCGGCTGTTCCGCAGACTATGCCAGACTGTACCCTGGGGGAACACAGCTCAGACTCAACAGGGAACAAGGACCCACTAAAACCCACGCTCCCAGGACTGACGTTTTAAGGTGTCCTGGCCCCTCACAGCACAGGCAAATACACACTTTCATGAGAATGTAACATTGGCATAAGCATTATCTTTCTGTACCTTTCTTGTCTTTTTTAGCTGCTGCTCCTTAAGAAACTTGGAAAGAAGAGAGAGGAAGGGAAGGAGGGTAGAGAAGGGTGTGAAAGGCAGGTGCTTAAGGAAACGTCAGGCATGTAACTGCACTAGAGGGAAGGGGGTCGAGATGAACTCAGATTCTCTCCACGCCTGTGGGACCCGTGTGCTCTATGCCTCTGTACCTGCTTCTATCGCCCAGCCAGCCCTGCCCTCTCCCCGCCGACTCCACGCCAAATCCGACTCCCAGAGACACACAGCTGCTCCCATGGGAAGTGGGTTCCCCACAGCACCACGCCACCTGCTGCACTTCCTCTCTCCACTCCCTCTCCTTGTCCGACTGCAGCACCAGATGAGGGCCAGCTGGTGAAGGGCTCAGACACATCTGATGCTCACAAAGCAACTGGTGAGAACACCCAATGAAGAGATAAGAGTTTAGAGGAGGAAGGATTTTCCCAGGCTGCTCAAGCTGAGTCAGAACTCCAGTCTTCTGCATCAATCACTGGACAGCACTTCTCAGACAAAAGGTTTTCTTCTTTCAACAGTTATCATACGGCCAAACACTGCTCTGCTCACCTCAGTGGACCTGGAAAAAATGTCTGGCAAAATGCAGCACCGTTTTATGATACAAACATCTACAAACTAGAAACAGAAGGGAGCTTCCTGAGCTGCTCAAGAATATCTATGAAAAACCCACAGCCATCATCTTAGTCAGTGGGTCAGAAACAAAACAAGGTCAGCTTTTGCCACTTCTATCCAACATTACACTACAAGTTCTGGCCAGGGCAACAAGGGAAGAAAAGGAAGGCACCTGATTGGAAAGAAAGACATAAAACTATTTACAGATGACAACTTGCATATAGAAACCCACTAAAAAACTATTATACTAAATCAATGAGCTGAGCAAAGTTGCAGGATGTAAGATCAATAACAAAATTAACTATATTTCTATATACTCACAATGAAAAATCTGAAAACTAAATAATAAAAACATTCCATTTACAATAGCACCCAACATAAAAATAAAAAACTTAAGAAATAAATTTAACAAAAGAATGAAAATCTTATACTCTGAAAACTACAACACATTGAAAAACTGAAATACATTGAAAGACAGCCCATGAGCACAGGTAAGAAGACAGACTATTGTTAAGATGTCAATACTCCCTAATTGATCAGCAGATTAATGCAAGCCTTATAAATCTCAGTGGTTATTCTTTATAGAAATTAACAAGTTAATCTTAAAATTCATATGGAACAGCAAAGGACCCTGAATAGCCCAAACTGTCTGTTTTTTAAAAAATATGTTTTTATTGATTTTTTAGAGAGAGGGAGAGTGAGAGATAGAAACACTGATGAGAGAGAAACATTGATCGGCTGCCCCCCACATGCCCTCTACTGGGGATCAAGCCTGCAACCTGGGCATGTGTACTGATCAGGAATCGAAACAGGTGATCCCTTGGTGTATGGGATGATGCTCATCCACTGAAGCCCAAAACAATCTTAAATAAAAGGAACAAAATCAGAGGACTCACACTTCTCAATTTCAAAAAGTATTACAAAGCTACAGTAATCAAGACAGTGTGTACTGGAGAGTCCAGAAATAAGCACATACAGCTATGGTCAATTGGTTTTCAACAAAGATGCCAAGATCACTGAATGAGGAAAGATTAGTCTTTTCTACAAATGGTGCTGGGGCAACTGGAATCCATGTGCAAAAAAGCAAACGGGACTCTTGCTTCACACCATGTATAAAAATTAACTCAAGGTGTGGATCAAGGACCTGTGTAAGGGCTAAAATTATATAGCTTGCAGGAGAAAACATCTTTGTGATTTGGATTATGCAATGGTTTCTTAGATATAAAAAAATGCAACAAGTAACAAAAGAAAAAAACAGATAAACTGGACTTCACCAAAGACATTCAATATCATGAGCCATCAAGGAAATGCAAACCCACCTCACAGGACACCACTTCATACCCACTGGGATGGTTACAGTTAGAAGACCTGACAAGTGTCGGTGAGGACGCGGAGAAACTACAACCTTCACGCACTGCTGGAGAAAATGTAAAATGGTGCAGCCACTTGAAAAATAGTCTGGCGGGTCCTCAAAAGGTTCAACATACAGTTACCATATGACCCAGTAATTCCACTCCTAGGCTTTCGCCCCCGAGAACAAAACCAGTAAGTCTGACAAAGACCTGCGTGCGAACATTCATAGCAGCATTGTTTGTAATAATCAAAAAGTGGAAACAACCTAAATGTGCATCGAGTGGTGAATGATAAATAAATAAAAAGGTATGTCTTTATAATAAAATATTATTTGGCAATAAAGATGAAGCGCTGATACCTGCTACAACATGGACGAACCTGAGAAACATTATGCTCAGGGACAGAAAGAAGCCAGACACAAAGACACATCACCTGATTCCACTGATGTGAAATGTGCAGGACAGGCCGAGCCAGAGACAGACAGTGGATCAGCAGTTGCTCAGGGGTGTTAGAAGGGATGAAAGTTGACAGCTAAGGAATACAGGGTTTCTTTCTGAGGTGACAAAATGTCCTAAAACTGACTGGGGTGATGGCTGCACATATCTGTGAGTATACTAAAAACCACTGAGGTATACACTTAAATAAGTGAATCATGTGTGAATTATATGAATAAAGCTGTTATCTTAAAAAAATTACTGCATTTCATTCCCCTCTGCATTCCTTTAGGATTTACAAATAGAATAGAGTCAGAAGAGACAAAAGAACTATAATGAAGGGAAAGAAGCAGAGAACCCCCCCCCCCCTTACCTGCATCAATGGCACACGGGTAATGGTAGCGGAAGGAGCAGCCTTTGTTGTAGCAGCCCAAGGTGGCGCCTGCCTCCTGGCAGTGGGAACATTTCTGAAAGGAGAGCAGTCAGACATGTCAGCATCCCAGATTCAGCCCTTTCCTCCAGGCTGTCCCCAAACCCCACTGGTCAGACATCAGCACATGTCCCTGTGGTTACAGGAGTCTGTGGTAGCAGGATGAGTGGGAAAATTTCTTTAAAAAAAAAAAAGAAAAGTTTTTGTTGATTTGAGAGAGAGAGAAAGAAACATCGACTAGTTGCCTCCCATACCTGCAACATCGACTGGTTGCAGGTTTGCAGGGACCAAACCTGCAACCTGAGCATGTGCCCTGACAGGGATTTGAACCAGTGACCTTTTAGTGCACGGGACGACACTCAACCAAATGAACCGCACCGGCCAGGGCAAGTGGGTCAATTTCTAACTGCTATTCACTGCCCACACATGGAGGAGAACCAGCAGTAACGATTTAGGGCAGGTCTCACAAATGCTCACAAATAAACCAAACGGAACACAGTGGGTGAGGGTGGGGCATGAGGCCCCACCTCTGTGCTCCTGTGGTCCACCCAGCCGTTTGCTCTCTTGAACTGTGTGCAGATCTCGCCTGTTTATTTCTGCTGTGGAAGTCTTGGGTAGAATGAGACGGTAAGATAGTAAAGTTATATATAAACCTTTTAGAATTAAAAGTAGAATTTGGTTTCCAGTTCTTGTATTTGTAAGATTTTATTTTTATTCTACTTATCCCAATGCCCGATACAAGTATATTTCCCTTTTCAGAAAATATGGGCTCCTCTGAGCAAATGGTATTTTTACACACAAATCCTATTTTAAATGCACTAGGAAACCTGCCATGAATTGCTGGCCGAGTGAGACATTATTCTGTAACTGCGATCTCCTCCTTATATGGTCAGGTTTTCTTAAAGTGGGGCACTTCTCCATCATCCTTCTGAAGTGGCTGCTGTGAGCATGCACTCCTGTCGGCACCAGAAATGTATCCCATCATCAAAAATCCTATTTGTAAAAGTCAAACACACTGGCCCACTGAGGCAGGATGGCCAAGGCATACCCAGGTAAGGCTACCTGGAAGATAGAGGTACTTGTTCCTGATTCTAGGAAAAATATAATAAAAGCGGCCCCCAAGCAGTTCCACTGTGGAAAATAAAGGCTCCCCACACACCCATACCCTCCCCGGGCAAAGTGACTAAAAGTACCTCTTCCTCTTCCCACACAAAGACAGGCGCTGGAAGGCAGCCTAGCTGGGGTCAGTGTAGCTTGCAGGCCTGCAACCCACTGTGGCAGGAGCAGGACAACAGGGAGCTGAATAAAGCTCCCCAATGCTGACGCTGAAGGTAAATCCCACTAATGCAGCCGGAATGCTCACCACACATTAGGCGCTATACGCCACTGACACGGACCAACTCATCGGGTCCACGTAACTACCCTGGTACCACCCTTCTCTCTACAGAGGAGGTGCTAGGAGCCTGCTCCATATCAGAGCTGGTCTGGGCTGACCCCCAGGATTCCTCCAGAGACAAATGGGGCAGGAATAGGGCCTGTAAGACAAGACCTTGCAGAATGTCGCTTCCTCTTGGAAGCAAACATCCTTCTGGGTGCATGTGCCCTCACGCCCTTGCCAGGTTTACTCGGCCTGGAGTAAATCAAGGACAAGGATGGCCGGCAGCATTTTGGGTAGCCCTAGACTTCATTTATTTTTATTATTATTTTTGTTAATCCTCACCCAAGAATATTTTTCTACTGATGTATAGAGAGAGTGGAAGGGAAGGAGGAAGAGAGGGAGAAACAATGATGGTTGCCTCCCTCATGCACCCCAACCGGGGCCAGGGATTGAATGTGCAACCCAGGTCTGTGCCCTTGACCAGGATTCGAACCTGCAACCCTTTGGTGTGTGGTGGACACTCTAACCACTGAGCCACACTGGCTAGGGCTTCATTTACTTTTGTCAGGGCCATGGGGCACCTTCAGAACAAAAGGACTCACCACCCACCAGGGGAGCGAGTGTGGCTGATTGGTCAGTGGCCTCCCACAACCAGCCCTGCTCCACCCCTTCTGACCCAAGGAGCCTGAACGGCTGCTTTGCACAGGACTTGTGTTCCAGGCCTCCCCACCCTGGGCAGTGGCGGCCATTTAGGAATGGGTGTGATAAACACTTCTGAGGGGAAAGAGCTTCTGGGAAAGTTTTGCCCGTTTTAAAAACAAGAGGCAGCAGCAAGCCACCTTCATGCTCGGCTTCTGTGATGAGACAGGGAGATCTCGGGCAACGGTCTTACACCTCGAGGGGACAGCTGTAAATACAAAGCTCAACGCGCTGAGGGCTGAAGTGAGGACAGAGAGAACCTGAATCCCCTGTGACAACGTTGAGCACTAAACTAACCAACCTCAGAACCACTCCATCTCCAGACTTCCTAGGGAGAGGACAATGAAAACAACAACACTTTTTAGTTTAGTTTTGTAACTTGCAGTCAAACATTAGTACAAGAAAGAACCTAGTATCTGTGGCACAGCTGAATAAGGTTATAAGCTGTGGGCTCTGGAACCTAAATAATTCCCTGGTAAGAGACCCCGCCACCCTCTATCTTTGTGTTCTTGGCCAAATTCCTACCCTTTGTTTCCTCAACCTGGTAACATGGACCTAATCACACAGTCTACTTAACAGAGATGCTGTGAGGATTAAATGTGTGAACCCAGCCTTAGAACAGTGGTTGCATCAAAAGTGCTAAGTAAACGTGACCTAAGACCATGTGCCATTAACTGAAATGAAGAATAATTTACACAGATTCAATAGTAGAGTACGTAAATCCAAGAAGCAAACCATTGATTTGGAATACAAGGAAGCAAAAAACGCCCAATCAGAACAGCAAAAAGAAAAAAGAATCCAAAAAAATGAGGATAGTGTAGGGAGCCTCTGGGACAACTTCCAGCGTGCCAACATTCACATCTTGGGGGTGCCAGAAGGAGAAGAGAGAACAAGAAATCGAAAACCTATTTGAAACAATAATGGCAGAAAACTCCCCTAACTTGGTGAAGGAAACAGACATACAAGTCCAGGAAGCACAGAGTCCCAGACAAGATGAACCCCAAGAGGCCCACACCAAGACACATCATCATCAAAATGCAAAAGGTTCAAGACAAAGAGAGAAACTTAAAAGCAGCAAGAGAAAGGTAGCTAGTTACCTACAAGGGAGCTCCCATAAGGCTGTCAGCTGATTTCTCAAAAGAAACTTTGCAGGCCAGAAGGGAGTGGCAAGAAATATTCAGAGTGATGAAAAGCAAGAACCTACAACCAAGATTACTCTATCCTGCAAAGCTGTCATTTAAAATCGATGGCCATATAAAGACTTTCCCAGACAAGAAAAAGTTAAAGGAGTTCATCACCACCAAACCGTTATTATATGAAATGATAAAGGGTCTTTTTGAAGAAAAAGATAAAATATATGAACAAACAAAATGGCAATGAATACATATCTATCAACAATGGAATCTACAAACAAAATGAACAGGTAGAACAGAAACATTCTCATAGATACAGAGAACATTTTGTTGGTTGCCAGATGGGAGGGGGTTGGGGGATGGGTGAAAAAGGTGAAGGGATTAAGTACAAATTCATTGCTAGACTGACAAACCTCAAAGGGAAAGGGGTTGGGGGGTGGGAAGAAATAAACCAAAGAACTTATATGCATAACCAATGGACACAGACAATAGTGTGAGAAAAGGCGGGAGGGGGGCGGGAGTGGGGAGGAGGGGGTCAATGGGGGAAAAAATGTGGAATATCTGTAATACATTTTACCTTCAACAATGAAGATTAAAAAAAAAAAAGACCACGTGCCAGACACATGCTAGATGATACACACAGACCACCTACTAAAAGCAGCCTTCAGAGCAGGCCTTGTCTATCACCTGAGTTTATAGACAGGAAAGAGAAGTGATCAGCCTCATGTTTGAATGATGTTATTTACCTCAACACATGCCTCTCTGTCCCCCGCAGGGCTTCCAAAGCTCCCTGCCCTGGCACAACTGGCAGACCACAGGTCCTATCTTTTTCAGAAAGGAAGAAAACTCACTTACATCAATAAAATGCTTGTTGCTTATTGCAATTAAATAGCACAATTTACTACACAGCATCCAGAGGAGAAAGACTCTGCATGGCATTTAAAAAAAAAATGTGCCCTGACCAGGAATGGAACCGGCGACCTCTTGGTGCACAGACTGGCGCTCAACCACTGAGCCGCACAGGCTGGGTTCTTCTAAGAGTTTTATAGCTTTACTTTTTTTTTTTTTTTAAATTAATCCTCATCTGAGGATATTTTCCCATTGATTTTTAGCTAGAGTGGGAGTGAGGGAGGGAGAGAAACACTGATGTGAGAGAGACACATCGATTGGCTGCCTCCCACACAACGACCCCCACTATGGCCGGGGTTCAAACCTGCAACCCAGGTAGATGCCCTTAACCAAGAACTGAACCCCTGACCCTTCGGTCTGAGGGCCGATGCTCTAACCACTGAGCCAAACTGGCCAGGCCTGCCTGGCATATTAGGGCCTAAAGAAAGAACCTTAAAGAGGTTGTTAGTTCAGGCCGGTTTGGCTTGGCAGGTAGAGTGTCAGCCTGCAGACCAGAGCTGCAGGTTTGATTCCCGGTCAAGGGCATGTACCTTTGGTTGCAGGTGGCAACCAGTCGATGTGTCTCTCTGTCTCTCTCTCTCTCCCCGTTTCCCTCCCCCCACTCTATCTAAAAACAAAAAACAAACAAAAAAACCCAACAACAACCAAAAAACAACAACAAAAAAAAAACGAGTTATTTTAGTCATTCTCAAAGTATGGTCTTCGGATGAGCAGCAGCAGCAGCAGCATCACCTGAGAACTTGCTAGAAATAAAAATTGGGGGATTATGGGAAGATGGCAGAGTAGGCAGCAAGAGGACTCTGTCTCCCCACCTAGAAAACTGCACTGGCAGAACCTGCCCGATGCAACTATTTTGAAACACTGAAGACTGTTGAAGGGTTGCAACTTCTAGGGGAAGACTTGGATGGTAAACTGTAGTTAATTTTGGTCAATTCCAGTTCTTAACACAGTAGCAGCTGCCCATCTCCCACTCTGAGTCAAGTGGCAGGTAACTGTGCATGTTCCTGAAGCAGCTTGCACACGTGAAGGAGCCAGGGTGGGTAAAAGAACCCTGTTCTCCGAGTACTAGAGATCTCTTCTCTGGCTGCTGCTTCTGACCACAGAGGGAGAGATAAAGAGGCCTCCATTGTTGCTGCCCCGTTCCCAGGATGAAGTGACTTCCTAGGGATTTAAAAGAGCAACACTGTTTCCACCTCTCCTTCATATTTTGCTTTCTTCACTTTGGGGAGCCAGATGTTTAAGACTATGACATTCAAGAACAACTGCATATACAGGGGAAATTAGGAAGTGACTGAGCATTCCAAGGGAAAGACCTTACGTTTATACCTCAGGCTCATCCTAGGCACAGAGACAACCTGCAGCAGCAGCAGCAGCAGCAACCATCACCACCACCACCAAACCTTGGGGAAGGGGAAGATATGGCTCCCAGAGTTACTACATTATTAGATTCAAATGTTCAGTGTTCAAGAAAAACTCACAGACATTCAAAGAAATAGGCAAGTATGGCCTATTCAAAGGAAAAAAAATAAATCAATAGAAACCGTCTCTAAAAAAGACCTAATGGCAGATACAATAGACAAAGACTGTATAAAAGACTTGTCTTAAAGATGTCAAGGAAAAGATATGGAAAAAGTAAAAAAACAATGTGAACAAGTGAAAACATCAATAAAGAGAAAGAAAACCTAAAAAAGGAACCAAAAGAAAATATAAAGCTGGAAAGTACTATAACTAAAATGAAAATTCACTATAAGGACTCAAAGTAAGATGAGAACAGGCAGGAGAAAGATTCTGTGAACTTGAAGATAGGAAATGATTGAGTCTGAGGAATAGCAACAACTAAAAAGGTTGAAGAAAAGTGAACAGAGCCTAAGGGACTTGTGGGACACCCTTAAGCAGACCAACACAAGATTTGTGAGAGACCTATAAAGAGGAGAGAGAAAAGGGCAGAAATAATCTTGGAAGAAACAATGGTGAAAAACTTTCCAAATTTGATAAAAGGAATGACTATAAACATCCAAGAACCTCAAAGGCTCCAAATAAAATGAACTCAAAGATATCCACACCAAGATACATAGTCAAACTTGAAAAAAAAAAAAGAGAGAATCTTGAGAGGAAGTGAATTGTCATAAGTGGTCCTTGGTAAGATGTTCTGCAGATCTTTCACCAGAAACTTTGGAGGCCAGTAGACAGTGGGCCAATATATTCAAAGTGCAAAAGAACAACAACAATAAAAACCCCCTATCAACCAAGAATCCTTTATCTGGCAAAACTGTGCTTCCAAGAGTGAGGGAGAGATGAAGACATTCCCAAAATAAAAGCTGAGTGCAATTGTGACCACTAGACCTACCCAGCAAGAAATGCTCAAGGGAGTCCTGCAGGGCAAATAAAATGGATACTAGAAGTATATCAACGCTGTATGGAGAAATACAGATCTTAATAAAGGTAAATACATGGCAACTACAGAAGTATTACTGTAACAATGATTTGTAACTGTACTTTTTTGTTTTCTGCACGATTTAAGAGACTAATACAGTCAATAATGCATTTAAAAATTATTAGTTTGTTTTGGGGCACACAATGTATAAAGATATCAACAACTGAAGGGACTGGAGCTGTAAAGGAACAGAGGTTTTGACGTTATTGAAATTACATCAACGTATGAAGGAAATAACAGATCAATTGATGCAGAAAAAGCATTTGACAAAATCCAACACTCTTCTATGATAAAAACACTCAACAAAGTAGGGCTAGAAGGAAAGTACCTCAACACAACAAAAGCCATTTATGAAAACCCACGGGAAGTGTCCTACTCAACAGTGAAAGACTGGAAGTGTTTCCTCTGAGATGAGGAATAAGGCAAGAAATTGCTTTCACCACTTCTACTCAACACAGCACCTGAGGTTCTAGCCAGAACAATCAGGAAAGAAAAAGGTGTCCAAACTGAAAAGGAAGAAATACAATGTCTTCTGTTTGCAGATGATATAATCTCATGTATAGAAAATCCCCAAGAGTCCACAAAAAAACCTATTAGAACAAATGAATTCGGCAAAGTAGCAGGATAAAAAGTTAATACATAAAATCAGATGCATTTCTATACATGAACAATGAACAATCTGAAAAGGAAATTACAAAAACAATTCTCAATAGCATCAAAATGAATAAAATACTTCGGAATTAACTAAGGAAGTGAAAGACTTAACAAAAACTAAACAACTGCTTAAAGAAAAGAAAGAAGACATATTATTAAAATGCCAACACTCCCTAAAGTGATCTGCAATCTCTTCCAAAACCCCAAATGACTTTTTTTTTCAGAAACAGTAAAATTTATCCTAAAATTCTCACTAAATCTCAAGAGACCTGAACAGCCAAAATAATACCAAAAATGAAAAGTGAAGGACTCACATTTTCTCATTTCAAAACTTACCACAAAACTGCAGTAATCAACAGTGTGCCATTGGCAGAGATAGGGAATAGAACAGAATCCAAAAATAAACCCTCGAAGACATGGTCAAATAATTTTTGACAAGAGTGTCAAGATCACTCTGTTATAGGCAGTTAGACAGACACCAGCAGAACAAGGACAATGGCCAGGTACAGAAGCTCGGGACAGAATGCCCCTTGATGCCTAGCAAGGGGCAAAACTGGGAAAACAAGAACCTTGCCCCCGGGTAACCTTTCCTCCCTAGCCTATTGCTGGTCATATGGCTAAGACCCATTGACCTTTCCTCCTAAAGATAACACCTAGGCCTCACTTGTATTTCAGCTCCAGGCCTAGAAAAGCAGCAAAAGCAGACAAGTGACACAGTGGCTGCCTCAGGACCAGCTGCATTGACTAATGACCCCCTCCCCTGGCACTGACCAATCAGTGGAGACTTCAACCCTGAAAGAGCACACCTGGAAAGTTGTTAAGTATTCTATTATGACCCTCCCCTGAGACCTCCCCCAAGGACCCAGTGGGAGCTATCCCCCAGGGGGGCATACCCACGCCATTCCCTTCCCCTCTTCTTTCCCTTAAGGGACTAGCAACCAGGGGAGCAATGGGCAATGGCAGTACGCCCCAGGCTAACCCCCTGATCCAATCTCCAAGGCCCCTGTTCTCTCCCTTCTCAATGAGCCAAAGCAGCCCCCCTGGGCTCTCCTGTGGCTTCTTCTATGCTAAGCCCTTCCTGTTTCACTGTCCTGAGTGTGCTTTTGCTGCAGCCAATAAACTCTTGCTTTGCTGCACTTTGTCTCCTGATTGAAATCTTTCCTTGAAGACAAGAACTGAGGTCTTGTCGCTTCACTGGCACCAATTCAATGGGGGAATGGATAGTGTTTTCAACAAATACCACTAGGAAAACTTCATATCCATGTGTGAAAGAATGACGTTAGACTCTTCCCTAAAATCACATATAAAATGTAACTCAAAAATGGATCAACAACCTAAATGTAAGACATAAAACAATAAAACTCTTAGAAGAAAACAAAAGACAAAAGCTTCATGCAAATGGATTTGGTAATAATTTTGGGGTTATGACACCACAGGCCTGTGTAGCAAAAGGGAAAAATAGCCCAGTAGGTGTGGCTCAGTTGGTTAAGTGTCATCCCATGCACCAAGAAGTCACTGGTTTATTTATTTATTTATTTATTTATTTATTTATTTTGGTACATGCCCCTAGAGGGAACCGAACCCAGGACTCTCTGGTCCGCAGGCCAAAGCTCCAACCGCTGAGCCAAAGGCCAGGGCAGAGGTCTCTGGCTTAATTCCCAGGTTGTGGGCTCAATCCCCAGTGGAGGCGGGGGTGGGGAATGATGCAGGAGGCAACAGATTGGTGTTTCTGTCTCTCCCTTTACCTTCCTCTCTAAAATCATTTAAAAATATATATTAAAAAAAGAAAAAATAGACAAATTTGACAAAAGAAAAAAATAGAAAATTTGACTTCCAGAATATATAAAGAACTCCAAAAACTCAACGGCTGCAACAACAAAACAACCCATTTTAACAAACTGGCAAAGGACTTGAATAGCGATTTCTCCTAAGATGTACGAAAATGAAGATAAGCACAAGTAAAGATTCAGTGTTGCTCATCATTAGGGAAATGGAAATCAAAACCACAAGATACCACTTCACACCCATCAGAATAGCCATTATCAAAACAAAAAAACAAACAAGTATTGGCAAGGACATGTACAGTTGGAACCCCAGTGCACTGCTGCTATAAATGAAAACTGATCTAGTCACTGTGGAAAACAGTGTGGTGGCTCCTCGAAGTTAGAAACAGAACTACCATATGATCCAGCAATCCCATGTGCTGGTGCCAAAGACGGAATATAAAACTTAACCTCGGTAATATCCTCTTTTTCCACTCTCCTCTCTATACCCCAAATCAATACCCTGGCTAATACCATTTCTAATTAGATTTTTATTCTTTACCTTTTACCTGAAGAAACTAATTACACTATCACTTCCCCATAATGCAAATAACAACGATCACTGCAGAGCTGAATGTCCTTTGTTTTGACTACCCTGCTGCTATAAGCTTAACAACAGTCATTCCTAGAAGAGTAAGTCCAGGCAACACAAATCAGATACACAGCCGGGCTTTGATCATGGTTTCTAAATCAAGGCATGTTCTTCAAACAAGCAGTGACCCAATCTCAATAGTGAATTCTTCACTTAACAAAAGGAAGAAAGGTTATTTCTTTCTTCAGCTTGGACAAGAACCCTGCTTTTATTGATACTGTGATCTTGGGAAATAAGTTATACAACGCATGCTTAGTTTTTGGATATGTCTAAACAACAGAAAGTGGCCAAACACACACCCTGATCCTTACACCAGCCCTTGTCACTGTCCCAGAGGCAGGCTCGCTGACAGGAGGTGACAGATTGCAGGAGCCGAATCACCTAAGAGCAGTTTAATCCATACCCAACGGAAGTGCCTGGGAGAACTGCCTCTTCATTCACAGAAAAGCTCTTTCCTATGAGATATAACTGCGACCTGAATAATCGCTCTGTTTAATAAGCATCTCCAAGCAGCCTCAGAGCACCAATGCATTTGGGTCAGAGTATTATTAGGCTGGTGACGACGGGTTCTGTTCGAGCCTTACAGAGCACACACAAGACGGCTTTTACCCAGCGCTGCGCACACTTCTGCTCATGCTTACAGTATCATTTGTGTTTGTCCACCTCTCCTAAACTGCGTCTCCATTCTTGTGTCCCTAGGGCCTGGCACACCGCAGGAACGGTAAATGTGGGCTAATGGAATGAATGCGAGGTCTGACAAATTGGAGAGCTTGGAGAAAACTAACGAGGCTGCTCTTCAACGTGAGTTAAAAAGCTGATGCTCGTAGAGCTTGGAGAATGTGGAACAAGGTATGTGTTAATTTTCGGCCAACAGCAAGAGCTTTCTTTCCCTCTTAATTAAGCTTTCTGTATCTAGGACAGCAGTCTCTGCTGCCGCGCCATGGACTCGAGCTCTAAAGCAGCGACATGGTCCACATACAAGCAGTTACCCTTTGAGGCCCTGAAAACATCTTTCTTTGATGTGACTCTGCACCTATCAATTTCCTTCAGGAGCACTTCAAGGTGTCGATTAAAGCAATACAACAAAACCCTCTATGTTTTGAATCCTTACTTCCTTAGAGCTAGGTAACCTATGCTCCCTCAGGAAAGCCCAGCAGACCAGCTGGAGCACCTGCTGCTGCTTGCCACTCTGAGACTCAGGAGAAGTGCTGGGCGCCGGTCTCTGGAACCTTCCTCACAGCCCAGAGCACCACCCAGGCTTCAGAGCCAACCTTGGAGGCCAGAGAGCTGCCCAGTTTTTCTCAGATCCTTTTACTCAATGCTACAAGAGGCACAGGGCATGGTTTTCAAAGCTGCATTTATGTCCCGTAGCTGTTCCAGCAAAAGCACCAATTTCAGAAACGGAATCCATAACTGCTCACCTTAATAAATCACAATGACACCAGTGTAAGCGCCAGCCAGTCACGTTAGCAGCGTTCACTGGCTGACGGCTGTGTATCTTAAGACAAAAGTTCCAGGTGTGACTGGCTTTTTAGGCAATGTGGATGTCTAATGTGAATAATGACAAAACGTGAAGCAGTGCAATGGCCAGTGGGGAAAGAACCCAAAGGTGTCATCTCTTGTGGAAAAGCCAAAAAAAAGTTACCCCATCAATTTATCACCTGTAAAATGGGGATAACCATATTTACCCTGCCTTCCCTACGGAATTCTTCTATGAAAGTTAGGACTTAATTAAGACAAACTAGGTTAAAAGATTATATTTTGGAACTAATTTTTTCCCTTAGAATACTGCCTGAAGGGGAGGACCCTGGGGGAGGGGGGTGTTGCTGGACATCTGCTGGAACCACTGTCTTTTTGCAGGTTACTTGCTGTGTGTGTTTCAATATTATTTCACCCCGAGGGTGTTGGCTACAGGGTCAGCTCTTGGCCAAATCTCTGAACATTGCATCTCTTAGCTACTCTGCAGTCCTTCAGTTTCCCCTCCTAATTCTATGCTGAACAATACAGATCAATGAGAATTATTTTTAATGTTTTGTGAAGCACTTTTGCATTGGTGCTAAATAAACAGGGAATAACATTACACACAATCAAGTGCAAATGAAACACTAGCAGAAGGTCAAAGCATGGAGACCTCTCCCAAAAGGCATGCTGAGCACAGGAAGGGCGGAAGAGAGTGCCTGCAGGCCGGTCTCTTCTCGGCAGATACCGCCCCTTTGTGCTGTGTGGAGAGCAGACCCTGGCTGCCGGCAACTGTGTGTGCTCCTAGCCAAGGTTCTCCCAGCCCTTCGAGACCAGTGCAATGCAACCCCATTCACTCACATTAGAATAATCTAGAATAATTTCTACCTGCTGCCATAAGGGGCTGAGGCCCAGCAGGTGGCACTGCTCCTCAGGACACACCTGAGCCCAACAGCCCATTGCCTCTGCCCCCAGGGGCAGGACACACACACACACACACACCCTGTCTTCAATCCAATCATCTGGAATAAAATTATCCATTCAGAGCCCTGTTACCTTCCCAGAAAACTCCCAATCAAAAAGTGGTTCTGGGGCTGACCCTGAAAAAATATTAACTTCTTTGGGAAACCTTTTCAAACCACATTATAAACCTATAGTAAGTGTCTTTGTGGCTAAATGAGTGGGGGTGGAGGGGTGGCTGGCCCTGAAGTGGAACAACATGCATGATAGCATGATCAAGGTCAAAATCTAAGTGCGGCAGACTGGCAGCCTCCCACAGAACTTCTGGCCCCTTCTGATCCACGAGGAAAACCTGTTCCCTGAATTCTCTTCCTGCTATTGCTGTACTCGCAGGTGGGTTTACAGTGAAGTCAGGATGCTCTGAATCAGGGTAGAAGATTTGGGATTAAAGGTCTTTTTTCTTCATTTACAATGTCCTTCCTTGTCTTTCTGCACTTCATCTAACAGATGGGCCAGAATTTAGCCATAACCTTGAGCACACGAAGAATATATTCAGAAGAGACATACCTTTCCACACTGAATGTGCTCATTTTACCACTGACAAACAAATAATGAGAACTTATCAGGTCGAAGATGCAGCTGGGGAAGGTGTCTTTCTCTGGCAGATTCTAACACGTACATCTTCTTTTGCTGTTGTTGTTTTACAAATCCAGATTTTCACACATTAGGTGTGTGGGGAGCAAGGTACACCTGTTGTACCTCCAGTAGATGTGAAGGTGACCAGGGGCTGACAGAGGTAAAAAGTTAGGCTGGTCCTTTACAAAATCATAAAAAAAGCAAGTTATTCTACTAAATATGAAGAAATTATGACTTCCTAACATTCTATTCTTGGTGCTTTTATTAATTTGTCAATTCTGAATCTACAGCATAAAACTGAAAACTCAGGCCAGAAGAAAATGAGTAAGAACTCGATCAATGTGGTCTTTATTGGCTCAGTTTTCTCTACTTATCCTTCCTCGAACATGGTGGTTTCTCCAAAGGCTGTGAAAGACCAGATGATCAAGGCGCCTTTGATTCTCAGTGGTCTTTGCTCTGATAAAGTTTGCTTACATGGTTTCAACTTGAGAAATGTAATAATCTTCCCTTTCTGTTCATTCAACACATTTTTCTTGCATGCCTGTTAGAGGCAAAGGGACTGAACTGAGGGTGGCAAGTCCATCTAGATTAGTGCCTGCCCTCAGGGAATTTATAGAATGGTCGGGGCAAGAAATCAAAACTGAACTGTTATGATGTAAACAGTACTTCAGAGCTGAGAGGTCCAGTGAGACCTGGTTAAGGAGGTCAGAGAAGCATTCTGTGCTTAAGCACAGCCGAGAGAGGAGTGGTAGGAACTACTCAGCCAGGGGGGAAGGGAAGGCGTCCAGGGCTGAGGGAACAAGGCGGAAAGAGCACTCCGTGTGGGGGTGAACACAGAGCTTGATTCTGGAGGGGGCCACAGCAGTGATGGGTTAGGGATGTCATGGAAGAGTGGGGGTGTATGCATACGGGAGGCTGCATGCACAGACACCCTGGGGGTGAAACCAACAGGGCTTGGTGATGAGCTGTAGCCTCAGGCTATGAGCCGGTGAGCCCTGGTGTGTGGTGGTGCCTCATTCGGTGGCTCAGTGGAAGGGGAGCCCTTCAAGCATCAGTGCAGCAGGATTCCGAGGGGAGGACACATGTGGCCCCCACTCTGAGAGCTACTTACTCTTAGAAACCTTCTATTTACAGAAGAGAATGTTCTGGACTTGGGGCAAAATTTTAATTGGAATTATTAGGAATAGGTTTAATTTCAAAAGACAGTTTCTAGGCAACTGAAGGTAAGTCTAGATAGAAACCCTTTCTGGAACACCTCAGTCCACACTATGTTGAATTAAGTTGATTATTCTCTACTGCCTCAGAGTGACATCCTATTATTAGGAATATTCTTGTAAGATGCTAGAGACTAAGCTTTATCAAAGTGACCTCAAGATAAAATTTAAAACTTGCTTTTAAAAATAAATCCCTGGTCCTGGCCCTGCCTGGTGAGGCTCAGTTGGTGGGGGCGTCATCCTGTGCACCAGTTGCCAGTTGATTCCCAGTCAGGGCACACGCCCGGGGTTGCAGGCTGGATCCCTGGTAGGGGGTGTGCGGGAGGCAGCAGATCGACGTTTAACTCTCACATCAATGTTTCTCTCTCTCTCTCTCTCTCTCTCTCTCTCTCTCTCTCCCCCCTTACTCTCTAAAAATCAATAAAAACATTTTTTTAAAATACATCTCTGGTAACAAGCTGTTTTTCCTTACCATTTCTTGTTTGTCCTAGAGTGGAGGAAAAGGAAAAAAATATCTAGTTAAAGAAAAAAAAGTTCCAGTTAGCTGACACCTTCTGTATTTGCCTTCCTTATATTCAGCAGGGTTATTTTGTTCTTGGTTCCTGCCTCAAATATAGGCAGTCTAAAAAGAGATAAAGACGTGCAATGAGAAAGTGGGAGAAGGCTGGCGGGGAGAGAGGTCTGGAGTACAGAGCTGTCCAGCGGGCTGTGCTGGGGGTGGACCTGCGGCCGGGGCTCCAGGAAAAGAAAGAGGCAGTGGCTGGCCTGCTTTCCATCCACTATGAGCTTGGGCCAGTTAATTCATTGAAGTCTCGGTTTTCTCAACAGTACACTGAGGATAAAACCAAGCTGGAGGGGAAAAAGCAAAGTAGAGAACCTCCTAAGAAAATTAACGAGGGCGACCCCCCCCCCAAGCTCCGAACGTACTTGACAATAAAGGAAAAAAAAATATATATTTTTATCCTCACCCGAGGACATTTTTCCATTTTTTGTTCAGACAGAGTGGGAGGGAGGGAGAGGAAGAGAGAGAGAGAGAGAGAGAAACATGTCGACGTGAAAGGGAAACATCGAGTGGTTGCCACTCGCACGACCCAACCAGGGCCGGGGACAAACTGCAGCCGAGGTACGCGCCCTTAGCGGGAACCGAACCCGGGTCTCTCCAGACGGCACGCAGGCTGACGCTCTAACTGTTGAGCCAAACTGGCCAGGGTGGAAAAGAATATTTTTATTTTTTTATTTTTTATTTTTTTATTTTTTTCATTTTTTGTTCAGGTAGAGTGGGAGGGAGAGAGAGGAACAGAGAGAGAGAGAGAAACATCGATGTGAAAGGAACACATCGAGTGGCTGCCACCCGCACAACCGACCAGGGCCGGGGACAAACTGCAACCGAGGTACACGCCCTTAGCGGGAACCGAACCCGGGTCTCTCAGGACCACGCAGGCTGACGCTCTAACTGTTGAGCCAAACTGGCCAGGGTGGAAAAGAATATTTTTAAATGACATGTAGGATATTCCTAAGATACCGTGTTTAAAAACAGAAGGAAAAAAGTCCCAGTAGTGGTCCCACCCAGCACAGAGGGCGTATGTGCAAGGCCATGGGATGCTGGAGACAAGGAGCACCACGGCCATCAGGGCTGGCTTTTAAAACAATCCATTCCTGTGCTGGCTGGTTTATAGCACAGCGGTTAGAGCGTCAGCCTGCAGACCGAAGGGTCACAGGTTTGATTCCCGGCCCCAGTCTGGGTTGTGTGGGAGGCAACCAACTGAGGTGTCTTTCTCACATTGATGTTTTTCTTTCCCCCTCCCTTCCACTCTATCTAGAAAATCAATAGAAAAATATCCTCAAGTGAAGATGAAAAATAAATAAAAAAATAAATCAATCCACCCCCAGTGATTAAACTTAAACCCAGCAATGCTGCAACTTATATGCACGTTCTGAACATTTATCCTTTTTTTTATCCTCACCCGAGGACATTTTCCCATTTTTTGTTCAGATAGAGTAGGAGGGAGAGAGAGAGGGAGAGAGAAAGGGACACATTGAGCGGCTGCCTTCTGCACGACCCAACCAGGGCTGGGGACAAACTGCAACCGAGGTACGTGACCCTAGCGGGAACTGACCCCAGGTCTCTCTGGACTGCAGGCTGATGCTCTAACTGATGAACCAATCCAGCCAGGGCTTGAACATTTATCTATCTATTATTTTTTTAAATTCTCACCTGAGGACATTTTTTCATTTTTTTGTTCAGATAGAGTGGGAGGGAGGGAGAGAAAGATCGACGTGAAAGGGACACATTGAGTGGTTGCCATTCACACGACCCAACCAGGGCCAGGGACAAACTGCAACTGAGGTACGTGCCCTTAGCGGGAACCGAACCCAGGTCTCTCTGGACCGTAGGCCAACGCTCTAACTGCTGAGCCAAACCGGCCGGGGCTGAACATTTATCTTTTTATTAGAGCATTTTTACAGGTTAGGTCCAGTATTTAACCACTTTATTCCCATCCTCAACTACCTGGTTTAATACACTTTTTTTTCCCTTAAATTTCTTGATATTTTTACCTTTTTTTTTTTAGGGAGAAAAGGGAGAGATAGAAACATTGATGTGAGAGAGATACATTGATCAGCTGCCTCCTGCACATCCCATACCGGGAATCGAGCCCACAACCCAGGCATGTGCCCTGACTGGGAATTGAACTGGTGACCTCTTAGTGCATGGGTCGACGCTCAGCCACTGAGACACACTGGCCAAGCTGGCTGTGGGTTTTTAATGTTCTAGAATTCCTTGTCTAACTCTAATTCTCCTGGGTTTACAGTCTTCAGGTTCAGCAATAATAAATTTATGGAGGCCTACAAAGCAAAATAAAGCAATTTCCCAAATAAAATGCTTCCACTTGCTACAATTTAAATTAATACAATTATTTACCTCCACCTTATAGAATATTGAAGCATTAGAAAAGTGATTTGGTTTAATCATTTTCTGTTGCACACGATGTATACTGTTAATACATATTCTTTATAACTCTATCAAAGACTCAGCACAGATTTCACTGAGGATACTTCTTTGCGCAAACCAGATCTGGGCTTCTTCCGGAAACAATCTGCACTTTATCTCACCCACAGGTGCATATACACCATTAAAATAATTCTAATCAGAGATTTTCTTTTGTGATAGGAGAAGGAAGCCGTAACTGTTGAAAGTATACAATGTTATATACTTTGTCTAGGAGAGTTTTTACACATTAAGGAGTCTGGCCTGGCTGATGTGGCTCAGTGGATTGAGCGTCGTCCCACGGACTGAGAGGTCCCGGTTTGATTCCGGGTCAGGGCACATACTGGGGTTGAGGACTGGATCCACAGTAGGGGGCGTGCAGGAGGCAGCTGATGGATGTTTCTCTCACATCAATGTTTCTACCTTTCTCTCCCTCTCTTAAAAAACCTAAATAAATAAATAAAAACAAAAAAAGAAAAAGGGGTTTGTGCCCTTTAAGAAGCTAAAAAGGAGGGGCTGGGAATTCAGGGGGTTTTGCAGAAGTCTGCAAAGACCCAGAGAAAAGGCTGGAATCCAGCAGGACAAGGAGCCCCTGCAGCCCCGTGAGAAGAAAGAGAATGGCCTTTCTTTAAGTATGGAGGCAAATGCTTATAGAGAGTTTCACAAGACTATGTACTAGCTTATTTTTATTTTACCCTTTGCTCAAACCATGGATTGGCTTATACTGAGAGATGATTACCGTTTGTGCTTTCTAAATCTAAAAAGGTCTCTTGTAAAAGAAATGACCTGCCAGGAAAGTGACTCGCGGTGTAATCCCGCTTCTCTCCTCAGCTCCTCCCACCAGGAGTTGGTTGGGTCTATGCTACCAGAAATTACAGGTGCCGCTCATCTGCGAGGCACCCAGATTTAGCGCTTCACGATTTCAGTAGCAAAAATGACAAATTTACTGCCACAATAGGCCTCTTTTAACAAAATTTCAAATATGTGTGGCTTACACTGGAATTTAAATCTCTAAAGAAGCTCCAAATTCTTGGCTCTGGAGGGCTTTATCTTTACTGCCTTGCTTCCTACTTGCCCAGATAGACTTCCACCTCACCAATCCTCATCCTTCTTATGAACTGAGTAAGTTACAAGTCAAGGCCTAGTCGGGCAAAGCCACCCATTTCTACAAGTTCAAGGGCAGGGGTTGCCTGAAGTGCAGCAGAGTGCAGAGGTACTTTTATATGGGGTGGAGTTCCAGCAGAAAGGAACTTGAAAAAACTAGCACAACTTGGTGATTTCAGCTCCTGCCAATGCAACTATCCACAGGGTCACTGGTCCCCACACCCTAGAGCTGGCCTGCCAGACCCACCACTCTCCGCAGGCTCCTTTATGAGGTCACTTAATGAGGTGATAATGTGTGAGATACTTCACAGGGCCTATCAGGTAACCCCATTCCCAGAGCAGTGCTTTTAACCCCTATGCCTTTTCTTCCCAGAAACCCTGCACCGGAAGGAAAAACTTGTCCAAACCTAGACTGGGAGCTTTGGTCCCAAGTCAGCAGACTAGCTTGCTCTAGCTTTAGTTGACTCTAGCTTTGACTAGTTAAACACTGAGTTCCCAGTTGATTTTAGTCAATGTGCAGCATCCAAGGAATTTCTTATCCTCAAGAAAGTTTAAGAACTATTGGCTTAATCCATTCTTCATGGATATGGAGTTTCTGTTGTAGAAACTTAATCCCAGGGTATACTCAGAAAGAGGCCAATCCTCACCTCAACAGCTAAAGAAAATGAAAACTTGGAAGCAACAGGACCAGGATTAGAAATCTTGACCAAATTCAACACTTATCTCCCCCACCTCCAATTTTTAAATGTTAATCGACTATCCTATTTTATCCCTTAAAACAGTGGTTCTCAACCTTCCTAATGCCGCAACCCTTTAAAGTTCCTCATGTTGTGGTGACCCCCAACCATAAAATTATTTTTGTTGCAACTTCGTAACTGTAATTTTGCTATGGCTATGTCCTAGGCAACCCCTGTGAAAGGGTTGTTCGACCCTCAAAGGGGTCGCAACCCACAGGTTGAAAACCGCTGCCTTAAAACCACCTGAGAGGGGAGTCCAGTTATCTCCATGAGCCTTCCTGACTCATCTTCCCCCTTGGTCAAGTTAGCGCAGCTTCTGAGTGTTTACATAGGCCCACCCCCCCACAGCACTCACACGGTACTGATCTAAGCTAACAAACTATCCATCAGAAATTCCTTAATTCTGAAATGGTCATACTTCACTTATGTATCTAAGAGGCCTCCTTAGACTTAACATGAAGGTAACACACCTCCACTTCCCCAACAAACCTGTTCCTCCTCCAGGCTTTCCTATTTCAAGAAACGGCACATGCCCTGGCCAGTTTGGCTCAGTGGTTGAGCGTCAGCCTGCAGAGGAGAGAGTCCCGGGTTCGGTTCCTGCTAGGGGCATGTACCACAAAAAAAGAAATGGCACACATTCACCCAGCTGCCGTTTCCACTCCTGCCCACACAGGCCACAGGCATTAGCTCCTGCCAACCTCTCCAACATTACCCTCTCCTTTACCCACTACTGCCTCACCACACTGGCTTTGTTCCTGGTCTTCTCCACAGCCCCTGTACCTTCCCCATCTAAAATGTGCTCTTGTCACCCTGGCCAAGTGGCTCAGTGGGTTGGCATGTCATCCTGTACACCAAAATGTTGAGGGTTTGATTCTCGGTCAGGGCGCATACCTGGGTTGCAGGCTCGATCCCCAGTTGGGGAGAGTATGGGAGGCAACCACTCGATGTTTGTTCTCTCTCACATCGATGTCTCTCTCTCTAAATCAATAAAAACATATCCTCGGGTAAAATCAATAAAATATGCTCTTGTCAACTACAACTGAAAAATTTAAAAATGATTAAAATAACTAAATAAAAACAAAAATGCTCTCTGATCTCAAAGGCTAGCTCATTAGACCACTCCCATCTCAGGTCGTCAGTGAACTGTACCTGGACTCCCAATCTACAGCAGCTAGCTACCTGGTGATTTGTCCCTGACACCTAACAGATGCCAACCAGAAACAGGCTGAATGAATGAAGGCGGGGTGCCAGTAAACCAGGTTGTATGCCAGCACTGGCACGGCCACGCTTGTGTTTTAGAAAGATCACTTCGGAGCACAGGATGGACTGAAGAAGGTGGTCAAACTAAAGGGTATGGAGACCAATTAAGATGCTACTGTGACGGGAGAGGATGATGGTTTGGACAAGTGGGGTGACAATGAATCTAAGAGATTTGAGTAATTTAGGAAATAAAAACAGGATATAGTGATTGCCTGGATGGGAGAAACAGGGAAAGGAGAGGAGTCTAAGATGCTCCAAGGTTTTTGGTGGGGCAGAGGACATAGAACTTGGCAGGGGACACTGGTTTTGAGTGAGGCCAGTGGGCAGCTGGACAGACAGATGGGAACTTATGTTCTGCGTCATTAGGTCATGTTCTCATTCAGTTACTGTTCCTGTCACTTTTTCTGAGTCCAAGCAGAGACTATCCTCTAGATGGGCAGTCTAAGACAACAATCACCAGTGTTAGGACCCTGCGGTGACTAACCTCTGAATCTCACATTTTTCTCCAAGAGGCACACACTGAAACACACCAACACCTTGCACCAATGCCCTCTGTAATGAAGTCAGACCCGTGGCTATGGTGCCTGACATACTGTGCCTCACAAAGACCTACCAGGATAAGCACTTAAGACACCGCAGGCTGTCTATCGCTCATCCATTTTTTTCCTGAAACTATAAAGTAGCATATACAAAAAACTGTCATTCAGTCTCATTAGCAAAACATTTTAACATCTGTCTTCAATTTTTTATACGAAGACTAAAATTCTAACCAGCATGGTCACAAATGATTTCCAATTATTACATGCTTTTAAAAATAAACACATTAAATGGCATCCAAAGGCCCACCTCCTAGCACTGGACATCACACTGCTCATCACATGTCTCCTTAAGACAGCCCGCTAGTCACAGGTCTGCCCTGTACTGATCAGCCCTGGTTAGGCACCTCGGGGGGGCTTGGGCTGGTGCTGGCCCTGGGGAACTAATCTCGGGAGGAAGACAGTCACAATACACGGTGCCAAGTGGGGACACAGGTACAATGGGAGTGCTAAAACTTGCTGCCTGGGGAACCAGGTGACAGGTGAGCTGGTTTTGAAAAGTCTCGTGTCAGCAAACAAATATATTTTGCTTTTGAGGGCTGCCCTTTCAAAGTGTTAATGTATTCTGGTTTCTTCCAGAGGGAACGCTACCTAAACAAGTAAAGAGAACCATTTGACAATTATACTGTTTCTTATCTTGATGAACTACTATCCCACCAAACCAGCTTTAAGTAGTTTATGAAAAACAAAAACCAAACCAAACCAAAATAACTTTCAAGCAAACCAAGTGTCTGCATCTCACATCTGTCTGAACCAAGATTAAACTTTAGAGACAGTTTTCAAAGTCTGGAACCACCGGAATCTTCACGGAGCCAGTCACACTGAGTATGCCTGAGAGTTGTTCAATGAACATCCAGTTTACCAGACACTCTGCCACTAGCTGCCCGGAGAAACATGTAAGAAATGAAATGCCTCCGAAGCTGATGTCACTGCAGCTGGGCCCCACTCCCACTTGAAGTTTGTTCTTTTGTTGGCCTTGATATTCCGCATCTGCTGCTGTGGCAGCCCCTCAGTGCCAGTCTCATATGGCACACTGCTTTACAACTGTGTGCTGCCAATAGTCACACCACCTGTCAACGCAGAGCCACACAGCACCACTCCACTGTACCTGGCCGACAGGGACAGGGTCACATGGGGCTGGATTTTCTCTTCAGTTTCTTTTCTACCCAATATACTCAAGGACTGGACACATCTTTACTAAGATGACACGTGAAGGACACCCTCTAGAACAGACACCAGCCCGCAGTACTTAGTTCCTTTAAAATTACCTCAACTCAAAAGCCTCTCGGAATAGCTGAGCACCCACCATGGAAGTTACCTGAACTCCAGCGAGGTTAATTTCACCCTCAACAATCCTCTACCATCACCCTATTTAGAGGTGAGAAGGCTTTATCTAAGAGCTCTCCCAACGCCTCGTTTAGGTGGCACTCCTGAAGAAAGGACTTCCACACAGATGAATATTCCAGATAACTGGAGTTATTCAGACTAGGAAAACTATGCACAGAAAAATGACAACATATTGAGGAGAAATATTAAAAGTCCAAATTAATGATCAATGAACATAAAACATTAAAATTAATAGAAAACAAAAGCAATATCACCAACACAATAAATGAAATAAAAAAAGAAAAATTTAAGAACACTGAGGTTGTAGAAGAACGTGGACGTGTGTTTCTGATCATAGCTCACTACGACCCTTTTTGGGAAAGCCACAAGACAGTGCCTGTCTAAAATCACAAAATACTCTCGCTGTCTGTCTTAGCAGTTCAACATCTGAAAAATCTCCCCCCAATAAAACTCCATGAATAAAAATGTTTACTGCTGCATAAAAAATAGTAAATTAACTGGAAAGCTCAATGTCCAATAGTGCAAGAATACTTGAATAAATTATATTACATCCATATTAAAACAAAGCCAACAGATTACTATAAAATATAAAATTACAAAATTAAGCCCTGGCCAGTCTGGCTCAGCGGTTAGAGCATTGGACCGCAGACCAAAGAGTTGCGGGTTTGATTCCGGTCAAGGGCATGTACCTCAGTTGCAGTTTGGTGTACCCCTAGTCGGGGTTGTTCAGGAGGCAATCAATCGGGGTGTCTCTCTCTCTCTCTCTCTCTCTCACATAGATGCTTCTCTCTCTCCTTCCTACTCTGTCTGAAAATGAATGGAAAAATATCTTCAGGTGAGGATTTAAAAATAAATAAATAAAATTACAAAATTAAGTGAAAAAAGCAACACAGACTTGTCCCTGTAGTGTGATGGGGAGACCTTGGGCTCATCTAGCAGCATGGTAAGACCCATCTCAGAGGGTTGTTTTGAGTTTTAAACCTGCTAATGAGCAGATAGTACTTTGAAACCACTCGATAAATGTTGGCTATCATTATTACACTATTATTATATCTAGTAGAACAAGCACATGGACAAAATCTAGAAAAGAGGCAAATTTGTTAGGTTATCAGAATTGTGACTGACCGGCTCACAGTTCTGTTAGTTTTACAATATGAATACTGTTATTATTTACCTTTATGTCAACAATTTGTAACACCTTCATAAAAGGTACTTCATGTTCCAGTGCCCAGGTGCCTCCTCCAGACTTGTGGCCACCCTCTCATGCCCTCTCTTCCTGTGTCCTTCCCTATGTCTCCCGTTGCTTCCTGTGACGGCAGCTGTCCCAGGCCCTCAGAAAGTGTCCATCCAGTGATGGTCTTAACCTCAGAGCCCATTTGACTTCACAGAAGAGTGTATGTACTTTGTCTAGTCTCAATTTAACACACAAAGGCCTTACGCTACACTCTGGAACTCTGAGAGAAAGGGGTGCTACTGAGCACAGCAGAGGAGTTTTTTCTAGGTCCATAAAAGTAATGTTTCCTATCAGCTCTTTCTCACTGTAATTAAATGCAACATTAAGTTGTCAATAATGTTGGTATCTTTAAGAAATTATTAGAAAACCAAGAACAGTAAATTATCCCCTTTGTATTTTAGACAATAATTATAAGAAAGCTTCATTTCTTTAATACCTTTTCATGGTTCTCTATGTGAGAATTTTAAAAAATGTATTTTTCTTTACTGATCTAGAGAGAGAGGAAAGGAGAGGGAAAGAGAGATAGAAACATCGATGAGAGAGAACATTGACTGGCTGCCTCCAGCACGTCCCCCACTGGAGATCAGGTCCACAACCTGGGCATGTGCCCTGACCAGGAATCAAATTGGCTACCTCTTGGTGCATGGGACGATGCTCAACCACTGAGCCACACTGGCTGGGCGAATTTTTTTTTTAAAACACAACACAGATCTCTTTATTTCCTACTCCTCCCCCAGCCATTTTCACAACGATTTTAAAGTTTACCAGCTTTACATCTACTAAAAAAGCTAACAAAAATCAAGCAGTCCTTATTAAAAAACACTGCACTACGACCTAGAGTGTTGACTGATCTGATCATGCATATTGGGCTTTCATACCTAGTATTTTCTGCTGCCTGCTCCACACTGCCCATACAATGCAGTGTCTTTCTTCATCAATCCCCTTTTCTGCTACTGGTGTCTCACCCACCCCTATCCCACCACTGACCTGCTTGCCGGCCGGGAAACCTCAGCTTCACTCGTCACTATCCTTAATTTGCCATGTCTAACCAGTTTCTAAATTTACCAACTTTAAATTCCAAAATGTCCCTAGTATCTGTCCACTCCTGGTTCCCTTTACCACCCTGTACTCCACCCTTATCATCTCTTGCACACATTAGTGCTACAGCCTCTCAACTGGTCGGCTTGTTCATCTCTCCCTAGGTCTTCCTTGAGCTTCCTTTACAAAACACACACCTGATCCTGTGGGTTTACACGATTGAAATCATTGGTGGTTTCTCACCGCCCATAAATGAAAATCTAACTCCTTAGGCTACAACAGATAGTACTGTAGTCTACCACATATAAACTGTTTGGGGGGGAGGTGGAGTGTGGTCATCTTGAATCACTGCATGAATTATTTTGGATCTCAGAGTGCTGACCTGTCAACAATGTTTACTTAAATAACAACTTTATTATTGGGTAGACTCTTCTTTGGCCTTAGGTAATCACTATCAAACATTTACAACTCACAAGAATATTAAGGCAGATTTTTATTCCCTTTTTTCTGCCTCCTCTCCTTTGAAGAATCTAATTCCTGAGAGTGTTCATATGGGCGAATGCTATTTCATAGGACAATAATTAATACTGCACCTTCAATACTACATACCCTGTCCCCCAAGACTTGAGTCTCCCACAAGAGTAAAAACAAGGAGACAATGTTTCATAGGCAGAGCAGCTTCCCTATCTAAGAGGTAAGTTGGGGACACTCCTGGGAAGCAGTACGGTACCAGAGTGGAATGACACACACACTGCAGCTGACTGAGCGAACTTAAGGACAGGGACACAACCTCACTGCAGTGACACCAAGGACAGCACTCCAGGGCAGACACCAGTCCACAGCGCTTGCCAAACATTTCTCCCCACACCTTCCAAAGAGTAACTCATTTACTGCTCATGACAACCTTCTGTAAGACCATTGCATTCAGTTTCCATATTTTATAGACGAGAAGGAGAAGTACAGAGGTTAAGTGACTTGAGCAAGTGACCAGCTAGCAATTCAGATGAAGCACTGTGACTCCAGGGTGCCACCCCTCCCCTCCCCATTGCTGAGCAGAACGGCAAAGGCAGAAAGGTGAGGTGAATCTCTGAGGGCTAGATATTCCCCCCATCATGACTTTCCCCCCAATAGACGGGCAGACAGGAAGAAACGGGTCTGCAGCTGCCAGCCCTCAAGGCGCTGTAAAACTGGCTTCAGACAGCGCTTGGGTTTCCGAAGCTGCACCCTGTCTGAAAACCACGGCCCTGTGTAGGCCCTGCCGGGGAGGCCTGCTCTCTGCGAGCCTCACGAAGGGCGAAGGGCCGGGGCTTCTCCTCTCCGTCAGGTGCGGGACCTAGCCCGAGGCTCAGCCCTCATGAGATGAGCTAAGGCCCCTTACAACACGCCAACTTCAGATTTTTTTTGGTATGTGTCCCTAGCAGGACCCGAATCTGGGACTCTCTGGTCCGCAGGCCGATGCTCCAACAGCTGAGCCAAACCGGCCAGGACCCAACTTCAGATTTGTATTGGTTTTCTAGCAAGGACTCAGACATTTATTGAACTGAAATGAACACCCACTTTGACATGCTACTCGACTCTGTTGGTTCTTTAACATGTTAGCAATAACTAGTTTACATCACAGGAACGAGCTCTCCACCCCTAAAAGAACTAAAGAAACACTGTAGGAAAGTAAGAGTCTTCCAGTTTGTCGTAATTTATTCTGTAAAGTAATATAAGCAAAAAAATTCAAAAATGCAAATTTCCATGAGATTCCTTAGAATTTAGAAGAGCCAAATCCTGAAAGAAAATTAACCCTTTCTCCACAAGTTTAGTCTCAGGGTCATAGGGTAATGATGAAACAGAAGAGGTAAGTATTAAAAACAAGAGGCAGTAAGATAATTACACGACTTTCTGCTGTATACTCCAAGTCATGGGAACAGAGGTGAACAGGCCCGAGTGCCTTGATGTGTGATGCAGATGGGCTGTGACAGAAGTGTGAGCTCTGATAACAAAGACCAAGTGACTCCGAGTGGGGCTGGGAAGGGAGGGAGCGTAAGGAAGCGGAAGAGGGAATGAAGAGAGTGTGTGAATGTAAGAGGGAGGGCAAGAGGTGAAAGGGTCCAGGGGAGGTCTCTGTGGGGCCCCTGTATGAGGGAGGGTGACTGGAGTAAAGAGCAGGACCTGGGTTGGTGGCAGCATCCTTGCTAGGCATCTGACTCAAGGAGCACAACACAGATGGGAATTCATGGACCATGTAGGATAAATCCTTTATTTTACAAATAACCAGAAAGGGGAACTCACCTGTTTTTGCCATTTCAACATGTGGTCCCACTTTCATAATGTAATCAGTGTGTTAATTCTTTTATGCTTGTGAAATCATGTTTCTGTTACAATTTTAAGGAAATCAACGAGGATATTAACCTATTAGCTTGGGGGAGATACATTTTTTCCATTATTTAAACTTGTATTAAAAACAAACTTTAAATATAATCTTTAATATACTGACCTAATTTTTTTCTTTTTACTAAAACCAGTTCTTTAACATATACTGTGGGGTAAAAAAAAGATGAAAAACCCCCCATTTGGAAGGGGTGCTGCCAGTCTGGGTTAGGAGGGACCGGAACAAGTGCAGGCTGCTCGCCACGCCCCAGCAGGGCAAAGCTGGGCTGTGCTGGCAAGGCACACACCAGAGACCCACCATCACCAGGTCCGTCTGCTGCCACAACCCTCAAGGCCTTCGCGTTCCTAAATGTATCAAAGGTGATTTTTACATACCAAGGCATGTGTATGCCTTTTAGAAGCAATTAACTCTGTCACACCAGCCATGCCAGAGGTCACTGTGGATTCACATATACAATTACACCAAGGTAAGTGAGCAGAGGTCAAGTTAGACAAAACCAAAGAGGTCTGCGCAGAAATGAATGCACTAAGTCCAACACTCAGAAAAGGAAGGCGAGTGAAGGCCATCTGTACAAGAATGTTCTAGTTTTCAGCAATTTTCAGAATAGTGTTACACTCTCAGGGAGAGGAGCTACTGTCTCTTGAGGACTCCATATTATTTTGTTATATCATGCTTGTCAAAACACCTGATAAATACATAGGCCAAAATGGATCTCTAATAAAATATATGTGACCTTATCTCAACATGATAGGATTGAGAGCATGATTATTAAGCAGATTAAAATTGAATGCAGCCCTGGCCGGTTTGGCTCAGTGGTTGGAGCGTCGGCCTGCGGTACAGAGAGACCCAGGTTGGGTTCCCGCTAAGGGCACGTACCTTGGTTGCAGTTTGTCCCCGGCCTTGGTTGGTCGTGCGGGTGGCAGCCACTCGATGTGTCCCTTTCACGTCGATGTTTCTCTCTCTCTCTCTTCCTCTCTCTCCCTCCCACTCTATCTGAACAAAAAATGGAAAAATGTCCTCGGGTGAGGATAAAAAAATAAAAATAAATAAAATAAAATAAAATTGAATGCATTTGCTAAAACCTAAGATAAAACTAGACTCAAATGACCTTGAAAAAACTGAAATATTATCAATCAAATTAAATAAAAGGCAAATCACTGTACTTTTAATTTGTTCTCAAGTACAATTAACAAAAGGAGAATAAAAACTAGGCAAAACAGAAAAGGATCTTGTAGTCATAGTGGGACATCAGCTCTGCGAGCCAAGAAGCGTAACTTTTTTTTTTTTTATCCTCACCCGAGGACATTTTTCCATTTTTTGTTCAGGTGGGGGGGGGGGAGAGAGGAACAGAGAGAGAGAGAGAAACATTGATGTGATGTGAAAGGGACACATCGAGTAGCTGCCACCCGCACAACCGACCAGGGCCGGGGACAAACTGCAACCGAGGTACGTGCCCTTAGCGGGAACCAAACCCCGGTCAAGGGCATGTACCTTGGTTGCAGTTTGGTCCCTGGCCCTGGTCGGGGTCATGTGGGAGGCAACCAATGATGTGTTTCTCTCACATGGATGTTTCTTTCTCTCTCCCTCCCACTCTGTCTGAAAATAAATGGAAAAATATCCTTGGGTGAGGATTAAAAAAAAAAAAGTATTAAAACAAATAAAATAAAATCAACACATCACTAGGCCTGAGTGTGTGTCACTAAAGTTGAGTCGCCCTTTATTCTAAGGGTAATGGGATGGTATGTTCTTCATTCCTATCTTACTGGGTGGCTTGTGAGAATAAAGCACATGTGCTAGTCTTTTGAAAAATCAAATTCAACATACAAAGCTAGCATGCTATTCTAAGAGGGATGTAAAATAAATAGAATAGACTTGAGGAAAGAGAAACCTAATAATTTTAAAGGGCACTGGCAAAGTGAGTGGGTACAACATAATATAATGAAATAAGCTTAAAGCGGTAGTATGAGATTTAAGATTGGTCATGAAACTAATATAATGTTACACATCAATTATATCAATTTTAAAATAAAGGACTGGTCAACTATTTGTGTTGTGAAACTCGTCATTAAAGGAGATGGTAGAACCACAGCCCTGATGGAGCTGTCAGAAAACGCAAAAATCTAGGTTTAGAGAGTCTATTATATAGAAATGTAGGGACAAAAATACTCATTTTTATACCTTTTATCTTTAAAAATAAAGCATTCCAACCTTTTTTTTAGAGAGCGAGGAAGGGAAAGATAGAAACATCAATGTGAGAAAGATACGTCAATGGCTGCCCCCTGCACGCCCCACCAAGGATCAAGCCTGCAACCCGGGCATATGCCCTGACCAGGAATCGAACTGGGACCTCTCAGTCCGTGGGATGACACTCAGTCCACTGAGCACACCCGCCAGGCAGCATTTCAACTTTCTATCCCGTAGAACACATGACTGATTTGAAGCACTTATGAAACAGTTGAGACTGCAATATTTTAAAAAACATAAAATGACTTTCGTTGTTCTGTACCCAAAAAGCTTCATGTTATTTTAACCAGTTAGTCAATGCAAGTTGTGGGGGTTGGGTTAGAGAAAGACTGATTTATCATATTCATTGGTATGTTAAAATGGTTACATTCCAGATTTTATTTTGTGATCAAAGCTGACAAGTAATAGACTGAATTGTCACTTTCTGAAGACAGATTCCTAATTAGGAATTTTAAATGCAGTCCCACTGTTCACCAATTCTACCTTTGCTAGGTAGAATTTAGCCTTCTGATTACTGGTTACCAATTATTACTATAGAATGTTCAAAAGTTTACACATAAAAATTACTGAGAGGTGTTAATAATAATCTATGTTGAAATAAAGGCAACACTGGTAGTTGGACAGTGACACCAAAAAGTAACAAACAAAACAAACTAACCCACTAAATATTTGAACTTTCTAGAGGAAACAGGTCATGAACTGGGACAAAATGATGATTAATGGATTACTGAGTGCTTAGAATGGACTATTTTGAAGAATTTTGTACTTTAGGGTCTTAAATGTTGTATCCCTATAGGACTTTTGCATCTAAAATGTCACTGAGTCTAAGAAGTAAATCTATTTCAAACTTGGGGTTTGGGAGTGACAATGATGATGGAGACGGAAGGAAACAGGAAAGACCGTGTGGGAAAGCCAAGTCCCATGTGTGACAGTTACAATGTTCTAATTTAAAACACATACATACATATAAATTTCACTTTGATTACATTTTAACTATAGTTTATGAATACCTCCTTTTTTATCAGACACTATTATAAATTCTGGGGATAACGCAATGATCAAATATGGTGATTTTGGGGAACTGTATGGGGAGTGGAAGAGAATAGTAAAAAGTGTCCAATACTATGATTCTGGCTGGGAAAAGCCTTATTAACAATGACTGAAAATCATTTGTATAATTGTCAACTATTAATTTTAAATATAAATTAATACAAAAAACTCTCATATGAATAAATATCACAGACCAAACCATCTATTTACACAGCTGTTTCCTTCCCACAAAGATAAAGAGATAACTTATAAGACAAATTCATGAGGACATGAAGAATGGGAGAGGAAACAAAACACACAAGAGATGTCCAAATTCTGCAAGCTAGAAATAGAACAGACAAAGAGTAAGTGATTCAGCAGACAGAAAAGGAACAGAGAGGAAAAAGTGGAGTGAAGGAGCCATTAGAAAGCCAGCCCCTTGTGGCACAGAACCTGGGAAGTCAGTCTCAGAAAGTAGGCAGTGCAAAATGGGTCTGGAAACCAGAGCATTAACTCTGAGTTTGTGAGTTTGTAAGAGGAGTTAGGTCCCTAACTCAGCCCATTTCAACCGGTTAAATCTCCTCCGAGGGATATTCAGAGAAGAGAAAGCTCTTTAAGATATCAGAAATTAAGATAAAGGTTAAAGTTGAAAAAAGCATGTAATTAGAACAAAAAAGCAGGGAGAACTCAGAAGAGGAGAGAAAAGATAAAGCCAGAGGATCAACCCAGGAGGTACAATACCCCTAATTAACAGGAATTCCAGAAAGAGAGAAAACAGAGGGAAAGAAAGTATCCAAGAAATAACATATGACAAGCTTTCCGAACTGAAAGGCATGAGTTAACAGTGGCAGAATCTTCCGGAGCAGCCAGCACAATGACTTCTAAAAAAGACCAACCTCAAGGCCTATCATTCTGCGATGTCAGACCCTGAGGGAACACGAGAAGATTCTCAAACCTTCCTGGGGAGAAGACAGAACACACATATGACCACTGTAAATCAGAACTCTAGTACTCTCAACTGCAACCCTAGAAGCTACAGGATAAACCAGGAGTCAAGATGCCAAGATAGTGAGAAAAAACTTTCAAATCTAGACTTCTATGCCTAATCAATCTTCAATTAAACATGACTGAATAAAGACATTTTCAGTAGACAAAATCTCAATGTATGTACCTCCCATACACCCTTTCTCAGGAAACTGCTAACACGACATTAAGTGAGAGTCAAGACTAAGAAATGCAAAAACACGGGATTCAGGAAAGAACATTCGTTAGGGGGAAGAAGTACTGTTAATGGTGACAAATGCTCCAGTATAACAGTTATGAAACAGATCGAAAGATTACACATTCCAACTACAAAGTCTGAATTAGAGAGATGTGGTAAAAAACAACAACAAAAAAAAACAAAACCAAATAATAACATGAATTAATAATTTTAGAGAAATGAGTTTTAGAAAAAAGAAACTATAACCACAATAAGTATTAGTCAGATGTTGAAAAATAGGAAAATGGGATCAATAAATACATAAATATCAGTAAAAGCTTATTGTTTAGAAACAGGAGACTGGAAGAGGAATGAATCAGAAATCTGGTCTGAGGAGGGGTGGAAGGACTAGCTGTATCGCACTAGAATGACTTTGTAACCTATAGACACCTATTAATGATAAACTTAAAAGTTAACCACATTTTCCAATTTACTTCAATTTCTGCTCATCATTTGGGCCTAGGGACTTTAATCTGGAGGAATTACCACATGATATTAAGAATACAACAGCAAGGATGAAACAGGTAAAGGTGGAAGAAACAACCAAACAGAAGAAATAGAGCAAGCTGGTAAGGATGTCTCATACTCACCATCTCTCTGGCTATTTCCAGCGCTTCCTGCAGGCCATAGAGCCTGCCACAGACCAGGTAGATTCCATTGGCCCAGAGAATACAACCCTCATGGACCCAAAATTCATTGCTGTCAAGAGGTAGTTCAGGGATTTGTAACTCCAGCTCAGGGACACCTTCTGAAGTGGTGGGCACAGAGGGTTTTGAGTCCAAAACAGTCTTTTCGCTGCTGCCCTCCGTGGTTGCTTTTTTACAGGGGAGTCCCCGGGCCAGGGACCGAGGGCCTCCACCACAGTCTTCTGAGCGGTGTCGCCGCTTAAACCTGGGGTGAGCGGCCAGGCTCCTCTGCTCCTTCTGCTGCTGCTGCTCCTCCTCCTCCTCAGTGTCCGTCTTGGAGCCGTTGGAAGCGCTTTTGTGCCGTACCTTAACTTTGCTCTGCATTTCCGTGGCCCGCTTAGGAGGTGGGTTTTTCGGGAGAGTGGCTGCATAATCTTGGGGATAAAAGGGTCCAAAGAGGTCACCCATGTTCCGGTAACTGGCCCACTTGCCGCACAGACAGCAAACCAGGTGCCCCATAACAGAAGACTCCGTTACCACAGGTCCCTGCAGCATAAAGGACGAGGCTGGGAGCGCCTTGCTCTCAGTGCTGCTGGGTGGTGGGGTCAGAGACCTCTGCCCCTTCCGACCCCTCACCAATTTGGTCTGCTCTTCTTCTTCAGCATTGATGATTGTACAAACGGCTCCAAGTTCACACTTATTCACTACATGAATATAAGGGAAAAAAGACTTGTTCTTGGCATCACTTTTATCCAGTGGCTGGGTGGCATACTTGAGTTTGATCTCAGGTTCTTGGGGTTCTACAATGGGAACTGCTTGTTTGGTTTTACGCTTCCTTGGCTGCGCCCCAGGCTTCCTCCTCTCTCTCCTTTGCCTCTGCTTTTTTGGCTTTGGTTCTCCATCTGCAGAACCTTCTGGTATCTGGGGAGGTTGGGGGGGTGGAGGTGGTGGCTGCTGCTGTTTCTTTTGCTTATTCACACTACCAATGGGTCTCCCCTTCTTCTTTCCGGAAGGGAAATATCCCTTTGGGGGGAAACCCTCTTGTTTGGGGGAAATCGTCACTGTATCGGTCTCTTTCTCTTCAGCCTTCGGGTTTGCCTCAGGAGCCAGTCCGCCCGCTGCAGGTACATTCTTTGAGTCAGGAAAGATTAAAGGTGCTGCCCCGCCCAGGGAACCATCTGGTCTCCCTTGGTTACTCCCAGGTTTCTGTGAGGTTGCGGATGTCATGGCACCAGGGGGTTCCTTTCCAGCAGTGACAGTGTCTGGGTGTGTCTCAGCCTTCACTTTGTCATCCCCACTGCCACGCCACTCCTCTGAAGACCTTGCAAGAGGCTTTTCTACGTTCAGCTCCTGGTTTGTTGGACAGGCTAGGTCAGACACCACCTCACCTTTTCTCTTCTCCAGCTCAGCTTCCTGAGCAGCAACACTCCCACCTTCGGGAGGACCACTCTTCAAAGACAGTATGTCATCCAGAGTGACAGTGTCTCCCCCAGCCTCCGCACTGTTCGAGGATGCACTCCTCCTAATATTTGGGGATGTGATCTTCTGAACGATAGCTTCCAACTTCAGTCCCCGTCCTTTGCGTGGGGGCAGTATTTTGGTCTTAGCAGGACTTGTGAGGGTAACAGCAGGGCAGTTTCTACTGTCTGAACTTGGAAGGTCCTTGGCAGATTCCCTCTTAGGGATGGACTTGAAGTCCTGACTGTGAGAAAGATGGGCATAGGAATTGAACGCTTTATCAGCACCTTCTTTTGATGGGTGAAGGAGGCGTCCTTTATCTTCAGTGTTACTGTTCTTCGCGTCTTGTGACTGTCTCTTACTGGGAATGGGAGAAATAAAAGAACGGACGCGCCTCCTCATGATCAGGGGGTTTTGAGAAGAATGATCCTCTTGACCTGGAAGTCTCAGCATGACATTGCCAGGTTTGGATGGCTGTGCAGACTCAGTCAGTCCATGGCCGTCGGTCTCGTGGGGCGGTCCATATCTTTTTTGACTGGACATTCCTGGAGGGCAGCCACTTTTGGCTGGAGAAGTCTGCCGAGAAAGATCCCAACAAGATTCTTGTTGTAACTTCTGGGAGCCGTGCTTCAATTCGATGCCTTTGTTAGTCAGACTGTCACCAGACATGAGGCAACGCCCACCTTCCTGACCACTGGGGTCATGGTAGGTCCCCATCGGTGGGCCATACATCATCCCATCTTTGTCATTTTTCAGAGGGCTCCGCACTCTGTCCAGGAACTGCTGCTGCCTTGGGCTCTTCCGGGCCCCCTCCTGCCTATGCTGGGCTGCGGCGATCACGCCCTGAGCAGAGCTACTGCTCCAGTCTTTATATTCCTCTTGTTGCTGTTGGTACATCTGTCTCTTGTAATGGAGCTGAGAATTCAAACCTGCATTGGGGTCCCCATAAGCATGAGCCCGCGTATTTGTGTGATATGCAGAGGCCAGGCTTTCTGAGTTGGGAGAAAAGGGAGCATGTAATGAACTCCTGTTGGCCCTCTCTGAAAAGGTCATGTGTGGGTTCATGTGATGAGGGTCTCCGCCTGGGCCCCTGCTCCTCCCAGGAGACATCTTCAATTTTTCTGAAAAGTCATGATACTGAGAAGGGGACCGACCCCTCATGCCCTCCCGACCACCCACTCTGCCAGGGACCCGCCGCATGGGCGTGGGTCTGCTGTCTTGTGGGCCATAGTCTGAGATGGAGTCATGGGCAGCGGCTCCAGGGCTGGCATTGCCTCGGTAAGACTCATGCTTGATGCTGGCAGGATGGCAGTGATCTCCAGATTTCTTGTTGTTGAAACTAGCTTGGGATTTGGATTGTTCAAAGTCTTCCTCTTTTATCTGCCCACTCTGGGATTTCAGCTTTGTTTCCATGGACACCAAACCACCTGGAAGAATGACCGACTGACTTAAACTTGGGTTGAGACGTTCATTCCTCCCAAGTCTGGTATCGGCACCCATGTGTCCCAGCGAGTGAGCCCCTGGGTCCCTGACAATCTGTCTTAGTGGAGAAATGTCACAGATCACTGATCTTCTTTCAGAGAGGGAACCCCCGGGCTCATGGGCTGATGACTGAGGCTCTATTTCAAACTTTCTGGGAATTGGATAGTCAGCCAAATTGATCTGTTTCATTTCTGGAGCTGTGCTGCCTGATTTTCTCTCCCAGGGGCCCCAGTGGGGGTTTTCTAATAGAGACCCAATGCTTTTGTTCAAAAGGCCCCTGCTAGCTAATTCATTGGTTTGACTAATTAAGACATTAGGCCTTGTGGTTCCTTCTAGGCCACCAGCCATGCCCTGATGCTCCTGAGTACTCCTAGAGTATCTCCTATCAGGGTGGTGGTGGTAACCCTGAAGCACCTCCTGCAAGAGGCTGGGGAACTTCTCATTTCTACCCTTTCGCTCCCCATGGCCAGTGAAATCCCCTTTATCTTGTCCTGTAGGATACTGAGGAAAGCCACCGACACTTCTTGGCATGGCCGACCCAAAGCTGTCTTTATAACTATAGCGCAGGCTTCCGGGAGACTTGCTAGGCTCAGTTCTGCCTATGAAACCAGGGCCGACTGCAGGGTGGCCGCTCTGGCCATTGCCCTCTCCATTGTGGCTGGAGTTATCTCCACTCTTGTTTCCTTTGCCCCCTCCTCCCGGAGGCTCTGGCTGTGGAAGTGATGCATGACTGGTTTCCTTGGCCCCGCCAGTGCTGGGTGGCCTTTGTGTGGCTGTGGGATCATCCTCTTGGGAGCCTTTATCTTGTCCACCAGGCTTTTCTGCCCGAGTCGTCATGGCTTCCCGGGAGACAATCACTCCAACGGTCTTCTCATTGACTTTTGGGTTACCCTCGGATGACGATGGCGTGTCCTTAGCACCTGGTGAGGCTGCCTCTTCTCTGGCTGCAGGACTGGCACTGAGTCTGGGGGCTTCGTTCTGAGCGCCTTGTGCTGGGGAGGAGCTGGCTTTCTCTGAGGCTCCACCCTTGTAGGTAGTATCGGAGCTGGTGCTCTGGCCACTCAGCTGCCTCACTCTCTCACCTTGATCCTCAGAACTGCTGGAGCAGCCTCCATCCAGCGACTCTGCCATAGGGGACTTCAGCTGTTCTTCAGGCTGGGAGGAGCCTTCCGAGTTTGTGCAGCTGTCTGCTTTCTTAGAAGAGGAGGAGGGCCTCTTAGAGGTCTTCTTCTGAGGCGTCAGGGCATCAGAAAGTAGCATGTGCTGAACAGTATTAGGAAGATTGGCCACTTGAGTACTCAGGGCACTCAAACTACTCAACCCAGGGTCCGTCAGTCGCTTTTCTGGCACTCCTTCTAGTCCAAACCCTTTGAAGCCGGCAGCATGAGAATTAGGACTGGGCATCATCGATGGGGTTGGGCTGAGCTGAGGCATTAACTGTAAGATTCTGTTTCTGGAACCCATGGGCACACTGCCTTGCCCACACTGGAGAGTCTCCCCACTCTGCATAAGAGGAGATGGGGTAGAGCTACAGCTTGGAGACTGAACCACAGAGGCGGCTGGGGAAGGGTTAGAAATGGGGCTGAAGTTCTGGTGAAACTGCATGGGGGACCGCACAGGAACCTCGGGCTGGTTGTACTGCCCCACCTGGCTCTGCAGGGGCAGCTTGGTGGCAGCGTTGGTATACTGCATCACATGCTGTGGGGCGTGCTGCTGCTGTGGCTGCTGCTGCGGCTGCTGCTGAGGCTGCTGCTGCTGCTGCTGCTGCCCCTGCTGGGTCCCTTGTGGAATCTTTGCTTGTTCAAAATTTTTCATAGATTGAGGCTGATAGCTGTAATTTGATTGCGTTCCATAAGCCTGTGCGTTAGAACCCACATTATGCCCTTCATACTGGGATCCAGCATTCACACTGTAACTGCCATCATAGCTCTGCCCAGACTGGCTGAAACGCTGTGGTGATGGGAAGGAGGAGGAGGAGGAGGAGGCAGCAGAAGACTGGTAGTGCTGGCCGAACTGACCCACTCGTAACTGGTAACCAGTGGCAGAGGATGGCAGAGTTGAGGGTCTCTGCATCGGCTGCAGATGGGATGAGCCTGACGCTGGCTGGCCAGTGGCTTGTGGCAGAGGCTGATGGGATTGGTAAAGCTGTTGTCTCAGCTGCTGGACTTGCTGCTGCTGCTGCTGGCTAGATGCCTGCTGCTGGTACTGAGCACTCCCTGGAGAGAAAGGCCCCGTGTAGTCCTGCTGATAATGAGACACACCACCAAGGCCAGAATGCTGTGCTTGAAACTGGCCCACATGACCCTCACTCCCATACTGATTGCCAAAGCTGCTCCCCTGGGGGGGTCCATAGCTCTGCACAGGCCCAGAAGGCCTTCGCTGAGGAGGCTGGGGGGTACCTGTCGCCACGGGGTCTTTGTTGCCTGCCATGTAGTAGAAGTCTCCAGCCTCTTTTCTGAAACCCTGGTAGCCTTGATGGCCAGAGGTCTCACTAGCCATCGCCGCTGTCGCCGCTGCTGTCCCTCGCCGCCCGCCACCACTGCTGCTGCCAGTGCCACCACTACTGCCACCTGCACCCCCAAAATTCTGGAACATCTGGGCCTGGCGAGGGCTGAACTCTTCTAGCCGGGATGAGCTGTGTACCTCCTGTGGGTAGCTCTGCTGGTTTCCGTGGTAACTGCTTTGCTCCCGAAAGGACTGCATACTGTTCAGCAGCACAGCGGCGGGCCAACAGCCCTCCTGAAAATGGAAGAGAAAAAAGAGAGTGAGACATGCGCCCTCCCAGTGTAAATAAAATCAAGTCTGATGATGGAGGGGATACATAATTCAGCTGTCCAGATGAAACTGACTTGTTTGAATTTCATCTCCTTTTATTTCTTATCCTATCCATTTCTGAAGATGAAAATATGTAGAGAAATGGCCTAAAGAATGAGGCAGGAGTCTATGGTAGTTATGAAAAAAACCAGTCTGGGTAAAAACAAGTTCAACGCAGTAAAAACCTCATTATTAGATAAATGAGCCCCACCCCTCCAATCCAATTGGGTAAAAATATAGGACTATATTATTACTCTCAATAAAGAAACAGCAATTTTTAAGTATTTTCCAGTTATGGTGGGGGAGGGATGAGAAAAACACTTGCATTTATTTGCTTTCGCATTATGAGACTGAACTAAGCATCTTAAATAATAAGAACGCAGTCACTTCACAGGCTGCCCCTCCCTGAATGTGAGAAACAGACTGGCCTGAGGACGGAAGTCAGTCCCTGTAGCCGAACGCATGATACTGCAGGTTTACTTTGATTACCACCCAACCACTTGTGATGACTGGGGACACTCAAGTCTTACCATCACAGGGATTCCTTACTGCAGTCAGCCACACAAACTTAAGAGTTAACCTCTTCTTGACACATAACCGTATCCCCTCTCAACCAGCCATCAATGCCCAGGTACAAAGGGATGCATAAGCCAAATAGCAGTGACTCTTCTCGAATATTCTTTTTGGAGGTTTGCAAGAAGTTCTAGCACCTCTGACCCTCATGTAGTTTTTTATTTGGCAATCTAGTCACAGAGTTATTAATGGTGATTACTATGAAAGAGGGAATTGAAACACTTTGGAGGACAGCAAAAGATAGGGAAAAATAAGAATTTATCAAGCCTAGACCTAGACTTTTCTTAAAATCATCTTTTTGGGTCAACACTTTGCAACACCTCCGCTGATGTAATGAGCACGTAATAGAATGCTCTTCTCAAAGAATTTATCAAGAGCTGATTTTTTTTTTTTTTTTTATCCTCACCCGAGGACATTTTTCCATTTTTTGTTCAGGTAGAGTGGGAGGGAGAGAGAGGAACAGAGAGAGAGAAACATCGATGTGAAAGGAACACATCGAGTGGCTGCCACCCGCACAACCAACCAGGGCCGGGGACAAACTGCAACCGAGGTACGTGCCCCTAGCGGGAACTGAACCCGGGTCTCTCAGGACCGCAGGCCAATGCTCTAACCGCTGAGCCAAACCGGCCAGGGCAAGAGCTGATTTTCTTTAGTCTTTTGCCTGGGACCGTTTCCTTCTCTCAGAGTCAGGGATGAATAAGACAAGGCTAAACTGCTCCAAATGACTTTAAAATCAATTATTTAAAAAGGAAATTATGGCCCTGGCCAGTTTGGCTCAGCGGTTAGAGCGTCCGCCTGAGGTCCGGAGAGACCCGGGTTCGGTTCCCGCTAAGGGCATGTACCTTGGTTGCAGTTTGTCCTCGGCCCTGGTTGGTTGTGCGGGTGGCAGCCACTCGATGTGTCCCTTTCACATCGATGTTTCCCTCTCTCTCTCTTCCTCTCTCTCCTTCCCACTCTGTCTGTACAAAGGATGGAAAAATGTCCTCGGGTGAGGAAAACAAAACAAAACAAAACAAAACAAAACAAAACAAAACAAAGGAAATTATGAAACACATATGAACTAGGATAAGTGAGGACAAAGTTTTCTGCAATGGCTTGTGAAGCTAGTTTCTTAGTGCCCTCTCAGGGGAGCTGAAAGTGGAAGTCAATGGCAGGAAAGCTAGCAATACTTTTAAAAGGTAAAGCGGAATCCTTATGTCCAGGCCCTGCAGCGGCTCCCCATCTCATTCCAAGTGAAGCTGGCCAGGAAGGCCCGCTCCCACCCATATTATCTCTCTACCTCCTCACCTACCCCACTCTGTTCTCCTCTGCTGACTCCTAGCTCCTGGGATGGGCCACTGGTATTTCTACACAGGGACTTTGTTCACGCCTGCGCTACTCTTCCCCTACAGCCACACGGCTTGTCCCTCTTCCTTTCTTCCAATCTCTGGGCAAATGCCACTGATTAGTCAGGCCTTCCCTGACCATTTTATTAAAACCAGCTAACTATACACCCTCACCAGGGCTTTCTCAATCTCCTCCCCCCACCTCACTTCCTCAGTACTTTTTGCCAGCAGACATGGATATGCTACTTGTCTACTGTCTGTCTCTCCTACACTAGAATATATCAATTTCCTAAAGGGCAGAGACGCTGAGCCTTGCTGCAATCCCCATGTCACTGAAACAGTAAGGAGCACACAGCAGGCCTTCTGCAAACCAATAGATGGTACAAGAATTAGGCCTTAGAGAACTAGGCTAGAACTTACATAAATAGAACATGATCAATCTAAAAGCAGAGCTGAAGACCCTGCCTGTAAAATTCTCCAGGTCCAGTTCCAAGGGGGAAAAACCCAACTTGAATCCGCATGAGAGCCATAAGGAGATTTCAGAAAATAAAACATGGATCAGTGCTGAAAATGGTCAGTAACTCCAAACCCTAGAAGCCTGACCAACTTCTTCCTGAAATATCTTAAATGTAAAACAGGTAGACAAGGGGCTACAACTTCAGTATTGTTTGATTATACAGTCATCCCTTGCCACTTCACGCTTCGACTTTTGCAGCTTTATTGCGTTTTTTTAAAAATATATTAAAAAGTTGATCGAGACAGTGAAAATGATACAGCACGCGCTCAGTTGTCTAAGTCAATTATAAACCCGTGTTAAAATTAAAATTACAGTACGTATGGACTGTGGGCCTATGTATTTGAGCATCCCCACAAATCCTTCAAAGCCAGGTGCAACCGCTCGACCACTCCTTGTGTGTGGGCAATGACTTTTTTTCCAAAAAAATCAGGTGTGGTGAAACCAAGCCAATCAGAGCGTGCTGTTCACTAATTGGCTATCCTATCCTGGCCACAGATTGGCTCAGCCTCACGCAAGTTCATTTCTCTCATACACGCTTTGCTAAGCACCGGACGCAACCTTGTTCTTCTTTGATGTACTGTACATCTCTTCATCTTCATTGCTTCATCATCGATCAAGTTGCACTATTTTCATAGGTTAGTGGTTGTGTGTAAGAACTATGTGTGTGCAATTAAATGTACAATAACAATATATTTGTAACGTCTGTCTTATTTTCTCTAATATACTGGGTAATATGAGTGTAATGGTGACTAAAGGGTGTTATTTCATGTCTAGAGGGCTCTAATAATGTTAAAAAACGTACTTAGAAGGTCTTAAACAGGTTTTCTGTGCTCTAACTGAAAATATTCAATTTATAAATAAAGAATCCTACTTCGCAGAAATTCATTTATTGCAGTAGAGTCTGGAACTGATTAACCACGATAAACGAGGGCCGACTGTAATCACACAACCCAAAGTCATCTTTAAACATCCAAATAATCTCAGAATATAGAGGAAACTGCTGGGCAACAGACACTAGCTACTGGAGTGCTCACTGCAATGCTTGACCTCACACACTAACCATTAACGTACACAACATGAATACCCTCACTTTACAGATGAGGAGACCAAAGCACAGGGTTCAAAGGCTCCTGAGCAGCAGTCTGCACCCTCGGGCCACATTCCTCACACTACACAGACCCAGAGGGTCTATGATAGTCAGGATCAGCTGGCACTTGTCCTGTCAGAGGTTGGCTTGAAAGTGGGTGGCCACCATCAATACCTTTTAAATAAGTCCTTTTCCCTGCCCCCTTCACAAGGACCTCTCTGCCCCCCACCCTCATTACTTCTAGGACTGTCCAGGATTCTATCCACACAAGTACTTTCATTGTGTTATGTTTCTGCTCTAGCTCTTAGTACCAGTGGCCTTCTCTGCATGATAAAAGGCAGCTCATGGGTTAAATCCAGCAAAAAGACCAAGTCTGGCAGTTTAATGAAAAGCTTCCTAGAAAGAGAATCACTCCATAAATAAATACATGTTGTTTAAGTAATCCTTCTGTAAATAAAATCAGGCTTCTGAAAAATCCCAGTGTATAGACAATGTTGCCACTTGCTCCAGATTTTTCCTAAACAGGAGCCCTGAGTTAAGGACAACTTATTGTAACATCAGCATGTCCTGCCTCAGGTTGCCCCTGGTTCCCAAGAAAGCCCAAGCTTCAGAGAGGAAACCATTAAGGTACAATTCTTTCAAAGGTCTGTTCTTGCCTTTCTACCTTCTGTTGTTATAGTTCTGGTTTATGGACCAGATAGGGATAAAAAACAAAAACAAAAAAACACGGCCAAAACACCTCCAGCGGGATACCAGTCAAGCTAAATATTCTTAGTACAGCCCTGGCCGGTTTGGCTCAGCAGTTAGAGCGTTGGCCTGCGGTCTGGAGAGACTTGGGTTCAGTTCCCGCTAAGGGCATGCACCTCGGTTGCAGTTTGTCCCCGGCCCTGGTTGGGTCGTGTGGGTGGCAACCACTCGATGTGTCCCTTTCACGTCGATGTTTCTCTCTTTCTCTTTCTCTCCCTCCCACTCTATCTGAACAAAATATCGAAAAATGTCCTCGGGTGAGGATTTAAAAAAATAATAAAATAAATATTCTTAGTATACATGAAGTATTTGAGCACCAGAAAGTGGGTGTAAGTCCATCGTTTTTAGGAGTCCCAAGTAAAGCAAACAGAAAACCAAGTATACCAGCAACTGAAAAAGTAAACCCAGAGTAACTAATTTTAACACTGGCATATAAAATAAGCGACTCATAGAGATCATTCCAGTACTAGTCCGTCTTTAAAAAAGCAAAGCATCAGTGTAATCAGTTTTAAAGCATCATAATTAATGACAAATGTCTGAATTTGCTTGTTTGAATGAAGACAAATACAGTTAAGAAAATATGACACTCCAAAGTAAGTGGGTCACCCTTTAGAATCTGTATACATACTCTGCAAAAGAGGTTTACCAATGCCACCACCTTGCCCCGCCCTCGCCCCTAACTCTCTTGCCCTGACTTTCCCTTTCCTGGTTTCCTCACATAGTCCTAGCACTCTGAATGGTTCAGAAAGTCTCTGAAGGTATGCTAGGAAGGGAGGTCCTGAATTGAGTGCCTTTATGTTCAATGGCCCCGAGCCCACATGCTGACCTCAGGACAACTACTGCAGCCACCACTCTCCTTCCTATCATGGGGCCTTGTCATGTACAGGAACAACATCCGCTTCCTTTGTCCTTTCCTTCACAGATTGGACATCATCCCACACCTCAATCCATCTCTTCTCCAAAGTTCTCCAAACTGTCCTCAAGGCAGTTTCCTCAAGAGAGCTTTTCAAGGACCTGCTTCCTCTGTCACTTCAGGTTTAACCACTGTGCTTCTGCTCATTCTCCTCTGCCTTGAAAGAACGCTTCGATCCTGAAGACATTAACAACATGTATGCAGCCCTGGCCAGATAGCCCAGATGGGTAGGGCGTTGTCCCGTTACGCCAAGGTTGTGGGTTAGATTTCCGGTCAGGGCACATACAAGAATCAACCAAAGAATGCATCAGTAAGTGAACAAACAAATCAATGTTTCTCTCTCTCTATGAAAACAACAGTAGCAACAACACATATTCTTCTAGTTATGGTCCCTATCTGGTGGATTATTCTCTTTGCCCTCCAGTCTCAGTCCTCCTCACTCACCTCTTTCTTACTCTATGCCCTGGGAGGGGGCACCACAGAGGCTGTCAAGAGGCTCTGCTGCCCGTCTGGCTTCTGGCCCAGTTTGGCTGGGAAGAGGAAGGAGAGTGAGGAGGAGGAATTTACTCTCACGGCTCCTACCCCGCAGACACTGAAGCTGGCTGATGGCTACCCTCCAGTGGGGCAACCTAAATAGCTAGCCACCTTTTCCAGACTCCAGGAATGGCTTCCCCCTCTTGCCTTTCCGGCCAAAGGGTAGTAACAACTCCTGCTATTGCTAGCCCAGGAGACTCCACTGTCTCCATCAATGTCCTCAAATCCTGATGATCACCTTTTATTATTATTATTATTTTTTAATCCTCACCCAAGGACATTTTTCCATTTTTTTGTTCAGATAGAGTGGGAGGGAGGGAGAGAAACATCGACATGAAAGGGACACATTGAGTGGTTGCCACCCACACGACCCAACCAGGGCTAGGGACAAAAAACTGCAACCGAAGTGCATGCCCTTAGCGGGAACCGAACCGGGTCCTCTCTGGACCGAAGGCTGATGCTCTAACCGCTGAGCCAAACTGGCCAGGGTGATAATCACCTTTTATAAATAGTCCCAGTTCTGCACTAGTCACCTCAGCAGCATCGTGATCACCCTCTTCTAAATTCTCCTCTGCAGATCAGAAGCTGGAGCTACCTTTCCAGAACCTCTTTCCAACATGGTTCTGGGTTAGAGTTGGCAAAGACAAGCACAAGAAAGATTTGGAAGGCAGAAGACAGGGGAGGTTGTTATGCCCAGAGGTAGCTGCAGCAGACGGGGATGCACAGTGGCTTCCCCAGGAGCGCGCTTTCCCAGGAACGCGTGAGAACCACTCCCTGTGGTGCTTCAGCCTCAGATACTCAGGAGCAGCTTCCCTGACCCTCCAATGGATGGGTAAGCCCTTAATTCCTCTATAAAAACTCTTCATATCTGGTATGGAAAGTGTCCCTCTTCCTGAACAAACCCAGAGTGATATAATTAAACACTCCTCAAATCCCCATTTGAGTGTGCCATCTGTCTCCTACCAGGACCCTGGCTAATACAGTTCTTCCCTCATTCCTAGTATTTCAGAGTAGAATATTATCACTTGGGGAGTGAGAGACTACTATTTCATGCAATATGGCATACCAGAGGGACTGGAAATCCTCAACAAAACACCTAGAAATGTCAGACCACACGTACAGCCAAACTGCAAGAAAGTAAGAAATGTCCAGGGTTCAAAATTGGAGAGGACAGCAAAAACAAGAGCAGCAGACAGGCACTGGGCTCTGACTGCTGGGGGTGGGGGATGGGGGGTGAGGTCCTACAAGACTTATTAGCCATATGGCAAAGTTTTAGTGACCATGCAGGGGCGGAAGACAAGGCCAAGGCAGTAATAAGGAGACAGAATAGTCACTTCTGCATGTAAAGACTCCAAGCAGTGTGTCACCTGTGGCTGAAATAATTTCTATAAATATGACAAAATGTATTTATTCTTGGACAATCACCAACTCAATTTCAATGACCAAAAAAAAGTGCTTCTCTCCTCGACTGATCCAACTTACTTTACCACACTCAAGAAAAAACACAATCCTCTCAGATACCTTAAGTAGGAAGATTTAGAATAACCCCAAACTCCTTTAATTCTGCATTTAAGATTTCACCCAATCTGGCTACTCCTCCATTTCCGGTATCTGCCCTTCACCTCCTCCAGCTCTGTCACTGACGTTTTCATCTTTCTGGGAGTAGAATAACCTCCAGAAGCTCTCTCCCAGCACCAATCATGTGGAACAGGTTTCCTTCACCTGCCGTTTTGACAGCACTGCCCTCCTCACATGCTTTGAAGTCCGCTGGCACCTTCCCAATCCAATATCTGCTCCTCTCCACCCTCTAAACAAACTTGCTCGGTCCCCTCTGTTCCATTACCCCACTCACTTTGAGGCCTTCAATGAAGCATCCCTAAGTCCACAAAATCCTTCCTGCCATGTCAGATCACATGGCTCTTGGAATCTCAGCTCCTGAAATGTGATCTTCTCTACCAAATCTTCCTTCAAGCAGAGACTTTGCTGGGGTTTCTCCCCTTAGTAAAAATAAACTTAGCAAAGTGAATTTGTGTTTCATTACTATCTTGCTACTGCAGTAATAACTACCATTTATTCTGTGTGCCAGGCACTATGTGGATTTACATATATTTCAACTTCTGGATGAGAAAAAAAAACAAATTATACAATTTCCCAAAAGTTACTCTTGTAGGATCAACTGGAGCTGATAATCTAGAACTCAAACTCTTTTGGTTCTAAAGCCCATGCTCTTTTCTTTCACTGCACCACAAATGGAGCAAGGAGCACCCAAATCCAGGTTTTTAAAAATCCTGACAAACACCCATGTCAGCTCTATAATAACTATAGCTTTCTATTTACTGCATGTCTAACACAAGCCACTGTAGCAAGCTCTTTACATAAACAAATGTACTTAATCTTCCACCCTCTAAAGAAGTAATAGTGCTCTTTTTTGTAGACTAAGGCTAAGAGAAATTAGCAAGCAAATCATTCATAGTCAACAGTGGATAGGATATGGAATGCCCATCCCAGAACCAGGTCTGGTACTTCTGGCCTTTCTTGAACTAGCAGCAAGATACTCACAAATTGGGAATCATTTTATTTTTATTATTTTTATTTATTGATTTTAGAGAGAGAAGGGAAAGGGAGAGATAGAAACATCAATCAGCCACCTCCTGCATGCCCCCTACTGAGGGCAGGTCGACACTCAACCACTGAGCCACATGGCCTGGCCGGGGAAGCATCTTAGAAAGCATCCTGCTATTTGCTAGAAGTGAGCTGACTGCTGGTATCGGGATTTATCCATGTCCTTTTCTTCAGGTGTGTGCAAACACAGGACCTTCTGAAGTATATCAGGCACAAACATTTGCTCAATGAATTGACTTGGTATTTCAATTCTATGTCCTGTTTACAGATGAGCAGAGCCTAGACTTTTCTGTGACTGGAAGGTGTCTTGGTATAATCAGGCCGAAAATAAGGAGATGTGTTGATGGTGTCACCTTGGGAGCCCAGAAAGCAGTTTAAGAAACCAACTCAGTCAGAATCTGTAAGTCAGTCATCTAAAGGAAAAGAAACTCACCAAAACCCTACAGGTCTAAAAGTTTGGTGTCTGAGGGTCAAAACTTGCATTATATTAGTCATGCAAGCTATAAAAAACACCCATCTTCACCCATAACCATATACATGCAGGCAAAAAAATTAAAAAGAAATGGGGGCACAAACTTATAGCTACTTGTCCCCCCAAATTAAGAGATAATATCCCAGGGTTAGGGTGAAGCTGGTATAAACAATAACAAAAGCAGCATAAATTATTACAACTCTTTGAAAAAGCAATTTGATAATACAGTAACGCATTGTTTAAGATGGAGATGTGTTCCGAGAAACACATCCTTAGGCAATTTTGTTGTGGTGCAAACATCAGAGTGCACTTACACACATCTAGGTGGCATAGCCTATGGCTCCTAGGCTACAAACCTGTTTGGCATGTGACTGTATGGAATACTGTAGGCAACTGTAACACAGTGGTATGTATTTGTGTACCTAACATAGAAATGGTACAATAAATATATACTATAAAAGATTAAAAATGGTGCACCTGTATTGGGCACTTACCATGAATGGAGCTTGCAGGACTGAAAGGTGCTCTGGGTGAGTGAGTGAATGTGAAGGCTAGGACATCACGGTCCACTACTGTGGACTCTATACACACTGTTCCACAAGCCCTCCCCTTGCTTCATTCCAACACGGTCAGAAACAGAACATCGAAGCTATCGATGCTGTTCCAGGAACAGAGATGTGGGCTGGACTGATTAGAAGGATCTGGGAGAAACTTTCTGGGCGAAGTGTAGATCACCAGAACAGTGACTGTCATGAAGGAGTGAAAGGTGGCCTGAGGACTAGTAGTAATCAGAAATCAAGACGGAGAGATAAAAGGATTGTTATGGCAATGTGGTTTTGGCTACTGTGTGTCGGAGCAATGGCAAATTAAGGAACTTTGTGCTATTCATTAAAAAAAAAAGAGAGAGTGAGTAGACCCAGAGACATGGAAGTAGGGATCAGACTGACAAACCTCAGAGGAAGAGGGGGAGGGCAGGAAGAAATAAACCAAAGAACTAATATGCATATATGCATAACCAATGGACACTGACAACAATATTGCGCAGGTGTGTGGGGGGAGCAGGGAGGAGGGTGATCAATGGGGGAAAAAGAAAAAACATCTGTAACTAAAATAAATTCATTTAAAAACGAAAGAGGGTGTCAACATGGACAAGGTGTAGAACTAAGGACTGAATGGTTTGACTTTGTAAATTTGTTTTGGTTCCACTGACCCCATGTGGCACAAAGGGGTCTCTCTAGCACTGAATTGTAAGAAATAAAACTTATCTATGCTTTACATCATTACAACCTGAACATAATTCCAAAGTACACGGGTAGGCTAGTGCCACACTACTATAGAAACTAACGGGGGAGTGGCACTTACTACTTCTTAAGGTCTTAACTCCTGTGGACCTGTGTAGAGGATTTGGGGTCCTCAGCAAATAATTTACAGTAATATACTCTGAAGACCGTCATGCTAGGTCTGGGAGGCTGTCTGAATATGTAAGGGGGGGGGCTTTTCTGCACTGAGACAAGCCTGTGGCTGACGGACTGGGATATAATCTGTGCACTCACAACTAAGGTGCAGAGAGTAGAGGGAATCTATTGCCAAGCCCCACAGATACTGCTTCCTTCAGGGAAAGGCAAAACTCCCCACCAGAGCTCAGAAATTCAGCTCTATTATATCTTACAGGGCCACCATCGTATATGTGGTCCACTGTTGACCAAAACTTCGTTAATCAGCATATGACTCTAAAAATCTTAGTATCTTTTGATCTAGTAATTCTATTTACTAGATTTTTATCCTAGGCAAATCTCAAAACAACCAAACAGAAATCAAAGTACCAAAATATTCACTCCAGTGATATGTATAAGAAAAGGCAGTCAAGAACCTAATTCTTTATATTTGAAAATGAGTAAGCAAATTATGATACGTCCACTCAACAAAATAGTACACGCTCATTAGTAATTATAAAGGTTCTAGCATCATGAGAAATGCTTATTATGTACAGTCAGATAAAGAAAAGTAGCATACAAACTCATATCTATGTTACGATTACAACCATGTAGAAATTAGGCATTTGTTTGGTTCAAGTCAGAGAGAATAATATGGAAAATATAAACTTTTTGACTGTTCAGAGTGGAAGGATTGTGGATGCATTTTCTTCCTTTTCATTTCTACTTACATTCATTTTTAAAAATATACCCCCTCTATCTCTAAAATATCCTTGCTCCACCTGCTTACCGACGCAAAAGCACTTCCCTCCCTAGGGGGAGGAAGGAAGGCCTGGGAGACCCCACAGCCCAGAGGCAGGTGGGGGAGAGAGGCACTTGCCAGGAACACTCTGCTCCTGGAGACCTGGCGCCAACACCACACACATGTGCCCAATAGAGTGTGCACACAGAAATCACTGCCTCTGAGCTAGTTTTCAGAATCAGCCTAAAAACAGCTGAAATCCACCCCACATTGGGCAGGCCTATTTTTAGACCTAATTTCAAACAGCCAGGAGGCTGAAGCACCCTATCAAACACATGCGTCTGTACTTGTAACGGTACAAGGGAAATGCCTCAAGTCTGCTCCAAGCCAGGCCACAGGAGCCTGGGTCCACTCCCCACTCAAGAGCTACCTGTCAAATAGTCACAGGGGCATCCCAAGATCAATTTAGATGACCAATCTGTGGTAAGATGGCCAACAGTTCTTAGAAAAGGGGCAGGAGAAGTGGAGGGGGGGAGTGGGGCTATCTCTGGGGCCAGTTGGGGCTCCCTGCAGGTTTTCCCTAACTGCTGAGCTTGAGCTTCTAAGATGTTACTGAATTTTTTCCCCTCATTTAAAGGTTGCATGAGTACATAATTTCTAAACCTCAGCAGACAAAATCACAGAAAGCAATTAGTGTTGCCACTTATAGGCAGAAAGTGTTTCATTCTTATAAGAGCAACAAAATTAAAAAGATACCAGAGGACTAATCCAAAGCAGAACTGGGCAAGAGCTCTCTGATGAAAATTATAAACTTTACTAAAGGACTCAAAAGAAGAGCTCAAAACAAAAAGAAACAAACCAGAAGAATATACAGTGAATCTAGCTGAAAAGACTCAGTATGATAAAGAGGTCAGGTCTCCACAGATCAGTTTATAAAACTAAGAGTTACAGTCAAAATCTCAATAGGTTATTAAAAAAATAATTTTGAAATAATTTCAAATGTGCAAAATAGTACAGTGCATACATACCCTTCAACAAGAGTCCTCAACTGATAATGTTTCACATCATTTGCCCTATTACTTACATGCACTCATTTACCTATATGTACACCTACCAGCTTTCCCCTGACATCTTAAGAGCAGTCTGTAGACCTGAAACTTCATCATCCCTGAAAACTCCAAAATGTATTTCCCAAAACAAGGACACTCTTCTATAACCAGCATATAACCGTCTATATCAGGAAATCAACATATACACACTACCACCAATCCAATCCACAGATGCTATTCAAGTTTGGTAAACTGTCCCAACAATGTTTCCTTTTCCTTTCTGGCCCAGAATCCCATCCAGGATCACAAGTTGCTATGTCTCACTAGTATCTTATCTACCTGGAATAGTCCTCAGTGTTTTCCTGACTTCCATGTTCCTGAAAACACAGCCCTTTCATTCTATAGCAGTGGTTCTCAACCTTCTTAATGCCGCAACCCTTTAATATACAGTTCCCTCATGTTGTGCTGACCCCCAACCATAAAATAAATTATTTTCATTGCTACTTTATAACTGTAATTTTGCTACTGTTAGGAATTGCCATCGGAAATATGTGTTTTCCGATGGTCTTAGGCGACACCTGTGAAAGGGTCATTTGACCCCCAAAGGAGTCACGACCCACAGGTTGAGAACTGCTGCTCTGTAGGGTGGCCCTCAACCTCTATGTCTGGAATTGACAGCAATACCTGAGACATGGAACTGGGATCCTAGTGGGTCACATCAGGAGGGATGAATGGAGAGCCTTCCCTCCACTGGGGATGTCAACCACATCCACCTGGTCAAGCCCATCTCTGCCAGGTTTCTTCACTGTAAAGTTACTACCTTACTTGTAACTGGTAAGTATAAGTGTCTTGTGGGAGAAATCCTGAGACTACGCCAACATCTTGTTCTTTGTGAAACATACGCCAGTTGATGGCTCCTGCATGAATCAGCCACCTCCATGATGGTTGTGTGATGGTGAGTCTCTAGCCACTGTTAGTAGGCAGAGCTTTCCCTCCTCACCCATGCATTCATTCATTCATTCATTCAATGCTCAAACTGTCCTACAACTGGCCAAGGGTAGCCTCTTGAAACGAGCTCCTGTGTCTGTTTACATGTTCCATTCTTTTTTTTTTTTTATCCTCACCCGAGGACACTTTTTCATTCTTTGTTCAGACAGAGCAGGAGGGGGAGAGAGAGAGAGAGAGAGAGAGAGAGAGAGAGAGAGAGAGAGAGAGAGAGAGAAACATCAATGTGAAAGGGACACATCTAGTGGCTGCCACCCGCACAACCGACCAGGGCCGGGGACAAACTGCAACCGAGGTACATGCCCTTAGCGGGAACCGAACCCGGGTCTCTCCGGACCGCAGGCCGATGCTCTAACTGCTGAGCCAAACCAGCCAGGGCACATGTTCCATTCTTTGAGCATTGCTTTACTTCCTGACACAAGACGTTCCAGTTTCATCTTGTGTACTTTCCCACCCCAATGCCTGAACAGCCATTTCTCCAAGGACACCTGATTCCTTTTAGAGGAGGATAATGTATAGAAACAAGAGTGGGTGCTAGGTAGGATTGTTCATTGCTACCGGTACGTAGTTGCTTCTAGCTAGAAAATTATGTAGGTACATGAACAGCCGCACCTATGGCCACTTCTGTATCTACTGTGTATATATGTGAAAGAACCCTAAGTTCATCTTGGTACACCCAACCCACACCCTCAGGGTTCTAACCTTCCATCTTTCCACATCTGTGATTCCCTCCTCAGACAGTTAGAAACCCAGCTCCTATCATCATCAATATTGCTTAATTTACTTGGCTTGCTCAATATAACAATCTCCCCAATTCTGCAGGCTCATCCTTCACCCCCTGGACCATGGGACCCACCACTGCTTCTGTGGAGCACCCTCCCCATTATGTTTTGATAAATAAATTCTAATAGCCATCTAAATAAAATGTGCAAAGCTAGTCAAGAAAATGTGGAAAACTATTTTAAAATGAGGAGATCTTTGCTCTACTGTGTATCATAACGTTTTCTAAATTATAATTAAAATAAAGGATGTTGGGAAAACATGCTACCTTTCTGGGAGAAAAATAATTGTGTAAGACCCCATCTGAAGATATTCATAAAAAGAAACTCCAGGACCCGGCTGGTGTGGCTCAGTGGTTGAGTGTCAACCCATACACCCAGAGGTCACCGGTTTGATTCCCGGTCAGGGCACATGCCCAGGTTGTGGGCCCAATCCCCAGTGGGGGGCATGCAGGAGGAGGCCAATTGATGTCCTCTCTCATTGATGTTTCTCTCCCTCTCCCTTCCTCTCTCTCTAAAAATCAATGAAGAAAAATAAAATTAAAAAAAGAAGCTCCAGGTGAATTAAAAAGCTAAATATCACACACACATACAAGGCAGGCATGGTAGTTTTAGAAAACACTAATAATCCTAGGGAGCCAAGATGACATTCAGTTCCGAGTTTCTAAATTTCATTCCTAACTAAATGTAACTCAGGTTTCTTGGGAAAATGGTTGATTTTCCAAGGTGTTGGCAAAGTACAAGGTGTAAGCCTGTAATACCCGACTGTGCCAGAAAGCCAGGGTATGCTGTCAGCCTAACGGAGACATGTCAACCCAGCCTGAGGGGCACTTCTGATTCTTTAGGACCACGCTTTTTCTCTTCTTTTACTGTATTAACAATGGGATTTTTCCAAATTAGCTCTTGTTGTGTGTGTATAAATACAAATTTTAAAAACAATATACACTAGCCCCTACTCATCCATGGGAATACAGGTCAAAACCCCCAGTGGATGCCTAAACCCACAGATAGTACCAAACCCTGTATATACTATATTCTTAATATACATAACGTTTAATTTATAAATTAGGCACAGTAAGAGCTTAACAACAATTAATAATAAAATAGAGCAATTATAACAATATACTGTAATAAAAATATGTCAATGGGGTTTCTTCCTCTCTCAAAATTTCTGATACTGACTCATCTTTTCACTTAAAGAATGCAGTTTCCGGCCTCTCTTTGGCATATACAAATTGCTATCATCACTACTCTGGTGCTTTGGGGCCATTATTAAGTAAACACAGCACTGTGATACTAAGAGAGTCGATCCGGTAATTGAGATGCTACTAAGTGACCAATAGGTGAGTAGTGTATACACTAGACAAAGTAATGATTCACATCCAGGCCGAATGGAGTAGAATGGCTCACCATTTTATGCCATTTAAAACTTATGAACTGCCCGGCCGATGTGGCTCAGTGGATTGAGCGGCATCCCATGGACCGAGAGGTCCCAGTTTGATTCCCGATCAGGGCACATCCCCAGGTTGCAGGATTGATCCCCAATAGGGGGCATACAGGAGGCAGCTGATTAATGTATTTCTCTCACATGGATGTTTCTCTCTCTCTAAAAAAAAAAAAAAAATCAATAAACTTTAAAGAAAATGATAAAACTTATGAACTGTTTAGTCTGGAATTTTGCACTTAATATTTTTGGACTGTGGTTGACCACAGGTTAACTGAAACTGAAAAAAACAAAACCACAGATAAGGGGGCACTACTGTGCATGAAGGGCACTGTGTCTGGGAGCATAGTTCTAAGTGGAGGAATGAAGGGAGGTTCTAACTGTGACATCTGTTAAATCTGGGTGATGGGTACACATAGGGGACATTAGTATCTGTGCTTTTCTGTATGTTTGACATATTTCACAAATAAACAAAATTCTGGATCCCCATTTACCAGTTTGAGAAAATACACAGAGTTCAAAGCATGAAATTCAAAATCCTTCAGCTTCTGAAATCAACAGAATTTCCGGCTTCACCTCTTATGACCTCACTTCACTCCTCCTACTCCAGTGACACGGAACTTCTCTTTGTTGCTCAAATGTGCTTCAGACCTCTAGGTCTTTGCCCATGCTGCCACCCATGTCTGGAATGCTAGTACCTTGCGGTCTAGCACCACTGATTAACCCAGACTCTTCTGCAAAGACCTGCTCAAATGTCCCTTCTTCAGGAGCCTTCTTCCAGTGAGTCCCTCACTCCTGTCCCTGTCCCCACAGCTCCTGACAGCATGGAGCAGTGGAAAGGGCATGCAGGGACTCTGAACACAGACACAGTCAGGTTCTGAACTAAGTTTTGTACTTTGCTGCCAGTGAGATCTTGAGCAAATTACTCACTTCTCTAAGCCTGTTTTCTCAGCTAGAACAGAAATGCCCCTGGAGTTGGCCCTTGAAAGGCCAATGGTACACCGCACTATTCTGCTCATCCTCCTGACACTGGAAGCAAGCTCATTTTTTTCTTTTTTTGCTGATAAATTGCAAAACAATGAGTAGGTCCCAAAAAATGGCTGATAAGAATACATACCAAAACATTAACTAGGGGAGTGACAACTTTTTACTCGTTTGATTTTTGTTTAGACTCTATTCATGTATTACTTACCAAAAAAAAATTTTTTTAGTTCTTTTTTTTTCTTCTAATCCTCACCCAAGGAGTATGTTTTTATTGATTTGAGAGAGAGAGAGAGAGAGAGGAATGGAGGTGTGTTTTATTGATTTTAGAGAGAGAAGAATTGGGGGGGGGGGGACATCAATCAGTTGCCTCCCGTAAGCACTCTGACCGGGGATCAAACTCAAAAACTTTTGGTGTATGGGATGCTTCTCCAATTAACTGAACCACCTGGCTAGGGCAAACAAAATTTTTAAGAAAAATGAAGAAAAGCCCCTAGCAGAACAGTTTGGCACACAGTAGCTAACAACCACTGAAGACTGAAGCTATTAGGGTGAGGCAGGCAGGAGAGAACCAGAGTGAGGGAGTGAGGGTTGTACTAAACACCTAAAAGCAAAAAGAAGGAATAAGGAAGGTCCCTGTCATCAAGGAGCCCATACCTAACTGGGGAACATTCGTACACATTTGAGCAAATACTACATTCCAGGCACTTCTTCTAGGTTCTGGGGAGACAACTATGAACAAGGCTCACAAAGGTCCAACCATCCATGAAAATAGCATTCAAATAGACAAAACAATTAACAACTAAATATCTACCAGGGACTAAGACATGCTCAGAGAGAAACAAGGAAGTTAAGGGAACAGAGAAGAGTACAGGGAAAGGTGGGACTGAAGCAGCATGGTCAAGGCCAGCCTCCTTGAGGAGGTGATGTGTGAGCAGAGACTTGAAGGAGATGGGGAGACAGCCCACGCAAAGACCCGTGAGAAGGCCAGACACAGGTAGAGCTTGGTGAGAGGAACAGAGAGTGGCTGACGTGGCAAAAACCAGGTGCAGAAAGAGCAGAGGGAGATGAAGGGTCCCTGAGCACACAGGCCCCACAGCCCAGCACTGGGTCTGGGTGTTTGGAGGTACAGGTCAGCATGGTACAGTGAGGCACAGGCACAACACAATTTGAGAAGTACTGAGGAAGGGCCTGGTAAGCCATGTAAGACTTTCGGATTTTATTAGAAGACTGAGCAGTCCGTCCAGTGTGGCTCAGTGGTTGAGCATCGACCTATGAGAGGTCGCCGGTTAGATTCCCAGTCAAGACACATGCCCAGGTTGTGGGCCCAATCCCCGGGAGGCATGCAGGAGGCGGCCAATCAATGTTCTCTCTCATCAATGTTTCCCTCTCTCTCTAAAATCAATAAATAACTAAAAATTTGCCCTGGCCGGTTTGGCTCAGTGGTTAAGAGCGTCGGCCCGCGGACCAGAGAGTCCTGGGTTCAGTTCCGATAAGGGCACGTATTTCGGATGCAGTTTGTCCTCGGCCTCGGTTGGGGTCGTGTGGGGAGCAACCACTTGATGTGTCTCTTTCATGTCGATGTTTCTCTCTCTCTCTCTTTCCCCCTCTCTCCCTCCCACTCTATCTGAAGATAAATGCAAAAATGTCCTCAGGTGAGGATAAAAAAAAAAAAGATAGAAAAAAAATTTTTTAAAGAAGGCTTTGCAAAGTTTTGAGCTAGAGAGTGACATACTCTGGTTTCAATTCTCAAATGGCCACTCTGTTTTGTGGAAAACAGACTTTGGGAGGGGCAAGGGCAGAAGCGGGGAGTTAGTTAAGACGCTATTTTGGTCATCTGGGTAAGGGATGTTGGCTGCATAGATGAATGTGGTGTTGATGGAGGTGATGATATGTGGTCAAATAAAGGACATATTTTGAAGTTAGAGCCAACGGAAGCTGCTAAAGGATCAGAAGTGGATATGATGGACAAAACAACAATGACAGCAGCAGCCAACACCAGCTGAGCACCAGCCATGGGCCAGTCACTGCTCTGTTTCCTTTACAGTTAAAAATTCATCCAGCGTTCACAACTGTCCCATGAGGAAGGTACAGGGGACAACCCCACTTTAATAAAACGAAGAAAGTGAAGCAGAGAGGGATTTAGTAAGGGTCCAATGCCTCACAACTTGTCAGATGGCAGCACCAGGTCTGAGCCCAGGCAGTGGGCTTGGGAGCCTGTGTGCCAGCACTGTCCCTTACTGAGCAACTGTGGCCACGGCACCACCTACAGAGAGACGAGACAGGCTGTTAACTTTGAGACTGCTAGTGGACATCCAAGTGGAGATGTTGGGGAGATGGCTGGCACGTGTAGACCTCAGGGAAAAGGTGGGGATAGAGACAGAAATGGGAAGGTCATCAGAAGGGAGATAGTATTTAAAGCCAAAGGAGTGGATGAGGTCACCTAGAGCAGTTTTTCAAACTGAAGGTTGCGAAATCAATTTAGTGGGTCATGAACAGAACTTCAAAAAAATGAAATAGAACAGAATGGAAAATAACAGAGTTCATGCCTTAGAGTAAGATGAAGTACAAAAACTTCAGTGAAACTTTGTTTCAGTTCTGAGCATCTATGTGCATAAGTGAGAGGATGGTGTGTGTTTGGTCAAAAAAAGTTTTGAAGCCACTGGTTTAGAGATTCCAGATAGGGTTGATGCCTAAATCACTCCAACATTTAGAGGCTGGGAGGAGAAGCCAGAAAAGGAGCGTGAAGAAAAGAAAGAGCTAGTGCCCTGGCCGGTTTGGCTCAGCGGTTGCAGCGTTGGCCTGCTGTCCACAGAGACCTGGGTTCAGTTCCCGCTAAGGGTACATACCTTGGTTGCAGTCTGTCCCCGGCCCTGGATGGGTCGTGCAAGTGGCAACCACTCTATGTGTCCCTTTCACGTCGATGTTTCTCTTTCTCTCTCTCTCCCTCCCACTCTATCTGAACAAAATATCGAAAAATGTCCTCGGGTGAGGATTAAAAAAAAAGAGATCCTCTCCGTATGGCTGGGGACTCAGGCATGGGAGGAACACTGTCTGGATGATGGACTCCTGCGGAAAGAGCTCAGGAGTTAAGAGGAGCAGAGGTGAGTGCGCACTCTACAGCTTGCACTGTTGCCTCAAACTTGCCAGAACTCCAAAATACTGAGAAACGATGTGCTAGTTCTTGTTAAATGCATCTATGAGCTAAGCATCCTTCTACAGAGCACAGACCTTCCCACAAACAGAAACACAAAAGACAAAACAAAACAAAACAAAAAACCTATAAATATCCCACACCTATAAACAGCTCAAAGGATTGTTTCCAACATATTACAAACTTTAAAACTCCAATCCCAAACTAAAGAGAAAGACTCACTTCTAAGCCTCCCAGAAAAGCCTCAAGAAGTGGTTTGGTCATCAATAAACTAACATGAACAACTATCATTAAAAATATTTATAAAAGTTAAAGAAAGGAATTCAGGGTTGGAAGATTTTAAGAAATGAGAAGGCAGATCGTTCCAGTAGCATAAGACCTTTGTGAATGGCTTGAGCTCTAGACTGCATTTTAGGTTCTTATTTCATTTCGAAAAGGAAAAAAAAGGGCAAGCCACAACCGCAACAAGGAGGGTGCCAAATACACATACAACAGGCGCTGAGAGACAAAAGAAACTACTGACAACTGTCTGCTGTCTCTCCCAAAAGATCTGAGAAGCAATAACCATAAACCGTTGTTCTTCGATGCAGGGTATTAGGGTACTGGCACCAGTCAGCACACACACAGCCTTTCTCCCCGTGGGCAAGCGAGACCATCAAGCATTGCAAACTAAATGTCCTGAAGAAAGAGACCAAGAGGAACATGGCTGAAAAAAGCACCTGGATATACAATTTTATTTTAGCAAGCAAAATTATAACTTTATTTTAGCAAGGCACTATTGCTCTCCCTTTTAAACTTGTTTTCAATAGATTCTCCTGGACGATGGTATTAGAAAACATACCACAGAAGTGAGCAAAAGTAGGTTTACAGTTGTTACCTTTCGTTTACCTCTTATAGTTGTAAACCTACTTTACCCCACCCTTGTATATTTAGAATCAGGAAACCTATTATTTAAATACTTACTAGTTTTGTCATTTGTTCTGTGAGTTGGGTAAATTACTTAACCTACAAGTCCCACCTCCCTCATTTATGAAATTAACCAACCTTGTTACCTCACAGGAATGTTCCACAATAAATGTGTGAACTGCTAAGTACCATATGAATTAAAATAATCATTGTTAGTATTACCTTCCTCTCTCACTTTCCCCGAGAAAAGTCTGAACCAGTGACAAAATAGGCTAAAGAAAAATAACAAGGTAAAAAAACCTAGGGGTGGGGGGTGTTAGCCATCAATCTAATCAATCAATCAATCAAGAAAAAAAAAACAAAACTAAACAAAAACCCTAAAAAACAAAATAACTGCTATGACTGATAGAAAGCCATTCTACAACAGTTAATTTCTATGCCATTCTCTATTTAAGAAACCCCCCTCCCTGAATCTACAGTCCATTCATAAAATCACAGCAGGGTTAAATCCTTATCAGTCCCAGTTCACAGTCAAAATTATAACGGAGCACATTCTTACTCTATAGGCAAAAACCACAAGCCACAAGCCCAGTCCCCATTCTCCCCACTGTGGGATAGCGGCCTGACTGCTGGAGACCCACTCGGAGGCAGTTGGTCTTGGGAGCACAGGAGTGTCTCTTTCTTCCCTGATCACTGGCATGAAATTAGCAATCTCAGTCATTCTTAAATAAGCCCACCAAGAACATGGTAAGAAATGATGAGAAGATATCATAATTTACAATCCCAAATTTTGAAAATAAAAGCCAAATGGACATAAACATTTTCTGAAAACCAGCTATTTCAAAATTTTCTGGATGGCTACAATAATAGCTAAAATGTGTCCAGGGCCCAGATGGTGTGGCTTGGTTGAGCATCATCCCTTGTACCAGGAGGTCACTGGTTCAGTCAGGGCACATGCCTGGGTTGTGGGCTGGATGCCCAGTAGGGGGTATGCAGAAAGATAGCCAACTGATGTTTCTTTCTCTTTCTCCCTCTCCCTTCCTCTCTCTGATATCAATAAAAACATATTTAAAAAATAAAATAAAAATTATCTAGGGAACTGTGAGTCAGGCAACATTGTAAAAGTTTTAGCTATTACCTAATTTAATCAGCATAATAACAGTTAAATATGATTAAGATTTCCAATTTTTTAGACAACAGTCATAAAATAGTTCTTTGCTTAAGGTCACACTGCTAATAAGGGGCAGAGTTGGGACTCAAAAGTCAGGTAGCAGGTTTGGATCTTTATCTGACATGTTCTGCCATCGCATACTCATTGTCGCAGTGAGATGTAAATAAGACCATAGTGTAGTGTCTCTCATCTTATGGTCACTTGTTTTGAGGTGAAAGTTAGACTACCACGGGCCTATAAAAATAAGGTCTCATTTTCTGCATCCAATAATGATGGACACTAAATAATTTGCCAAAAAAAAAAGAAAAAAAAGAAGAAGGTAAAATATATATATATTAAAAGTAACAAAACACTAACGGGACAATGAGGAATTACCGAATTAATATCCTGGAAAGAGGAGAAATCCAAAGAGGTGAGACCTGGGGGCAACTGATGATACGCAAGAGGTGCCCGTGTGTGTCTGGCCCTTTCAGGGCCCTGCACAGGAGACACGGATAACCCGATCCCCATCAAAGCAGTGGATGGGGTCTCAAATGGATGCTCCCCAGGAATAAGAGTAAAGTGGAAGTAATCAGCCTTCCTGTGGACTTGGCTTCACATCACCTGGTTAGTCCAGAAAATCTCAAACAATCAGCTTGGAATAAAGTGATCCTGGTTTGCTAGTGTTCTCAGGCACCTGGAAAAAGCAAATGAAAATCCTCTTCGGAAAAAGACATCAAGGCCTGTAATTATGTCTATAAATAATGTTTCAAATACCATGTCCAGCACACAAACATATGAATAGACAAAACACCATGAGTAAGGACCATTATAAACAGTCACAGACCCAAAGGGACTCAATAATAGAATTGAGAGAAGATTATAAACTCTATTTACCCTGGAAATAAAAGCTGAGCTCAAAAAATTGAGCAAGGAACCTGAATCTATAAAAAACAACATAGTAGGCTGAAAAGAACCCAAACTGAAAAACACAATAAACCCATCCACCGAGTTCTTAATTTCAATTAAACATAGATCAGTCAAAGAGAGAACTGGTCAAATGGAACACAGGTCAAAGAAACTATGAAGAACGGAAAATAAAAACGACAGGCGAAAGAGTAAGTGACAAAAAAGGACGAAGTGAGAGGATCCAACATATCTGTGTAACTGGAGTCTCAGAAGGAGGAAAGAGCAGGCGCAAAGCAACATGTGAAGAGAACTGCTGGGAATTCCCTTAGAACAGATAAAAGATATCAAGCCATAGACTCGTGAAGCCTGGTGAATACAAAATCAGTGATCTCGTCCTGGCTGGTTTGACTCAGCAGTTAGAGCGTCGGCCCAGGGACCAAAGAATCGTGGATTTGATTCCGGTCACGGGAACATACCTTGGTGCAGGTCCCAGCCCTGAGGGAGGCAATCAATTGATGTGTCTCTCTCATGTCAATGTTTCTCTCTCCCTCTCCTCCCTATCTCTCCCTCCTACTCTGTCTGAAAATAAGTAAAGAAATATATCCTTGGGTGAGGATTTTAAAAAAGAGAGTTCAAAACACTGGTTATAAGCTTGCTCAATAAGCTTAGGGGAAAGATAAATGAGCTGTAAGAATTCAACAGAGATAGAAAATATAAAAAAACAGAAAACAAAATCAGTGATCTCTATTATCTAGAATGTCTTCTAAAGATGACATAACCTGTTCTGTAAGTACAGTGCCACAGCTAACTACACAAATACTACTGTGGTCCTACTAGGGGCCAGATACAGAGAATATAGATAACACTCCTAGCATGTGAAGAACCCAAAACCATAATAATCTAATACTCCCTTTACCTATGTGCTACCAAAAAGAAGGAAAAAATAAATAAAAGAAAAAGGTAGGAAGAAAATGCTAGAGAAGTATTTGAAAGAAAAATGGGTTAAATTTAAAAGCAATAAAACTAAAAGGGCCCTGGCAGGTGCTGCTCAGTGGTTAGAGTGTGGGCCTGAGGACGGAAGGGTGGCGGGTACAATTCCCAGTCAAGGACATGTACCTGGGCTGCAGGTTTCATCCTCATATCTGGCTGGGGCGTGTGCAGGAGGCAACCAATTGATGTGTCTTTCTTACATAGATATCTAACTCTGTTTCTGTCTCTCCCTCCCTCCTACTCTCTCTAAAAAAATCAATGGAAAAAAATATCCTCAGGTGAGGATTAACAAAAACAAAACAAAAAAACTAAAAGGCACTTGGAAGAGTAACAAGGGCACTCCAGTATTAGCCAATGGTCTAGATCTTGAAGTTATTTCTTATTTCCGTTCCTTACACTGTGCTATAATTAAGGACACCTCACAACGTAAACTGGAAAGTCCTTGGCATGAGAAACTCCAAGAAGAATCTTTTCTTCATATTCTCCTCCAAGCCTACCAAATAAAGGATTTTTAAAATGATAAATCTAAACAGACAATTCTTGCCCGGGCCGGTTTGGCTCAGCGGTTAGAGCGTTGGCCTGAGGTCCGGAGAGACCCGGGTTCAGTTCCCGCTAGGGGCACGTACCTCGGTTGCAGTTTGTCCCCGGCCCTGGTTGGGTTGTGGGGGTGGCAGCTACTTGATGTGTCCCTTTCACATCAATGTTTCTCTCTCTCTCCCTCTCACTCTATCTGAACAAAATATCAAAAAATGTCCTCGGGTGAGGATTAAAAAAAAAAAAAAAAAAGTTAAACAGACAATTCTTTCCTGGCTATCACGGTGACACGAGCAAGCTACTGAGCACTTTTCCTCCATTATTTTAGCCAACATGGAGAAGCTGGCTCGTGGAAGACCAGGCAAAGGAAGGAGAGTTCCACCAGGAGCCAGCTGAGCAAAGAGCAGTCACTGGGGAGCAGAATACACTAAAGCAGATAATGAGAAAGTGAGTGTCTATAATATGTGAAATTCTCAAGTTATATGAAAATCAATCTGGTCAAAAGCCCAAACTGCTAAATGAACCCTCTCATCTGAGGTAACATACAGGGAAACAGCTCCTGCAGCTGCCCTTCCCTCGCGCTCTGTAACACAGTACATGCCCACACTGGGACTCCAGGGGGACGGGAGCTGGCTGAAAGGTAAGTGCTAATGCATAAAACCCTGCACACATCAATGTGTTGAAATAAAATGAACCCTTTCTGAAACACAGTTCTACTGAAGTTTTAGGACAGGCAGTCCATGACTGGGGAGTGTGCCTGTGATTCTGTGTTTGGAATATGACCTTCAGACTGAAACACGCAGACATGATTCAATACGAAACTCTAAACGTCTCTGTCTTAGAAATAAAGTGGCTTACAATATTTTATGCATGCTGGGACTGACTCTCGAAGCTTGGTTTCTCCATGTCTCATGGGTCTTGTGAATAGTATAGGACTCAAAAAGATCAGGAAAAAAAATACAATGACTAAATAAAAATATAGGCATCAAACAAATTTCAAAATCACTAAAATTTCTTCCATTTCTAGTATTCCATTACTACCAAAATCTGCATACAGGTTTGTTCATATCTAAATCAATGTGTCTAAACTAACTTCTTCTAATGTTACCAGCAGAAAAGAACTCCAAGTAGCCAGACAATAAAAGTCACATATCTAATATATGATAAAGTTCTAGTATCTAAAATATATAACGAGCCCTGGCCGGTTTGGCTCAATGGTTGGAGCATCAGCCCTTGGACTGCAGGTCTGATCCCCAGCTCCAGTGGGGATTGTGTGGGGGGCAGCCAGTCTACGTGTCTCTCTCACATTGATGTTTCTCTTTGTCTCTCTGCCCCCTCTCCCTTCCACTCTATCTAAAAAAAAAAAAAAAAAAAAATCAATGGAAAAATATCCTTGAGTGAGGATTTTTAAAATAATAAATAAATAAATAAATAAAATATATAATGAACTCTTACAATTCAACAATAAAAAGACAACAACCCAGCCCTGGCTGGTTTGGTTCAGCGGTTAGAGCGTCGGTCTGCGGTCCAGAGAGACCCAGGTTTGGTTCCCGCTAAGGGCACGTACCTTGGTTGCAGTTTGTCCCCAGCCCTTGTTGGGTCGTGTGGGTGGCAACCACTCAATGTGTCCTTTTCACATCGATGTTTCTCTCCCTCTCTCTCTCTTCCTCCCACTCTATCTGAACAAAAAAATGGAAAAATGTTCTCAGGTGAAGATAAAAAAAAAGACGACAACCCACCATGGCCAGTTTGGCTCAGCAGTTAGAGCATCGGCTCGCAGACTGAAGAGTCGTGGGTTCAATTCCAGTCAAGGACACATACCTCAGTTGGGTTCATCCCCAGCCCTGCAGGGGGCAGCCAGTTGATGTGTCCCTCTCATGTAGATGTTTCTCTCTCTCTCCCTCCCTCCCACTCTATCCCAAGAGAAATAGAAAAATATCCTTGGGTGAAGTGAGGATTTAAAAAAAAGACAACAACCCAATTAAAAAATAGAGGATCTTGAATAGACATTTCCCAAAGATATACAAAAGGCTGACAGGCACATGAAAAGATGCTCAATGTTATTAGGAAAATTCAAATCAAAACCACAATTAAATACTAGCTCATACCTACTTGGATGACTATAATAAAAAAGTAGAAAATTACAAGTGTTGGCCAGGATGTGAAATTGGAACCCACATACATTTCTGGTGGGAATGCAAAATGGTACAGCCACTTTGAAAGTCAGTTTAGCCGTTCTTCAAAAGATTACAGAGTTACTATATAACCTAGCAATTCTACTCCAGGTATATACCCAAAATAATTGAAAACAGAGATGCCAACAGACACCTGTATGCCAACGTTCACCGCAGTACTATTCACGATACCCAAAAGGTAGAAGCAACCCAAGTTCAACAGATGAATGGATAAACAAAATATGGTCTATATATACAATGGAGTGTTATTCAGCCATAAAAAGGAATGATGTTCTGATATGTGCTACAACATGGATGAACACTGAAAACATTAACCTAAGTGAAATATGCCAGAAACAAAAGAAGAAATACTGCATGATTCCATTTAAATGAAATATCTAGAATAGGCAAATTCATAGAGACACAAAGTAGATTAGAGGTACTGGGGCATGTGGGGAAGAAGGGAATGGGTAGTTATTGCTTAATAGGTACATAGTTTCTATTTGGGGTAATAACAAAGTTTGGAAATAAATAGTGGTTTCACAACATGTGAATAATGATTGCCAGTGAAATGTATACTTACACCAAAACTGCACATGAATGTTCAGAGCAGCTTTGTTTATAATTGCGAAAAAATGGTAAGCAATAGAAATGTCCTTCAATAGGCAAATGGATAAACAAACTGTGGTACAAGGAAATACTGTTCAGTGATTTTAAAAAATGAGCCATCAATCCACAAAAAGACATGGAAGAAATGTAAGGGCATACTGCTGAGTGAAAGAAGCTAGTCTAAAGATGCCATATAACTATATGATTCCAAATATCTAGCATTCTAGAAAATGCAAAACTAAAGACAATAAAAAGATCAGTGGTTGCCAAGAATCCAAGGGGAGGGAGGATGAATAGGTGGAACACAGGGATCTTCTAGAGTGATACAATTATTCTGTATGATACTATAATGGTGGATACATGACAACAAAGAATGAACCTAATATGAACCACGGAGTTTAGTTAATAATAAGGTATCAATATTGGTTCACTGACTGCAGCAAATGTACCACACTCATGTGAGATGCCAAAAATAGGGAAACATCTCACAGTGTGATACATTTGTTATAACTGAATGGACCCTGATACTTTAACTGATTACAAATTGAAAACAAGTATGTACATGTACATACATGTTCATAGCAGCACCATTCAAATAACCAAAAGGAGAAAACAACCCAAATGTCCATCAACAGATGAATGAATAAACTAATTGTGACATACACACACAAAATATTATTCAGCCATAAAAAGGAATAAAGTACTGATACACACTACAACAAGGATTAATATCAAAATATGGATAAACCTCAAAAATACCCTAAGTGAAATTAGCTAGGCACAAAAGGTCACCTATTATATGATTCCATTTATATGCAATAACCAAAACAGGTGAATCCATAGACAGAAAGCAGTTCAGTAGTTGCCAGGGGCTGGGGAAAAGGAAAAAAGGGGGCTAACTAACCGCTTCAGGGGTATGGAGTTTCTTTTGGGAGTGATGACATGTTTTGGAATTAGAAAGAAGTTGTGTTTGCACAATGTTGTGAATGTACTAAATGCCAATGAATTGTTGAATTGTTCACTTAAAAATGGTTAAGTTTAGCCCTGGCCGGTTTGGCTCAGAGGTTAGAGTGTCGGCCTGCGGACCAGAGAGTCCCGGGTTCAGTTCCTGCTAAGGGCACGTACCTCGGTTGCAGTTTGTCCCCGTCCAGGTTGGGGTCATGTGGGTGGTGACCACTCGATGTGTCTCTCTCACATTGTTTTCCTCACCCCCCACCCCCCGCTCTATCTGAAGATAAATGCAAAAAAAATGTCCTCGGGTGAGGATTAAAAAAAAAAGGGTTAAGTTTGGTCAAAGGGTACAAACTTTCAGTTTTAAGATAAGTTCTGGAGATTTAATATACAGCATGGTTATTACAGTTGATAATATATTTAAATGGTTAATTTTATATTGTGTGAATTTCACATCAATTAAAACAAAACAAAGCAAACCCCCAAAAAAGATATCTTTTTTTGTTGTTGTTAACCCTCACCTAAGGAATATTTTTCCATTGATTTTTAAATAGAGTGTAGAAGGGAGGGAGGGAAAGAAAGAGAGAGAGAAAGAGAGACATCAATTAGTTGCCTCCCAAATAGGGATCAAACCTGCAACCCAGGTCTGTGCCCTTGACTGGGAATCAAACACTAGACCCTTCCGTCCAGGGGCTGACACTCTAACAGCTAAGCCGAAGTGTCCAGGCCAAAAGAGTTATCAAAATCTAAGAGAACTGCCCTGGCCGGTTTGGCTCAGCGGTTAGAGCGTCGGCCTGCGGTCCTGAGAGACCCGGGTTCGGTTACCCGGTTCCCGCTAAGGGCGCGTACCTCGGTTGTAGTTTGTCCCCGGCCCTGGTCGGTTGTGCGGGTGGCAGCCACTCGATGTGTTCCTTTCACATCGATGTTTCTCTCTCTCTCTCTGTTCCTCTCTCTCCCTCCCACTCTACCTGAACAAAAAATGGAAAAATGTCCTTGGGTGAGGATGAGAAAAAAAAAAATCTAAGAGAACCTAGGACACTGAGGGGTGAGTAATTTTATTACTCTGTCTTCCCCTTTATTCATCTCCCTTAATCCTGGCTCAGTCCCCTGACTCAGTCTCTGCAAACGGGAAGTACTAAACAAGCTGCTATATGGGTCTCAAACACTAAATTCACTGTTGTTTCTTTCAACACTGACCTACTTCTCTCCTTGAGAGCTGAGTTCAAACACTAAAAGCTAACCTTTTACCATCACCGTCCTAAAATGTCTCTGTGATGCCTCTGCAAGGCTCATTTAAGGGACAAAGGGCAATGGACGTTTGACACTAAGACTGCCTCCTGCTGTATGGTGCCAACCTTTCTGTCCACCTGCTCAGAACCACACTCTTCCTAAGATCACTAACTTGCTCATATTGCTGTCACTGTTTTAGAATCAACAAATGTTTTCTAGCACCTTCCCTTCTCTATGGCCAAATTATTATAATGTATTCTCATCGATCTACCAGTTTGTTTCCCTCACAACACTTGGAGTCAAGTATGGGGGGACTCATTTCAGAACTCTGAAAACAATCACTGCTTCTCACCTAGTCTTTCCCACCTGGCCTCTTGTCTTCTGTTCCAATGTACTAGACCCACTATACTTCATTCTGTACCTACATTCCCACCCCCAGCCCCTGGCTTCTCTTCAAAAAGGTTTCTGACCACCAAACAATCCTTGGCTAAGGACAAGTCTTCCCTGTGCCAAAACTAAATACCATCAATCCTGTCTTCTACCTTTGTTCTCTACTTCAAAAATTATTCAGTCTGCTCACACATTCAGGCACTTGCAGAGAACATAAGGAATGTTGACACCACAATCCTTGCCTCAAAGAGGACTGTGGAAAGAGGGCAAGAACATGCTTAGTGGGGTTTAATAAAAAGTGAAGACTAAATGCACACAAGAAAATTACAAAATGCCATGAGAAAAACACCCAGTTAAAGGAATGCTGGGTTTCAGGGAAAGGGAGTATTTGAGAAAGGCCTTGAAAGATGGACGTCTCAATAGATGGAAACTGGGAAAAGAGGGCACGAACACACTCATGGAAATGGGGACAGAGAAGTGCAATAGAGGACGTGTAGGGAAACTGGGAGGTGGCAATGGAAAGGCAAGGCAGGGTCCTATTGCCTGAACAGCAAGGCAAGGTGTCTCTATATATTTTTATTTTTATTGAGTTTGAGAGAGAGAGAGGAAGGGAGGGAAAGAAGGAGGGGGAGGGAGACGGGGGAGAAAGAGAGAGAAATACAGATTTTGTTATTCCATTTATTATTATTATTATTTTAAAGATTTTTAATTGATTTTTAGAGAGAGGAAGGAAGGGGGACAGAAAAACAGAGCAACATCAATTGGCTACCTCCTGCACGCCCTACCAGGGATCGAACCTGCAACCCAGGCATGTGCCCTGACCAGGAATCAAACAAGTGACCTTTCAGTGCACAGGATGACGTCCAACCAACTGAGCCACTGTACCCAGGGCTCTTGTTCCACTTATGTATGTATGCATTCATTGGTTACTTCTTGTGTGCGCCCTGACTGGGAATCGAACCCGCAACCTTGTCGTATTGGGAAAACACTCTAATCAGCTGAGATACCGGGCCAGGGCCCGAAGGCATCTATATTTAATTCAATACAAAACTGAGAAGGTTATAACAGAGCTGTATTTTAGATCTGCTGGCAGTAGTTAGTAAGAGACTGAATCAGGAGGCTGACAGTAGCGCAGGCAGGCCTCCCACATGTTGCCCAAACCACTTCCACTGTCTCGACCCACAACGACCTGTCTCCTATTTCACGGGTTCCTCAGCATCTTCTCAAGAGAACTCTCCTTCAATTCCCTCACTTAAATCACTAACTAAAGAAGAGGGAAATAATTTGTTTGTCCTCCAAAAGTAATTAAAAGCCAATCTCATCAACTGATATAACCTAAACTACACAGTCTTTACAACAAATACGTGAGCTCCTAAGGTGTGCTATGTACCGCTCCAGGTGACAGACTCAAAGGTAAAGGAGGAGGCGCAGTTTCTATCCATGGAGTTTAGATTTTAGTGGAAGAAACAGATAAGAGAAAAATATCACATAAATGCTGTGAAGAGAAAGGATGGGGGGCAACGGGGGAGCACACAGGAGCAAGGGTGACCCCAGAACCCAGATGGGTAGGGAAGCAGCTGCTACAGCGCATTTTCACAAGGTACACATTTTACGTTAAAAGGGAGAAATAGGTTTTGGAGCCACTCAGAGCTGGGCTTTCAGCCCTGGTTCTATAACTTAGTGACTGGGTGACAGATTTAATCCCTTTTGTAAATTACTTAATCTCTCTCGAATCTGTTTCTTTATCCCCTTTTTATAGATAAAAGTACTACCTTATATGGAGCTGTTTTTGAGAAATAAAATATGTACATACAGTGCACTGTGCCTGGCACTTGGTAAAGAATCTATAAATGTTAGCCATTGGATCAATGGTTTAATATACAAACTGTTTTGCTCCTATAGCTAAGAAGTAGATAATTTAGCATAAGCTGTCCAAAACAAATACTTTAAGTCTTTAGAAGATGAACCACCTGGAAATAATTTGTAAAATAGTATTAAGAACCACCTTCCTCGGCCATAAAATAGAATAAAATCTTGCCCTGGCCGGTTTGGCTCAGTGGTTGGAGCAATGGCCCGCGGACCAATGAGTCACGGGTTCAATTCTGGTCAAGGGCATGTACCTCGGTTGCAGTTTGTCCCTGGCCCTGGGTCGTGCTAGAGGCAACCAGTTGATGTGTCTCTCTCACATCGATGTTTCTCTCTCTCTCCTGCTCTTCCTTCCACTTTATCTGAACAAAAATGGAAAAATATCCTCAGGTGAGGATTAATAAAAAAAAGAATAAAATCTTACCATTTGCAACAGTATAGATGGACCCAGAGAATATTAAGCCAAGTGAAATAATTCAGACAGAGAAAGACAAATACCATATGATTTCACTTATACGTGGAATCTAAAAAGCCAAATAAGTGAATAAGCAAAATAGAAACAGACGCATAGATAACAGAGAACAGACTGATGGTTGCCAGAAAGGAGGAGGTTTGGGGTGGGTAGGTGAAAAAGGTAAAGGGATTAAGAACTACAAATTGGTAATCACAAAATAGTCCTGGGGATGCAAGCTACGGCATAGGGAATACAGTCAATAATATTGTGATAACTAGGTACTTAAAATATTGGGGAACCACTTTGTAAAGTATATGATTGTTTACTATGCTGTACACCTGCAACTAATACAAAATAATATGGAATGTAAACTGTAATTGAAAAATAAAATTAATTAAAAAGAACACCTTTGTACTTTCAATGAGATTAAAAAAATAAAAAACAAATAAATAAAAAGAACCACCTTCACCTACACATAGAAAGAGTTCTATTATTCAGCACTAAAAAGAAATGAGCTATTGCCGTGGCTGATTTGGCTCAGCGGTTAGAGCTGAGGACCAGCCTGTGGACCTACAGGTTGGATTCTGGTCAAGGGCACGTACCTCAGTTGCATTCCTGGTCGGGAGGCAGCCAATCGGTGTCTCTCTCTCACATCGATATTTCACTCTCTCCCTCTCTCCCCCTCACTCCCACTCTATCTGAAAACCAATGGAAAAATACTCTCGGGTGAGGTTTTAAAAAAAAAAAGAGCTATCAAAACATGAAAGACACGGAAGAAAATTAAATGCATATCACTAAGTGAAAGAAGCCAACCTGAAAAAGCTAAATATTATATGATTCCAACTATGTGACGTTCTGGAAAAGGCAAAACTATGAGGACAGTATAAAAGACCAGTGGTGCCCTGGCCGGTTTGGCTCAGTGGTTAGAACATCAGCCCATGGACCAGAGAGTCCCAGGTTCAGTTCCCACTAAGGGCATATACCTGGGTTGCAGTTCGTTCCTGGACCCTGTTGGGGTCATGTGGGTGACAACCATTCGAAGTGTCTCTCTCACATCAATGTTTCTCTCTCTCTCTCTCTCCTTTCCTCTCTCCCTCCCGCTCTATCTGAAGATAAATGCAAAAATGTCCTCTGGTGAGGATAAAAAAAAAAAAGACCAGTGGTTGGGGGAGGAATGACCAGGTGGGGTGGGGGGAGGAATGACCAGGTGGAGCACAGCGGATTTTTAGGGCACTAAAATTGCTCTATATGATACTATAATGGTGAATACATCTCATAAATCTCTCCGAAACCATAGAATGTACATCATTAAGAGTAAACTGTAATGTAAAGTATGTACGGACTCTGGGTGATAATGACATGTCAATGCAGGTTCATCAATTGTTAACAAATGTACCACTCTGGTGGGAGATGTTGATAATGAGGGAGACTATGTGGTAGGCACAAGGCATATGGGAAATTCTCTGTACCTTCCTCTCAATTTTGCTGTGAACCTAAAACTGCTCTAAAAATAAATCCTATTTTTTAAAAAAGTTTCATTACAACATACACCAAAATGTAAACAGTAGTTCTCTCTGGAGAGTAAGATTATACACGTCTCTCTTGTTTGACTATTATACCAATGGGCACACATTAATTTTATAATAAAAGGATACATTTCAATAAAAAAGACAGTTTTAAAAGTTGTTTAAACTAAAACACCATGCTAACATTCTTAAAATTTTAAACATATATTTCCATGTATAACTATTTCAACAGAAGTTAACTGTTTTCAACATTTTTTTTTATCCTCGCCCGAGGACATTCTTCCATATTTTTGTTCAGATAGAGTGGGAGGGAGGGGAAGAGAGAGAGAGAGAGAGAGAGAGAGAGAGAGAGAGAGAGAGACATTGACGTGAAAGGGACACATCGAGTGGCCACCACCCCGCATGACCCAACCAGGGCCGGGACAAATCGCAACCGAGGTACATGCCCTTAGCGGGAACCGAACCCGGGTCTCTCAGGACCACAGGCCAACACATTAACCGCTGAGCCAAACTGGCCAGGCCTGTTTTCAACATTTTAACTCAAGAACAGAAATACTGGGATATTTATTTTTCAAAAATTTTATTTAGTAGAATCAAATATTATAAGAAAATAAAATGCTACGAGATATATATATTTTAAATGTTAACAAGCTGCATCAGCTCAAGAAGAAAAACAATATACTTGTTTATGGAACCTAAGTCTTTTATTCATTTATAGAAAGACATAAAATTTCCCATTTTCCTATTCCCAAATGATTTAATTTAGAATTAACCAAAGAAAAGAGAAACATTAGTCTGCTCTTCCTCAGGTTCAAGAGAAATCAGGTATGACTTGCACATAGTCAACGGGGCAACTTTATATCAGCAGAAACACCTCTTGAGTTGTATTCTGTATCACTGGGTTCCTGGAAGAGATTTCTTTTTTTTTGGTGGTACGTGCCCCTAGCGGGAACCGAACCCGGGACTCTGTGGTTCGCAGGCTGACGCCGAGCCAAACTGGCCAGGGCTGGAAGAGATTTCTTAATGAATCGCTCACTGAAGAAGCTTCTTCAGCAGATACAGATGGACCGGTATCAAGTATTAAGAATACTGGCAAGATGCCCTGAACAGTTTGGCTCAGGGGTTAGAACACTGGCCCACGGACCAATGAGTCACAGGTTCGATTCCGGTCAAGGGCACATACCTTGCCCTGGTCGGGTCATGTAGGAGGCAATCAGTCGATGTGTCTCTCTCTATCCCTCCTTCCCACTCTATCTGATGATAAATGAAAAAATATCCTCGGGTGAGAATTAAAAAAAAGGAATACTAGCAAGAAAAAAAGAAAGTAGAGAGAATGCCTGATCTGTTGAGAAAGAGCCCTGGCCAGTTTGGCTCAGCGGTTAGAGCGTCCGCCTGAGGTCCGGAGAGACCCGGGTTCGGTTCCCGCTAAGGGCATGTACCTTGGTTGCAGTTTGTCCTCGGCCCTGGTTGGTCGTGCGGGTGGCAGCCACTCGATGTGTCCCTTTCACATCGATGTTTCCCTCTCTCTCTCTTCCTCTCTCTCCTTCCCACTCTGTCTGTACAAAGGATGGAAAAATGTTCTCGGGTGAGGAAAACAAAACAAAACAAAACAAAACAAAAAAGAGAAAGAATTCCATAAATACACAAATATATAATACCAACAACTATAATTAGAAGTTAATCCCAGTTCAGGGTTCACATTTTACTTTTATTTATTTATTTATTTATTTAATCCTCACCCGAGGACATTTTTGCATTTATCTTCAGACAGAGTGGGAAGGAGAGAGGGAGGAAGAGAGAGAGAAACATCAATGTGAGAGAAACAAATTGACTGGCTGCCACCCACACAGCCCCATGGGGCGGGGTACAAACTGCAACCAAGGAACGCTCCCCTAGGGGGAACCGAATCTGGGATTCTCTGGTCCATTGGCCAATGCTCTAAACGCTGAGCCAAACCAGCTAGGGCAGGGTTCACATTTTACATATAGGCATATGAAAAACCGAAAGCACCAATAAAAGAAATATTGCTTATATCAAAAGATTTCTGCTGAAATCTTAAAACATAACATTTTGATTTTTTTTTTAATCCTCACCCAAGGATATTTTTCCAAATTATCTTCAGATAGAAGGGGGGGGGGGGGGGGAGACATTGATCTGAGAGACACATTGATTGGCTGCCTCCTGCATGACCCCGGCCGGGGACAAACTGCAACCAAGGTTTGTGCCCTTGGCCAGAATCGAACCCATGACTCTGGTCCACGGGCCAATGCTCTAACCGCTAAGCCAAACCTGCCAGGGCCTAATATTTTGATTTTTAAAAATAAATTGCTAATTATTTAAATCAAGAAAACAGTAGACTGAGCTGGCATCCTTTGAAAGCGGAGCAAGGTAAGTTCAATAAAAACCAGCAAATAATAAACTCACAGAACTCATTAATTCAGAAAGGGACCATGAACCAAAGGGGAAAACAGAAAGTGAAGCTTTAATGGCATATTCCTCGGAGAGCTGGTAACAAAGTTTTACCTCATTAAATGATTTACACACAAAAAACGTATTTGTTGAGCATTAACTACACACTAGGCACTGTTGTAGGTGCTGAGAATATGATGGGGAACAGGAAGTCCCTGTCCTCACACAGATGACGTTGTAATAGGGAGGTCCCAAAAGGGTAATCCAAACCCAAACTCTTCCCCTTCAAAGGGGTCACCCACACACTTATTCTGCAAGAGTTATCTTCCAGTTCATTCAAATTAAATACAGAACTGCACTGTATACAGGTTAAGGTCACAGAATCTGGGGTCAGGATGACCAATTTCAAACCCTGGCTCTGCTCCTTTTCAGGTGAGAGACCTTAGGCAAGCCACTAAACCTCTCTGTTACACAGTTTCCTCATTTGAAAATAGAGATAAAAGTACCTCCCTCAGATGACTTTGATAAGAATTAAGCAAGTTATACTTTTAAGTGTTTGCAACCATTTCTAGAATTTAGAATTTATTTAATTTATATAAAATAATTATTTATATTATTTTGCATTATATATTCAAGTTTTTGATAAATAAAATATCCTTGTCTATTTTAGAATCAAAGTGGATTGATGCCAAAATGTCCTGTCCAGCTATTTTATTTAAACCAGTTACTAAATTTTACAGATCTTTCTCATGCAGATTAGGGATTAGGGTTTTGGCCAGGGGAAAACCAGAACAGGAAAGGCAAAAATGACCACTGGTTCCAGCCCTCCCATCTCCTTCTCACCTCCATCTCTCCTCACGTTTAAATCAGAACAAGTCTCAACCATATATCACACTTTTATTCACAAAACCTGTTCCACTTATGAGAACCAAGTTCCCTGGCCCATATTCAAGGCCCATCACCAAACTATTCCCACCTCACTCTGGGCCTAACTCCTCCTGACTGGCCCTTCCCTGTAATCTCCAGGCCCTCTAAGAACTTGTGCTTTGCTATGTAATGTCACATACCTCCGAGCCTTGGTTCTTGGAGGGCCATTCATCCACTTGGCTCTCTCTCCAATCCATCCTTCTAGGTCCTGCTCACATGTCCCCTCCTCTAGAGCTCTGATATTCTCCCCACTTAACCCCGAAAAAAGCCTCTTCCCTAGTTCTCTCCTGGAACCCTGGCTCCACCCCTATCACAGCCTGATGGATCCTACATAAATTCTATAAATGTTAACTGTCCATGTCTGCCTCTCCCACAGACACCAAACTCCAGCAAAAGGGAAGATTATTTATTTTTGCACTTCTTATGTCTAGCATGGTATATACACTTAGCAATCTTTGCTGAATTGAAATATTTTTTTTCTTGAATTTTCTCTGCTGTCTCATTCTCGTAGGCTTCATTTGGCCTGTGTACTTCATCTTTAGGGGTAGACAACTTCCAGCAATTTTGCTGGCCAATACAGCAAAATTTTAAAGTTTTTTTCTGAAAGAGATACTTAATAAACAATGCAGGCTGCATCATTATTAATGTCCTTCACTCCAATTCAAATTTCTCCTATTCAGCATGTTAGAACTCAAATCTCCTTCCAAAAAAAATTCAACTAAAAGAAAATGGAAGATTCTACCTCTGTTAAACTCACATATCCTTTAGGAAGAAAAACAACAACCAGCAGCACTAAATTCAATGCAACATGTACATTTTTGTTCATCTGTTCACTAACGTACAGGTACCTGTAAGTCTGTTTCAGTCATTTATACTGACTGTGTATGTTGAGTTTACAGGACTTGTTTGACTAGAATCTTGAGGGCATGTTCTCCATACCTCCGTCATCAAGTAGGAATTATAGAACACAAATAAGTCTACTCCACTGTTCTAAAACTCTCCAGGAGGAATTCCCAGCTCTCCTCATGGGCAGAGTTCCTCGGTCTGTGCACCTACACCACGTAAAACCCCATCCAATCTCATCCGCGGTTTTCCTTTTCAGAGCTGAGGAATAGCCATCATTCTAACATACCTTAAGAATGTATCAAAAACTCATTGCTTAGAATACTTTACCAGGCTAAATGAACTCTGTTCATTTTCTCTGAATGTTTTCCCCATCCTTCAACCATTTTATTCATTTATAGGAATGCTTTGCAAGTTTTCTAAAAATCCAAATTTAATATTACTTTAATACCTACTATGGGAAAGGGACATGAAGATTAACCAGGCATGATCGCCATGGAAAAACAGACAATCTTGGGGTGAAATAGATACATTTTATAGTAACTGTAATTGAAGGATGAAGATAGAGGAGGAAGATAGCCCATTCCAGAGAAGAGGATAAGAGATAAAACACGTATTCGCTCTCCATGCACCCGTAAGCCATATGCTGGGCCTATAAAATAAAACAAAACACAGCTTTAACCGCAAGGACCTTAGAGCCTAGTGCAGTGGTGTTCAAAAATATTTTGCAGTTTTTCCAGCACAAATCTTACACAGTTACCCAAAAGATAAGAGAGCGATGACGAGAGCTGCTCTGGCTGGACTTGGAAAGAGGATGGATGACTCCCATCTCTTGTGCCCCAGCCAGGCCACCTGGGACCCAGATGCCTCAGCAAGCCAGGGACAGCCTAGCTCCCAGGGAATAAGCGTGGCCCCCACTTCTCCATGCTGTTTTGATACAACACTTAGAACACTGCCACCTACCTAACGCAGTGAATGCTACAAAAGAATGGGTTAAATAAAACTGAGAGCTGTGCAGTGATGTACAAATCACTGGTCTAATGCAAAAGGATGGCAGAGGCATATGGGGAAGGAGAACTGCCAGGCATGAGGCAGGAAAGGCTTGAGTTCAAATCATTGGAATCCAAAACTAGACAGAATTATAAAGGTCTGACCAGTTTCTCAAAAATCCCAGAAGGAAGAAAGCTCAGCTTAACTACTTTTTACTTTTCCCCTGCAATTCTTGCTTCCTTAGCTGGCTCCATCTGCCTTCCACGGCAGTTCCCGACCTCTTTGCTACAGCCTTCCAGCTTCCAGCTTCCCACTTCGCTCCTGTCCCTGAGCACAGCACCTTCACAGAACACACGGAAAAGCACTCTTTGCCGTCCCACTCCCCAGCCTATCTGCTCCAGCCCACACACATCTGCTTTCCTCTGGGAGGAGGAGTCCTTGCTCTCCAAAGCCAGGCCCCTGGAGACCCTTGGGCCCAGGTTCTCCAGGAAAGCCCTCAACCCAGTACTCTAAGGATCCTTCCCACCTCAATTACACAGGGTCAAGGTTCTGTTCGTTTATCTATCTATCTATCTATCTATCTATCTATCTATCTATCTATCTATCTATCTTCTCTCGACTCCAGATTCTCCCTGCAGCTCCCTTTTACTTACCAGCCAAACTTTAGGACAGTCTGACTCCGTCTCCAATTCTCCACCTCTTTCTCATCAATACAGAACCACTGGGTTTTAGTCATCCCCTCCCTCCCAACTACACACCTCACACTCCTGGCTACTGCCTCTGCCTTGAAGCACTCTCTTTCCTTATGCCATGCTTCTGCGTTTCCCTCCTAACCTGTCTGGTTGCATCCTCTCTGCTCTTTAAATGCTGCCCTATTCCCTTAAATGCTCACATTCCTCAGAATTTTGTCCTGATCCTCTGAGCACTTGTCATTATTAGCAACAATAACATAACTAAGGGGGTAGGGTAGAGTGGCATCTAAAACTATAAAACCTTCTAGGGGCTGAGCTCCATAATATCCCTGTTACTGGCGACAAACTCCCATCACTCAGGGACAAAGTAACCACTTCTCTACATACTCACATTCCTTGTTTACCCCCAGAGCAATCTCACCTACTCCTAGGCTGACGCACAGGCGCTAACTTCCAAGTTTTAGTCTATAGCCGGCTCCATCTCCTCAATGTTAGATCTGTTCCTCAGACTCCTGATGCCTTCCTTACAAGCACCTCAAACTTAAGTCCAAAACAAGTTCATCACTTTATCCCCTACCCAAATCTTCTCTTTCTCCACTGCTTTCTCCTTCAATGAATGGCACCACCATCACCTAGTTTCCAAGCCAGAAGTCTTGACTGTCCTTGACCCTCCTCCTTCTCCCTCACAAGTCCACCTCCTCAACCATTCTCATCCCATCACCACCATCCACACACAATACCTTCTTAGTCAGTACCCACTCTGTGTCAAACACTGCTATAGACATTAAGCAGTGAACAAGAAACCAATCTTAATCCTAGAGAGAGGAGACAGGTAGCAAATAAATGACAAGATCATTTCAGATGGTGATAAAGTAATGACTAAAATAAAGTAGGGTGAGGTGGTGGGGCATTACTTTAGACAGGGAAGGTCAAAGAAAACCTGTCAGAGAAAGAAATATTTAACTGAACCTGAATGACAAACAGGGATTTGTCTCATAGGGATTTGGGAGGCAGAGTGCTCCCAGCAGAGGGAGGAGCCAGGTGTAAGGTCCTCAGTTAGAAATGAACTTGAGCTGTTGAGAAACAGTGGGAAGGTTGGAACTTAGGGAGCAAGGGGGAGCCAGGTTAAAGGGGCTCAGAGGGTGGCAGGGGTCAGACAGGCCCTTGCTGCCACCATGAAAACAGTGAAAAACTACAGGAAGGTACTTGTAGAAAGACAAATGAGATAACCCAATCAGATTTTAAAGATCATTTTAGCTGATAAATGGAAAATGGTTTGGGAGGAGGTCAAAAACAAGGGGTTGGAAAACCAGTCAGGAGGTTAATAATATAGTAGTCCAGATAAAAGGAGATGGTGTTTGAAATGGGAGGGAACAAATTTGGGATATAATTTGGACATAAAGTGAAATAGAACTTGCTGGGAGATTAAACATTGAGAGTCAGGAGGAGGGAGGAATCTAGGACAATTTCCTAGGTTGTTTTTAGGTATAATTTACATACAGTAAAATCACAGAGCATATGATTCTATCAGATTTGATGAATGCCTATGAAGACTCAGAACATTTCCACCACTCTACAAAGTCCTCTTGTCCTCTCCCAGTCAATCTCCTTCCACCCAAGAAGCAACCACTGATCTGATTTCCAGTATCATGGATTACTTATGCTTATTCTAGAATGTCTTATGAACAGGATCATCCTTTATGTACTTTTTTGTCTGGCTTTTCACTCAGTATAATATGTGTGAGATTCATCCTTATAACATGTATCAGTAGTCTGTTCCTTTTTATTGCTGAGTGGCCTTTCACTATACGAATATAGCAGTTTGTCTATCCATTCTTCTCCTGGTGGACATCTGAACTCTTTCCAGTTTGGGGCTATCATGAATAAAGCTGCTGTCCTGGCCAGGGAGCTCAGCGGGTTGGAGTGTTAGTCTGATACACCAAGATTGCAGGTTGGATCTCCAGTGAGGGCACACGCAAGCAGCAACCAATGAACGCACAAGTGGAACAACAAACCCACGTGCCTCTCATAAAGCTGCTATGAGCATTCTTGTACAAGGCCTATTTGTGGACATGTATTTTCATTTCTCTTGCATAAACATCTAGAAATGGAAGTTCCCAGTCACAGGGTAGACATACATTCAACTTTCTGAGAAACTCCCAGTTTTCCGAAGCGGTGGCATCATTTTATATTCTCCTGAGCATACACATCTGAGTTCTGGCTGCCTGACTCCTAGCTTTTGAAGACATTCCACCTATGCCACAAACTCACATTACTCCAACTCCCCCAAGGACACTTTCCCTCCTTTCCCCTTCCCCTTTGCTGCCTGTCTCCTGCTATTTATTCATTCAGCACATATCCTGAAGGATGAGAAAAGGCTGGGATGGCCAGTGTTCTGGGCAGAGGAATTAGCATAGTCCCCAGGGTGGTGCCTTCAGGAGACCGAGAGAAAGTGAACGTGGCTGGAGGGTAGCAAGCAAAAGCAGTAGGAGAGGTGGTCAGAAAGGTGGACAGGGGCCGGGGTATTCAGGGCCCTGTGGGAAATGGTAAGGAGTTTGGATTATCTTCTAAGTACTATGAAAAACTGTTAAAAGAGATTTTAAGTGGAACTGAGACAGGCAACTCTTGGCTACTCTGGGCAAAGTGGAATCAAGACAGGCAGGAGTAGAAATGAGGAGGCCATGGAAGCAGCAGGAGAGGATGGTGGCTCAGAGGGTAGTAGCTGCAAAGCAGAGTTAGCCAGATTATGGACATGGTACCGACAGTAACTGGGTGATGGATTACATGTAGAGGGTGCAAAGAAAAGGAGGAATCTGACTTGAAAACTGTGGATGATAAAGCCACTTAGGGAGAAGGGAAAAAGTAGAGGAGAGTTTCTGGGGAATATGTTTTCAGTTTTGGACTGTGAAGCTCAAGTTACTGATGAGATATGAAGCAGCAGCGTCAGGCAGGAATTGGAGGAGCTAGGAGAGGTCTGGCTGAAGATATCAATGTGGGGAGGTCAGCTTATGAACAATCATGAAAGTCTGCAGACATCTGAGAGTACTGGGGACAGGGTCCAGAGAACGCCAAGTACAGAGATGGAAAGAGACAGCTGAGAGACAAGTGGGTGATGAGGAAGCGAATGGTCCTCCTTTGAGAAGCCTCCTGAGATCTTCCAAGTCAGGGTTACATGTCATGGAACGGCACCGTGTCCTCCCCCATCAGAGCACTTTTGATATCTCTGTTTAATTGCTTTTCTCTATTGGGCAAACATTTGAAGACAGAAAAGCCCTAGGTTCGACTCTAGTCCAGTGTCTTGGTACACAGCACAATGTGGAATGTTTGTTTATGGAAAACTACCATCCAATGAGTGTCCCCTGTGGGTGGTACACTCCACTATACGCTCTTCTTATCTTAGCTCCTTTCCCAACGCCCTGAGGATGGGATACCTCCATGTTACACATGAGGCAACTGTGGTGCAGGCAAAACGCCCAAGGTCACTGCTAATGAGTGATGGAGCCAGACTGAGGCCACACATTTTCCTTCAATGCTCTGCTGCCTCCATAAAGTGGCCATCACATGGACTTTTACAGCAGAGTGCTCTCTCACTTTACTGCCAAAGGCATACAAAACCTGCCCCCAGGTAATTGGCCCACCAGAGCACTAAGTCAGGGAAATGTCCAGGGAAGCAGCCTTGCTTCTCAAGAATCCCTGCTGTTGTCAGGCACAGTGAATGATCCCCAAGCTCCCAAAGTAATGCTTCATATTTAGGGTGCTTCTAAATGTAGAAGTGAAATCCTCCCTGAAACTGAAACCTGGAGGTGAAAATTCAGGACTGCCAGGGCCTCGACTCAAATTCTAGAACTCAATTTTAAGCCACCTGTCAGACATCTTCCCCCTACATCTAAGGGACCTTATTCTAACTTCACAACTAATGCTAAATGTGGCAAAGAGCTTCTCCATGTCATCCATTCTGGACCAAAACATAACCAGGATATGACTATGTCTCAGTGGGGCCCAAGAAACCAACACTGCGTATCTTTGTGAAAAGTAACAGTGGTACAATTTTCTCTGTCCATCCTCTGCTTTCAAGATTGATGTGCAGTCTTTTCCCTGACTTTTTTTTTTTTTTTTAATTCTTATTTATTGATTTGAGAGGCAGAAAGACAGAGATTTGTTGTTCCATTCATTTATGCATTCATTGGCAGATTCTTTTATGTGCTCTGACTGGGGATTGAACCCGCAACCTTGGCATTATCAGGGACAGTGCATTAACCAGCTGAGCAACCCGGCCAGGGCTTTTCCCTAAGTGAGTACATTAGCACCCAGAGGCTTCCTTTCTTTTCTACTCAAGAGCAACCACTATCAATCCTCTGGGGAGAGCATGGGCTACCGTAGAAAAGAACAGGGTCCTAGACTTGACTCTGTCAGTGTAAAGCCTCATAACTTGGGGCAAGTCACCATCTTCTCAGCATCGTTCCTGAGTTGTAAAGCTGAAGGGCCAAACTAGAGAATTTCTTAGGTTTCTTTACACTTCATATAATTCTATAGTCAGAGCGCATAGAAGGGGTGGGTGAAGGTATGTATGTAGGTCACGGCCGGCTGGCTAGGAAAGCAGGGGAGGATGGACCCCCTGGGCTACGGGTAAGGAAGCCAGCCTGTCTGATCTGTGCTGTCTCCTTCCCTGCCAGAGCCCTTGCTCTCAGCTATCCTGCTTCCCTCAACAGCTCCCTCCACCCACCAGACAAGTTCCACTTGGATCCTTTATTTGAAGCAACACTTTAGCACAGTGCTAATAGTTGCTGGTTTCACTTGAAGCTTTAATAAAGTACAATGATTATAACACCCCAATCCAACTCCCTGATCAAGAAACATACACACAACTAAAGGATGTTTCTAATAATGCCTAGCACCCACCAATATTTTAACGCATCTCTACATTTTTTATTGGAACGATTAAAGAAAAAAGAAAAGAAGACAACATTCCTCTTTCCTACCCTTTAAAAGATACTGTTAATGATCCCCCTTAACATCTTTTTAAAAAAATATGTTTTTATTGATTTTTGAGAAAGAAAGAGAGAGAAAGAAACATTAATTGGCTGCCTCCTGCATGTCCTCTACTAGGGATTGAGCCCAAAACTTGGGCATATGCCCTGACTGGGAGTCGAACCCGGACCTCTCAGTCCATGGAAGATGCTCAATCCACTGGGCCATACTGGCTGGACGCACTTAAGCTTTTTGGAGCTAGGTCCCATTCACAAAGCATAAAGATATAACAGAGGAAGGCTTCAGTCAACTCTCCTCTATTCTTTGGATTAAATTCTCAAGATGCTCAGGGCTAAAGCAATTTATTTACTTTGTTTAATGACATTTCCACCTATCCCACAGACCAAGTTTGACTGCCCTACTGGCAAAAAAAAAAAAAAGGCTTCAGAAGCAGGACCATCTTCACTGTTTTGTATTCTCTTCAATAGCTATTATCACCACCTGACGTTCATTTTTTTTCCCTTTATCCTCACCCGAGGACACTTTTGCATTTATCTTCAGATGGAGCGGGAGAGAGAGAGGGGGTAAGAGAGAGAGAGAGAAACATCGATGTGAGAGAGACACATCAACTGTTCGCCACCACATGACCCCAACCAGGGCTGGGGACAAATTGCAACCGAGGTACGTGCCCTTAGCGGACACCGAACCCAGGACTCTCTGATCCGCAAACTGATGTTCCAACTGCTGTGCCAAACTGGCCAGGGCGTGATGTTCATGTTGATGGACTGTTTATAGTCTGTCTCTGGAGCAGGCCCCTTCCCTATCTTGCCCACCACTGCATCTCCCACCTAGAACAGCGTCTACAAATACTTGTTAATGAAAATTACAACACAACATACAGAGGACCTTAATCCATATTCAAGGATGTCATGTTCAAACATGGAACCACCTTTCCATCAGACTGACAGTCAAGTGTTCCAATGAACTTCCAACCCTCTCCTACAGAACAGCATACATGTACACACTGCAACACGGATATTTTCCCATAGCTAACCTTTTCTTTTTCAAATTCCCCACAATGAAGCATTAGATATACCAATAAATCACCTTACAGTTCATCTTCCTGCTGGGTCGTGCACATTACCTACAAAGCAAACAGCTCTAACACAGAAAGTCCTGATTGTCGCCTTGAGAACCTTTTCACCCATACCGCATGTATCGCAGGTATTAAAAGGACTTCAACAGCCTAACTAATAAAAAAGCACCCAGTCTAAGTGCAATGTGCCCAAATTATGCGCTATGAAAGCCTTGATTTCATTACATAGTTGACCCTTGAACAATATGGGTTTGAACTGTGCGGGTCCACTTATATGCAGATTTCTTTTCAATAAATACTGTAAATGTATTTTCCTAATAACATTTTATTTCCTCCAGCTTACTTTATTGCAAGACTACTATATATATCATAGAAAATATGTGTTAATCAACTGTTTGTTATTGGTCAAGCTTCTGGTCAACAGTAGGCTATTGGTAAAGGTGGTGGGGAGTCAATGTTATATGCTGGGAGGTCCCGGAATCAGTGCCCCAACCCATGTTGTTCAAGGGTCAACTGTATTATATTTCAAATGTATAACTGATGTACATACAGTTTTCCTCTGATATAAACAGGGTTTAATTGTTTTGCTTTATTTTGTTACTTTTACCTCCACAAAAAGAAAATGAAGGCAGCAGAGTCAGAAGCCTCAGGCAGATCTAATGAGCACTAAAATGCCTTGAACACAAACCCCCATGAGGAAGAGTACCTAATACATACTGGGGAAAGGACTGTCTTTTATAAATGCATGTTTTGAGTCCCATTTGTTCAAACTGAGAGCAATCACCAGATAACATGATTCCTATGCACTGTAAACCAGTAACAGACAAGAGACAGCCCCTTATGTATTATACCACTTTTTAAACTGATAAAAGAATCCAGCCCTGGACAGAATTGCAGAAATGGGTATGAAAGAGAAACATTTTAGATTAAATTTCAGAAGCATAGGCAAAATTGGCCAGGTATGGGGAAAGCGAAAGTTTAGAAAACTACCAGGGGTCACTAAACCAGATGGCACAGTCATAAAAATCATGCTTTCCAGTAATATTTTGTCCAAGTCCAAGTTTCAAGTTCATTATAACTTTTAAAAAGATGGAAATATGGATTTCAAGACCAATCTACCACTAGCTGATTTTGCCTTGAGCAGGCACTGAGCTATACAAAGGCTTTGGCGCCAAGGGGAAGAAGGTGATATCCAAGCCCTGACCGCTCACTAGTTCTATGACCTCTCAAGAAAAGGAGAGGATCCACCTCTCAGGTCTGCTGGGTGGATTTTTTAAGGCAACTTAAAATAACTTAAATACAACACAATCAAGCATATTAAATCTTTAAAAAACAAAACAAAACAAATGTTAGCATCCTTTCCTATCTATCTGAAGAGAAGGTTGAACTCACCAGAAGTAGTCCAACTCTAACTTCTAGTTCTAAATAGATGTGATTTCAACTATATTTCATTCCATACTACTAAAAGGTTATAAAATCTAAAACCTAAAAGATGTCTCCTGACATCTTAGTAACTTGGCAACCTTCTCTCACATATATAAACACACAAATTATCTTTGTAGAATAAAAGTTTTATAACTTTTCCTTGTAACATAAATGTAAATATACACATGATAACTGCTTACAATTTAAGGAACTAGGGCTTTTAAAATTCCAACAAAGTTATAATTTAAATATCAATGTAGAGTAAACTGCTTATTTGGGAAACTCCAAGTAATTGATAGCTGCAGAGCTGTATAAAAGTGACCTAAGTGATAGGTCTGGTGTTAACAAACAAGAAAAATTGTACCCATCTGTCTTCTAAGTCAGCAGCACTTACCAATGCGGACTCTCTTTTTGAAAATGTTCGTACAGATTGCATAAAAAAGTAACCCAAGAAAGACTATTACACCACATTAGGCACATGTCCTTCAAGCATCACAGTACTAGAAATTTAAGACAAGACCAACTTCTGAGGCGGGTCTAGAAGGACTAACCAGTCAGAAGCATGGCCTAAGGCCCTCGCACACCATAAAAATCAGTAAAACTAATTGGGGTTCTTCAACATCTGAGAGGAAGCATCCAGCTGCCATTAAGGAATAAATTGGGGATGCAAATAATTAGTGCACCCTGAGGTGATAGTTAATTCCACTAGCATGCCATTTCACAGGACATATGTATTATGAAATTCCACTTTATCCCTACTCTGAGAATACTGAAGCTGGAAATTTCAAAAGTTAGCCAAAAGCTAAATATCCCTCGAAAGAACTTTTAAAAAATCCCTCCCTCGTCCCCTAGAAAGATCTTGGAATTCCTTGGAGCCAACAACACACAGACCCAAATACACTTGCGTTACCCGCAGGTCCAAGCAGTCAAATGTCCCCTAAAATCTTTTCCCTGATAACTTCTTGCTCAAAGACAAAAAATACAAGACACATTCAGAAGAAGCTAAAATACAATATACTTTCCGAGAAGCACAGAATGGCATCTGGGATTTGAGGAAAAACTGTACACTGACCAAGTTTTATGCTCTGTTGAAGTAGTAAGTGGCTGGAAGCTAAAAAGTGAGACAGGCTTTTAAAAGCCAGGTAAGGTACTGCCTGCATTTCTCAGGAGGGTGGCTTCTGGCTAAAACAAAAGCACAAGACAGGAGAGACCAAAAAAAAAAAACCCACAAAAAACAAAATACAATACAACAACAAAAAACCAACAACAATAAAAACCCACAAAAACAAACATAAAAACACCTACCCCAAACCCCTGTAATGTTTGCTCTGGAACGGAGTTCTCTCATTTAACAGATGAAGACATTGGAGCCTTGAGAGGGTAGGTAACTTGGCCAAGGTTACAGTTTATTGGTGATAAAGCTGGAGGTAGATTTCTGGTCTCCTAGGTTTGGACTTCAGTGCACTTTCCCACTCCACCAAGCTGCCACCCCATGTAAGATGTTTCATAAAACTCCTCACTGAAGCTGTTAACATAAGGGTCCAATTATCATCCAAAGATCTGCCTGTTAGATAATAGCTCAAAATTCCATCCATTTTACAGCAGTTACCAGAGTCATCTAATCTTTGAAAGAAAAGGGGGGGGGGGAGGCAGAAGAAAGAGAGAGGGAGGAAATCCTAATTTTGACCTGTCCCCTAAAGACAAACTAAAGGATTTCACACAAGCAGACAGTTCTTAGTATCCACAACCACAAAAACAGACAATAATCCCCACCCACAGGCCTAGGAAGGCGGCTGCTTTTCGGAACCCCCCCTCCCCCCGCCCAACTCTCTAAATTCTCCACTCCCATCCCAGCGCACAGGAGACATTCTGCCTCCCGCCGTTGCCACAGCGAGCAGGGCCGATCAGCCACCCTCTTGCAACACCACTTTCCCCCCCAAAAGGGAAGGGAAGCTGGGAGCCTCGGGCACCCAAAAGAGCGCCCGATCGCACGCGGGAACCACCGGATCAAACACCCCGCCAGCCCTGCTCACCGCCGCGGGGGAGAGGGAGAAAACCGCACGCAGGAAGTGTGTCCTGCGCTCGGCTCCCCGCCCCTCCCTGCGCCGAGACCTTACGCCCGGCCAGCCGGTACCTGCCCTCCGCCCCCAACAGGCGAGAAGCAGCCGCGTCCACATGGCTTCAGGTGTTCACATGGCAATAAACGGGCCCCTGTCCCTCCCGTGGGCCGGGCACGCTCCGACTCCCGGGCGCCCCGGTGCCGCTCCCGTCCTCCCGTCCGACCCCTCCCAGCCCCTCGCCCCCAGCCCGCAGAGAAGAGGTGAACGCAGCACGATCCCCGAGGCGATCAGGGGCCCTGGGGCGGGCGGCGCTGACCCCGCCGACCCCCGGGCACCGCCCGCTCGCAGCCTTCTTGGCACCTGAGGCAGCGACGAGCAGGTACCCCCGCCACCTACAGGCTAGGGCCGATGCCCAAGCCCTGCGGGACTCCCAGGCCGGACCGAGACCCCTCACGCCCTGATGCCAGGCCGGGCCCCTTCCCCTCAGCGACCCTCTAGGCCAGGCCAGACCGCTCCTCTGCACCCCGGGTCGGGCCGGACCATTCCTCCCAACATCCCGAGCCCCGGCCTCGGAGTCCAGTGATCTTACCACTCCCGGTTCGGGCCGGGCAAGGACCTCTGTCTCCAGCACCCGAAGCCGGACATCCCGGCCTGGCCCCAACCACTCAGCCCTGGCCCCAGCCTCACAGCCCTAGCCCCTACCCCCACCCTCCACCCCGGGCGGCGGTTACCTGCGGGAGCCCCCCGCCCGGTCCCTCGGCCTCGGCCGGGGGCGGGAGGGGAGGGAGCGGCGGCAGGCGGCGCTGCGCGGGGTGGGGGTGGGGGAGTCTCCGCCGCCTCCAGCTCGGGCGCCCGGGCCGGCGGCGGGGCGGGCCGGGGCCGCGGCCCCTCGAGGCTCGCTCCGGCCCGCGCGCTCGCTCCCCGGTCGGGCGCGCCTCAGGGCGGGCTCCCCCGGCGGAGGCCGCGGCCGCCTCGCAGGGGCGGAAAGCCGCTCGATTCGGGATTTTTTCTCTCCATTCTCCCAACACACAGGAAATAACAGAGCGTCAGGTGACGGTGCGCGGCCAATGAGAAGGCTCGGGGCTGCGGCGCGCGGGCGGGCGGGAGGGCGCGCGGCGGGGGCGGGGCGGCAGGGGGCGGGGCCGGCGCGCGCGCGCGTGCCCACCCGCGTGCGGCGGCGCCTAGGCCTGCGCGCGCCGCGCCGACCCCGGCCCGACGACGGGGGCACGCGGGGTTGCTCTCAGCAACTGGGGGGCGCGGCGTGAGCGTCCTGCCGCCTGCCCAGTGCCATCTCGGCCCGCAGCTCCGGTCCGTCCGTCTTGGGAGTGGCCGCGAGCCAACTTTCTGGGGAGTTCGTGGCCCGGAATCTCTCTGGGATTTCTGGAGTTCCCTGGGCCTCCAACGTCAGAATCACATCTGGCAGCCGAGGGAGTCCGCGAACCAGGGCCGACCTCCTCCTGGTAACCTGTTCAGTTGGGCTGGGCCAGAGGGGCGGCTCTTGCCAGGCAAACGCCCTCCGCGCCCCGCAGAGCCGGTTCCCTTGCCGCCTCCACGCCTTGGCCCCTCGTGCCCTTGGATGAATTCTTGGGCTCTCAGTTCCCCTCGCTTTCATGAAACGAGTGGGGAGGCCACCAACTTCGCCTGTGAAATAATGTGCTCACCAAATGCCAGTTGTCTTCGCCTGCGGCGGCATTAAAACCTGCAATGCCTGGTTGGCTGGATCCAGAGTCCAGAATTAATTTGGTGATAAGGTGGAGGATTTGTGGTGCCAAGGCCTCCGGCTGTTCCCAGACTTCCTTCACAAATCTCATGTATGTTTTATGGAGCAAAGGAAGGGTTTGGCTTTTTTCGGAAAGGCTTGACTTTGTTCAAGAAAATCTCAGTGGTACAACCACCACTGAGATGTTAGTGCTGTGTGACCCACTGCTGTCAAAAATTAGGCCAGTGAGGATGTGTTTGGAGTGTTTATGATTCTGCCTGTGACTCACCTGGATACCTGGCCAGGTTCTCTCCCTACTCTGGGCCTCGGTTTCCCTTTGGCACAATGGGAATGGGGAGATGTCTCTAATGGTGGCTAAAATTGTTGATTCTAAAGTAGGCCCCCATCTGCCCTAAATGTTAGAGTAGCTCCTTTTCTGAAGCAACCCAACTTGAAAGTAAATTGGGATTGGAAAAGTACTTTGCACAGCAGGTGAAGACTGATAGGAACCAGGTGTGGCCTGGGGCTCAGATTTAGGTACATTTGAGGTACACAGCTCCCCAGGGCCTGGCTCTACCCTTTCACCTCTCACCCCACCTAGCCAGACACATTAACACTTTGCCTTGCTTTAGGCCACCCAAGGAGGGTCCTGGCTGTGGCTACACCTATCCCCAGTATAGGGATCTCAGGCAGGGCCTGAGTTGGTTGTAGCACCTCAGGAGGATATTGAGTGAGGAAGGCAGTGATTTCTCCTGGCTTTTGTCCAATCTCACAAAGTGGGGGCCAGCTCCAATGTGGGTCAAGGCTATTCTTGAAGACTTGGTTCCCAACACCTCCTGCATGCCAGGCGGGATGCGGGCTCTTCCGGGGCAGAGCTGAATAGGCTGTGGGGCCCTGCCCTTTGGCTGTTCCCATTGTTCTGTGAGTTTCATTTTCAAATTCTTTGGCACCAACACTTTTAAAAAGACCAGTGCTGGCTTCTGCGTGGATCAGGGCTGCAAAGGGAAAGGTTGGGGCACCCTCAATTTCTTGAGAGAACTCATGAAGCAAAGGAAGGTCCTCTTATTGTCTCCTGCCCATCATTCCTCCCTTCCTTTCCCCTCTTCCTCAGCTCACTCAGGTTTCAAACTGGGAGACGAACATGAAATGAACGGTGGAAAAGGGAAAGAATGCAGACAGATAACTGGAGCCCAGGCTCTTGCTTGCTCCTGCCTCCTGCCCTGGGGCTGATCGGTAGCCCCCTCCCACCCCTTTGGACCCTGCTGGAACACTGCCCAGCCCACCCCCACCTGGAAACTTCCCAGTCCTAGGGCTAGACCAGCCTCAGCTTCTTCACCACTGGCAGTCTGTCACTTTTCCTTTCAGTACCATTTGGAAAAGGAACACATTGGGTTTTATTTCCAACAGACAGATTCGGTGTACTCGGGTTGTGTGGCCTCAGCCAATTCATTTCACCTCTCTGAACCTTGGTTCCCTCAGCTATAAAATGGAGATAATATGACCTCACTCATAACATAGGCATTATGAGAATCTAGACATCGGCATTACAAACTCAGCACACTAGGCACATGTGAACAATAGCTACAGTTCTCTGCTGTGAACACACTATGACACATGAGGAGACGCTGGCGCAGAGAGGTTAAATCACTGCCCCAAATCCCACAATGGCCAGAGCTCAGTACTGGGAGCCTCCTCCTCTCTGATCATGTTTAGCATCTTCTTTTGTTCTCTCATTGTCTCTCATCTGCAAAAACCCTGTTTCCTTCCACACTTGAAGAAAAAAACATTAGATTCATTATGGGGTTTTTTTTCCCCCTCTCCTAACCCAGTCCACTCAAAAAATACTTATTGAACTGAATCAGTGGTTTCAATTCCAGAAGCAAAATTAATCCTTTCCCTCCTCCTCTGGCTCAGAGATGGCTTTTGGAAACCCTGTGTCACTCCCTTTATTACAAACTCCTCTGCCCTCCTCCCAGCGCCTGGGCCACTCTGGGATTACAAATGGAGCCTTCTGCCTCTAGGTCACTGATTCCGCTACCATGTGTCAGTGCGGATTGATTGAGGAGACTGGCCCTGCCCGGCAGATCAGTGACTTGTGTGAAGTGAGCCACGTGTCGCGCCTTCAGTGGCAGGCAGGATGTCCTTCCTCTCACTCGCAGGCTCTGGAGCACACGTGCGGCCCTCACCTTTCTCCTCTGCGGGCCCAGCTCCTTCCTCTCAGCAGGGGCCTCCTGCTGGCTCAAGCACACCAAGAGACTGGCCTGGAATGCTGGCTCCTAGTTCTCCAGAGAAAACTGACGAGAGCCTCGGGTTACCAGAGAGGGGAACACCCCACAGCATCCTACGGAGCCTGTCCCAAGCCAGGCACTTCCCCCGGGCAAAGCAGATGGAAGCAGAGCACACAGACAGCAGGCTGGCCAGATCCTTCGTGGTATGCTTCATTCCACACACAGCACCTGCTGGGTGCTAGGCTTCAGCCCTGATGAAGAGGGCACAGGGGCTTCGAATCAGTCTTTCTGGGGCAAGGACAGGGCTGGCTACAGGGCTAAAGGGGTTGGGGAGGCTCCAGGTGGCAGGGAATACCAAGACTTAGCAGTGTGGGGACAGCCCCTGGCTTCCCAGGAGGGCTGTGCCCAGTGTAGGGCTAGGGGAATGAGGTGAGGCTTCGGAGCAGGGCAAGGGTGTGATCCTGCAGGGCCGGGTATCTGACATGTGGTGTGAATTTGTATCGCAGGATCTCAGTGACCTCTGCTCAGGAGGTGTGCCCCTCTTCCTCCAGGATGGAAGTTGTGGCTCCCTCCTTAGCCCCTATGCAGAGTAGGGAACCACATCCATAAAAATGTTAACATTCATATCGAAACAGCCCACAGAAATGCAGGATTACTGTGAACAGGCACTGTGTGTTCGCAACAACCTGATGAGGCTGGTACTGTTATCAACCCCTTTGCCAATGGGGCCACTGAAGCACAGAGAGTTTAAGTAACTTGGCCCAAGTCACACAGCTTGGAAAATGCTTAAGTGGGATTTGATCCCAGGCTTTTAGAGGCTGCACTCTTAACTACAAAGCTTCCCAGCATCCAGTAAACACTGGAAAGATGAGTGGATGCAGACAGTTGGTGGGCTCCAAAGTCTGCAGGTAGACAGGGAACGAGAGGTGAGAGAACAGCAGGGTCGGCACCAGCCTCCCCCAACTAACATGTGACAGCCCTGGGACTGGGCAGTTTGCCTGGAAGGCCGTGCCTGCCCAGCTAGAGGCATGGCTGTGCGTTAACACACTCATCTTCCCAGGGTGAGCGGAGAGAGAACGCGGAGGAGACCCAGCTGAGCAGCTAGGCTCTTTCGGCCTGGCTCCCCGGAGGGCACCCCTCAGCTCACTCGGCACTCCTGCCCCTGGTGGCACAACTCTCCCCAGGCGGCCCCTGGCGTGGTGGCCCAGCACAGGTCACTGAGCTGGGGACCCAGCCTGGTCTCACACCCATGTGTATCCTTCAGCATATCATCCAGTGGCTCTGAGTCTGAATTTCTTCATCTGGAAATTGGAGTGGGTGGGAGGAGGGGCTGAGTGAGCTGCCTGCCTCCAGGGAGTCAGGTCTCTTACCTGGGTGACCCCATTCACTCCTGCCAACAACCTTATGAAACAGGGACTGCCCTCTTCATGGTGCAGACAAGAAAGCGACAGAGGTTAAGAGACATGCCTGAAGTCCCAGAGCTAACAAGTGGCAGAGCTGGGATCTGAACTCAGCCTTTTGGCACCAGAGTCCCCGCTGAGTCATACACTACAAAGAGTTAAAGTGAAAATGAAATAATCTAATCATCGCAGCGATGAAGGCATGTTCTGAGCACTTCACCTGCATTAACTCACTTAATCCTTACGACAGCCCTGTGAGGGGGTACTGTTGTAACTGCATCTTGCAGATGAGGAAACTGAGGCCAGAGCCGCCAGGAAGGGGCAGAGTTGGAATCTGAAGCTGGGTGGGCTAGGCTGCAGGCTCCTGCATCACTTAATCAGGAGATAACAATAGGGAGGGTCCCTTCCATTGGGATTATTTCTGCTTGAAAGCTCAAGACTTCTAGCCCCATCTCTGTGGGGCTCCACTGGAAGGCAGTGCCACATGCTGAGGCATGCTGGGAAAAGACTTTGTTCCATCCTGTTTTGTTGACATGCTCTTCATTTTAAGCCTGAAACCCAAGCTTCCTGCAAAGAATTCAAACGGGGGAGAAAAGCGCAGCCGTGATCCAGTCACCATTTCCTGAGCCTCCAGCGTTCCCTGTGCGTGGCTCCGAGTGTCCTCGCCCCTTCCCTGTGCGTGGCTCCCAGTGTGTCCTCACCCCTTCCCTGTGCGTGGCTCCCAGTGTGTCCTCGCCCCTTCCCTGTGCGTGGCTCCCAGTGTGTCCTCGCCCCTTCCCTGTGCGTGGCTCCCAGTGTGTTCTCGCCCCTTCCCTGTGCGTGGCTCCCAGTGTGTCCTCGCCCCTTCCCTGTGCGTGGCTCCGAATGTGTCCTCGCCCCTTCCCTGTGCGTGGCTCCGAGTGTCCTCGCCCCTTCCCTGCGCGTGGCTCCCAGTGTGCCCTCGCCCCTTCCCTGCGCGTGGCTCCGAATGTGTCCTCGCCCCTTCCCTGCGCGTGGCTCCGAGTGTCCTCGCCCCTTCCCTGCGCGTGGCTCCCAGTGTGCCCTCGCCCCTTCCCTGCGCGTGGCTCCGAATGTGTCCTCGCCCCTTCCCTGCGCGTGGCTCCGAGTGTCCTCGCCCCTTCCCTGCGCGTGGCTCCCAGTGTGCCCTCGCCCCTTCCCTGCGCGTGGCTCCCAGTGTGCCCTCGCCCCTTCCCTGCGCGTGGCTCCCAGTGTGCCCTCGCCCCTTCCCTGCGCGTGGCTCCCAGTGTGTCCTCGCCCCTTCCCTGCGCGTGGCTCCCAGTGTGTCCTCGCCCCTTCCCTGCGCGTGGCTCCCAGTGTGCCCTCGCCCCTTCCCTGCGCGTGGCTCCCAGTGTGCCCTCGCCCCTTCCCTGCGCGTGGCTCCCAGTGTGCCCTCGCCCCTTCCCTGCGCGTGGCTCCCAGTGTGCCCTCGCCCCTTCCCTGTGCGTGGCTCCCAGTGTGTCCTCGCCCCTAACTTTCACAGTGCCTGAGCAGCTCCCACTTTACAACTGAAGAAACTGAAGCCCAGAGTTGCTAACAAGATGCCCAAAGGCATACACCTGCTAAGGGGTAGATCTGGGACTTGTGCCCAGGTCCTTCTGGAGCATCTTGGCTCTTCTGACCACATCAGCTACGCCTCCCTCTGGGGACATGGAGGCGGGGCTTGTTTGCTAGGCTTTGAGGTAAATGCTTCTCATCTGCCACAGGCTGGTCCTTCAGTGTCACGACTCCTGGACCACTGGGAAGACACCAGGATATAGGTGCAGAAATGCAAAGCTGGATCCGGCCTTCGTGATCAGGGAAGCTGAGAACTGCGGACATTGATGCTCCCTCCACTCCATCTCTCCCTCCAGAGACTTGGGAATGGCTACTCCAAGGTGACTGTCTTCTGGAAGCAGCCACGCTGCGCGAGGTTCCTCACCAGTGCCCTGCCTCTCCCTTGCCAGGATAACTGCCAAGGCACATGTGTGGTTCCGGGAAAGGGAAAGCAGCAGAGTCGACAGATTCTCCAACCCTCAACCGGTCCTCCCGACTGCAGCCTCTCCCGGACCCACCCACCCCTGCAGCAGGCGCAGCGGTTACCCAAAGCCAGCTCTGACCCTTCCCTCTGGCTCAGGGGCCTTCAGTGGGTCCCAAGTAACTTCAGACTTCAAGTCGATTCTCACCCACCCGGAACACAGAGCCCTCGTCTGGCCCCAGCCTTCTCTCCAGCCTTCTCTCAGCTGTCCCCTTCTGCCTCTGCCAAACACAGTTCGGGGCTGCATCCCGTGCGCCTGTCTGTGCCCCCAAGCAGGAAGCCCTTCCTTTTCCCTATAGACTGAAATTAGACCCTCTTTCAAGTTTTACTCAAATGCCACCACCTCCATGAAGCCTTACCTTAATACTCATCATAAATTCATTCAATAAACATTGACTGAGCCCTTATCATATGCCAGGCATGGAGTCCAAGGGTCCCTGTTGTCATGGAGCCTACAGTCCCACGGGGCCATTAGAGAGAATGACTTATCACATAAATAATCATTTGGTAACAGCCGTGACATACATTAATAAGAAAGCGTGGCAGGTGCACAGAGGGTATATAATGGGACCCTGGGCCTTAGAGATCTAGGACATTTGAGATGAGAACTGAAGGACAGATAGGAAGTAATCATGTGATGAGGTTGGAAAAGAGCTCCAGGTGGCAGGCACAGCGCAAGCAAAGGCCCTGAGGTAGGAGGGAACAAGCAGATTTCCAGGAAGGGACAGGAAGCCAGTGTGACACAAGTGAAATGAGAAACTGAAGATGCAGTTGGATCAAGACAGTGCAGCACACAACAAGCTTGGGGACTTTCTCTCTAGTGGGGAAAGGGGGCCACTGAAGGATTCCAAGCAAACAGTCAATATTCATTTTTAACAATCCTGCCAGCTGCCCTGTGGCTGAGCATCTTCTGGAGAGTCCAGGCTTTGCGTCCGGCCACCCCTGAACCTCAGACATCTGGTCACTTGGATGGAGAATTTTCAAATCCTTCCTCCTGGGCCGAGCTCTCGAGGGCAGGGCTGACCTCCAGTTCTCCCATATCATCCCCAGCACATGGAGCTGCTCCAAAAACATTTGTGGAACAAACTAACAGAGAGGACAAGACACTTACCAGCATTTCCCCTGGAAGGGGCCAGGCTGCCTGAGGGGCCTTCCACGTTCTCTGGAAATCACAAAAGTCAAGGGTTTTAGTAAGACCACTACTCAGAGAACCCGAGAGCAGAGCTGGCATCCCACTGATGTCTGCAGCCAGGGTCAGCATCCAGCAGGACCCGCACAGGCATCTGCCGGTGACCACCTCATGAATAAGAAACGGGACTGAACGCCCTCAACAGCACGTTCCACACAAGCAGTCTCACGCAGGGTCAATCTCTCGGTGGGTACAGTTACTGCTCCGTTTTACAGATGAGGAAACCGAGTCCCAGGAAAGGGAGGATCCCAGCAAGCCATGGCAAAGCCAAGATAAGAACCTGACAATAGTTCAGGCAATCATAGACCCCATGGGGTTAAGGACATTTTCCAGAGATTTCTTTTTAAAATGTTTTCAAGTGACAGATTGCATCAGGCTGTCTGTCACGCCAGCAGTGGGAGCCAACACACCAATTCTCGCAGTCTGTTCCCCATAGTCAGATCCACACGCTCAGGCCCTGGGGCTGGCAGCCCAGCCCAGGCACAGGGGAGCCCTGAGAAGAGGCCTCGCTCCCGGGACTGGCACACAGCAGGTGCTCAGTAAATGCGGGGTGTTTGAGGGAATCGGGGCTGAGCTGAGGCGACAGCAATGGAGAACGTTCCTACAGCTCTTCCGTCTGTGCCAAGTCATCCTCATGGCAGGCCTCTGAGTGAGTTTACAAGGATCCCCATTTATAGGTGTGGAGACCGAGACTCAGAGCAATAACTAATTAGCCTGTGGTCGTCACAAAGCCAGTGAGTGGCAGAGCTGAGACTTGAACCCATGCAGAGCCCTTAAGCCAACCCCACGCCCTAAACGAGTGGAAGTGGGCAGAAAGCTCCCGGGCAAAGGGAATAGTACCCGTGCTCTCCTCAAAGGCTGTGACCATGTGCAGCGCCCCTCCCGTTCCCCATAGACCCCAGGGGGGCATGACAAGCTGGCATGGTAACCACCTCATCACAGGTTGTGTATTCTCAATCTCCCTCCCTCAATGGACTCCCTTTACCTGTCCTGCCTTGTATGGACCCCCAGCATTATAACCCGCCGCAGCTCCTTTTTGGTAGTAGTGGGGGGTAAAAAAAGAAAGGGAGGGTGGAGGGCAATGCAACCTTGAGCAAGCTCCCTGAGCCCTGGGAGCCTTGGCCTTCTCATCTGTAGAATGGGGACATTAATATCGCTCGCCACAGAGCTGCACTGTCCCCATTACTCTGGCCTCGGTTGCATGACACGGTGGAATAACTCGGATCACGCAGCACCAACACCGGAACAAGGGGTGAGCAGTCGGTCCAATTCCAAAAGCTTGTGCTAGGAGAGGACTGGAAGGACATGAACGGCCTGGGTCTTTCGTGGTAACAGCCTCGCAGCCCCGCATGAGCGGGATGTATATGCCCACTCCCAGGGCACTGCCCAAACATGTGCACATCGCATGGTGCTGGGACAGCCCCATGCCCTCAAGGGGTCTGCTGGGAGCCACTACCCTGCTGGACCCTTCGGGTCCCGCCGCAGCCCAGGTGAGGCGTGCTGTGGCGGCAGGAGCAGCAGTGGGAAGGCCAGGCACCAAGGCTGTTCATCTGTGGGCGGACTGAAGAACAGAAGGGAAGAAACATCCTTTCTGGAAAAATCAATGGGCAGATGATACCGCCCAAGTCACAACCTGCATGGAAACCATCCAAGAAAATCAGAGACAAGAGAATCACAGCCCCTAGGTGTTCTGTGGCAATTCAGCCTCACAGCCAGGGGAACGGAGAGGTGAGCAGGGCCAAGCCACCGTCCTAGAGAGGAAAACCAAGACCCCGCATGGGGGCCATGACTTGCTCAGGGCCCCAGGTGTTTTGGTGGCTCTGCCACGTGTCAGGGGCATCCAGGCCAGGAGGCTCATCTGCAGTGGTCGGTGGACCCTTGATGATCACCAGCCATTCGATCCCCTCTCATCTTGCCCATACTACCAAGGTGCCAGTATAGCCTCACCCAGAAAACACCCAATCTCTGGAGCTCTTCCTTGCATGCTTTTAGCTCATGGGGTGCTCTTTCCCCCCCACCTCCACCCTAACACGTTAGGCAGAGCTGGGGAGACTGCCTAACTCATAGAGGGTGCTCACCAATGTTAGTTATTACCAAGCACGATTGTCATCCCCATTTTACAGCTAGGGAAACTGAGGCTCAGAGAGATTGAGTGATTGGCCCACAGACACTAGGTGCTAGATCTTTCTCTCCTAGGCTGACTTTTCTCTAAGCTAACAGTTACTGAGAGCCCTCGGAGGCCAGGCTCTGGGCTAACTGCTTGGTCAAAATGCTCTCACGTAATCTTAGGAAACCAAGACTCAGAGAGGGCAGGCCACCTGCTTGAGGCCACACAGCTGGTAAGTGGTAGGGCCAGGGTCAAACCCAGGCAGCCTGGCCACTGCTGAGCTGCCATCTCAAATGAGGATGGACTGAGGGGAGTAGCCATCCTGGCCTCTTGCAGGACGTCCAGTCGCCTCAGGGATCCAGGCTGAAGAAGCTGTTCCAGGAACCCTCACCCAAGTCAGGGATTAGGCATCCACTCTGCCTCCCTGGTACTGTTGGCCCAGCTCAGAGTGAAGCCTGCGCTTGTCCTGGACCCCAGGAGTCCTGAGACTCCAAATGAAAAGAACAACCAGGCTGGCCCTCAAACTCAAATATGGGGTCGTCTGGGAATCCCGAAACAAGGCCAGCCCTGGAGGCCTTACTTGGGAGGAGCAGAACAAGTAGCTTAGCAGAACCCTAGAGAACTCTCTGAAGTTCTAAGATAGGAGCACCTCCAGAGGCGCGTCTGCAGTGACCACGAGATGTTTGTGTGAAACCTGCCCGTTCTGTCAAAAGGCAGGTTCTCCCTTCCCCAGAACTGGCTCCACTGCAGAGAAACGGCCCCTCGCCCCTTCCCTCCCTGGGCTCTGGCCACATGAGGTGACTGGCCTTTTCACCTTGCACTTCCTCCCTGTGTTAGCCTGGCTAACTCCTACTCATTCCTCAAGGCCTTCAAATGCTTCCTCTTCTCTGAAGCCCCTCTTGACTGCCCTGTCAGAATTCACAGGGGTACTGCAGGGAGAACATTTTTTGTTGTGCTCCTAGGTTGCTGACACAGCCAGCTCCCTCACACCCACAGCTGCTATTAACTGAGCACCTACTGTCTCTTTAATCCCCATCACAAGCCTGAAGGTAGAGGTTACTACTACTCCCAGGTCACTGCCTTTTAAAACTGCAGCTCCGAGAAACTAAGTCACCTGCCTAAGGTCACACAGCTGGAAAGTGGCCAGGGAAGACTGTCACTCAGGACTGCCTGACTCCAAAGCTCCTGGGGTACATCAGACTGGGGAGGGGGCTGGCAGGAGGGATCCTACTGTGCTTCTCCCATCTCAGTATGCTGGAGGGCACCAGCTCCAAGTGGGCAGGCTCTGAACCTGGGCTAGGTGGTGTGAGCTGACCGGCCAGCTGGCCCTCACAGTGGCTACCCGTCTGGTGCTCCCAGCACCTCTGGCCAGGAGGGTCTCGAGCCCAGGCCTGGAATGGACCCAGCACCTCGGCCCTGGGCAGAGCCTAGTCACTCTTCCTCTCCACAGGAAGCTTCATGGGGTGCCAGAGCCCCGCAGACCAGGCAAAGGCCGGACAGGCAGCACTCTCTGGCTCCCCCATGCAGGCTAAGGTGTGGGCCCAGGACCTGAAGGAAATGCCAGGTGAATACATGAGGCGACCACCAGTTCCTGCAGGGACGTTATTTAACTAGATGAGGCTCTCCAGCATAGGACAGATGTCCTCCTCACAGACGTGGCTGCAGCTTGCCCCGATGTGTCAAGCTCCACGGGGAAAATATCCCCTTTGGGTGGGTTTTCCCAAAGGAAGTGAGCCCATCACCCCTTCTAGGATATGAGGCAGGGTGACTTCCATCCTGGTGGCCCCTTCCTGGGGAATCTGTGGGTCTGAATTTGCTCCCCTGGTTTCCTGGCACAAACCTCCTTCATTGCTCAGCTCTGGGCAGGTGCTGGGACACTGAAAGGTGCTTTAAAACCCCCTGTACCCAAGTGACCAGAGTGTGGTCAGTGCAGTGAGAGGGGGACTGGAGGTGGGCATGGCGCAGGCCCCAGCCCATCCAGGTGGAGAGCACAGGAGGCTTCCTGGAGGAGGTAAACCGAGTCCAGGACTTGACCTGGCAAAAACGGAGACGATGAGGTCAAAGGGAGGAAGCAGCTCCCAGGGAAAGAACAGAATGAGGGCCACAGCTGGAGGCCCAGCGTGTGCTGGGCTGGACCCAGCTGATCATGGCCTTCCCCTGGCCTTCCCCTGACCTCCCACGCGAGGGGCAGCTCCCTCGGCTCCGCAGTTCAGAGCTCTCCGTCCGTGCTAGGGCCTGAGCTAGGGCCGGGCCCCGGTAAAGCCCACCCTGTGCACTCTCTGGAGACCTGCTCCGAAGACTGACCACCTGTGTGCAGACCACAGCACCTGCCTGAGCCTTGTTGTAGCCCTGAGCCTGGGCTATGGTTGCTTCCCGACCCAGGTCAGGCTCAAGCTCCCTGCCCTCATGGGCCTGTCAGGAGTCAAGGTCCTGGGACACTTTGCCAACACCAGCCGGCAGCAGAACCCTTTGCCAGCCTCCTGGGCAGGCCAGGCCAACACTGCAGCTGGGGCATACCTAGCCCTGGCCTGTGTCTCTGGAGCTCCATCTGGGCCTCAGTCCTGAGCTCTTGATTTCTGTTCATCCGTGGGAAGCAGCTGTGGGCAGAAGTAGCCTTCTGAGACCTCAGGCCATCCAGGCTAAGGGAATGACAGGAACTGTGACCCTGTCTGGGGACAGAGACCTAGCAGGGAGGCAGCCAAGACAGAGCAATGCCGGGGGGGGGGGGTGTCAGGAGAGCAGCCTGGGCCTCCAGAGAGCGAGGAGGGGGCACGCTAGAGAGGAGGGAGGCCCAGCTCCTCCCCGCCATGCTGGCCTGTCTGTCTTCACTTCACTGTAAAAATAAATGGAAGGAGCATACACCAGACAGAAAAAAAGGGAGGAAAAAAACCCAAACCACCCCACACGGACTCCCTCGGCGGGTTTGGGCCAAGGCCTTGGCCTGGGTTACTTGCTGCTGCTTTTCCCGGGAAGCTGCCTGTGCCAAATTCGCATCTACCACAAACAGAGACAACACAATGTCATAATCCTTCTCCTGTCATTCTCCCCTCTCCCCCTCCCACCTCAGACACACACGCTAACACAAAATGACGGCTCCCTCGACAGCCTGAATGAGCAAAGCCCTGGATCTGCCTCTTAATTGTTGGCGTTTCTCTCTGGCCACACGCTCTGCGCCCATCGCCCAACTTGCAGGAGACCACCCACTGCCCCCTCCTTTGTCCCAAATCACTGCTGACAAATGGCCTGTTGGAGGTGGAAGGATCTGTCTAGAAATAATGGGGGGGGGGTGAGAGGGAGAAGCCAGCAACCCCCCCACCTGCCTCTGCACCCTCACTGCCAGGATCCTGGCCACGGACGCTGGCTGGACCCGAGGGGACAAGGGGCAGTGCCGGTGACTCGGCCCCTGGGACTCTGACCTGGGGCCTTGCCCTTCACGCCCCTGCAGCTGCCTGGCTGCTGGGCTCCCGGAGCAGCCCCTGCCGCCCGCCTCCCCGCCATCCTCCTGGGCACTGCTCTGAACATCCCCCGCGCTACCCCTCCCTGCATCGCTCTTTATGGCAGTTTCAAAGCTGCAGCCGCCACTTGAGCAGCTGCGGCCTTTGATGGGGACAAGGCAGTGAAGGCCGCCTGGGAGGCCCCCGCCCGCCCCCCGCCCCAGCCGGGCGGGCAGCGCGGCGCGGCAGGCGCCCAGTGGGCACGCCTCGCACACCAGAGCAAACTTTCACGACCGGAGGGAGAGGCGCCACGCACGCGTTACCTTTGCAGCAGCATCCTTCCTGGCACTTGCCCCAGACCCCGGGACAGACCGCGACCGACCGCGACCGACCAGGGGGAGGAAAAGAACTCCAGAGCGAGGGTGGGGAGGAGGAAAAGGGAAACGGAGAAAGAAAAGGGAAGGGGAGTAGTTTCTGGGCTTTCAGCCTCCTCGAGGCTCCTCCTGCCCAAGCCGGCAAGTGAAGTCACGGCTGGAGCGGTGACATCAGCTGAGTCTCTGACATCACGGCCCCTGCCGCTCTCACCTCTGCAGGGTGGAGATGGAGGCACAGCGGGGAGGAGGGGTGGATGGAGGAGGGAGGGGAGCACCAATCCCTCCAGAGATCTCCTGCCAGTGTGGGGGGAGGGGCGGGCGGCTCATCTCGGAAAAATGTTTTATCTCTACGGATAGGGGCGATTATGTGTCTATTTATAATTGGCCCCAGAGTGAATAGCTTAAAAGGGGTGACCGCCCACCTCAGTACAGAATCACAGTCACTGCTGTTCCCGGAGCCCGGGGTAAAGGCCAGAGGGATGGCCATGGAGCGCCTACTGGGTGCCGGGGACTGTGCAGGGAGACCTGGCGAGACAGGGAGGGAAGGGCTTCTCTGAGGCTCAGCAGGGCAATGAGCTGGGACGCAAGGCTGGGGTTCTCGTGCAGGGGCACGCGAGAAGAAGGGCTGTTCAGGGTCAGCAAAGGGGCTCAGAGCCTGAGGGGTCAGCCAGGCAGCCTCAGGCCAATTTGAAGCCCCAGAGGCTACTTGAATGAGGCCTGGGGTTGATAACTCGGGACAGGCCTCCTCCTGCTAAGGTGGGCTTCAGTGGGGGCAGGCAAGGTGGCATGGTCCCAATCACCCACCTCGGGGGCAGGGGTGGCAGCAGCTGGAGGCCTGCCCCTCAGTGTGCCTGGCGGTGCTGGTGCTGATGGGCTGAACGCTAGGCACTCGCACGCCCCCTCACTCCATGGCAATGCCTGAGAAGTGGGTTCCAGAGCCCCATGTCAAGATGGAGAGACTGAGGAGGCCTAAGACGTGATGGGACAACACAGGGACTCGGGTGTCCAGTGCCTGGACTCCAGATTCTTGGCCCTGCAACGGCCTCTGCCTGAGTCTCCTCTCCCCAGCGTGGCAGGGTCTCCCCCGTCCAATGCCCATCTCCTCTGAGAAAACCACAGGTGCTCTAGACGCTGCCCTCAGATGAGAGGCCAGAGTCCACGCTGCTGGCTCCCTTCATTCTGAGACCGAAGCCCGGCCCAGCGCCCCTGCAGGCCCATGTCCCACCCCTGGGAGCACCTTCTTCCCGGGCACCATGGGGCATCAGGGCTGCTGACTTTGGTACACCCGTCATCTGAGCTTCTGGGCCTGACACTGGGTGAGGACCTACCAGGCGCCAGACTCTAGCTCTCCCATTTCAGCCTTCCCATGTCCGGGAAGTCCGCGTCGCAGGACACGGGCTGCTCCCACTGTGGAGAGTACTTCCACTTCTCCCAGGCTTCCCCCGAAGCGCAGAGCTAACGGTCCCCTCCACCTCCGTCCTCAGGACTCCTGCCGTGCTTCGCACCAGTCCTGCCCCTGCCCCCTCCCGCCCCAAGACTCGACCTGGTGCAGAATCCACACCAGGCACTCACTACACCCTTGCAGGACAGTGACTTCACAAAGGATGTGTGCACACCTGAAACACCAGCCAGGAAGCCCAGAAAAACACCTCCATACGGTCCCGCCTCCAGGCCTTCGCAGTGCTGTTCCCTTTGCCTGGAACACCCTCTCACGCTGCCCCTACCCCTTCCTGGTTACAGGAAGGTCTCAGCTGACACATCATTTCCTCTGAGAAGCATTTCCTGGCCCGCAAGTCCAAGATAGATGCCACTTCCCATGTTTCCCCCCATCACAGCTTCTACTCATGGAGTCCTTGGGAGACAGCAGGAAGTGGTGAAAAGGGATGGGGACTCTGAGGCAGACTGCCATGTTTGAATCCCAGCTCCCCAACTTGCTCACTGTGTGACCTTGGACAAGCCTCTTGACCCCTCTAAGTGCCCCCCCCCTTGTGAAAGGGGGACAATAACAGCTGTGTTGTTAGGAAGATCTCAGCACAGTTCACACCCTCACCGGACCCCAGCAGAACTGTACCTACCCTTTCTTCTGCCTCCCACCCCCGCTGGGCTGCTAGTTCAGCCAAGGACATGGGTCTGTCTTATCTTCTGGCCCCTGGCACTGCACGAACACGGTGGGCACTCCAGAAGCATGCACTGAGGAACTAGGCAAGCTGGGTAACGGAACTGGAGCATTTCATTCACTTCTGTGGGCACCTACATCAGGCTGATCTTAAATCTTGGCTCCACCACTTCCTTCCTGTGTGATCTTGGGCAAGTTACTTAACTTCTCTGAGCCTCGTATGCTCTACCTGTGAAATGGGGATTAGAGTAGAGCCTACCTTATAAGGTTATTGTAAAATTACGTGAGAGGAAGGATGCAAAACGATTAGAGCAGCGCAGACTCGCAGACTCGGCAGGAGCCAGATCCGTGTCGGCGGCCATGGTTATCACTGTATTGGATCAGGGCCTACAGGGTGCACAGAGGGAAGGGGCTTCGGAGGAACAGACTGGGCTCCAACATAACCCACTGAGCTGTTTCTCACTCTTTTTTATTTTTTTAGAGATGCCTACTTTTTTTTTCCCCTTTATTGAAAACACCTGTTGGGCGTGTTTCTCACTCTTGAAGCAAGGTAACTCTCCTGACCTCATGGAGTTTTTCAGTGGGTAACTTAGTAGATATGCAATAAATGTGGGTTCCCATGCCTGGCTGGTGTGGCTCAGTGGTTGCGCATCGACCCATGCACCAAGAGGTTGCTGGTTCAATTCCTGGTCAGGACACATGCTCAGGTTGTGGGCCAAATCCCCAGTGGGGGGCATGCAGGAGGAGGCCAATCGATGTTCTCTCTCATTGATATTTCTCTCTCTCCCTCTCCCTTCCTCTCTCTCTAACATCAATAAAGAAAAAAATGTTTTTAACTTTTAAAAAATGTGGGTTCCCTTCGGTTTCCTTGAACCATGGACATCCGTGCAGTTATTCAGTAACTTTTCCCGAACACACTGACATGGGTGATAGGGGGTCACAAGCCAGGAGCAACAGATGCAGAGAAGAGGCTTACAAGGAGCAGCAGCTGGGTCAGAAAGGCTGGGGGAAGGAAGGATAGAGCAAATGCATAGAAGGGTTGGGGCACCCAACCCCCCAAAGGCAAAGCATATTTCTGACACACTGGGGTGGAGACGAGCATGGTTTGGTGGCTGTCCTGGAGGGCTCCGTGAGTGCCAAGCCTCTGTGCCTGGCACGTTATTGTCAGGAATGAAGGCCACAACACAGACCAGAACAACTGTCTAGAAGGGATGCTGGAATCATCTGGCCCTACCACTCCACCAATGTGGAAACAGGTACAGAGAGAGGACAGGACTCGTCCAAGATCACACAGTAGGTCAGTGGCAGAGCGAAGGCCGAAGCCTTAGCGTTGTAACACCTCGGTCAGAATTCTTTTCATGATAACAACAATAATAACAGTTAATGATACTTAAGTATTGCTTACTGTGTGCACCCCTCCATCTTAGCTTCTTAAGGGGATGGTAAGGGACCACTATTACCCCCATTTTACAGGTGAGCAAACTAAGGCCCAGAGAACTGAACGGAGTTGTCCCAAGTCACACCACGAATAAAGAGCAGAGCCAGGATTCAACCCCAGGCTGTCTAGCCCCAGAATCTGGGCTTTTAACCAACATACTCTCCTGCTTCTCATCGCAGCAGGTATCCATCCCATCGTGCACGCGCGCACCCAGCCACCCAACCGAGCATGCGTGCGCTCCTGCAAGCAGCGCTCATTCCCGCTCCCGCTGTTCCAGGCCCTGCGGAGTCAGCCGCAAATGCACAGCCGACCCCACGGAGCCCACCCGCCTCGCCGTGCCCCCGCCGCCTTGCCTCGTGCCAGCCTCTTCAGAGCTCACTAAAAACCGTCCTCCTGAAAAGTCCAGTTTCAAATTTAGTTGCTCAAGACCACAGACCGCTCACTGCTGGGAAACCACAAACCAACCCCCTTTCACAGGCCATCATGTCACCTGCTTAAGAAAGGGAGGGTGAAAACGATTGGTCCGTATCAATCAAGTTTTGATAGGGATCAATGGTGAGTTGGTGAGACGCAACTCACCATGGAACATGGTGAGCTGCATGGAGGTCTGAGGACTCACTGGCAAAAAAAAACAAAAACAAAAATCCTGCAAATCAGATTTGGAAATGTTCGGTACACGGGGTCTGAAGCATCGAGTGAAGAAGTGCGACAGTGGGTTCCTGCCACCCCAGGAGCTTTCAACAAGTCTGGGCTCTGGGCAGAGAGGAGGCAGGCCAGAGGCATGTGCTGGGTGCCCTTGCAGATAGCCCTGGGGGCCCCCAAACGACCTAGACCTTCTCCTGCTAACAGCCTGCTCGGTCCCAGGCCCGCTATACTGTTTTACCCCAAAATGCTGGCATGCCTGTTCCAGTCTCCAGATGAGAAACTGAGGCTCAGAGAAAGAAAGACTTGCCCAAGGTCAACGCTGTCTGGTTGCAAAGACTGCCATGCCCCCTCCACATCGCCCTTCAGTGCAGCCTGGGGCAGGTCCCGTTCCTTCTCTGAGCCTGTTTCCTCCGGGCACGGGGTGCTTCCAGCTGACCAGGCTGTGAGACTGGGGACAAAATCAGGAAGGAGGGCCAGGCAGATGTCCCTGAGCCACACCACCACCACCACCTTCATGTCACCTCCGCTACTACCCTAAGTTCGTTTGCAAACGGCCCAGAACAACAGCTCTTACAGCAGGGACCCACTTCAGCGTGGGGGGGGGATTTTTATACCCATTCAACAGACAGGACTATAGATTCGAATCCCCAAGCTAATCAGTGCTTCCTCACTGCCACTGCTTCCCGCCAACGTCTGCAAGGTTCCGGACGTCCTCTGCTGTCCTCCAAAGAGCCCAAAGCGGGAGTAACAGGGTAGCTGCTGAAGTCAGATTATTAGTAGAATTATTAATAATAACCCCCAACATCTGCATAGCACGGTGCCACTTCCTGGCTGTGCCAATGTTCACAGCCTCAGTTTCCTCCTCCGTAAAATGGGAATAACGGTAGTTTTCTTCTCTGAGGTGGCAGAACAGGAATTGTGTGTCCCATTGTACAGATGAGGAAACTGAGGCTCAGAAAGGCGGCAGGAAGCACATTAAAGTCACAATGCAGACATGGTCTTGACACTGGAGGAGGCTGAAAGGAGAGAAAGGCCAGGGGTGAGGGGGGTTTTGGGTGGGTTGAGATTCTGAACCAAACACACTGTCATCCGCTGGCAGTCCACCAATGGCCACAAACAAGGGCGATCGACCCGCCTGGGGGCCATCAGGGGCCTGCAGCCTGCCCCGGGCACAGCTGCCGCGCTGGCAGACCCTCAGACCCCCAAAGAGCCCCCCGAAGAATCGCCGCACTCCGGAGCTCTTTTCCCATTCCAAACATGCCAGAGCCCTGCGGACCCCGGAGGCTGCTACTTAGCGCCAGATTAATCACACCGAATCCTCCATCCAGATATTGCGTGCAGGCCGAACTCCCACCGCTAATCGCCGTAATATTCTCCTCGGCGTGTGCAGGCGGCCGGGGCGATGTTCCAGGAATATTAATTCTCCACAGCCGCTCACTCCCGCTGCACGCATGCGCTCCCTGCACCACCAGGCTGCTGTTTGGGGATCAGGGGACAGGGGGCCAGCAGAAGGCAGAGCCCCTCCCCGGGGGCCAGGATCTACCCAGGTGGGAAGCAGCAGCCCCAAGGCCTGGCTGACGTTTTAACAGAAGCCGCCACAGGAGGTGGCTCCTGCCTATGGGGAGGGTTGCCCCACTCACCCTCCTTTCCTCCCAGTCCTGCCCCCGAGCTCCCCAACCTGCAGAGGACCAGGGCCCCTGAGAAGCCACACAGCACAGGGCCCTCTGATGTCCTTTCAACACAACAGAGCTTTGAGGAAACAGGCAGCTAGGGACTAGCTAATCTCAGCCCTGGCTGCCCGCCCCCCAAAAAAAACCCACAAAAAGGAATGAAAATCTTTCATCTGCTCAAAATATAAAAACGTGGGCAGTGGAGGTAAAGGAAGGCTGGGCCCTGCTGTGGGATTGGCCGGGCATGGGAGGAGCAGGCCTCTGCTGCCGGTAACTCTGAACCCTTGTTTAGCATAATTAGGGGACCCTCTCCCATAGTGTGACCATTAACAAGGGGAGCCCAGGGCAGGCAGGGGGCATGGCTTCTAGCTTCTGGAGGGCCCCTGAGCAGACAGGCTCTGGATGAAGTGTAGGCTGCTGGGCTTGGGGGCCAGACACTGGCCTGTCCGCAGAGAGCTCCCAGCATGCCTGCAGTTCAAAGTAGACATCAGCCTCCTGCCCACCTTGACCCTGAGGCTCCTAGAACGGCACTGGGCAGAGTCACAGCTTCAGGGGCTTTGCAAAGTGCCCCTCTTGCCTCGGTTCAAACTCAGTACAACCATAGAAGGCAACTTTCACACACTGGTTTACAAAGAAGGAAACTGAGGCACCGAAAGGTGACGTAAATGGCCCAGGCAGATCAGCTCCAGGCCCTCTCTTCTCTGGGACTCTATCTCCTCTTCTCTGAAATGACCTTAATGTCCTTCCAGCTCCCAGAACCCATCCAACCAGCAAAAGCATTTATTGAGCACCTAATGTATGCCGGCCAGGGTGCCAGAAATGCATAAGATTGCTCCAGAAACTCAGTCTGCTGGGAAGAAAAATAAGTAAACCCATGACCCCGTCCAGCCTGAGGTCCAGGGGAAGGGGTCTCCCCCCAAGTCCTTGAAGGTTAGGAAGAGCTCCCCAGAGGAGGCAGTCACTGAGGAGAGGGAGAAAAGGAGAGGGGATTCTACGCTGGGGTCTGGGCCAGGGCGGAGATCCCGCCCAGAGCAGTGTTTGTGAGTGGTGCAGTGAGCAGGGCCTCTGGGTGGGGAGTCAGATGAGAACAGGAAGGGTGTGGCAGACAGTGGGATGGTTTGCTGCAGAGATGGGGGCCCCAGACCTTGTGTGGATCCAGGTAGGCTAACTAGTCCCTGGCTCGGATGTCCAGGCCAGGCCAGGGAGGGCTGGGGCCACGGTTTAGTGAGGAAGGGACTCTTGAACTTGGGTTTCCTGACTCCTGGTCCAGTGCTCTGACTGAGAGGCATAGCTGGTAGGAACACTCAAAAAAGTGGGTCGATCTAGCCTAAAAAAGTGAGCCAAAGGGCGCTGCTTGAGGGTTTGGGGCTCAACCCAATTCCTTTCTTGTAGAGACAGATGAAAAGAATCAAGGTTTAAACTACAGAGCCGAGGGATGCAATTCAAACCCCTGGCCTCTCCAGCAGCAGCCAGCTCCTGCCCAGTTGCCCACCATGTCCCCATTGACCTGAGATGTCTCACTTGGGCAGGTGCCAGGTGCCTCTCACACACTACCCCTCATATAAATCCCACAAGCATTAGACAACCAAGGGGTCTCACCTATTTCTCAGATCAGGAAACCTAGACTTGGAGACAAAGCAGACAGAAACAAATATTCACGGGCCTCCTACATGCTGGGTTCTCTGCCCACCATCTCACAGGGTGGGATACAAGGAGGGAGCTCACCCAGGTCCCTTAGGCAGCAGGAGGCAGCTTTTATGGCTCCCCGATCTGAGCCTGGGTGTTCAGTGTCCTGCCCCCCAAGGCTGTGCCACTCACTCCCTATCAGAACATGCACACAGGGGCCAGGATACATGAAGAGGAACCCTTCTCACCTTCCTATTCCGCTTACAGTCCCCAAGTGCCAGTTCCATGCCTTGGACTCACTTAACAAATAAGAAACCGCAGGCAGAGCTAAGACCCAGCTGGGACCCAGCAGGTAGCCTGAGAGACTAGGGGACAAGCCAGGGCCCAGCCCTGCTCTCAAGGAGGCTAACATCCCAGTATTTCAACTAACCAAGGTAGGCCATGGGAACTCAGGAGAGTGGGCAGCAAGTCAGCCTGGGAAAATCCCAGAAGGCTTCCTGGAGGAGGGGTTGTTTGGCCGCAACCTAGAGGACAAGGAGGCCTATGTGAACTGCAAAGTGCTACATATGAAACACAGGGTTCCATTACTTTGAGAAAAGATGGGGCCCAGGTTTGACCCTCAGCATCCTCTCCCTGGTTGGCCCCATTCTAGTTCAGCCCCTCCTCTCCTTTGCATCCCTGTCCTCTGCGTCCAGGGCGCCTACACCTGTGGGCAGGCCCCAGTGCAAGCCCATCTCAGGGAAGTTCTACTGAATGGACAGTCTGACCAAGTTGGCACAAACATATGCTTGGTGTGCCCCTGGGCTCTAGATCCACTCCAGATTCAGGAGTGGCAGAGCCTGGGTCTCAGGCAGGGCAGATGGACCAGGAAGTCAGGCCTTTGGGCTTTTCCTAGACTTGGCTCTGAAGAAGGCAGGGGACAGGGCAGAAGCCTAAATGAATGGCAGGCAGCCTCCTGGGCACTTCCTTCCCTCCCCAAGAGAGATCCAACAGTTAAAGGGGAGGCTTCCAGCCCCTCCAGCAGGGGAAAGACCGAGTCTGGGCCCAGCCTCCCCACTCCCGGCCGAGAATCTGGGCAAACTGCCTCCCTACTCTAAGCCCCAGTCCGCATCCCCAACGGGAACTGGCCCTGGCCGAACCTATCGCACAGGTCATCGCGAGGGTCCCCAGCGATGAGTTATCTCAAAGTGAGTGACGAACAGAAAGGCAAGTGTTGGCTCCCTCTCCAGGGCTGGGCATTTAAAGAGACCCAGGGAAATAAAAACAGGTCTTCTCCTGGACAAGGGAATTCACATTTACCTCCTTTATTGCTCATGACAGCCTGGAGAGGGAGGGACTTCTAATTTCCCAGGTGAGAATCTGAGGGCTGGCAGGTGACAAGGCTTGCCCAAGGTCGCAGGGCTCGGAGTCCCAGGTGTGCCTTGCCCGATATCGAAAGGGGTGGGCAGGAGGAGGCCTGAGCACCTTGAACCAGCCCAGTGACCAGCCCCCGCCCCCGGGTAACGTGGCTCCAAACTCCAAACCCCAGGTCAGGAAAAAAAGAGCCCCTGTCCCCTGCCTCCCCAAGCATGCAACCGTCTTGGGCCCTGGCTGGGGGCTTGCTTTGCAAACCTAGGGCAGAAACGTGAAGGGGCCGGGAAGTGGAGCATTCCGGCAGGACAGAGCCTCCGGGTGGGGAGTCACCGCCTGCCAGCGTCCCGCCCGCGCGCTGGGGCCGCGGGCCTGCAGTGCGGTGCATTAACGCGGCACAAACGCTGCGCACGCACTGGCAGGCACCTGCCAATCTCAGCCCACGCCCCCACCCCAGCCCCCTCTCCCGGAGGACAGATAATTCTCTCGCTCTCCCAGCCTGACAAAATAACTAATGCTAACTCAATAAAGTCCCCCTTGAAGGTTTTTAATTACCAGACTGCGCCAAAGACTTAAGACTCCGGGAGCAGAAGGGAGGCCAGGGAGGCTGCTGGAGGTCAGCGGGGCTGAGGCAGGGAAGCGGGCGTCCCTTCCAGCTCGGGGAGAAGGCAGGGCCAGACCGCTGCTGTCCAGGGTGCTGGTCCTGGCGGTCACAGGATTTAGAATGCACACTGGCAACAGCGGCCACTGATGGAGGCCAGGCTAGGTTCCCGGCAAGGATTTGATAGAGGTTATCTCACAGCCGATCACAAGGTAGGAGCTGATGTCCCCATCATACAGATGACGACAATGAGGCTCAGAAGGGGGTCAGTGGCATGCTGTGGTCACACAGCCAAGCCGGGATTGTCATTATACCTGATGTCAGGTGGGGTGCCTGGCTGCCTGCAGCAGGAAACCAGGGGTGTGGTTGAATGGAGGGTCTGAGGGCACAGGGATGAACCTCGGGGGAAGGAGCTAATGGTGTATGGTGGTTTCCAAGCAGTGAGCTGTACTGGCCAGATGGGGGCTGCCCAAGGGGATTCAAAGACATTCGTGATGAGCCCCCACGTCACTGAGGGAGATGATGGGGGAGGGGAAGGCACTGCTGGAGACAGCTTAGTACCCTAGCCAAGACTCCTAACCCTGCCCAAGCGCTTCCTCGATGACTCAAGGAAAAGACAGTAACACTTGAAGTGACACACCTGGCTGCCTCTGCCCCAGAAGAACCCCAAGCTCCTCCCACCCCCTGTGAGGCAGACGTCCCCCTCGGCCTCACCACTCTACACTTTCTGAACCAGGTGCCTTCCTTCTGCTCCTTCCAACTGACCAAGCCTTTTCTGCCTCAGGACCTTTGCCCTGGCTGTTCTCTCCCTGGAACGCTCTACCCTTATGTTTTGCACAACTGATTCGTGTCATTCAGGTCACAGCCCAAAGAGCACCTCCTCAGGGAAGTCTTCCTTGCATGCCCACCGCACATTCCCTGTCCAAGGCCAGAGCGGCTGCCTGCAGAAGTGCTGTGCGGCTTCCAGCCCCGACCTGCACACCCACCCCTCCCCCGACAGCCTTCCAGTGCCACCTGCAGGCAATGGCTCCCCAGAAGTTACAGGCCCCCCTCTACACTCAGACCCTAGACACCACTTAAGTGTGGACTCTGAAGCCAGCTTGCTGGGGTTCAAGTCCTGCCTCTGACACCTACCAGATGCACGAACATCTCTGAACTGTTTCCTCAACTGTAAAATGAGGTAAGTCCCCTATTTGTAGGGAACAGTGCCTGGTGAGTGCTTCATGTTGCCTAGCAACACCGCCGTCATCATCAACCTATCCGCCTGCTAGACCACAGCTAACTGGATACCACATCCTTTGACCCCAGCACAGACCCTGGACATGTGGGCATTCAGTGACTGCTGGAGAAATGTCTGACCCTGTGAGACCGGCCACGGAGGTATAACTGGCTCCATTTTCTAGACGAGGAAACAGAGGCTGCAGGAGGCTCCACACTGTTCTGTGGACCCACTGCCCGGGCTGGGCTCTTTTTGATGCTGCTTCTGTGAATCTGCTCTTCCCAGCTCTGTGAAGGCGCCAACTGGGGGCGCAGTGCTGAGAGCCAGTGCAGCTGTGCCTGGCTCCCGAGGGCCGCAGGGGCGGCTGGAGGCCCAACACCCAGCCCTGCCTTGAGCCTCCTGGCTGGGATCACAGCCCTGCAGCATTCGAGCTGCTGCCCACCAGCCGGCCCCCTGGCATCGGGCCCGGGATGCCAGCCAGCTGAGAGAGGAGGCAGCTTGGCTGGCAGCCAGCTCACAGTGCCTGAGCTGTCAGCTGGGAGGCAGGCCAGGCAGGGCCAAGACCCCCGCCCTGAATGGAGCCCTGGCCAGGCCACCAGGATAGGGGCAAGCTTCTCACCGCCAAAGCTACAGGGAGGCTCTGTAGATCCGGCCACCAGCAAGGCTCAGGGATGGAGGTAGTCTTGCAGGGTGGGGACACAGGAGGCCTCGTCCCCATTTATTCAGCTTTTCACTAGTGCAGAAGCAGCACATGGAGCAGGGGGATTTTCAAGTCAAATAATAATAAAAACAGCAACTCCAGCTCCCATTTAGCAAGCACTTCGTCCGTGCCAGATGCTTTCTGTGCTGCTGCACTGGCTGCTCCCGAAGGGAGATGCCACTGTCACCCTCCCTCTGCAGATGGGCAACGGGGCAGAGGTGCAGCAGCTCGCCCGGGGTCAGCTGGAGGAGGGCTCGGACTTTGAACACAGGTTTCAGGACATGTGTCCCAGCTGCTCCACTCCTCTGGCTCGGGCAGGTCTAGGTGCCCGCACTGGACAGCCCAGCGAGGGGGCTCTGGACAAGGAAGTCACCCATCTGTAAAATGAGCAAATTGGAGACCACGCTGCAGAGCTGACCAGAAAAACAGGCCTGGGCAGAGGACATGTTCCTGAATGTGGCTAGGGACTGGGCCCCAGGAGGGAATGGCCCCAGGAGGTGGAGGTCATGCTCATCAGAGCCTCGGCCAGCCTGCCCCCTCCCCCACAGCCTCCTGGGCACTCTCCACAGTGCTGCTGGGCCAGAGGGGGCAGGCAGTGAGGAGGGGCAATTGCCAGGGCCAACTGTGAAAGCCCACAGTACAGGGCGTGGAGACGCAGACCAGCCTCTCCCCACCCCTACACAAGGGGAATTCCGCCTGACAATCCCGCCAACGAGCTCAGACAAATGTGTGCAGAGCCATCTCTTGTCCCTGGGTCCACGGAAAGACTTGGGGTGTCTGTCCCCCCACCAGCTGGGACCATGAGGCAGGGTCCAGCATTCCTGATTCAAGGTCTCACAGAAAGGGCACTGAGCAAGCATCAGTCAGCATGTACCAGGTTCAGGACTGGGCACTGGGGTGCAAGGGTGACCACTCAGCCCAGCTGCTCACATTTATACAAAGTGCTGGTGGCTTTATAAAAACAAAAACAACAAAAAGCTCTTTCCAGTCCCACTGAATTCAAAACAAACCTGTGAGAGAAAAAAGGTTTTGCCATTGTCCCCACTTCCCACATGCTCAGAAAGGGACAGTGACTTACCCAAGGTCACACAGCTGATCAGAGTGCAAACTAGGGTCCTGAAGTCCCCAGGACTCCTGTCATCATATTCCCCACCCCTAGGAGGCTGGTGGCAAACCCTCAGAGCCACGGCTCAGCGGGGGGGGGGGCGTGGAGTGAGGACAGACAGGTACGAATGGGCAGAGGTCTTCTGGAGTGAGGGTGGAAGGGAGGGCTGGCTGGCAGGGCGCACAGTGGGCAGGCATGTGAGAGCAGCTGTGCTGAGGAGGAGGCACCGACAGAGACAGGAGCCGCATGAGTGGCACCGACTGAGGCTTTGAGGAAGGAAACCAGGCAGACGCAGACAAAGGGAGGGCTGGCAAAAACTGCGAAAGCCTCTTTGGCATCACTGAAGTCTGCTCTGTGCCCTCCTGCCCAAACACCTGGGCAGCACAAGGCGCCCTGACCCTGGTGAGGGGCAGGGATGTCAGAGGAGGGTCTGGGCTCCAGCTTGCTGTGTGACTATGTGAGTCTCAGCACCTCTCTGAGCCGCTCCTCACGGGTGCAATGATGGAGCAGGGCAGATGACACCCTCACCGCCCCTGTGAAGGGCTGGGTGCACAGTGGGGCCTACTGGCCGGCTGGCACAATTACAGCTTTGCCCTAATTGCTTCTGTCTCCCACTGGCCTTTCATGGGCACGCCTGCCAGGAGAACAAATTTAACCACAGAAAGTAGAGCAGGAACAGGCCAGAGCCTGGGGGCCAGTGGCGGATGCCCCACCCCCACAACACAGAGCACCCTCCTCAGGCCGGTCCAGAACCAGCCAGCCCAACACCGTGCACAGAAGAGGCCCCTGCTGGTGCGTCCCAGCCTCCGCGATTGTGGTCCGTGCACTGGGCAGTGAATCTCAGACACCGAAGGTTTCCGCACCCTCCACCTGCCTTGGGGGTGGGGGATGGAGGCTGGAAGAAGTCCCCAGACAGATCTGGATGGGGCTGGGCATTCAGCCTTTAGAAGGCTTGGGCAGTGCAGGAGGGGGTAGTGGGCAAATGGCAAAGGCCCAAGGGCCACAGACTGGAGATCCCAGGAAATACTTACTCAACAGAATCAACTCCCTCCCCAAATGGGGGGCAGGCAGCAGGGAGGGGTTCCAGCCGGGGGTGGGGGACTGAGGAGTCCTTCCCCAGCCCCTCTGCTCCCTTCAGTCCAGCCCCTTCAGGAGTTCCCAGCATTCCCCATTTGCCTCTCACACACCAGCCTCCCCTGTACCCCTCTGCTCTCTCCCCTCTCCCCTCCCTTCTGGCAGTGGGCCTTCAATGCCCCAGGCCTCCGTTTGCCCAGGACAAAAAGGCTGCAGCCCTGAACTAGGCAGCCTCAGTCTCCAGGCCTCAGGAATAGAGCATGCTGGCGGTGGGGTTACCCAGGAACAAGGTGAGAGTTTATCCGCAGTGCACACAACCCTCACTGGTCACCAGTAACAACTCTCCTGTTTCTGAGCCAGCAACTCATCAACCTCGGCTTCTCTGCCCCCAAGGCAACTCCCTCCCCAAACTTCAACCTCCTGGGGTGACCAGGCCAGGTGACAACAATCAGGATTCCAGGGCATCAGCAGGTACCTGGAGGAGGGGGAGAGGGAGAGGGAACGGCAGAGGAGGAGGAAGTGAAGGGGGAGGAGGAAGGAGGGGGAGAGAAAGGGAGGAGGAAGTGCAGGGAAGAGGGAGGAGGAGAGAAGAAAGGGGTAGGAGGGAAAATGAAGGGGATAGGGGGAGGAGAGGAGAGAATGGGGGGAGGGGGAGGGGCACTCCGAGAGCAGCGCAACATCAAAGCCGCCCAGCCGCAGAGCACAGTCACGTGTGCGGGCTTCGTTCCTTCGCGGGGAGAAGCCGCTGGGCCTGGGGCTGCTGGAAGGATTTTAAAATGAGGCAGATTGCCTGGAATATTAGGGGGCAGGGGGTGCAGTCTGAGAGCTTTCTCTCAAGACAGGCTTGGAATCCTTGCCCCCCAAGGAGGGTGTCAGGGCAGAAGAGGCCTCTGGTCAGTGGCTGGGCAGATGGCCAAGGGTGGGGGCCACCCAGCTACTGGTGCGAGGCTTGTGGCAGGACCTGCTGTAATCAAGAGAAGCGGAAATCTGGGTTTTTATGTGAAAGCTTCCTCTTTTTTAATATAAGCTCAAATGGGGAAGAAAAAAAAAAAAAAGGAAAGAAAAAACCACGTGGGCCAAAGAAAGCATGTCCTGATTTGGGTCCAGGACCTAGGTCTGATGGGCTCCAACCTACTTGTATCACAGGTGGGGAAACCGAGGCCCAGTGCGAGAAAGGGACATGTTTATGGTCACGCAGTGGGCACCAGGGGCAAGGGCTAGAACTTGGGAGATCTCCGAAACCCAGGCTGGAAATTCCAGGTCAGGAAGGCAGGGCAGTGGGAGGGTCCCAGGGCCCAAGCGCCAGGCAGGGGAGGGGTTCAGAACCCCACCTTCACTCAACCCACTGTCTCCCCACTTCTCAACGCTGCCCTGACCCGCCCTGCCGAGTCCTCCAGTCCCAAGGCCTAGCCTCAGCACATTCATTCGACCACTCATTCTGCGGCCACCAGGCCCGCATGGGCCCCACTCACAAATAAGGCCAGGACAGGAGGCAAAGAGGTGGTACTTCCAAGGAGGGAGCAGCTGCCTCTGGGGGCGTCTCCCCAAAGGAAGGTCCCAGCAGGGGACAGAGAATTCTAAGCAGCCACACAGCATCTGCACTCCCTGGGGCAGGGGACGGGGAGAGTAAATGGCCACTGGTGGCCAGAGGACAGGCTGAGTGAGAGATGGACGTGGGGAGCCTTGAACACCTGACTCAGAGCTCTGGCTGGCTGTCTCGAGGGCCTCGGGAGCCAGCCCCTGGAGGTGTCTGAACAGGACAGAGGCTGGCTGGTCGTGCTGTGGCAGCTCAAGGGGTGGGGCTGCAGAGGCTGCGCTGGAAGCCACGCCCTCCTTCGCTGTTCACTTCACAGGTACTTGCTGAGGCCTTACCAGGTGCCAGGCCCAGCAGGCAGGTGAGGAGCCTGCCCTCCTGTGGCAGGGGAGCAAATGTCACACCACCAACACGCGCCAGCAGGGGGAGAGGCTGCGATGGGGCCTGGACTGGGCAGGGCAGGAGCCTCAGTCTGAGCTGACCTGTCCCTCTGAGTAGGAACCCACCTGCAAGGTGAGGGCCGGAGGGGCCTCTTCCCAGCACTGCACAGGCCCAGAGAGAAGCAGCAGGGTTTGCTGAGCAGAAGTGTGTGGGCAGGAGCCCCGTGGAAGGCGACAGGGCTTCTTTACTTTATCCCAAGGGCAATGAGGGGAGTGGGGGAGGGAACACACGAACTGATGCTGGGGTGGGGGGGCCCTGGCTGCATGCCAAGCTGAAGGCCGTCATAGGGGAGGCACTTCCTGTCTATCTGCAGAACCCGGCAGGCCAGCAGCTGCTCCCTCAGACAGACTTCAGTTCCAGCCAAGGAAGAGCTTCCCAGTGTGCAGAGCCCCTTGGCCACATGGGCTGGTGTGAACAAGACTCAGGTGGGGAGGCCCAAACTCGGGCTCAGGGCCCCCACTACAGCCAGAGGACCTCAGGCAAGTCCCAGAGGAGCTGTTGGGGGACTCGGCGAGAGAACCCTGCACGGACATAGCATGGGGCTTCCCCAGGAGCTGGCATCAGAGGGTCAGCTAAGGGGACAGCAGGGAAAGGCTCCCTGCCTGGGGGAGTTGGGAGGTACCCCTCACTGAGCAAGAGCCTTGATGCCACTAGTAACAACACCGTTTCCCAAATGAGGAAACTGAGGCCAGGACTGGCGCTGAGGCCGGTGGACACGTCGGGGTCTTTGGAAGGGATGCTCCAGCGAAGGGACTGCTCTGGGACAAAGCCAAAGGTCTCGAGAGAGGGTCCAGAGAGTGGGTGGCCTTCTCTCAGTCTTGGGCATGGGCACCTGGGGGTGGGGGCCGAGGGAACCCACCTGGCACTGTCCTCACCACTGGCACTTCCTGGGGCAGGTATGGGGGCAGGTGGGGCTCAGGAGACCCACCTCTATCCTCAGAGCGCTCCCAGCCCACCCCGCAGCCACTGAGCACCCCTTTTACAGATGGAGAAACCACGGCCAGGAGGGGTGTTCTGCTCAGGCCCCTGCTCCCAGGTGGGATTCCTGTCTCCTGAGGGGCTGGAGTGGGAAGGCTCATCCAGGACTCCTCCCCCTCATACTCAAACCACAGAGCACACAGCCCCGCCCTGCCGTCATTACCCAGACTTTGCTGGGTGCTCCTCCCCAGCCTCCAGCCTGTACATAATGAGGGTGTAGTGAACACTGGGGCGAATTATTCGTGGAAACCACCATGTGCCGAGTCCTTCGGTACACCACCTTTTTATCCTAGGAGGGGGGTGTTATTCACACTACTGTAGAGGAGGAAACTGAGGCTCAGAGAGGTCCAGAGGCCCAGCCCTTTGCAGAAAACGGTTACATGCCAGCAAACACTCGAGTGTTTGCTGGGTGCAGAGCAGAAATCCAAGCACCTCGCAATATGGACTCATTTAACCTTCAAACAACCCCTTAGGCAGCTATGACTTTCTCCCCATTTTCCAGATCAGGACCTGGGTGCAGGGAATTTGAGTAACTGCTAAGCATGAGAACTGGGACTCAATCCCAGGCCGCCGGGGCCTGTCCACACCTTTCACCACCTCTCCCCACAATCAGCCTCCTGGTGAGGGAGGAAGTGGACCCTCTGGCCTGTGGATGAGAGGGATGCACAGCTTAGAAGAGGTTCAGGCCAGGGGGGGGTCTAGGGGGAAGGGAAAGGGAAGGAACTGTGAGGAGCGGGGAGTTGGAGAAGGAGAGGGGGAGGAAAGAGAAGGGAAGGGGTGAGGGAGGAGAGGGAAGGGAGAAAGGGAGAGAGGAGGGAGGGAGAGGAAAGTGAGGGGAGGCCCCTCTCCCCCAGGGGCCTGGCAGACCACATTCCAGGCAGCCGGGGCCAAGGCCAGCAGTGCCAGGGAAGATCTGCCCAGTCCCCCTGCTGCAAGAACATCAAAGCTGGTTCCCAGCCAGCCCCAAGGTAGCGTCCTTTGAGGTTTGGCAGAGATGGGGCCATATTTCAGGCTGATACAAAGCAGGCTGCACCCCACCCCCTCCGGCCGAGATCCCCATCTGGGTTGTCTACTTAATACCCCATTACAGGAGAAAAAATACAGCCAGCTCCCGCCAACCTCAGCTGCCCATCCCTCCCTCCGGAGAGATCAAAGCTTCACTACACGCCTGCCCAGAAATTCCGTAACCAGAATGCAGAATGGGGGGGAGGCAGGTAGAGCCCGGCAATGGGGGGAAGCAGGGAGGCCAGGCAGGTGCAGGTGGCATGGGGCTTCCAGGTGGGGGCTGGCGTGGCGGGGTCAGGAGGCTGACAGGAGGGGAGAGAGATCTGGGCTTGGGGTAGGGAGTCACATCTCACCCTGGGGTCCTGAGACCTACCCCCCCCCCCGCATCCCCCACTCCTTGCTGAGTCCTCTTAACTCACTGTGCCCCTGGCTCACAAAGCCTATTGGGCTCCACGTCCGTGACACCTCCTCCGAGTGACACCTCCTCCGAGACCGGGTCCGTGGCCAGCCTGGGGGCCAGCAGCAGATCAGTCTGTACCTACTGGAACCAGCACACCACAGCTGCGGGACTGCGAGTGCCCGGCAGGCCCCGCGGGACGCTCAGGCTCACAACAACGCTGTGACATGGGCAGAATCACCTTGTTTTCGAGCAGGGGACACCGAGGCAAAGGAGTTAGGTTTTAGCTGCCCAGTGTCTACTCCTTCACACTGAACCCCTGGACTTCCATCGGGGAGCTCCCTGGCTTCGAGGTGTCTTGGTGGAAGGTGAACCAGGTGTCAGTCTCCCCCAGGGAGGGTGATAGCCATACCCTCCTCCACATCCTATACACCAGGGTGGGCACTGGACCCGCTTCCACTTCTAGACTGAGGAATGGAGTCCCTGATGTCCCCAGCTTACCTGACCTAGGTTCTACCAGTGGCCCTATGTCCTGTTTGTCTCCATGGCTCGTGCTCTTTCCAAACCAGGACACAGGTTCAGAGAGGCTCAGAGACCCACAGAGGACATACAGCCACGGGGAGCTCTGGGTACACCGCAGGCCCTCACCCTGGTCACCCAGTGGGGAGGGAGAACAGGAGCTGAACCCACACCCTCTAGGCCCCCAGTCCAGTGCAGTCTCCTGGACCCTAGGGCTGCCGATGAGAATTAGGTCATGAGCTGGCCCAGTTCCTTAATTCATACTAGGTAGGTAGTGACTGGCTCCTTCCTCTTGATGAGGCCCTCCCCCCCCCAAAAATGCTCCTCTTCCTGTGTCTCCCTGTCTCCTTAAAAAATGGCACTGTCGCCCTGGCCGGTTTGGCTCAGCGGTTAGAGCGTCGGCCTGTGGTCCAGAGAGACCCGGGTTCGGTTCCCGCTAAGGGCCCGTATCTAGGTTGCAGTTTGGTCCCCGGCCCTGGTTGGTCGTGCGGGTGGCAGCCACTCGATGTGTCCCTTTCACATCGATGTTTCTCTCTCTCTCTCTCCCTCTCCCTCCCTCCCTCCCACTCTATCTGAATAAAAAATGGAAAAAATGTCCTCTGTTGAGGATAAAAACAAAACAAAACAAAAAAAATGGCACTGTCACCCTGGCTGGTGGGGCTCAATTGTAGAGGATCCGCCCACGCACCAAAGGGTCATGGGTTTGATTCCTGGTCAAGGGCACATACCTGGGTTACAGATTCGAACCCTGGCCCTGGTTGGGGCACATGCAGGAGGCAACCAATTGATGTGTCTCACATAGATGTCTCTCCCTCTCCCTCCTCTAAAAATCAATGGAAAAATATCCTCCAGTGAGGATTAACGACAACAAACAAACGGCACTGTCATCTATCTGGGGCCAGAAACCTGGGGACATGCCACCCCCTCAGCCCCCAGCATTCTTCCTGGTCTTCCTGTCCCCCACCCAAACACTCGCCACCCTGGCCGTCCCATCAGTCTCTAAACTTAACGTCTGATCAAGTCTCTCCCAGCTCCGGGGAGACAAACTCCTTCCTGGATGGACACGTGGCTCAGCCCCGAAGTCCATGTCCTTATTCCCCAGTAGCTGCTGAGCCGACGTCTTTGGGGTGAACAGATGGATCAAGTCCCTGGTCCTCGGCATACGTTGTTCAGGATCGGGGACTCTGTCCCATCTCCCACCCCCATTCATCCTTTCAGAACCTGGCCTCCCAGGCTGCCCATCCTCTGGTCTCAATAACCCTGGGCCTGAGAGTGACCCTGGGCCAGGCGTGCTGTCTGTCCCCCCTGGCTGGGAGCTCCCTGAGGCCCAGAGGGTGTCTGCCCCTCATCTACCTCCACTTGTCCACCCTCACTTGGGGCGGGCAGGAAGAGCCTCTCAGGAGAGATGCTTATTCCACCAGGAATCAGACAGAGGCAGGGGTGCCCCTGGGGGCTCCAAGACCTCTGTCCCCTCACTGGCCACGAAAGGCTGACCCTGGAAGATCCCCTCCTCCCCTTCCACTCCCTGCTGGGGACAGAAGAGCAAGCACAGGGCGAACCAAGCAATTTTCCAGACCCAGTGGGGCTCGGCAAGCCAATTTGAGCACGAAATAAACCTTTGGCCTGGGCGAGGGGGCACGACGCACAGTGTGAGCACAGTGGCTGGCGCGTCCCCACAGCCACCCCCCACCTGCAGCCAGAGCGCGGCTGGCCCCGAGATGCCGTGCACGGCTGCCAATTCCCGGGCTCAGCAGAAAGTCTCCATTTTGCAGGGAGAAATTAATGAAAGGGAGAAGCCTGGGAAATTACGAGTTGCCACCTGCAATTTCTCCTTCCAAGGAAAGTGGTGCGACGGCTGATTAAAGCAGCAGCCGCCCTGCCAGGCTGGGCCAGCAGCTGAGGACCTCAGATGCCTGCTAGGAGGCAGGTGTGAAGCGATAGGGGGACATAGGTGGCCCTTCCCAGGTCCCTCCAAACTGGGGAAACTTCCAGCGTCCTTACCTCTCCATTACCTTTTATCAATAGGCAGTCAGCGGACCTCTTGTGATCCGAAGAACCCCATGGAACAACACACATGAGACACCCCCTACCCTCATCTTCCCACCCCCAGGTGGCGGGCTCCTCACAGGCTGGTGGGAGAACGAGAGAGATGGAGCTAATGGGCGCCCCCCACGCCTGGCGCTGTGCTGGGTGCTTTCACCTAGTCTTCAAAACCATGGGGACGAGGCCACTGGAGCCGTTTCATAGACCAGGAAATGGAGGCTTGAAGAGCAACAAGGCTGAGGATGAAAGCAAGCCAGGGCTGGGTACTAACCCAAGCCGTTTGATGGCAACAGTGGGACTCTGTTGACAGCACAGAGTTGCCTGAGCTGAGCTGAGGAAGGACAGTCGCATACGACACTCAGCGCAGTAGCCAAGACTTGCATCTGACTAGTGGCACGGAGTTTTCAAGTCACGGCTACCCTACCCCATGGCCTGGAAGGGAAGACAACCTCTCCTTCTGTAACCAAACCAAATTCCCCGACTCCCAGCCTGCTCTCTGTACAGAGGGCTAAGCCCGTGGACAGCTGGGAAGGGTGACCTTGGGGCCACTGCTCTGGGTTCTACTGCCCCACCTAATCTGACAGGAACCAGACCATTTCTCCTTTCCAACAGCCCACAGATGTCCAGCTCCCTCAGATCTCAGCCTCTTACCAATGTGAATTCAGACTGAGGTGTGAATGACTGACACCAGCTTTATCTCCTCCTCCAGGGTTTATGCATTCTGAGGCATTAAACTTGACTTCCCAGCAGTGAAGACGGTGATTCACAGGTGAGGGGCTGAGTGAAGAGGCCCCTTGGACAAAAATCTGGATGCTCTGGCCCTGGCACCATGCACCCAACACAATGGAGCCACCCCAGGGAAAGTCTAGGTTTCCTGGGCCAGCCCATGTTCCTTTAGCTGTGTGTCTTACAATAAGCCCACGGCCTCTCTGAGCCTTGGTCTCCTTACACCCCCCCCCCCCAGCTGTGTGCCCGTGGCAAGTCCATGGGCCTCCCTGGGCTCCAGCCGGACAGCCAGGAGGCAGCCCGCTGCGTATCCCTCGGAAGGCAAACTTTGAAGCACTGCTATCTCCCGGCTCCACGGCCCTGGCCATATATTATTATAATGGCCTTGGCCAATAGGGGCGCAGGCTATTAGAATGAGTTAAGACCAGATTAATCTGCTTAAAAAAATATGCCTGGTTTTTACGCTGTGCATTCCCTCCTAACAACTCAGGCTCCTTCCAGGCCATTATCTCATTTTATCGTTAATTCAATTCTATAAACATGTATTAAGTGTCTATTATGTGCAGAGCCCTGGTCTGGTAGTTGGGGTGAAGTGAGAGGGCTATGGGGGCAGCTCCGGCACCCAAGGTGCCTGCCGTCAAGCAGAGAACCCACCTGACCCTCAGACCTCTCCCCTGGAACATGAAGCACGTGAGCGGGAGTTCAGAGGAGGGAGATGCTCAGCAGCCTGGGGGATCTGGGTGTGCTTCCTGGAGGAGGGGGCCCATGAAAACTGGGATTGGAGAGAGTAACATGTGACGTGGAGAGAGAGCCTACTATGTACCAGGTAGTATTCTCTGCACTTTATACACAGGGACTCAATCCCAACAACAGTCCAGGGGCTGGCACTGATCACAGATGAAGAAACCAAGGTTCAAAGAGGAAATTTATCAGAGGTCCCAAAGCTGGTAAGGGTGAAGCCATGACATCCAACTCCAGAGCCTGGGTTTCAACCACTATGTAGGTGCCCAGTGCCTAGACAGGTGTCTGAGGTGGAGAGCTGGCACAACGAAGGAAGGAAGGCAGGAAGGAAGGAAGGAAGGAAGGAAGGAAGGAAGGAAGGAAGGAAGGCAGGCACACTGGGCCTCTGCCATAGGCCAGAACCAAGTCTGGTCCTTCCAAGTGGGTCTATGAAGGATGGTTGGGTTTCGCCGAGCAGAGATGAGTTGGGGACTGGGGGAGGGGGTCCCCTGGGCAGGGCTGCTGAGACAGGAGCAGGACTGTGGAGTCAGCTGGGACTTGGGTCCAAATCCTGGTTCCACCTCACTGGCTGGGTAATCACACACTGTTACTTAACCTCTCTGAGCCTCAGTTTCTATCCCTGAAAGTGGGTGGTAACACCTGTCCTACTGGGCAGAGGCGAGGATGAGGTGCACTGGGACTGCTCAGTGTGCACCCAGGGTGAACACTGGTGTGGGGGCCAGACGGGACACACAGGAGGGCCCAGCTGGCCCAGACAACTGGCCAGTGGGGGGTGGGGGTGAGCAGCATGGACCCTAAGCCTCAGAGAGGTGGCCCAAAGCTAGACTGGGAAGGGCGAGTGGTACATTCCCATCTTGTAAACAAGACAGGTAACAGAGGGACCCAGCATTCTCACATTCTCCTCCAAGGGTGCAGAGACAGCACACACTCCCTGGGGCCCCCACCTGCAGCGTCAGCCAGGAGGGAGCAGGGTAGAGGCTGGACCAGCAGAAACTGCAAACAGGGACAAGCAGGGACTGTGGAGCCTGAAAGCTGCCAGAAACCAAAGCCCACAGTGGCCACATGCCAGGAGCCTCAATCCATCGCCCAGGCCCCGCAGGCACCTCCCCAGCCTCCCCTCTAACCATCCCCCCTCCTCCTACTTGGGCAGCCGAGGCTCCTGAGCTTCCCCACATTCAAGAGCTCCCCTCCACACCCCCTGCACACCCCACCCTACCCCTGCCCCAGTTCCCAATGCCAGTGTGCTCCTCCTTGCCGCCGCAGCTCGGCCCTTCCGTGCCCTCGGGGGACGCAGGCAGCACGTGACAAGGGATGCAGCTTTGGGTTCCACCCCAGCTTTTCGTGAGCTAGCAGCAAGTACGTCACCTCTCCGAGCCTTGCTGTCATCGTCTGTCAAACGGGAGTAATACCAGTACCCCATAGTGTGATGGTGACGACGAAATAGGAAAACATAAGAGAACTGGTTGGAATAGTGTCTGTTTTTTTGTTTTGTTTTGTTTGGTATGTGCCCCTAGTGGGAACCGAACCCAGGACTCTCTGGTCCTCAGGCCGACGCTCCAACCGCTGAGCCCAACCGGCCAGGGCTAGTGTCTGATTGTATCACCATCGTCAAACCATCAGGATGCTCTGAGATTGGTCTACAGGGCTAACTCCACACTGTCATCTCCATCCCTCCCAGCCCAATCTCCCCAGAGCCCTGCACAGGGCCTGGTGCCCAGCAGCAGCTGAGTCAGAGGGCAGAACCACCAACCCTGCCCAGGGCAGCCAAAAAAGGTGGTACCTATTAAGGTTTTAAGTAGGACTTTACCAAGTACAGGGAGCAGACAAGGAGAAAACGCCAGAGGAAACTGTTTCAGCTGGGCCCCGCGGGTCTTGAACGCCACACTCAGGAGTTTGGATGTTACGCCAAATGGCAGTGGGACACGGAGACTTTTTAATTAGGGTAATAGCGGCCACGGAATATTCATTCATCAAACATCTGCTGAGGGCCTCCTGGGTACCGGGTAGTGGGGATACAGTGGGAAACAGGATGAGTGTGGCCCTGGGGCCACAGGGCTGACGTTCCAGTGGGGGAGACAGACAGTAACAGAGAATCCCATTAATAATTCATTGATTCCAGCCGTCTGGAGGGTTCAGCAGGAGGTAAGTGGTGCTCTGAGACCATCGACAATAACAGGAACCCAGCGGCGTGGGGGGCTCTGAAGTGGTGTTTCAGTCAGACCTCAACAACAGGGCCTCGGCAGCGAGCAGAGGGGACGGGGCAGGGAGAGGACGCTCCAGGCGGGTGGACAGCGCGGGCAAAGCCCTGACGGGGAGGAAGCAGCGGCTTCCCCTGGGACCTGATGGGCACACTGGCGCACCGATGGACCGCAGGCGCAGGGCCTGTGGGCCCAGTGAGCAGGTGGAGTTTGATCCCCTGGGGCCTAGGCAATGGGCAGTAGGTCAGGAGCCTGAGAGTGTAAAGTTGCCAGGTCCTGGTCACCCTGCAAATTCTTGGACAGGGAGCGATGGTTGAAGACCGCGCTGAGACCTGGAAGAGGCTGGGACCATCACACAGCCCGGCCGCCCGGCCGCCTGCCCCCTCCTCCCCCGCAGAGTGGCTGCCGGCAGATTAATGAGCTGGAGAGTCGATCTGTCTTGAGTTTAGCTCAGCTTCTGGCTGCATCTTGGGTGACACGGGCTCATCAATACCCGAGAAAATACAGCCTGGAGCGTGGACCAATTAGGAGCTGCACAGCTGGCCAGAGGCTGGCCCAAGCAGTGTCACCGACGGCTCTCCTCAGGAAGATGGACAGTGAGCACAGGAAGGGTGGGGCCGTACCCTGCCTGCTCCGGGCCCTGCCACTCTCCCGAATGAAGGCTCCAAGTCCCAGCACAGCTGGCCACTAGACACTTGTTCAAGGAGGCAGAGGGGGGCTCTCTGAATGCTGCTTCTCCTGGCACCAAGACCAGGCCAGAGACCCTCACCCCTCATGCAGGGGTGGGAGGAGGTCCTGGGTGGTATGGCACAAGAAGGGGTGCTCTGGCTCTAACACACCCTCACTGCGGGGCCATGGGTAAGGACCTTGGCCACTCCACGCCTCAGTTTCCCCATCACAGAAACAGGGACATTTCTGCTTCAGAGGGTGGGTGCAAGGCTCAGAGCAGATTCTGAAGGCAAAAGGCTGAGGATCTGGCCTCCTTCAGCTGTGAGCTAAGGGGCTGCCCTTGGTGCCCTGCCAGCGACACAGCCACGTCTTGCAGGAGGGAGGTGCAGGAAAGGGCATGGATGGGAGCCCCGAGAGCCCGAGCCCAGGCCTGGCCCCTGCCCCGCCCCTGCAAAACAGGAACAGAAACACCGTCAGCACAGGTCTGAATCCCAGCACCTCACAGGTACACGGAACTTGCCACATGTCCTCCTGACCCTGCCTCTCTGTTTCTTCTGCAAACCCCTGAGCCAGAGTCCTGCACACTCAAGACAGCCGTAGCCTCCTGGGTACGTGGGTTACCCAAAAACGAGGACTCAAAAGGGTCTCCTTCCTGGAGAGGGTACTGCGACTTTAGGATTTTCCATTTTAGAAGAGGAACTTGGACAGGTCAATAATGGTACCGAAGGAATTAATCACTAATGGTAAAATTTCTGCCAACAGGCAAGAGGCAAGGGAAGAAGACATGGAGAACTGGGGAAGTTCCTTCCTAAGATTTTGAAATCACCTTGCAGAGGTGGGTAGCACTTACAGGGTATGTACTAGAGGACTGGCATTATACCAGGCACAGGGGTCATAGAGAAAACAAAGACTCTCTGATGTCTAGGAGGTGCCCATCATGAATAAATGATCAAAACGACTGGGGGTTGGAGCACCAAGGACAATACCACTGGCTGTGTCCCACTGGTCCAGAGGCTGCTGCCTGGCACCAGGACACCATATGCAGCCATGGCCCTGCCACTCTTCTGGGAACAGGATGCTAACAGGCACAGTGGAAGAGATGGGTTCCCTGGTTGGACCTGATCTTACTAATGGTGTCTGACATGTTCACAGCACCATCCTTACTGTCCCTTCCTCAGTGTGTGATATGTCCAGTGGGGACAGACAGACGCATGGCTGCCCTGGCCCTGCCACCCATCGCTGTGCGGCCCCAGTCACCTCCCACCCCTGCTCTGAGCCTCAAGTTCTCCATCTGCACCAATGTGGTCATCCCTGCAGTTAAAAGCCAGGAGGTGGCAGATCCCTGGAAGCTCAGAGGGTCTCCTTCCCCCGTCTAGTGTCTAAGCAGCAAGTGAAGGCATGGGGCACCTGGCCACTGGCCCCTAAACTCCCTATGCCCACGTCCCACGCGCGCAATGCCCCAGCCTCAGGGCCCACCCACACCACTCAGGACAGTGTTTTCCTGGCCACTGACTTGGGTGTTATCCCTGCTCAGGAATGTTCAGGGCAGCCAGCTTCTTACAAACCCCCCTGCCTGGCTCACACCAGCACCACAAGTGGCCCCCAGAAAAGCCTCAACTTCGCCACCTGAAAGTGTAGGTGGTAATGCCTACCTGTGGGTGGTGTCATGTACTTGTGCACAGAGCTCTTCAGTGCCTGGCACTTAGTAGTCTGTGAAGAGTGGAAGCAGCTACCGGGATGTGGGTGGGCTCCCCGATGCACAGTAGGATTTGTGCATCAACCCGCTGCTGGGGGCCCCATGAGGCCTATGGTGCACGGCCAACCAGGAGAGGTTACCAAAGGCCCTGAGAGCCCAAGGTAGCCTGGAATTGCCCTGCCCACGTTGGGGAGGACCCCACAGCAGCAAGCAGAGCCCTGACTGGCCTCTCCTTCTCACCCCTCAAGGTCTAATTCATGCGGCTCCTGCCTCCCAGAAGGCCTCTCCTCATATACAACTCCACAGGCAAAATCCTGCGGCTTCTCCCCATACTGCCTCCCCCAGGGGCTTCCTCACTCCGCTACCAGAATGCATCGTGCTTCCTGTAGCCCTCCAGGCTGTCAGGCCCCGGCTCTAACCCGGCTCTAACCCCGGCTAAGTCCCAGCCCCTGGCACTCACTGCAGCCTACACAGAGCTGTGCTGTGAACAGGGCCAGCTTGGTCAGGCCCTTGCGCGGCTGTCCCCTGGGCTGTGCTGCTCTTCCCTAACACCTAGGCAAGGCAGCCTCCTTCCTGTTTCCTCACCTATACTTTGTTTTTATTTCTTTATTTTTTTAATCCTCACCCAAGGATATTTTTCTATTTATCTTCAGATAGAGGGGGGGGGGTGGAGAGCGCAAAACATGGATGTGAAAGTGTGTGAGAGACGCATTGAGTGGCTGCCTCCTGCACGACCCCGACCGGGGTTGGGGACGAACCGCAGCGGAGGTACCTGCCCCCCGCAGCTCACTGGTCTGCGGGCCTGACTCTAACCGCAGAGCCACACCCGGCAGGGCTCCTTCCTGTACTTTCTCAGCTAAAATGTCACCACCTCAGGGCAACACAGGGGCTCTGTTGTGTCCAGTGCTGTACCTTTTGCCCCTAGGCCCCATTCCTGAGAGCCCCCACCAAGGGCCCCGCATGACCACCCCAGTGGGGAGGGGACATCCCCGAACCCAAAGGCTGGAAGATAAGCCTGGAGCTGCCGATATGTATACAGAACCGGCCAGAAGCCATCTCTCTGGACGAGCGCTCTGGGGCAGATGCCTAATGCGAATCGTTTCTGTCATCAGGACGTGGAGGGGCTCGACACAAACCAGCTGCCGCTGCCGAGGGACAGGCTGCTGGAGCGCCGATGGGCTCTCAGCAAAATTGATGACCGTTGTCAGAAAGTGATTTCCCCACAGCGCGACGCAGGCCCTCGGAGGAGCTCAAATCCCAGGCAGCGATGCCTCCTGGGGCAGGCGGGCAGGCAGGCAGCCAGGCGGGCAGCCCGACCTAGCCCGGCGGCTTCCCAGGGCCTGGGAGCCCACAATTCCCAGGTGAGGAAGAGGCAGCGGGCCCACACCTGCGGGGCCCATGGCGAGGAAGGGCTGTGGGGAAGCAGGGAGCCCTGGTTCCCCCAGGTGAGAGTGGGAGCTACTGCCTGTACCCCTTTTATTCACCCAGCCAGATCCCCTGGCTGAAGTCGCTATTCACATGGACACCTCCGGCTCTGCTGGTGAGCCCCTCGAAGGCAGCGCCACACCGGGGCATCACAGGTGCCCAGGGCACTGTCCAGCTCTGGCACGAGCAGTGGCTCCGAAACTGTGAGCGGAGAGGAAATACTGTTTGTGGAGAGGGAAGGAGAGAGGGTGAGGACAGGGACCCCCTTGGCTGCCAGCAGCCTCAGGGGCAGCCCAGGCAGCAACCCTCCCTCCAAGTACACAAAGCCACACTGGTGCCAAGCCCCGACACAGCCGTGAAACCCCAGACCCAGCCAGAAACCAGCACCCTCCCCATCTCTGCTGCCCCCTCCTTCTAGAATATTTGGGGCAATAGCTGGAGCCCAGGAGATGATCGTGGGGCCCGGAATAAATGCTCACCCTACAGTGCTAACGCAGACCCCACAACCTAGAACCATAACTGCCCCATTTGACAGATGAGAAAACCAAGGCCCCAAAACAGAGCGTTTTTCCTGCTTCTCTGCTCATGGAAAGAGCAACGCTTGGCTACAGGGGCTCCCTAGAGGAACGGGAAGGGGCAATCCCATCGTTAGCATCATCCATGACTACCGACACCCCTACCTGAGCTGCCTCACGTTGGCCCACCTCCAGCCAACCTTTCTCTCTGAAACCAGGATGGATCACATCGGTCCCCTGCTCAAGTGTCATCAATGGCTCCCACTGCCTCCTGGACCACCTCCAAACTCCTTGGCTTCCAGCCCCTCAAGGACTGGCACCTGCAGAACTTTCTGGCGCCATCTCCACCACTTTACTGCAGACACAGCCAAGTATCACCCTTCTCCCAAATGCTGGGTGTCCTTTCCCATCTCTGAGCTCTTGGGCCCACCTGCATCTCTCCCTGGGGTGCCTTTCCCTGCCCCATTCACTGCCGAGTGGCCCCTGACTCGGCCTCAAGGCACTGCTCACAGGCCGCACGGCCTCGGCCACCTTCCCAGGCCCCGTCCCAGGAGCTGCGGCCACACTGGCTGTGTGCCTCCTCCAGCAGACTGAGTGCTCCTCTGCTTGGCCCCGTCTGACTCACCCCACCTTCCCACCCGCCCTCTCGGCACACCCTCAACATTTGCTGAAATGAATAAATTATCTCATTTAGCCACAGAGCACGCCCAGCTCGAATGTCGGCAGTTCAGCCAAGAGCCCTCGTGTGGAAATCACCACGATGAAGGTGGCAATATTTCACCTTGCCCAGAAATTTACTGCAAGTTCTTGAGTGTCACCAGTGTGTGTGTGTGTGTGTGTGTGTGTGTGTGTGTTGGAGGGAAGTTGGTGCTGGGTGACAGAGCTTCGATTTAAACAGAGATGACAGAAAATCTATGCCTCCTCCAAATGTGTCTGGTCCTTCAAGCTCACCAGGCCCTTCCCCAGGGCATGTCACCTCATTAGCCCCTCACCACACTATGAGGTCGGTAAGCAGAGGGAAAAAATACCCCATTTCACCAAGGTGGAAACTGAGGCTCAGAGAGGCCAAGGGACCAGTGGGCAGTGTCAAGCCACAAACGAAGGGCTCTGCCTTTTCTTCCCTATTGGGTCTGGGTGGGGGTGGAGCCGTGGAGCATAAGGAAGGGGGTGCCCGTGGGCCTTTCCCACGGCTTGGAGGTAGAGGACAGAGCCAAGGTGGGCACCGGGCGACCCCTCCCTCAGAGACCTGAAGAGAAAAATGGCAGCCAGCCAGCAGGGCCCAATTAGGTAGCTGGCTTCAAAGACACTTGTGAGCCAAGAGAGGCCAGATCCCACTTGAGCCTGGGCAGGGAACCATCCCGGCTCCACGCCATGTGCACCCGCCCAGCCTCTGGCAGCCCCATTGGCCACATTCCCAGAGCCCCATGGGGCAGACAGGCCCAGACAGCCTGGGCCCCACACTGGAGGCCGCTACCAGCCCCAGCACAGGGGTGTGTGCCAGGGGTGGCCTGGGCCCTGACCCCACCACCACCCTTGGCCTGCTTGCTTACCTGCCAGAGGCCCTGGCCATGGCCACAGGCCTGCTTGGGCATCCCAGGCCCCACCCTGTTTGCCAGGCCTTATTTGCATATGCTAATTAGCTGCATATCCCTTGCTCCCATTGCCAACTTGTTTGGGGAATGGCTGGATCTGGCTATACCTGTACCGTGCTGATGTCACGCCGAGCTATTTCCAGCCCAGTTGCCATGGAAACGACAAGGCCTCAGCTCCAGTAAGGAGTTCAATATATAATTTACTTACTCCCCCATCCCCCCAGCCCCACCCCAAAGAGACTGGGGCATACAGGGAACAATCGGCTAAAATATACAATAACACCCTCCACTTCCCTCAGAGGCCTGCGAGAGGAGAGAGGAGAAGGGGGAGCTCAGTGCAGCAGAACGGGAAATCCATTTTGGAAGAAGGGGGGCAGCAGGGAGGGAAGCTCTCCTTATTAAGAGGAAGAACAGAGGCTGGCATTTGGGGACAATTCCAGGGAACAGGCTCAGGCTTGGTAAGAATGACAGGATGGGGCCCTCAACCCAGTGACCCCTAGCACTGCCCGCCAAGCCTTTATCAGGGACCTCAGGTCAGGGGTGACTCTGGGCCGAGCCACTGGCTGCAGGTGACCAGCCTCATTCTGTAAACCCAGGGCTTGTGAGGGTACACTATCTCGCTGGCACCAGAATGTCACCAGGGTCTGCTGTTCAGAAGCTGTCCCAAGAAAGGGACATTGGCCATCTCCAAGCCTGGGTGATCCAGTAGGGGGCCACCGGGGGCCTGAGGCCATGAATCAGCCAGGTGGCACTTGTCCAGCAAAGTTCAGGCTCTCCCCCCATTCCCCTGGCCGGAGGCACACCCAGCGCAGCTCTGCCACGCCCTGTGAGGGGCACTGGGGGTGCGGGAGGGCAGGGCACAGCCCCGCATGTGAGGAGCCCCAGGCTGGGTGAGGGCACCTGGTGAAGTCCACAGGGTAACAGGAGCACAGGGCGACAGGGGCACCAAGTTGGTGTGTGATTGTTGAGGGAAAAATCGGAGACTTCCTGGAGGAGGTGCTGGCCTGAGCTGGGACGTGAAGGGTGAGGACCTGGCTAGGGAGGAAGGAATTCCAGGCAGCACGCACAGCATAAACAAGGACCAGAATGGGTGTCCTCTGGCCCCGCCCTTGGTGCCTTACAGGCAGAGACCGGGCCAGGCCCATCTGCCAGTGCTCCCAGCTCCAGCTGCCCCAGCCCCCTCCTGCTTGAGCAGCCGTGGAAGGCCGTGTGTGTGTGTGTGTGTGTGTGTGTGTGTGTGTGTGTGTGTGGTGTGGGGGTGGGCGGAGAGGGGCCTAATTCCTCTGGGCAAGTCATTTCCCTTTCTGACCTTTGGTTCGCTCCCTGTAAAGTGAGGACATTATTTGAGCTCAGGGAATCATGAGAGCAAGTGGCCAACAAGCAGGGTTATAACCTTCCACCATCAGGATACCTATTTTCTGGATGAACAAACTGAGGCAGGGAGTGAACAACTCCATAAAGGTCAGGCTGAGCTCTGAGCCCCTTCTTCACACCATGCAGAAGGTTCCATGGCGGGCAGGCAAGGAAGCCAGCTGGGAAGTCCTGGTTTTCTGATCCCCAGGGCAGGGCCAAGATGTGGCCAAGTAACTGGGCTCCTCTGGCCCCGCCTCTCCCTCCCCCGGCCCCTGGGCTCTCCCAGCCCTGACCCTCCCGGGAGTTCCTCTCTCTCTCACTCCTCCCCACAGGAGCCCCTGGATTCTGTTCTACTGCACAAGTTCTGACCTCCTCCCTCACTGCCCCCCCATTACCAACCGTATTCGGGCCTCTGGGCCTTTGCATGCACTGTTCCACCCATCTGAAATGCCTTTTTCCCAGAGAGCAGTGGACCAGTCTATTGGATGATGGAGCCAGACAGCCTGGGCTTGATGCACTTAGCAGCTGACTGTGGACACACTGACCCTCATAGCCTGTTATGCAGGTTCGAGAAGTTAGCATGTGCAGAGTAGGTCATGTTCCACTACTGCTATCATGACCACCTCCCTACCTCCTTCAGGTCTCTGGCCCAATGTGCCCTTCTACCCGGGCCCCCAGCATGACCACCCCACCCATGTCAACCCCACTCCCACCCCTTGCTCACTTTCCTTCTTCTCAAAGCCACCCCAGCCACAGGCCCTATCTGTCTGTCACGCTGATGTCCATCACCCCCCACACACCATCTCGGGAAGGCAGGAGGGTCAGCTGCGGTCCCTCTGTGTCTCAGGCTGGGTGCACAGTAGGTGCTCAGCACAGTCTGGGGATGGATGAGGGATGGATGTACTTGGACACAAATGGTGAACCTGTGACCCACAGTCCTCACCAATCTCCGGAGCCATCCCCAGCTGGGATCAGGAGTCACCAGCCACAAGGCGGCATCCGCAACTCCAGGGGCGGAGGACTCAGGCACTGTGAATCCCTGGCTGGCAGGAAATGCTTCTCGGGGGGCCCACTGGAGGTGAGGGCATCGGCCCCCAGGGCTGGGCACACGCACAGCTGTGTTTGTCCACGTGCCTGGCCATCCCCATTCCCACACCGCCCAGCAATGTACACACGGCCTCCCAGGAAACTGCAAAAAATGAGTTAATATAACATTATGGCTGAGAATTTAAATACACAGGAGTCAGGCAACGCAGACTTACAGTTCCCCAAGCAACTGTAAAAACCGCACAGGCAATTCAGGAGCGAGGGCTGGGAATGGATTTAAGGCCTTCTCATTCAGAGGCAGACCTGAGGGCCGCTGCACCCTGACCGGCTGGCGACGGACAGAGGCTCAGGGCACAAGGGAACACCGGGCTCCAGAGACATGCAACTCAGGCCACAAGGCTCACTGGACACTGCCCCTTAGGGGACACAGGAGAGGCCCCACTGTGAGCTGGGCACCCAGCTTCCTCCAGCTCTGGTCGCACCCGCACCCCCACCCCAGCTCCTATGATCCGCTCACTCTAGGGCTCAGGACCTATATGCAGCTTGGCATTCCTGTCCAAGGAATGCCATCCTCTGGGGCGTATCCCAGGCCTCCTGTCCCCTCTTTAGCAAAACAGACCCCTGTCTATAATTACAGATTTAAGAAAACAGGCTCTGGGGTACCTGCCGGGTTTATATCCCAACTCCATTAGTAGGAGCCCTGTGACCGTGGGCAAGTTGCTGGCTCACCCTGCGCCTGTTTCCTCATGTACATGGGGTCACTAGTACCTGCCCCACAGGGGGGGCAATCAGATGAATTCACACATGTACAACTTTTACAATGTGCCCAGCACATAGCAAGGACTCAATAAACACGAGCAATGTAGTGTCGCTACCGTTACTGTTTGCCCTTCAAGGAAGCACAGTGGCACTTAAGTGGTGGCAATGGAATCACCAATGCATGCATGCATTCATTCATTCATTCATTCATTCATTCACTTACTAGGCTTAGCAAGGGCTTACTGTGTGTCTGGGCACGGAGGGGCAGCTGGGAACACTCTCAGGACACACAAGACAACCCTGGGAAAAGTGAGTCCCAGCGCACACCATGAGATCCTGTTAGAAGCTGGCTGCCCATCTGGCTCAGGGTGTCCCGGCAGCCAGCACACACAGAGGGTCAGCTAAAAGATGTCAGAGTAACAACAAGCCCTTTTCTTGATCATGACACCAAGCATCAGCAGGGACAGTCCAGGGTCTCCCTGGGGAGGATGTAGGGAGGGACTTCTGGGGAAGAGGCAGAAACTGAAATGGGCCAGAAGGCCGGGGGGAGGAAAGGACGGACATTCCTTCCTTCCCTGGAGAAGCATCTGTTCAGCACTAAGTATGTGGCCAGCAGAACATTCCCAACACGTTAGTGCTGAGTGACTAAGTGATGAGTGAATGAATGAATGGAAGAGTGAATGAGTAAAAGACTAAGTGCCTGAGAGTCCAGGTTCGAATCACCCACCTGATTCAGTTTTCTATGGCCTCTAGTTCAGAGGCTGAAGCCCCCACAGGAAGACCCACCCTGGGATGTCTGAGCTCCAGCACCCACATCTGGGAGCATCACAGAAAGGCTGGGGCGGCCAGCACACCGGGCCACTCTGACAAGAGCAGCTGGGTTCTGAGGACGCGAGAGCTGGAGAGGCCACCCAGCTCAAGCTGCTGGCTCAGTGGGGAGAGCTGCACGTCGGGGGAGGGGACAGAATGAGTGAGAGAGGTGGGGGTAACTTCTCCGAGGTGACAGCCGAGTGCAGCCATGCACAGCTCTGGGGTGAGAGCGTGCCAGGCAGGGACCCTGCAGGTGCAAAGGCCCAGAGGCAGGAACAAGCCGACGTGAAGAAGGAGCAGGAGAGGCAGGAGAGGCAGGAGAGGCAGGAGAGGCAGGAGAGGCAGGAGAGGCAGGAGAGGCGAGCACTAGAGATCAGGCCTCCGGACTCCAGCCGGCGCTGAGCACAGCCGCGTTTCTTCACTGAGGCGGAAGCAGAGGAAACACTGGCCACTGGTTCAGAGCACAGACCCTGGATCGGGGGCCCGGGTGTGATACCAGCTCTGAGCCTCCACTTCCTCATCTGTAAAATGGGGGTGACAGCTGTCCCCCACTTTGGGAGACATCTAGAGGATAAAATGAGTCAAGGTGCACCCCCACCCCTAGGCACCACAAAGCTGCTGTTATTATTATTCTTCTGCGACCCGAGGGAACAGGAAGATGTGGAAGGGAGGAGGGGCAAATTAGTCAGCAGTGGTAACAAGCAAACATTCGTTAACTTCACTGGGTCTGGTGAGGAGCTGGGAGAAAGGAAACTGGGACACAAGGAGTGACACCAGGGAAGAGTGTCCAGCTGGAGAAATAACTCCCACTATTCGTTCTGACCCGCGTGCTTTGCTAACGTAACTTCGACTGCCATTGTCTCATGGGATCTCCTGGCACCTGGACAGTACCACCAGTCCCGCTTCACAGGTGAGGACACCAAGGCCTAGAGAGGCACCATGGCTGGCCCAAGGTCGCCAGCGTGTCTGGAGTCCCAGCCTCAGATGCCGAACGCAGGGCGCGGGCAGCGTGCTCTCCGCTCCCTGGCCTGGTGCCCCTCTGCCCCGTGCTCTGCACAGGGCTCAGGAGACAACTGCTGGGCGAAAGGATGAATGAACGAATGAACCAACACCAAGCAACGTTCAGATCTCAGAGTGGCGGCCCCGGTGCCGGCACTTCTCCCAGCTTCCAGGCCTCTCAGCCGCCCTCCCTGACCAGGCCTATGCTTCTCTGGGCCTCCTCCTGCTGGCACACAGGCACACGGGGGCCACTGAAAGGTGCTGGGGACAGCGGCCATCTCTGGCTCCCCCAGCTGTTCCAGGGCAGGGACCAAGCAAGGGGATATTCTTCCCCCAGGAGCCCAGCAGCCACTCCCAGGCCGGCTTTGGGAGGGAAAACCTCCAGAAAAAGTGTCCCCAAGATGTCCCCCCCACCTGCTGGCCCTTAGTCAGGCTCCTGTCACCTCACCAGGCAGGGCCCCTGGGGCCAGGCCCACCTGACTGTCCCAGCAACACCGCCGTTTCCTGCCCCGCAAACCCTGATTTCCTCCTGAAGGCAGCACCCAGAGGCAGGGGCTGGCACCAGCCCAAACCATACGCTCAGCAGCAAGTCACACCGGAGAGGGTGGGGGTGGGGATGCTGAAGATGTAATTCAATTCTGCCAGTGTGTGTGCAGCACCACAGGCCTGGGCATGGTGCCAGGAGGCTCGGGCAGGCAGGACACCAAGGGGTAGGGGGTCATGGCCTGGCCCTCAAGGAGCTCACAGTCCAGGCCAAGGTCAAGGCCAGGCATGAGTGACCCCAATGAGGGCCGGCACAGGCCAGGGCCTGGAGGAGCAGCTGTGGTGGGGGCAGAGATGGCCTGGAACAAAGAAAGAAGAGGCATGGCTGGTGGGAGGGACCGCAGGAGCAAGGGCCCGGAGTCTGCAAGCACACGGTGTGCGGAGAAAGGGAGGCTGTGGGGTTCAGGGTTCAGAGCCCCAAATCTGCCAGCAACTCGCTCTGCGGCCTATGTACCTGTGAGCCTCAGTTTCTCAGGCCAAAGGCGGCCCTACCTTGCAGGGCTGCTGGAGGTTCAGAGGCATGAGTGGGTTGAGGCAACCTAACTGCTGTCCTCATGAAGACGAGCCCCTCGGTGCCTGGCTGTTGATGCCACGGGACGCCTGTCGTGGTACGCCACCCAGACTCCCTTCGGGGCCGAGGCCTGGGTTTCCCTGGCTGCAGGGGCTGCACAGCTGTGTCCCTTGTGGGAAGGGAGTCCCCTTTCCCCAGGCACGCCCTCTCCCTGGGGACAGCTGCACCGGCAGTCAGTCAACGCAGGGCACGATGGCTCCATCTGGCACAGCTCCGCAGGACCACCCCAGCTCCCGAGAGCCCGATAAACCTCCCGCACAGACCACGCGGAGTCTGTTTCTGTTGAAGCCAACCTGTGACAAGGGCGCTCCCTTCTCGGCCGGGGCCAGAGGCCATGCAGTAAATCCCCAGCAGACAGGAGGCACGGCACCGTGGCCACAGGATAACCTGTGGCCACGCCTCGGACCGGCCTCGAGATGCTCATCGAGCACCCGCTCCAAGTCGGGGCACATGCAGGGCCCAGCTGGCTGATGCCAGGTGCTGGCGAGGCTGGGACGTCACCCAGCACACCCAGTGAAGCACCCAGCGCTGCACTCAGAGCCTCATAGGGCTGGGCAGCACCCACCCCTCTGGCCTCAGTTTCCTCACTTATAAAACCACACGGGTCTGAACAAAGCATTGACGTTGGCAAAGAGCCGCCGTGCTCACTCTCGGGGGGGAAGGGCTTTGCTGCAGTGTGTCGGCCTTGCTCACCTTCTACGAAGGAGCCCAGAGAGAGCGTGTGGCCTGCCCGATGTCACACAGCCAGGTGACCCCAGAGCTGGTGCTGGGAGCAGAGCCTGCCAGTGGCCACTCAGCCATCCTTTAGCACATGCCCAGTGTCTGTTCTGGTGAGGAAGCGCAGATCCTTCTAGGAGCCTGACACGAATCCCTGTGGCATTGGACCGGGAGGAGGAAAGGAACGAGTATGTATTCAACGAAGACTGTATGCCGGGCACGCCACTCGTGACAGCCACATGAGGCCAGAGGTAGTGTCCCAACTTAGGGGGAGGGGCCGAGGCATGGAGCAGTCACGAGCCAAGCTGGGGCTCACCCCACATCTGACTAAGACTGGCAGTGCTGTGGTGAGGCCTCAGGAAGCCCCGGGCAGCATCTGAGAACACTGCTGGATGAGCCATTCTTGACAGCACCCTCCTGGGGTGGGGAGAGACCTGCGCTGAAGGAACAGGAAGGGTGGGGAGCACTGCCATGGCTCCAGAAAACCCTGCCTGAGGACCCCCCTCCCCCAACATGCCGAAGAGACAAGCTGAAGGTACAGGGCACAGGCCTCCCTACCCACCTACAGAGAGTTGGCAGAAACGCCAGGAAATGTGGGAGGAAGGAGGGCCAGGGGAGGGGAGAGAGGGCACCTCACACAGGCAATGCCCACAATGAATCCTCTCATCCAGGCTTGAATGGGGAGAGTGAGCCCATTTTATAGATGGGAAAACAGAGGTGCAGAGATGGCATCTTCCTCACCCAAGAGAACACACAGAGGAAGAGGAGGAGCTGGGCCATGAACCCTGAGATTTCCAGGCATGGGGCTACGAGGACTCCCCAGATGCACCGAATCCAAAAGTACACGTGCAACATCTGATCTGATCACTCCCCAGATTGAACCAATCCCCAGTGGTCCTACCTCATCAGGTGCCAAACCTCACTTCACCCCCATCTTGCTCCAGCCACACATGCCTTCCACTTCCTCAAATATATAGCACTCTCTACCACAGGGCCTTTGCACAGGTTTTCCCTCAGCCTACCATACTGCTCCTTGCTTCTATCCATCTCATTCCTATCTATCCCTCCCATCATAGCTTTGAACCCCTTCCTCCAGGAAGCCTCCCTAATCTCCCTTAGTCTTCCCACCCCTTGTTTCAGCTGCAATGTTACATTTACATCTGTAGGCATCCAATTCACCATTACTGCTGTTGGGTCAGGCCCCGTCTTCTAGGTGAACGGGCACACCCTCTCCACCCCCCTCCCAGGGTGGGCCATGGAGAGGTTGCGGGTTGGGCCCTCTGCAGGAGGCCTGCACCTCCATGCCTCCCTGGCTTCTCTGTTCCCCTCACCAGGCTGGTCACAGAGCCCAGCTCTCCAGAACTTATGTCTCAGCAAATGACCTGTCCTGAGGAAGCAGGTGGCCTGGAGCCCATGGCCTCCCTGAGGAGTATCTTGGAGGACCTCCCTGAGGCAGAACAGGAGGAGCACTTTTCGGATCTGGGTGCCTGAGGGCCAGTTCTCACCCAGGGCGGGTGTGGAGGCAGCACAGCCCCAAGCCCCCAGCAGTACTCAGCCCCCAGTTCCCACAGTTCCCAAGCATGGCTCCCACACCACCACCCACCCTGCGCCTGGTCTGGTCACCTTCCGGCCCCTTTCCTCGCCCCCGATCTCTTGGTTATGATCCCAGTTCTCAGCTTCAAACGGCCCAGGATCAAACCCCAGCTCCCTCACTCCCTGGCTGTGTGATCCCGGACAAATCACTGGACCTTTCTGAGCCTCAGTTTCCTGATCTGTAAAATGCAGAGGGGACTGCACTACCTTACAGGGTGTGCGTGAAATGCTGAGCCTGGGTCCAGGTTGAGAGCCTGACACACCTCCGGGAATACCCTCGTTCGTTCTCACGGAACCCGTTTGTTGTGGCCTGGAGCCCCTGACGGGGGCCTCAGCCAGGGAAGGGCATTTCAGGTGGGAGAAGGGACATGAGCACAGGCTGGGCCAGCGTCCTGGTGCTCTCTCGCCAGTCCTTGCCAAGGAGGGAGCCCAGCCCATGCCCCCTGCCCACCAGCAGTGAGGCCTGAGATGCCTGTATCACCTGACTGCCAGCCCTGGGCGAGCTCTCTCCACACCTGCACCCACCAGCACCCGCTCCGGGCTCCCTCATCCCCGTTGCAGCCTCGCCTCTCCCCATCCTTTCTGAGCCAGGACAGAACTGGCGGGTCTCTCAGAGGCAGGGTGAATCTGATAAGCCCCTTCTCTCCCAGAGCCGCCACCTCCTCAGGCAGGTGGCAGTGGTGACAGCAGCAGTCACACCGCGCAGCAGTGATAAGGAGGGAGCAGAGCGGTGGGAATTCCTCCCTTCCCGCGGCGAGGCCATAAACCCGTCTCTCATTCCACCTCTCAGGCTGCCAAGCGCTGCTCACGTCTGCCCAGCAGCAGGGGGAGCGCCTGTCCAGTCTGGCACCCAGCCTGGACACACCTGCTGCAAAAGGGGCGACGGGACAGATGGCCACGCAGGTCCCAGGCCCCCACTCCCCTCGCCAGGAGGAAGAAGTAGTGGTTACTCAGGGCAGAGTAAGGAGAGCGAGGGAGCAAAGCAAGGAGAGGACTAGGAAACGAGGCTGGGAGGCCATGAATACTGCGCCAGAATGCAGGGTAGCAGGGAGCCACAGCATGGGGAGGGAGGGGGTGCTGAGATAAAACAGGTAGTGAGAACAGAAAGGCCACCCAGGAGGCCACCACAGGGATGCAGGAGGGTAGAGATTGGGCCTAGCTTTGACGGTGGCAGAAAAAACTGGGAAGCAGCCAAAGGCTGGCCATGGGGGAGGCCAGTGTCCTCTGACCCAAGCCAAGCCCTTGGAAAAGGGTGCCCTCAAACTGGTTGAAAATAGCTCAGTGGGTAGTAGAGGGAGTGTAGTACACTCAGGAGCTGCTAGGTTCAAATACCCGTCCTGACCCATGGTAACAGAAGACCCACTCAGTTCAGGGGGGCCCCAGGCTACCTGCCAGCCCCTTTCTGTGCCTTCCTGGCTATGTAAGGGCCTAAACCCTAGATGGGGTCCCAGGTTCCAGCTCAGCCCCCTCCTCATCTTAGTGCCCCTGTGGACAATAACCCCAGTTAAACCAACAGGCCCTGGTGCAGGGCCTCTCAGGGAGCCACCAGGGAGACCTGAGGCTACAGAGACCTGCAAGGCACCCCTCTCCCACACCGTGGGCCTCAGTTTCCCCATGTGCAACACAGAACGACGATCCTTCCTCCAAGAGCTGTCAGAAAGGTTAAATGAAAGATCACACCGTGGATTTGCCCAGCTCAGGGTATAAAATACTAAGTCCCTTCCCTGGGAAGTACTGACACCTTAAGTATGTCACCAGATGACTCACATTCCTCCCCAACTCCACACTCCCTCTCTCCTACCTCAGGGTCTCTGCATATGCTGTTCCTCCTCCTGCCTGACACACGCTTTCCTGCCCCCCCCCCCCCGGTTGTTCTGGGCTGAGTTGTCGCCTCCTCCAGGAAGTCCTCCTGGCCCCCTAGATGAGGTCAAGGCATGAGTCTCTCCTACCAGAATGCAAACTCCATCAAGGCAGGTGGTGACTGGCTTGTCCCAATGCTGTGTGTTCTCAAGTATTTGCTGAATGAATGAGACATAATGACAACCATCCAGACACAGGGCCACCAAGGGGTAACAGGCCTGTCTTGAGGGCTGTGGATGCCTGTGGAGGCCTCTGAACAAACCTGCAGGGTCTGAGGAGGATTCCCAGAGGGGATGACACCTCAGACTAAAATTTGGGACTTACAGCTGCAAGACCCCTAACACCCACTCTACAGATAGGGAAACTGAGGTCTAGAGTCAGGGGCTTCCCTGTGAGTCCTGAGAAGCTGCCCCGCTCCACTGTCTCAGGTTCTACCAACCCCCCACCCCCACCCCAGGGTGGCCCATCCCACTGCCCTGGGGCCACCCCACAACCCAGCTGGGGCCCCGCCTCCTCTCCCGGCCATCCTGGTGGCGGGGCGCTCCTGCTCAGCGGCGCTGGGTGTGCAGTTGCACAGCTAAGCCGGGCAGCTGGCAGCAGCGCAGCCCCGAACCAGCTGTTTGGATGACAAACTGCGTTCAAGCTTCATTAGGGTAATCACGGGCTCCCCTCCTGGCAGCGCCGCGGAGCGCGACTGTCAACCTGAACTAATCAAAGCCAGCCCCAGGACACCCACCCGCCTGGCTGACAAGCCGCTAAGCGGCTGAGCCACCTCGCGCTGCACGGCCGGGAGCCAAGGCTGGTCAGGCTGGGCCCTGGAGAAGGCCGGCTTCACAGACACCTCTGGATGTTCCCTGGGGCCCTGTGAACCTCAGAGGCCCCGTCGGGGCGGAATGGTCATGCCTGTCACTCTCATTTTTACGGCTGGGACACTGCGTTCATGAGGGGAAGTGATTTGACCATGGCCACAAAGCTGTACAGTGGATAAAGCCAGGCTGGAAACCAGGACCACCCAGGCCTCCATCTCTCTTGTTGCCACTGCCTCCCACACCAAAGCAACCCTACTTTCTCCTTCCGAGGCCCAGCAGGCCAAGCCTGGCGCGCAGAGGCTGGCTTGGCTGCGGGGCCCTGCAAGCCCCAACAGCGACATCGGGGGCTCTGGTGTGGAAAGCACGCTGCCCGGCACTGGGCCTGGGCTCCAGCAGGCACTGCTGTCTGGGCAGGATCCGCCCTACAGTTATGGTCACCTCCTTGTTCAGCGGGGCTGCCCCAAGCACCTGCCAGCCCATCTGCCCCACATCCTGAGAACCAGAACCAGAACCTGACTAGATGGGACAGGTCTGGCTCCTTCATTTGACAACTGGGGAAACTGAGGCCCAGAGAGGTCATATCAGAGTCGATGGGATGTAGTAGAAAGAGTGTGGGCTTTGGAAACAGACATTCATTCATTCATTCATTCATTCATTCATTCAACCAACCATTCATTCACTCAACAAATACTAGCTAAGAGGCTGCAACATGGCAGGCACTTGGTATTTGCTGGACGAACAGATGACTAAAAGGATGGGTGAATGAATCAATGAATGACACTCAACAGACATCAACCCTGCCTCCTGTGGAGGAGGTAGATGCCTCACAATTAATTACAAATGACACGGGCAGTGAAGAAGCCATGAGCTAGCCTGAAGACATCTACCAGGAGGGTTCAGCCTGATCCTGGGGCGGTCTGGGCAGGCAAGCTCGAGGAGGTGACATGCCAGCTGGGCACCCAAAGGAAGCTGAGAGCAGAAAGGAGGTAGGAAAAGCATGTGCAAAGGCCCTGAGACAGGATGGAGCTTAGGGCTTTTGAGGGCGAAAGGCCCATCCCGCTATGTAGCTGGAAGTTAGAGACAGGTGCGGGAGCTGACATGGGTAAGGCCAGGGGGAGCATTTGAGTCTTTCTTCCAAGGGCAATGGGAGCCACCAGAGGGTTATGAGCAGGACTGATCTCTGGGTTCCATGGGGAGAGTTAGCAGGAGGGTTCAAATCCCAGTGCTGCTGACTTCTGCTAGAGCAACCGCGTGGACAGTTAACACAGATGTCGTGCTGAGCAAAAGCGGCAGACACGAAAGGGGACACACTGTGCAATTCTGTTTATAGGAAGTGCAGAAACGGACAGAGCCAGACTCCACTGCTAGGTGCCAGGTGGGTGGCTGTCAGGGGCAGGCGGGCCATGACTGGAAGGGGTACGAGGGAGGCTCCTGAGGTGCTGGGGATGTTGTGGGCCTGCCCCTGAATGGGGGTTACACGGCTATATATGTATGTGAAAACCTATCTAGCTGTACATGTAGAATGTGTGCACTTTTCTGTACTAAGCTATACCTCCAGAAAAAAAAGAACAAACAAAATCCTGGCTCCACTGCACTGCCTCTGTTTCTGCATCTGTAAAATGGGGCAGGGACAGGGCCTGCCTTGCTGCACAGAGGGTTTAAGAGGCTGGTGTGTACCCAGGCTGTGCACAGGCCCAGCCGACGGCCACTGCACCATACACGCAGGATACACCAAAGCAGAAATGCATCTGGCTTCCCCGGCACCTTGGCCCTCTGCGGGCCTCAGTTTCCCCATCTGTCAGGTAGTCTCCACCTGCCTCAGGGGCAGCAGAGGAAAAAGGGTAAAAACCCTCCCATCCAGGCCCCTGTGAGCCGACCCGCCACCCATCACCAAGCTGAGAACATTCAGAGGCTGGGACCCACAGTCTGCAGGTGTCTCTCCCGGCTCCACCCACAGTGGCTGCTGAACCAGAGACCCGCTGCCCAGGACTACACACAGGGGCCAGCAGAAGGACCCAGGCCCAGCCCAGGGCCTCCCCCTAGGAGGAGCGCCAGCCCACCACAGTGGCCCCTGCAGGGACCCACTGGCATGTGATAGGCACAGGGCAGTCAGAACCCAGGCTGAAGGGTGGGCCTCTGCCTGGGACTGGAGCGTGGGGCAGACTCCTGTGGGACGGGCTCTGTGAGACCCTGAACGAGCGGTCGGACCAAGCCGATTCAATGTAACGTTACTTGATATTGGAGGGGCCGTGCGGCCAGGTGTCCCGCGTGCCATGGGCTGCCGGAGGCAGGGAGGGGCCTGGTTCCATCAGGAGACCTTGAGCAGCCTTGGGAAATCAGATGGTGTCCCGGCCAACACTGCTGTGGACTCAGCTGTCCTTGACGATCGTTTAACATCATTTTCTCATGAGTCTGCCAATGACCTGGGGCCAGGTCATGAGGGTTAGGATCGCCGTCAGCTCATTTCACAGGGGAGGAAACTGAGGCTCAGAGAGCTTTGGAGTTCCAGGACTGCCCGGCGGCTGGGATCCTAGTGGCCGGCACACCACCCCAGTGTGGTCTGTGCCCTCTCCCCCCAACCACCGGGGACTGAGGGGTCTCACTCACACAGCCAGTTCACTCAGTCAGACAGTCAGTCAACAAACACCAACCGAGCACCCACTGTGTACTGCGGCACCGTTGCAGGAGCTGGAGGTGCAGAGGTGAGCCAGGCTGCTGGGGCAGATTCCGAAGCAGCAGCAGCCCTGTTAGCTCAGCGAATGCCAACAGTCAACACCCTCGGCACCCACCCCACGCCAGGTGCCGCACCAAGTGTCATCTCATTTAATCCTCGGAGCGACCTCTTGAGGGAGGCGCTGTCGCACCTACTTTACGGACGAGGACATGGAGGCTCAGATTCAGTGACTTGTTAGAGATTGTTCTCACGGCCTCTGCGGGGAGCAGGACCGAGCCCCAGGCATTGGGGTGCCAGGCCTTCGCGTGCATTCTCACGGGACTCCGTGCCCATCTGGTGTCCCAGGCCAGGCCTTAGCTGGGAGCAGTGCCCAAAGCTGCATACCCCAGGCCCCTCACCCAACTTGGCTTTGGTCTCTGCCTACCCTCCCAGGACCTGGGTTCCATGGGGCCACCATACACCATCTCTGCCCCTGGGGACCTACCCAAATCAGCTCGGCCCCAGGGAAGACCCTGGCTCTGCGCTGGCCCCCAAAACACATGAGTAAGGGAGACAAGAAAGCAGACAGCCCCACCTGGAGTGCTCTCCTCCCTACCCCTCCCATCTCCACGGCTGATACCTCCTCTTCCCTCAGGCCCTAATAAAAACCTACCGAACCACTCTGCCTCCATCACACTCCCACACCTCTCTCCGGCCCGCTCAGCTTTTTACACAGCTCTGCCCACAATCCAGCACTAGACATGTCCTTGCTTGTTTACTAGTTGACTGTCCGTCTTTCCCGCTACACTGTGAGGTCTGTTTGATTCACAAATGCCATCCCTCCCCGCCTCGGCCCCCAGCACAGCATCTGGTGCGTAGTGGGGCCTCAACATCCTTACTGTGAGTGAATGCTGACTGGCAGGGGGCAAGCCCAGGGGTTCTGGGAACACAGCCAGGGCGTCTGTTACCCCGACCGGAATGAAGGGAGGGGGATGAGGAAGTGTTTAGGCAGAAGGCACAGCAGAGGCAAAGGCCTGATGGCAGGAAAGACTGGGCTCTGGGGACCTCCAAGTGCAGTCACTGAGCGTGGGGGGGGGGGGCACAAGGTGCACGACTGGGAGAACAGAAGGGTCCCTGAGGAGGTGACAGGGAGCCTTTGCAGATCTCCAGACTGGGGGACAAAGGGAAGTGTCCCCCAGCATTCAGATCACCTCCCAGTCCATACATAGGTCAGAGGCCAGCCCACCATCGTGCAGGCTGTGGTCTGTGACCTTGGCCCCATGCCATGGCTTCCTCCAGCGGGCAAACCAGCTGGCACTAAAAGACAGAGCAGTTCGGGTGAGTTTTGCAGTGGGTGGTGCAGCTGCGGGCAGCAGGCTATGCCACTTACGTGCTCTGGCCAGGACCTCAGGGTGGTGGGGGGCTGCTGGTGGCAAGAACTGGCTGCATCCGGGCAGCGAACAGCGCTCCCACCTCACGCCGGCACCACCTGGCACACCTGCCACAGCTGGGGTGGTCAGGTGGGGAAACCACTCAACCTCCTCCCTCTGGGCCAGGCTGCGCCTTGGCTCCCACCTCTGCTCCTCTTGGACAACTCCGCTGTACCCACCACCAGCTCCAGCCGCCCCTGGAGCCCTCCACTCTGATGCCCCCAGCGTGGCCTGCTCCAGGCATCCCCCCAGTGACACCCCCACCCCCCAGTGCTCAGCCCGAAAGCTGGGGCCCTATTCGGGCCTCCTCTCTCCCGCCTCCCCAGGCCACACGAACTCTCCCACCTCCAGCCCCACTGCCAGCTCCCTCCTTCCCACCTCTGCCTCCGGACCCACTACGGAGACTCTCTGAAGAGTGCCCGTGGCAGGGAGCATAAGGCCCACGCCCCTTCCTGGGCCCACAATCCCAGCACGATCTGGCCACTGCCTCCCACCACACTCCATGCCACACGCTCCAGCCACACCAACCTCCTTTCTGCCCCTCGACAGGCCAGACTCAAACCTGCCTCGGAGCTGTTGCTGGGGATGCTCTTTCCCCTATTCCCCCATGACTGGTCCTCCTCATCCTTCAGGTCTCAGATCAAATCTCTCCTCTTGGAAAGGCCTCCCCAGAGCACCTGGCCAGAGGTACCCACATGCCCACTCCACCCACCCCAGTCACCATCACTTGACTGTTTCACGTCTGCTTTGCGCACTGTCTATCTCCCCACCAGCCTGGGAGCTGGGTCTGAGTGGTCACTGCTGTGTCCTCAGGGCCTGGCACACAGTAGATGCTCCACATTTCTGTTCAAAGAATGAGTGAATGAACCGCCAGGGTCCATGGTGCAGTCGGACCCAACCACATCAGGGCTCCTGGGACCCTCTGGGTGCCGCTGCCTCAAGTCTGAGGCCCCTGTGGCCTGGTCTTCGCCTGCTTCTCCAGCTCTGACTCTGGGGCTCCTCCTCCCACTGATTCCATCCAGATCCACGCGGTGCCAGGATGCCCTCCCTGCCCCTTCTCTGCCAGCAAAGTCCTACTCATCTTGTCCGCTGCGCTTCTCTGACCTGCCCAGGATCAAGCTCCTTCTCCTGCCTGTCCCTCCCACAGTCCGCAGCACCTCTGCCTATGCCCCTCCTCACCCCAGCATCAGATTCGATCCCCCACCTCCTCTCATGCCTACAAACCCTGGTGCCACAGGCAGTACTTGCTACCCCCGCATCCTGCACTTTCACACCTCCGTGGCTTTGACCCCAGTTATTCCCTCTGAGTACCTTCCCTCCTTGTCTTTGCTGCACAAACTCCTACTCATCCTTCAAGACCCAACTCAAAACGTCACCTCTTTTATAAAATCCTGCCTGCTTTTTCTTATCAGTCAGGACTCTAATGGTTGTAAGAGAAAGAAACTGACTCAAAATCGCTGGAGCAGAAAAGGGAGCATGTCCGTTTACGTAGGTGAGAACTCCAGGAGTGGTTTCAGGCACAGCTGAATCCAGAGGCCCAAATGAATAACATCCATCTCAGCTCTGCCTCCCTCCTCCACATCGTGACCTACTGGCGGCTCCCATCCTGGATATGGCGGTGGAAGAGGGAGGCCAGCGTCCCATAGTCACATCCTTTGGTTCAGCAACCACAACCGAGTCTGTCTCCCCCACAGGCTCTAGATCAAACTTCCAGGGGAGCTTCCGATGGGCTCAGGACCATGTGCCCATTTCTCACCCAGTCACTGTGGCCGGGAGGATGGAATGTCTGTGCCCACCTGGGTCTCATTCTCACCCTGGGCAGTGGAGGGCTGTGGGTCTCAGGACCCGGGAGGGTGCCAGGCAGTCAACCCTCTCAGGCCCTGGCCCCACTCAAGCATCCAGCCTCAGGCTCCCGCATCCACCCCAACACGGGTTCTGTCTGCCCACCCAGGGCCCTGGGTGTTCACATCTCCGCAGCACGAGGAATCCCATCTCCCTCACAGCTGGGTCCCCAGCGCCCACGCGGCGAAGCCCCAGAAAAAGGCCTGAGAAACTTTTCGCCTGATTGAATGGAGGTCGCAGCACAGAGGAGACTAAAGTGTGGGGTGTGTAATAATGGGTTAACCGTCACCCCTGGCAGGCAGCAGATCTGCATTTTCACGGAGGCCTCAGGGGGACACAAAGCTTAAATGGCAATGCAGAAAGCGGGGAGGGGGGCGTCCGGGGCCCTGGGAGCCCAGTCCCAGCAGCTCAGCCTGTGGGGGCCACTCGGCCAATCCCAGCGAGCTGGCGAAGGGGCTGCGAGTGGAAGGGCTGGGAAAATAATTACCGAGGAGGCCCGGGAGGGAGGGGGAGGCTGGCGAGAGGCTAATGAAACTGCTAACGCATTAGTGATTCCTGCCTGCTCCGGGGAGGCGGAGGCAGACAGCCATGTTGCCAGCTCCTGCGCCGAGTCTGCCAGGCGGGCTGGGCTGGGCACAGTGAGGCGGCAACAATAGGCACCTCTTCATCATCTGCCTCTCAACACGTGACTTTCAAAGGGCAATCTTAATATATTAAAGTCTGGATGACAGTATATTTCAACGCGTCGCATATGAAATTGGGCTGGAGTCCATTCAGATGCACTATAAATAGAATGGCTAAAATTCTGATTAAACGCAGAACAGAGATCTAAGGACCGAGGTGAGCAGGGTGCCTGGTCCCATTTTCCAGGCAGGAAACCGGGGCCCCAGGAGGTCACAGGCTTCTGGGGGGGGGGCAGGGCTGTTTCAGGGAAGCGTCCAGCCCATGAGCAGCCCCGCTGCCCCCACCACAACCCCGCGCGTCTTTTCCTTCTCAGAAGAGCTCTGTGAGCAGGCAGATGCCAAGGCTCCCCTTTACCGATGGGTCTTACCCAACATCACAACACACAAGGCCAAGGGGGCAGCGGCACCCCCAGGGCTCCATCCTCCACACGAGGCGGGCGCTTGTTCATCAGTGAAATCTGTGGTGTGATCTCATTTCAGCTCCAGAAGAGAAAACAAAGGCACAGAGAGGTTAAGTGATGTGCCCAAGGCCACACAACTGGTTGGCTGCAGAGCAAAGACTCAGATCTGAGGTTTTTTTCTGACCCCCCAAACTATGTGCTTTTTGTTCAAATGTTCCACAGTGCAAAGGGGGTGCTTAGTACCCCCCAGCAGGTTGATAGGGAGATTCGGGGCTGCCGGGAAGTCCACATCCCACTTCACCGAGGTTCTCCGGGCAGGACACAGGAGTTAAGGCGGAAATGACCACAAGAGTGCTTGCTGTGTCCACTCTGTGCCAGGTGTGTGCCAGGCACTTAGCACAGTGCCATCCCCAGTGCACAAACAAGGAAACTGAGGCTTGGAAAAGCGAAGTCACATACCTTACCAAGTGACCTCAGTAGTGAGTTGCACAGCCTGAACCATTCAGCTATCCCACAGGTGGCCCTGGCCCAATGCTGCCCACCCCCAGCCTCAAGCTGGCACTTGGCCAGCCAAGTTTCACGAAACCCAGTCTGCTGTATAGACTGGAGCTCAGTGATACCGGGTACCAAGTCAGGCCCGCCCCGTTCCGACCACCCTGGATGCACAGGAAAGGCTGGGAGACGGGTGTGGGCATGGACAGGGGTCTCACTGCATACTCAGCAAAGCAACCCCTGTTCTCAGCCTGGCCGGAGAGACTCAGGAATCTGGTGACTAACTGGGGGCCCCGATATCATACTCTGGGGTGAACAAGGTCTACAAAGAAAGGCTGTACCAGCTCCACCTGTGAGCCCTCTCCACGCCCCTCGAGCCTTCCAGGTAGGACTCCCTATGCTTGGGGAGATTTTCTAGGGATCCCAGCAGCTCATGCAGCCCTTTCCCATCTGTTCTGGGTCTGTTTGCCCAGGGAGGACACCAGAGGATGAAGCCACTTCTGAACCCTGCTGTGGGTGCAAGACCCCAGTGCAGGAGGCACGTCCTAGGTGAATGAGTGAGTGAGCAAATGAATGACATAACAAGTGAATGCCACCTGACTTGCCGCTGCAGTCACTTCCCACAGCAGCCTGCACCCAGCAGGGAGGCTGTGTTTCTATTTGTCAAAAGGAACTCCCACCCCATGAGACCAACCCTGGCCCTCAACCATCCCCAAACAAGGACACAGGCTTGGGGGCCCAGGGCCTCACAGGAGGTGGCAGCACCAGGACTCAGACCCCAGAAGATGGACTTGAGTCTGTGCCTCAGCCCAAGGCTCTGCCTTGTCCTTATTTCCAAAGACAAATCCACACATGCTCCCTTGTCTGATCCCCACCCACCCCAGGGGGCACAACCATGCCCATCCCAAGGACGAGGATGCTCGGGAGCAGAGCAGTCGAGAGCCTAACCCAAGGTCACTTAGTCATCAGGATGCACAAGGTCTCAAATCTTTCCGATCTTCCAATCCTCATCATCCATTCCACGAGCCAAAGCTGCCTCCTTCCCCATCATCAACGCAGTAAAGAAGGAGAAGGGGAGGGGGAGGGGGAGAGGAAGGGAGGGGAAAGGAGAGGAGGGGAGCCCCCCTAGCCCACAGCGGGCTCCTTTCTGGTCAGGGGAAAGGCCTCTAATGAAGGCCCCACAGATGCCGCTGAGCTGGCGGTGTCAGCCTGGGAGCCCTGCGGAGCTGCAGGGCGAGCATCTCTGCTCCCAATTAGCACACAGGTCCTCCATCAAAGCGCACGCCTGCTGCCAGGAGCAGAGGCCAGAGGGACGGCCCTTCTAACAGTAGGAGGAGGCCACAGCTCTCTGGCAGGCCCTGGCCCCTGCCCTTTGCCTTTCTGGGGGGAGTGCAAACCCCCCAATCCCCTCACTCACTCACACCCTCTCCAATCAGCCAGCTCAGGGCAGACGCCTTCACCCCGGGGGACGCACTAATGAAGATGGCCGACATTAATCTCTTCCCTCTCCCGACAGGTCAATTTATAGTTCCATGGGGAGCCCTGGCGCTCAGCCAGAGGGCCTGACATGACTCTCCCTGTTCCCTGGGAGTACGTTGGGGGTGGGCTTGATGGGATGGTGGGGGCCAGGGGTACCGGGGGCCAGAGCAGGGAGGGCTCTTCTGCCTGAGTGCCCACCACCACTGCCCCCAACAAATCTTGGCACCTGAACGAGATGGCTGAGGGTCAAGGCCTACAGGTACCGGGGAGCAAACTGGGTCTGGCTCCTCAGGCCAGGGCATCCCACCCCAAGGAGACAGGAGGCTTGTGACTTTCCAGTCCTCTAGGAATGCCAGGGGCCTCGAGAACCCCCCTAAGGAACTTAGGTCCATCTGCTTCTGACAGACTCCCCAATGTTCGCTTTTCAAAGATCAATGAGCTGGCCACTCTGGATCTGGCCCTTGCTGGACCCTGGGGATACGTCAGCTGGGTCCCCGCTCTCCCAGAGCTCCCAGTCTGGTGGGGGAGGCCAACAGAGAAGCATATGGTGCCAGGCTGCACCAGGCTGAGAGCAATAATGGAGGTATTCACCAAGCTGGGGTGTCCATGGGAAGGAGCACTGACTGCACCACCCCAGAGAAAGGTGGGGGGTCTCTGAGGACTCTAGGGAGGAGAAGACACAGCTGGGTCCTGAGGACAACCAGGGGTTCAGCAGGCCAGAAGACATGGGGGAGAGGTGTTTGGGAAGAAACCATCTCAGGCAGGGGAGACCCAGTGCGGATTCTACGACCAGAGAACGTCCGACTCACAGGGGTGAGGCTGCGGAGGTGGGCAGGGCAGACCAGAGAAGCCCAGCTCAAGGGACAGCTCAGGAGTTTGGCCTGGTTTGGGCTGGCGGACAGCTGAGACGTTCAGAAGCTCAGAGCTGCATTTAGAAAGACAGCTTTGACTTTGGTGTCCCAGACCTATGATCAAGGTGGGGGAGAAGTGGGAATGTCCAGGTCAGAGGGTAAAGGAGGGACAGACGTTTGAAGGACAGAACCAACAGAACCCTGTGGCTGATTGGATGGATGGGCAGGTAGAGGTGTCCAGGAGGCCACAGGCCTGGGGTCTCCTGTTTGGGTGCTGGTGGAGGTGATGTCACTGGTCTGAGGTAGGATAAGAAATTGGGACTTATGCTAAACTTGTGAGTCTGGAAGGTCCCGACAGGCCCCAAAACCCAGGCCTGGGACTGAAAGAAGGTGGGACTCAATTGTTGGCCCCGAGTGCAAAATTCTGAGCAGTGTTGGACTCCTCCTCCTGGAGGCAATTTCGTTTCCTTGGCAGAGGGAGGCGAGGGGACTACCCTGCTCCCAGACACTCCAGGAGGAAACACGGCCTGGTAAAGGCGGAGTGTGGGGCCAGACAGCCCCACAATGCTGGACAAAACCCTCCTGTTGGAAGCACGCGGGCTGGGCTGTCCCCATCTCCTCCAGTGCCAGAGCCCAGCGCCTGGCTCTGCACTGAGGAGTGCTCCATGTACCCCTACTGAATGGATGCCCCTTTCCCCCAGGCCCTGGCTCCTCCCCACCTCCTCCCCCTCCTTCATGGCTACCTACCAGATCTCACCTAATTCCTTCCTCAGCCTGGGAGTGTCCCCATTTTCCAGGTGCTGGAGTCAGAATGGAACCAGGTTCCAACAGACCGCAAATCACACACTCATTAGAGAAAGGGGTGAAAAGAACAAGGCTGAAATAAAGAACCAAACCGCTTACAGTGGCTGCATTATGGTGGTGGGACAATGGCCGAATTTTTTCTTTTCTACAATGAAAAATTCATAGCCTCACTCAGTGGCTATGTGTGCCCCAGAGGGGAGAGCTTGGCTTTGGCGTCAAGCAGCCCGAGAGGTCACTTCCTAGCTGGGGACCCTGAGCAAGCTATTTGGCCTCCCTTAGCCTCCGTTTTCTCATCTGTATAATGGGGACAAAAAAAAAAAAAACCACTTCAGATGAGCCGGTCACGCCCGGCGCACAGTAGGCACGCAGTAAGTGCCAGCCGTGGAGCATCACACCCCCGCGTTCTCGCCACCTGTCCGGCCTCCAGAGGAAACTTGAGACGCCCCCACGTGCCAGACGCTGGTGCTGGGCTGGCACGGGTCCCCAGGGCAGGCGCCCGCCCACCCTCCCGCTTCACCCCGCCGAGCCGCGCTGCCCCCTTACCCTGGTGGCCGGAGGGCCGGCATCGGTCCCGCAGGAGAGCCCGGGCAGCGGGGCCGGGCTCCGGAGCGCGGGGCGCGGGCGCGGGCAGGGCGCGCGGGGGCGCGGGCCGCGCGCTCCGGGCCGTGCGCCCCGCGGCCGCCGCGTCCTCGCCTCCAGCGCGGGCCTCGCGCGCCCCGGCCGGCCCGGGGGCAGGCCCTGCGCAGCGCCGCGCCGGGTGGGGGGCGGGCCTCGCGGGCCCTGGAGAGGCGCCCGGGCGGCGAGGGCTCCCGGCGGGCGCGGGCGGCGCCGCTGCGGTGGCCCCGCTGCTGAGTGGTGGGACGCGATTTACTGGCTGCAATTCCCGGCGCCCCTCGATGGCACTTAAGAGAGACCGGGAGGGAGCCGGGGAGAGCGGGCGGAGGGCGCGCGGGCGGAGGAGGGGCGGCGGGAGCCGTGCGCGCTGGCGGGGGAGGGGCGCGGGCGGGGGCGGGCGGGAGGTGGGGAGAGGCCCGGATGGAGGCGGCGGGCGGCCGCGGCGCGCGGGGCTGGGGTGGGTGGGGGCCTTGCTTCTAGCCCCCGCCCACCCTCGCCCAGCACCCCCTTGCACTGGCGCAGTTGGTAGGGGTGAGGCCAGCCCCCACCCAGCCGGCTCACCCCACCCCACACCTTCAAAAAAACCCTGCGTCCAACTGGCCCATCCCACCCCAGCCTCTTTCTTCACAATTCCCCCACCATCCCACTGGCCCACCCTGCTCAGGACACCCCCTCTTCACAGCCCCCCCACTTCTAACCAGCCTGCTCCACCTCAGTGCCCCTGCTCAACACCACTGCCACTGGGGATCAAAACTCTTGGCCCATGGGCCCAGTCCAGCCAAAGCCATGCTTGGTTTGACCCCATGGTATTTTTTGTTTTTAACTAAAATTAATTCCCATCATTTAAAAATCGAGAATTTTCACATAAAACCCACATTTCCAGCTTAGTTTGGATAAGAGGAGACCCAGGCAGGAGCCTTTCCCCTTGAATTGCCACTTGGCAGCCGCCTTGACAGAACACTGGCCTGCTCCAGGCCCACCTGACCGGCCCCAAAGGCCTGTGTTCTTCAGCAAGGAGCCCTTCATACCCCAGGGCCTTTGAAGGGCCCTCTCTGTGGGATGCCCATGCCACCCTCCAGGCTCCTCTTCTAGGAAGCCTCCTGGCACTGTTCCCCCACCCCCAGTGGCCACCCAGCCTCCTGCTCCCACCGCCTGCCCTGCCTGGTTCCTTGCTGGCTGGCACTGTGGCCTCTGCGGCTGCGCTCTCACCACAGGGCTGCTGCTCTCTGGCTGCATTTCCCCGCTCATCCTGGCTCTGGGCCTGGCCCACAGTAGGCGCTCAGTAAGTGTTGGCTGAGGGGCAGCCAAAGAAGAACAGCCAGATCGGGAATCCACGAGGCGGCTTGGGCCATGGCGGGCACAGGGCACCGGTCCCTGCAGCTGATGTTCATTTTAAAAGCCCCAAATGTTCATTCCAGGCGGTTATTGGCAACCAAGGAAGCTAATGATTTCCACGCTTCATTTTTTTCTACCTTAGTCCCACTGCCAAGGCCTCGGGGCCTCTGCTGCTGCCCTCAGACTGGCATCAAAATCCTCCCAGAGGTGCAGTCCGCCTGGGAGTGTCCAGGAGACTCAGGGAGCCCAACAGTGCCTCCCGCGAGGTCACAGCAGGCCTCAGGGCCACGGGTTGTGAGGGCAGCAGCTGACCAGTGACTGTGGGGGCCCAGAAAGCCCTCCTGGGCTAGCGCAGCTGTGATGATCCACCTGGGCAGGTGTCTTGGCACCCCTTCATCCTGCTGCTTCCTGAGCAGAGGACAGGAGGAGTCCAGGCAAGAGCCCCCCTTTCTATCTCCAGATACACCTCAGGCTTTTCTAAAAATCTGTGTCACACCCTGGCCAGTTTGGCTCAGCGTTTAGAGCGTCGGCCTGCAGTCCAGAGAGACCCGAGTTCGGTTCCTGCTAAGGGCACGTACCTCAGTTGCAATTTGTCCCCGGCCCTGGTTGGGGTCGTGCAGGTGGCAGCCAGTCGATGTGTCCCTTTCACATCGATGTTTCTCTCTCTCTCTCTCTCTCTCTCTCTCTCTTTCTCTCTCTCTCTTTCTCTCTCCCTCCCTCCCACCCTATCTGAAGATGAATGCAAAAATGTCCTCGGGTGAGGATAAAAAATAAATAAAATGAAAAAATAAATAAAAATCTGTGTCACTAACCCAACCAGATACCAAGATCCCATTTTACAGAGAAGAAACAAGTTCAGAGAAGGTGACTTTGCCAAGTCACAGGCTGGTAGGGCAATGAGCCGGGAGCCTGCATGGCCCTCCAGAGTGCCCCTACCCAGTATGGAAGTGAGCCCCTCACCTCAGGGCTGGACCCAGAGCTAGCTCTTGGTGGGACCGGTATGTAGTGGAGGAGAGGAAGGCACCTGGATCCCAGTGCTGGCTCCAGGCAGGCCTCCCTCCCACAGCCTTGCACAGCTGGGCGAATGTCCAGAACCCTGTCCCCATCTCCTCAACCACCTCCTGGCCAAGGGGCCCAGCCAGGAGCCCTCTCAGTGAAGGGGCCGGGGAGTAGGCCTAGCCCACCAGCCAGCAACCATGCAGCAATCACAAAACACCTTCCAGGACCTCGGCATGCCCACCTTCAATATGGGGGAACAACCCGGCCTCTATGGGCTTTCGGGGGCACAAACAAGGCAGCAGACAAGGAGGAAGGAAAGCCAGGAAGTTGAGTGCTTGGGTTCTAAGGTGAGCTGGCCTGAGTTCGAATCCCGACTTCCCAACTTCCCAGCCGTGACTCCCTGCCCGGGGCCTCAGTTTCCTTCTCTATAAAAAGTGTAGGGGCAGCTCATAAAAAGATCAAAAACTGACTTAAGAGACTGAAATGAGGCTGACGTGGGACAAGGCATGTGGAACCATTCAGCACAGCCTGGCAATCGTAAAGTTCAAGACTTGTGACCTTGATGAGGGAGACAGAGGGAACAGTGAAAAGCAGGGGCCCCGGAGAGTTGACATCCTAGCTCCACTGTGCCAACTGTGTGGCCGTGGGCGAGTTACACAACCTCACCGGGCCTCAGTTTCTTTAAAAATGGGAATATTAATGACATTTCCCACATCATCTGGTTGTGTTGGGGGTTAAATTAGTCAGGTCTGGCGTTGATAACAACGCCCAGCACCAGTAAACAGCATTCGCTCACTTCTTACTCTCTAAAGCAACAGGCCCAAGCTCGAAGCAGCCTTGACCGCAAGCCTGGGAGCCCGAGGCTGCTAGCCTACAAGCCTTAGTTGGTGGCAGTAATGGGCAAGTGAAGGGGGAGGGGGCAGCTGGACCATCAGAGTCCAGGATTATCCTGGAGGCCACAAGTAGGGCCCACCTGGAGAGAGGGGTGAGGAGACACTCAGAGGGGCCTTTCCTGCTCCCCCCCCCCCGCAGCTTTAGTAGTTCCCAACTTTCCCATTTCCCTGCCTGTAGCAAGGATCAGTATTTAAGAGTGTCTTTAGTTGGCCATGTTTGTCTGTTTTCACCCTCTCTCCACATAAACTCTGTGAGGATGGAGATTTTTTTATCTGTCTGGATCCTTGCTGTACCCCCAGCATCTAGCGCAGAGCTGAGCACATAGTAGGTACTCAACAAACATTTGCTGCTGGGAAAAAACTCTCAGATGGTAACAATTAGCTAGAAGGGCGGGATGGCATAGCCCACTGCCGATAGGCAGCTCCCCCTCCCGGAAGATAGCCCAGTCCAGCTGCTGTCCCCATGTTATCTTGGTGCCCCCAGAGTGGGGTCAGGAGGCCACAGTCCTCCCTGTTCTGCAGCCAGGAAGCATGTCACCGTCACTGCAGTGCAACTGGGCCTCTTGAACGAGGGAGGGACCCAGGCAATTTTCTGGCTCACAGCTCATTCCAGAGCTGCCTGGTGACACAGACAGGCCTGCAGGCCCGGGAAGGCCCTGTTCCAGCAGATACAGCTGGGACTCCCATCCTGGAGCCTGGCAGGGCTTCTCCACCCCCAGGGCCTGGAGGGGCTTCCCGGATGAGCCCGCTCCCCAGCCACAGGCCCTCACGTGTGCATGGCACTCCCCCGTTACAGCTTACAGAGTGCGTTCACAGACATTATCACATTGCTCCTAAACGCCCCCTAAAAACCACAATAAATCTCTCGCTCTGGCTCCGGAGCCCACCGGCTGCTTGCTTCCTAATCAGTGAGCAGAGGGCCTCAGGGCTCAGAGCCTGCCAAAGCCAGCCAGCAGGGACAGAGGGGGTCCACGTGGGCGGGTGGCAGGTGGCGGGTGGCAGGCCCAGGGTGGCAGACCCAGCTGGGGCACTGCAGGAACAGGGAGGAGGAGCAAGCCCTGAGGCCCGGCCCCTGAGGTCTCCCGGGAGAGCACTGCTGGCGGGACTTGAGGGGAGCAGATCAGAACCTGCCCGAGCAGTGGAGCAAAGGTTAGGGAAGGGCCCGGAGGGCTCCCCAGCGTGTAGGAGCACCACCAGGCAGGTGGGCTCCCGGCCAGTGGGGCCAGGGACGGTCAGCCCCAGCTGGCTTCTCACCTGCTTCTCTCCACCCCCCAGGTAACCGCCTCCACCAGCCCCCCAGTGTGCCAGGCCTGCGCCCATGCTTCCTGTGCCCGATGCCTTGACTGCCTTTTGAAACCCTAACCCTCTCTGAAGGAGTTCAGAACTCCGCCACCTATAGATCCCTCCCCAGCTTCTGGAGGCTGCACCCCAGGCTCCCCAGCTGGCTGGGGCCCCCCTCTCCTGCAGTCACAAGCAACGGCATGAGGCTGGAGGCCGCTAGTGGGCAAACACCCAGCCCAAGGCGAGACCCCGCGGGACGGCCCCGCCAGCACTGTTTTCAGCCCAGCACTCAGCCCGGGGCAGCCCCAGAGAAAGACCCCCCCCCCCTAAATGTCTGAGCCAGATCAGCCAGCAGCCGTGGTTGGGTTTTGTTTTTTTACTACTTCCCTTGATTCTCAAAGTTATAGGATCTCAACTTACAAGCTGTGGAAAGTTCAGGAAAGTTTAAATAAGCAGGGCGAGGGAGGGCCTGGCCCGAGGGGCTGCGGCTGCCCTGGCAGGCGTCCTCCCGCTGCACAGGCCCGTCTCCCTGCGGCGTCTGGGGAGCCTGGGGCTCGACCTCTGAGCCCAGCCAGAGGCGCCTGATCTGTCACAGCCGTGGTTGTGGCGGTGTCACAGCAGGCGTGGAACAGGTGGTGGCTTCTCTGCGGTCACCCCTCAAAGGATCGGCATTTTCCCCTTTCCTTGATATGAAAGCCAGCTGCTGGGCCTGAGCCCTGGTGGGTGGAGGCACCATAGTCTTGTGAAGTGTTGCCATGTGGTGTCTGAGGTGGGTCCAGGCAGTGGGTTGGAGGGAGCGGGAGGTGGAAGGGAACTTCTGGGGCCTCGGGGCAGACCCCAGGACGAGGAGCACAGAGCTCAGGGAGCCCCGGGCCCAACCCCTCGGCCTGGTGTCCCAGATCCTTTCTCCTGATAAGGAACCTGTATCCAGAAATATAAAGAACTCTTGCCCCGGCCGGTTTGGCGCAGCAATTAGAGCGTCGGCCTGCGGTCCAGAGAGACCAGGGTTCAGTTCCCGCTGAGGGCACGTATCTTGGTTGCAGTTTGTCCCCTGCCCTGGTTGGTCGTGCAGGTGGCAGCCACTCGATGTGTCCCTTTCACGTCGATGTTTCTCTCTCTCTCTCTCTCTCTCTCTCTCTCTCCCTCCCTCCCTCCCACTCTGTCTGAACAAAAAATGGAAAAATGTCCTCGGGTGAGGATAAAAAACAAACAAACTTACCAGTCAACAATAAGAGGACAAATAACCCATTTTAAAACGGGCAAGAAATATGAACAGACATTTCTCCAGAGAAGATATACAATGGCAAGTAAGCACATGAAAAGATGCCAGCACCGCCCTGGCCGGTTTGGCTCAGCAATTACAGCATTGGCCTGTGGATGGGAGAGACCCGGGTTCGATTCCTCCTAAGGTCACGTTGCAGTTTGCAGTTTGTCCCAGGCCCCGGTTGGGGTCGTGTGGGTGGCCAGTCGATGTGTCTCTCTGACACTGATGTTTCTCTCCCTCTCTCCCTCCTGCTCTATCTGAAGATAAATGAAAAAAAAAAAAATGTCCTTGGGTGAGGATAAAAAAAAAGAAAGGAAGGATGACAACACCAGCAGTCACTAGTCAAAGCCACAGTGCGATGCCATTCCTCTCCCACCAGGATGGCTGTCACCAAAAGGCAGGCGGTAACGAGTGTTGGCCAGGGTGTGGGGAAGTCGGAACCCTCCTGTGCTGCTGAGGGGCTATGAGATGGGGAAGCCACTGTGGAAAACCATCCCTCAGACGGCTAAACAAAATTACTCGGTAACCGCGCAATTCCGCCGCTCAGTATCCACTCACGAGAAATGAAGAAACATGTCCACACAACTCGGACAGAAGGTGTACAGCAGCATTATCCGCAACGTGGACGCTCACCAACAGATGGATGTCTAGATAAACAAAATGTGGAGATGTGGTATATCCATACACTGGAATACTATTTGGCCATAAAAAGGAATGAAATACTGCCCGGCCGGTTTTGCTCAGCGGTTAGAGCGTCGGCGGTCCAGAGAGACCCGGGTTCGGTTCCCACTAGGGGCGCGTACCTCGGTTGCGGTTTGTCCCCGGCCCTGGTTGGGTCGTGAGGGTGGCAACCAGTCGGTTTGTCCTTTTCACATCAATGTTTCTCTTTCTCTCTCTCCCACTCTATCTGAAGATAAATAGAAAAATATCCTCGAGTGAGGATAAAAAAAAAAGGAACGAAGTACTGATTCATGCTACAACATGAAAGATTCAATCATAAAAATAACAACAGCAACAACAAAAACATAACGCTCAGTGAAAGAAGCCAGAGCACAAAAGGCCACATAGTGTCTGATTCCGAAGGTCCAGAATCGGCAAAGCCATAGAGACAGGAAGTACATGAGTGGCCACGGGCTGGGAGCAGGAATAGAGAGTGATGCTAATGGGTATAGAGTTTCTTTGGGGTGTGATAATAATGTTCTGGAATTAGATAGTGGTGATGGTTGCACAGCTCTATAAATATACTAAAACCACTGAGTTGTATACTTCAAAATGGTGAATTTTATGGTATGTGAGTTGTATCTCAAGAAAGCTATTTAAAACAAATGATAGGGTCCCATCTCAGTCTACACCACAGGCCCCCAGGGGCTGGCCCTGCCCCTCCCAAGCCGGGACACTGGTGGGGTACGAGGTAGCAGATGCCCTGATGTCGCCCAGGATCCTGCTTCCTCCACCAGGTCCAGCTCAGGCCTGCCTCAGCCTTTGGCTCTGGCCACGCCTTCTTCCTGAAACACTCTCCCCACCTGCTGCTCATGCTCTGGATCTCAGCTCAGACACCTGGTCCTCGGAGAGGCCTCTCCTGATCCCGGGACTGATTCTCTTCCCCTCACAGTGCCCAACCTGCGATGCAATCGTGGTGCCAGCGCGGAGTAGGTGCACAGTACCCCTTACCCAATGAGTGCGGCAAGAACAAGAACTCTGTCTGAGGCTAGGGGTCGGGAGGGCTGAGGAGGGCCTGTGCCACGGAGGCGTTCGTTAGGGCGGTGGGTAGCCACAAAGATGAGGAAGGTGACATGACACACTCAGGTTCCAGAATGATCCCTTTCACTCTTCTACAGGGGATGAGCCAGCGCTCCAAGGCTGGACATGAAGCCAGGAGAAGGCGATGCCCTTAGTCCACGTTTGCAGATGAGGGGCCCGGCCTGGGGCAGGCCGCACAGGTACGAGGGGGGGCACACTGGGGAGGAATCTGGGAGCCAAATCAAAGCACCTCGGAGACGGCACCAGTGGAGGGGAGAGGGAGTCCAGGACGGTGCCAGCTCCCGTGGTGCAGGGGGCTGGGGAGGAATGGGGACATTTCCGGAGCAGAGCATCACAGGAGGAGCACCCCTGGTGTAAGGTGCTCTGAGGGGCCGACTGTGGGACCTGAACAGGCACTACCACCCCCACGTACCAGATGAATCTAGTCGCCCCTGTGGTGCTTCCCACGTCCACCTTCCTTGACTCCCCATTTTTCTGGATCAGGTACAGGCACCCTGTTCTGACCAAGGCCACAGCCTCCTCCCTGGCCTCCCCACCTTGAACCACTTGCCTTTTCTCATTTGTCCTCTGTGGTTCCACCAGCACAGGGTGAGTCATTACTAGCTCAGAAACCTTCGATGGCTCCCCGTTGCCCTCAGAACAAAGGCTAGAGCTCCAGAGGGGTTCACCTGGCTTTGCAGCCTCCCTCCCCGCCACACCCTGTTCCACACATCCTCCCCTACCTCCTGTCTTTGGGTGTACTATGCTTCACCAGATGCCCTTGCCCCGTCTCTACAGGTATGAAGTCCACCTCCTCGGGCCCCTCCCTCCCTTAGCCTTGCCAGCACGGAGCCATCAGCTCTGCCAGGCTTTTCTGGCACTCAAACCAGGAGGCATGACCCGACCAGGGTTTTTACTGATAGCGACTTTATTTGAACTGACTCAGAAATATTCAACAATCAAATCACATGTAGTCACAAACTTGTTGAGTGACCTGAAGTTGAAAAGAATTGAATATCCTTTGGTCTTATTCTGCCCCATGGAGAAGTTGCTACAGGCTCAGACACACTGGATGTCAAGTCCATGAGCAGGGACCTGTCTGTCGAGTTCATGGACGTAGCCCTGGTGCCTGGGACAGTGCCCAGGTAGGTGGGAAGGACGGTGGATGGACAGGAAGGTAGGGACAGGGAAGAGTTGGGTAGCTGTGTGGGTGAATGGATGGGTAGGAGGGCGAGAGGGGAGGGTTCATAGCGGCCCATGGGCCCCTTTATGTCCAGAGCACAGAGAGGATCACCCTTCCCGGGGCCGGCCTGGGAGCCATGTAGCCCCATGGATGCCGAGAGAACCACTCCAGCCCCCCTGAGGGCCTCCCCCGAGCCTCTAGGCCAGCAAATGGACCGGAACTCTCTGGAGTCGTCCTCGACACCGCCCCTCCCTCACACACACACACTCCATCAGCAAATCCTGTTAGATTATTTTCAACAGCCTCCCATCCGTCTCCCTAGTGCTGCCCTTGACCCTCCCCCAGTCTATTCTCAAATCAGCAGCCAGAGGGATCCTTTTAAATGGCGAGTCCAGGAGGCCTCACCATCTGGCCCCCATTTCCTCTCTGAGCTCATCTGCTCCCACCTCCTCCCCCTCACTCCCCTGCAGCCACACGGGCCTCCTCTTCCTCCAGCGTGCGAGCCACGCTCCAGTGCCAGGCCTTGCCGGGCTGTCCCCTGGCTGGAATGCTCTTCCCCAGGCAGCCACCTGACTGCCCTCTCGCCTCCCTGCAGCCTGTGCTCAAGTGTCACTTTCTCAGTGAGAACTTTTTTGGACACCTTATTCATTGGAAAAAGAAAAAAATTAACCCCTTGTTTCCCTCCCGTTTTATTTTTCTTCTGAGCACTTATTGCCCTGACCAATAATATATTTTACTTTCTTATTATGTATTTTTGTCTGTGTTTCTCCAGTAGAATGGGATCTCCATGAAGTCTGTCCACTGCTGTGTCCCAAGCACTGAGCACAGGGTCTGCAGGGCACATGTGCAGAATGAATGAATGAATGAATGACTGAATGAATGATTGCACCTTTGCGGGGCCCAGGTTTGCTCCTCCTGGGCTCCCTGCCCTAAGCTCAACGCCCACACAGGTCCCTCTTGCCCCGTCACTGTCTTCACCCCAGTCCAGAAGCCCCTCAGGAACTGCCTCCCCTCGCCCTCCGCCGCTCAGTCTCAGGGGCTGCCGCATGGGCACAGCCACAGAGGCTCCAAGTCAAGTTCAAGGGAAGACAACCAGGACCGGTTCAGAACCATTTACACGGCACCTTTCCCAGCGAGCAGGGGGCCTCAGCAGCCGGGACTCCTCCAGACACCATCCCCAGCCACCAGTGGACATTCCCCTGCCCCTGCCCCCTGCCCCCTGCCCCCGCCATTAGTCCTCCACATTCACTTCCCTACTCAAGCCTCAGTCCAGCCTCGCCGGTTAGACAGAGTGAAATGACTGGGGTTGCAGGGTCACGGAACAAATGAAGAAACCGGAGCTCAGAGGTGCCCAAGGCCCCCAGCAAAGACCCAGGCTTTCCTGGTGCGGGGGCCCGGTGAGACCAGATGGCACTGGGCACACTGAGCCAAGGGTGGGGAGTCTCACCCGACCCCAGGAGTGACGAGCCGGCCTGAGCTGCAGCGCCAACGGGCGGGAACCGAGGCCCAGGTGTGCCGAGCAGCCGCGGCTCCCCTCAGCATTTCACAGGGGCTTCGCGGGGTGCGCGGTGCAGAGTCCTGGCTCTGGAGGCCTGGGGAACCTGCTGGCCGTGGAGGTCACGTGTGTGCGCATGTATGTGCATGTGTGTACTTGTGTGCGTGTGTGAGTGTATTACATAGGGCACAGGACTCAGGAACAGACAGATCACTGTGGGCCTCCAAACCCAAGTCATCTCACCTCAGTGACATCAGGGGGTGGCCTAGAGATGGGAGAGGGCACCCAGGACGGAGAGAAAGGAGTGTCCGGACCATTCAACCAGGGGCATAGCAGGACACAGTCCTAACCAACGCATAGCACAGCCAAGTCCACCAGACCCAAATACAAAAACCAACTCAGCCCCGGCCAGTTTGGCTCAGCGGTTAGAAGATCGGCCCACGGACCAAAGAGTTGCGGGTTCGATTGCTGGTCAAGGGCACATGCCTCCGTTGCAGGTTCAATCCCCGGCCCTGGTCAGAGTCGTGCAGGAGGCGGCCAACTGATGTGTGTCTCTCTCTCCCTCCTGCCCTCCCACTCTATCTAAAAAATCAATTGAAGAATATCCTCAGGTGAGGACTTCTAAAAAAATGACTCAGCTGCTCATTTACTGGGTTTCAGGCCGGCGGCCTCGTCTGTCTGCGCCTCAATTATATATTATCTGCCAAATGGGTTTAATGTGGTGAAGATCAAACAAGATGATGTAGGTATTCAATACATGATAACAATTTAGGCTGCTGGTAGTTTTATTAGAGCTAACATCTGCACAGGAGAACGAGCCACCCATTCATTCCGGAAGCAATCACTGAGCCCCATTTCTGCCCTGCCATGAACAGGGCACCAGACACAAAGCCTTGCCCTCAAGGGACTCACAAATGATAATGATAATGTGCTCCGGTGTGTCCCAGCTGGCTGACTTGCAGAGGCAGTAGGTTTGTTGCTTTATAAGCACAATCTCATTCAGTCCCTTAGAGAACCCTGTGAGTCGGGGCTGCTACTTGTCATCCCACAGATGAAAAAACAGAGAGGTGAAGTAACTGGTCCATCGGCACCCAGCAGGAGAGGCGCAAAGCCAGGATTTGAAAGGAGGGACTTACCACCACACTCGGAACAGAAACCTGCACAACCAGGGTCGTTGCACAGATCAAGGCAGCACTTGGAGCTGTGGGAAGAGGGTTTTGAGAGAGGTGGCTCAGGAAGGGACTGGCAAGGAACACCAACAATCAGGGACTTAAAGACAAGAAGGCTTGGCCCTGGCAGATTTGGCTCAGAGGTTAGAGCTTTGGGCCGTGGACCGGAGAGTCCTGGGTTCGGTTCCCACTAAGGGCACGTCCCTCGGTTGCAGTTTGTCCCCGGCCCCGGTTGAGGTCGTGTGGGTGGAAACCACTCAGTGTGTCTCTCTCACATCGATGTTTCTCTCTCTCTCTTCCTCCGTCTTTCCCTCCCACTCTATCTGAAGATAAATGCAAAAAAAAAAAAGTGTCCTCTGGTGAGGATAAAAAAAAAAAAGACAAGAAGGCTTGGGCAGCAGGAGAAGGGGAAGGGCGGCTAGGCAGGCAGGACAGCTTGGGCAAAGGCCCAGAGTGGGGACAGGGCAGGCAACCCAGGCCCGGCTCCTGGTTCCAACCTCCTAGCTGATGCTGTTCTCAAAGGCCCACTAACATCCTCTGGCCTTTGCCTATGCTGATCCCTGTCTATATGCTGTTCCCCTTATTCTTCTCCCTTCCAGGTTCAGTGCTGGCAGGGCAGGGTTTGGAAACAGACTTGTGGGTTCCCAACCATGTGCCTTTCCTGCTGCACTGCCCGGTCTCACAGAGAGGATGAGACTTAAGCCTAGTGACCCAAGATGGACAGGAATCTGCAGAAAGAACATGGTGAATGGGGAACAGAATGTGCAAAGAAAGACATGAGGGCAGAGCCAGGACTGTGCCTGGATCTGCCCCCCTGCACAGTCACAGCCCCCCCCCCAGCCCATCACATTCCAGGGCCCCGAAGCCAATACCTGTTCCTCTGCCCTGCCCAGGGCCTGGCAGGATATTGGCAGAGAATGCTCAGGCCGTGGGATGGTACTCAGGCTCTCACAATGCTCAGCCAGATTGCATCTCCCTGTGCCTTGGCCTTCTCTCCTATAATATGAGATTGCAGGTCCCATCTCCAGAATTATTTTTATTTATTTATTTTAAATAAATATTTTTAATACTTACCCGAGGGTATGTTATTGTTGACTTTAGAGAGGAAAGGAGAGGGAGAGAGAAAGAGAAAGGAAGAGAAACATCGATGTCAAAGGGAAACGCAGTCGGTTGCCTCCCACACTGGTGGATTGAACCTGCAACCCGGATATGTGCCCCGACCAGGAACCCAACTCAAGCCAACCGAATCACACCTGCCAGGGCTCAAGAATTATTTGAGTGAAGGTGAGGAAAGTCCCTAACAGAGTCGGTAGTGGCTCAACAAACATCAGTTGCTTGGAGAACCCTGACAGCCCACTGGTCCTGGCGTTGAGCCATCCCCTAGCTGGGAGCCAGGCAGCTCCGCAAGGCAGGGAGGCTCAGGGTGTAGCTTGGGTGGGGCTGTGATTAGAGCAGTGAGGTTGTTCTAAGTTGAAATGGGAGCTCTGCCTCCTGGAGGCCCCATGTCTGCCCTCCATGCGTTCCAAATGTCATCGTAGGGCCTCCCAGTTACTCAAGGTGCTGGCCATGACCCAGCCCAGCTGACAGATGAGACCGAGAGGCAGATGTCAAGGGCTGGCCAGCTCCCAGCCTGGACCCCAGTTCCGCAGACAGGGAGGCAGCGGGGGTTTGCGGGGCTGCTCACAGAGCTATTGCAGGTGGTGGCCCCGTTCCCACTCTGTCCACAGAGCCTGGCTGTTATAGGGGAAGCTTGGGAGCTCCAGGAGGGGACAGTGGCACTTACTGGGCACCTACGGTGGGCCAGAAAAGGGCTGGGAACTTAACAGCTCTCCTTAACTGCCTTAACTGACACAGGTAGTAATATCGCCATTTCACAGATGAGGAAGCTGAGGCTCAGGGAGGTCAAAGAAACGTGGACTTGAGCCCCTTTGACCTTAACCTCCCCTCCTCCACACGCAGAGGTTGTTGACTGCAGCGGGGCTCCTGCAAGCCTCCCCCTGGGCAGCCTGAGAGCAGCTGTCAGTGGGAGCTGGGGCTGGCCCTGAGACTCCCTCCTTCGGCACAGCTGAGAGCACGCGGGCAAGGCCCTGCCCACGGCAGCCTCCGGACAGAGCAGAGTAGGACGGCCCAGTCAACCGGTGGCCCTCCCTGGGTAACTGCTCCGCTCTGAGCTCGGCTTCCTGGGCTGTCAAATGGGGACAACGACAGCCCTGCGTGAGGGATAGTTGTGAGGCTTTAGGGAGTCACTAACCCTAGAAAATTCCAGGCGCATCCAGAGTCTTCAGAGAAGCTCTAGCCAAGGAGAGAGGCTCAGAGAACTTTCCAGAGGCCTGACTCACCTTCCCAAAGGAGGAAGTGGCCTCGATGGGAGCACCCCTGTGGTGGGGGGCTGGGACTCAAGGTCAGAGCCTGGCTCCCCCAGAACTGACGCCATCTTACCCAGCCCACCCAGAGGAAGTGGTCAGTCTTGCTAAAGGGAGTGGGGCCAGCAGGTCCGGGTTCAAGTCCTCCATCTGCCATTTATCAGCCAAGTGCTGATGTAGCTACTGGTTACCTCTCTGCTGAGTCTTGGCTTCTCCCGCTTCAAGGAGGGACCTGTCTCTCAGGGCGGTGGTGCTCAGCAGTGTGAAGCCAAACTTTGGCAGCTCCTCGAGTGCAGAACTGAGCATGCCCCAGGCCTGTCCCCCACGGGACATCTAGGCCACCCCCATCATTGTCGTGCCTGCCTCTCTGCTCATCGAGGGATAAACTGGAGAAATGCAGCCTGGGAGAACGGCCTCATGTCTTTGCCCATTCTGTCCCCGCTGCTGACCATGCTCTTCCCGGCAGACTTCTCTCTACCCTCAGTCCCTCTAGGCTTATCTCACCCTCCCTGTGTGGCCGCGGGAGAAGTCAGGGGTCCACCGATGGGAAAACTGAACCATGGAGAGAACTGAAGCTCGGGGGTCACTGGGATCCAAGCCAGGCTCCCCTGTTCCTCCCGGCCCCTCAAAGCGGCACTGAAGACCTTCCTCAGTGTGTCCCCACCAGCCAAGCGGCCCACACACGTGCCCTGTACATTCCCCCCATGGGGCCTGTTCCCACATGGAAACCTCACCCTGGAAAACCTGCCCTTTTCTCCACCCACGTGGTTCTTATTGACCTTTAAGGCCCCACCTACTCCTGCCTGCCCACCAGCCCCATCCTCAGCCCCCGCGCACACCCACCTGCACGCCCTCCTCCGCCCAATTCCCCTTCGCTTTCAGGTCACTGTATGCCCTTCCTCAGAAGCTGCCCCGGCGGCTGGGCCATTCCTCCTGTGAGCTCCTTCCCGGCACCACTCCACTCCACCGCGCAGTGTCTGGGCCTTTGGGAGTGGGACAGGGCAGTGTTTTTTCACATGTCACCTCAGCCCCCCTCACAGACCTGGCACAGACAAGGTGCTCAATGCTTGCTGTCCCCGTCCCTCCATGGCATCCATCCATCTGTCCTGTCACTCACCAGGAACACAGCAGTGAGAAGACTGGCTCTGGTGCAGGTTTTGCTCTGGTAACAAACACGTGCACGTGCACAATACAGTCGAGGGGGACAAGTGCTGTGAGGAGCAGCCGAGCAGGGAGAGAGCGACAGGGTGGCCAAAGAAAGGATGGGGAAGGTGGTAAGGGAAAGTCTCTCTGAGCATGTGACAGTTGATCAGCTCTCTGAAGGAAGTAAAAGGGGAAGGGATGTACATATAAGAGGAAAGGGTGTACTGGGGAGAGGAAAGCAGGTGCAAAGGTCCTGAGGCAGGAATGCATATGCTGTGTTGGAGGAATAGCAAGGAGGTCAACGGGTGAGGCAGAAGCTGAGGTCAGACAGGGAACAAGAGAGTCCACCGGCAGAACTGCTTTGACCCTGATTGGGCTGGGAGCCACTGCAGGGTTCTGGGCAGAGGCATGCAAGATTTGACCCAAGTTCTAACAGGATCACCTGTGTGGAGAGGGGATTCCAGGGACTGCGGGGCAAGCAGAAAACCCGTGAGAAGGTTCATGGAGGGGGGCGATGTGAGGGGTGGCAGTGGATGTGGAGGGAAGGGGTCAGACTGCTGATATATTTTGAAAGCTGAACCAGTAGAATGTGTTGATGGATTGAATGAGCGTGTGAACAGAGAAAGAGAGAGAGATCAAGGATGATCCCAAGGTTTTTGGCCTGAGCAAGAGGGTGGAAAAATGGAGGTACTGTTACCTGAGATGGGAAGGTTACAGGGTGGGGCAGGTTTGGGGTGAATTTCAGGACCGTAGACTGTGACCTGCTAAGGTGGAGCTGCCTACTAGGCATCCAAATGGAGGTTTGGCAGGGGTGTTGACCGGACTGGTCTGTGGGAGAAGCCCAGGCTGAATGTGGGTACCTGCTCTGTGAGTCACTGTGTCTTACACATAGCAGGTCCTCAGTAAATGCCTGCTGACCTGGCCTGCAGGGTCTTGTGGGTGGCACAGAACGGGCCAGAGGCCCAGCTCCTGGGTGGACCAGAGGCCCCAGGGCCACCACGGGGAGCCACACCCGGAGGAGGCAGGAACGCTGCGGCAGCATTCCTCTGGTAACGGGGCAGAGGGTAACCTGGGAAGGCCTTTGGCTCAGGTGGTAGAGTCTTGGCACAGAGATGCAGTGGGCATTCTGGGAAGGCAGGGGCTCCAGCTTCAGGCTGAGGTAGAAAACGGGAAGAAGGTCCGAGGGAGCCAGCGGAGCTGGGGGTTCGTGGATGCAAGAGCCTGACCCTGGCTCCAGTCCAGGCTCTAGCACCTGGACAAGATATTTAACCCCTGAGGTATCCATTTTTGCCTCTAAAATAGGAATTAAAACTGTACCCCCTGCACAGGTTGATGTGAGGGTCAAGTGAGCTAAGCCATGTAAAGTGCCCGGAATAAAGTGATGGCAGGTGCTGAATCACATGACCCACCCAGCAATACTGCATCCAAAGAAGGCGGTGTGCCCCAGCCTCCTGGGAGGGCAGAGAAGAACAGTGCACAAGGCGCAAGTGCGAGGTGCCTGGGGCCCAGATAAGGAGGGGTACTTTATCCCCTGTGGGCAATGGGGAGCCACGGAAAGTTCTGTGCAGAGATATGAGGGCTCTTTCATTCAGTCCTCAGTTATCCTCCACTTGTGCTCAGTTTGACACAGCCTCCCACCCCAGGCCCACAGTCCTGGCCGGCACCCTGCCTGTGGGTTCAGGCACATCTCGTAGTCACAGCTAACACTTGCTGATTGCCCACGAAGTCAGTGCTCACAGCAGACCTGAGGGTGGTGTGAGGCTGGTCCTGTTATGATTATAGTTCGACAAAAGAGGAAACCAAGGCACAGAGAGCATCACACAGATCAATGTCATCATGCAGACAGTGGCTGGCAGTTGGGAGGCAAACCCAGGCGGTGGACTTGACTCCAGAATCAACACTCGCCTCTTCTGCTCTAGAAGAGCCCAGAGCCCTTCGAAGAGCCGGGCATGGTGGAGCGTCCAGCACAATCAATTCTCCCAGCTGCCAGGGCAGGGGCACTGTGCCTGCTCACGGGGCAGAGACTAAGAGGTGATGTGACTTGCTCAGGGCCCCACAGCTTGTCACCGGATCCGAGGCTCCAATGCAAAACTGTTAGACTCCAAATGCCTGTGCTGGGGGCCTGCTCGGCATGACCCGCGGAACCCTGAGCTCCCTGTCACCTGGGCCTGCATCAGGGGTGAGGTATCAGCCTGAGGCTATTTCTGAGGTCCTCGTCCCCTTGGGGGGGGGGGCAGTGGACCCTCCCTTCCCCTCCCATGCTGCCCTGTGCTGTTGTTTCTCTCCCAACTCTGTCCTTTCAAAGAGCTTTTTTATCCCAAGAAATGCCCAGGGCCACCGGCCTGGCCCTGCCTGTGCAGGACAGACTGGAAAGCAGGCTTAGCTGCAGCCTCTCTCCAGCTCCACGGCCAGAGAAAGGGCGCAGGGAACCAGAGCGTTCGCAGACCGGGTCAGGCCCACGCTCACTCCACAGAAATGGATCCCTGGGAAAACAGAAACCAGCAATCTACCCGGGAAGTTTACTGGCCTCAAAAAAAAAAAAAAAATCTATCCTATTTGAATAAAAGGTAATGCGGGAGATAAACCACTCCTTTCTTGGTGAACAAGGACACAAACTCAACAGAAAGGAACTGTTCACACGCAGCTTCGGGTCTGATTCATTAGCCGCTTTCGTTTCATACAAACCGTATTTCTGTTAAAATAGGATGATATCCAAAAGGTCTGTTTGCTTTTTTAAAAAAAACCGTCTTTCACACAGGGCAAGGCTTAGGTTTATTTTTTGTTTTTTAAACAAAGCTCACATTCTCCTGACTTCACGCCTGTTACTACAGCCAGAGGGAAACTGATTTCAGAATCCATCTGATATGTCGGATTTCTTTGTGGCATCCACTTCATCGCTCAGCAGCCAGCCATGATGTCATAAGCCCATCAGATTTCCGGTAGGGGGAAACGCTGGGGAATTGGTAGGAATGGATGTTTCTTACCCGGCAGGAACGGGGTCGGGAGGGGTTGGGTGTGTTTGGGAGGCAGGGGACTAGAGGGAGGCTCAGTGTTTGTGATATTAAATGTCAGGCAGAAACCTGAAAAATCCAGCCACCCAGATGTTTTCTAAATATCCAGATGTCTGGCACGGAGCAGACCACGCTCCCCCTCCTGTCCCGAGAGGCGCTCGACATTTCAGCCCTGACCTCGGGTCGGCAGCGAGTACGCTGCCAGGAGCCGTACATCCTCCAGGTTGCCCACCCTCGGATTTGGAATTTTTTCTAAATCTTTACACATGGATGACAGGAGTAACGAGGTCCAGATTTTTAAAAGCTGTTGAAGCAGTCATTTGCAAAGTTCAGTCCCTGGAATTAGCTTGCACAGAATACGCTATGGAAGCCAGCAAGCAGGAGAGAAACCCGTCAGCCTGCACACTCTCAAACATATGTGACTCTGCAGCCATAGGACTTAGAACCCCAAAACAAAACCAGCCAGTCTCGGAGCCAAGGACTCGAGACACTGAGAGCAATGAGCCCTCCCCCGGGAGCAAGCTTTCCCAAATCAGAAAACCACCCAACAGCTTTGTTCTTCCTGACAAAGCCCCTCACTTACGAGGAGCAGACAGTCGCCAACAAAAGAGCAGGGTAGAACTAATTTACACTCAGACTCCAGGCGTCAAGGAGTCATAAAGTACAGAAATGGAACTGGCTTTGCCTGGGAAGCCGCCTCCCCACCACAGGCAGTGGGGACTCCCGGGCCTGGGGGAGCCCCGCAGGCCACAGCCCAGCAGAGTCCTGGCTTCCAGGAGGCCTGGCCCCACGCCCACTGAGGCCACCTCCGAGGCCTGTGACATCACAGCTAATTGCTCCTGAAAATGAGCCAAGAACTGCAGGCCCCTGGGGCCCAAACCCTATGACTTCACAGGGAGCCAGGAGGAGAGGCAGCTGGGGAGGGGCCAGATCTAGATAGAACCTAGTACTCTGATGATGGGGGGGGGCGGGGCAGAGGGAAGGAGGAGGTGAGTAGGGGCTCAGAGCTGGAGGTGGGGGGCGCTATGACCTCATCTCTTAGAACAGCCCCTGTGCTTTTCAGATTAGAAAACTGAGGGCCAGGAGTGCCTGAGTGGCCCACCCAAGGTCACCAGGCTAATTAGCGGGACAGCCCGTCCTGGGGAACAGAAAACACAGGCTTGGCATGGCACAACTCTTCCCTGAACGTTATCTAATTTAATCCTCATGACACCCTGTGAAGGAAGGATTATCAGTAACCTGTTTCCAGAGGAGCCAGTGGAGGTTAAGTAATTGCCCAAGGTCACACAGCTAGCATTTGCAGAACTTGGTCTGATCCTGTGTCTCTGACTCCGAATCCAGTGCTCTTTCTGCTGGGTGGGGGGAGGCAGTTAAAGTTGCTTCGGGAGCTGTGGATCTGATTTAAATACATATTTTAAAAGCTGGTGATCCCCACTGAACAGAAGGAAGTAAATCACTGCAAATTAATTTTTCTTAAGCAATTCCAGTCAGGAGGGCTGTCTCACTGGGTAGGTGGGGAGGCTGCTTTTATTCTGTCCCTGCCAGAGGCTGAATAAAGCATGTAGACGCTCTCTCTAGCCCTGCATGGAGGGCGCTCAATCCCCTGAAGAGGGGAGGGCAGAAGTGGGGGGCACTAAAAGCTTCGTCGGGCTTCTCTGAGAGCATAATCCGCCATAGGAAAGGCGCCAGGCGCACAGGTCTTACAGAGTCAAGGGAGGAGAAATTCACTGAGTATAGAAACAACAAAAATTAAAAATAAGTCGGTCCCTGTAGGCCTGATTCTTACTTTCCAGCCAGGGGTTTAAATGAACTGCAGGTCACCTGAGCAGCTATTTGTGGCCCAGAGGCTCGACTCTGGGTCTGAGAGGTGCTGCCAAGGGTCCTGTCTGCCCTGGACGGGAGATGGGGGGTGGAGGCCAGGCAGTTACTGTGTGGCCCTGTACCCTGACCATCCTGGGGAGGCTGCTGGCCACCACCTTCTCCAGAGTAGCATTTGGAGGGTTGGGGCAGAAGAATGAGGAATAGGCTGGTCTGAGTTCAAAGAACAGGACAGGCCCCTGTCCCCAGGCCTCTGACTCCCTCCCCCGGGCAGGTCCACTTCCAGCGGGCCAGCCTTGGCACGTCAGTGGGCCTTCTGCGCCAGGCCTCTCCTTGCTCTCTTCCCCGCCAGGCTGTTTTTGTTTTTTTATTATTTTACTTTGTTTCTGTGAACAGCAAATGGGTTGTGGGGCCCAAGACTCAGGCCAGTGAAAGGGAAAGAAAAGTTTCTGCCATCTGGATGCCTAACCTGCCTGAGCAGTTACCATCTTTCTGGGAATATTCTACTCATTCTTTATTTGCTTTGCCTACCATCTACCCAGAAGAGATTGAGGTCCTGCCCTCATGGCACTTACAATTGATGGAGGATAGGAGGGGAGATTAACATTGATCCAATAATGACATAAAAATGTCCAAGGAAGGAGTGGTCCCCAGACCATGAGAGCCTGTCATAGGGAAGTGTCAGGTCAGAGGGGGTCAGAGAAGTCTTCCTGGGGCCCAAAGGATGAGGAGGCATTAATCCCTTTGACTCACTGTCACCTCTATAGAGAAGCCTTCCTTGATGCCACCCAAGGCTGCCTCCTGTCCCCATGCCCCATTCCCCTCCTGGCTGTTCTTCATCATCTATGCCCCTGCCCTGTTCTGGAAATCCCATGAGGCAGAGACTGGGTCTGTCTTGTTCACCACTGAGTTGCCATGCCTGGGACATAGTAGATGTTTCATGACTCCTTGTTGATAAAAAAAATAAATAAACAACAGCCTGGCTGATGTGGCTCAGTGGATTGAGCGTCATCCCATGGACTAAGAGGTCCTGGTTCAATTCCCGGTCAGGGTACATGCCCAGGTTGTGGGTTCGATCTCCAGCAGGGGTTGTGCAGGAGGCAGCCTATCTATATTTCTCTCTCACATCGATGTTTCCATCTCTCTCTCCCTTCCTCTCTCTCTAAAAAATAAAAATAAAAACATATTTTAAAAATAAATAAATAAACAACATGTTCAAAGGACCTGTGGTAGGAGGAACCATGGAGACTAGGAGGGTGTGGGAGTAAGAATGGAGCAAAAGACATAGATAGTGGGAGATGAGACTGAACCATCCCAAGAATCCCCTGGACATGTAAGTATCTCCTCCCTCCTTGAGGCTCCTTTCTGTCCTTCCCTTGTGTTCGACTGGGGTAAGTGCCTCCTTCCCCTTTAAGAGAGTGTTACATAGATACCCTGCCCTACTTGATCTGCCCCTAGCACAGCACCCCTGGGGATGAGGTACATGGCCATAGCACCACCTGCCTAATACTCTCCCTCTCCACCACTGCCTTCTCTCCTGCATTCATTCCCTTGCCTGGTGCTGTGGGGCCACCTGGAGTCACAAAGAGGCAGAGGGGGGCAGATCCAGGCTCCCAACCCGGGGCCTTCCTACACTCCACCCCCAGGTCCCATGTGCACACCCCCCCAGCGCAATACCACATCTGGCACCCTTTCTCCTCCCGGAGGCAGAAGTGGAAGGAGAGAAGCAGCTGGACTCCAGGCTTGGACCAGACCAGGTTTGCATCCCCTCAGCTGATTATCAGAGTGCGGTGTGTCTAGACACGAAGCTGCAGAGCAGGTGCTTGGTGAACTTGTCTAAAAGGCTCAAAGTCAATCTCCTCTGGTTTTCCTACGGGACTCAGTTCTGCAGCAGCCGAGGCTGGGGGTCTGGGCTCCCCCAGCCATCCACCCGGGGAGGCGACTGAGACACCACGTGAGGGTGCGGCAGGTCGCAGCCCCCAGCGCGGCGCCTGCAGCTGCGCCCAGACCCTGCTCCGCGCCGCCCGCTGCGCGCGCTCCAGCAAACTTTCCGTCTGCCACCCGCCCGCGTCCACACCTGCTCGGGGTTCTGCGGCGCCTCGACACCAGCGCGTGTTCGCACTCCCTCACCTGCTCCCGGGTCGCGGAGGATGCCTCGGGCGCAGTCTGCGCCTCCACCTCCTCCCCCGCCGCGAGTTCCGCGGACTCCAGCCTCAGCCTTCGGGATCGGTCTGGGCTGCCTCGGGGTCCTGGGAGCGCCTGCGCTCGTCTACGCCGCCTGGGCGGCCCCCAGGTCACAGAAGACGCCCCCACTCAGGTGGCGTCCACCCCACCCCAGCGATGCCTCAACCGCACCGCGTCCACGTCGCTCAAGGCTCACCAGTCCTAGGGAGCGCGGACCGAACGCAGACCCCGTACAGCCGCTCCGTGCGGGGGGTGGCCCAGTCCTTCCCCGGCGCCCCTACACCCGGCGACGCCGGCCGGAGCTGCTTACCTTGCCCGCGACCTCACGCTCCTGTCCCGGCGGGGCGGCCTCTTTCATACATTTTGCAATATTGTCGATGGTGAAAGAAAATGTTATAAATCCTCTCTCGGCCACGTGGCTGTTCCCCAACCTCCCCCCTTTTCCTCTTTTTTCGGCCTTTAGTACAACACTGGACCCCAGCAGCCGGCCCCTGTCCTAGGGGCTCCAGGCGGGCGCGGTTGGCCGAAGCGGGGCGTGGTCTGGGGCGGGGCCGAGGGCGGGGTCGGGAGGGATGCTCGCGCTCCGGCCACCCTCCCCTGGGAAGCCTCGGCCCGCGACCAGCGCTCCGGTTCCGGCTCCTGATTGGTCGGCCGACCGGCGATGCTGACGTCTGATTGGCTGAGAAGAAGAAGGGGCTCAGGCAGTGGGGGTGGGGGGATAACGGGTTTCATGCTTTGCCTTTTCTTTCCTGTCCCCGCCGTTGCTCTGTTGGGCCCTCCTGACATCTGCAGACTTTTCCTCTCTGCTCCTGTGCACTCCATCACAACACTTAACCATCCCAAATGTAACCGTTTTATTGTCCTTTTCTACCAAATAGAGAGTATCTGGAGTTCGGCACACGGGGTTTGTGCTGCTCACCACTGTATCCCCGAGGCCTGGCACACAGTCGGTGCTCAAAACGTGTTTGCTGTATGAATTCATAAAAAATGTACATGCACATTTTTAGAGCTATCTTGATGGCTGGTAACACTTCTAGATCTTACTAGTCTCCTTCAAGAATGGGGAGACTGAGGTGCAAAGAAATGCTGTCACCTGGCAGTGAATGCCGGAACTGAAAATGGGACATGCTTGCATCACTGGACCTCAGATTTCCTCTACACAGCGATGCCCTGTGGAGTGTCAGGGCCTCAGTTTTCCATCTATCAAAAGAATGTTGGATCAGAGCAGAAGATGTATTAGAAGATTAGTTATTTCAATGAACAGACTATACTTAGCACTGCGCTGGGGTACAGTATGTTAGGAATGAGACAGCCCCAGCCTCCGTGTTAAAATCCCGATAGCCTGCAGGGCCCTCTCCTTCCCTGGGACCCTGTCCTCTCTAAATCATGGGGGAAGTTAGAAGCACTGTGCTCAAACCAGGCTACCTTGCCCACCTCTGAGTGTGTGGGGGCATGTGGGAGGAGCCATGGAAGCTATCATTAAGCAAACTGACTTGAGTAGGCATGATATTCTGGGGGGAGGGTAGCCCCTGGGTACCCCTCAGGTGGATCCTTTGAATTGTGAGGCCTCTGATAAGAGACTGGGGAGAGGGCTCCCTCTGACAAAGGGGAGTATGGAAGCTGTTCCTGAAGTCGGGTGGGAGAAGGTTAATTAATCACAAAAATGCTATCTGAGATCCTGGGCAGCCAGACTCAGGCATGCAGAGGAGACAGCTTGGTGGCACAGTGATTTCCTCTTGTATCTCTGGCTGCAGATCACCTTTTATAAAGATGCTAGCCATTGGATTTGGGGCCCACCTTAATCCTGTATGACCTCATGTTGATTACATTTACAAGAGCCTCATTTCTAACTTGGGGTACATTCACAGGTACCGGTGGTTAGGATTTCAACATATCTCTTTGGGTAGCACAGTACAACCCACAACAAAGGCCAATCGGGAAAGAACGTTCTGGTCCGAGGGGAATAACAGAAGCAGCGGCCGTGAGGCTGCCCAGGGTAGATTACCCTCCTAGCTGCCCACTGCTCTCTTGTCACTTCACTCCAGCTCACCTTTGTTCCTGATACCTGGCAGCTGCCTAAACAGCCAGGAGGGAGCCAACCCTCTGTGTATCAGGCCTTCTCAGGCCTCACCTTCCAGCCAACCCTGCCCAGTCTGAGGCCCTGAGAGAGCCCAGCCCGCCTGTCCCTCTTCCCCCTGCCTGCCTGTTCCCCACCCCCACCCGAATCCCGCATGCAAGATGGACAAGGACAATAAAAGCTGTTTCACAAGCAGGTGGTGATTAACCGCCAAGTTAATTAAAGAGGCAGTAATTACACTCAGATTTCAGAGGAAGGAGCAATGTCTCAGGCAGGGGTGGGTGGTCAACCTAGGCCTCCCTGAAGAGGTGAGGCCAGAAGACAGAAAGGATTTGAAAAGGCAGGGGAAACATAACATTTTTTAAAAAGCGAGTGCTTCAACCATAACTATAGAGTTCTAGCTGTCAGAACCAGGTGGTGGGCTTAGATGTTCAAACTTGTCTCTGTACTTTCCCATGTCTTTGAAATATTTAATTAACAAAAAAAATGGCAGGAGGAAGGTTAAGTATTTCTAAACTCCAGTCTGGGGTTTATAAATGGCCTCAAATACCTCAAAGTGTGCCTCTCACTTTACACAATGGTGAGGGCCTTAAAATTATGTGTAAATTGAATCTTGTTTGCCCACCCAGTACATCCTAACGCCAGTAATGCTCTGTCTTCATTTCTGATTGATTTTCCCTGGCAGAGGCACAGAATTCTTTGCTTTAAGTGTCAGGCTCTCTCTGTCAAGTAGTTAATGACCTATAAAGCACTTAAAACATACTGGAGGAGATGCTATTTGGAGGCACCCTGTGGTGTACCCTCTCCTATTGTCAGTAATCACTACTCATTTATTTGCTCTTATTGGTTTGAATTTGCTATGAGGGTTCCCTAAAGTGGAGCCCACCAGGAAAGGCTCAATTCCATATGGGTCCAGATAGGTGCTGGGGTTGGGGGTTCTGGTCACCTCTTGGTATACCTTCCCTGACTACCTCATTCATCCTGCAGCTGTGGACGCCATGACCCTCCCAAATTTTCCTTACCATCTGTGTGCACCCGTCACTTGTCTCCTGAGTCCTGACACATTCTCTTGTCTTTGGGACACCTCCCCCTGGTTGTCACCTGGATTTCTCCTTATTTTGCTGTTGCACTTCTGTGCTTCCAGTTGTATTTGCTGAAACCAGCCTGTCCATTGGAGGGGGGCATGGACACCTCTTCATCCTTATGCCTTGAGGCCAGCAAGTCAGCAGGTCTCATTGGCCTCCCCTCTGAAGTGGCTCTAAAGTCTGGTCCCCTGCCCCAACCTCTGCCTCCTCGGCATCAGTCCCAGCCCCTTAAGCTTTTGCCTATCTCGGCAGCTTCCACCCTCCCCAGAGCCACTCACTGGAGTTGCCTCTAAAGAGCAGTGTAAGGGATTTTGCTCTCCTGCTCCCCAACCTCTGTGTGCTCCTCAGGCCTCAGCCTGGTATACAAAGCCCTTCACAACCTGGGCCTGGTCATCTCCCCAGGTGCCCCACCCCTCCCGCCATCTCACTCGATCTGTCTTCAGGCCTTTGTTCACAATATTCTCTACCTGGACTACCCTCCTCCTTTGAGTTCCCTACTTCCAGGAAGCCTTCCTGGGTTTGCTCAGGTGGAGTTACTGCCCTCTAGGGGCTTCCAAGGGTCTTACCACAATGTGTTCCCCTGGATTCCTGTGTCTGCCTGCCTCGTCACTCATCCCGGGACATCTATCGACTCCTCTGGAAGAAGAGTTGTTGAGAACATCAGCTCCGGATTCAGACAGGCTCAAGTTCAAATCTGGCTTTGTGCCTTGCTAGCTGAGTGAACTTGGGCCCTCGCTACCCCTCTCTAAGCCTCAGCTCCCTCCTCTGCCATGCCCCACAGTGCCTGCACCAGCTGGAGGATAATGCCAGCCTGGCCCGGTCGGTGCTGAGAGTGAGAGGAGAGCCCAGGGGAGGGTAAGCACAGAGGCCCGGCAGCAGCAGCCTGCAGGCTGAGAGCTGGAGGAGGCATCCCCAAGGAGCACAGGACAGGTGAGCCGTGGCAGGGGCAGGAGGATGCTCAAGGGGGAGCCAGCGTAGAAGGCTGAATAGACTCTTCAGGGAAAGCGTATTTGTTTTCTAGGGTTTCTGGAACCAATTACCACAAACTCAGTGGCTTGAAAAGCACACATTTATTCTCTTACAGTTCTGGAAGCCAGAAATCCACAATCAGTTTTACTGGGCGAAACCAAGGTGTCAGCGGGGCCACACTCCGTCCAGAGGCTCTGCTTCGTTGCCCTTGCCAGCTTCTAGATCCACAGTCCTTGGCTCGTGGTCCCCTCCCCCCTTTCAAAACCAGCAGCCTGCAAATCTCTCTCTGACTCCATGTCACAGTGTCTTCTGCCTTCTGGTATCTCTCTCTGAATTCTTCTTATAAGGACACGTGCAGTAGTAATAATCTAGGCTAACCTCCCCATCTCAAGATCCTTCATCACATCTGCAAAGTCTTTCACGGGTTCCAGGAATTAGGCTGTGGACAACTTGGGTGGGGGTGGGGGGCATTATTCAGCCTACCATAGAAGGCAACTGATCATAATCTCTGAAGTCAATTGTGGGGCTTGGATCTCAGCTGCACCATCTGCCAGCTGTGTGGCCTTGGGCAGGTTGCTACATTTCTCTGATCCTGTTTTCTCATCTATGAAATGAGAACAGTGTCTAGCTCCAGATAAGAACTTAGTAAACATTTAACTATAAGGCAGAGGGAGCTGCATGTACCAGAGCCTGGAGGTTAAGAGAGGCTCCAGAAAGACCCTCTGCAGGAGGGAGGGAGGAAGGGCAGGGAAGGGAGTAAGGCAGGGCAGGCTGGAGTGAAGGGGTGGAGGGCAGAGCTGGCCAGGTTCCAGGGAAGTGTGTGCATGTGTGTCTGCTCTGACCTGGAAATAATGGACAGGGTCACAGAATGTGTTTAAACAGGGAAGTTTTTGTTTGTGTTTCCTGTTATTGAGATATAATTCACATATCATAAAATTCACCCCTTTAAAGTGTACAGTTCAGTGGTTTTTAGCATAGTCACCAGTACTATCTAATTCCAGCACATTTTCATCACCTCCTAAAGAAAGCCCAGACCCGCCCGCAGGCACGGGGCCTCCCGAAGGCAGGGCAGCTCTGCGGGGTGTCCGGGGCTCTCCACAGTGTCCCTCTCCAGGCTTGAGCCCAGAAAGAAGACAGCTGTGTCCCCAGCACTGCGATGTGGGCAGGGGCACTGCTGGGGGCCAGGCCAACCTGGGCCAGTTCCCCTCCCAGACCTCGCTTTTTCTGAGGACGCGGGGACAGCGCAGGGCGCAGGGGAGGGTGCGGTGGGGAGAGGGGGCGGAAGGCCCACTGTATACACCACAGTGCCGTTTTCATGTCTAGACCTGGCCACTTCCTCCCTCCAGATCTCCCGCCCACCTGGATCCCACCTGCACAGACGTCCTAACAGATGGGCGGCCAGCAGCTCTCCTGGCCTCGCCCTCCCCCACAGAGCACCTCAGGGCTCCCCTCAACAGGAAGCAGTACCTGTGGGGCTACTGAAGGAAGGTGGGGGGCATTTGAGGCTGCGTCCCCACTAGGTCCCAGAGAGGCCCAAGTATAGAACGTTTTATTTTATTTTTAATTATTTTTTTATTAATTTGTTTTTGTTACAGATGTTTCTCCCTTTTCCCCCATTGACACCCTCCTCCCCGGGAACTTTTTAAAGGCCCGAGCAGCCCTGAGCCTCCCCTACTGACCCAGTGACTCTTGGGCTGACTGAGACATGAGGGACCCACAGGGGACTTCTCCGGTGCTCCCTGCACCCCTCACTGGGCTTAGCTCTGATGGTTGCTTGGAGGGTCCCAGGCCCCGGGGGCCAGGGCAGTCTGGCCTAGCCTAGACAGCTGAAGTAGGAGGGAAGGCCATCTGGTAAGGCGAGGGACAGCCGTCAGGACATTGCCGAGCCGGCTGAGGCATCCCCTGGCAGGGACAGGGGCTTCTGGGATCAATTAGCAGAACCACCCTAACAGGGCTCAAGGCCCCTGACGCTCGCTCCACAGGCACGTGTCATCGATCGGAGCCTCTGACAGCCTGGCAGCCAGGAGGTGAAGCCCAAGGCTGCCGGCCTCTCTCACATGCCTGGGCCTCGCCTCAGTCAGCCCCGCATCCAGCCTGCTGGTCTTCCAGAACCTGCCCCGTCATTCCCCAGCCTCCCAGCTGGGTGGTGCAGCAACACGGCCGGCTCGATTTTCACACGTGGAAAATGGGTCATGTACTAATTAGAGAATACTTCCTGGAAGTCGGGGGGAAATCATTCTCCCTCTTTTGTCAAGAATTGGCACTAAATCACCAGCCAAGGAAAAGGTTCACTTATTTTTTTTAAACATGTCTCTTGAGCCCCTATGATGAGTCTGGCACAAAGAGACAAGCAAGGTACCCCCCCCCCCCCCCAGCCCCTGCTTTGGAACCCAGAGCCTCCTGGGGAGGTGTGTGTGTGTGAACTGATTCAATGAAAGGAGGTCAGAGTAATGAATAAACTGCTTGGTGGGGGAGGGTGTTTTAGGGAAGGCTTCATGGAAGAGGTGGCATCTGAGCAGGAATTCCTGCTCAGGTTCAGAGGTGGGGAGTTCGGCACCTTCGGGAATAGCAGTAGTAGATGGGAGCACAGATGGGTCTTGGGGTGACTTCGAGCCAGCAGGAGCTGGGCAGACATGAGGCCGACGGACTCCATGGTGGAACCCGGTCTTTCAGCCCAGCTCCAGCACAAGTCCTGGCACGTCGTTGGAGCTGGGGGTGGTAACAGCCTTGCATGCAGGGCTGAGGGGCCAGGCCTCCATCCTTTGGACAGTGGAAGGGTGTGAGGTAGGGATCCAACCGCCTCCTTTGCATGTGGATGTCCATTTTTCCCAGCACTGTTTGCTGAATTACCATCATATTGTCTTGGCTCCTTTGTTGAAATGATTTGACCATAAATGTAAGGTCAATACCTGCCCGGCCAGTGTGGCTCAGTGGCTGAGCGTCGACCCCTATACCAAAAGGTGGCTCATTTGATTCCAGTCAGGGCACATGCCCAGGTTATGAGCCCGATTCCCAGTGAGGGGCATGCGGGATGTTCTCTCTCATCGATGTTACTATCTCTCCCTCTCCCTTCCTCTCTCTTTAAATTCAATAAGCGGGGGGGGGGGGGGGGGACAGAGGAAAAAAAACACCACTTGCCCTGGCCAGTTTTGCTCAGCGGTTAGAGCGTTGGCCTGCTGTCCCGAGAGACCCGGGTTGGGTTCCTGCTAAGGGCATGTATCTCGGTTGCAGTTTGTCCCCAGCCCTGGTTGGGTTGTGCGGGAGGCAGCCACTCGATGTGTCCCTTTCGCATCGACGTTTCTCTCTCTCCCTCCTACTCTATCTGAACAAAAAAATGGAGACGTGTCCTCGGGTGAGGATTAAAAAAAAAAGTAATGTGAATACCTTACAGGGTTTTAAGAAGGGAGTGAATGGTCAGATCTGTGCTACTGAAAGATCAATTTCAGAGACTGGGAAGGGCCAGAAGGGGGAGGGGCTGGAGGACGACTAAATGGATTGGTTTGAAGAAGGAAGGAAAGGGGAATTGGGAGAAAACCCAACTCGGGACCCTCGGTAGGGAGCCAGGTACGGGGCTGTGCCCTGAGCCCAGGCAGTCAGTCAGCCAGAATGTGGCCCCTGGCCGGTGGCACTCACTGGGGAATCGGGATGGGGTGGGCAAAGCGGTGACAGAGAGAGCCTGTGCTCCTCTGCCCCTCCAGGTCCACAGAGTGATCAAATCAAACCTCTCCAGACTTAGCCATTGCAAGTAGGTTTTCAGGAAGCGAGAGGATTGTAAGTGGGGAACAATGCCAATCACAGCAGCATTATCCCAGATTATAAAGCTTCCAAGAGGCGGCTCGCTCCTCCAGGCGTGCTGTGCCTGAAATTTCCAGGGGAGGCTTGGGATCCAAATGACTAGGCTGCCTGAAACTGCAGCGGGTGTGGGATGCCAGGTGGGGCCTGGCTCCACACCTCTACTGACTTGTTTCCATTTTCCCAAGGAGATAGACCACCGTGGGGGGTTGGGGGTGGGGAGCAGGAGGATACCCCTAGTTCCCACAGTTCTGAGAAGTGTAAGGCTGACAGGCCTTCTCTGAAGGAAATTTGTTCCGTCATGGGCTTCCCCAGCCCTGGGTGCACCTGAGTCCCTCTAAGGTTCTTTCTGTCCCCCTCCCTGCCCCGGCACCCCCTCCCCCAACCTACAAAGGCAGTGGGTATGCACCCAGTTGGAGCCAGCCCAGCGCTGTCCCTTCTGAGCCATAGGACCTTTAGCCAGTCAGTCTCTTTGGATCCTCTGCTTTGGTAAAATGGGGAGACAAGCCCCTTACTTCTCAGGGCGCTTTCAGGATTAAATGAGATATTGCAGATAAGTAGCCCGAGGAATAGACACCAGTACAACCTCCGTGCGTGCCGATTTGGGAGTGCCTGGAAAAGCAGTACCTGTCCACACCCTGACAGGTTTGCAGGTGCGTCCAAGGATGGTCCCTGCAGCCCCCTCCGGGGCGTCAGAAAACTGTGAACATCGGAAAAGGCCATTCTAGGATCCTGATTAAACTAGGGTCCGGGTCCCGCAGAATCCTGGCTGGGAGCAGAGGCGGGCAGATCTGACGTGCTGTCACTACAGACCCCCACCACGTGGCATGAACAAAGCCAGCGCCACTCACATCCGCAGAAGGATGCCACCTAAGCTTTCCGGAGTCCACGCAAGGACTGTATATCTCAGATGAGTTTTGTACACATGCATATATGTATGTAGATGCAGTAAAAACAGCCCGGAAGAAAACACACCCAAAGGACTCAGTGGTCACTCTGAGGAAGGGGTTGGGATGAAGAATTTGCCGTGTCAAGAGCATCAGAGGGAATTCCACTTTGCTGTAGTTTGTTTTACTGCGATATGCACTCACCTCGCCTGTGGAGATTCACACATTTAAAAATCCGTGCTGACACCGAGCACAGAGGGCAGGGCCTGACCCGTGCCCTGGAGGCTGTCGGCTGTCGTTACAACTGCAGATCAGAGGCCGGGAGGAAGGAAGGTGTCTCGGTGCTTCATGCCCATGTCCCCAGTTCTTGGAGTCTGGGTTCAGGAATGCGGAAGCCCCTCAGGTGGACAAGTGACATCCCCTCGCATCCAGGAGGGACAGAGAGAGGCCACTCCGTCAGCCAGCCTAGCTGGGCCAAGGCCACAGCCCACCTCTCCTAGCTGAGCAGTCTGCCAAGAAAACTATTGAACTACATAAAAATCCATCCTGGAAACCCCAGAGGCATCCTTAGAATGCAGCGTGGCCTTTAAATTAGAATGTAAAAAAAAAAAGGCAAATTTGCCTGTAACTTGATTTCAGGTTAGTGAAGGCCGGTGGCCAAAAAGCAGTAGCTGTGCCTGGCAGGGCACCCCCCGCCCTCTGCCAAGGTCCTGTGATGTTGGCTGTGAAGGTGGGGTTCCCTGTGCAACCCGCACATGTTCCCATGGAAACTCTGCTTTGCAGAATCCTCTGGAAATTGTTACTGAGGAGGGGCCACCGCTTCCCACACCCACTTTGCAGTTTGGTTTCCAGGGATGGCTTTCTCGGCAAGTGCCGAGGGGAGCAGGAGCAGAGGCAAGGCGGGCGGCTGAACCCCCCAGAAGGACAGAATGGGCCAGTGAAGGCGGAAGGTGTCAGAAGTCCTGACATGTTTCAGATGCCCTGAGACTCCGAAGAGGGTGGCAGGGCATGACCTAGGAGAGATGGTGGGAAAGAGGGTACAGCAAGGTCAGGCCAGGCAGAGAAGCACCCTCTGGGACCCCGTTCGGTGGGGCCTTGGGGCCAGGTTCAGGCAGGAAAGCAGCGCCTGAGGCCCGGCCCTCGGGCTGCCTGGGGCTTCTCCCAGCAGTTCTAGCCCAGGGTCCACCCTCGGGAAGGCTGCCATCCGCCCTTAGGATCTAAGGCTCCCCTTCTCCTGGGTCTCACTTGTTCCCCATCAGGCTTCCTTCCCTGGGGCACTCTCTCCACTGTTGTCCTTGTCCAGCCTCCTGAGGCCACACACACACACACACACCCCTCTCTGCTTGCCCTGCCTCCCCTCCCCAGGTGCTCCCTGCAGGGGGGCAGCCACAGAGCCTGGGTCCCCGCCCCCAGGAGGCCTGCCCCTCATTTAGCAGACCCCTCCACACTGCCTCCTGGCAGCCTGCTTTTCCTGAAGCATTCGTGGTATACCGGGTACCCCGCTGAGCCTGTGCGGAGCAGGGAGTTCCCCATCTGTCCTCTGAGCCTGCTGAGCGGTCTTGATTGTCACTGAAACCCAGGTCCAAGTAGACACCGCTGCTGAGAGGTGGAACTGGGGAGGCCAGCAGCCACCCAGCCCAAAACTGACCTTCTTGGGGGTTCCTCTCCTCCCTTGCACCCATTCAAAGTCACACCTAAATCTGCCTGTAAGGAGCTCTCTGTCCCCTCCTCCTCCCTCACAGCCAGCTGCACCCCGGGGGTCATCTGCCACCCCTGCCCCTGCACCAGCCCATCTCCATAGGCTCTTAGTCCTGGGGGTGGGGAACAGGTGCTCCACACCTGCAGTCCCAGAACACTCTCCCCCAACCCTCCCCTGGTCAAAGCCCGTCCGCCCTGCCCGTCCACCCTTCCCGTCCTCCCTGCCTCTGCTCTTGCTCCCAGGAGAACCTCCTGGCTCCACAGCCTGCCCTGAACCAGGCTCGGCTCCCATGCTGGCATGTCTGCATCCGCAAGTGACCGGTGGTCCCCAGGGCCCCATAAGCCAAGTGCGGTGGGAACTGCGGAAGGTTTTGAGCACAGGGAGGGACAGAACCCACGTGGAGAAGACAGTGTGGGGACAGGGCAGCATGCTGGGGCCTGGACCGGGGCATGTGGTGCTATCTGCCAGGCTCCCCTCTCTGCCCCAGGGGCCAACTGGAAAAGGTTGATTTCCAGCCTGAGGGTCTTGGGTCCGAGGGCTGAGGACGAGACCCAGGCCCAGCGAAGTGGCCTCCGCCCAGTCGTGCTGGCTCTGGGTCTCCTCGGGGCGGGGGGGGGCTCATTGCACCCTGACAGCCGTCTCCCCTCACCCCACCCCACCCTGCCCTGCCTCAGGCTGCTGGAGTCAGGAACCTGGACAGCCCTGCTCAGGGCAGCTTCCGCCCGCAGACAGGCCCGGAGTCCACTCCAGCCCCCGGAGCGGAGGCCTCTCCACCCGCCTCGGCCTCGGCGGCCCCCCAGCCCTGCTGGCTGTGTGCGCGCAGGCCGGCCCAGAACCGAGCTGGGAGGCGGGGACTGCCCCCTGGGCCCAGAGGCTCCTCCCACCTTCTCGGGGGCGGGGCTTCTTCCAGAAGTCAGTCTACACCCACCTCCGCCCCCCATTTTCTGTCCCTGAGGTGAGGGGCCTGTGCTGCCCGAGCTGTGCTGCCAGGCCCCGGCCCCCCACCCTTCCCATACATTTGGGGTTTGTGTGTGAGGGCACCTCAGGGACCTCTGGCTTAGCGGAGGGTGGGGGCGGGACGGAGGATTGGCTGGTCCATTCCACAACCATGGGGGGCGGGGGAGGGGGGAGAGCTGACCGGCGGGTGAGCTGGACCCTTACTTCCTGACTCCTGTGAAGCGGGTCTCCACTCACCGGGAGGGGCTGCTGTGGGGGTGAAACGGGGACAATGGGAGCACTTTGAGCAGTGGAAAGGGCACAGGGTCAGCACGGAGGGACTGTCGTCCACACGGGTCTGAGCTTCTGCAACATGAAGGGCCCCCTCTATCCAGCCAAGGTGGCCCAGGCACCAAACCATGTAGCTAAACCACATGGAGAGAGGGGGCCTGGAGGCAGCTGGGACTGGCCCTGGGCCAGGAGGGAAGGGGCTGTCCTTCATCCCCAAGGGGCCTGGGCTGGGCTGATGCAGAGAGATAGAGGAGGTGGGTGCGGTCAGGATGGGCCAAACAAAGGGCCTTTGGGGGTCTGGGCCTTAGGGTGGAAGGAGGAGCAGCTGAGGCCCAAGAGTGGAGAAGGCTTGAGAGGCAGGGGGTCACGAAACAGTTGGCACAGTACGTACAAAGGACCAGGTGGAGCCCGGCCAGTGTGGCTCAGTGGTTGAGCGTGGACCCTGCACCAAGAGGTCGCCGGTTCCATTCCCAGTCAGGGCACATGCCCAGGCTGTGGGCCCGATCCCCAGTGGGGGGTATGCAGAAGGCGGCCAATCAATGTTCTCTCTCATTGATGTTTCTCTCTCTCTTTTTTTAATCCTCACCCAATGTTTTTTTTTGCATTTATTATCAGCAGCAGAGAGAGAAGGAGGAAGAGAGAGAGAAAAACATCAACGTGAGAGAGATACATCGAGTGGTTGCCACCCACATGATCCCAACCAGGGCCGGGAACAAACCACAACCGAGGTACGTGCCCTTAGTGGGAACCGAACCCGGGACTCTCAGTCTACAGGCCGACGCTGTAACCGCTGAGCCAAACCGGCCAGGGCCCATGTTTCTAACTCTCTCTTCCCTCTCCCTTCCTTTCTCTCTAAAATCAATAGAGAAAAAAATGTTGAAAATAAAAAAACAAAGGACCAGGTGGAGGGAGACAACCTTGGGGTCCTTGTTGGGGGGCAGAGAGCATCAGGTTGTTCAGCTCCAAACATCGATGTGAGAGAGACACATTGAGTGGCTGCCACCCACATGACCCCAACCAAGGCTGAGAACAAACTGCAACCGAAGTACGTGCCCTTAGCAGGAACTGAACCCGGGTCTCTCTGGTCCATGTCCGCGGGCTGACACTCTAACTGCTGAGCAAAACCGGCCAGGGCATATAGCCGTTCCTTTATTCATCCTCTTTCTGCGAACACAGCACTGACAAGGGTCCCTGCCAGGTCCCTCCTGTGGAGCTCCCAGTCGGCCTTGTAGGCTGCGGTACAGTCTGGTGCCAAGAGAACCCAGCGGGTGAGGAGGGCTCTGGGAATGGGTGGGATCCACAAGAGCCCTTGGAGACAGGCCGGGCCCGCCTGGCAGAGGGAGCAACATGGACAAAGGCCTGGAGACGACAAACACAGTGGGTGCACCTGGCATAGAATGGGGTGGGTGTAGTCCGAGGCAGGAAGGGCCAGGAATGTGGGGGTGAATGCTGAGCGCCCCTGGGGCCTCACTCTTGGTCCAGATCAAGTCCTCTGGAGGGAGGGGCTGCCCCAGGGCTCTGATCCGCGGCCAGACCTACGGGCAGGCGGGGCTCATCCTAGAGGTTTTCATAGACCAGGTTAAATTCACTGTCATTCTGAACTCCACGCTGCTTCTCCTGGGGGGAAAAACATGAAAAATAATAGGCAGAAAAAGGAACAAACTTGTACTGATCCAGTTTTAGTCAGAGGTAAAGAAACTGATGGCTTCCTGCACAGCTGTGACAGGGAAGCCTGTCCTTGTCCCCGGCCCACGGTGCCAGCCACCTCTCACCGCCTTAGTCGGCTCCTGCCCCATGGGCTTCCCCTTCCCTGCCTTGGGGCCTCCCCGCTGTCTTCCCTCTGCCTGGGCTGTTCCTTCAACCCCACCTGTTCCCAGAAACCTCCTACTCACCCGGCAGGGCTTGTTAGCATCCCCGAGAACCCCCTCCCTGGCCCCGGTCTGTCCCGCTCCAGAACCCACTTCTCAGACGGGCCACAAATGCCTCTGGGTGTTTGTCAGGTCAGTGCCCTCTTCCCGCAGCGCTGGAGGGCAGGGACATGTCCTACCACCCTGGCCAGCACCCCGAGGCTTGGCAGAGGGCAGGCGCTGCCTGGGATGGCCCCGGCATCTTTGGGGGTCCCAGGATGGGGAAGCCGTGCTTCCAGTCAAGGCCTAGTTCAGGGATGAGTTTGGAAAGGGCTCTGAGAACGGAGATCACCAGACAGTGCCAGCCTGGGCCCCTGGGCCTGGGAGACCGAGCACCAGCCCCTCTCCCTTCCCGACAGCTCTTCCAAGGTGCCCATGGGCCTACCCACCGCCCATCGTTCCTGTTTCCGCTTAACAGACCCTTGTGCTTTTTGGAGTCCCAATCCCTGTCGTAGATGTTACTTAACTTGGCATTCATCTGAGTTCAGGGGCACTCGGTTTTGCAGCTGAGTGCCACTCATCCACTTTACAGATGAGCAAACTGAGGTTTAAAAGAGAATCGTGATTACGTGAAATGCCGTGGCCCCCAGCGTGATGACAAAGGAGCCCTGACGAGGCCAGCCCAGGCCGCCACCAGCTCCGACTTCAGCCGCCACCAGCTGGGAGCAGCGGGAAGCCTCACACCCTCTGACCGGCCAGTGCAGACACCACACTGTGCCCAGTGGTAGTGACGATGGCTCACGTTGCATGGGCGCCGACTGGGTCCCACGGCAACATTTGGGGTGAGTGCTGTCTGGCTCCTCAGTTCACTGCTGGTAAGGGGTGGAGTCGGGGTTCCAGCTACCTCGGGAGAGGGCTCCGACTCAACAGCAGGGCTCACTCCTATAGTCCTACTTAGCCCCATGTCACATACAAGGAGCGGGGTAGACGGAACCGAGGGGGAGCCAGGCTGGCCGCCCAGCGCCCCGCATACCTGGGAGAGAAAGGTCCCACTGGAGGGTAGGCTGCTGGCCTCGTTCTGCATGGAGGCGTAGACCTCAGTCTCCCGGCGCTGCAGGGCCTGCAGAAGACGGCGGGAGGGTCAGAGACGTGAGCAGAGGGGCCGGGCCTGGCCCAGCAGCCCGCGGGAGCTCAGAGGACCCGCAGACCCTGTGGGCTGTCGCCTGCAAGAGGACGCCCTCCTGGCCCAGCCACATTAGGCCTGGTCACACTGCCCCACCTGCGTACCTGCCAGTCCCTCTCTGGGAGCCGCCTCACCCTTCCCCGTGTGTACAGGCTGACTCCTCTCTGTGTCCCTGCCACCTCCCTCAAGGCTCCAGCCAGCAGATCCAGCCATGACACCTGTGGCCGTAGCTGCAGTGATGCCCTCCTGACGTCCACCCTGGCCCCAAACCCCTGCCCTGTGCAGCCCCACCCACCCACCCACACCCTCTAGATCTCCCTTGACCCCCCAACCCAGCTGGCACTCACAGACGACCCGGGTACCCACTGGGGTCACACCGCTCTCCCATCAAGCTCTACCTGCTTTGCCTCTGAGTCTCTGAACCTATGGCTGCGCTTGGCACACTTGGAGAACAGCACCGAATGATGTGATGAGGGGGCTCCTTGCTCACCTGGGTGTGTGTTCTGGGGTCACATCCACTGTTGGCCCAGCTATGGGCAGCCTGACCAGAAGCCTCAGGTTGAGAGAAAGAACCTGAGCTTTGAAATCGGATAAGACTAGGTTCAACTCTTAGCTCCGATACCTACCAGCCATGGTCAACCCCTGAACCTCTCTGTGCCTCAGTTTCCTCCTCTGCAAAATGGGAATAATCACATCTATCTTGCAGGCTCAATGCATGATTCAATGAGATTGTGTGCATGACGGGCCCAGAACAGGGTCTGGAAAACAGTAAGTGCTTAATAACTGTCGAATCATCATCAGTTGAACGATCATCAAAGGAGGCTTGACACCTCCCTCCCCTTTCTGTGGTCACTGCCTGGACCCTGTTTTGGGACTGTCAGAGCCAAGCCACCAGCCTAAGCAAGAGGCAGGAACCTTTCCTTCCCACATGTACATGTCATAGGGATTCTGGCTGGTTGCCAAGGAGGTGGTTTCCCTGGCAACAGGCAAGCAGGGGTTGCTGAGGCAGGCTGGAGAGACAGGTGGTGCTCCAAGGCAAGAGAAGGGGGAGATGCAGAGGGGGGAGGAGGCACCGAGAGGTAGCAGGGCATGAAAACCCATGTAATAAACCACTTGGCTCTTGGGAGACCCTCACTTCAAGGGCATCACTCACAGTCATAGCAAGGTGGCCCTGGGGACCAGTTCAAGGCACCTCTGAGTCAGAAAGAGGGTGAGTCTTGGGAGAGGGGCTTCCAACCTGCCTCCGGGTAGGGGCCGCCAACGTGACCAGGGGGTCCTGACCCGGCCAGCCCAGGCCAGCACCAGTTCAGACCACAGCTCCCAACCTGAGCCATCAGCCGGGGGGCAGCTGGGCGCCTCACACCCTCCGCCTGCTTGGCCAGTACAGACACCACTGGCCCCGGGTAGTTATGACGGCTCCCACGGTCGGGGCAGCCCAGGGAGGAGCCCCACTTCCCGTGTGGAAGGCCACTTCCAAGACCTGCTGCCACCGGTCAGGTCGTCACGCCTGCCCGAAGGACCAGCCCCCTCCCACGAGCCTGGTACGTGAGACGGTGGTCTGCTCCTCGGCAGCCCTGTGGCCCTACCCTCCGTCCTCCCAGGCCTGGTCTCCACAGATCTGACAGCCCCTCCGAGCTGGACCCTTCTGGGCACAGAGGGAAGGGAGGGAAGGGCCTCCTGGTTGGCATCTGGGCAGGGAGCAGCCCTGGGTCCCATGGGTGGCTCCCTTCTCCCTCATGTCTGGTTCACGTGGGCTGCCCGCCGCACATTAGCCCAGAGAGGTTTCAGGTCACACAGCCCCTCAGTGGTGGAGCCAAGATTGGAACTCGGGCCTCTTGCCCCCTGCTTCCCATGCTCCCATGTGGCCAGGGGTTTTCCGGGCCAGAGAAGAGCACCCTGCCCGGGGCCCTGCAGGCCTATGCCCCACACTGGCAGGTGGCCATGCTGTGGGCAGGAGCAGGTGCGGGAGCCGAGGGCCAGGAGGGCTGCCTGGCGATCAGCAGCGGCACGGTGAAGCCTCTGACAGTCCTGACCTGCTGGCTGCATGCGCGTGCAGGGTGCGACCCGCAGCACCGGGCTGTGAATGCAGGCAGCCTCGTCCCTGGCTGACCTCTGAGGCTCTCATCAGACCCCCCGGCCTTCCTAGGTGGTGATGAGGCCGGCCTCCCTCCTGGTGTGCTGTAGGCAGAACACAGCCAGGCCTCTGAACGGGCTGCAGTGGGCCGGGCCGGCCCAGGACTGAGTCAGGCCTGGGGCTGTGCTGTGTTGGGGCTGGACTAGGCGGAGCTGGGATGTGCTGGGCTGGGCTGGGCCGTGCTGGGCTGGGCTGGGCTGTGTTGTGTTCTGTCTGGGCTGTGCTGTGCTGTGCTGGGCTGTGTTGTGTTCTGTCTGGGCTGTGCTGGGCTGTGTTGTGTTCTGTCTGGGCTGTGCTGGGCCGGGCTGTGCTGGGCTGTGTTGTGTTCTGTCTGGGCTGTGCTGTGCTGTGCTGGGCTGTGTTGTGTTCTGTCTGGGCTGTGCTGTGCTGTGCTGGGCTGTGTTGTGTTCTGTCTGGGCTGTGCTGTGCTGTGCTGTGCTGTGCTGGGCTGTGCTGGGCTGTGTTGTGTTCTGTCTGGGCTGTGCTGTGCTGTGCTGGGCTGTGTTGTGTTCTGTCTGGGCTGTGCTGGGCTGTGCAGGGCTGTGCTGTGCTGTGCTGTGCTGGGCTGGGCTGTGCTGTGCTGTGCTGGGCTGTGTTGTGCTCTGTCTGGGCTGGGCTGTGCTGTGCTGTGCTGGGCTGTGTTGTGTTCTGTCTGGGCTGTGCTGGGCTGTGCAGGGCTGTGCTGTGCTGTGCTGTGCTGGGCTGGGCTGTGCTGGGCAGGGCTGTACTGTACTGTGCTGTGCTGTGCTGTGCTGGGCTGGGCAGGGCTGTACTGTACTGTGCTGTGCTGGGCTGGGCTGTGCTGTGCTGGGCTGGGCTGTGTTGTGCTGGGCAGGGCTGGGCAGGGCTGTACTGTACTGTGCTGTGCTGTGCTGGGCTGTGCTGGGCTGGGCTGGGCTGTGCTGTGCTGGGCAGGGCTGGGCAGGGCTGTACTGTACTGTGCTGTGCTGTGCTGTGCTGGGCTGGGCTGGGCTGGGCTGTACTGTACTGTGCTGTGCTGTGCTGTGCTGTGCTGTGCTGTGCTGGGCTGTGCTGTGCTGGGCAGGGCTGGGCAGGGCTGTGCTGTGCTGTGCTGTGCTGTGCTGTGCTGTACTGTGCTGTGCTGTGCTGTGCTGTGCTGTGCTGGGCTGTGCTGTGCTGGGCAGGGCTGGGCAGGGCTGTGCTGTGCTGTGCTGTGCTGTGCTGGGCTGTGCTGTGCTGGGCTGTGCTGGGCTGGGCTGGGCAGGGCTGGGCTGGGCTGTGCTGGGCTGTGCTGGGCTGTGCTGGGCTGTGCTGGGCTGTGCTGGGCTGGGCTGGGCTGGGCTGGGCTGTGTTGTGCTGTGCTGTGCTGGGCTGTACTGGGCTGTGCTGGGCTGGGTTGTGCTGTGCTGTGCTGTGCTGTGCTGTGCTGTGCTGTGTTGTGCTATGCTGGGCTGTGCTGGGCTGTGCTGGGCTGTGCTGGGCTGTGCTGGGCTGTGCTGTGCTGGGCTGTGCTGGGCTGTGCTGGGCTGGGCTGTGCTGGGCAGGGCTGTGCTGTGCTGTGCTGTGCTGGGCTATACTGGGCTGGGCTGGGGCTATGTGTCTGGACTCAGCCCTCCATGTCCTTTATCTCGTGCTGCCCAGTGGGCCATGGTACTGACCCAAATGGGCATCAGCCCTGGCAGAGGTGTAAGGTCAATGCCAAGGCCTTCCTCCAGGCAGGCTGAGGCCAGAGCTGAAGTCAGCTTGGGCCAGGACCTATGCTGAGGGTCCTGGACATCAGTCCTCCTGCAATACCCTCCCCCGTGGCCAAGGAGACATAAGAGCTGCGCCCTCAGGGGCACCTGCTGGGCAGAGGGGTGAGGTCCGAGGGCTGTGCAGAGAGGAGCCGTGCTCTGGAGAAGGAGCACCTCTGCTCCAGCTCAGAGTCCTGGCAAGTCCGAAGTGAGCAGCCCACCGTAGCGACAGGAGTCTGGGAGGCAGGGCTGGCACGGGCCTCCGGTGCAGGCCTCTCGTGCCAGCTGAGGAGCTGGCAGAGGGGAGCCGCTGGAGGTTCTGAGTGGGAAGCAATGGCATTGGTGTATTCGGCAGGTCCCTGCTGCTGCAGAGGTGCCCAAGGGCTGCTGGGGGGAGGGACACCACAATGCTGATGCCCCCGGCATGCTCACTCTGTGCCTAGCACTGAGCCCCACGGAGTCCTAGGCACCTAGACGGTAAAAACAGCCCTCTAGCCCTGGCTGGTATGGCTCAGTGGTAAGATCATCGCCTGAGGACCAACGGGTCCCGGGTTCGATTCCAGCCAGGGGCATGTGCTTCAGTTGCAGTTCGTCCCTGGCCGCGGTTGGGGTCGTGTGGGTGGCAACCGAGTGATGTGTCTTTCACATCGATGTTTCTCTCTCTCTCTGTCTTCCTCCTTCTCTCCCTCTAGCTCTGTCTGAAGATTAATGTAAGAATATCCACACCCTGGCTGGTTTGGTTCAGCAGTTGGAGCGTCGGCCTGCGGTCCAGAGAGACCCGGGTTTGGTTCCCGCTAAGGGCACGTACTTTGGTTGCAGTTTGTATCTGGCTCCGGTTGGGGTTGTGTGGGTGGCAGCCACTCGATGTTTCTCTCTCTCTCTCTTCCTCCCTCTCTCCCTCCTGCTCTATCTGAAGATAAATGCAAAAATGTCCTTGGGTGAGGATAAAAACAAAAACAAAAACAGCCCTCCACTTACCCACATGGCAGACTGCTGAGTGCCTGTTGTGTGCCCGGCGCTGGGCTGGTGCCAGGGGTGGTGGTGTGAGACAGACAGCAGTCAGGAAGGTAAAAGGTGGCCATAAGGGCCAGGAAGATGGAGAGGTTGCGATTTTAAAAGGGAGGTCAGGAAAGGCCTCTTGCAAAGGTGCCATCTGAGCAGAGAGCTGGGGTGTGAGGGAGTGGCCCCGTGGACAGTCACAGAAAGGACAGTCCGGAGCAGAGGGCACAGCCAAAACCAAGGCCCTGGTGTGTTTGGGGAGCAGCAAGGAGGCCGGTGTGACTGGAGTGAGTGACGGAAGAAAGTGAGGACATGTGAACAGAGCTCTTGGGGCCACTGTCAGGCTGTGACGTTGACTCTGAGGGGAACAGGAACTCTGAAGGACTGTGGCAGTCGTGAGAATGTTCCACACACCTCCGACTCCAGGGATCAGCACTGACCAGAGGCCCCAGCGGCTGGGCTCTGAAACCTATCATTACGTGTGCACGGCGGCCCCACGCCCCACGGGGTGCTCCCGGCCAGTGGGGAGCACAGCAGGGCTGTGGGCACAGCCTCCTGCCCGGAGACACAGGGCTCCTGGACCCGGAGCCCCCAAAGCCTCGCTGAACCTTCCCGAGCCTGCGTGGTCGGTGCTTCCTCTCTGCCTCCTGCCCCCTTTCCTCCACTCAGGACCAGGCCTGCATCAGGCTGATGGCTCTCCTGGTCTCCCCAGTTTCCTCTCACGGTGGTTCCCCTAATGGAACTATTGCATGTCTGACACCGGCTGGGCGGCTGCGTCTCTGAGGACGCAGACCCCGGGGCTTGGGGCAGAGCAGACGAGATCTGTCTAGGGCTGGACAGGATCACTGCGCTGCCGCGGGCGGAGGACACACGGGGGCAGGGATAAGGACAGGCCTGCTGACTTGAAATCAATTGCAAGACTCCGGGGCAAACTGGTGGCGGCTCCACCAGCATTCGCGCTGCAGGGGTGAGAAGGGTCAGGGTCCAGCTGTGCCCGGAGACCAGATGGGCTGATGGGTCAGACGTGAGCAGTGATAGGAAGCACGGCTTGGAAAACGCTGCAGTTCTGGAGCGGAACACTCCAGAAGCAAGTGAAGAAAATGTGTCAAGGAGGAGGGAGAACTCAGTGGTGGCAGATGCTTCTGAGCAGCAGGAAGGACGGGGCGGTCATCCGTGACCACGTGGGGCGGTGGAGCGAGGCACGTCCACGGGCAAAGGATTGGTTTGGTCTGAGAGAGAAACCGATGAAATGTCCAATAGCGTTGACTCTGGTGCTCAGAGGTCTGGGCTGGACACATAAATTTGGGGGCTGCCAGAGTGTGGATGGTCTCAAAACCCTGAGGTTGAACGAGATCACCCAGGGAGGGGAGTGAAGATCAAAGAGAAAGGGTCCCAGGTCTGGACCCCAGTGTTCAGAGGTCAGGGTTCCACTGGTCCCTAGGGAGGATCCAGAGGAGGCTGAGGAGCGTGGCAGTGAGCCATGGGGGGGGGGGGCATCAGGAGAGAACGGAATGTTCCAGAAGCAAGTGAAGAAAGCGTGTCAAGGAGGAGGGAGAACTCAGTGGTGGTAGATGCCTCTGACTCATCAGGGAAGGCGGGGACCGGGAACTGACCACTGGGTTTTATGATATGTGGGTCAGCAGTGACCTTGGGAAGAAAGGTTTTGGTGAAGAGGTGGACAGGGAGCCTGACGGTGGGGAAGGAGAGAGAGACTGGACACAGAGTCTGACAGTCCTAAGGAGTCTTGGAAAGCAGGGCTGAGGGGTCAAGATAAGGAATTTAAGCCTGGCTGGCCAGTGTGGCTCAGTGGTTGAGAGTCAACATAGGCACCAAGAGGTCGCCAGTTCGATTCCCAGTCAGGGCACGTGCCCAGTTTGTGGGCCCGATCCCCAGTGGAGGGCGTGCAGGAGGCGGCCAATCAATGTTCTCTCTCATCGATCTTTCTATCTCTCCCTTCCTCTCTCTAAAAATCAATAAAGAAAAAAATGAAAAGATAAGGAATTTAAGATGGAAGAAATCATAGCATGTCTGTAAGCTGTACATTTTATATTGTATCATTAGCCCTGTTTTTTTGTTTATGCTGACCCGAGGACATTTTTCCATTTATCTTTAGACAGATTAGGAGGGAGGGAGAGAGAGAGAGACAGAGAGACACATCGACTGGTTGCCCCCCCTGCACAACCCCAACCAGGGCCCCGGACGAACTGCAACTGAGGTATGCGCCCTTGGCCGGAATCGAACCCAGGTCTCATTGGTCCACGAGTTGACGCTCTAACCACTGAGCCAAACCAGCCAGGGCTCATTAGCCCTGTTTTACAGATTGTGGAACCAAGATTCAGCAAGTTTAAGTCACAGAACATGAGCAAAACAACTAGGCTTTGAACCCCAGTCTGTCGGATCCACTCCCAACCTATGCTGCTTGAAAGGTAAGTTTTTAAGAAAACAAATTGGTACCATAGCTCTTTTTTTCACGTCTTAATATAGCATGAGCACTTTCCAATATGAATAAATAGCCAAAATTGACCTAATTAAAAGGAGAAATGTACAAATCTACAATCATATGGGCAGATTTTAATTCACTTCTCTTAATACCTGTTAGAAAAATAATAAAACTAAGGATGTGAAATATTTTAACATCAACTTGACATAACTGACATATACAAAATGTTCACACAGCCACGTACAATGCAAGTTCTTTTCAAGTACACGCGGAACATAAGCTGAACCATAAGGCAAGTCTCAAAAGAATTCAGAGGATTGAAATCATACAGAATATATTCTCTGATCACAGTGGAATTAGTGAGAGAGAAAAAAGAACATAATAATAACTAGAAAATAAACATTGGAAAAGTAAGTAGCCCTAGTTGGTTTGGATTAGTGGTTAGAGTGTCGGCCTGCACACCAATGAGTTGTGGGTTTGATTCCGGTCAAGAGCACGTACCTGGGTTGCAGTGTCCCCGGCCCTGGTCGGGTCATGTGGGAAGCAGCCAGTCGGTGTGTCTCTCTCACATCAATGTTTCTCTCTCTCCCTTTCCCTCCTTCCCACTCTATCTGATGATAAGTAGAAAAATATCCTCAGGTGAGGATTAAAAAATAGTAATAAAATAAATAAAAAAGAAAATTAAGCAAACCACATTTAAATAACCCCTGGGGCAAGGAGGAAGTTTCCATAAAAAATTTAAACTGAAAGATAATAAAAATACAACATATTGAAACTTGTGGGATACAGGCCCTGGTCAGGTAGCTCAGTTGGTTAGAGCATTATCTCAATTTGCCAAGGTTGCAGGTTTGATTCCCCCGTCAGGGCACATACAAGAAACAACCAGTGAATGCACAAATAAGTGGAACAACAAATTAATGTTTCTCTCTCTAAAAATCAATAAATAAAATTTTAAATTAAAAAAACGTGTGGGCTTCCCTGGCCGGTTTGCTCAGTGGTTAGAGTGTCGGCCCGCGGTCCAGAGAGACCTGGGTTCGGTTCCCGCTAAGGGCATGTACCTCGGTTGCAGTTTTTCCCCCGCCCTGGTTGGGTCGTGCGGGTGGCAGCCACTCGATGTGTCCCTTTCACGTCGATGTTTCTCTCTCTCTTTCTCTTCCTCTCTCTCCCTCCCACTCATCTGAGCAAAAAATGAAAAAATGTCCTCAGGTGAGGATAAAAAAGAACAAAAAGAAAACGTGTGGGCTAAAGCCACATATAAAGCAAAGTTCATAGCCTTACGTGCATAAATTAGAAAAGAAGAAAGACTGAAAATCAATAATGCAAGTACCCACCCACAGAGAGTAGAAGGATACCTGTTATCAGCACTCCTATTCACTATCATACCAGAGGTCTTAGGCAGCGCAATAAAGCAAGAAAAAAATAAGTAAAAGGATGAGGTTAGAAAGGGAGAAATGAAACTTCCATTTTCATAGATGACATGGCTGGATTCATAGATAATCCAAAGGAAAATAATCCAAAGGAATTAACAGACAAACCATTAGAATGAGTGAATTCAGGAAAGTCACTATATAAAACCATATACAAAAATCAATCATATTTCTACATACCAGCAACAGACAGTTAGACAATGAACTAAAAATGTGGACAACACCTGTATCCTAAAACCTCACAGTGAGGATTAATGAGAAAATGGGTGGAAGTCCTACCACGGTGCCTGGCACACAGTAGGTACTCAACAAAGGGCTTCCGACATTATCATCCCTGTGGTTAATGTCATTCTTATCTGCCCAGGTCCAACCCCAGCTGGTAGGGACTGGTCTCATGGGCTAGCAAAATCTGCGGCCTCCCTTTCCGGCCGTCAAATCTCTCCAAGCCACCCTGCAACCCTGCAGGGCAGCGGGCCCCTCCCCAGATCCCAGAGAAGCCTGCCCACGCCTCCGAGGGATTTCAACACAGGCGAGAAAGGTGCTCCGTGCAAAGGCAAGTCTCTTTAGTAAAAAATAATCTTATAGAAGAACATGTATTCACATGGAAATAAGATAGGAGATAGTGTAATATGAAAACATTGCTGTATTACTCCAATAAAATAAAAGTATTTGTGAATGTATGTATGGGTCTCTTTGTATGTATCTTTTTTGGTTAATCCTCACCCAAGGATATTCTTTCCATTGATTTTTAGAGTGGAGGGGAGGGAGAGGGGAGAGAGAGACAAAAAGAAACATCTATATGAGAAGGACACATCGACTAGTTGCCTCCCACATGACCCCAACCAGGGCCAGGGACGAACCACAACTGAGGTATGGATATTTTTCCATTTTTCTTCAGATAGAGTGGGAGGGAAGAAGAGAGGGAGAGAGAAAGAAACATCGATGTGAGAGAGACACATCGACTGGCTGCCTCCCACATGATCCCGACCAGGGCTGGGGACAAGCCACAAATGAGGTACGTGCCCTTGACCAGAATCGAACCCGTGACTAATTGGTCCGTGGGCTGATGCTCTAACCACTGAGCAAAACCGGCCAGAACTGTATTTATATTATAAAAAATTTTTTTCTTTATTGATTTTAGAGAGAGAGGAAGGGAGAAGAAGAGAGATAGAAACATCGATGAGAGAGAACATCGATTAGGTGTCTCCTGCATGCCCCCCACTGGGGATCGGGCCCACAACCTGGGCATGTGCCCTGACTGGAAATCGAACTAGCGACCTCTTGGTGCATGGGTCGACGCTCAACCACTGAGCCACACCGGCCGGGCTGTATTTGTATTTTGTAAAAAGGACTAGAAGGTATAGAAGTCAATGTTACTAGTCTTTATCCTGGAAGAAGAAAGAATTAGGATAATGGTTCTTTTCTTCCTTTGAGATATATATGAAAGAGCGCTAGTGTGTGTGTGTGTGTGTGTGTGTGTGTAGAGAGAGAGAAATGTTTTAGTTAACAGCTGACACCAGAAGTCCTCATGGGAGAACACCATCATTAGTTGCTGGGAGGGAAGAAAAAATATGGGGAAGTTTGGGGCCACACGGGACGCCAAGGCTGGTGGAAATTCCCTGGGTGGAGGGCCGAAGACCCCGGGTGAGCTGGCCTGGTTCTGTTCTATTTGGAGCTGTCAGCGATGCCCCACAGGGACAATCCCTTTGCCTCGTCCCCATCTGCTCCCATCCTCAGTGAACAGGGCCATATTCTAAATGCCCTCTGAGTGGAGTTTTGTGGAGCTCGAGGAAAAACCCAAGTTCCACGTGTGAGTCGGGGTGGTGGGGACAGGAGCACTGACAGCCTGTACAGGCAGAATCCTAGTGCTGGAGGCAGCCCCAGACACACCCGTGGGGGACCAGCAGGACCCCGCAGGGCTCTGCGCCCCGGGCGGCTCGAGATCTCAGGGACTGGAGCCCCCGGCTGCCACTGGGTAGCTTCCCTTCTTCACTTTGTCTACCATGAGCATACGGTACTTGTGGAACTAAAATAGACATAACTGAACGAGAATGTTTGTCGCCTTCCCAGCTGCTGGGCAGAGTGGCCGCGTGCTGACTGGGGGGCGGCTGGACTGGGTGGGCGCACCTGCGCACGAGGCTGAGCGGCGCCTCGGGTCACTGTGAAGAGCTTTCAGGATGGAAGCTGCTCGGGCGCACGGAAATGCATCCCCACCCGTGTCTCCTCTTGATCATAGGACATAAAACAGTGTCGGTGTGTGGTGAGGAGAGGCCTGTGAAGAACCACAGGCTGTTGACCTGTGAAGGGCTTAGGACAGTGCCTGACCTTTTCCTCTGTTTGTGATTCTTGTTGCTGCAATGTTGCTTGTGCAATAAAAACAGGAAGGCCTTGGTGAGCCAGTCATCTGGTTGGATGAAGGAACTTTCTTCTTTCCTCCCCAACTGTACTGCCCCTCTACCGTTGTTCCAGAGGGGGAGGTGACCCGGGGCACCTCACATCAACCTGCCAGGGGTCAGAGCCACTCACAGAAAGCCCACCAGGTGCCACATCCTGTCCCCAGTCTACAGATGAGGAACTTAAGGCTCAGAGAGGTCACAGCGGGTCATGATCGAAGCAGGGAAGCAGGCCCCAGGACAGGCGGGGGGAAGCGGGGAGCCAAGCCCGGACTCACCGTGTACAGGGACTCGGCGGGAGGCTGCTCCGGGACGGCCGTGCTCGGGGCCGGGCCCTTCCGGGCCAGGTTCTTCCACGAAGCCTGCACCTGTTTCTGTGAGGAAGCAAGTCAGGGCTGTCAGGGTGGGGACTAGTGACTCTCCGGTCACCTCCCCTGCACAGACACACCAAGGGAAAGGGTCGTGAGGCCGCACAGACTGATCACTCAGCACCCCCACTCCAGGGAATCCTGCTCCAGGGCCTGCGTCTGCCCACTCATCTGCCCGGAAAGACCGAACCGATAGACCCCCCGAGGCACTGCCCACGGACAGAGGGCCCTGCTCAGGGAGTCAGGAGCCGCAGGGCACAGTGCCAGTGTGGCAGCATCCCCAGCTACTTGTCCCCGCTACAGAGCTGACTGTCGTGGGTGGTGCTGAGCAAACACCAGCTGGACCAGGTGTCCGGTCCCACTCTGCCCTCCCTGGCTCTGTGGCCTCCTGCAGGCCACCTCCCCTCTCTGGGCCTCAATTTCTTCATCAGCAACCCTCCTTTGCAAAATTGTTGCAAGGATTCAGGGCAGTAATGAGAGGTAAGTGCTTGGCACTCAGGTGACGCTTAGGTGGCCTTCAGCACCCAGCACACACTGGTCAGGCACCTCTCGTCAGCCAGGCGGCTGGAAGAGAGGGACCGTCCCCGCCCTCGCAGAGCCAGCAGGGACCGGACTAGCGTTTTACCGAGCGTGGCGCAGGCGCTGACCCCGACTGAGAGCCGCTGGCGCTCGGGGAGGGGACAAACACCTCCCTTGGCGGGAAGGGATGCTTACGACCTGAAGGCTGAGAAGTTTGTTTGGCAAGAGAGGGAGGAGCCCTGGCTGGTTTGGCTCAGTGGTTACAGCGTCGACCCATGGACCAAAGGGTTGCGGGTTCCATTCCAGTCAAGGGCATGTGCCTCAGTTGTGGTTCATCCCTGGCCCTGGGCAGGGTCCAGTCAATGTGTGTCTCTCACCTCGACATTTCTCTCTCTCTGCCTCTCCCTCTCTCTCCCTCCCTCCCACCCTATAAAAGAGAGGGGGGTGGGAAGGCAGAGGTCCTGAGGAACTTTGAGATGGTCAGCGTGGCCAGAGAGGTGCACCTGCCCCAGCGGGTCAGGGCAGCGCGCAGGGCCGTGAGGAGCGTGGACGGGGAAACAGCAGAGCGGGAGGGGCCAGGGTCGGCGTGCTTTCAGAAAGCTCCCGCTGTCGCACCGGTGGTGGTCATGCAGGCAGGGGCCAGGGTGGTGGGAAGGCGAAGGGCTCAGAGAGACGTAAGAGGCGACACGCCAACTCCTTCGGAGAAGGCGGCCAGGGAGGCGGTCCCTTCACACCCCTCAGTGCAGGCACCACACTGCCAACCGCGGAACAGCCTCATCTCTGGGCAGAAGCTAATTAAAAACCCTGGCTGCCTGCCAATCCCCAGCCCATTTACTCGGGATTAGCTCTCGAGAGCTACTTCACTCTCAGGCAGAAGCCAGCGCCACCCCAGTCACAGCACAGCGACAGCTCGGAGAGGTGGGGCCTCATGGGGTGCCAGGTGGGGCTCTAGACACATCACCTGCCTTGTCTCGTGCACCCCTCAGTAACCTGCAAGATGAGTCTTCATATTGTCTCTGCTCCCCACGTGGGGTGGGAAGTCTCAGAGAGGGCGGGCGACTTGCCTGAGGCCACAGAGCCAGGAAGTAGCAGAGGTGGGATTTGAACCCAGGTCTGCCTGATTTCTGACAGTGCCTGGAGCTTTCGCTCCTTTCTTTTATTTGAATGTGTGGGTCTCACAGACAGTGAGGTAGGCTCTGGCATCCATGTCACACTTACAGCTTACAAGGAACTGGGTGCTTGTTCTTATTTTCATTCAATTCTCATAACAGCCTGACAAGGTGGGCATGGAATTCCCACTTAAAAAGGGGGAAACTGAGGCTTGTCCACCTAGACTGCCCTTGGTTGAACCCAGATGCCCTGTTCTCAAGTCAAGTGCCCCTCCCCTGGCCACCTGCTTTAAGGGGTCTGTCGCAGTCAGGCCTTGGCTCACCGCAGGACAGCGGAGGGGCTGGTGCCTCTCCCCTGCACATCGCCAAGGCTGGCAGGGGCCCCCCTGGACCCTGTAGTGAGCAATACCCAGGACTGGCCTCAGTACTCCTACTGAGACTGGTGGGGCCGCCAGGAGGTCAGTGCCACTGTGGGGTCGTGGGAAGGAGCCCCAAGTCTGCCAGGGGACTGGGCAGACTTCTCGGGGCTTGCACCGTCCCCTGAAAATAGGAGAGGAGTCTGAGGAAGTGTCCCAGGCCACAGGAACAGCGCGGGGGCAGGAACACCAGGACAAGCCAGGGACACGCAGAAGGGTGAACCCTCCGGTAGAAATGGCTGGATGGAAGTAAGAGCTGGAGGCTGGCGGGGACAGGGCCAGAAAAGGCAAGATGCCAGTGTCGTTACTCAGGGGGCAGGGAGAGGTCAGATTTGCATTCTCTAAGGTTCCCTCGTGGTGGGGCACTGGGAGCTGGGAGGGACGGTGAGGGGAGGAGAGGAGGCAAGAGAGCCCCTGGAATGGCTGGCCTTCCAGGGCAGCCGAGGAGGCTGGGCTGTGGCCAGGGTCCCGGGAGCGCAGAGGGAGCCTCCCTTGAAGAATCTGGGTGCATTCTGTTCCAGGCGCGGGGACGCTCCGCCCCTTGGAGGTGGCCTTGCTCCCCCGGGGACCTTGTTCCTGGCCATCGACATTCCCTTCCAGGGTGATTTTCAAATAAACACACCACTCGGTGTGGCCACCGGCAGCTCAGGAGACCCGTAGAGCCTAGGTCTCCCCTTGTAAAGTGGGGCTGACGCTGTCGTCTTGCTCACCGTGGACCGGCTCCCTCCGCTCGTCTTTCATGTCCCAGCGCTCGCTTGCCCAGCTGTTCTTTCCACAGCACTTTCTATGTGCCAGGCTTTCTATGTGGGGACACCAAGGATCCGCCCTCTAGGGCTCGCCCTCCGTGGGGGCACAGCAGTGGACACCTACGCTGGGCGTGGGGAGCGGACGTGGAAGCAGGGAGACGCTACTCCAAGTACACGGTGATAAAGACCTGGGCGGGGGGGCGGAGCCAGGGGCAGGGAAGAAGGGGCTGGGCCCTGAACAGAAAAGGCTGCAGAATGGTGGTGTCGGCAACTTGCAGTGACACACTAGTAGCTCAGGCCCAGCCACAGGAAGGGCGAGGGAGGGGCCTGGTGCAGGGCCACAGGGAACACCTATTACAGGCCCCTCACCAGGGCCACCGGGATGCCCTGCAGGGAGCGTCCCCCGGGACACTGAGGAGCGGAGGGCCAGCACGTGTCCCCACCTTCTTCCAGAGCAGCAGAGCCGTGCCCAGGACGCTCAGGACACTCAGCAGGCCGATGAAGCAGAAGAACAGGACCCTCCGGGGGTGCCTCGGGGGCTCCCGGTAGCCTGTGTCTGGGAGGGGGGCAGGGAAGCAGAGGAATTAGTGACACCGCACCACACAAGCAAAGGGGTTAGTGACAGCCCACCACCCAGAGGACCACCTCTCCCGAGGTCCTCGTTCTCACACTGGCTCTGGCTAAGCCCTTCCTGTTGGCGGCCTGATTCTGGCTAAGGTAAGCACCCCTCTTTCGCTTCTTCCGTGCCCCTGCCGTGCCCCTGCCTCAGCGAGCTGGCTCCACCGGGAGCTGCGTGTGGGGTCCTGGGCAGGTCGTCTCGTCTCCCGGGCCGCCTCTTCTCCACGTGTGAATAGTGACCACACGGGCAGTTGTGGTGAAGCTGAAGGGATGGTTTGCTGGGCCTGGCAGGTGCCTGGCCTGCACGGGGTGGAGGGAGGGGTACTGAGGGGTGAAGGGCACAGCCCAGCCTCTTCCCTGAGCCAGTCATCCTTCTCTCCTTCCCTCCCGGGCAGCCTCCCTCCCTCCCTCCATCTATCCATCCATCTGGCTGCAAAAACCTGCAGCGTGCTGACCAGGAGCCAGGCTTCGAGTGTCCTATTTATCAAGCACATGCTGTTGCCGGGTTCCAGCCCTTGCATGCAGGACCTCGTTCATCCCACGCACACCTCCGACAGGCAGGGCATTGCCATGAAGACCAGGCCCAAGGTCGCATCCTGGCAAGCAACAGGCCTGGGGTCCACACCCCGGACTTGGGGTTCCGAAGCCCCACAGCCCCTGCCAGTGGGAGTCGGAGAGGCAGGTCAGGGAGCCGTGGCTTCGGTGACGGGCTGTTCTTAATTTTTTGGTGTCATCGCTCCTTTGAGAATGCGATGAAAACTAGGAATCTGTCCCCAGAAAGATGTACACGCCCCACCTCCGCCTGTGCTGATGGGAGGCTGAGACCAAGGGACCAAGGGACATCTCTCAGGTCACCTGCCAGAGGTGGCCAGAGGCAGACCCACACCCCAAGTCCCTGCCCTTTCCCCACAAAGCTGGATGTCTCGCACCCTTGCATGGCCAGAGGCTCCCCCAGGGGGCTCTCTGCCTTTGATCTCGTGCCCCAAACTCTGCTGCGCAAAAGCCTCTGCACCCCGTGCCCTGGGAGAGCCAGGGAGGCCTCACCTCTGACCAGGATGAAGGGGCCAGCGCCGCTCATGAGCAAGCGCGGCCAGTGGGCGGTGCAGTAGTAGGTGCCAGTGGCCGCTGCGTTGGGCAGCCTGGGGATGACTCTGCACACCGTGGTGTGGGTCTGGTTCTCTGGGCCCGCCGTGGGCTGGCAGCCAGTCTGCTCCTCAACGCTCTTCTGGCCCTGGAGGTTCACATAAGAGTAGCTGACTGTGAAAGTTTTGAATTCCGGGGTGTACAGGTAGGTGATGCTACAGCTGAAGGAAGCGACATTGTTGGCCAGAGAGACCAGAATGGGGGGGCCAGTGTGGGTCACAGACTGCCCTCCTGCAGAGGAAGGAAAAGGAGACAGTGGCTTACCCGCCAGGCTGCTCAGTCCTGCCTGCTTCACGGACGAGGGTGGCTCTCTCCCACTTTTCCTGCCCTCGCCGAGGCTGGGTGTGTGCCCAGTGCACCTCCCAACACACCCAAGCAACGTGGGGAGGAGCTCCATTTCAAAGAAGAAGAGTCTGATGGTCAGGGAGGTCAAGCTGCTAGCTTTCAATCTCTCAGAGGTGGAGCTGCAACCCGGCCCCAGGGATAGAAGACTGGACCCCAGCTCCCACCACTCCCCTTCCCAAAGGCCCAGGAGCCTCTTTGGATAACAGCACAGGTCTGAGAAGACCCAATGCTGGTGAACACGCAAAGTAAAGAGGAAGGAAGCAGGGAACAAAATTAAGAAACACTTTCTGGCAGAAAGCGGCACTGCCCGGCAGTAGACACACGGAGGGAGGCAGGTCTGCCCACGGCTCTCCTGGTCTGGAGAGGGAGGCACACTGGGCATTGGCCCGGAGAGGGTGGCATGCCGCGCATCGGTCTGGAGAGGGTGGCATGCCAGGTATTGGCCCGGAGAGGGAGGCACACTGGGTATTGGCCCGGAGAGGGAGGTATGCCGGGTATTGGCCCAGAGAGGGAGGCACGTTGGGCATCGGCCCGGAGAGGGAGGCACGTCGGGCATCGGCCCGGAGAGGGAGGCACGCCGGGCTTCAGAGAGACAGAGCTTTCCCTGAATCTGAGCTCCGAGAAGGAACTGTCAAGTTTTTATTTATTTTTTTTTTCTTATCCTCACCCGAGGACATTTTTCCATTTTTTTGTTCAGATAGAGTGGGAGGGAGAGAAAAGAAGAGAGAGAGAGAGAGAAACATCGATGTGAAGGGACACATCGAGTGGCTGCCACCCACACGACCAATCAGGGCCGGGGACAAACTGCAACTGAGGTACGTGCCCTTAGCGGGAACTGAACCCGGGTCTCTCTGGACCGCAGGCCGACGCACCAACCGCTGAGCCAAACCGGCCAGGGCAGGAACTGTCACGTTTTTAACGAAGACGACAAGCTCTGCCCCAGAGCAGTGTCCAACAAGGCAGAGGAGTTCCCCATGTGGCTGTTTGGCTATGACCATGATGTTCAGTGACGGTTACAAAGGCAGTGTTGTGGGAGCTGCCTCCTCCCACCCCCACGCACCCCTCCTCCTCCTCAGAGGCACCTAGGGAAGCAGCTTGAAAGTTCCCGAAACAGCCGCCTGCCTGGCCGGGCCTCCAACCCTCCCGAGGGCTCACGAGGTGCTGACCAGCTTCTGGGCTGGGCCGGGAGGCCACCTCCCCACCCCAGCGTCAGTACACCTCGTCCCGCACCTTCCCTCTCTGGCCGCCAAACGACAGACAGTTCTAAATTGAGGTCGGCAGCGAGCAGCCAAGAACATGCTGGCCAGGTTGTTAATCGGGAGAAGATCATGCATTGGAGACGCTCAGAGGAAGCACGGAGATTTATTTTGTTGGGGAGAGCGGGGCCTCCTGCCTCTAGTGTGGGGCTGGCAGCAGGCCAGAATGGTTTCTGCTCAGGTCTCCTCGGCTCAGCCCTGAGCAGGATCCCAAGGGGAGGGAGGGAGGGCAGGCCCTCTGGAAGACTGGGAACAGGGTCGGAGACCGCCTGCCACACCAGTTAGCCCCTCAAAGCTTCAGCCACACTGATACTTTGTTTCTTACTGAGCAACTAAAGAGACAGCCCCTCCCCCGAAGAACTGAAGTCACTGGCAGTTCCAGGGAATCACCTGCCATGTCTGGGTGCCACCGTGGGTCGGCTCTGTCATGTGTCATTCATATAACACTGGTCATGGCTCGGGCGCCCCTCTGGCGGGCAGAGCAGGCGGGGATCTCGCACCCTTACCCCCCTGGGCTCTACTGCAGGGCGGCTGCTGTTGTTGATCTGTAACAGTACTGAGCTGTAAACCAGGAGTCTGACTCGGGGGCTGAGGCTTGTCTGAGAGGCAGCAGGGGCTGGGTGGGGGTGCAGAGGCATATCCCCAGGGTTCCACGTGGATCATGAAGGACAAGAGGCAAGAGGGTTGGATGGACATTCCTCGCCCTGTCCAGCAACCCCACGCTGCCGTCCTCCCTGCACAGAGAGCACACTCCCAGCTGCTGTCCCCTCTGCCTGGGACCTCCACCTCCTCACCCTCACCTGGCAGCTCCTACTCGGTCCCCTGACCCTGCTGGGGAACCATTGCTGGCTTTTTTTCTGCATCCTCCTGTGTGGTTCTTGCAGTGACCCTGTGAGCAGCCAGCGCCCAGACGCCAGGCTAGAGTTTCCGCTGGGAGCCGGGAGGATGGAACCAGACCCAGATCACCAAGAAGGCGGCCACGCCAGGACCTGCTCCCAGGCCTCGCCACCTCCCCGGGGCCTCCTGTTCGGCCTCTCCGTGTATCTAAGAGGCCACTCCAGGCCTGGGGAAGCCGGACACACTTTCAGCACTACGTGGCCACCTTCCTGTTTGTCCTGGCAGGAAGTCATTCATCCAAGTGTCTTTAGAAAATGCTCGGCAGTTGAGGTACCCTTCTAGAAAGCGATGGAATCTGCTAGTGCAATTAAGCCGATCTTTACAATTCAGAGGGATGCTATAAAAATAGATGACTATTGTTCTGTATTCTTCCGAGATTCATTATTTTAAGGTCAAAGAGTTAGGATTATGAAAACGCAGGTCTGCCGCAGAGAGGAGAATCTCAGACCTCGGATGAAACACTGTCTCCGAATAGTGAAGTGATGAGCAGTCTGTGGATCGAGGACAGCAGCCAATCTGGGGACCGCAGGCCAAAGCCAGGAGGGAGGGAGCTTTGGCCCCAGTGAGGGTGACTGGGTTCCAGCCTGGTGATTTTTGTTTTGTTTTGTTGTTTGTTTGTTAATCCTCACCCGAGGATATTTTTCCCATTGATTTTTTTTCTTAAGAGAGAATGGAAGAGGGGTGGGGGTGGGGGACATTGATGTGAGAGAGACACATCAATTGGTTGCCTCCTATACGACCCTGACCAGCGTGGGGATCTAACCTGCAATCAAAGTATGTGCCCTTGACTGGGAATCAAACCTGTGACCCTTTGGTCTGCGGACCGACAGTCTAACCACTGAACCACACCAGCCAGGGCAGCTGCCCCTTCTTTTCATTGAGGCATCAGTGCCATGGACCTGGACCCCAGCAGCCCAGCCCCCACTCCCTCTCCTGAACTTGTGCCTCCAAGAGGTCCTTTCTGGGGTGCAGGCTGCTCCAGGTGGCAGCAGAGCACCCCCCAGGTACGGCTCGGTGCTGTAGGTAGGTTCATAGTCATTTTCAGCTACTATTTGTGCGCCTCCAACAAATATATAACGGGTACTGCTGAGGTCACAGGGCCCGTGGGAGGCCTGGCAACATCCCCAGTCTAACAGGGAAGCAGAGGGAGCCTGCGGTGGGAGGGCAGGGGGTGAGGGCTGCGGGGGCGGGGGTGTCACGTTGGCCCTGGGTCTGGAGGTCATTAGCAAGCAAGCAGGAACACATATGTGCAATGGGCTAGAAATGGCCCAAGGACAGAGGGAGAAGAACGTGCATGGAAAACATGTTCTGGCTGCGTGTGACACATGCCCTGTGTCAACGCAACACCGCAACAATCCCACGGCAACTACTCCAGCCCTAGTTTCCAGACCAAAACTCCCAGAGGATCCTAGAGGCCCGAAGCTACAGCACTCCTAAGTAGTGGAGCTGGGATTTGAACCCAGGATGCCTGCTGAGGAAGAAAAGCCAGCACCTGCACCAGGCAGTGGAGGCAGAAACCCAGCCAAGTGTGACCGGGCACAGGGCTAGGGGTGTTCGGGGCAGCACCCCGCACCGTAGACAGATGCTAAAGAGAGGGTGGTCCGTCACAGTCCTGCGGAAGAACCCGTTTTCACAGCCAGAGGCTGAGGGCTGAGGGGGCTTGGAGAGAGCTGCAGGGCACCCAGCCAGCCCTGGGGCCACGGCAGACCCGGAGGGCTCCGTGAGACCCACGCAGAGCTTGTGTCCTGTGCGCTGGGTGGTGCGGCGAGCAGTGTCCATCTTGCCCCGATGACTGCTCAGGCGCAGGGAGTGAGCGTGAGGGGCCGGGCAGAGGCAGCATGGGCTGCCGAGAAGGGCAAGTGGCCCAGGTGGGAGACTGGAGGAATGTCAGTTTCCCGGGCTGAGGAGCAGGGAGAGCCACGGAGCCCAGCTGGCATGCCCCAGTGGGGCCGCTGAAGTCATTCATCCAAGTGTCTTTAGAAAATGCTCCGCAGTTGAGGTACAGACGTGCACAAGGGAGCCCCTTCCCAACCCTGCAAAAGCGCAGGGCCACCTGTCCTCAGCACCCAACTGGCAGGCCTCCTCTGCCCTTGCCCGCTCTTCCCTACCCCCAGATGGCACCTCTGGTGTGAGCCGATTTCTGGATGGGAGCCAAGGGAGCCGTGGTGAGTGTGGATGGAGAGGAGCAGAGAGGGGGCGGCATCCCTGACGGGTGAGGTCCATGGGGGTGGGCCGGCCAGAGAAAGGACCGGAAAACAGTTGCAGCCTAGTGTCTGGCAGGGCCCGATCCCCAGGGCCACCACCCCAGCCGAGCTCCAACTGAGAGCTTGGTTGTTTATTAGGCATCGCCATGTCCTCCCCTCCCCACCCTACACAACTGCCAAGCACAGAAGGTTCAGTGGGGCAGCACAGACTCCCACCCCTGTGCGCCCCCCATCCCCACTTCCCTCCATCCCTCGCTTCTCACAGCTCCGGAGACTGCTGGGAAGCGGGTCAGAAAAGCCCAGGCGCAGGTTTGGATCCTGGCTCTGTCACCTAAAGGTGGCTTTCCTTCTTTGAGGATCAGTGTCTCTCCTGCAACACAGGATAACAGCAAGGCCAAGCCTGTAGGGTTGTCACGGAACTCGGAGGGGCCAGGAACACTCACAGGCTGCCCTGGGCCAGCCTGCCTTTCCCCAGGGACAAGGAGGAGGCAAGGACATCAGATGACCCTGAGGCCTCCCTGTAGCAGACCCACAGCAGGGCACGTGCAGCAGGGGTGGCCTCCAGAGCCTTCCCCTCAGCAGCCTCCCCCCTGCTCTTGTCCCATCCCGCCATCTGTCACCGCGTTGGGAAAGACTTTGTTTACCATCCGCTGGTGCCTGATTCCTTCCTTTTCCGGTTCTTCTAACCTGTGGCCACCTGAACTTCAGATGTGAGAACTGACAGCAACTCCAGAACCTGCCCCTCTGCTCCCCAGCCAGAGCCTGCCCACTGCCCCTGGGGACCCACAAGCCATCCAGCTGCCCCTGCCTGAGGAGGATCTACAGGGGAGGGGACCCAGGAAGGAGTCTGAAAGCAATTTACAATGTCAAGACAAGCAGTTAAAGAAAAATACAACATGCAACATTTTGTGCATAGTCAAGGCACTACTCTGACTTCAGCTATATTCATGCACCCAGCTTCAGACAGGGTCACACTATAATGTGCATCCTTTAACTCTGGGCCACCATTTAAAAAACTGCAAATCCCTGACCTGGATCCAGCCCCTGTCTGCAGGCCCTGCACAGCCCAGCTCAGCTGCCGGGGCCCTCAGCTCACTCCCCCACAGACACCAGGCCTGCCAGGCTCTTGAGATTTTGCCCGTGCTGTTCCCACATTCAGAATGTCCTCCTGCTCCTTCCTGTCCCCAAGCTTCAGGGTCACCCTCCTCCCTGAGCCACTCCTGGGCACACAGCACAGAACTTCAGGCATCCCTGCTAAGCCATATGACGATAGGAGCTGACGTCCCTGGGCACATTCCGCTTTTGCAGATGGGGAAACTGAGGCTCAGAGGAGGGAAAAGCTTCACCCAAGCAGCACAGCTAGTCAATGGTAGAGATGAGATTTTAAGCTGGTCCTTTTGCGTCCTTAACCCCACACTCTTAACCACTACTCTATGCTACAATTTTATTTTATTTTTTTAAACAATTTTTTTCTTTATTGATTTTAGAGAGAGAGGAAGGGAGAGGGAGAGAGAGATAGAAACATCGATGAGAGAGAACATCGATTGGCCGCCTCCTGCACGCCCCCCACTGGGGATCTGGCCCACAACCTGGACATGTGCCCTGACCAGAATCGAACTGGTGACCTCTTGGTGCATGGGTCGACGCTCAACCACCGAGCCACAACGGTCAGGCTCTGCTACAATTTTAAAATCTCAAAGCAAGCAAAAGGAAAAACTTCTCTAATGAAAGAACCGGACTCTTTCAAAGGGAGCTAAAAATTCGAAGGATGTTTTTCTAGATTTGGGTCATCTAATAGGCAGACATGTCCGGCAGCTCATAGGAGTCTGGGGACAATGGCACTCAGAACTGACCCTGCAGCATTAGGGGGTCAGCTACTGTTGCCCAGCTCAAGCAGGGCCTGTGGCTCCAGAGCGTGGCCCATGAGCCCTCAGCCGACTGGTCCGGGGGCGGGGCCAGGCGAGTATTCAAGGAGGGCCAGCTAGCATCCTTCCCTCACCGCAGGGCTGACCTTCCCTCACCCCCAGAATCTGGCACGATCCCCGCCTCCCCCCTCCCTCCCCACTCCCTGCAGCTGCCTGGGCCTCCTGGCTGTTCCTCCACCTGTCCCCCAACTCCTGGACCAGGTCTTGGCCCAGCTGCCCCTCTGCCTGGAACTCTATCACATCTATGGCACCGAGCATCAGCCTGGTCAGCCAAGGGTGCGAGAGCCCGGATGTGCTGATCAAAGGTGTCCATTCTGACTCAGGTCGATCTTAAAGGAAAACACTTTGATTCCCCAGCTATAGACGAAAGCAGTTCCCACAGTCTTTGTTTTAGGCGTGGGGTCTTGCCCCCCGATGTAGTTCTGGCATCTTTCGGAGCCATGCCCTGTTTTGAAGGCCCATCTGAAGGGCTGCTGGGAAGGCACAGTTGCAGCGGCCGGAGCACGAATGCCAGGACACCACAGAACCACGGGGAGTCCTTAGGGCGGGCATCGAACATGACGGCACGTGGCCGAGTGGCTGACCAGGGAGAAGCGTGCAGCAGGCTCCGGAAGGCGGCCTTTGAACAGGGCGTGCGGACTGCGGAGCTCTGAGTGCTGGTGCCCTCGGAACGCGGCCATCTGACCGGCTGTCACACCTTTCAACACCTCGGATTACGGAGATGTACACGGACGTGGCTTGCCCCAGGGCCGTTCCCACGGCTGCCTGCAGTTCTCATGCCTCTGGACGCTGCACCTGGCGTGCCCAGTGGCCACACGGGGACACAGACCAAGTGCAAAACGCCCAGTGTTTGGTCCCAGAGATGTAAAAGCTTCGTGGTTGCTAATTGTATTTTTATAGCAGCTGCCTTCCTTTTGGCTGGGTTTGAAAGGCAAGTTGCTCACACTTTGGGGCTCATTTGAGGGTGTGGCTTGTGGCAGCCGCAGGGGATTCTGTTTCTCCCTCTACATCCCCCTCTACCCTCAAAGAAGGGGGTCAGAATGGGGTGGAGGTGATGTTAGGGCCAACGGATGGGGCAGGGATTGTACTTCCTGTCTTTGAAGGGGGCCTGGGGAAATGGAGAGAGGAGACTACACCCCACAGGATGCCGGGCGGGGGTGGGGGGCTGCCTGGAGTACCACCAGGGGGGGCCAGGCTCCAGCTGACTGACAGCTGCAAAGCGCTGGGGTAGTCTCGGGGCTGCAGAAACCCAGAGGGGCCCCAACCAGCTGGGAGGTGACCCTTGGACTGAGCCCTTGCTTGTTTTATAATTATAATTTTCAGCCCCCGCCCCCCACTATTAAAGTGAAACGTGCTCACTGGAGAAATTCTGGACGCCACAGAGAAGGATCAAGAAGGACGTGGAACTCGCCTGCCTCCCTGACATCACAGCCGACCGGGCTCTTTGCTCCCATCTCTTCAAGCCGAACTTTGAAGGGAGCTCGGAGGCAGCTGGCGTGGGGGTGGGGCAGGGACAGAGTGTAAGCGCAGGAAAGCTCTTGGGTAAGCTTCTAGAAGTCTTGCAACAGGGCACTGAGTGGGAAGACTCAAGAGCCTGGTGGAGTTGAAAGAAGAGGTTTGGGGGGTCAGGGGAGGGGGAACGGAGGGCCGAAACCTGGAAGAGCCTCTGTGGGTTTCTAAATTGCAAAGTGACAAGAGAAATACTAGAGACTTCCAAACAGTCTTCCTCAGCTGCCTAAAACCCTCACTTTATGATTCATTCTGTGGGATTCAGTCCCCCTCCCCCCTCCAGCCTCCTTTGAAAATTAAACGCGCTGCTGTCAATGCACTAACTCCTTCCTGTGGCCACCTTCACCAGACCGCTTTTATCCTGACTTCTCTTAAATCTCTACCTCCCCAAAGATCCCGTCCCCTCCGGGCACAAAGTCATGCATTGCCCTCCACCTTCCCACCCTCCCCCTCCTGCTCCTCCAGTCCGCCAGCCGGGCTGCCTCCTGCCCAGTCCCTCCCCTCCTACCGCAGCAGGAAATCAATGAAGACCCCGGTCCCTAAGCTGTGGTCCTGCTATTTCTGGCCTTGACCGGACCCTGCAGACACTTCCCTCTTTGACCGTCCCTCCTCCCCCCAAGGCTCCCCCAGCCCACACCGTCTCTCTTTGCCCTTTCTCTGGCTTTTCTTACACAGCCCACCTCTTCAGGTATTTGTTCCTTTGCTCTGTCCGCACCCTCACCTGTCCCAGATGAGCTCAGACATGCCCCCCACACCTCTGAGCTCCTGCACACTCAGAATCACAGGTGAACACCCTGGAGGGGAGGACTGGCCATTGCATTTGTCGGTGGGACAGTGGGCAGAGAAAGGGGCAGAGTGTGGCGTTGGCGGACTGACAGGACAGGTTGGAGTCACCAAGAGGCCAAGTGAAAGGACACCTTCCAGGCGGAGTGAGCAGCAGGAGCAAAGGCCCAGGGGCAGGCAGCCATCCGGCGGGGCTCCACAGTGGGCTGTGGGAGTGGGGGCAGCAGCCTGGGCGGAAGCGGGGTCTTATCTAACCACACTGCAGCCAGGGCCCTGAGCACGGTGCCCCTCTGCGCCTGTGTGGCTTGGACGCACTGGGCATCACCCTTGTATATACAGGTTGTCTCCTGGGCCCTTAGCTTTTTAGGATGAGGTCTGAGAAGGGGAGGTGTTGACTCAAAGGGTTTGCATGTTTTAAATGTTAGTCTGTGACGCCAAGGGCCTGCAGAAATGTGCCCTGGACCCTGCGATGCGCACTGTACTTGGCCTGGCTGTGCTCACTGGGCATCCCCCTCCCCCGGCCCAGAGCCTCAGCCGGGCTCCAGCTCCCGCCCCACCCTTTCTCTACCACAGCCCAGGTCCCGGGCAGGAGGGGAGCAGGCACCTGCCAGGCCCACCACACCATCTTGTCCCCACGTAGGCCCCACCGATCCTCCCTGAGGAGTCCCAGAGGGTCCTAGATGTGACTTCCTGATGCCGCTGGCCGGAGGCCAGCACAGGAGGGTGCTGAGCACCATGACAGGGAAGAAGGGCTCAGTGTGGCCGCTGACTTAGCCACAGTCTCCCAGGACTCAAACCCAGGCCCGGCAGACTGTCCTCACCAGGGAGCCAGGAGCTTGGGCCGCCAGGTCACATCTACTTCCTCCCCTCCTCCTCTCCGGGCTCATCCCTGTCGCCGCCTCCCTCCCTCTGCCTTGGACCCTGATCCAAGTCTGACACCCACACTCTCACTACAGGGAGGCCCCACCTAGATCCACTGAGCCAGGGAGCAGGCAGAGGGTTAGAGGGAGCCGGTGGGAGGCAGGTCCTGTTTCCAGTCCATGTCCACCCAGCTCCCCCGAGTCTCCTCTCCCACTCACCAGACACGAGGGTCGGCCACTCCGCCTGTGCTGAGAGCAGCCCAAGGCTCAGGGCAGCCGGGGGGCTCACACCAGGACGACCCCTGGGCCAGGAGCTGCACCGGTGGCACCAAGTCTCCCCCCGCTCAGCACCGCGGCTGGGGTTGACTGGAGCTGAGGCGCTGAAATGGTCCTGTTGCTGTGCATGCTTCCTGCGCATCCCTGGCACCAGCACCATGCTGGGCTCTCCTGCCCTCTGGAAGCTCACAGTCTACAGGGGAGGCGGGCAGCCCGGAGCGAAGCAGCCTTAATGGGAACATGTGCCCTGGAGGCCCCGAACACACGAACACACGGTGCCTGGAGACCACCTGCCAGCAATCACAGCCCCAGACGGGAAGCACCTGACACGTGGATCTAACTGAGTAAGTCGCAGTGTATTCGTTCAGTGGGACACCCCACAGCGCTGACAAACGTGCTCTGTAAAGGGCCAGACAGTAAATATTTTATGCTTTGTGGGCCAGATGGCCCCTGTCGCAGAGACTCCGCTCCACCAACATAGGGCGACAGCAGTCACAGATGATCTATGAATGACTACGCGGCTCTGTTCCAATAAAACTTTATTTATGGACACGGAAATGTGAATATAGTATAATTTTCACGTGTCATGAAATATTCTTCTTTTGATTTTTCCCCCCCAACCATTAAAAGAATCTAAAAACCATTCATAACTCGCGGGCCACAGAAAGCGGCCGTGGCTGGATCTGGAACGCAGGCCGAGGTTTTCCAACCTGCTCTTTAGCGCTGAAAACAAACTTCAGCCATGCGATCAGCTGGGTGTATCTTCAAACACCCTGAATGAAAGAAGCCGGCCGCAGAAGATAAACGGTACCGTTCTGATTATACATACAAAGGTCAGAAACAGGCCAGACCATTTGCCGGGAGAGGAGGGTTTGTGGGGGGCGGGGCGCAGCGGCTCCCAGACACTGCAAGGTTCTGTCTTGACCTGGGTGGTAGTCACACAGGACTCTGTCTTACAAGATGTATTGTACGCTTCTGTATGTGTATTATATTTCAAAATTTTAAAAGAGAACGCAGTGACAACAGGACCTATAGGAACGGCGTCTGAACCCCTACCTGACAGGCATCTGTGATCCACCCGAATCAGAGCCCAGAGGGAAGGTACCCCACTGCTCTGCTGAGAGCTGCCCCTCTCCAGTCAGACTGAACCTCGCGTTCCCTCCAGGCTCTGCCTTCTGGCCTCCCAGCCTTTATCCAAGCTGGGCCGGCCACCAGCCACCTGCTCTGCCCCTCCCTTCCCCCTCTGCCCGCTGTCCCCCTCCCCCTGCCCGGGCTCCAACGGAGAGGTGCTTCTCCTCTCCCGCCTCCAAAGCTCTTCACTGGGATCAGACAGAGATAAAAAGCAGAGGCCAATCCTGACAGAGGCCGGAGCAGGGAGAAGGAAGGTAGGAGGCTCCTGGGCATCTTTGGGACATCAAAGGGAGCGGGGACACCTGAGGCCGGAGCGAATGGGGGAGGAGAGCAAAGCCACATCGCAGAGTAACTCCCGCCTCTGGTCTGGGGCCATGTTCTCAAGGAGAATCTCAGCTTCCAACGGGCTGAGAGTGGGGACTGTGTCTTATTCACCTCTCGGTCCCCCCCTGTGCCTAGAACTGGTCCTTCTCAATGGATGTTTGAGACGTAAACACTTCCCAGGGTCCTAGAAAGGCCAGGAAGAGAAAGGGAACTGACATTTGTAGAGGCCATGGAGGCTCAGGAAGTTAGGTAACTTGCCTGAGCTCACACAGCAGTCAACAGAAGAAGGCAGGACTTGAACCTGGTCTGCCTGGCCCCAAAGCCCTTGGAGGTGACTGAGGCCTGGAGGAAGCAGGGCTGGAGCAGGTGGCCAGGCTCAGGCGCCTCACCTCTGGGAGAGCAGATGTCCATAAAACCCTCTGAGAAAATGGAGCGAGGGGTCCAGATGCCATCCCAGGATGTGCTAGACACGAATGGAAAGGTCCGAGTGACCCCAAGGAGCAAGCTGACAGATATCACGCCTGTCAACTAAATCTCGAGTTTCGACGGGCTCTTCTAGGCTAGCAGGCACCGAGTCTCTGAGCCCTAACCACGTGCCCCAACCGCTCAGTCTCAGGACGCGCTAGTGGGCAGGCACGACTCTCACACCCATTCAGCAGATGAGGCAGCTGCGGCACAGTGGCATTAAGAACCTGCCTGGCTCCGGAGTGAGTTGCAGAAGTGATTCAAGCTCAAGCAGATCACCCCTGGCCTGCTCTCAACCCTGCATCACATGGCAGTTTAGGGAAATGGTGCACTGATCCCGGGCTTCAGTGACCACACCCTCCGAGGTCTCCCCGGGACACAGGCGAGGGGTGCGAGCTGGGCTTTGGTGCTGGTGGTTGATGGAGCTGGTTGCACAAGGCTGATGGCCGAAGTCAGGGGAGGTTTAGGGGGTGTGGGAGTGGCAGGTCCTTCATCAAACCCCCAGAGCCCAGAGACAAGGGGGAGGGGGACATGGAGCAACAGACAGAACTACAGCGGCGGGACTAGGAATAAAGGGGTGCTGTCTGCTGCTCCCAGAGGTAGGAGACCACAGGGTGATTTCACCTCTTGTGAAAGAGCAGTTTCTCTTTACTGTAACATGTGCTGCAATACAGGGAACTCTGTTGTTTGCTGGCAGCTAAGATGGTTACAAAACGCAAAGCCTGCTCCGCTGCTTCCAGCCTGCACCCCGGTCCCTTCTGGGGAAGAGGGACCACCCAGAGAGGAGCGATGGCAAGTGGGGGAAACTAGGTTAGAAATGACTAAGTGTGAATTCAAACGCGTCATCCCCAACTAGCTGCCTTTCCTCAGGTCATCTTTGCTCTGTCTGGCCGGTGCAGGTGACCAGATTCAAGGAGAGATGTCACCAGGGGCCTGGGCCTCGAGGCCTGCAGTAGGTACCACCCATTCAACTCTTGCCTTCCCGAGCAGGGGGTGTGGGAGTGGGTAGAGATGTTTCCTTGAAGAATCTTCTTTACAAAGAAAGGCGAGAGGAACCCCAGAGCCCACTGCCAGGGTCCCAGCTCGGGGCTCAGGCTGACCCGGGTCTGAACCTGACCTCAACCCACCTGCTAAGCCTGGGGCAAGCCACCCGGCCTCCCTGAGTCTCCCTTCCCTACATGGTACCAGTAGGAACAGCACTCCAAGGGTGTCTCGAGGGGCCCTGGGTGTCAGTGTGTGAGGAGCTCAAAGAGGCTGATTCATGATAGTAACTGCTATTATTGTTCATGCTATCAACACAAGGCAGAGGACGAAGCGGAGGGCAGCCCCGAGGCCTCGTTGAGTCTGAGCATAGAGGGAGATCCGCACCTACTCTGGGGTGCTGGGTCAGCGCTGCCCAGCAGGAGGGACCCCCGTGTGGGCGGCCCGGCGAGGCACCCTGCTGGGGGTTCCCTGGCCTGGATGAACTCATCCCAAGGCCACCCACCCCAGGTCCTGGCTTGAATCCAGGCCACCCAGCTTCCAAGGGGCCTGGGGCCAGGAAGGGTGCCCAGAGCTGGCCCCCAGAGAGGCCCAGCTCCCGCTGTAAAGTTATGAGGTGACCTCTGTTCTGTTTCAGGAAGGGGTCGTGCCATCCTCTCGGGTGACAGTGACAGTTTTGTGCTCCAGGTTGCAGCGCTCTGGCGACCAGCTTTGGCCTCCCCCCGCTCCCTGGCTAACACGGGCAACAGTACCGAGGGTGCCTCTCCCACTTGGCAGGTTCGATGCTCTGCTTCCACCTGAGATTCCTTGGGGGTGAGCTGTCCCTCCCCACTGACGCCTGCACCCAACCCCAATGCCCCCTGGTCGAAGCAGTGCCCCCCCCCCACCTTGTTTGAGGGCCAGGAGGTCAAGCTGTGCTGGGAGGCAGGCTGTTAACACGGCATTGATGGGGGAGCACCGCCCCCACCCCTTCAAAAGCCACCTTGGCGAAGCATGAGCTAAACATCTCCTGGTCCCTGAAGGCTTCCCCTGTGAAGTCTGCAATGTTCAAACGCAGCCAGCAAATCCCCTGAGACGGGAATTAGCTGCTCTGATGTGCAGAGCCAGCGAGCACGGAGCAGGCAGACAGCATACCTGTGAGCTGCAGGGTCCCAGGGGACAGGAGCAAGCCCAGGAGCCAGGAGGCTGTGACGGGGCCCGGCGGGGCCCACCGCAGCGGAGCCCAGCTCTCCATCGGGGCCTCCTGGTCAGCGTCTCTCCTTCCTCTTCAGTTCCCAAGAGAGGACAGCCTGCTGGTGGCTACAGTTCCCCTTCGTGTCTCCACCAGGCTCCTCCCTGGCCACCCATCTGCTTCCTCAAGGCCCCACTGGGTCTGCTCCTCTCCATGAACCCAGACTTCCTGCGCACGTAGTGTGACGGGCCGCGGCCCCAGGTGAGGCTCTGGGGCTCTCTCCCCTGCTGCACAGCTGCCAGGGCTCGGGCTCCCCATCTACCATGCGGGTGGGCTCCCCGCCCTGACCCTTTCCAGCTGGAGGCTGGTCCAGGAGCCACTGGAGACTAAGGGGACAGATTTCCACGAGTCACTGCAGGACTTGGCTTAGCTATTGACTCCTGAAACTTTAAAAATGCCCGTGTTCACCCTGGCCAGTTTGGCTCAGCGGTTAGAGCATCGGCCCACGAACTGGAGAGACCCGGTTTCGGTTCCTGCTAAGGGCACGTACCTCGGTGGCAGTTTGTCCCGGGCCTGGTTGGGGTTGTGTGGGTGGCAGCCACTCCGTGTGTCTCTCTCACATCGATGTTTCTCTCTCTCTTCTTCCATCTCTCCCTCCTGCTCTATCTGAAGATACATGCAGAAATGTCCTCAGGTGAGGATAAAAAAAAAAAACGCCCAGCCCTGGCCGGTTTGGCTCAGCGGTTAGAGCGTCGGCCTGCGGTCCCGAGAGACCCGGGTTTGGTTCCCACTAAGGGCACGTGCCTCGGTTGCAGTTTGTCCCCGGCCCTGGTTGGGTTGTGTGGGTGGCAGCCACTTGATGTGTCCCTTTGGCGTGGATGTTTCTCTCTCTCTCTCTCTCTCTCTCTCGCCCTCCCTCCCTCCCACTCTATCTGAATAAAATATCAAAAAATGTCCTCGGGTGAGGATAAAAAAAAAAAAATGCCTGTGTTCACGCAAACTTCCCTGGGGTTGTCCAGGAGCCCCTCATAATATGCTCATAGAAGAGCAGGGTCTATGTGGGGGTGCCCGTGAGTGGAAGGATCCAGGAAGGGGCAGGTGCGAGGTGGGGGAGAGGCAGGCAGTGGGGTGGGGGGCAGGAGCCACACGTTCCCAGCCCCACACAGTGCCACGGAGGGTCACTAACCCAGCAAGGGCCATGCTGGGTCCCCACAGAAGCCCAGCGATGCCTCCTCTTCAGTCCACCTCAAACGTCTTTCCTCCCTGCAGCTTCCCTAACCCTGCGCACACCCCTCCCCCAGCAGGAGACACACGAATTGCTTCCACATCTGGCCCCACACGACGGCCCTGTCCTCTGTCCAGCAGGCACAGACACAGGGACAGAGACAGTAATCATTTGCAGACCGGAGCCTTTCGCCCTTGGCATTCTGGAGCCCAGCACCAGGCGGAGCTGGACTGGGGGGGTCAGGTGTCTGCCTACCCCTGGGCGTCTGGAGTGGCAGAGGGAAGGGGCCGGGTGGTGGTGAGGAACCCAGCCCACAGGCGCTCAGAGGAAGCAGGGCCAAGGAGGTGGAGTTTCAGCACACGCTGGGCACTCCACCTCCTTTCTCCATCAGCTGTGATAAATGTTATAATCCCAACAGTACAAAGGAGAAATTATGCCCCCAAGAGGCAAAGCCATTTGCCCAAGATCAGGGCAGGTGCGTGGGGCCGGCATTTCACGCCCCGCCGGAGCCTTCCCCCGCCTCCCGCTGCAGCCCCCCGTGGAGGCAGGATGGGGTCCAGTTTCCGTCCTTTGGTCAAGCTGCTCCCCTCCCCCAGCCGCTCTGCACACGTATGAGGAAAGCCAGAGACGTTCCCCACCAACGCCAGGAGGAAGGGGAGCTGGGAGGAAGGCAGGCGGGAGCTGGGACCGCCCCCCAGGTGAGGAAGACATATGAACGCCAGAACGCTCCTGCCGGCTGGGGGCCAGAGGGGAACCCAGTGGTATTGACTGTTGATCCATCACGATGATACATGATCGCACATGTCACAGTGAGACACAGATAATCTGCTTCACGCTGTTTCTGAGCTCCTGGGGGGAGCAGGTTGTCTAAGCACCTCGATGCCATGGTGATAGACGTCATGTTAATGCCTCTGTGCATGGCGGGAGCATTTTAAAGGCATCGGTCTGTGCCTCTAGGAGTCTCTTTATGACTTGGCATCAGGAGGCAGCCAAGTGCCAGGCTGCCTTGGAACACCAACAGGGAGGCCAGCTCCGCTCCTCCTCACCCCTACACACTGTCCTCAGCCCCCTTCCACTGCAGCCATGCTCCAGTCTGCAACCCAGGATCCTCGGGGCTTTGCCGCCTCTGGGCCTGGGTCCCACCTATGGCCCCTTGCCTGCCTGACGCCTCCTGTTTGTGTCCTTCACCTCCGCCTGGCAATAGCACTTGCTCAATAAACACTGGTGCATGAATGGATGGGTGAATGGGCCTAAGGGGGATCAAGTGCCTTCCTCCCAGGCTTGCTGTGAAGGTGGCTGCCTAACATCAAGCCTGACACAGAGCAGACTCCCAACTGGCTTTAGTGGGAGGGCAGGACCCTGGGTTGTAGAGCATAGATGTGGCTGGAAACGAAGAGGAGGGGGTAGGAACTCAGGTCTCCGCTGAGTTTCTGAGCCAATGGGAGCCATGCAGCCTCCCTGGGAGAGGCAGGGGTGGACCCTGGGCAGGAGCCAGGGGGCCCAGGCTGTGCTATCAGGGCCTCGGTAACCAGGGTGACAGGACCCACAACACATTCGGAGACCTTGTTGTCATCAACCCTTTCCATCTCCTCTCACCCAAGCAGGTGCTGAACAGTGAATTTACGGGACCTGGATCCATGGGCGGTTCCTCCCCACACCCTCCTCCTCTGTGGGAGCTGCAAATGAGCAGGTGGAAGGAGGGGCTGCTGTGTAGGGGAAGGGCGCCCCGCCCCCACCCCGCCTCCACAGTGGGGTCTGCAGGACAGGTCCCTGGGGAACAGCGCATTTCAGCACTTGCTTTCGTCCAGTCATCTGTCTGCCTGCCCTTCCATCCGTCTGTCCCTTCACATTTTGCTGAGCACCTACTTGCACCCAGCACTGGCCTCAGCCGAGGAGGAAGGAGTGACAGACCCCAGCTTCAAGGAGCCCGCATCCAGGGCAGGAGCAGTAACCCTGCACAACTGAGCAACGACACTCAGAGCAGCTCCCAACACCAGGCATTTTTCCCATTTATCTTCAGATAGAGTGGGAGGGGGAGAGAGAGAAAGAGAGAGAGGAAGAGAGAAACATCGACGTGAGAGGGACACATTGACTGGTTGCCTCCCACATGACCGGACCAGGGCTGTGGACCAACCACAACTGAGCTACGTCCCCTTGACTGGAATTGAACCCATGACTCATTGGTCCTCGGTCAGATGCTCTAACTGCAAAATCAGCCAGGGCACACCAGATACTTTCAAACAACAAATCAATCAACCCTCCAGGCAATCCCCTGAAGTGGGTACAATAATCACTTCCATCTCACAGATGAGGACACTGAGGCACAGAGAGATTGCAGTAAAACTCGCCCAAGGTCACGGCTAAGACATGTGTCCAGGGGACACGTCTGTGCTCCCAGGCACTGCTCCAGCCCGTCTCGATGGCAGAAGTGTAGGCAGAGCAAAGAGGAGGGCTTCATGGAGGAGGTGGCAGCCCTGAAGGAGGAGGAAACGGGGGAGCACAGACATCGCTGTGGTCCTGAGGGGCCTTGGCCACTTGAAGACTGGAGCTTCCCCCACTGGACCCATCGCCGGCCTGTCTCCGCTTTAGTTCCCACATACACGTATTAAGTGGCTACTGTGTGCCCGGCAGTGGAAGTCCAGACACAGCCGTAGTTCTGCCCTCGAGGTGCCCCTGCCTAGAAAGGAAAGCAGACGCCCCCACAGGATTTTCACCTGCCCGGGCGAGAGCAAGTGAGCCAGCGTGAGGCCCCCAGGCTGCGGTTGGTCCCGGCTCAGGAGCAGTCTTCCCTGCGTTTCCTCCCAGCCTGCTCTGTGGGCAGCGGCCACACAGGAAGCAGAAGTGCTGGGAAGGGGGCCACTCTGCGCCTTCCTCCGGCCGTGGGAAGTCACTTCCTTCCTCCTCAGAGACTTCAGCGCCAACAGGAGCCCACCAGGAGGAGGGCCCCCTCACAATGACCCTGGTGCCTGAGATCCACAGCGTCTCACTCTCCCCGTCCTTGGGTCCCCACTGTCCAAGGCTCCAGGTGGATTGGTCCTCCATCCTCTCGCAGCCCCCCTGCACTGGAGAGTCCCAGAGTGGAGGGCAGTCTCCCTCCCCTCCTAGTAACACCCAGGTTGGCCTTCGGGGTCCCCCTTTTTGTACCATGTAGCAATGGGCACTTGAGTGGCACTGACCCCACTGCACTTGGGGAGGGGACCTGACCACTAGGTCCAGGGGCATGATTCAGCCCCTGAGAACAGAGTGCCTCAGTTGAAAGAGACCCATCCAATCATGAGATGGCCTGGCCCACAGTGGACCAGCCTCCTTTCTCACAGGGGAGTGAGCTCTCTGTCACTGGAGGTATGTAAACCCATGTGGAGGCCATCCACCCTGCATGCTGCTGGAAGATTCCTGCCCGAGCTGGGGGGCTGACCTGGACCATCTCCAAAGTCCCTTCTCAGCCAAACTGCCCTGTATTGCTGCTGCCTGTTTGTTAAGTCTTTGTTTCACGCCTGACACAGTTCTAAAGGTTTTTCATGTATTGATCACTCCAGTCCTCAGAGAAACCTCAAGGGGTAGGGGTTACTGCCTCTATTTTAGAGATGAGGAAGCGGAAGTTCAGAGAGCGTAAGCCACCTGCCCAAGGCCACACAGTGAGTAAGCAATGGAGCAAGGACCCAAGCTCCCGTGACTGTGCTTTGAATCACTATGTTCTACAGTTCACTGATTCTGCCAGCAGGCCTGGTATTATAACCCTCACCTACAGATTTAGTGACGGAGAAAAATAAAGTGGCCTGCTGGGGGTCTTGGTGGGGACCAGAGTTCAGGGTTTTCCTGTTGGCCGTATCCCCACAGTTAGATAAGACTTTCCTCGCTAACTGGGTTGGGGAGAGGCAGTAGGGACCTAGTGCCTCGTCCCCAGCGCTTGCCACACTGCAGATAAGCCTGCCGATCTGAAAACACAAAGGTGGCGTCACTTTGCAACATCGATCCCGTGTTCAGTTTAGGCCCTTGGTACAACTGTGTCCCAAGAGACAAGCACCCACCAGGAGGTCAATCACTGGAGGTCCTTGGTGTCAGGGGCTAGAGTCTGGGAGGTCCTGTACTAATTAATGGTGCCACCCCCTTCCCTCCCCTCGTTGTCCTGTGTCAATGGCGCCACCTGGTGGCCAGTGGGATTACCCTCACCTGCAGTGTCTTCCTCTGCATGTCACTTCTTCACTCTCTAGGGGTCTTGGCTGCCCAGCAAGGCCAGGTCAGGGTTTGAGAGGCAACATGATAGAGCAGTGGAGGGGGTCAGGGGAAGGCAGGACCTGGAAGAGGCTGGGGGCTGTGGGAATGGACAGCAGGGCGTGCTGGCTGTAGGACCCCAACCCTCCTCGGGAGCCTCCTTCAGAGCATGCCCACTCTGTTCTCAACAGCTGCTGTGGTTGGGAACACTTTTCTTTTTTAAATCCTCACCTGAGGACATTTTTCCATTTTTTGTTCGGATAGAGTGGAAAGGAGAGAGAGGAGGAGGAGGGGGAGAGAGAGGGAGAGAGAGAGAGAGAGAGAGAGAGAGAGAGAGGTGAAAGGGACACATCGAGTGGCTGCCACACGCACGACCCAACCAGGGCCGGGGACAAACTGCAGCTGAGTTACGTGCCCTTAGCGGGAACCCAACCTGGGTCTCTCCGGACCGCAGGCCAACACTCTAACCTCTGAGACACACTGGCCAGGGCTGGGAACACTTTATATGCTCCTTCTGGGGAATCTTCATCAGGTGGCGCCTGTTACTGGTCACCAGGCCAACCAGTCCTGGCTATGCTGTGACAACGGTTCCGGACAGGCTCCCCTAGTGAGTTCTATGGGACAGAGGCCTTGGTACCCTGTGGGCAGCCACTAATAATGCAGATTCCTGGCCTCCGCTTAGAGAGTGGCTTCAGGAGACTTTGGGAGATCACAGAATCTGGATTTTAACAGACCTGGTTCTCAATGAGAAATTGACTGCTTCCCTAGGGGTTGTGGGCGGGGTGATGGGCTGCTTGGCCCCCAACCAGGAGGAGCCCTGCGAAGAGATTTGGCTCCCCTCCTTCCCTCCCTCCTTCCCCTTCCTCCTCCCCCCTTGGAAGGCAGCATGGTGTCCTGGGACCGAGAGCAAGGCCCCTCAGGCCCCACCTTTCCCCCCAAGCCAACCAACCGGAGCAATTTCCTCATCCACAGTATGAAAGTGCTGAATGTCCACCTTGTCCAACAGATTTGATGAACATTTGGAATAACAGAGATGAATGCATTTTGCCAAAAAATAAGATGTTGGTTGCAAGTAGCTGTTCGGCCATAAACCTTTACTGAGCGTCTCTCTGAGGTCTCTCTGAGGGGCCTGGGGGATTTGCAGAGGACAAGGGTCCAGCGAGGGAAGACGGGCAGGTGCCGACCCCGAGGATGTGTGGTCGTCCACGGATGAGGAAATCTGGGAGGGTGACCGTCTGAGAGGGGGCAGCAGGGGACAGGGAGGGAGTGGGCCTGAGAGGACCGTCGGAGAGGGGGGACCCGGCGTGGAGAGCTGGTTCCCTGTAGGGCTCCGGAGGTGGGTTCAGGGGGCTGGGTGCTGGCAGGAGATTCTCCTGGGGACCCGCCCACCAACTCGGCCTGTCCCTCAGGAAAGCTGTCTGGCCTCTCCTGCTCCGCCCGGCTCTGCCCAGCGGGCTCTCTGCCCACTGTCACGGCTGGGCCAGTCCCTGAACCCCACAGGGAGACCTCGTCCCGGTCAAACGGCCTTAGGTTCACAGACAGCGAACCCAGGCCGACACCTCTGATTCTTCAGGAGTCCAGAAGTGCCCCCGGCGACCCACAAGGACCCTTGGGTCACTTGTTCCTTCATTCCACAGGCCTCTCCAGGGCCAGGCCCTGTCCTGGGTGCCCTCCATCCAGAGCAGCACTTGACACCCACATGTCTAAATCACAACCCCGCAGGAACCCAGCAGGACGGGCATGAGGCAGAGAGACACTTCCAGGCGTGGAGCGGGGACAGGCAGGGGGGCTGGGTGTCGGGCCAGGCGGAACAGCTGAGGCAGGAGAGGGGCCCGGGGAGCCCAGCTGGGAAGGCCCCCTCCTCCTCACCCTCTGATGAAACTACCTTCTCTCCAGTGTCTACAGTCAGATAAACAAAACCATTTATTTTTCTGTTAAAAAGTACTGGTATCGTAAACAGTTCCACTCCCAGCGGTCCCACTTCCCGTGAACAGACTGTCAGGCGCACCAGGTAAGCGGCCTTCTGGCCGGTCCTGGAAGCCGGGCGTCATCTATGGTAGGTTTCTGAGCCCACAGCCTTTCTCTGGAAGACAGCTCATTTGGAAGTTCAGAGACTTCTCTATAAAATGCCCTCCACACTGGAGAGACACAGCGGTCTTTTTAGGACCAGAGATCTCCGAGGGAAGGGCTGACCGACAAGAACCACAGCCTGTTCTTTGTGGGATGGAAAAGGGAAGGGAAAGAGGCAGCGAGTATCGAGTATCGAGTCTCGACCTTTTCGACCTTTTCGTCCAACCATGATATTTCCACTAGGTCACAGCAGGTAGCAGCCCCAGGGCCCAGAGATGTCACTCACCCTGAAGCCCCTCCCTGAGGCCCAAAGGAGAGTGTTTCAGGCCTGTTCCCTCTGACCTGGGTGAAGCCCCCCTTCCCCAGCCCTGCTGGCCAGGACTTCTTTCCTTCCTCCCCTCGGCTCTCTGCTGATCTTTGTGTCCACACCGCTGGGGGCCGACATGCACGCGGCACGTGGTCATTCCTGAGCTGCCTGTGGGACCGGACTGGACCTCAGAGCAGACAGGAGGCCCTTTGTCCGCCTGGCCCTCACTCCTCACCCGCAGCCTTTCTGCGTCCTGGGCAGCACCACCCCTGGGTGTCAAACCACCCGCCGCCTGGCCAGTGTCGGGGTGAGGGTGGGGGGGGAGCAGCGACCCCCGGAGGGAATGGAGCTCACCTCTGCCCGGGGTTGGGCTGCGTCCATCCTCTGAGCCACCCTGCCAGGCAGGGTCTATGATGCGCACATCTCACAGATGAGGAAACTGAGGCGCACTCTTCTAAGGCCACACAGCCATCGAGGGCAGCGCTGTGACAATCCGTGGGGGTCTGCACTCCCTGGCCAGACTGTGGGCTTTGTCCACCTTGTCACTTGTCACCCGCCAGCCCCTCACCTGCTCCACCTGCAGCAGCCCCTGCTTTCCAGGTGATGACCCTTCACCTTTGCAGGTGCGCAGGCCAAGCAGGTGTGTCTCTTGAATGAATGAACAAACCACGAGGACACTGGGAGCGGAATCCCTATGTGAGCCCTTTCCCTTCACACAGAGGTGAAAAGAGCCCCAGACGGAATTCTAATCAAATCAGTAATAGATAAATCGGGCTTTGGTTGCAAACTTGTAGAAAGTGGATGTCAGAACCGGAAAACACCGAATTTGGCCCTACTAGGAAAGAACTGGCGAACACGAAGAATTAAACACAGTCAACCTGGCCTTAGAATGCAGAGCTCCCCCTTCAATCCAGTCGGGCAGGTGATGAAGGGGTCCCCTGGGACAGAGTTCTGTGCTAGATACTGGGAACACAGAGAAAATAAGACACCACCCCGACCTTCCCTCCCTTCCCCTCGGGCTGGACCCCAGAGTCCCATGTCACAGACCTCACGCCCAGGGCCACAGGTGCAGAGGCCAAGGGAGCAGGAGGAGACTATTGATATCCCAGGGTCCGGGGTGGGTCGGCCAAGGTCGTGGCTGTGGGGCAGGTGGGAAGGCTGGGAGCAGGAAGCCTGGCTACTTGGGCACATGAGCGTGGGGAACAGGCTCAGGGAGCTTCCTAGGTCACCCCTCCCCATAAGGGTCTGCAGGTGGCCTGGAGCTCTGGCCCCTCCCCTTCTCCTCTGCCACCCCTCCCCCACCCCCTTCCTTTCTGTCCTTGTTCCACAAGTGACCAGAGACTCTCAAGCTCACCGAGCAGCCCCTGACGTGGACGAACAGCTTTGCCTTGGAGTCCGCACCCCAGGCCCCTCTCCTGGTTCCTGCGCAGGCCTCTCCTTCCCGCAGGCGAGGGTAGTCTGTGCCCAGTTTCCTCGTCTCCAAGTCAAGACATCGCTGGTCCCGCTCATTTACCCAACCTGGCTTCCAGATCCTTCCCTGCGGAGGGCCCCCCACTGCAGCTCCCTGGTGCCCGGTGGGCCCCTCCCTCATTCTGGAAAGAGGCTTCTGGGGAGTGCCCTACCTCCTTCTGGATCCCCCATTTCCTCCGAGCTGGGGGTGGTGCCGACCAGGCTGGTCCACCCTCTGCTGCACCCCCTCTCTGCCCCAGAAGCCCTTCCTTCCCCTGGGGATGTGGGAGCCGCCCCCGACATGGGTCCTTCTGGGTTCCCACATGGCAAAGCCCCTGCCCTGCCCTGGAAAGACCCATCAGGATGGTCACAGGGACAGGGACTGACTTGGAAGATCCACTCCCGTCCCTTCTGCCCACGATGACCCCGCACCCTTCCTGTCTCACGGTCTGAGACTGCCCACTGGTCATTTCAAAGTAGGGAAAGGCTCACTCGGGGTCTCCGTGAGGGAGCTCGGGGCTCAGCCCGGATAAGGCTCGTGCAGTTCGCCTGGCCAGGGAGGAGCTGGACCGTCTTAGCGAAACACACGTCACGGAAGGGTCTGGAAGGGGCCAGGAACTGCGTCTGTGAAGGACGCGGGGGGCCCGCAGGCCCTTCACACACGTGATCCGCCGCCCCTGTGGAGACACAACCCCCAGTTTGAACCCAAAGTGAGAGAAGCGAGTCGGCCACCGAACCCCTCTTCTCTCTGAACGGCCTGCTTACAGCCCAGAGGAAGCTCGGGTCTGAGGCTCCCAAGATTCTGAAGGGCCTCTCGTTGTCAAGAAGAACCCACAACTGCAAAGCCAAAATTAGGTATGACTGCGAATATTAACTTTCCCTGCTAATGAGAATAGAAATCACAAGTTACAAATTTCTAAAAGACTGAAAAATACGGCAAACACTAACTCAGGAAAGTGACGCCCCGAATCCTTCCGTGTGACCTGCCCGGCCACCTCCACAGCGTGTGCCCCGTGCTCCACACCCCCAGCGCCTCCCTGGCCCACGAGGATGCTGGATTCCACATGCTCTTTTCTTTTTGTTAATCCTCACCCGAGGCTATTTTTCCACTGATTTTTTTAGACAGAGTGGAAGGGAGAGAGAGAGAAACATCAATGTGTCCACATCGAGAGGTCGCCTCCCACACGACTCCGACCACAACCCTTGTGTCTGAGGGCTGACCCTCTAACCGCTAAGCCAAACCATCAGGGCTGGATTCCATATTCTACAACAAAAAGCCAAATTGGGACCAAGTTTCCTTCACAGATGAGTGGTGAGAATTCAGGGCATGTTGAGTTTTCTCACGCAGGGGCCAGCTTTAAATGCTCCTCACGGGGACACTTGTCACGCGGGGCGGCCTTGATGCCCTCGCTCGCTGCAGGGCCTATTAGGAGTTTTGTGTCATCTCTGTTAATGTCGATCTTCCCGTCAAATCAGCAAGACATTTACATCCTTTTCCATCATGGCCACTGGATTCGCTGTTCTTCACTCGTGGGTTCTAGGAACAAACACCCCCGCGGATGAACGGAGACAGGCGGCAGAGCGAGAAGAGGCTTAACTGAGGTTAGAACGTCTCGTGTTTGCACACTTTACAGAAACGTGTGACCAGGGAACACATTGGAATTACTTACTCCAGTTCAGTGGCAATGCCAGAGCTGGTTTTCACTGAACGGTGCCCACTTGGCAGGCGTGTCCAGCAGCCGGGCCTTGGCCATGCCAGGGAAGGGGCCAAAGACGACGCAGCAGCCGAAGTCCTACTGGTTTTTGATCTTGCTCAGGAGACCCAGCCTTTGAAACAAGCCTTCTGGGTAGGGGTGGCCTGTGCTTTAGTCTGGACTTGGAGGCAGGAGCTCTGGGTTCAAGGCCCAGCCCTCCCACTTCCTACCTGCAGGGCTTGGACACGTCTGAACTGGGGACGGCTATGCCCGTGTAGGGGGCTATTCCCTCCAGCAACAGCACCTCGCCTGGGGGGCTCTGCCATTCGGGGTTCTGCTGCAGTGGCCCCAGGAGCCCAGTGGGGCACTCATCTATCTCCCCAGGCATGGAGAAGCAGCGCTTTTTCTGAATCAGGCTCCCGAGCCCAACTCCAAACCGGGCTGTGGTTTACGAGCAAGCCGGCCCCCAGAGTCCCCGTCGCCCTGGCCTGCGCCCGTCCCCGTGCAGCCTGGGCCCTCTGCCCGCCAGCCCGTGCCACATCAGCAGCCGGGCTCCGAGGAGGAGAGTCGGGAGCCTCACTTCATTTTCCCTTTCAGCCTTGATGGATGATGGGAGACTCCGCCTCCAGCTGCCGGAACTCCAGCCCGCACTTTGCCTCCAACTCCATCATGCTGGACCCGATCCTCTTCATCCTGGCATCAAACGTCTGTTCGATGGGCTTTTCATCCATTTCCCATCCATTTTCCGCAAATGCGGCAATTTAGGGATGTTCTGAATCTTGCAAGACTATGTGCGTTGCACTCTGGCAATATATCACTGTGGTCCCAAATGCGACATTGGGACGCCTGGCTTTCAGCCAGCCCCGCGTGCCCCCTGCCAGCGCCCATGGCCCCTGGCTCTCTCCCTTTGCCAGAGCCAAGGTGAGGGGCAGAGGTAGGCTGACCGCTCTGGGAGAACCGGTCCACACTGGGTGGAGATCTGGTGCCCCCTGGAGGCCAGAGGGGGAGGGCAGGTGGGAGGGCAGGGGTTGGTGGCAGGGAATAGGTGGCATCTGTTTCCTGAATCCCACAGCCCCTCTGCCCAGCCTTCCTACAGCAAAGGGGACCGCCTGGGTGCTGGCCACGTCTTCTGCATCCCACGTCTTTGCAATAACTAAGCTTCCTCATTTGGAAGCAAACCCCAGTTATACAAAGCACTTTTCAACCATTTCTCCCTTGAGTACAGAACCCTGTGGGAACGGCAGCTCCTCGTGATTTCAGAGAAGGAAGCTGGGGGTCTGAGCAGTTGTGCCAAGTTCACAAGGTACTGGCAAGGGGGCCACAGGCCAGTCAAGTGACAGGGAAGGCCAGGGACACTGGGGTGGGGACATGTAGGTGCCGGGGCCAGGGAGCCAGGGACCGTGGTATGCAGGGTGGTGGGAGTGGACCCTGGACCAGGGTTCCCATAGAAGCCCCCAAACTCCAAGGATGAGGAAGGAGGCAGAACAGAGCAGGGCAGAAATCAAGACCCAGCAAGACAATAATCAAAGATCGATAAAGAAAACACGAATCACCTGCACCCTCCCACCCCAGCCCTGCCCCCGAAGGTGTCTACATCCTCAAGCTCACCTGCACCCTGCCTCACTCTTCTGACTGCAAACGTACATGCTCAGAGCCTTAGCAGGGAACCCAGGCTTATTTGTTCCTCCTGCAATTGCGTGTCCTCGTCCTGTGCACTCGGACACATCTTGCTGGGGGCTCGGTGGGCAGGCTCACCTGGGTCAGCCAGCCTGTGCCTGGCCACCTGGACGATCAGCTGGGTCAGGAGGGCCCAGGAAAGGCTGCAGGATGGCAGAGAGCTGCAGTGGGCAAGGAGACGGGCTGCCACAGGGAAGGAGACAGAGTGTGGGACACTGGGAGAAGCCACAGGGAGGAGCTGGGCTGGGGACAGCCCTGCCCAACTACACCCCATGGAGAATCAAAGCTGTTCTTGGGGTAGGTGGTGGGGTGGGGAAGGGTGCCGGCGGCCAACATGAGCAGGAGCCCCCCAGCATAGAAGGGTCAGTTGTCAGGGACTTTTTTCATCCAGAACCTCTCTCACCCATTCGCCATCAGCTCGTTTCACCAAAGACACCACAGGGGAAAAGCTGGACGAAGGAAGAAGTAGCGGGTTTACTAGGAAGAGGGAGTTGGTGATTCTCCGCTGCTGTGGCTACTCCAGCTCACCTCCCAGCCCCTCCCCCAGACTGACAGGAGCCGAGGAGAGCCCTGCCTGAGGTCTGGGGTGACGGCAGAGGACAGACAAGCCTCCAGCCTGCTTCTGCCTCCCTCCCCCCGCCGAAGAAAGGGAATGTGACCTTATTTAGGAAGGGGGGCTTTGCAGATCTAATGAGTCCCTCTCATCCAGAGATGAAATCATCTCAGTTAGATGCAGCCTAGACCCAGTGGCTGGTGTCCTTGAGGGAAGAGGAGAGCACACACAGAGACACAGGCAGGAAGGCCACGTGACGAAGGAGGCCGAGCTGGAGCCATGTGGGTACAGGCCAGCGGAACACAGCCTGCCGACGTCCTGAGGTCGGGCGCTAACCTCTGGGACTGTGGCTTTAAGCCGCCCAGTCTGTGGTTCTTTGTTACGTCAGCCGCAGGAAAAGCAAGCAAGGACCGCTTGTAAGAATGGTGACTGTCCTCAGGAGGAGGCAAGCAAGGGCTTTTCACACCTCCCTCCGAATCCGCGTAAGGAGCAACCCTTTTACAACAAGGAGCTGTGGGAGGGAAATAAAGCAACTTTTTTTTTTTTAGAGAGAGAGGAAGAGAGAGAAACATCGATGTGAGAGACTCATCCATCAGCCACCTCCTGCACGCCCTCTACTGGGGATCGAGCCAGCAACCCAGGTATGTGCCCTGACTGGGATCGAACCGGGACCTCTCAGTCCATGGGACAAGCTCAAGCCACCGAGCCACGCCGGCCAGGCTGAAGCCCCTTGTATTATAAAGCCCCATAACCTTGTGAAAAGCCTGAAAAACAGAAAGAGCATGATGCTCTTGGGACTCTGCAGACCCAGGTTCAAATCCCTGCTCCATCAGCTTCCTTTTGACTTGGATGTAATTCACTTCTCTGAGGCTCTGATTATTCTTCTGTAGAGTGGGGATAATAATCCCACCCTCCCAAATCTGTTAGGATGAAAGGAGAAAACACACATGAGGTCCCAGCATGTGCCTGGCTACTCGCCTCATATCAATCAGGTGCTCACTGAACACCAGGTCCTTACTCTCTGATAAAAACTCCAAAATGATGACACTGGATTGGTTCCAAAACCCCTAAATTTGGATGTATCACAACTTTCTTCCTCTTTTATTTGGAAACAATGAGGGTTGTTTTTTTTTCTCTAACTTTAAAACTTTTATTTTAAAATTTACATACAGTAAAACTCACTCTTTGTTATACAGTTCTCTGGGGGTTGACAAATGCCCACAGTCGTGTAACCACGACCACAGTCAATATAAAGAACACCCCTCTGCCCCTTTGTGGTCAGCCCCACCCCAGCCCCTGGCCACCCCCGGCCTGTTCTTCTGCCTTTTCCAGGGTTGTCACAGAAGTGGATAACATAGCAGAACTGATGAGTACAGCTTCTGAGATTAGGCTGTAAGAGACCGTGGCTGGCTGCCCTGCCCCTGCCCCTGTCCCTCCTACTCACTTGCTGACTCGGCTACTACACTGTGAGCTGTTCCACAGAGAGGCCACGTGGCACGGCGCTGAGGGCAGCCTCCAGCCAACAGTCTGGCAGGAACTGATCCTTCCAACAACCACGTGAGTGACTGTGGACGTGGGTGCTTCCCCAGCCAAGCCTTGGGATGACTACAGCCCTGGTGACACCCTGATTGCAGCCCCGTGGGACACCCACGGCCAGAAGACCCAGCTAAGCTGCACTAGAACTTCTGACCCACAGAAACTGAGATCATAAATGTCTGTTGCTTTAAGCTAAGATGTTGGTTTTTATTTGTTACACAGAAATAGATAACTAATACAGCATAGAAAATGCCCGGCTCATGGTGTGTACTCAGTAAGTGACCGAGGACGACCATTCTGTGTATTTAAAAGGGGGACTCATACTACTTAGAAAACTGAAGAATATAAACCTACTTGCCAGGATCTCGACGTGGCCCCTCAACACTGTGTGTCCTTTGCTACTTTATAAAATCATAAAACAGGTGCATTGACATTAAAGAGCCCAGAGGAGAGCCCTGGCCGGTTTGGCTCAGTGGTTAGAGCGTCGGCCTGCAGACTGGAGAGTCCCGGGTTTGGTTCCCACTAAGGGCACGTACCTCGATTGCAGTTTGTCCCCCGCCCCTGTAGGGGTCGTGTGGGTGGCAGCCACTCGATGTGTCTCTCTCACATCGATGTTTCTCTCTCTCTCTCTTCCTCCCTCTCTCCCTCCCATTCTGTCTGAGGATGGATGCAAAAATGTTCTCGGATGACGATAAAAAAATAAAAAAGAGCCCAGAGGAGAAAAAAGTGTGCAGTGTCCTACTGAAGAAGGGGAGGTGGTCCAAGTATACAAAGGTGTGTGTTTCTATTACACAAAGAAGAAAAACTGAAGGCTGAGAGCACAGGAAGGGGACAGGGCGTGGAGCAGCGAGGACGGGGTGGAACCAGACTCCTGAATGTACCTGGCTTCGCAGTTCTGACCTGGGAGCCACATCCATGCTGTATCTAACTGTGAACCAAAACTAAATTGAAAGGGAAAAAATCCCTGTAAACAAAGGCAAAATGAAACAGATGTAACTACGTGTAAAGTTGGTGACTCAAAACACTCAGGAACTATTTCAAGAGTAAGCAATTTTACCATACATCCCAGATGAAATACCCTAAAGATGAAAACACAAGAGCAAATAAATCTTAAATTGTCTTCAGTAATCATATTGTTAGCAATAATATTAGTATTTTTCTGAAATATATAATTATATTTTTGAAATATATAATTAAAGATATTATATATATTATAACACATTACATAATACATTACATGTAATTACATATAACACATTATATAATAATTACATATATAATTACATATAAGCCCAGCCGGTGTGGCTCAGAGGTTGAGCGTCGACCCATGGACCCATGGACCCATGGTCCATGGACCAAGGTTGCAGGCTCGATCCCCAGTAGGGGGCGTGCAGGAGGCAGGATCTTACAACGATGTTTCTTTCTCCCTTCCTCTCTCTCTAAAAAGTCAATAAAACTTATTTTTTAAAAAACATACATGTGAAGAAAATAAATAAGTAATAATGTTTTTAGGAACTAAGATTTTTTAGCATGAGAGAAAAAAGAAACAAATATAAAATTTTAAAAAATCAGTAAAAATCCTACCATCCTACAATTAAGTTAAAAATATAGCCCTGGCCAGTTTGGCTCAGCGGTTAGAGCGTCGGCCTGCGGTCCGGAGAGACCCGGGTTCGGTTCCCGCTAAGGGCATGTACTTCGGTTGCAGTTTGTCCCCGGCCCTGGTTGGTCGTGCGGGTGGCAGCCACTCGATGTGTCCCTTCACATCGATGTTTCTCTCTCTCTCTCCCTTCCTCTCTCTCCCTCCCACTCTATCTGTACCAAAAAAATGGAAAAAATATCCTCGGGTGAGGATAAAAAATAAATAAATAAATAAATAAATAAATAAATAAAAAATAAAAATAAAAAGTTTATTTAAAAAAAATATATATATATAATCATGAACTCATTGTGCATTTTCTCTTTCAAAAATTTTTTTTCCAGCTCTGTCCATTAAAAGCGCCTAGAAACTAATAACCAACCAGTAGCAAAGCACTCAGCACCCAGAGGTGGTTTCTGAACACCATTTTCCACTAAAAGGAGCTAGAACTCCCTGGTTGATTCCAAGTCTGGGCAAAAAGGAAAGATACGAGGAGTCTGGAATACCCGGTCATACTAGAAAGCAAGAAAGTTCTCAGGAATGATTGCAGTTCTTCTTCATTCCCTGCTTTATAAAATACCTATTGGATTTGCTTTGTTTATTCATCAAAAAGCCACTAGGCAGATGTGAACGAAGTAGGTTGTTGGGAGTGGGCTGACCCACTTGGTGGGACAGATGTGACAGGTCCCACACTCCAGGTAAAGGGCAGCCCACGTGGTCAGAAGATTGGTGTCAAACAGAGACTGAAATAATGAGCCCAGTTTCCCTCTGTCGAGAAGGAGGATACAGATTTGAAAAGGCAAAAGCTAGAATGAGCTCTGTAGTACTGGAATTGTAGGTAATGCTGGGAACTCGTGGTTTTTTAATAGATGGGAGGGATCTATGGAAACACAGTATTGTAAGGTTCTTACACTTCTCATGAAGTGGTCTATTACCACTTAAAGGTAGACTGTGATTAATTGAAGTTATAAACCCCACAGAAACTTAAACCCCACAGAAACTATAAACTATAAACCCCACAGAAACTTAAAAATGATAAATGAGCAGATGACATGATATTATACATAGAAAACCCTAAAGACTCCATCAAAAATCTACTATACTTAATAAATGAATTTGGCAAAGTAGCAGGATACAAAATTAACGTCAAGAAATCGACAGCATTCTTATACACCACTGATGAACTTGCAAAAAGAGAAACTGAAAAAACAATCCCATTTACCATCGTGGCAAAAAAATTAAGATACCTAGGAATAAACGTAACCAAAAAAGTAAAGGACCTATTTGCAGAAAACTACAGGACATTGAAAAAAAGAAATAGAGGGAGATATAAAAAAGTGGAAGCACATACCTTGTTCATGAATTGGAAGAATTCACATCATTAAAATGTCCATATTAGCCAAAGCAATCTATAGATTCAATGCAATCCCCATCAAAATACCAACGACATATTTCACAGAACTAGAACAAATACTTCAAAAGTTCATATGGAACCAAAAAAGACCCCAAATAGCCACAGCAATCTTGAAAAAGAAGAACAAATACCAGATATCAGGTTATACTACAAAGTGACTGTAATCAAAACAGCCTGGTACTGGCACAAGAACAGGCATATAGACCAGTGGAACAGAATAGAGAACCCAGAAATGAACCCAAGACACTATGCTCAATTAATATTTGACAAAGGAGGTAAGAACATACAGTGGAGTAAAGACAGCCTCTTTAATAAATGGTGTTGGAAAAATTGGACAGCTACATGCAAAAAAATAAAATAAAATAAAACTAGACCATCAACTTACACCATACGCAAAAATAAACTCAAAATGGATAAAAGACTTAAATGTGACCCGTGAATCCATAAAAATTCTAGAAGAAAATGTAGGCAACAAAATTTCGGACATCATATGCAGAATTTTCACTGATACATCACCTAAAGTAACAGAAACAAAGGAAAAAATGAACACATGGGACTACATCAAACTAAAAAGCTTCTGCACAGCAAAAGAAAACACCATCAAAATGGAAAGGCAACCCACTGTATGGGAGAACATCATTGCCAATGATACATCAGATAAGGGGTTAATTTCCAAAGTATATAGAGTACTCATGCAACTCAACAAAAGTAAGACAGAGAACCCAATTAAAAAATGGGCAGAGGCCCTGGCCGGTTTGGCTCAGCGGTTAGAACGTTGGCCTGCGGTCTGGAGAGACTTCAGTTCGGTTCCCGCTAAGGGCACGTACCTCGGTTGCGGTTTGTCCCCGGCCCTGGTTGGGTTGTGTGGATGGCAGCCACTCGATGTGTCCCTTTCGCGTCAATGTTTTTTTTTTTTTTCTCTCTCTCTCTCCCTCCCACTCTATCTGAACGAAATATCAAAGAATTTCCTCAGGTGAGGATTAAAAAAAAAAAAAAAACGGGCAGAGGAGCTGAATAGACACCTCTCCAAACAGGACATACAAATGGCTAAGAGACATATGAAGAAATGCTCAACATCACTAATCATCAGAGAGATGCAAATTAAAACAACAATGAGGTATCACCTCACACCTGTCAGGATGGCCACCATCAACAAATCATCAAACAACAAATGTTGGCGAGGGTGTGGAGAAAAGGGGACTCTAGTACACTGCTGGTGGGAACGCAGACTGGTGCAGCCACTATGGAAACAATATGGTGTTACCTCAAAAAATTAAAAATTGAACTGTCATTTGACCCAGCGATTCCACTTCTAGGAATATACCCTAAGAAGCCTGAAACACCAATTAGAAAGAATATATGTACCCTCATGTTCATAGCAGCACTATTTACAATAGCTAAGATCTGGAAACAGCCCAAGTGTCCATCAGTAGACGAATGGATAAAAAAGCTGTGGTACATGTACACAATGGAGTACTATGCAGCTGTAAGAAAGAAAGATCTCTTATCCTTTGAGATGACATGGAGGGACCTGGAAAGTATTATCCTAAGTGAAATAAGCCAAGCAGAAAAAGACACATACCACATGATCTCACTTATGGAATATAATGAACATAACAGTCTGAGGAATAGCGTAGACCCAGAAGCATGGAAGTAGGGTACAGACTGACAACCCTCAGAAGAGGGGTGGTGGGGGGAGGGAAGAGATAAGCCACAGAACTCATATGCATGTACGCATAACCAATGGACATGGACAACAAAGCCGGGGACGGGGTGGGGGGGTGATGGGGAGGAGGGTGTCAGTGGGGTAAAAAAGGAGAAACAGCCCTGGCCAGTTTGGCTCAGCAGTTAGAATGTCGACCTGCGGTCCAGAGAGACCCGGGTTTGGTTCCCACTAAGGGCACGTACCTTGGTTGAAGTTTGTCCCTGGCCCTGGTTGGGTCATGCGGGTGGCAACCACTTGATGTGTCCCTTTAAGACTGATGTTTCTCTCTCTCTCTTCCTCCCACTCTATCTGAACAAAAATTGGAAAAATGTCCTCACGTGAGGATAAAAAAAAAAAAAAAAAAGGAGAAACATCTGTAACAAAAAAATATTTTAAATAAAATTTTAAAAAAGTGATGAGTTTTACTAAGAAACCAAAATATGAGACACAATTGAACCATAAAAATATTCAAGTAAGCCAAAAGAAGTCAGAAAAAGAGGAAAAGGGAAACAAACAAAAAAGGTAGAATAAATAAAAAAATAAATAGGAAGATGATAGATTTAAACCTAAGCATATCGATAGTCACATTAAATAGAAATGGTTTAGCCCGGCTGGTGCGGCTCAGTGGTTGAGGGTCGACCCATGCACCAGGAGGTCGCTGGTTTGATTCTGGGTCAGGGCACACGCCCGGGTTGTGGACCTGATCCCCAGTGGGGGGCATGCAGGAGGCAGCCAATCAATGTTCTCTCTCATTGATGTTTCCATCTTTTTCTTTCTTCTTTCCTCTCTCTCTAAAAATCCATTTAAAAAATTTTTTAAGTCCTCACCCAAGGATATTTTCCCATTTATCTTCAGATAGAGTGGGAGGGAGGGAAGTAGGGAGGGAGAAAGAGAGAGAAACATCGATGTGATAGAGACACATTGACTGGTTGCCTCCCGCATGACCCCGACAGGGCTGGGGACTAACTGCAACTGAGGTACATGCCCTTGGCCCCAATCGAACCCGTGACTCTTTGGTCCGCAGGCTGACGCACTCACCACTGAACCAAACCAGCCAGGGCTCAATTTAAAATATTTAAAGAAATATGTAAATGGTTTAAATATCTAAATTTCAAGGGCAGAGATGGTCAGATTAGATTTTAAAAAGCAAGTCCAGCTATATGCTGTCTATAAGAAATACATTTAAAATAAAAAGACATAGGTAAGTTGAAAGTAAAAGGATGGAAAAAGATATACCACGCTATCATGACTCAAAATTGAAAACTGGAGTGACTATATTAATATCAGGCCAAGTAGATTTTAGAGCAAAAGATATTACCAGGGATAAAGAAAGTATACAATAATGATAAAGGGGTCAATTCATCAAGAGGACATAACAATCTTAAATGTTTATGCATCTAATAATAGACCTTCAACATGCTGGAAATGAAAGCTGATAGATCTACAAAGAGAAATAGACAAGTTGACAATTTAGTTGAAGATTTCAATACCTTTCTTTCAATAGTGAGAGAACAACTGAATAGAAAACCAGTAGGTATTTAGAAGATTTGAACATTATCAACCAACTTGACCTAATTGGCATTTATAAAACACTTTACCCAATTTTTTTTCCTTTATTGATTTTTAGAGAGAGAGAAAGTGAAAGGGAGAGAGAGACAGAAACATCGATGAGAGAGAATATCGATTGGTCGCCTCCCACATGCCCCCCACTGGGGGTCAAGCCCACAACCTGGGCATGTGTCCTGGCCGGGAATCGAACCGGCAACCTCTTGACGCATGGGTTGATGCTCAACCACTGAGCCACACCGGCCGGACTCAGTGTCTTTAAAAGGATTAAAACCATACAAAATATACTCTCTTGCCCTGGCCGGTTTGGTTCAGTGGTTAGAGGGTCGGCCTGCGGTCCTGAGAGACCGGGTTCGGTTCCCGCTAGGGGCGCGTACCTCGGTTGCAGTTTGTCCCCGGCCCTGGTCGGTTGTGCGGGTGGCAGCCACTCGATGTGTTCCTTTCACATCGATGTTTCTCTCCTCTTTCTGTTCCTCTCTCTCCCTCCCACTCTACCTGAACAAAGGATGGAAAAATGTCCTCGGGCGAGGATAAAAAAAAAAAGTAAAAAAAAAAAAAATATGCTCTCTTACCACAAGGGAATTAAATTATAAATTTATAATGAAAGGATCTCTGAAAATGCTCAAATATTTGGAAACTAAATAACATACTTCTAAATAACCCGTTTGCCAAAAGAAGTCAATAGGGAAATTTGAAAGGATTTTTAACTAACTGAGAAAAACACAATTCAAAATTTGTAGGACTATTAGCTATAGATTTTTTTTTTTTATCCTCACCCAAGGACATTTTTTCCATTTTTTGTTCAGATAGAGTGGGAGGAAGAGAGAGGAAGAGAGAGAGAAACATCGAAGTGTCTCTCTGGACAGCAGGCTGATGCTCTAACCACTGAGAAACCGGCCAGGGCAGCTATAGATTTTTGATGGATGCTTTTGTGAAGTTGAATAAATTCCTCTCTATTCCCAGTTTGTCGAGAATTTTGAGGTTTTAAAATCATGAATGGGTGTTGGAGTTTTCCAAATGCCTTTTCTGTATTAATATGACTAGATGATTTTTCTTCTCCAGCCTGTTGATATAGTGGGTTATACTAATTGATTTTTGAATATTGAGCCTGTATATTTAGAATACATCCTACTTGGTTATGGCATGCAGAATGGGCAAAAGAAGGTTTACAGTTGTTTGAACAGAAAAAGACATTTAGGTTGTGACTATTACAAAAGCTTTATTAACTCAAAAGAATGTCACAATGGCCCTGGCCGGTTTGGCCCAGCAGTTAGAGCATTGACTCGTGGTCTGAAGGGTGTGGGTTCCATTCCTGGTCAAGGGCACGTACCTGGGCTGCAGGTTCAATCCTCAGCCCTGGTAGGGGTTGTGCGGGAGGCAACCAATTAATGTGTCTCTCTTGAACTGATGTTTCTCTCTCTCTCTCCTTCCCTCCCTCCCTCCCTCCTTTCCACTCTACCTAAAAATCAATGAAAAAATATCCTCAGGTGAGGATTAACAAAAAAATAAGTAAATAAAATCACATTTTAAAAAAAGAATGTCATAATGGCAGCGTGACTCACAACTGTAAACCTACTTTTGCCCACCCCTGTATAATTCTTTCTGTATATATTGCTGGATTTGCTTTAACATTTCGTGGAGGACTTATCTAAATTCATAAGAAATATTGGTCTGTAGTTTTCTTTTTCTCATGCTCTCTGTCTGGTTTTGATGTCAGGGTAATACTGGCCTCATACAATGAATTGAAAAGTATTCTCTCCTCTATTATTTTCAGGAAAAGAAAGTGTAATATTGGTGTTAAGTTTTCATTAAATGTTTGGTAGAATTCTCTATTGAACCTGCCTGGGTCTAGAGATTTTTTTGTAATGGGAGGTTTTAAGTTATGAATTCAGCTCAGCGATGTGACTCAGTGGATTGAGCATCATCCCATGCACCAGGAGGTTGTTGGTTCGATTCCAGGTCAGGACACGCCCAGGTTGCAGGCTTGATCCCCAGTGAGGGGCATGCAGGAGACGGCCAATCGATGTTTCTATCTCCCTCTCTCCCTTCCACTCTATCTAAAAAATCAACTAAAATATATTTATAAATTATGAATTCAATTTCCTTAATAGTTATAGGACTTTTCAGATTATGTATTTCATCTTGGTTGAGTTTTGGTAGTCTGTGGTTTTCAAAAAATTGGTCCATTTCATCTAAATTATCAATTTATGAGTATGAAGTTCAGAGTACTCCTTTATTATCCTTTTTAAAAATTTTTTTCTTTTTTTATATGTTTTTATTTATTTTTTTAGAGAGGGAGGATGGGAGAGAGAAAGATAGAGACATTGATGTGAGAGAGAAGCCTCGATCAGATGCCTCCTTCACACCCCCTACTGGGACTCAAACCCACAACCCAGGCACGTGTCCTGACCGGGAATCAAACCGGCGACCTCCTGGTGCATGGGTCGATGCTCAACCACTGAGCCACACCAGCCAGGCTCCTTTATTATCCTTTTAATGTCTACAGGTTCTATAGTGATATTCCTTGTTTAATTCCTGATATTGGTGATTTGTATTTTCTCCCCCACCCCCTGCCTTTTTTTTATCTTGTCAGTCTTTCTAGAGGTTTATAAATTTTCTCTTTTAAAAAATTTTTTTCAAAGAGCTACTTTTTGTTTAATTGATTTTTCTCTACTGTTTTCCTATTTTCAATTTCACTGATTTCTACTCTTTATTATTTCTTTCCTTCTGCTTGCCTTGCGTTTATTTGGTTCTTTTTCCAGTTTCTGGCCGTAGGAGTTTAGGTTATTGACCGGAGTTTCCTCTTCGCCAATGAAAGCACTTCAGCTACTTAGTCCCCTCTCAGCTTCCCTGCGCCTGCCTCCCACACATTCCTGTGTGTTTCTATTTGCAGTTCCACTAGAGGGTTATTTCTGAACGCAGCACCAAGAGCACTTTGGAGGACAAAGACAGCTATCAAAAGTCATGCTCCCCTCACCCAGCCAGTGTGGCTCAGGGGCGCGTGTCAATCCTGCACCAGGAGGTCGCTGGTTCGATTCCCAGTCAGGGCACGTGCCCAGGTTGTGGGCCAGATTCTCAATGAGGGACAGCAGGAGGCGGCCAATCAATGTTCTCTCTCATTGATGTTTCTATCTCTCTCTCCTTCTCCCTTTCTTTCAAAAAAAAAAAATTGTTTTTAAAGTCATACTCCCCTCAACAGCACAGAGGTGTTGCCAGCAAGTGGCTGTCCAGCCAGGAACTCCGTTTCCAAGTTGTCCTGGACTCTGGCGAAGCAAAATGAACAGTTCTTGCTGACAGGGCCAGGAGAGGTACTGCGTGTCGCTTCCAAGCCAGTGTAGTTAAAAAGTAAGCATTCTTTCTCCCCGCTCTGCCTTTGCACTGATGGACAAAGCCTTTGGGAGCAGTGGAGCCAAAGGACGGCAAAGGTGTGGTCGCTGAGTCACCGTGTGGAGGAAGCCGTGAACCAACCATGAGCACATACTGATCTGTTTTATGGGTAGGAAACACGTCTTTTGTGTTAAAGCCAGTAATAGTTTGGGATTTATTTGTAAACAACAGCTAGAATTTCCTTGCTGTTAACCTAAAAAATCAGCATTCCAACTTGAAAGAGGCCTTCAAATAACCTCTTAAAGGACACGGCACTTATGAACATACTGATTTTATCCAGAATCAATTCTTGGGTATTAGAGGCCTTAAGTTTACTGCCTTATTATACCTACCATAATGGCAGCATAAAAAAAGTAGAAGATTTTGGACATGAGGCCTGATCAGGAATCCCAGGTCACAAGCATTTGGGAGTGATTCAGAAAACCACAGCCCAGAACTATCACCCCCGAATGCTTTTCCCAGAGTCACACCCGCGGAAGACAAACGTCTGGAGAAATGAGCATCCCTGCGTGCTCACTATTCCCTTCCCTTCGTCCCGGTGATGGGCACATAGGTGCCCCGGGGAGGGGGTGATGTTCTTAGTTACTGAACTTGCTCTCAGGTTGCTAAGCTTCATCTCTGCCTGTCAGGGAGGACATGGTCTGGAACCCGACACAAAACACGACCCCAGCTGCCCGCCGGTGGGTTTCCAATCAGAACAACAACCTGCTCTAGTCTTGTGTCTCTTTCGGATCCTCTGCTGTATCTTTCTCATTGGCCGCCTCTGTTTCAGCAAAACATCCTTATATTTAAAACAGAAAATGGATGGTTTTATTTTTTCTTACTTTTATTTTTTTTTGTCCTCACCCGAGGACATTTTTGCATTTATCTTCAGATAGAGTGAGAGAGAGAGAAGGGGAAGAGAGAGAGAAACATCGATGTGAAAGAGACACTGAGTGGTCACCACTGGCACGACCCCAGCTGGCCGGGGACAAACGGCAGCCAAGGCAGAGCCCTCAGTGGGAACAGAACCCGGGTCTCTCCGGTCCCCAGGCCGGCGCTCTAACCGCTGAGCCACACCGGCCAGGGCGATGGCTTTCTGTTTTAAAGCTAATCAGTATCCTCCCCCCAGGCCCAGTAAGGGTGCTTTCCCAGTCTTTCTGCTCAGCGCTGCCTCTCACATTAAAGCTGTCGAGTGTGAGCTCTATTAACTCCGATCTGCTTTATAAGCTCTGATTTATAGGACAAATTACCCATGCGGCTCTCAAGAAGGACTTGTCTGTCAGATGACACTGGAGTGGGTTTCCGCGCCCCGCCCCCACGCAGGGAGAGCTGGGGGCCCCGCGGCTCCCCAGACCTGAGCGCTCCCATAAATAGACTCCACGTGGCTGCCTTTAGCTCAGGTCAGAGGGAACGGGGGCACAGGGAGACGCCTTAGGAGAGTCAGAGCTCCGGGTTCGGGGATAAAGCCTGGACAGTGCTGGGCCTCTTGCCTGGGGGCCTTCGGAAAGGAGGGGCCAGGTGAGAGAACGGGGTTCACCTCCCAGGGCGAGGCCTCTGGGTGCACTTCCCCGGCTCCGCGCAGCACCGGTCTCTGCCCTCCGCCTGCACCGCCCTCCCCACCGCCTTGCCGGGCTCCGTGGCCCCGGCTCGTTTTCTGATAAAGCTGTCAGTTGTTTGTTTGTTTTTTTTTTTTTTTTTATCCTCACCCAAGGACATTTTTCCATTTTCTGTTCAGGTAGAGTAGGAGGGGGAGAGAGGAACAGAGAGAGAGAGAAACATCGACGTGAAGGGACACATCGAGTGGCTGCTACCCGCACGACTGACCAGGGCCGGGGACAAACTGCAACCGAGGTACATGCCCTTAGCGGAACCGAACCTGGGTCTCTCGGGACCGCAGGCCGACACTCTAACCGCTGAGCCAAACCGGCCAGGGTAATGCTGTCAGTTTTTACAGCTGATAGGAGAAATCAGTTTCTCTCCTGGCTGAATGGTAACTGGCCTTTTCCCTCTTTCATTCAGTTAGTACATGTCGCCCCCTAGTCCCCCCCCCCACCTCCAAGGGAAAAGTACCTTAGTAGAGAAGCATTCCAGAAAGACAAGGAAGGTGGATCTCCCGAAATTGCTAATTGGTGATTGCTAAATCAGAGGTTAGGAAAACGCTAAGGACCGCAGGAGGGGTGCCAGCCACACGCTTTGTCGTCCACACAGCTCCACTGTCACCAGCTGAGCGCCTGGTGTAGCGGGTGCAGACACCATAGGGAGACCCACGATGCCAACCGGCTCTAGTTGAAACACTGAGCATCGTTCAAGGTGCCAGGCGCCAGGCACCAAGACGGGTCATAGGGAGCAGAATGACTAAGACACTGAAAAACTGGAGCCGATGTGACCAGAGCAGTGGCAGCCAAGCCAGGACATGGCGGGACTCACAGAGGGTTGGAGACACTTCCTGGGGAAAGTCACACTGGAGCTCAGCCACACAGGGTAACTAGGGGTCAGTGGCAGGAGCGTCCCAGGGGGAGGAGAGGGTCTGTACAAAGTCAGGGTACACAGAACAGGGTGGTACCTGGGAGGAGCAGTTGGCTAAAGGTTAAGGTCATCCGGACGAGCAGGTCACAGCAGGGCTTGGGCACCCAAGCAGGTCTTTCCCCCTATATAATTTCATTCACTTTCTTTTTTTGTTGTTGTTAATCCTCACCCAAGGATATTTTTCTATTGATTTTTAGAGAGAGTAGAAGGGAGAGAGGGAGGAGGAGTGAGGGAAAGAGAGAGCGAAACATCTGCATGCACCCAATGGGGCCGGGGATCAAACCAGCAACCCAGGTACATGCCCTTGACTGGAGATCAAACCCAAGACCCTTCGGTGAACAGGCTGACACTCTAACTCTAAACCACACCAGCCAGGGTTCGTGCACTTTTAAACAATAGCCTTACTGAGATTTAATTTATATACCATAAAGTTCACCTGCTTCGAGTGTGCAACCCAGTGCTTTCTGTATATCTGCAGAGCGGTGCCCCATCACCACAGTCTAATTTTAGAGCATGTCACCCTCTTCCAAAAGAAGCTCGGAGCAGGGTGTTTGGTAGGGGCCTGGCCCGGGCCCTCGTCCAGCGCAGCACGTAAGCAACGACACGGCAGCAACTGTGCCAAGGGCAGCGACAGGGTGAAATTACTCCGTTTCTTAGCGCCTTCTTTCTCGCCAGGAGAACTGGCTATGAGCACTCGGCCTGTTTTTGCTGGTTGGCTATTTCGTGGCAGCGTTGGAGAGGAATGTGGCCAATTTACAAGTGAAAACAGACAGAGAGGCCACATCACAGCAAACTCCAGAATTCTGAAGTTTCTGCAAAATGGGAATGGCACAGACCGCTATCCGAATGGCGATGCAGCAAAACCACAGCAAAACCAAAGAGGGGCAGGGCTCTGCCCTCAGAGGCTCCGCAGGGTGACTGGAGTGTAGTCCCCATGAACCGGGGTGTGAGTGGGCCTGTGTGATGCAGGCGGCCCGTTCAAACCCAAAGCCCTGGCAAGGCAAGGACCAGAGAGAATGGGCGAACCTCTGAGTGGCTCCGGGGCAGGGGTCTGACTGCAGCACCGTGCTTTGGTAACTGATCGATGAGTGTGTATTGTTTAATTGTAAGAAACAAAACCAAATCAAACCAGCTTTCACAATAAAGGGGACTGAGTTCTGACAAACTCTTGACTAGGGTAAAAAAAAAAAAGCTCTCCCCCTAAAAATGTAGAAATGCATGATAAAATATGACCACATTGGTAAATTGTGAGTACTAGGCTGAGCCAGCAAGACAGGGATATCCCCAGGGGGCAGCATAAAGAAGGAAAAACCAAGAGGGTAATCACGTGATTTGACCCCATAGCTGCCTCAGGGCAGGATGCAAGTGAGGGGTGGAAGGATATCAGAGGGTGACCCACGGCCCTTGGCTTTGGCCTCCACCCTGAGATGAGATGTAGAGACAAGAGATGAGATCTTTAGCCACAGGAGGTGGACAGTTGAAACTGACCTGTAGGCTAGGAAACCTGTCCCCTGGCGCAGGGGATAACAAGGAAGCCTGTCTATCACCGCACAGGCAAGAGCAGTGGGGGCTTAAAAGAGGATCCCCTGAAAAATGCAAACTGCATGTCTGCACTGAGTTCCAAATTTAGATTACACACATGGTCTGGGAGTCTACCTCAAGAGAAAAAAATTGTTCCCAAGCTGGTGATAACCCGAAACCACCTGGTAAAAGCAGATGCAAAATGGTTTTAGAGGGACACTTGAAATTCAGGTAGCAGGAAATGCCAAAGCAAAAAAACAAGCTCATCCAAAGATGAGTTCACAATATTAAATTCTAATATATGTGAAGAAAGAGGTCTTTTTTTTTTTTTTTTTTTTTAATTCATTGACTTAGGGAGAGAGAGAGAAACATCAATTTGTTTTCCATTTATGTATGCATTTACTGGTTGCTTCTTTTATGTGCCCTGACTGGGGGTTGAACCCGTAACCTTGGTATATCAGGACGATGCTTGGTCATCTTGAACACATCAGGAGATGCCACAGACAGAAGGGTTAGAGCCCTAAGACTCTATCTAAATAAGACTGTGTATAATGATTAAAGACCAAAATGAAAGACTCAAACTCTGGAGAAAATAATGATGCATTAGAAAAACAAGAAAACACAGATTTGAACAATATTTACAGATGAAATGCTATGGTGCCTGAGATTCACCTTAATATAAGCTCGGGGTGGGGAGCTGTGGGAAGGAGTATGTATAAAACAAGACTGGCTATGGGTTGATACTTGTTAAAGGTGAACAATAATAAGTACAGAGGGGTTCCTTATTCTCTCATCTCTAACTTTATATACATTTGAAAATTTTTCTGTAATAAACATTTTTAAATAAACAAAATTAAAAGCTCCAAATAGAACTTCTAGAAATGAACAATATAAATAATGAAAGTTAGATTCAGGACAGGCCTAATGGCATATTAGACACAGCTAAAGAAAGAATTGACAAACTGGAAGATATAAAAAAATATCCAGAATGCAAAGTAGAGAGATAAATATATGAAAAACGTCAAGAGAGATTAAGAGACGCAAAGGGTAGACGACCACTGTAGACAGCAATCTGACACTATCTGTTGATGTGCTGGGACCCAGCAGTTTTACTTCTAGGCAAACATCCCCAGGAAACGTCTGTGTATGAGCATTACAGCTATGTGTAAGAATGTCCACGGCAGCATCCAGTGTAACAGAGAAAAGATGGAAATAAGCTAGCAGAGGCAGAAAAGATAAATAGATTGCACTTTATTTATATACCAGACTACTGTAGAGTAGTAAAAATAAGTAATCAGCAAGCACATGTACCTACATGAGTAAATCTCAAAAACAAACATAAATTGCAAAGGAATACTTCAAAATGAGAACTTTTAAAGTTAAAAAATATAAACAGCTCCTAGCTGGTGGACTGAGTATTGTCCCGGTTCCATTCCAGGTCGGGGCACATGCCTGGGTGGCAGGCTCAATCCCCAGTAGGGGACGTGCAGGAGACCGCTGATCAATGTTTCTCTCTCACATAGATGTTTCTTTTTTTTTTTTTATCCTCACCTGAGGACATGTTTGCATTTATCTTCAGATAGAGTGGGAGGGAGAGAGGGTGGAAGAGAGAGAGAAAAACATCGACGTGAAAGGGACACATCGAGTGGCTGCCACCCACACGACCCCAACCAGGGCCGGGGAAAAACTGCAACCGAGGTACACGCCCTTAGCGGGAACCGAACCCGGGACTCTCTGGTCCACAGGCCAACGCTCTAACCGCTGAGCCAAACCGACCAGGGCTTAACAAAAAAATTTAAAAAAACAAAAACGAAGAATTGTGAAGTAGACAAACTCACTGTGCTAGTTGGGACCGTGCATGAAACAAATGCCAAGATGGGAGCAGACTCACAGAGGCTTACTGGGGGAGCACGAGGGGAGAATGAGGGAGAATGTGCAGGAGCAGGCTCTCTGCCTCCGTTCCTTTGCTCGGGCTGTTTCTTCAGCTCAGAGCGCCCCTCCCTCTATGCACCCCGCAATGTTCTGCTGAAATGCAGCTCCTCTGACTGACTGCCAGTGGCGTGCCCAGTATCCACTTTGTCCTTCTTTCTTACCAGTAGAACCATAATTTTGTTCAGGATAATAATATGGCCCATTTTAAATCACCACAACTACAATACCGTATTCCCAGCTTCCCCTGCTTCTCAGGGTGGCATGTGACACAGTGGTGGCCAAAGAGATGTAAGCAGAAGTTTGTGAGGTATATTTTGAATATTTTTTATCTATCCATTCATCCACCTATCTATCCACCTGTACACCTGTCCTTCCATCCAGCCACTCATCCATCCATTGACCGACCCGTCCATCTGTCTGTCCACACGTCCATCCACCAAACACCCACCCATCTGTTTCTGAGAGCCTGTAGAGTGCCAGGCACCATATTTAGGTACTTGACATAAAAAACGAGTGATATTGCCCTGGCCAGTTTAGCTCAACGGTTAGAGCGTTGGCCTGCGGTCCAGAGAGACCTGGGTTCGGTTCCCACTAAGGGCACGTACCTTGGTTGCAGTTTGTCCCCAGCCCTGATTAGGTAGTGCGGGAGGCAGCCACTCGATGTGTCCCTTTCATGTCGATGTTTCTCTCTCCCTCCCACTCTATCTGAACAAAAAATGGAAAAATCTATACTCTATTTGGGAAGACAGATAAGTAGACAATCTTAGTATATTTGTGGTAAATGCTAGGCTAGAGGTAAAAAAGGAATGCATTTTTAATGTATTAATAATTTTCTCCTTCTCTTATTCAGCCGGAGACTTCTGTTTGCCTCAGGGAAGATGGTGACTTTTATAGGAGGAATGTAACAAGAGGAAAAAAGACCCTTTTACCTTCGAGTGTCAAGACCAACAGAATGTAGGTGACAAGAGTCTTGAAACCGAGCTTGGTGCAGAGAGCAAAGGGATTCCCTGGCTTTCCAAGGCTCCCCTTGAAGAAATAATAATGGTCTGGAGGACTTGGATCAGAAGCAGGGTTCACGGTCAGAGGATGTGACTTGGGGACGTTCCCAGCAGGTAGGGAGAGACAAGGGAGCAGATGCCAGGGCCCTGTTCCCTCCTCGGGGTCAGCGCAGCAGCGGGAAGGGCCAAGATGAGCCTGGCACCAGAACCCGGGCCTGCCAGTGGGCACCAGGACAGGCGGCTGGGAACCACCTCAGCCACACCTCAGAGGCAGGAGCCGGGACCCTGTCTTGGGAAGGAGCACAGAGGGGCCCCAAAGGGAACCCAAACCGGCTGCACTTGAACTGTTACCTGGATGCATGAGTCAACGAGGAAGAAGGTTTTGAGGCCCGAAGAGACGGAGTGAGCTTTGATTAGCAAGTTCGTGTGTTTAAAATGTTTTCCCTTTTGTCTGCCCTTAGCAGGGATGGGGACTTGTGAACAAGACGGGATCAGTAATGAGCATTTTCCGTTACATTTCTGTGCACTCTGCTTGCAGCATGTAAACCTGTGCCCCGGGACGAGGTGTGCTCGGGGGACCTGCCGCCAGGGCGGCTGCGCAGAGCCAGGCTCAGAGGGCCCTGTGGTCAAGGTATCATGCTCTGTGGTCACTGTCTTGAAATCTTTAACAATTTTACCTTTAAATTTGTATTTTGTAAGTGAAGTCTAATGGGATAATGGATGTCTGCGGGGTGGAGAACCCAATTAACAGGCAGTCCTATGTCCTGGGACTAGAAGGTTCTCAGCCACCTGCTCCCAGCCTCCCCCTCCCCATCCCAGCCTGTGCTGCCCTCAGCCCAGGCTGGCAACTGGGTCGTGTTGGTGGTTGGGGACTGTCACCCTCAGCTCCCAGCAGGGGCCTCAGGGAAGGCATGGTGGCTGCGGTTTTCACCCCGGGCTGGCTGTGCAATGGTGTGTCTGACAGGTGAATTGGTGGGGACAAACCTCTGCCCACCCCCATCCGTACACCAAAGATGTCTGGGCAAGAAGGTGCATTCCCCTGGGGCTCCCCACCCACCATGAGTGAGGCTGGCAGGCCCAGGGGTAGGGGTGGACTTCCCACCCCCATCAGGACAACGGTCTGTGCTAGTTTCTCCATCTCAGGCTGCCCCTTCGAGGAACTGGCCACCCGTTCTCACACAGAGCACAGGTTACACCTCTAGGATAACGCTGCCGATTTACAACCATGACATTTTGGACAGAGTCGTTTCTTGGTAAGTGCTAGAAACATCTTTACTTAGATCTTTGCTAAAGAACTGTGAAATTAAAATTTAGTCATTCACGCCCTGGCTGGTTTGGCTCAGTGGTTAGAGTGTAGGCCCGCGGACTAAAGAGTCTCGGGTTCGATTCTGGTCAAGGGCACGTACCTGGGTTTCGGATCAGTCCCCGGCCCCGGTCAGGGTTGTGTGGGAGGCAACCAATCGATGTGTCTCTCTCACATCGATGTTTCTCTCTCCCCCAGCCCTGTACTCTATCTGAAGATAAATGGAAAAATATCCTCAGGTGAGGATTAAAAAAAATCCAGTCATTCACAAGTTGAAACTAATTTTTAAGATAACATCCACCTGTGTGCCACCTGTACGTGTCTGGGTGCACACATACTGCACGGGTACTCAAGTCGCACGGGGCCTCTGTTAAGCAGGGAGATAAGCGAAGACCGACCAGACGAGAAAGCAAAGGCAGTCTGTTCGGAACTCGCTACAGCAAAGGAGTGGGCCAGCGTCACTCGGTTTTGGCAAAGGCTCAAAGGCAGGCAGAGTGGGAAAGCTGTGTAGTGGGGGAAAGGAAGGCTGGGGAGGGGGGGAGGCTATGGGCCTGGGGAAGCTGGAGGCGGGCTCACTAAAAGCTGGTGTCCTGTGTGATTGGTTAAGGGTACCTATTTGGCTTTCTCTGGTTGGCCCTAAATTGGAAGGCCGGCGTGACAAAAATTAGGGAAGCTGTGGGTTATTCATTTAGATCTGGTCACTTGGGCTCCATCATTACAGAAGTTGGTTAGTTCCTTGGATTGGCAGCAGGGACAGGAAGGTGTCTTCCTGCAAGTCTGATTGACAGCAGGCAGGAACTCGGGGCATGGTTTCCCGGGCAGGCTGCTGCGGTTGTGGGCCAGAGTTCTATTTTTACATATGGTCTGGTCATTGTCTTTTTGTATATTCAGTCTCTCATGATATTATGTACGAATCGGTGGAATACGTCCATCCTCCTCTTTCAAGGGTAAATCAGTCCATTCAGCAAGTTTAAAAGGTGACCTTATCGAGTAGAAATGATCTGCTTCCTACTGTCAGATCTCAACTTCACAGAGCAAACCCACAAGAAGCGCGTTACTGAGATGCAGCTGCCTGGCACAGATCCAGCCTGCGCTTGACAAAGGCGTGGCCATCCGACCGCACCTGGACCAGGAGCGAAACCAGGGCGTCTCCTCTGACGGCTGCGGCAGCAGGTCCCCCGCCTCCCTGCCCGGCCGCACTGTCTCACCAGGCAGCTGCCGCGTGAGCTCTGATGGACAGGAAAGTGAGAACAGGGCAAACAGGAGCTTGTTAGCACAATGCAGAAAAACACTCGTCTTCCTCCTAAGTCATCAGGGCAAATAACTTGGCAAGATGGCCTCCTGCAGTCGGGAAGAGGGGGGCACTCTGGAAGGCCTGTCCTCACCCCAGGAACGGGGGGGACGCTCCTGGTTCTTGGGGGTCTGGCCCAGTTCAGCGCGCTGGGAGCTTTCCTCTGTGAAGCCAATTCCAGATCGTCGGTGCCTCTGCTTCCTAACCGGGGCACGTCCAAGGCCACTACTTCGTATGGCTCCCGTTTCAAAAAGAAGCAGGAAGTGGACTGCAGATGGGAGGCCAGAGGCTGTGATCACAGCGCTGGTGTGGCAGAGGTGGCGTCGCAGGACCTGGGGTTCTGCCCAGCGTTGCCCCTGCGTCAACAGTGACTTTTGTTTCAGATGTCTTACTGGCACAATGCAAATTAAAATTGATTTTCCACTCGTTCTTTTTTTCTTCATTTTTATTTATTGGTTTGAGAGAGGAAGGGAGAGTGAACCACCAATTTGTTGTTCCACTTATTTCTGCATCCCTTGGTTGCTTCCCATATGTGCCCTGACCAGGGGTCGAACCCACCACCTCGGCCTAGTGGGAGGATGCTCTAACCAGTTAGCTACCCAGCTAGGGCCTTCCACCCACTCTTTCACTCGATACACACTGAAGGAGGTGCCCGGCTGGGTACACAGGCCCACCCTGTGGGTCTTCCAGCCACAGAGAGACAGCAGGGTAACAAGCACGTAAGCAATTCAGCAACTGACAGACTTGAAAGCCCCGGAAGGAGCCGAGATGTGAACCTCACTGCCCTTCCCGCACCCCACTTGCTGTCTGAAAGCAAATCCTTGGCTCCACCAGCAGACCATCTCCCCCGCGGCCACGGCCACCGTGCAGGGTTCCTGGGGGACCCTGGGAGATCCTGGGGGCCCTCACAGGCCTTGCACCGAACGCCCACCACACAACTAGAGCGATCCTTTCCAACAAACCAGATTATTCTGCTCAGACTCCCCCAGGCTTTTCAGCTCCCCAGAGTGACAGCCATGGTTTCACAGAGGCTGCTAGGTCGGCCCAACCCTCCCCCTTCCCCTCTGACCCGAGCACATTCCCACTCCCCCCTGGGTCATTCACTGTGGTCCAGCCTCCTCTCCTCGCTGCTCAGGCCCCTGCGCTGGGCGGCAACCTGTGTCCAGGTGCGTGGGTGTCGGCCCCACGGTCTTCTTGTTCCACTCGCCTCTCCAACGGCCCTGGCGGGGATTGAATTAGCGCAGTGGCCCTGCATTCGCTGCTCATTTCGCTGCTCTGCGAGGCCGGCTCCTTCCCGGGAGAGCTGCCCCGTGCTCACCGCTCCGCCCTTGCCCAGCGACACCTGCAGTGATGCTCCCGACCCCAGCAACCACCCCAGCAACCGCTCCTCCTCTCTCACCACCTGCCACACTGTTGACTATTCTCCTTTGTTTACTGTGCCCCCACCCTCACCCATGTAGGCTCTGCCGGGGCAGGGACTTTTTTTTTTTAATCCTCACCCAGGATATTTTTTCCACTGATTTTTAGAGAGAGTGGAAGTGAGGGGACAGAAACATTGATATGAGGAGACACATCGATGGGATGCCTCCTACATGTGCCCTGACCAGGCCAGGGATCAAACCCACAACTCCAGGTATGTGCCCTTGACTGGGAATTAAACCTGAGACCCTTTGGTGTGCGGGTTGCGGCTCTAACCACTGAACTATCCCCACCAGGGCGAGGACAGGGACTTCTAATGTCTTGCTTACTGCTGTATCCCTAGGATACAGTGCTTAGCACCTGGAGGTGCCCAGGAGAGGAACTAGAGAAGGGTGGGTGCTACTGGCGATATAAGGTGGTCAGAGAGAGAAAGCTTCTCGAAGGGGTTGGCACTGAAGTTAAGATTCGTATTATTTTCCTATTGTTTCTGTAAACAAAGTATACACGGTTAGTGGCTTAAAACAACATAAATTTAGCCTGGTCGATGTGACTCAGTAGATTGAGCATCTTCCCATGGACTAAGAGGTCCCAGGTCGACTCCTGGTCAGGGTACATGCTGGGGTTTCAGGCTCCATCCCCAGTAGGTGGCGTGCAGGGGGCAGCTGATGGATGTTTCTCTCTCACATTGATGTTTCTCTCTCTCTAAAAAATCAATAAAAACATATTTATAAATAAATTTATTATCTAAGCCCTGGCCAGTTTGCTCAGTGGTTAGAACGCTGGCCTGCTGACTGACGGGTCTAGAGTTCGATTCCCGGTCAAGGGCATGTACCTGGGTTCCAGTTTTGATCCCCAGCCCCAGTCGGGGTGGTGCGGGAGACAGCCAATCCATGTGTCCTCTCATATTGATGGTTCTCTCTTTCTCTCTTCCCCTCTACCCTTCCACTCTATCTAAAAATTAGTGGAAAAATATCCTCAGGTGAGAATTAACAAAAATTGTATTATCTGACAATTCTGGGGGTTGGAAGTACAAAATGGGTCTCACTGGGCTAAAACCAAGGTCTTGGCACAACTGTGGTCCTTTCTGGAGGCTCTGGGGGAAAATAAGGTCCTTGCCTTTGGCAGCTGCCAGAAGTCGCCCACACTCCTTGGCTCCTGGCACCTGCCTCCGCACTGTCAGGCAAGTCCTCACAGTGCTACTACCTCTCTGGTTCTGAATTTTCTGCCTTTCTCATCTCCACTTAAGACCTTTATGGTTATGCTGGGCCCACCCACGAATCCAGGATGCGCTCATTATTTTAAAGTCAGGTGAAAAGCAAGATCATTCCATCTGCAACCTTAATTTCCCTTTCATGGAACATATATAGTCAAGGGTCCAGGAACTGGGATGTGGACATCTTTGGAGGGGGGCATTACTGAGCCTACCACAGTGGAATGCTACTTTGGATAGGGTGGTCAGGAAAGGCTTCTCTGAAGACTTGGCATTGAAGGCAAATCTGAAGGACAGGAAGAAGCCAACCATGTGAGGAGCCAGAAGAGCTTCTCAGGCAGAGGAAGTAGCATGTGCAAAAACCCTGTGGCAGAGAAGAATCTGGCATATCAAAAAGCAGAAGGTAGCCCTGGCTGGTTTGGCTCAGCCGTTAGAGCGTCAGCCCGGGGACCAAAGAGTCGTGGGTTTGATTCCATTCAAGGGCATGTACCTCGGTTGTGGTTCATCCCCGGCCCTAGTCGGGGTCGCGCAGGAGGCAGCCAGTGTCTCTCACATCAACGTTTCTCTCTCCCTCTCTCTCCCCCTCTCCCTTCTTCCCTACAGGATACTGAGCAGGAGGAAGTGGTCCCAGGCAGTTGGGGAGGGAGAGAGAAATCAGACAGTACAGAAATAAATGTGTGTTCAAGCCCCTCAGTCCTTGGCATTTTACTGTTGCACCCTGAGCTGACCGAGACGCCAGCAGTCCTTGGCACTCCTGAGTTTGTGGCAGCATCTCTAACTGTGCCTCCGTCTGCACATGGCCACCTTCCCTCTGTGTCAGTGTCTCTATGTCTACATTTCCCTCCTCTTTCCTTCATTTTATTTAGTTATTTTTTAAATCCTCACCCAAGGATACTTTTCCCATTTATCTTCAGATAAAGTGGGAGAGAGACAGCCAGAGAGAGACACATCGATTGGTTGCCTCCCCCATGACCCCACCAGGGCTGGGGACCAAACCAAAACTGAGGTACATGCCCTTGACCAGAATCGAACCCGAGACTCTGCTCTTCGGGCTGATGGTTTACCGCTGAGCCAAACCGGCCAGGACTAAATTTCCTTCTTCTTGTAAGGACACCAGTCACTGGATTGGGGCCCACCCTAAGCCAGTGGAAACTCATCTTAATTACGTCTGAGACTATTTCCCAACAAGGTCACATTCACAGGTTCTAAGCAGAGGTGTCTGTTGGGGGCACTGCTCAGCCCAGGACACCTTAGTTCCTATGCCCTCCCTTGGTACCCTCTTCAGGCCACCCACCCACTCTCCTTGAGTTGCCCTCGCCTGGAGCCACCTTCTCAAACACTCTCTTCTTGGTTGTGGGTCTGCATACAAGTTACCCTTCTTCTTCATCCACCACCCTTTCCCCAGCCTTTGATTCCAGCTACAACTTTTTAAAAAATCAATAAGTCTTTCTACAGTGCATTTTCCCACCAGACTGAATGCAGTTTAAATCCTCCAGATACCTCCTTTCAGATCTAATTTTCTCTGTAAAGTGCTTATCTTAGAAAATCTGGGTAGAATCTGAGTTTGATCTCGATACCGACTAATTAGTATACACACAAGCTCCCTCTGCGAAATGGTTATAGCTACCCGGAGTCCTGGCTGGCTGCAGGCCGTGGTGCACGGAGGCGTGGGGAAGGAGGGCGGGAATGACAGCCTACCGTTCTCCGTCAGGCCCGTGGACACTCGCCACCTCCTGTTAGTCAGATGGCCTTAGACCCTCAGGAGGCCACAAGCCATCCCCCACCGGGAGAACGAGGTGGTTGGGACCCCAGGAGTTCACTGGACTCCCTCCAGGCCACAACAAGCACACGATACAAGGAAGACTCCGGAACGTCCACCTCCCACCTGCCGGGCTAGGCCATCAGCACCCACCTCTTGGAAGTACTTCCCACCAGCCAGTCTCGTAAGATGACAGCAGTGACTTGTTGGGCTCGAAACACCAAGAAACCTGCCTTCAGTTAGCTCAGGTCCTAGAAGACGTGGCAGCTACTTTGTGCCGCAAGGGGCCACCGCCCAAGGGACGTGGGACAGTATTGCCCCTGGAGTGGGTAGGGGACAGGAAAGGGAAGAACTTACCAGATGTTTAAATTCTGTTGCGCCCCTTCAAACACTGCCAGCTCCGTCTGGGTGGCTCACATTAATGGGTTCCTATTTTTTAGGTCTTCTCAACTATAGTCTGCGCCCCCCACCCCCCCAAACCATGATCTCCTCCACTCAGCGCTGAGCCCTGTAGTGATCGGCGCTTTGCAACAAGCACTTTTTCTTCCTACTCATTATTGCGGCTTGAAGGGGACAAGGAGCAACCGCGGTCGCACGGTTCCGGCGGGGAGGCCGCTCTGCCACCAGCAAAGGCAACGGAATACATTTTAAATGTCTTTCCCTTGCTCTGCCGAGCAGAAGCGTCGGAACCCCCTGGGATTCACTTTACAAGGAAAGAAGACGAGGCCCCGCGCCCCTGGCGCCGCTGCGCCACGTGCGCTCCTGCTGGAGGTCACCGGCGGCGCGGGGCGCGGGGCGCGGGGCGCCATCGTGGGGGTGGCTGCAAGACGCAGCTGTTCTCCGCCTGGCTCAGTCCCTTTCCGTGTCGAAGGCGCCTCTGTGTGTCCCCAGCGAAGCCGCACTCCGCAGGGGACGGACACGATCACCAAGTCCCCTGGGCGCCGTGCGGCGTCTTCCTTCGTCCCCACTGGGCAGGCGCCCGGCGGAGGACCTGGCGCGGCGGACACCCCGCTACCGCCCGAGGGACGCTCCCTGCGCTGTCTCCCGCAGGAAGGTCTCAAGGGAACGCCTCTCTCTGCCGCTTTAACAAATTCCTCTTGGAAAAAAAAAAAATAGGAAAGTCACAGAGTCCAGCCCGCAAGAACTTCAGAGATGGAGAGGTTGAAATTACTCTGACCGTCCTCGTGAAGGTGGGGGGCCATTCGGGTCACTGATCTGCACACCCATCCGTCAGGAATCTGGGCGCCCCCTTGGGGAAGAGGCTGGTTGAATCAGGGCAGAGGGTGAATTCAACAGTGTTATACAATACAACCATTTGCAGCGATCTCTTTATAATCTCATTTTAAACTCTGTATGCATACTGTAAAGCAGCCATGTTCGACCTTTTTCACCTCATGGCACACACAAACGAATCACTAAAATTCTGTAGCACACCAAACAATAGGTTTTTGCCTATCTGACAAAAAAAATAGGTATAATTTGATTCATTCACATTGAACGGCTATTGTTGTGTTGGCTGTTGTCATTTTTTTTTTTTTTTTTTATCCTCACCCGAGGACATTTTTCCATTTTTTGTTCAGATAGAGTGGGAGGGAGAGAGAGGAAGAGAGAGAGAGGGAAACATAGATGTGAAAGGGACACATCGAGTGGCTGCCACCCGCACGACCCAACCAGGGCCGGGGACAAACTGCAACTGAAGTACGTGCCCTTAGCGGGAACCGAACCCGGGTCTCTCCGGACCGCAGGAGGACGCTCTAACCACTGACCCAAACTGGCCAAGGCGGCTATTGTCATTTTTTAATTTGACGGTCTAAGGGGGAAGAGGTCAGTGCCCCTGACTCAATAGGTACTGCGTGTTTTAAATTTTTTGCGGCATACCAGTTCAAAATCGCTATTAAGGTAAATTTTGGGGTGGTCCTTATCTTTCAGATTTGCATGAAATGATGTTTTAACTCTTGCTGTAGTTACACTTGAGAACAAAAGTAAATCATCTACTTCCATCACTACTCAGGAGGAATGAAGATGCAGCATTTATAATCAAACAAGACATTCAAGTAAAGATAGCTTTTCTTCCATTAATTAAAGTTATGAAACGGTATGATAAAAGATCTGTGAAAACGTGACCAAATAAATCAATATCTGACCATTTAGAAGCTAAAGTGTCCTTCCATACCCAGAATAGAAGGTCCCGAACACCAGAATAATCATTTTAACCATGACCTTTGACTATCTCTTAATGTTCTTTGCAAGCAGCACTTTCCAAGAAAGTTTAGATCTGGACGGAACATGATCAGAGTTCTGCAGAGCAGTTTGCCGAGGCAAAAATCAATCCTGTATTAAGACCAAAATCCCCCCTACAAGTTGCAAAACATTGATTAGATGCCTTTAATGGAAAATCATTAAGTCCACGGCCATCATGCATTGACAAACAACCTACATGGAACATACATTTGTGGGTTTTCTTAATTTAAAAAATAGCTCTATGCAGCCCTGACCAATTTTGCTCAGTGGTTAGAGCCCTGGCCCTCAGAATGACGGGTTGCAGGTCAGGGTCGTGTGGGAGGCAACCAATCGATGTGTCTCTCTCACATCAATGTTTCTTTCTCACCTTCTCTTCCATTCCATCTAAAAATCAATGGGAAAATATCCTCAGGTGAGGATTAACAACAACAAAAACCCACATGCAAAATAGTTTTAAGAATCCTTGTGCCTAATAATTGTGTAATTACAGAAAATGTGGCCCGAACTCTGCTTAAAATTGTCACCTTTAAAAGAAGACATTTTAGCCCTGGCCGGTTTGGCTCAGCGGTTAGAGCGTCCGCCTGCGGTCCGGAGAGACCCGGGTTCGGTTCCCGCTAAGGGCATGTACCTCGGTTGCAGTTTGTCCCCGGCCCTGGTTGGTCGTGCGGGTGGCAGCCACTCGATGTGTCCCTTTCACATCGATGTTTCCCTCTCTCTCTCTCTTCCTCTCTCCCTCCCACTCTACCTGAACAAAAAATGGGAAAATGTCCTCGGGTGAGGATAAAAAAAATAAAAATAAAAAAATAATAAAAGAAGACATTTTAGATAAAGGTTATGGGATAATTCCTAACTATCCCTGGGCTGTATTTTTGGTCCCTTTTATTTTCTATTTTCAAAGTTCTTGGTCAACACCCTCTTCATAGACGTGGAGCGCAGGGTCACTCACTGAGCCAGGGACAGATTTGGTAGTGGATACAGGAGCAGCCCCCGAGGGCTCCATGCCCACCCACCATTCTGTCTCTAGGACTAAGTATTTTAGATATACATAGTGTTGAGCAATTCAGTGTCTAAACGCAGACTTGTTTTAAAAGACTGCCTAAGGTTCCCATCAGGTTTTTGTAAATCTTTTGTTTTTTAATATGTTTTTATTGATTTATTTATTTTGTATTATTTAGAGAGAGAGATAGAAACTTCAATGTGAGAGAGAAACATTCATCGGCTGCCTCCTGCATGCACCTCACTGGGGATCAAGCCCACAACCCGGGCATGTGCCCTGACCAGGAATTGAACCAGGACTTCTCAGTCCACAGGAGGATGCTCAATCCACTGAGCCACACCAGCCGGGCTATGAGCTTAACATTTTTATAAACCTATAATTTCAGAAAAAAATGTTGCTAAAATAATTTTTTAAATTGAGAATACATAATAATATCTCATAGTATAATAGTGCATGAAAACAGTTTGGGGCCCGGCCAGTGTGACTCAGTGGTTGAGTGTTGACCCATGCACCAAGAGATCACCGGTTCGATTCCCGGTCAGGGCATATGCCCAGGTTGTGGGCCCAATCCCCAGTGTGGAGCATGCAGGAGGTGGCCAATTGATGTTCTCTCTCATCAATGTTTCTATCTCCCTCTCCCTCTCCCTTCCTCTCTCTTGCTCTCTAAATCAGTAAAGAAAAAAAAATTTTTTTAAACAGTCTGGGAAATTAGTTTTAAGAATATAAAAAAATATTTTCTTTTCCTCCAAAGTTTTAAAAAATAAAATCAAGAATACAGTGGACATGCTCTAGAAGAAAAATCTCCAGGCTGGACAGGAAATCCTGGGCAAATAATTTTCATTTCTCCAGGCTTTGATTTCTTGCTCCCCAAGGTCTGTGGTTCAGCTCACACTGGGAGCTATGACCTGGCCTTCCCCCCAGCATTCTGCCCAGCCCCTGAGCCTCACCAGAGAAAGTCCTTGAATTACTTTCCCTTTCTGTTTAGAGAGGACCTCATGCTGTGGACCTCCTGCACAGACGGCTCCACGTGGGCTCCTCCACTCCTGCGCGAGGAATCAATGAGTGCAGAAAGCGCACGCGGGTTCTGCAGTGTGTGGTGTGGCCGCGTGAGGGTAGAGAACAGGCCCCTGCTACAAAGCAATGCCTCCAAGGAGAGCATTGGCCAGACACTTAGAGTACTTCCCTTGTCTTCTCTTTTATCCAACCATTCATACTTCAGCAACATCCTATTCGGGGCGGACTTGCAGAGTTTACCAGGAGCAAAGGGGAGAGGGATAGGGGAGGTGGAAAACCCATCCGGCTGTTCCTGACACGGAAAGTCTGTGCTGAAACGGACTCGGGCCCACCGTCCACTGGCTGCACAGACAGCGGGCAGCCGTCTGCCGCGGCTGAGAAAGGCACGGAGGAGCTGTCCTTAATGGGAAGATGAGCCAGCCTCGAACCACGTCCTAAATGAACGTCGATTTTCCACTCTCTCTGGTCTATGTCTAATTCTGCAGGCATGTTTCAGAAGGATGGACCAGCAGTCACAAAAACCCCATCTTGCCTTTTCAAAAGCTGTCAGGAGGAAAGGAATCAATTATGCTGAAAGTGGAGCCCAGGACTCTCCAGGGGACAGCAGTGGGCAACCAGGACCAGACAGAGGGCTTCAGTCTTCCTTCCAAAATGTTATAGGTAGCCCTGGCCGGTTTGGCTCAGCGGTTAGAGCGTCGGCCTGCGGTCCGGAGAGACCTGGGTTCGGTTCCCGCTAAGGGCACGTACCTCGGTTGCAGTTTGTCCCCGGCGCTGGTTGGTCGTGCGGGTGGCAGCCACTTGATGTGTCCCTTTCACGTCGATGTTTCTCTCTCTCTCTCTCTTCCTCTCTCTCCCTCCCACTCTATCTGAACAAAAAATGGAAAAATGTCCTCGGGTGAGGGTAAAAAAAAAATAAAAATAACGATAACCTTGCCCGGCCAGTTGGCTCAGTGGATTAATCGTCCTCCCATAGACTGAGAGGTCCCGGTTTGATTCCTGGTCAGGGCACATGCCTGAATTTCCTGCAGCTGATCAATGTTTCTCTCTCACATCAATGTTTCTACCTCTCTCCCCCTTCCTCTCTCTCTTAAAGAAAAAAATCGCCTGGCCAGTGTGGCTCAGTGGTTGAGCA